>NC_052053.1:128908174-130179008 GCF_903992535.2 Arvicola amphibius
AGAGAATGTAAGAAAAATCAGTGTATTTTCAAATTATGTGGTGAAATCTATTACTTTCTGTAAAATAAGAATGGTAGCTATTTCTTCCTCTTAAAAGAATTCTAGGCCATATGCACTAGCTCACAATCATGAAAAATGAGACATTTTGAAAATATGTCTGCAGAATCACCAGCTTCATTTTTCTAAACAGAGAGAAAATGTCCGTTGTGTGTTTCTGTTCTTGTAGAAAAAAATATTGATTGAACATCTACTTCATACCAGGGTATTTACTAGGCTCCGGGGTCAAATAAGCACATAGATACATAGATATAGTCCTCTCTTTCAAAGACTTCTCGGGCCAGTATATGAGACAGAAATGTAGATCAAAATATTTCCATAGTGAGAAAAAAATAAAAGAAAAAAATTATAAACCGATTAAAACTGGTATTTTCTATGTTTCAAACAAAGCACTTGTGTCTCAGCCAAGTGAAATATGTTTGTCTAGAAAAATAGCAATCACTTTTAGTAATGTTATTGTTCTAAGAAGCTGAAAATTCAGCTAATTCATCTATTTACAATTCTTCCAGTTAATGTATCTGTCTTCTAAATTCAGGAATCTCATTTACTAAATATCAGAGACATTGATAATAACAAAAGGAAAAGGGCATTTACTGTTGTTTGATTGACAGTGTTTATACATAAGGTCGGAAAACAATAATTCTAATATGAAGATACATAACATAACATGGAAACTGAAGAGAAGAGGGAAAGGAGTTGGGTGAGGTGTTATAGTAGCATTTGGGCTGGGAGGTAGAGCCATGCAGAAGTCTCCTTGCTTTTCTTCTACTTTGAAGAAATTAGTCCAGAGTAAGCATTTGTCTGTATATATGCTGTGTATCCGAAAAGGACTTATTTGAAAATGACATAGTGATTACATTTGTATGTAATTTAAGTACCACAAAGAGAGATTTCCTTTTATAGAGAGTAGGAACAATAATCATGTTGAAAGTTTGACCCACATTTTCAAATCATTTTATTTTTTGTGCTACTCATTTCATTTTTTTATTCTTTATTTAAAAGTTCCTTTTCATTTTGCATACCAACCACGGTTCCCCCTCCCTCCCCTTCTCCTCCCTCTTCCATCTTCTCCCCATGCAATCCCCCCAAACCACTCCTCAGAAAGTTAAGACTTCCCATGAGGAGTCCATAAAGTCTGGCATATCAAGTTGATGGAAGACCAAGCCCCTACATCCCATGTATCTAGGCTGAGCAAGGCATCTACCCATAGGGAATGGGCTCCAAAAAGCCAGTTCATGCACTAGACATAAGTCCTGGCCCCACTGCCAAGGGCCCACAAACTGCCCAAGTCACACACTCTCATCTGTGTTTTCATAGGTACTGCATCATATATTGCAAGGCTTCTGGAAGCTCTGTACACAGGTGCAAAAGGCCCTTTAAGACACAAGTTCTGAGCCAGGTGGTGGTGATAGAAGCTTTTAATCCCAGCATGCTGGGGGCAGAGGCAGGTGGATTTCTGTGAGTTTGAGGTCAGCCTGGTCTACAAGAGGTAGTTCCAGGACAGGTTCCAAAGCTACAGAGAAACTCAGTCTCAGAAAAAAGAAAGAAGGAAAGAGAGAGAGAGAGAGAGAGAGAGAGAGAGAGAGAGAGAGAGAGAGAGAGAGAGGAGACAAACTCTGCCCATTCCCTCTCTTTGTTTCAGCAGGCAGGCAAGCTTTTGCATGTCTTTATGCCTTTCTCTTTCTCTTTTTCTCTGTCTCTCTGCCTCTCTTTTCTTTTCTGCCACTCTTGTCCCCAGAGACAGGTCATCCCCCTTTCTTCCCCCTTTTTCCCCATTCCCTCTCTCCAAATAAAACCCCTCTTTGTGAGCATCATCTGCATGGTGTGTCTGTTTCTTACCTGCTATGGGGCCTCTTAGCTATAATCCACCAAGGTCCCTCTTGTGTCTGATCATAACAGACTTGTAATTGAACATTTCTTGGGAGGATTAACAGAGAAGTGAAGAGTCTCCCTACAGAGTGGGAAGCCCCTTCATGCAGTGACTCAGATACAAGCAGGTCAGAAGGAAAACTGCTTAATTTCTCTATGCCTGTATTTGCTTTTTGCTGATGAGTACATTCACACTGCTGCCACAGCTGCTGCCATCTGCTGAATTCAGGACCACTTTCTTTTGTCTGCTAATGTAAATTGAAGACTAGTGGCTCTCTAGGGTTATTCCAGTATGTACATGCTAGATTGGAAATGTCTGAGGTATCCAGACATGGTATTGGAGGGTCTTCTGTCTATGTGTTGCTTTCATTGGTTGAATAAAGAAACTGCCTTGGCCTTTTGATAGGACAGAAATTAGGTAGGTGGAGTAGACAGAGCAGAATGTTGGGAAGAACAGTGTGGCGGATGAATCTCCTGCCTGAGATGGACATAGGTTTGAATCTTGCCCATTAGCCACAATCACATGGTGATACACAGATTTAATAGAAATGGGTTAATCAAGATGTGAGAGTTAGACAATAAGAGGCTAGAGCTAATGGTCCAGGCAGTGATTTAATTAATACAATTTCTGTGATTATTTCGGGTGTAAGATAGCTGGGCAGCTGGGCCAACTAGCCTGCTCGCTCCTACAATCCAGACACATTAGCTGAGCAACCAGGGGTTGTTAGCCTCTCCAGTGCACCTACAACCATAGTTGGACTACACTGCATGTAAATGGAGATTTACCTTCAGGAAGAAAGGGGAGAAATGAAAGATGGGCACAGATAACAAGTCCTATAGGAGTCATGGCTGTATTTGGACAGAAGTTCTACAGTCTTCCTGTTGCTGTTTGATATCACAAAATTGCAGTATCCTAACTCACCTTGACAGAGCTCTGCTTGTAGATGAATATGAATATTGCGCTTGCCTTGAAAAGACAAATGTGCTTTGTGAGTAGTGAGTCTTTGCCAGAGTTTTAAAGATTTAGTTCTGAGAACACTCAAGTTTTGTTCAGGAGAAAATGCTCTTCTTGGGTAAAATTAATTTTGTAATTTTTTTATTGAAAGGCATTATAGAAAATCAAAGCAACCACAAAGCAACATTAAATCTGAATCATGTCATAAGCATGCCTAGTACCTGAGTTTCCTCCTTTATCATTTCCAAAGAGTCATTGCGAAGCAGTTCTTGGCTGAATCTGAAGCCATAACAGGACAGTTTAATCAAGGCTTCCCTTTCCTTTGCCAGGAAGCCATCTGGCCATGTATCTTTTCTGCTGAAAATGTGTCCTGATCCGATTTGCTTTTGTTGCCTGCTGAGAAGCATTCCCTCCAGAGTGGGACTAAATATGAACACTGCTCATTTAAGCTAGCACTAATGATGGAGTTCATTTTATTTTCAACTAGCAAATTATTGGTTATGGAATGATTGGCTATTTGTTTATGGTGTATGTTGTGCTGATATTGCTTTCTTGTTTCTTTGTTTTGCTTTGAACATTCAAAGGCAGGCATTTCAGAGTACATGGGCCTCATATTATAAGCATATTATCAAGTCAGTTAAGTTGACTTAGCTTTCCCAAAAGAGTGAACATATTAAAAATAAAAGAACTGTGCCTCTCAGCAGAAATATTCAAATGAAATTGATATAGTTACAAATATTTCTTTCATAAAATGGATACTTTTTCCTGGTATTATTCAAAAATGTAACCTAAAAGTATTTCTTTAAAGAAAATGTATATATTTTATTTAGTTAGTGTGTGAGCATTGGTTCATATTATCATGCATATGCATTGCACAAGCATAGATGTCAGAAGACAGCTTTCAGGAGTTGGTTATCCACTTCCACTGTGTGGGTTCTGAGGGTGAAAATCAGGTCATCAGCATTGATAGTAAGTGCTTTTACCCTCTGAGATTCTTCACTGGTACCCTAATATTGATTACTTGTTCAAATCAAACCGAATGTCTTTTCATAAATATCTTTAGTTGTAACATACATTTTTCTGGGTTAGATGATATGAAATAGAGCAAGTAGATTCAACAAGAGAAACAAAATTTCTGATAAGTAAATTCTCAGCAACCAGAAAGATATGTTCAAAATAGAAAAACAAACAACAAAAATAAAATAAATAAACAAATAAACAAAAAACAAGGAGTAAGCAAAACCTTTTGGGTATCATTTTGTGATTATCATGCTTGGATTCTTTTTGAAACATCATTTCACATTTTTAATGCCAGCTGGATTTAAACTGGTAGCGATCCTCTTGCCTCAGTTTCCTGTAAAGTCCTGTCCCATTACCAGTTTGTGTTGATATCTGACATTGTGTTTGGGAGATGACATACAATGGTAAATGAAAAGATGAGTAGATGAATGGAAGACAACTTTCTTCCCCACCACCACAGCAAAACTCCTAATAATTAGAAGAACAATGAAAAAATATAATAAAAGTTAATCCAAAGGAGCTAAGAAAATATATTCTCACATGAAGGGATCTGAGGTACTTGTTAATTAACAAGTAAATAACCATCAGTTGTCCCAAAGATCATGGGAAAGAATTTGAGAACCAAGACTTGCATTTGGCTTACTATACAGAATGGAAAGCCAAAAATTAAAAAGTACAAGACACTGAGCTCTGGAAGGCAAATGTTTAGAGCACTTTTCAAGGAATCTGGGGTATCAGGTTAATATGATGACTCAAATAAGAATAACAATGTATTCCTGGAGTTAAAGCATATATGATCATTGACAGAATTTTCAGTTAAAACTCCAGATGAAATAGTAGATAGACCACATGCCCCTAGTGAGGGAAATATGCTCACTTATACTAATTTACATGATAAATATTGCTACTGGTTTCTGTAAAAAAATGAAAATGAATAATTTTAAGACAAATATTTTAAGAACTGCAGTTGGCATAAAGCTAAGACAAAAAGCTTCATTCATGTGGTAGGAAACTGTCTGGTTCTCATGCAGTATATTTGACTTCTTGTGTCCCATATGAAGCATACATGCTGTAGGATAATGCTCTTGTACATTGTAAAGATTTTACATGTATTAGTTTAATAAGATGCTGATTAGCCAGTAGTCAGGCAGGCAGATACAAAGATACACAGAGAAATCTTGTCTCAAAAATTAAAAAAAGAAAAATAAAAATAAAAGAAAATAATAAAAAAACATAGAGATGAAAAATACACAAAGAGCCTGGATGCTGTGTGTTATTGTGTTGTTTTTGAGTTGACTACTGTCGAAAGAGTAACAGCTGCTAAAAGATATTTGATTTTAAATTCTACTGGATTAATCCTAGTTATATATTTTGAAAATGCATTGACTTCAAATTTTAAGTAAAAAATTGTTTTTTGGAGAAGAGGTTTTGTTATTTTTCCACAGGAATTAAGAGGCTGTGGATTCATTCTGGGTTTAAAAAATAATATTTGTGCAAGAAAGACCCCTAAAAAATCTCCAGTAGGTGTGGATGGCCCAGATGATCAAACATTTTAGAGCACCTTTGTTGGAGTTTCCTATGAGTTCTACATCCAGAACAGCTTCAAGACTGCTGGCTGAGATGATCCACTTTCACAGAAAACTCTAGTAAGGAATTGACCTTAGCACTAAATTTCCTTTGAGTCTGCATAAGATTATCAGCACCCCCAGTCGACAGGAAGTGGCCTAGAAAACTATGCCCATATTTCCAAAAAATAGATTATGGATGTTTGTCTTTATTTAGAATGTTGGTTACAAGTTGCTATGGATAATGGTCAGGAAAAAAGATAAAGGAGATTAGATTCAGAGTTTTTTTTTTTTTTAAAGAAACAAAGGGAAAATTCTGTGGTATAATACTTTTGTGCACTGTTAAGATTTGTCACTCATGTTGGTTTAATACAACGGTGGTTGGCCAGTATCCAGGCAAGAAGTATAGGCAGGGCGACCAGACTAAGAGAATTCTGGGGAGAGGATATGCAAAGATACAGTCACCCATAAGACACAGAAGAAGCAAGATGAGAATGCCTCCCTGAGAAAAGGTACCAAGCCATGTGGCTAAATGTAGACAAGAATTATGGGTTAATTTAAGTTGTAAGAGCTAGTTAATAATAACCCTGAGCTAATAGAGCAAATATTTCATAATTAATTTAAGCTTTTGTGTATTTCTTTGGGACTGAATGACTGCGGGGCCAGGCAGGACAGAAACTTCTGTTACATATACAAGAGAGCTAGGCTAATAGTAAAAAATTCTATATTTTAGGAGCACACAGATTTTATGTAAATTCAAGTCTTAAGTATCTTACTAGATACTTATTAAGGCCTACCTATTAATTAAATCAATATTAGAAAAAGAAATTATCAATCACAACAGTATAAAATGAAATAAATTTATATTTTAACATGAAAATACAAATACTGTAGGACTACTGTGGAAAGAGTTGGTAACACTTAATGTATTTTTAATCCTTAAAATATTGCTGTTTTTGGTGAAAACTGAAATTTTTAATATGTTTTATTACAACTGGACATAACAGAATTGCAACCCTCTACTTAGTTATACCAGTTAAAGACATTAAGTGTCTTCTTATCTTCTTAACCCATCCACTGTCTAAGTGCCATCTTGAAATTGTGTCCATTCCTCTTTCCCATTTCTTTTGCTGGTTTACTTTAGAGTCCCCCCACCAATGCTATCTTTACTTCCAAGGTCTGTATTTTTTCATCACATTGTGCAACTGTGATTTGAGTAAATAACATGGAACATGAGGTAAACAGCCCTCACACATCTCATCCATTTAGATAATATTAAATAAAAGATTGATCTTCATCTTAGTATTTGTGTTAATGGGATGAACTGCTATCAGCTCATTAAACTATAAGCAATAATAAGTTTGAATTAGAATGCCATGTATGAGTAACTAAAGACTGAGGAAATGGTAGGTTTGGCATCAGATGAACTTTCTGGTTCTTAAATACCATCTTCTGTGTCCTTACATCATAAAAGACATGGAAGTCCTGTTCTCTCCTTGGAAATGACTCATCTTGTACTCTTTCATGGAGTTTATATACAACCTTATACGGCTTCTGCTAGTGGAGTCTGAGTGTATTTGAAGGAAGTTCTTCTGTTTATCTAAGACTCATCTCTTAGTATTATCAACTTGGATGTTTGAACTTTAATACATAAAGGAGATGTGAGGGATAAACATTTAGATTTTAGCAAGCCCCACTCATGGGACTGGAATGAAAGAAAAGGGTGAGGTGACAAACCCTATTATGACTGAGTTCTTCCTGAGAATTTTTCATGGGAATACAAAGTACAGGAGCCTTCAATTCAACATGGTACATGGATTGGACTGGATGATGTGTGGGAAATAAGGAAATTTCAGAGTCTGTCAGCATCTACGCATGTACATTAGGCTCTGCCAGTGCCCAAATGATGAGCTTCAGGCTGATCCTCTCCATCCCTTCTCAGAGAAAACAAAGTAAAAATGAATAAACCACCAATCTGTTTCCCCACAAAAATAACTGCACAAACAAACAAAGAAAAAAAAGAGGAGGCCTCTGAATTGTCAACTTCTGGCTTTTTTACATGCCTTCATTGGAGTACACATGTGCACAGACATATTACATGCAGGTGAAGAAGTAATTCAGATGTAAAAGCACAAGTAATTTTGAAGCTCCTCCATTTGCCTGTATACAAAAATTCTATCTGAACCCGTCAGCTCAGTTTAAAATTTTATTTCTTATTGTGGTCAATAAGGCAGTATATTGGTTGTTGTTTGGCAAGAGTTTACTTCCCTGCTCTATAATTTTTCTGTAAGGCATTTTGGTGGCTGAGTCTTTAAAATGAGCTTTGACTCCTATAAGATAAGAAATTCACTGAGATAATAAAGGGTTCCTGTGACGCTTCTTGGGAGTTAGCCTGTAACATTTAGCGTATGACATAATGCCCCCAGTTGTTCACAAACTACAAGGAAAACGTTGTACGTTTTCACCTTATGTGAATGAATATTCATTCACAAAAGTTTTATATGACTACTGTGTGCCAAATAAAAATTCTGAAACTGGTTTTAATACTATTGAAATGCTTTTTGTTCTGTTAAACTTAATCTACTTGCTTCATAGCACACTGATGAAGCTGTGGTTTTACATCATTCCACGAAGCCTGAGCTTTTCAATGAGTTCTTCACATTCGGAGAGCTCTTTACAATTGAGCAGTGCTTTACAAAAAGTATTTTCCTTGTGACACGTGATAACCTCGACATAATAATGTTTTTTTTTACATTTGTATACTTATGTTTCAGAACATTGTTTTAATGATGTCTACGATTTGTAGTGCTATAAATTATTAATGCATTGAATTAAGAGATAACATACTCTTTGAATTATTTTCTTTTATGACAAATGGTGGAACAGTAAAAAATGATTGATAATAATAATCTAAGTGAAAAACTCATGATAATAGTGTAGTTAGAACCATAATTATGCTATTTAATTTTGTGTAATAGTTAATAGTATTATCAATGTATATATCATTTGTCTTTTGCTCCGAAGTAAGCAGTATGACTAAGAAAGGGCAAATCAGACTCAAAGGTGTCTGACATTTTCCATTTTCAAGCTATTTCAGTTTCTGAAATAAAGATCAGAGACTGATGTGATACAGTTGGAAAGTAATATATCAGACACTCAAGAGTCTTCCAAATACTACACAACTGCTACTTTACAAGAATAGAATTACAACTGTACACCAAATACTATACAACTGCTGTTTAACAATCATAGAATTACAACTGTACACCAAATGCTTCACAACTGCTACTTAATAATAATATCATTACAGTTGTATACCAAAAATTACCATTTTATACCAAATAAGAGTTGTGTTTGTTATTTAACAATAATAAAATTACAATTGTATTCAAAATACTATACAACTGCTATTTAACAATAATAGAATTAAAATTGTATACCAAAGAGCAAATGGCCTCAGATGGGAGAGATTTTTTCAGCTAGCATCCAGCTGTGTGATAAGAAGTACTTCAGGTGAAAGCAAGTCAAGTATTAACATGCAATTATCTCTTCTTTGGATTTTCAATAATAGTAATTTCATGAAGATGCTCATTTATATTTTATATAGAATAATGAATGATTTTCTGAAACCAAGAAATGCATTAATCCTTAATCACGGATAGAGAAAGGGAATTTATACAGGAAACACTTATTATCACTAAAAATCTATTACTTCTCTGAACTGAAGGCCCAAATATTTATTTGAGACACAAAAAACACATGTACCATGAAAAATATAAGACTAATTTTCACATATTTCATCGAAATAAGATCCTCTTATATATTTGGCCCAAATAAAATTCTTATAGCAGTCACTTTCTTTTTTATTAGCAATTAATTTAATGTAATTATTTTGTAATGAGCTTATGCTTAGCTAATTTATCATCAAAACACACAGTTCATTATTCAAACAATTTCATATGCATACTGAGCATAAACTCTAGGCTGGCTTCATGGTGACGAAGGCATCTAATCTTGCCACTCACTTTCTCCCTGCTTTTCCACAGGTAGCTTAGTACAAAAATTACAAGGTTGGCTGTTGTGGAATATTAGTTTAAGATGAGCTACATTTGTTTATTAGAGATGCAAAGATCTGTTACATTCTTTTACACTGCATTTGTATTGTAAAGCTGTGTTACCTAAAAATCTGATTGGTCTAACAAAGAGTTGAGTGAGCAATAGCTATGCAGGAGACAGGATAGGTGGGGCGGCCAGCAAAAAGAACAAGCAGGAGGAGAAATCTCTTCTTGAGAGAAGAGGAAGGAGAAAAGGAAATGAGGATGCCAGAGGCCAGCCACACCGCCGGTAATGGAGTAAGGAGGAAAGGAAGATATCTAGAATAAAGAAAGGTAAAAATCCCAGGGGCCAAACATAGTTAAAAGAAAAGGAATAATTTAAGTTAAAAAAGCTGGTTAGAAACAAGTCAAGGTAAGGCAAGCATTCATAAGTAGGAATAAGTCTCTGTGTGTTTAATTGGGAGCTGGGTGGAAGGCAAAAAGATACTAAAAACAAAGCAAACCAAACCGAACAACAACAGCAACAATACCAATTATAGTTTAGCCTAACAGATAAGAACATCCTGGTTTGTATACTGCTGTTCTTTGCATACTCTTTGTGCTGACTAATAGTAAATTATTTATCCCTATGCCCTGTGACAGGAAAAACATATAGGACCATGAGTCACTGCCTGGCAGATGTTAAGACTGTGGAATGATCTACCATAGGTTTTATAATAAGTTGACTATTTTTATATTGAATTTATATTTGCCTTTAAAAGTATTTTTGTCTTTAAACAAAATAATGAAAATTAATACATCACAATACAGTTATAGAAATGAGAAATTTTCAGCCAGGTTTTGGTGCCCTTCTTTAATCCCAATACTCAGGATGTGGAGGCAGGTGAATCTTTGAGTTCAAGGCCAGCCTGATCTACAAGTGAGTTCAAAGACATCCCTGGATACACAGGGAAACTCTCAATAAACAAATCAAAACAAGCAAACAAACAAGAAAAACCACCAACAACAATAACAACAACAAAAATATCAAACAGATTTTCATAAGACAACTAAGAAAAGCTCTTAAGTTTGTTATCCAGTTAATTTTACTTTCTATTCTTTGCTCTCAAAAGTGGTATTCTGATCTTTAAAAAAAATGAATTAGTTTTAAGTGATTATGCTATGAATTGGACATTAAGTTTATTGTCTGTTAATGTGATATTGTTATTAAAAAGCATCAATTATTATAGGTGGAAATTGAAGTGTAGAACAGCTTTATTATGATAACTTTCAATACTGTGTTGTTTTATCAGTGTTGTATAACTTGTGATTAGTGCTTACACAAATGAGCAAATAATTGACTTCTCTTCACACTGCAGACACCAGTCAACTCATTGATCCTCACCCTGCCATGCTAGTATGTAGCAGTGATCCCTCTCCCAGTGTAGACACCAGTGAAATCACAGGTCTTCAACCTGCCAAACCAGTGTGTTCTGTTCCTAAGACACTGGTGTATTGTTACATTACACAATTTATGATGAAACTACAAGGCCACATTTACCCACAGTCTATATGTCCTTTCCTGGGACTGTTATAAAAAGAATTTACATTTATATACTGAAGACAAAATAAATATTAATGCTAATGTTTTGTGACATTTTACTGAGGTGAATCATTTAAATGATGGCTGCTTTGGGAGACAAAATACTCTCTGCTTAGCTCTTACATTCTGCTAATTGATGCTTCGATTTATGTTAAAGTTGCATTAAATCATTTTCAAAGTACACCTATTTTACAGTAATTTTCACTTTACATTCTATAATACTTTTGAAAAATAATTAATACACAACAATAAATTTTTTTTATCTCATTCTCTTCAAACTTAGTGGGAATCCTCAGAATTTTGATGGAACAGTTGTGACCTTCACCTTCTCCTCAAAGATGCTACTGTGTCTTAGTCTGAAGCTCATTCAATAATGTTTAATTCCTACCTGCTTATTTATGTAGTTATCATATAATTAATATTAAAAACAGTATTAGCTTTTTAAATATTGAACTTTGGCCTTTCTTCAATTACTGTTTCATTTAAGAAGAGAAAATAGCTGTCATATTACCATCTATTTGATCATCTCTTATGTTTAAATAATAAATAATTTGCAATGGGTTTTAAATATATCAAAAAACACACTGAATAAATGAATAAAAAGTAGAAATTATTCACTGTGGGGAGAGGAGGAATCCCTGAGTGTGTTAAGTGTTGAGTGAAAATTTGAACATGAGCCGGCCTTGCCAAAGACCATGAGCTCAGACCTTGGGAAAACTACAGAGCCTCATCCCCATCATAGAAACGAGAAAGGCATCCTATGGTCCAAATGTGACTGTTGATAGCACAAGCAGAAAATGTCTTCCATAGGTTTCCTACCACCACCACTACATTTACAACCAGAGATGCTTGCTTAAGACACTACTTTTATTAAGATCACCTGCACCTATCTCCTTTGCCTAGCTGTAGATTACAAAGCTAACCCCCTGATCTATCTCTACGTAATAACTTGGCCATGTTTGCCTGTGAGCAATCACCTCACTCTTCAGCCACATATAATCAACATGCTCACTTTCAGCAGTGCGTCAGCTTCTCTGTTAGAGGCCTCCATGTAATGATCCAAGCAATTATGTGCATCCATGCATCTGTTTCTACTTCATTCCATCAAAAGCTCTTGTCAGGTTAGTCTCTGGAGATGTATAACGACTCCACTGTTCCACAAAGGGCCTTCCTTTAGCTGTTATTTCAAATGGTCTGCCAAAGGTCTCTGAAAACCTAGGACACTTGCTGGGGTCTTTAAGACGCCAAACAATGTTACCCTTGGCTGTGGCTGTAAGTTCACTTCCTTCTTTTGTCTGTGCACTTCTTCTAATGTCATCCTTGCTGGTCCTTAGTCAAACTTCTGCTCAGAGACCTCCAGCATTCTCTTTTCTGGGTTCCTGTCTGATACCAAATTTTAGCCTAGTTTTCTCCAGAATGGCTTCCAGACATCACCTCAAAGGGCACCTTTCCAGTGAGACCTTATTTAACTGGCATGTTAAAATGGCCCTTCATTTTAGTTTTTTTATTATTTTTCTTTAGGACACTCATCACTGTGGCAACGTTTCTAATTAGTTTATTTGCTTAGATAGTCAGCATCTCTGTTGTCCAAAAAAATGCGAGTTCTACATGGAAAGCAGCTGATCAGCTGTGCATAGCACTGTGCCTCCAGGATTAGGGGATCACTGGGGAGCAGCTGAAATAATTCTCTCACCTTGTCTCTACCTTACTAGAGGTGGAAATGAGCCCCACAAATATTAAATCTAGTTCTTCCACTATGCAGTATGTTTTCCAACTTTTATAAAATATCACAATTATGTCACATTCACTGCATATTTTATAGTAAGATTGCATTTCAAAACAGGAAACTGCCACATAACTTCAGCAAAGTGTGAAAGAAACAAAATCCTCTTAGCTCCATATCTCAAGCACCGAACCCAATGAGCTTCCTCTTCTTTCTTTATATTATGGGGCTAGAATCAGTGAAGTAATGAATAAGTAAATATATCATTATATACTTTTTCATTAGTAATACTGAAGATTGGGAGATTAGACACGGGATCTTGCACATGCTAGGCCAGAGCTACACCAACACACTGCATTCCCAGCCCTCATTTTCATTGCTAATTGGAGAGGTTACTCTAAAATTTATCTGCAAAGGCACTCATGTTTTCATTCTTATTCCCTCACCATATTTTTCTTTTATTTCCAGGATTGGGTTTTGCTCCTACAGCCAATTTCTAAATAGTTGTGAATCTTAAACAAATTTCATTTAAATCCCTCATGCTCTTGTAAGATTAAGCACAGCCTGACTTGACCACGTGTCTAAGTGTCTGAGTATACATGACATACGAGTTAATAAAATCCTGATGAGTGATATTTTGGAGCCTAAATATATTTAACATGATGGATGTCTGTAAACCTGCCTATGAATCAGATGGCAGCATAATCTTAATATTGGCAAAGGTGAAAAGAAAAGTTATGGTCTTATGCTAATACTGAGTATTTGATGGCTCTTCTAGGAAATAACTATAGTAAGATTAATCTGAAGACTGCAGAAGCCAGTCCCTTATAATGAATGATTCCAAACATTAAAAAACTCTTCTTTTAATTGATAAAGAATATAGAAAACTCCTTTAAAAATGAGTTAAAGACATTTTTATCTCAAAGTTTTTTGTGATAGAAAAATAAATAATTAGCATAGAAATATGGGAAATTGACTTCTTTGGAAAACTTGTAACTTATTCTGTATAGGATACACTATAAGTTATAAAAAGTGAGTAACAATTTAAAATTTTTGAGCAGTCTAAATATTTAATTTTTATATTGGAGGTAGCAGAACACAGAGATCTTCCTGATACTGATACCACAAAACAACAAATATTACATGTTGATTGTTTTCATGTATAGGATTATAGAAATGGTTTGGGGAATAGTTAGGAAACAGGACATCAGGTTTGAAATTGGAAAGGCACACAGTAGTCTTGTTCACTCAGATGCCAGAAGATCTAAAAATAGGCCATGATTAAAGACCGATGTGCATGCCTATTGGACAGCAGCTTAAAGCCCCCATGTTGAGGATGCAGTTGTCTGAAGCACTAGGAAATATGAGTAAGAATCCCAAGGCTTAGTTTCATTCTGTTTCATCAAAATTCTATGAGATCTTTGCTCAGTCTCAGCTAATATAGTCATCTGTTTTTTATTTGTGGGACCCCTTGCAGTGGGACAAGGATTTATCCCTGGTGCATAAATTGGCTTTTTGGAGCCCATTCTCTAAGGGAGGATATCTTGCTCAGCCTTGATGCAGGGAGGAGGGATCTGGTCCTGCCTCAACTCCTATGCCAGGCTTAGGTGACACCTTATGGAGGCCTTATCCTCTCTGAAGAGTAGATGTGCAGTGTGGGGAGCAGAAGAAGGGGAGAGGGAGAACTGTGGTAGGTATGCAAAACTACTGAGAAAAAATGTTTTATTGAAATTTTCCTTCCTTATTTTTGTATATATGTATGGGCACATGTATCCTGGTTGGTGAAAGGTGAAGTGTAGGAGTTGTTTCTTTCTCCTAGGTGGGTTCTGGGGACTGAACTCAGGCCTCAGACTTGGTGACAGGTGACTTTACCGCTATGCAATCTCACCAGTCTTAGGTATAGTCTTAGCATGAGAGAGAGAGAGAAAGAGAGAGAGAGAGAGAGAGAGAGAGAAAGAGAGAGAGAAGGAGGGAGGGAGGGAGGGAGGGAGAGAGAGAAAGAGACAGACAGAGACAGACAGAGAGAGATATACATAGATAGGTACATAGATTCATAAATACATAGAATTTTTAGAACTTCAAAAATAGAGCAAATTTGTAACTTTGGCCATGTAAGTTTATTTCACATGCTCTCCCTTATTTTTTGAGTTTTCTTTCTATCACTTGATCTTCATTTCAGGCAGCCAAAATCAAAGCTACCTTGGAACTCTGGTCTAAGCTTAGAGGCAAAAAAAAGCTATTTCATAGATAGTAGTAAATAATTACACATGCTAGCATTAGTTGGTTTCAAATATTTTTCTAAGAAAGACTTTGCCTATGTGTTTTTAAAACTAAATCGTTAGATTATACAAAAATATATTTAAGAATATGGACTTGTAGATGGAATTATTGGCTTGATTATTCAATAAGAAACAATTTTTAGAATTATTGATTGCATGTATTTTAGAAAGTGCTGGCAATATTTGAGTGACAGACATTTATATAACATGCTTGTTATTTTCTATTCTATTCTATTCCCTTTCTTCTACTATATTTTCTTCTCCTCCTTCTTTTCTTCTTTTTCTTTCTCTTCACTTTTGAGACACGATTTGTTTTGTTACTCTGGCTGTCCTGGAATTCGCTAAGTAATCAAGGGTGGCCTTGAAAGTAGGAAAGGGGATTACCTTGTAGCTGTAGTTGGAGGAAATTGTGAGAAGCCTATTGAAGGTGCTGACAACCAAAGTAGGGGCCTCTGCAAGATGCGCTCTTACCAGCTAAGCCACTTTTCACCCGTTTCAGTTGTTTAAAACAGTGTTTTTATAATTCATGGTAATTAGTCATTATCATTGATGTCTTTTTCTCAAAATTGGGAAAAACATCAAGATGTCAGTCATTATAAATAAGAATATAAAAAATAAGATGTTTATTTTTTTATCAAAGGTATTTGGGCACATAACTTTAATGAATCAAATGCAATGTGTTTAAGTAATATACTAAAATATACTTCAATATTTTGTGACTAAATATTCCAGTATGATCATTGTTTACTTAAACAACAGCCTAAATCACTGGTTAGTGTTTAGAACTGAATTGAAACTTGTATAAATTCATATGTAGGCAAGGGAGAAATAGAATTCTTTTTTACCTTTGTTACCTGTTTATTATGATTTTATCTTCCTCTTGAGAGGTGTGAAATTTTAATGAGTCTTTATTTGCCTATTTAGAGGCTCAATAATTTTTGCCATATGGAAATTATCCCATAAATTGTTGAGGATATAACCCTGATATAATGTAGACTCATTATTTTATCTTTTCCACAGTATCCAATATTCAAAATTATAAAACTATGCTTTTATGATCTTCTTAATGAACAGAACTCAAGGTCAGTCATTTCAGAATGTGCCTAGAGAAACTGTTCTTTCCACATGACCTTGTTTCAATGAGATTACATTTCGACTCCAAAAAAAAAAAAAAAAAAAAAAGGACTAAGAGTTCCCACATGAAGATTTCAGGGTCCAGTGTAACAGACCTTGATTTTATTTATTTTGAAGAGTACCATGCTGCTTTCTCTTGCAATTCTCTGCAAAATATTTTTCATGTGGCTGTGCATGTTTCAAATACGTATGATAAACTATATATAGAGGAAACCAAAAGAAAATTACAGATTTCATTTAAAAACACTAAGAAAATAAAACCAAAATTTATAGTTTTTTTTCTAAGTGCAACAGACCTTATTAGTCTGGGGTATTTGTCATCCACCAACTACATATGAAAAATTTCAAAACACATATGTACTGGGAAACAAAATCTCCACTCCTCAGAGATGCTGATGTGGTGCTATTTGTCGTTAGATTATTTTTGCTTCTGCCAGCCGAGAACAAGCATTTCCATGCTATTTGCATTTTCAATCCTTTTTTTAATAATTAGCAATTCTGTTTCACAGTCAGCATTTCAACCTATTTCACAGCACCAACATTAATTTACAGCATAGCTTGGACTATTATTTTGGAGGAAACATTATCGGAAACTCCACTTAGCAAGAAGCTTCTTTTAAGAGTCATTTTAGCAAAAAAGAAAAACCAAAAATTACTGAAATGTGTTTTTAAAAAATCCATTTTTATTAAAATATTGATGTCATCATTCAGAACTATATAATCTTGTGAAGCCTAAATGGAATTATCTCAGGGCTACATTAATTGTACTTTCCTGATAAAGAGTAACAATTTCTTTCAAATGTTTATGTGTTTTATTTTATGTGTATGAACATCATATGTATGTCTGTGCCTGCATTTATGTGTATGTATTGCATGGTCAATGGCATGAACTCATTTTGTTGCAGAGAATCTACTCAGTGACATTGTTTCCCTAGCACAAACCTAGAAGGCTTGAGTCACTGAGGGAGTCTTCTCTGACTTTTCTGACTGACAGTACATTTCAGCTAAGCGAGCATTTACTTCACATTTATATGGTCTGTTGTTCTACATGCTACTTAAAAAAAGCCAGTAGACAGTGTGAGTACAATGTTTAAATGTGGATTTATCAAATACTTTAAGGATCATAATATATGTATACACATGTACACATGTGGATCTTATTTCATCCTAACTCTGTTGTTAGTTAAGACACTGGGCAGCATGTGGAAACAGTTGGGCTGTCAAAAATGGAGAAATGCCATGCCCCGTGGGAAGTTCAAGACCCTCCCCCCTCCATCCAGGTCTAGGAAGGTGTGCATCCAAACAGACTAGGCTCCCAATAAGCCAGTACATGCAGTAGAATCAAAATCCGGTGTCATTATTATTAGCTTCTCAGTCAGCCCCCATTGTCAGCCATGTTCAGAGAGTCCGGTTTGATCACATGGAGAGGGAGGGGGAGGCGCAGTGGGGGGAGTGGGAAGGAAATGGGAGGATGGGAGGATGTGGAAATTTTTAATAAATAAATAAACAAATAGTCACAAAAACCAATAAATAAATAAATAAATAAATAAATAAATACATAAGAGAAAAAATGGAGAAATGCTATTGACATTTAGTGTCTTGAGTGGATAAAGACCACACATGCTGATATACATATATTACAAGACACAGAGGAGCCTCCACCAGGAAATAAAACTACAACAACAATAAACTTCAGTTAGGCAATGGTTGGAACCCCTCAAGCTGCATTTTTGGAACACCTTTTTCCTTTGTTGCCTCATGAATACAACTTGATCATCTAGGCTTTTGTGCTTTCAGTTTCTAAGTACAACACTTTCTACTCAGCTTGAGAAGCCCAAACCTCACTTGGATTTCTTGGATTTGGGAAGTTATCGCTTATTCTGATTTATTTTTCATATTTTCAGATCTAAGTAAAAGTTGTACTGGACAAAGTTAAAATAACCAAAGAAAACTTTTATTCAAAACTGGTGCTATCTAGATGTCTGAACTCCCTTTCTCTTTTACAGAAAATGGGCATGAAGTCCTTCTGTGCTTTCATGTGCTGGTGAAATTGCACTGGAAGATACTTTGGAGTGAGGTCTGGAGACTAGACGGGTGGATGAGTGAGATATGGAGTGAGCTGGCTCTGATTTTGTTAAACTCTTCTCTCTGAAATGGACATTTGTTTCTCCCACAGAAGGTGATCCCCATTTTCTTCACAGAGCTAAGGGACAGGGATGTTTTTCCCTTGGTCCTTATGGTTTAAGGAGATGGATTCAGATTCTTCTAAAAGACATTTTCTGGGAGTAAAGATGTCTAGAGGCTGAGGAAATTATTTACATATATTTTAAAGGCATAGAACAATTATTCTTAATAGCTAGCATCTTTCCTAATGTAAAACTCCAAAACAGTGCAGTTTAGGATGCATAATGAGGAAGAAACCTATTTTTAGCTTAGTCAAGCTGAAATGAACAAAGGCTCTTCTTGCTGTCTTGTTACAGATCTACTTACTCTTGTTCACAGTTATGCAATAGACTATAGAAAGAAGCTTCTTCTTAAAGTCAAGAATCTCAGCAGTTGATCTTGTTTGGTGGTCAATAAGTAGAAGACACCACACAGGTATTGAATAAACTCAATTAATTAATTAGTGATTTATCCATTATAGCACTAGTGATTTGATTGGAACAGACAAGGTTCCTCAGGCTAAATATTGAGTGTAAAAAGCTGTACTTGGCTCTCTAATTACAACTTGCTTCTGGACTCTCAGGAGAAGGACCAGTGTTCAGAATGCTTGTTTTGTAAGACTGAGACCCTATGTTGGATCCCCACATTGGGGTAGGCAGCACAGAGCAACCAAAACCACTAAAAAAAAGAAAAGAAAAAAAATAACCATCTAAAAATAACTATCTGTGTTATAATATTCATATTATATATTATACTATAAAATCAATGTTCATAATAGTTACTAAATTAGAATCTAGTTTATGGACATAAATGTATAGTCTGAATCAAATATGGTTGAATTTTAGCCTTAACCATTACTAACTGATAAAATCTGGTCAATTCTTGGTTTTGTCCATCACTAAAATGGATCTACCAATTTTAAATCTACCCTTTAAGTTCCTTTAAAAGGAGACATTGAATTACATCAGTCTTATTACTCCATTCCATCTTCCTACTTGAATAGCCTCATCTGTAATCATGATATTAAAAATTCATATATCAAATAATGATGTTCTCATCTCTACTCCAGGCATTTCTGCAGAGATCAGGACCCACATATCCCACTGTCAATTGACTTCTCAAATTAGCATTACCATGAACCTCACACCTCAGGGTTCCAAAATATAAAGTAACACCATCATCTATACCACTGCCTAGGACAAAACCACCAGAGGTCCTTTTGCTGTGTTTCTCCACAGGGGACTGTGACTCAGCCCCTCAAGTATTCTCAGTCTTACTATCGCCATTTTCCTAGTCAACATATCTCAGCCTCTCTCTCTCTCTCTCTCTCTCTCTCTCTCTCTCTCTCTCTCTCTCTCTCTCTCTCTCTCTCTCTCCCTCCCATACTGTGTAGGGGGCAGGTCTCTGTCTCTGTGTATCTATCTCTCTGTGTCCTTGTCTCTGCCTCCTTCTCTCTCTATCTGTCTGTCCTCTATCTCTCTTTCTTTCTTTGGTTCTTGCTATCTTCTCACTCTGGTACTTTTCAGTCTCCTCCGATGGTAAAATGCCTTCATGTTTCTTCATCTTATTCTTTTTGTCAGTCTAGTTCCCACTAGAGCTTTAAAACACAGGGTTTTTATTCTAACTACCAGCTCATTCCCAGAGTCTTCAACAGAGCCAACACACAGAAGTTGTCGGTAATGTTTACACCTCTTCTACTACTACTCCCCTTACTGACAAAGTGCTGTTGGCTTCTGAGTTGGTTTCTTTTCTGTTGCTGTGATAAAACAGCAACACCAAGTCAATGTATAAAAGAATGAGTTTAATTTGATACACATTTCCAGAGGATTATTAGATTTCCTGTTGCCACAATGGAGACATAGTTGAGGGGTACTGCTAAGTTCATAACTCAAACCTCAAACAGTATTCAGAGGGGACACATGCATGTCTTCTGAAATATCAAAGACTGCCCTCAGCAATACATCTCTTTAAGCAATGCCAAGTATCATAATTGTTCAGAAATAGTTCCAACAACTGGGGACTAAGTATTCAAACATGAACCTATGGTGGCCATTCTTTTTTAAACTGCCACATTTTCTGATACAAATTTCGGATTCTCTATATATTAGCATTGTTAAAAGCCTATGATCAGATAAAATAATAGATTCCCCACCCCTCAGTCCTGTAAGTTTTGTCTAGCTTCATCCAACTTCTCCTCACACCACCTGTTTTCCATTCTGTGCTTGTTTTCTTTGTGAAGTTGTGCTGAACACTATATTTTTATGTATCTAGGCCCTTCTTATGCTCTTTCAAAAATTATCTATAAGCATCATTGCTAAGCTCTTCATTTTATGCTAAGCCTTTAGGTGTTTGGCTTTCAGAATATCCAGTTTCTCACTTTTGCCTTTCACTTTGCTTGGGTTCAGGGAGGGAGGGTAGTGGACCTATTTCTCTACTATCCCCACCACTGATACATTCTGTAGTGCTGGTCTTTTCTACAGCAATGGATATGGAGTATCATAGTTAAATAAGGCAAATACATTCCTTAAGCCCAACTATACTATAATCCTTTAAGTCTTGTTTTTTGTTTGTTTGTTTGTTGTTTTTTTTTTAAGGCAGCAGCTGTTTATTGGCAGTGGCTGTCACATGGTGGAATCACGGGATGACACAATCTTCCTGAGGGGTTTGCTGCGGTAGGATCTGGAGTCTTCCACATTTATCAGATGCCTTCTCGTTAACGTTCTCAAGTTTTTGCAATCCAAACTGCATGGCCCGCTTTGGCAGAAGGGCAGAGGCGGTGAGACCGAGTTCCACAGCTGCCAGGCGTAAGATGAGCTTCTCACCGACCCCACAGGGCAAAGCCAGGTCTGCCTTCTCCCACACCGGCAGGGAATTTAGGAAAGACACGACATTCTCATCCAGGAAAGGAAACCTTGCTTCCTTTCCATGATCACCAATAACTCTGTTGTATAAAGCAAAATTCTAGTACAACACTGACTAAATGACTTGAGCATCTTTAGCAGTTAAGTTCAGATTTACATATTTGACTCTAGCTGGTTGGTATAGATTTTATGTCCTCATTTGCAGCTCTGATTATTATATTGAGTTCTAATGCCTATTGGAGGTTGCTATGTGTGAAATAGTTTAGCCTCCTCATGCCTCAGAAATCTTGTCTTTATGTTATCATAATATGAATCTCCAAAATGTGTAGGGTAGATCGGAGTATTAAATAAATTAGGACATGTCAGGTGCTTACACTGGAGACTGGCCTTGGATGGCAATAAGACCTGCAGGCATCCCTTATATGCATTATCATTAAAAGCTTGTCTAATGGCACAGAATATAATGGAATTACTAAAATGTGCCATCTCACCATTATATTTTATATACTTTTTCTTTTTTTATTTTATTTTTTGAGACATGGTTTCTCTGTAGCTTTGGAGCCTGTTCTTGAACTAACTCCTGTAGACCAGGCTGGCCTCGAACTCATAGAGATCCTCCTGCCTCTTCCACCCGAGTGCTATACTTTTTACAATGTCAAGCATTTATAGGTTTTCTTTTTTTTTTTTTTTTTTTTGTTTTTTTGAGACAGGGTTTCTCTGTGGCTGTAGAGCCTGTCCTGGAACTAGCTCTTGTAGACCAGGTTGACCTCAAACTCACAGAGATCCACCTGCCTCTGCTTCCCGAGTGCTGGGACTGAAGCTGTGCGCTACCACTGCTCACCTAAGAATTTATAGTTTTTTATATTATATAGCGTACACTCAGAGAGAACTCTCTATAAGTTTGTTGGCCTCTCTCTGGCCTAGTAACTGTTGTATGTGGGTACTCAGAAGGTAGCTGTGTGGAATGTCACCCCTGCTCCAGCTGTGTCCGAACACTATTAAAAATGAGGCATGGCGAACAATGCCTTGGGAGCTTTGAGGGAGGCCCAAAGCTTCCTGACTCTTGCAACTGTGGAATGATTTAGGAAATTTGAAGGACTATAGAAATGTTTATGAACAAAAAAATAACATTGGGGCAGAGAGATGGTGCAGGATTTCAGAGCACTTGCTCTTACCAAGGAGCTGTCTTCAGTTTCCAGCACCCACATGGCAGTTCACAATCATTCCTAAATACATCTTCCAGGATATCCAACCCCCTTTCCAATGACTATAGGCATGCATATATCATACATACATACATGAGAACAAAGCACTCACTGCATAAAATATGCACAGCTAAAACAAAAAAAATCATTAAAATGTGTTTCAAAATATTTTGCGACATCTATGTTTTCTAAAACCGCGGATTCATATAAAAACTAATAAATACTCTATTGATAAATAATTCTTACTACTTATCACTTAAAGTTGTTAATATAGATCCAGAGAGTATTCCCCCATATTTTAAAGATAATAGTTTCGATATTCAGATATTTTAACTTACTTGTTTTACATTTGTAACTAAGTTTAAGAAGGAATCTGTCTTAGCCACTATGCTGTTACCACTATGTATTACAAAGCACATTTTAACACCTACAATGTTGTATTACTATTTTTATGTCTTTGTGAAGAAAAAGTCACAAAGACCTGAAAATACAGCCTATCTTCATTAGAGGATTTTCACAATCATGACCCAGAAAGCCTTAATTCTTAATTGCTACCTTGACACCCTAGAACGTTAGCCTGGCACCCTGTGACCGAGCCCTTTGGCTAGGACTTAGCTTGGATCAACTAGGACAGCCTTTATTTTGTGAACTTGGTTTGCATGTTTTCTATTTTATATCAGAGAATGTACAGCTTCAAACTTTGTGCCTTTGTCTCCTGCTCCCTTTTGTGTGTGCTTACACTACTGAAAGTAGACAAAAATATGCCATTCAAAATAAGCCTTTACTGGGCTTATAAGTAACATGCTAGAGAAGATATTACAGGAGGATATCTCTGGCCAACTGACCCAGTAAATCCAGAAGTCTGCTTATATGCCTAGAGTAGTGGTGCTTGTGACCATCAAAGCAAACTCCACATGCAAAGGAAACGGGTGTTTGCACCAAGCACAACAATGACCCTTAGCATCATTCACACCTGTACCTCTGTCAGACACAGGAAGTCATTTCCTTCCAAGTCTTTAGTAGAAATATTAAAGCTTCTGAGACAAAGTCACCAGACACAAACCAACTGAGACAGTCATGGCTCAGACTGTTTCATCAGAGGCTAGGAACTCAGTAGCCATCTTTGGGTGGCTGGCTTAGAGTACTCAAATGGTGAATGTTGGCAAGGGTAGTTCAGTCTTATAGTCCTTTTACTCAAGGGAGCCAACATGATAAAGGAGATTCTAACAGCTACCATTGCTGAGTCCAGCTCCCCTATTCTCCACAATATTTTTTTATTTAGAAGAAAATGATTATTAGAAGGAGCACTTATAATAAGTACTGAAAGTAGACAAAAAATGCCATTCAAAATAAGCCTAAGTGAATGTGTTAGTAAAACTAATATTGATTTCAATAAATTGTCTTTTAATTGTGATTATGACCCACTCAGTGCTTTAGGATGCAGGTAGACCTCCTTGTCTGACTCCTTCTGAATACTTATATTAGCCAAATATTACACTAAAGGCCCTCATGTATATTATTTTATTCCCATATTAATGTTATGTCTAGGAGTGTTTCCTGCTCATTAGACTTGGGAAAAAAGTATGTTCATTTCATCATGACTCTTTCATAACTCCAACATTTTGAAAAGAAACAATATTTCTATGAACAATATTTCTTGCCTGAGTAGCATCTTTCTATGTCCAGGTATGACCCTTGAGTAGATAAGAAGTGAAGGACTTTTATAATACTAACCCACTAATAAAACATCTTCGGATAATCTGAAGGTTTTTCAGATCTTTAAATTTGTCAAGCATGTTACATGTTATACAGTCCCACTGAATATTGACAGATTGCTGAATATTTTTATTGGATGATTGTTGCCTTCGTACAGTTGAGCACACATAAGCCTTTGGTGAGAAACCTTTAGTTACTAGACTTCTTTGTGGTACTGCCTGAAATTCTGTGGCAAGGCACACTTCTCCCAATCTCTAGCTAATCACAGATTTTATTTATGTCAAAGGACTTTAGAAGTACATTGCTTGCCTATTTTATTTTTTGGAACTTCTAATAGAAGGATGGTTGCTTTTATTAATGTTGTTATGATTATACTAGTCCTAGAATTTGTAACTCTTTTGAAGTAATGTTTTACATTTTTAGATACTCAAGCTTACATAATTTTCCAAATAAATTTTACTTTAATAATTGAAATAATAAGTGGATTATGTTTGAATTTATTTTCTGCAAATACTTAAGTAGATTGTTTCCTTCTGATGAACAATTCTCCTGAAGAAAGCATAATTTCTATTACTGGAACAACTGTAAATGCCTGCTTTGAGCTTGTCATTTGGCAATCTTTAGATTATCTTAAACAAATCAATTATGGTATTGGCACAATTACCATGAATTATATATCTGGGCATCCTAAAAAGTTTCTGTTCCTCTATGAGATATGAGCAGTGCACACTCAGTAGTGAAGAAAGGTGATTTTTGTGAGCCAATAAAAATGCCCATGTAAGAGGATGTCAAAATTGGGATTTCAATTTAGGCCACAAAAACAATAATTGCCAGGAGAGGTGCCAAGTCAATATTACAAAGAAAATGGAAAATTTTTGATCCAAGACACTCTGAACTCTCCAGGCAACATTCCAAAGAGGGTATCAGATTTTATAAGATTTTGAAAAGCAGAGGTTTCTAAAATTTCAATTTCAGCTCAGTTTTCTACCTGTCTATGGGAGAAAGGTCGTGTGTGTGTGTGTGTGTGTGTGTGTGTGTGTGTGTGTGTGCTTGTTTGTGTGTGTGTCTGTGTCTCTCTGTGTGTGTATATGTGTAGCTTTTAACATGGCCTGATGAAATGAAATATTAATATCTTATACAGGATATTTCCTCCCTCTAAACTAAGATTGTTACCTCTCCAGTTGGCAACACGGACCTGGGAGATTGGAGCTTAAAACTGAGGCAGGTGGTAACATCCAACTTTATTCCGGGCATCAGATAATTTATACTTTGAGGGTTAATCAAGGTTACGAGCAAAGTTCACATGAATTTTAGACTGTATACAGTCACAAGGACAACCCATGCTTGAAAACATTTTTTAATAAAAAAGTAAGAATGTGGGTAATTGAAGCACAATTAATAAAAACTCACAGAGAGAAATCGAGGTTCAACCTGAAGGTCAGAAAAGCAAAGCAGCCAGCCAATGGCTCTTACCTCTACCTCAGTCTGAAATGGCGATCCTGCCTCCAGGAATCTCAGAATGAGACTGAGACTGAGAGCTGTCTCCTTCCGTTTATATTCCTCTCTAGGGCTGGGATTAAAGGTGTGCACCATTGGGATTAAACGCATGCAGCGTCCGGTTTCTATGGCAGCTAGTGTGGCTACTGGGATTAAAGGTGTGTGTTACCACTGCCTGGTCTGTAAGACTGGCTGACCAGTGGAGCTGTCTTACTCTCTGATCTACAGGCAAGCTTTATACAAATGAGATGCCACTACAAGCAACCTGAAGCAAACTCAGCCCTATTTACTACACCTGGAAGGGTACAAAAGTACATAAAAGAACGGTTGCCTTTTTTTTTTTCCTGGAGTCTTCTCACAAGCTCTTAGAAGTTCTTCTCCTCATACAGCTTCATTCATTCAGGGACCATGTTCTGACATAAGACCATGTTTTTAGTTGTTTGTTTTACTCTAGGTAGTTTAGCACCACTGTTTGGTGACCACCCTTTAATCCCCAGCTTTCATTTCAGTGGTGGTATTGGCGGTGAGATGACCCACAGGCTGTATAGCTCCAACCAGTCAGTGTTTACAATCACTTAACCATATTACTGAGAGTTTGAGGAAAAAAAAAAGACAGAGTTAGCATGGAAGTCACAGTGCCTGCCATTGTTTTATCCAGTAAGTGAATACCTTTCCTTTTGGATATAACTTAAAATGAAAAATCTGTTTTTTTTTTTCTCACCTATAGTTTTCCTATCTCAGCATACTGCTCACTTCAAGCTTCAGGCTTTAGTTGTTATCACTATGACTACAGCCTGATCAGAAAATTCTTAAGAGAACAGGGATGTATTCTCCTCTGCCGTTTGAGAGGACACAGACAATCGTGAAGGAAACATGAGGCAGTTCATCACATAAAATTTAGAGTGAGGAAGCCAACAGATGTGAACTCTTGCCCTCAGATAATTTTCACACTTTTTATTCAACTTAAGACCCCAGGCCAGGGAGTGTTTCCTATTGCTTTTAGGGTGGGTCTTTTTGCTTCAGTAAATAAATTTACTGTATTATGTTAGAGTCTTGAACTAAACTCATGTTGTTTTTCATATGGAATTGATAAGAAAGGAGTTTAGGTCAGATTTGAGATTTCACAAACAACTTAAGAAATAGATAAAACTTGCATCTACCATTTCAGTTCTATTATATATGAGCACTCCTTCTCAGTTAATCCTGAAGGCGAAGTAGCCATTGCATATGAAATTTGTTCTCAGGGAGGGCATTCCTCTACATGACAGCTGCATAAAAATTGGCTGTCTGGGAAGCCAAAAAGAAAGCACAGCAAATGGTAGAGGAGGGGCCTTTTCATACGTCCCCAGGAGGGCCAGGGGAGAAACTTTCCTATACATATGAAGAAGGAAAATAGAGTCAATCAAATAGTTTTATAACAGGAGGAAAGAAAATGAGGAAGAAAGGACAAGAAATAAAAGCAAACACTGGGAAGTCATAAAGGCAGGGCACTGAGTTCAGATGAGTTTCCCCACCAGTTAATACAGTAAAAGAATGAAGGGCAATGCCGACACCACCATGAGGTTGTGGTCTCATTTCACCAAACACATAACTCACTCAAAAGTTCTTTTAATAGTCCACTCTTGATTTTCATATGGTTCAGCACTGTTCCTAATGAATCAATGCAAAAAGTACATAATAATATAAAACACTATCCTCATATAAGTGTTCGGTCATCACCATTCAAAACAGTACCACATTGACAGCAGGAATCTAAGAAGCTGTGGAGAAGTGGAACTCTGTCTGAGTAATTAAAAGCAGACGAGCTATTGACATCTGCATACCACTGCATTCGAGAAACAGCACTACATAAATTCAGGACAATTAACATTTTCTATCGCACTCCTGTTTCCTAGCTTGGCCATGTGGCAATGAACATGCATTCTTTCTCTGATGACTACTATTCAGTCATTTCAGTTCGTGCCAATAGTCTGATCAAGGCCTGGGAGAAGGATGACAAAGAAGGCTTGTAGTGTTGATACAATTGCTAGTCATACGGCAAAGAGCTGTGGCAGCAGCAAAGACGGAAACGAGTATCAAAATTTACACAGGGGCTTACTGGTGGTGTTACACTATCTATGTGATGTTTGTCTCTTAACACATGTAACTAGGTAGATACTTGTAACAAGGCAATAAGAAAACCCTGTCCTTTGTAAACAAATGTATTTTCTAGGCTTATAACAGGTTTAGTTTATATAACTATCTACTTTCTACTATGCTAGTGAGTATGTAAATGAAGCAAACGTTATTGTTCAGAAATATAGGACATTTTATCACATCCCTTCCTTGTTTACTTTTGAAATTACGTGATTGACTTTCAAAAACCATTTTCTTATTTATTATCAATTGCCAAATTAGTTTACTTACAAAAGATTAAAACAACGTAGAGAAGCCATAAGCCTAGAACACTTTTATGATTATTGTTGCTATACTTATAGATATAATAATTATAATTGAATATTCAATTTCTAACTTCTTTTACTTATTAAAATTGAAATCAGCACTTAGTTTAAGGTTTAAATGCATGTTGCTCAATAGCTTTGTTTTCTTTAGCTTTCCTCATGCATATTCTTTTGTTTTCATCGCTGCTTGACGGTCAAGAATTTAAAATTGGAAGTTGGCACACCATGTCTACAACTGTCTTGATCTTGACCCTTGGAGACTATCCATGCTCTCTCCCCCATCCATGCTTGTCATCGCTGGATCTTGTGAAACTCATATGCAGGTAAGCAAAAGCGCCACGAGTCAACATGAGCATGTTGTGCTAGAAGACAGGAATTAAAAATTCTTCTTGACTCCATTGGCTTCTTATTTCTGTCCCCACATCTCCAACATTCCCTGAGACTAAGATGGTGGTGGCTAATGTAGATTATCCAGTGTCTGATTATCTACTAAAATTCACACTCTCTCTCTCTCTCTCTCTCTCTCTCTCTCTCTCTCTCTCTCTCACACACACACACACACACACACACACACACAGAAAAAAGAAGAAAAAACCAACACACCAACACAAAAAATCCCTTCTAGCCAATGCTGAGGACACAATTTTCTGGGCATAAAAACATAAATATTAAGAAAGTAGTTTAGCAACACAATTGTTTAGTCAAAGATGAGTTTAGTTCTTCACAAGGGAGTATGATTTCTTTTATTTTAATTATTATGCTTGCTTGTATCTTGTGCCTGTCTGTACACATGTCTGTGATGCCCATAGAGGCCAGAAGATGGCATTGAAGACCCTGGATCTGCAGTTACAGTGGATTTTAGCCACCTGGTAATAGTGTAGTGATCTACAAGATCAACAATCATCTCTATACTCTGAGCCATCTTTCCAGTACCCTCTTTTTCAATGAAAATAGCACTATCTATATCGTATATATGCAAGGAGCTGCTTCATAGAGTTAAAACTTACTTGTATAGATTTGAAAAGAAATACAGCTTAAAAAAAAAAACACTATTCTCCATGAACTACATTGCTATTAACATTAAATTTTAGAACTTAATTTTTCTAGAATTTTAAGGAAACAAAGGTCAATGTCAGCAGATCAGTGACTCAAAATAGCAGGTAAAAGAGAATGAATTATCACGTAACAATACAGGAGAGACTGAGAGATGTCTGAAATTGTCTCTACCTTGTGATGGTAGTGACAAGATGGTGCACTTGTCCGAACTCAATGACTCACAAAATTCTAATGTAATTTTGTGATTTTACATTAAATTTGAATGTATGTAAATTGTATCTCAGAACAATTATTTAAATTATAATGTAGATTTGAACATCCAAAATTTAGAGGGAAGTAGAGATTGATTAAATAGGCATTTATATTTTGGTCTATTATCTCTTGTCTGTTGGGTTTGCTTTTTGAGATGATTTGAAATAATAAAAAAATTAAATAACAAAATTTGTATTTAGTAAATGCAACATATATTTCTGTAAAAACTGAGTCTTACACTGTTATGCTATAGAAACTAGGGCTTTGATATAAATTTCTTTTCTTTTTTGACATTTTTTATTCATAGGATTTATCTGTTCATTAATTTTTTTCTTTAAGGTTGTTAGTTTTAGAAAATCAGGGAAACTTATTAAGAATAGTTTTCAGGCAAACCACCAATAATATTTTGTTGGATATTGCATGAGTATATTTATATCAAAATTTGATAATAAAAATTCTAATTTGACAATGTGTCTGATGGTCACCAAGTCACATTTTTTTTCTAATTCTGGCTTGTTGGTAAATGATATTTCCTAAAATTTGATAAAATGTGTTACTTGTATTGATGTTATTTTTGTGAATGCCTTTACTAATATAAAGTGCCAGTTTTATCAAAAAGACAATATTCTTTCTCTAATAAGTGTGTTTTGTGTCTAGGCTTTCAAAATGGTCAGTGATTTAATCATATGCATTCAGATGTGATCACTCCATTTCTTTCCAGAAGAAATCCAGTTCTAAGATTTCAAAAATTACTAAAATTTGGTTAGCTTTATATTTTATGCATTAATTTGAGAATAATGTCAACATTAATTTGCATAAAATCTTATGGACATTTTGCCCTGTTATTTCGACAACTACAATTATTTTCAATTTAATGCTATTTTAAACATTTGAAAAATCTCTTTCTATATATGAGAGATTGAAAATGTTCGTGGAGTCCAAGGTCCTCCCAACTCCCCCCAGGTCCAGGAAGGCGATCGACCAAGCCGAGAAGGCTCCCACAGAGCCCGTCCATGCAGAAGAATCAGAGCCCAGCGCCAATGTCCCTTGCTTCTCAGTCAGCCCCCCATGTTGGCCACATCCAGAGATGGCTCCTTGGCCTTGAGAGGGAGGGAGGGGAGGTATGGGTGGAGGGAAGGGGAGGGAAGGGGAGAAGGAGGGGCGGGAAGGGGGAGGAGGAGCGGAGGGAGGGGGAGGAGGAGGGAAGGAGATGGAAATTTTTAAATATAAAAAAGAAATAAATCATGAGAAAAAAAAAAAGAAAGAAAGAAAATGTTCGTGGATAAAACTCCATAGAATCTGTCTAGTTCCTGATGAAATTAATCTGCTTTGTTAATACTTGAACAGATTTCTTGCTTGGTACTTGCTACCTTTGCGACCATTTTTTTCTACATTGAAATATGAAATATTTGAGCTTTCAAACTGCAGGATAGCACATAATCTTCACACTACTTGGCAAGATCGGTGTCTATTCTGCTCTCACTAGAACGCACTAATACTAAATCATCAGAAGCCTTGATATTTGACTACTCTACTTCTTGTACAAAGTCATTGGAACACTTAATCGGTGTGACTCTCACACCATTTGTAATTCAATATCTCCTAGGTTTAATTGGATTACTGCTCTACATTTTCTACAGTTTGGTTTCAGAGTTTCTGATTTCCTGAGTTTATTGGTGTCTTATCTAAGGTCAAATGTATTATCATTTATTTTAAACACTTATTGGATACTATAAAAACCTTACTCTTTTATTGAAAGGTCAAAGCTCAGACATGTAATTACTCTATAATCTTTAATATTTTAACTCAATTCAGGTATTTCATGTATTATTCTTTTTAGTTATTAAAATTTGAGGAAGCTATATTAATAGCTTTAATCTTTACTGAGTTATATCATTCCATCCACAGAATAATAACATATAATGATTTCCTTCTATAACATTTTATTATTTTAGTTTTTAATACATGTATTTTCTTTCATTGAAAATACAGTTTCATATAACGTATTCTGATCATAATTTCCCTGTCCTGACTTCTTCCAGATCCTCCTCGCATCAACTCTACACCCTTTCTTTCTTAGGGATGAGAGCACATGTCTACTTCCCCTTGTCAGTACAAGGGCCCCATCATCAGTCTTGAACTTATGCAGGCCCCGTCTGGCTCTTCTTCCTCATTGCTCCTGAGCCCTGGTAGTGATGTGTGATGAATGCATCCCATTTAAGCCTGAGTATTTCAAAGTCTATCACTATTTGTATATTGCCCAGTTGTGGGGCTCTGTTTTGCTCCGATCTACTGCAAGAGGAGGATAATCATCACAGCTAAGGAAGGCATTGATCTTTGGGCATAGTGAACTATAGTTAGGAGTCATTTTATTGCTGTATAGTATTTTAGTGGAAAACTAGTATTTATTTTGCTGTATGGCCATGGTTTATCTAATTTTGGACACTTTTAGTGTCAATCAGCAGTGTCACGCCTGGGTTTGATTTAATGAAATGGGCCTTAAAAATAGTAGGAGAATGGTTGGATACTCCTACAACATTTTGACCACTATGATTGCGTGTAGCATCAAAGCAGCTTGCTACTGCAGACTGCGTGTTTGGTAACTCAGTTGGTGTTTCCTCCTCCAGTAGCATGCAGAGTACCTTCCAGTACCGTGAACACTAGTCAGTTGCCTCCAGTGTGACACCTATTTGACTACCCCATTCCCAATGAGCTATATAAATGCTGTCTTCAACATTCTTACCATCAATTTGAAAAACAACCAGTCGTCTTGACAATAGCCTGAGCATTAGGGGAATTCCGTAGGGTCCCTTTGTCCAGTGTTTCAACAGATATAATCCATTCCTGGTGCTTGAAGTTTTACTTGGGGATGAAAGATGTTTAGTTGGGACATTGTCTCCCCTGTTGTTTGGTGACTCTATTTAGATTTTCTTCATATGAATGTATTTTTAAGAAGCTTCTTGTCATAGAAACACATTTTAAAATTTACATTATTATTTTCATGTATATTTGTAATTTAATTTCTGATATTTTTCTGAAAGGATTTGCCAGGTATTTTTTGTTTTCATATATTTACCTCTTTTATTATCTGTGGTAGTAGTTTTTACCTAAATTTAAGGCCTTTTTAAAATGATTTTTAAAAATCTATTTTAGAATAATAATTATTATCTTATTTTCTACTCAATTAATTGTTGATTTCTTAGTTATCAGAACTTACTCACAGGGTATATTGTGCTTCCAGTTAGTGTCTCAGAGGCCTGTGTGCTACAGGAAGGGTATCCAGCCAGGTACTGCAGGGAAGGGACACAGCCTGGCACTACTGGGAGGGGATAGAAGTTCAGGGTTCCCAGTCTGGCACTGAAGGGAGGAGACAGGAAATCAGGTTTTACAGCCTGGCACTGCTAGTTCAACAGGATCTCAGGGTTCCCAGACTGGCACTGTTGGGAGGGGACAGGTGCTCAGGGTTCCCAGACTGGCACTGTTGGGAGGGGACAGGAGCTTAGGGTTCCCAGCCTGGCACTGTTGGGAGGGGACAGGAGCTTAGGGTTCCCAGACTGGCACTGTTGGGAGGGGACAGGAGCTTAGGGTTCCCAGACTGGCACTGTTGGGAAGAGACAGATCCTCTGAAGCTTATCCATAGCCAAGTGGGACTTTCCTGGTCATGAAGAGCAATGCCATTTTGTCTTTCTCTTCCTTCCTGGCCTACATGGGGAAGGCAGCATCTTCAGTTATCCATTCCCACTGTAATACACACCCTTAAATTGGCCCCAAAGACAGCTCTTGATTACAGTTGATATTGTAAGCAAATCATTTCAGTAATAGGAAATTAAATAACTAAGACCAAGTCTGCTCCATGTAATGTATCAAATCAATAATTTTCTACATCTTCCCCTTCCAATATAGAACACATTCTTAATTTAGTTCAAACATCAGAAAAAAACTAAATGTCTTCAAAACTTCTAATATCATACAGTTTCTAACAATAACTTACTAAAAATGAGTACATATGCTATAGTTTTGTATGGGAACCCTGATGGCTCTTTGTCTTTGGAGAGGGGTGGAGTGGGGGTATGGGTGGAAGGGAGGGGAGGGAAGGGGGAGGAGATGGAAATCTTGAATAAAAAAATGAGAAAAAAAAAAAAGAGCGGCAAGCCTCGGCTCACTCTATTGGTTCCGGCTCCTGCTCCAGCGACTAGGCTCCTTTCCTGACGGTTGGTGTTTTTTGTAAGTTTTACCCCCCAAAATAAATACACCCTTAAATACTAAAAAGAAAAAAGGTCAAATTGTTAATATCAACTTTAATATCAACTTCTCAAACTATTTTATAGCATAATACTTGAGTTACTTTTGGAAGTATAATACTTAAATGTTTCCAACATTTTTGGCTTAATTTCTATAAGCTATTTAGTTGAGGCAAACAATAGACATAATTACTATTTATTCAGAAAATAACCTCAATGAGCTGTTGAAAAGATGTTTGGGGAGGCAAATTTCTTTTCATGTGAATTACAATGTATAATAAATTCTGTTGGAAACCAAACATTGTGACGTTCTGATCACATACTTAAAGGGATCATTTATTTTTACCTTCTTTTTAAAATTTATACTTTAATCAGATTACTTTCAGAGTTTATTAGATGATAACCTACAGATTTATTCTGAGTTGTTTACACCAAATGTTACACAAAGGTAGCAAAATATGCTTATATGAAGTACCTGATTAAAAGAAAATAAGAATGAACACAACTGAACTGGAGGATATTTTTTCATTAAATGTAAAAGCCAGTAATACACTTAGAGTTGGCTTGAACACAGCAGACCCCAGAATCTTTTATGTTTATTCCTTCTGATACCGTTTCTGATATCTTTGTGATCTTTCTGATGCACAGGTTTCTAAATCTGAAATATTTTAATGTTACTGAAGATCTTCAATATGTTAAATGGTGATGGTATACATACAAAGTTTGGATTATTTCGGAAAGAAAATGGAATTATGAACTTAAGATGTTTATGAATTTGCATACAGTCAGTAAAAATTATGATCAAGACAAGCGTCCAGGTCAGAGTGACCAAACTTCTAAACCTGTAACATCCAGTGCGTTTCAGGAGCAGCCCCCATGCCAGTTTCATAACAGAGCCAAGAATGAGGCACTTTTAGAAATGATAAAATTCTTCACAGAGATTGAGAGGACAATAATCAACTTTATATGGAAAAACAAGAAACCCAGGATAGCCAAAAAAATCTTATACAATAAAGGTACTTCTGGAGGCATTACCATCCCTGGCTTTTCTTTTTTGCACCTTTTTAAAATGATTCCATTCACTTCACAACCCACGTAAGTCAGAATCTTTCTTCTTCCCTCAACGTGATTGTTTTATAAATTCATCTATACATTATCTGAAGCATACCTGAAGAAGTTACTTAGTTTTAAGAGTGTTCATTCTTTCCTCATGCGAGAATAAGAATGACACTAAGAAATTAACTGTGCGTTATGGATGTTATAGATGCTATAATGATTTGAAAGCTTTCTTTTAAAATTGTTCATAGCTCTCCTCACACTTTTTCTTCTCTCAAAATCTCAATTATTCTAATACAACAAACCATGTATATTTATGCTTTCTCTCCTCTCTTCTTCCCTTCCTCCCTTCCCTCTTCTCTTCTGCCTATATTCAACCTCTTATGCCAATCCTCAAGTTAATTTAAAAATTTATACACATTATTAAAGAGTGTGTTTAAAAATTTGAATAGACCTTGTGGTAGTTTGAAGGGGAGTGGGGCAGTTGGGAGGTGTGGCCTTTTTGGAGGAAGTGTGTCTTTGTGGCAGTGGGCCTTGGGGTCTCCTTTGTTCAAGCTACTCCCAGTGACACAGTCTACTTCCGGTTGACTGAAGATCAGCATGTAGTACCTCCTTCTCCAGCACCATGTCTGTCTGCAGACTGCCATGCTCCCTACTATGATGATAATGGACTAAATCTCTAAAACTATAAGTTGCCAGCATATTGAATGTTTTTCTTTATAAGAGTCGCCATGGTCATGTTGACAGTTCACAGAAATAGAAAATTTAACTAAGACAGACTTCATCTGTTAATTTTTTTTGTTGTATTCTATTGATCATGAATGTGTTATTTATATTTATAATTCTATATAGTATAATTTATGTTCCCAAATCTTTTACTCTCTGTCTTTTTCTTGGACCCTTATGTTCCCATATTTTTGTTTCTTTTCTGCCATTTTTATTTCATGCTTGACCATGTTTGGTATCCATACAAAAACATGAGTAAGGCTTTATGATGTTAACTTGTTCTTTTTGTTTTTGTTTTGTGTGTGTGTGATGTACAGGCAGCCAGTGTGAGGAAGTCCCTCTAGCCTGTACTGCCGAGGGACTTTGTGACCTTTTATCTGAAGTGGAGGCAGTTCTTAGGACAGCAAGGAATTTAAACAAGAAAAGTAAAGATGGTGGATACCTTTCTGGAAGAGTACAAAGAAAATTGCTAAAAATCCCGCATTTTAGAAATAGACTTCTATGTGCTCAGTTTTAACTTTTGTGCCATGCATTCCTGGCATTGGCTCTTTTGGAAGTGATTTGTATTTCAATTTCCCAAAGTTTGCTTAAAACTTGCTATTTTATTTTATTTTTTCTCTTGAATTTACTCATAGTTATTAGAAAGAGATCTTGAAGTTAGAACATTTTGCTAATGTTAACTAGGCTGAACTTGTTTTTTAAATGTATTTATATATTTTACATCCTGACTGAAGTTTCTCTCTTCTCTTCCAAGTTTTCCCCACCTCTGCTCTCCCCATCTATCCATTTGTCCTCTGCTTTTATACAGAGAAGGATAGGCCTCCCATGGGTATCAAAAAAAAAAACAAAACATGGTATATGAAGTTGTAATAACTTTCCTCTGGTCTCTTCCGTTATGGAAATCTATTTTTTTCCTTTTAAAAGTTAAATTGCATTAGTGGTTACAGAGGAGAGAGAAAAACATGCTACCATTATTTCATTCCGTGTAATTGAAATGCTGTCCACATATCTTTTAATATTTTGGTTTTCATTAATAGTTATAGATATAATATTATTGTTTCCAGTGCATGATGGTGAATTCCATGTGTCTCACTGGAAATAATAACAATTGTATTAATATATTTTGTGTGATTTTTTTTAAAAAATATTATGGGCATCTGAAAAGTTTTTGTTTCTAGATAATATAAAATACAAACACTTTATAAACATTCTGAACTTAACTGTAATCTTTTTTAATCCTTTTTGTTCACATAAGGTTAGGTTTATCCACTTACCAAAACCATGAAGTCAGATTATATTCTTAATACACTCAAGGAATATGAATTTTAACAGGGAGATTTAACTGCTGACAGGTGATTATCATAAGTATTATTTGGCTACCTACTCATTTAGTTTAAATTTGAGGTCTTTATTAACAGAAATTTAAATAATAATGCGTTGTTCTAAACACATGAGAAAGATTATAACAGTTTTAATGCAACTCTCTGTTTGAGGTCAGATTCATTTTGTAGAAAGGCATTGACAATCTAGGCAAAGGGAGCCTCTCTTCACTGTGTTTTGGTCTCCCTTGAACACACATCTCAGCTTGACTCCTTTTCTCTGGCCCTTCTTGTGACACGGATGAAACCTGCCTCAAACTTGAAGGCGGAGGGATGATTCCTCTTACTTTTCATTTTTACACTTTTTATATGTCAGAGGAAGTGCCAGATGAGGATTTCATCAGGATCGCACAATGCTATGCATGGTAATATGGTATGATTACAGAATGAGTTGCAAAGGATGAGGGGAGGGGAGCTGCAGAACGTGAAAAGCAGGTGAGTGGGCTGGAGTTCAGAAAAGTCAGATGAAGTTTCCTCTTGATTTAGTCCTAGCCTTTCAGTAGAAGGGCTCTTGTTAGCACTTTGAATGTGTACATCTGCAGCTAGGCTTAGGACTCCACTCATCTGTCATTTGCTAGTTTTGTGTTTGAACAAAATTACGTTCACAGACAATCCTGCTCCTGGTAAGCACATTAGAGGGTACCTTGCAGAGAGGTCTCAGTAGAGAATTGAAAGAATCATTTAAGGGAAATTCAATGTGAAAACAGAGAGGTCTCTCCCTGTGCTTAATTAGAATTTGTTAAAATGCCTGGTTACGTGGTTGGAATGGTTAGCTGAGCATAGCAGATTTCAGGACTAGACCTTGAGGCACATGCCTGCAATCTAAGTTCTCTGGAAAAACAGATGTGGGATGATTGCCAGTTTGAGGTCCCTCAAGGAGGGAGATAAAAAAAGAGGGAGGGAAAGAGGTAGGGAGAAAAAGAGGGAGACAGGGAAAGAGAGAAGGGGGGAAGATTCAAGTATTTAACTTGTTGGCAAAAAAAAAAAGTTTTCTATTGAAAACTCCCATGTCCTCATAGGTGAAGGGTATTTCTATTTCATAACCTGTATTGTGGTTTTCCCTTCCTCTACTCCTTACACTTGTTTCCCACCTGCTCTCCCATCTGGATCCACCCCCATCTGTTTCTCATTAGAAAACAAACAGGATTTTTAATAAAATAAAAATAAACAAAAACCAAACAAGTTGAATAGGGCAATAAACAGAAGGAAAAGAGCATAGATGTAGATTTAGAGAATCACTTGTTCACACATTCAGGAATCACATAAAAATGCAAAGCCAGAACCCATAATATATGCAAAACCTGCACGTTAAAATATAAATAAAATACTAAAATAATTAAAGAAAAAAGGAAAATAAAACATTCCTTTGACCAAAGGAATAAATTCTCATTTTGTGAATAATCAACTGACAACATGTTAATTTGGAGGATTATCACTTTTTTCTCAATTCTGCACCATCTGTTTCTCATCCTGATTACCATCAGCAGAAAGATCTAACATGACTGCATGATAAAGAAGATCACCATGCTTCAAATGCCTTCATTTCTCCTCTATTTAAAGATGTTTTAATGATATACATGTTATAAATTTTTCAATATTTTGACAAAAGAAGGTATTTTTTTAGCAAAGTGTATATAGTAAGCAAGCCAACAAAGGCCTGAATCCTGTCATGATTCAGTTTCATTACTGGTGACTATTAATAATAAAATAAAGGATTTATTATAGAGTAGTTGGATATTTTAAATAGCATATTTTTAAAATTCTGACTATCTTAAAAATGAGGTGAATTTGAAAATTACTGTAATTCCTTAGAGATCAGTTTATTGATCTGCATATATTAGTCTTTGTTAAGTAAGTAATGATGTAGTGAAGTACAAAACAAGACCAGACTTCCACACTGTAATCAAAATTTTAAAGTAGTTATAATTGGATAATGAAAGAGAAGTTCAATTTTCTTTTTTTTTTTTTTTTGTTTTTTGTTTTGTCTTTAGAGACAGGGTTTCTCTGCAGCTTTAGAGCCTGTCCTGGAGCTAGGTCTTGTAGACCAGGCTGGTCTCGAACTCACAGAGATCCGCCTGCCTCTGCCTCCCGAGTACTGGGATTAAAGGCGTGCGCCACCACCGCCCGGCTTGAAAGAGAAATTCAGATACATGTTTATGTTTTTGAATGCACCGATATTGGTGACTAACGCATGTTAGCAAAAATCTACCTTTGTGAAACATAGCATATGTCTTGGGCTAGTCTTGACCACTCAATAGCAGTAATATCTGCTTTGGAGTGATATATATCTTTCTCCTTTGGAACTGTTTTCCCTTCTGTGACATACTGCCAAGAATACACATCAATCACAACGTCCAATCTATTCTCCATTAGCCTTCAGGAGGAGACCTACAGCCTCCACTATTCTTCTGGAAGCCACGGGGAGAAGTTTGGATTGTTGTTGCTTATCAAAGGAGAAAAGTTTCAGCTGTCCAGAACCACGTGACTTGTACCACATGGTTCAAAGATCGCATTTCTGACACTGTTTGAACTCTTAGACCAAGTCATATTTGAGGACCAATATCTCCTGAACTTACAATCAAACAATACCTGATTATTGAGATTCATATCCATTTTTACAAATTCTAACTGAATCGATTCTCATTAATACTTGATTGAGTAACAGCATATCAGTAAATAAGCAAATATCAAGTCATATAAAGCTAGTTTTATAGCATTATAAATTTTAAAGTGAAGTGCAAGAAGATTCAGATATAAAAATTTTATATAAGAATAATGTTATTGGACCTTCATGAGGTTATGTTCTTGTGGCAGGTTTTGGATAAAGTGCTTTATATACATTATTTACTTTAACCTCTAACATAAAATGAAGGTCTGTATTTTGCTTTTTTAAATTATACAACATATTATATCTGAATATTTCTAATGGAGATAATAAGACAGGAAAATAGTATATTTGTTTTAAGCATAAACATAAATTTAAAAAAAGTCGAAGTTTTGCTCTCTAAACACTTTTATTTATGCGTACCCAGAATTTGAAATCTGTCTATTTCTTTTAATCCTCATAAAGATCATATGTTCTTGTTACAATGTGTACCTACTTACATAGATGGTCGCATGGATGATTTTTGGTTTTCATTATAACAAATCAAGCAATGAATCCGATAGGTAATGATTATTGGTGGGAAAGCTGGGAGATGCAAAGGGAATGAGGTAAGGCAACAAGCTGGCAATTATTATTAGAAACTTAAGGAAACAAATATGATTATAAAACTGTTCATGCAAACTTAAAACTGGAGAAATAAAACAGCTCAGGCTGTCTTGTTTGAAACAGGTGGTGGGAGTTTTCCTCATTTGGCCGACTTCACACATCTGTCCCCAGGTCATGAGATGCATTAGGAGCAATATTCCCAGCACTAGCCTGTAGAACTATGAATTTTATTAAATGCATACAATTACTATTCAAGAAAAGCAAAATGTCTTCTTTATATTAAAATAATGCTAACAAGAGGTAGAAGATAAGAGAAAGTACCTTGTGATTACTGGAAAAAGTGAGAAACCACATAAGACAAAAACTCGGTACCTGGACCCTCTTCTCTCTTTCATCTGTAACGTGATGCTCAGGGACAAATCAATAGAGTTTATCAAGCCTAGCACTGAAGCTCGTAAATTCACCAATCAAGAGATTAAGGTAGGAGAGCCCTGAGTTAAAGTCAGAGCTATTCTATAGTATATGTTCAAAGCTACTTAAAAAAAAAAAAAAACACCAATGAAAGAGGTGCATGATTTAATCCCAGCACTCAGGAGGCAGAGGCAGGTGGATCTCAGAGTTCGAGGCCAGCCTGCTCTACAGAGTGATCCAGGCTAGTGAGAACTATACAGGGAAACTCTATCTGAAAACAAACAATGACTACTAATGAAAACAAAAAATATTTAAACTTATCAGTTTAATGCTTTAGGACGGGCTCTGTGGGAGCCTTCTCAGCTTGATCGATCACCTTCCTGGACCTGGGGGGAGTTGGGAGGACATTGCTCTTAGCATAGAGTGGGGAACCCTGATGGCTCCTTGGCCTTGAGAAGGAGGGAGGGGAGGTATGGGTGGAGGGGAGGGGAGGGAAGGGGGAGAAGGAGGGGAGGGAAGGGGGAGGAGGAGGGGAGGGAGGGGGGAGGAGGAGGGGAGGAGATGGAAATTTTTAAATATAAAAAAAAAATAAACCATGAGAAAAAAAAAAGAATTGTAATTTAGAATTAATTCATTTCCTTTAAGTCTGTGCCTGTTCTCTGTACTTTTCTTGTTGGTGTTTTTTGGACTTTCTTTTCATCCCACACAGCTCAGAGTGGTCCCTGTGGGTCATGCTCTGTCCCTTTTACATCAGTCTGGATAGGCTGTCAGTGCAGAACATACCTGCTCTTCTGCTTTAGATTCCCAAGTGAATATAGCTAAAACTGAAGTGAGTCAATGAAGATCTCCAATGAAGAGGTGGATAGTGCTATGGTAAATGCAAGGAACCATCTTGACTGTGCGGTAGTAAGAAAGGCTGCTATATCACAAAGATTTCCTGTAGCTATTTTATAACCCAAATTTTAGCGAGAAAGAGAAGCAAAATAGCAAGATGTTGATAGAAATGTTTCATTGGCTGACTTCTGTTTCCATGAGCCTAATTAAGAAATGCTCATTGCTGTGCCTTGAGACTCATTTTTAATAATTTCTAGTCTTTGAACATAACAAACTATATTCGAAGTAGTTGACCATTTATGCTATTAAGAAACACAGTTTCTCCATAAATGTTTTCATGTAAGATTCTTAAATTACAGTTGAAAGTAGAACAGCAGGTGAGCACTGCGCTGGCAGCCTACCCAGGCTGATGCAAAGAGAACGGGACACGGCACACATGACCACTGTGAGCTGTGTGAGATGAAAAGAGGACCAAAACATACCAGAAAGAAAACTACAGAGAACAGAAACAGACTTAAAGGAAGCTGAGATAATGATATTAAAGAATAATTAAAATTTTACTTAGTATGTTCAGAGATTTTTAAAAGGGGATTAAAAATTTGGCAAAACTGGCAGCAAGATGGTTTAGTTGACTCAAGTGCCTGCCACCAAACGTGATATTCTAAGTTTGGTTACTGAAACCCACACAGTGGAAGGAGAGAACTGATTCCTGAATGTTGTTTTCAGACTTCCACATGCATGCCATGACACACATGTACACATGTACAAATATACACACATATGTGCAAATCCATACACAAAATAGAAAAATAAAAATGAAATAACTTTTTTTTAAAAAATAGCAAGAAATTGCTAGTACACTAAATATAATGAAGTTGAATTTCTATAGTAAAGATATAGCAGCTATCTGGTACATATTATGAAGATTTGACATTTAAATAAATACAGATAGGAAAAGAAGCATTTAGATGGTTAAATAGAAATATTAATAACAGGATAAATTGAAGTTAAATATTGAGAGAGGAAGAAAACACTTGGAGGAGACAGTGAAAAGAGTTAATCAATGCCTTAATTAAAAATCAGAATGCCTATATCAGATGTAGACCAATTTAATAGAAAAAAAAACAGAGAAATATCCAGACAGTAACAACCATCTGATTCTTAACAAGTTGCTGAAGGATCGCTGGAGAGAATGCACCCTCTTTAATGAAGATACGTAGGTTTGTGTTCCCACAATGACTTCCAACAAAATCTTTGCTCTAGGGACAAACATCATGGCTCATGCTTTCAAAATCCAACAGAACTCAACAGTATAGTAAAATCAGTTTGAGGCATATCACAGTGAAATCAGTAATTCATGATTAAGACCGTCAAGAAAGATGACTCAAAACAAGTAGACACATTATTTATTAATCACTAAAATTTTACCTAAAGAAAAATTTTAATGAAACCTTTGAAAACGCAGAAGTAATAATGTTTAGTAAGGAATGAAAAATGACTTAGAAAAAATTCATTCAGAAAGCTCAAAGTTAAGGGTATATTTACAAAAATGAATGCTCATACTTATGGCAAAAATATGTGAAAATTAAATTATTAAAAAATATGCAACATTCACATAAACATTTATATCAACTACATTGATGAATATGGTATGCCAAAACAACTGCATTTCTTCAGTAAAAGTGTGATTACATTTGTAGAAAGAAAAATTCTAATATTAGACTTTGGGATATCAGGTAGTGTAAGGACTCACAGGCTATGACTGAATTCAGAAAAAATTCTTTTTAAGCTTGTCATATATCTGTAGAGTCCATTTGCAGTTCTATATGTGAAGCTAAAAGGCGAATAGCTGTTGATTTTAAACACACACACACACACTTGAGACAATAATGGACTCTTTAATCTTTAGTGTTTACAGTGAGCAATAAAATATATGAGAAAATATACTTAAACTCTTCAAAGTCAAATCTTGATGAAATCCCTCTCTAGCAGTCACCGCAATGGATGAGGAAATGATGGTGAGGAAGTTTAGAATGGCAGACTCATGTGAAGTACTACTACGGAGGAGAAAGCTATGCAGTATCTACTGTGCTTGAGGCTTATAGGATTTGGGCAACAAACATCAGTGTGCATGTTTAGATGACCAAGAGCAGATCATGTGTGCCCTCTTCATGCTGCAGATGACCAAGAGCAGATCATGTGGTGTGCCTTCTTCATTGCTGCAAAAGTGCCCAGCAGTCATAAATTGAATTCCATTCACACTGAAACAGATGCTGAAACTGTGTTTTGTTTTATGAAATAAAATAGTCTGCGAGGAAATGAGAAAACAAATTTTGTAGCACCAAATTCCATCACAGAATGTCATAAAATCAGTGTTGAACAAGATTAGCTAGAACAAAAACATGCCATGTGAAATACCATGATCGACTCCAGTGTGGTTTTTAAACACATACAGGAACACAGAGATGATTGAAGTGATAGTCTAAATGTCCCTCTCATTTACAACTTGTTAATGACCTGCTGAGCAGCCGCCTCAGGCGATCCTTCCCTTTTACTAAGTCAGTCATTAAGGAAAGACTGTAAATGACCAGCAGGAAGTAAATTGCCCTTAGTTAAAAATGAAAATGTGTTAGCTTCATTTGACTAATAAATTTACTTTTGGCACTGAGCCACAAAATGGAAAACAGCTACAATTCCTGCTGCGAACCTCAAGTGGGAAAACAAATTGTGTGTAGTGTGATGTGACATGTCTCAATTCTGACAACCTGGCATTTCAGAATGTAGTGTGGAGCTGCGGGCCGGCTCCATGTTTTGACATTTTCCCAATGTAGATATGTGCACATAGTCCCATGTTGAATGTATGTGTTGGGTCATGTACACTACAGTTGATATGCATGAGTGATTGTTCACTTTATTTCCTTTCTTTGCTTCAACTTTTGTCTCTGATTTGCTCTGAAAGACATGTCTCATATTCTTGTTTTTCTATTTTCTTACCTATCCACTAAATGGCCTATGTTTAATACTACTTATCCAAGGGTCCTCCTTCAATTTAACTTATATTTCTACTACGTAAAATATAATGGTAATCTATTTCATGATCATCTATACATGCTTTTGTGACTATAAGGAAAAATTCTTTAAGGTATCTTTGTATGCATATGGACACAAAGCCTGCTGTCTTAAAGGGATGGGAGAATATTTGTCCACTATGTTGAGTGGAAACTTCATGTGATCTCTACTCAACCTCATTTTCTGATCATTTTTATAACTGTTTAGTTAGTCTAAGTTTAGAGTGGCTCCTGTTTATCTCATTTCCACTTAGTGAATATCTGTGTAGATGTGCATGTTTAAGGGGAATGAATATATGTGACCATAGATGTAGACATACACACTTGTGTATCTGGAGGTCAGAGGACAACCTTGGGTATTGGGTGTTGGGTCTTGCAGCCTTACATCTTTTTTTTTTTTCTTTTTCTTTATGACAGTTTTCCTTTGTTCTGGTGCTTAAGAATTTGGCTAGGTTGACAGGGCATCAAGTTCTTGAGATGCTTCCCCAGTGTTGGGATTAAAAAGCACATAAATCTGTGGGGATTTTCTTTTTTTTCCACACTGGTTCTTGGGATTGAATTGAGTTGTCATTCTTGATTGGCAAACACTTTCCCAAATGAGCCCTGTCCCAGCCCTAACGCCCTAAATTAGAAGGGCAGATTGGAAGGCTGATGAGCAGGATGATATTAACTTCACAGTAGTGCCTTAAGGAGTCACTTACCTAATATACATGATTAACCTGATATTTATTATTTCATAAATTCCTCTCCTCCATTAATAGAATTTATTAAGTGTTCTTTTTAGGTGGCCTGTTCAGCAATGTAGTTGATTTATCAACTGTCAGTAACACCAGGGAGCTTAGTTGTACTCTTTCAGTCCATGAGCTACTAAGAAGGAAGAAGTAACAGTGAGCACTAGTCATCATGTGACAGCCTCGGCGGTGGACCCATCCTATTGTCATTACTCTGGGTGGTCAAAGTCAATACATTTAAGAGCTCTGGTGGATTCCTCTAGCAAACTACATGTGCACAAACCTCCAAATGACTTTGTTCAGACACCAGGATTTCTACACACTCCTTGCCCTCCCAGCATCAGTCATATCGAGAGGTTTCTTTTAATAACATGGAAGTGACAATTGAAATACATGGTGGGAACAGAAAGGTGCTCGGGAAATCACAAATATTGGCAGCTCAAAGTTGCGGTCATAAAACATGATATTAGAAATTTATACTATAATGAAATGAGTTTAATGTTAACATTTTTGGCTGTTTTTTTTTAACAAGTTATTTGATAGATGGGATTGAAATTATGATATTTTGGGTCATGGTTGAAGGATTTATAGTTAAGTATTTGAAAGATGGCCCTTAATCAAACTTTGACTTAAGTAAATATGAATTTTTATTTTTATTATAATGCTTCAGATTTTGTCATGGCAAAATATGGTATGTGTGCTTTGTAATGGAAAATACTTAAAACATCAGTTTAAAAAAGAACTGGCATGGTCTTTGCTGTCAAATATTTTATTTTTAAATATAGTTACCCAAACCAGAATACACTGAGTACTTACAAGGCTCTACCTAGTAACATGATAGTTAAAATGATGCCATAACCTGTTGTGGTTTTGGATCATCGGCACAATACTTTGGTGCTGATATTCACAAACAGGAAATACGAAGTCGCGGCTTTGAGAGGAATTAACCGGTGGACCACCTGTCCTCGGTCCCATCCGCAGACATTCTTATGACGATATAAGCCGAACCATACTTCTCACTATCTGTAATTTTCATGGGATGCAACGACATAAACTCTTTGATGCAATTGTGCCCATCTTAGAATACTTTTCTCTGCACATTGTGGGAACTTTACAATTCAGGAAAGATTAATTAGATCAAAGTGGGATTGAAGATTCTATCAGAATTTCTCAGCCAGATGCAACAAAAACACAGACCATGATTCTACAATATGACGAAGTGATAAAATAAAAGCTGTCTTCTAAAAACTGAATGGAATTTTTTTTTCTGGTTGTAAGACAGTATTTTGTGCATTCAACTTCGTCGTTGATTTTGCCTGTTTATTGTTTCCTTGAGTGTTCTGGAGCTTCTAGTTGAATTCAGTCCCATTTGCTGGTTTTTGGTTTAAGAGTCATATTCAAACAGAGTTGACAGACTAATATCAAGAAACACTTCAAATGTGTTTTTTCCAGTACATCTTCAGCGTCTGGTGTTAAACATAAACTTCTCATCTGTAGTATAACAAAAGAAATTAAAGCTTAGCACCTCTCCTGAATCTTGAAAATGTTGACAATAATAATTTGGCCAAAATACATGGATATATTTCTGATTTTCAGACTCTCACCCGTTTTTTATAGTGCCTGGGTCATGTTACTGGAATCACTAGAGCTTCAGAGTATATTTACAGATGTGGTGATGTGATTCTTATTCTTTGGTTGTTTGTCTTTTTTATTGTTCTTTTGCTGTTAGTTGTTCTTTTCTTAAGAATAAAATATAATAAGATTTTAAAAACATACATTGGAGTTGGCCAAGACCAAACAAACAAAAGCAATAAAGCCTAAGAAAAGGCACAAGATTTAGAGATTCATACTTTTGCACACTCACATATGCCATTAAAACACTAAACTGTAAGCCATAATATAGATATAGTGAGAGGATCTGGTGCCGACCCATGAAGGCCTTGTGCATGTTGCGTGATTCTCTGTGAGTCCACACAAGCTTTGATAATGTTGGTTTAGAAGGCATGGTTTGTGTGGTGTCCTCCATGTTCTCTGGCTCTTACATTCTTTCTGCTTTATTTTTCATGGTGTTCCTTAGGCCCTCAGGGAAGGGAATTGACAAAGACATCCCTTTTAGGGCTGAGTGTTCCTAGGTCTCTCACTTACTGCCTAATGTCTGACTGTGGGTCTCTGTCTCTGCTCACCATCCTCCACAGGAGGAAACATCTCTGATGATGACCACGCAAGGCACTTCACCTGTGCGTGTAGCAGAATGTCTCTCAGAGTCATTTTATTATTTTATTTTTATATTTTTTGAACAGTAGTATTTGGTTTTACCTAAGATCATTTTGCAATCTAGTCCCAGGTGTTTGGTTCTCCAAACAGTGTTGAATATGGGTTCCATTCATCTCATGGGGTGGACTTTATGTCAAATCAGATATTGGTTGGTTATTCCCAGGAGCTTTGTGCCATAGTTGTCCTAGCGTACCTGGGGTTATGACACCAGCGTAACTGCCCTGTTTTTGCTTTTATTTTTTGATAGCATGCAGAATGCATTCCTCTACCTAAGAAGCTTAAATATATGTATGAAAATTCTATGTAGTCACCACCTCGACTTTTCCATGTAAAGACAGGTTTCTTGGGGTATCTGTACTTTTTCTGATTTCATACATATTTCCAAATGTGTTCTCTTGCTCCTCTGAAAAGTGCAATTATAATGTTAATAAATATATCATTGACTAAACAGAGCTCTTGAAATGCTATATTCATTTAACCATATCCATCCAATCAATCCAATAAATTAAAGCAAGATACCATGGATTATATTTCATTTGTTATTGATATTGCAATGGTTACTTTCCTTTTATGAAATTCCAAATATAATTTCGAATATTTTCTGTTTATGAGCTAAAAGATAATCAATTCTAATGAATGTGTATGTCAGCATGATAAAAAGTTTATAATTTATACAACAAATTTGTCTTCTGAATTCCAAATTCAAATACTCAAGTGTTTCTTTGTCTTCACTACTCTGATTCATCTCAGATATATCAAAGACAAATAGTCCATAGGAGTCTCTTGACTTTTTTTTTCTACATAAATCTTCTTACCACCTCCTTCCTTCTGTTTCATTCTGTCACATACACATCTGTAGTAGGACTTGACACACTCAAGACAATCAGAAAATATCTTTCTTCTTTTTCCATTTCGTTTGAACCAACTAGTTTCTGGAATTTACTCTCAAAGGCTGATATTGTTAAGAGAGTTCAGATAAGGTTCATAAAATTATCAAGAAAGTTTAGCAAAGCCAGTGCAACATGGTTCATACACTATGCCTAGTAAAAGTGGAAAAACAGCATTACCCATGCCTGAATGACCCCGAGAAAGGCCGTGCCAATATACAGACAATAATCAATGTGGATAGGTCTACCTTCTTGCGTAGCTATAACCAACTCATTATGAGTTACCTGAATGTGTGAGAGAATGGAAAACAGGCTTTCATTATCCTTATATCTCAATCTTCTGCTCTAAATACCACTGACTGAGTACAGTTGGGTACCAGGGAGCAGTGGAACCCATTGTTGGGAGCTGTGAGACCCCAGATCCTGAATTTCTTGTAATCCCCTGATCTGAGTGCCTACAGCTGCTCTGAGCACGAGACCATCAGGAGTTCCTGATGGCAGAGTGGTTTCTGGTGGGTTTGGCTGGGGCGTAGCTGTCTTTATATAATCTACCCCTGAACACAATAAAGGGGGCATTCTTGGGGAATTCAGGGATGACCTGTTTCGCTGTCCCTGTGTCTGTATGTGCCTGTGTATTTTAACCTCCTGCCCCTTGCCCAAATCTCGCCAACTGGGTGCCAGTGCACCGAATGCAGACACGGGGGCGTGGTGCGCTGCACCCATTGTCACAGCCCACAGATGTCAGGCTGTCAGGAAGCAAGGCAGTGTTGATAGAGTACAAAGGAAACTTGAATGGACATATATAACACTTGCACCATATCCCCACACTACCTTCATGCAATTTTTCACATATTACTGATGAGCCCATGCACAAAATGTATCTGGATCATGTTTCAGTCTCTCTGCATACTGTTTTATGGCAGGATCACGGTTTCAGAAGGTTAAAGTCTTTGATAGGAGAGAGAAGCATCTGAACGCACTCATATATTGACCCACAATTACAAAAGGGATGATAGGAGAAGATGAAGATGGGATTGGGACAGGGAGTAGGAGATGGAGACAGAGAGAGATTAGAAAACTGTGAAATTAAGGGAGTCTTTTGAAACATCAAACCCTGCCTCCAGTGACATATCTCTGCCAAAATAGCTACACCTGCTAATCCTTTGCAAATTTGGACAAAGTATTCAAAACTATGAGCCTATTGGAGGTCATTCTCAGTCCAACCACTGCATTTCTAGAATAAGATAAATCTCATACATTTTTCTCTAATACATAATCTATAAATGTAATTCTATGAAATTAAATATTGTTATCAGTCTATTATTTTTAGTATAATGTCGTTGAAATTTATTGCCTACCAGTTTCTTTCAGAGGGTTTTTTTATTCTTGAGGTTGAAAACTATATCATGTGCAAACACCAATATCAAATGTCAGTGTTCTTTATATAGTTTAAAGCTAAAGTTGCTTTATAACTTTTTTTGTTAGTCGTATAGCTTTTGAAAATAAAGATCGGGAAGAAAAATTACTTCTATCTAAATTTCTTCTCAAAGACACAGGTGGTAAGGCTTACACCACTGAGAAGTTGAAGCCATCAACTACCTATGAATACAGTAAGCCAGATATGCTCCTGTAAGTCATGACCTAATCTCACACACTCTGAATATAGAGCTCTGTATCCACAGTGCCTACTAGAGCATATTTTCCTTCCATAAAACCATAGTGCCAAGCGTAAGAAATCACCTTTAAAATTGCTGGTCAGGAGCATTTTAAAGATTTTCAAAACAATACCAGCTATAGGAGTTTACTTTGGTTACTCCCTGGAAGTTGATTCCAAATCCTAAAGTTTTTCTTTTAAAGATAACACCTCATCCTTGAACATTTTTTGGATAAGCCTGCAGATTGCCTTCCTAGAAAGATACTCTATCTGTTCACCTATCATAATTTTTTTAACAAATTTTGATTGTCAAATCCCACAGTATGATTTCTATCAGATAATTTCTCAGTATCCTTTGACATGGATTCAATTTTGACTGTCAAATTAAACTTAACCCTTTCAATAGTATTATTTTTTCAGGTAACTTGATTTTTGACAAAATTAATCCTGTCAGCTAGCTGTTCATTATAAATTTGTAAAGACTGTATCATTTCTAAAAGTGCCTCATTCTTGGCTTTGTTATCAAACCGTTTTCTTAAGGATGTAATATGAAGAAAAAAAATAAGTCCCAATATCCAATAAACGGAAGTATCACAATAACCATATAAGCCTTGCAGAATACAATCCATAATATTAGCAAAAAAGTTACTAAAATTTTTCATGGTAATGTTGTTTGTCATTATATAACTTTCAAGTTTATTGATTCATTAATTGCCTGTTATGAGGTCTGGTAAATTCTTTTAGGTGTAATAATCTTTATTGTCCAATAGGTGTCATGGTTGCTGAGTTGTGACTAGCAGAGCAAACTGTTGCCCCAACAGTCCTGAGTCATTTTGTTTTTTTCACGTTGGTGCTAATTAAGTAGAATATTTAATAGAATCAGAGAAATATGCTTTGCTTGGCAAATTAAAAGAAATTAAATCAATTCCACACATGGAGTAAGAGTTCCAGAACTCAGAAGTTGGGAGTACAAACCAGAGGCTGTGCATGTCACCACACAGCAGGGCAGTGGGGCGTGTGTGCATAAGCTTGGGAAATTTCCAAGTTGCCGTTAGCCTCTCTGTGGCATAGGTTTTACAAAAAACCGCTTAAGTAAAAGCAAGCCAGGTGAGCTGGAGTAGGAGACTTTCTGGGCTGTGGACCAGTTAGGCCTTTAAGCCTGTTCATCCAGTAGGTGTGGAGTTTGGATTCACGTGGGGTGCCATATCAAGACAGATGCTTAAAAGAAATCCCACACTATCTCAGAATTAAATATAACAAAGGGTTATTTATTTAGGAGTAGACTAACAGATTATAGTCCTCTGCACAAATGGGGAACAGGAACAGATTTATGTTACCAGAAGAGAGGCCTGATGAGTGCTTTATGTTGGCTATAAAGTATACAAGGCCAAACACAAGTGGGTGGGTAACTTAAAGGCTACTGTCTGTAGGAATTCCTACAGCAGGCATTGGCTAGGTTTCTACTACTAGGTATGATTTCCCTCCCTCTAAATATGCCTTACCTCCAATTAGACAGTTGTTGGCTACAACCAAGATATGAGCTCCACTATTTCATACAAGTCACACTAAAGAGATTCAGACAGTAGTATTTTTATCTCATGCATTCCTGTTTATATGTAAGTGTAAAAATAAACAAGAGGTCATCAATTTGAGAGGGAAGGAGGAAGAGTATGGTGAATATTAGAAGGAGGGGATATGGTAGGTTTTGAAATAAAGACAGGGAACGTGGAAAGTAATGTGATTACATCTTAATTAAAATTTCAATTATTTTTTAAAGAAAATGAGGCCATGAATTTGAAAGGAAGCAAGGAACAATAAAACATGAGAGAGACTGGAAGGAGGAGAAGAAGGGGAAAATGATGTTATTATATTATAGTTTTTAAAACTTGCAAAGAAAAATAAAAACCATCCTCAATACCGTTTTACTATCATGTATATCATGTTTATCCAGTTATATAAGCAGTGCTCTTTTCCAGATTTTATTCTTTTTCCAGGTTCAGGCCAGAGTAAAGAAGTCTGGAATTCTTTCAACAAAGATCCGACACTCAAGTTTGTTCTGTCTGTTAATGATCAGCCTGATCTCTAGGATTCCACATTACTTATCCCATGCTCCCAGGATACAATTCAATGACTGAACATCAGACTTTTGCAGGCAACCTGAACCAGATAAGTTATAATCAAATACAGTTTCTCATAGATTCATGAAATAACATGTATTCTGTCCTTTTCTCCCCTGTGTCTGTTGCCAATTTAATAACAATTGAACACTATTATGAGGCAGGATAGAACCACCTATGAGAGTAATTATTTTCACTTACTTAATGCAGGATGGGAAAACCTGTACTGAATAAATACTTGTCCCCTGTCTGCTTGTTTCAATACCGAGTTTAGATTATTAGAATTTTACTTTTGTTCATGATTAACTTTTTGTCTTCTTTTTGTTATAATTTTCTTCTCTGTGTATGTGTATTTGAATTTTGAATCAATATGAGCATTAATGTATGAGTATTACCTACTTTATATCCATTTTTAAAATACACACTGGAAATATTGAAACAACTATTCAATCATGTAACAGGATAGAAAGAATGATAAAGTTTAAAATGACTAAAGAAATGAACTTATTTCAAATATGGGCTAATATTTGTCTCGTGTTTTATCTTTGCAAATGTGTTTAATCTTTAGAGAAATTGCATTTGGTAGTTATCATCAGTAGATACACTCTAAAATTTAAAGCTGAGATGCAAAGCATATTAGCTAAAGATGAGAATATGTAAAAGAGTATCTGTTAATAAAAGAAATTATTATATTACTATAACAGTGTAGAAAATTTACAATTTTCCTTTGCCACATTTATATGAATGTAATCAATAAATGGTTTATTTGCAAGAAGAAAAATAAGGTTATTTGCATAAAAATAGACTGGAGAACAAAGATTGTTAGAAAAAAATGGAAGTAATTTTAAAAAAATTATTTAAAAAAAGAGTGTTGAGACATCTTACACAATTTATTAACCTGATGTCATCTGTTCAAATATTAGAAACCTGCTGGTATTTGTCATTGCTCAGAATAATATCCAATTAAAGCTGTTAATTTAAAACAGATGTTTTATTTTTATGAAGGAATGGTGGTAACCTGAATAAGAATAGAGGAAAATACAATATTTTTCCAGACTGCTAATTGTTTATAAATATTCTACCTCAGTAATGACCTGAATATAAAAACAGCAATTACAAAGGCTATTTTGAATAAATTGTACTATTGTCGCATGCTAACTGCCCAACTCTTTTTAAGGAATGCCTACCACAATCAAAATATAATTATCTTTAGAGTATAATTCAGAGTAAGAAAACAATTTTTTAAAAAAAAACGTATAGAGCATAATTACATTTATGTAAATCAAAATGACACTAAGCTAGGAGCAATGATACATACCTGTGGTCCCATCACCTGGTAGACAGAGGCAGGAGATTAAGATGCCAAAATGTTATATTAGGAGTCTATGAAGCTATTTAAAAATATACTATGGAAACATACAGAATCTGCATTCTTCAAACTAATCACGAATATCTTTATAGTAAGAAAATTTGGAGGTTATTTTCTGTAATCTTCCTTGAAATCCAATTAATGCAACTAAACATATGAAAGCATTTACTTAACATTTTGTTGATAGCTCTCTAAATCCAAATTTGCTTAAAAGAAAAATAAACATCAAATGGCAATAGTTGGAGAAAGGAGTGGGAAGAAATATAAGATACAATTATTTAATTTCCAATCATATAAAATATGTATTACAATGAAACCCTATACTCATTAATCTCTTAAACTAATCACCCCTTGTTTCCCCACAGCCTATAATCTTGTCTGTTTTGAGTACTATTTTTGACATTTCAAATGCCAAATAGCATAAGTCTTGGGGGAAGGTGTGTTGCTTCTTTCATATAGCAGAATGTTGTCAAGTTTCATCCATGATTTAGTACATAGGAAAATATGGGCAGTCATGATATCCTTATCCACTCAAATATCCGACATATTTCTACTCTACCTATTATTAGTAATACTGGTTTCCATAGGGAAACAGTCATGTAGATGTGTCTTGTGCACATATTTATTGGATATCATATATATAAGAATGTAATTGTTAAGATCAATGGTAACTGTATTTCAACGTCTTGAGAAGCTGGTAACTAATATCCCAGGAATCATCTTACAAGTTAGCTTGGATTAAATGAAGGTTTCATTTTTTATGTGACACTTGATATTGTTGTTATCACTGTAGCTATATTAAAGTAGGATTGAGTAGTATTACATTGAAATATTGATTTGCCTTTCTTTAAGGGCATTCTGCCTATTTGTATGTGTTTTGAACAAATGCCTGCTTTGACTTTCTAAAATATTGTTCTTTCTAAAATATTTTTTTCTATTTATAGGTTGGCTGTCTCAGACATCCCATTTTTCATATGTATACAAGATAACATTTGTCTAGTTATGTTTTGTTGCTGTGGCAAAACACCCTGGTGAAAGCAATTTGAGGAAGGAAGGCTTAAGTTTGGTTCATGGCTCAATGTACAGTCATAGTAGAAGTCAAGGCAGGAGGAGCAGAAGAGACAGCAATGACTCTTGTGCTCATCTCACTCCCATTAATACAGAACAGAGTTCCAGCCAGTAAATGGTACCACCCACAGTGGACAGGACTTTCTACTTCAATTACCTAATCAGGATAACACTGAATAAACATGGCTTGACAAGTAAAGACATCTGTGATGACCTAAATTTAATCTTCAGAAACCATAGTGACATGAAAGAACCAACTCCTAAAATTTGTTCTATGAGCTCCACACCATGGTATCTGAAGGCCCCTACTCACATAAACAAATATCATACACAATAAAATAATAACAATAAACAATCAAAGTCTACCCACAAGCATGTACAAGGTTTGTCAACTCTGTTCATTTTGGATCTCTTCAAGTTGCACAGAGATTCATTTCCAAGGTGTTTCTAGATTTTATGAAGTTGACAAATCAGGTCGTTCATATTGACATCTAAAAGAGAGTTCATTCTCTATTTCTTTTTCAACCATCAAAATGAGAATAAAATCAGTCATTAGTCATTTGGATCCATTGCTTCTATCTATTGTGACAAAGTATGTCATGTCTGGAAGCATGATGGAAGAAACATAATCACCTCATGAAGAAAGCACATGAAAGGAAAAGTCAAGGGACAAAACACCATTTAAAATCATGTTGTTAGTGACCCATTTCTTAGAGCAAAAAGACAACTCCTACAGTCACTAACATAGTGCCACCAACTGAATGCCAAGTGTTCAACAAGAGCACGTGTGTGGCATTTTATATTCCAACCATGCCAAAGTTTGTCACTTGTAATTTCATCTCTTGATGATTCTTTAGTTATTCTATGTTACATTTTCATTTTCTTTAGTTTTGTGTTTATTAATTGTTCATGGAGTGATGTGGAATTCCCCTCTGTATGCTGTGAATACCACTGGCTAATAAAGAAGCTGCTTTGGGCCTATTGTAGCACAGAATAGGGAAAGAAGGAGTTCCAAGCAGATAGAGGAAGAGAGAGTAGGCAGAGTTGGAAAAAAGCCATGTAGCCACTGTAGGAGACATATGCTAGACACTGGTAAGATTGCCTTACTGGTAGGCCACAACAATATGGCATTACACAGATTAATAGAGAAGGATTAATTTAAGGTATAAGAGTTAGCCAGGAATATTCCTAAGCTAATAAGCCAAGCAGTGTTTTAATAATACAGTTCCTGTGTGATTATTTTTGGCCTGGGAAGCAAGGAAACAAATGAGCAGCCTCTGCCAACCATATAGTATGTGTATGTGTTCATCTGGTTGTTTATGTGCATTAATATATGTGTAGGCCAAAATTCAATGTTAGGTGTCTTCTATCTATCATTCTTTATCTCATTTTATGAGAAAGTATCTCTCACTAAATCTGGATCTCACCAATTAACTTGCTATGGATCACCAAGGAGTTCTAGAGATCTATTTATTGCTACTTCACATTCTCCTCAACCCAGTGCTGGAGTTACAGATACATGATTTCTATAGCAGATCAATGTGTGGTCACATTAAGGTCTTTCGCTGTGCTCTAAGGTCCTTTATTAAAAGAGTTATATCCTAAGCTTCTTTCTGAGTTATTTATTTCTTTTTAGGTTTTTCAAGACAGGGTTTCTCTCTGTGTAGTCCTAGCCATCTTGGAATTTTCTCTGTAGATCTGGCTCACCTCCAACTCATAGAGATCTGCTGCCTCTTCCTCCAGACTACTGGCATTAAAGGCGTGCTTGACCACTACTCGACTAGACTAGTTTTATTAAGTCTACAGCAAAACTGAATAGAAAAATGGTATTTTTCCATAGACCCTCTGTACACATATTATACAAACTTTCCAAATGTCATGATCCCCACAAAATGGTACACGATTTACATTAATGAACATTTACTGAATCATTAATATTTCCCATTGGCCATTATTTTTCTGTATATTCACTCTTGACTGCACTCTGTAGGGTTTGTTGCTTGCTTTTTTTCTAAGTTCACAGTTCCACGTAGCCACCATAATAGCACTACATGGAATGCTATTTCTACCTTACAAAGTCTCTGCAGTTCACTTCTGTCTCTGGAACAACACAGAATTCTTCTATCTCTGTAGTTTTGCCTCTTCTAGGATGTCATGTACTTGGAACCATACAATGGCAGCCTCCTTCCATGTCGTCAAATCCAGTTCCACTCTCTCCATATGAATTGGCAGTTCTTTCCTTCCAGGTTCCATCACTATTGACACCATCTTCTTTATCCATCATCCTAGGAGATATATACTTTAAACATCATTCTTGACAGAAAATTCACAAATCACAGAAAAATACCCCTGGCACGTCTCCAGAATTAGAATTACGCCACTGTGTAAAAGCATCACATTTTCTTTATACATTATTCAGTTTGGGTACATCTAGGTTGTTACCAGTTTAAGGTTATTACAATTAAAGCTGCTATGGACATAGTATGTAAGTATCCTCATGGTATGGTGGAACATCCTTTGGGTATTTGCCCAGGAGTGGTATAGCTGGTTCTTGAAATAAAGAGATTCCCAATCTTCTCAGAAACCACTATATTGTTTTCTAGGGTGGCTGTACACTAACATTCACACCAACAATGGAGGAGTTTTCCCTTTGCTTTTAACAATTATAACAGGTGTTATAATGGAATCTCAGAGTCATTTTGATTTGAATTTCCTGACTGATAAGGATATTGGACATTTCTTTAAATGATTCTTGGCCATTTGAGAGTTTTCTGTTGAGAATTCTTTATTTAGAAATATACTCCTTTTTTAAAAAAAATTGTACTATTTGGATAGTTTATGACTAATTTCTTGAATTCTTTATATATTTTGAAAATCAGCCCATTGTCAGATATGGGGCTCATCTTTCTGCATTCTGTAAGCTGCCATTTTCCTTTTGACAGTGTCTTTTGCCCCCTCAGAAAAGTTTCAATTTTTGAGGTTCCATTGATTGTTGTTCTTAGTATGTGCCTTGTTAGTGTTTAGTTTAGAAAGTTGTCTCCTGTGCCTATAAGTTCAAGGTTATTCCTTATTTTTTAGTCTATGATGTTTAGGTTTTCTGATTATATGTTTAGATCTTTAATCCATTTTGACTTCACAGGGTGATAGATATGGATCTTTTTGTATTCTTCTATGTGCCAACATTCAGTTAGATCATCTTGGTTTGTAGAAGAGGCCTTTATTTTTCCATTGTATAATTATGGTTTCTTTGTCAACAATGAAGTTTCTATAGCCATATGGATTTACTTTTGGAACTTTGGTTCAATTCCATTGATCAACTTGTCTGCTTTCATGTCAATGCCTGATGTGGGATTCCCCTCTGTATGCTGTAATTACCATTAATAAATAAAGAAAACTGGCTTGGTCTGATAGGGGAGAACAGAGCTGGGTGGAGAAAACTAAATTAAACACTGGGAGGAAGAAGGCGAAGTCAGATAAAAGCCATTGAGCCACTGCCAGAGGCGTATGTGTTGAAACTTTGCTGGTAGGCCACGACCTCGTGGTGATGCACAGATTAATGAAGATGGGTTAAATTAAGATGTAAGAGTTAGCAAATAAGGATCTAGAGGTAATGGGCCAAGCAGTGATTTAAATAATATGGTTTCTGTGTGATTATTTTGGAAGTCTGGATGGCTGGGAAACAAACAAGCACCACCTTACAACAAATGTCAGGTGGTTTTTATTACTCTTGCTCTGTAGTACAGCTTGAAAGCAAGGATGATAATACTTCTGGAATTTCTTTTATTATATAGTGTTGTTTTAGCTATCTTGGGTTTTTTATTTTTCTTCATATGAAGTTGAATATTGTTCTTATATGGACCGCAAATAATCATGTTGAAATTGTGAGGAAATTGAATTGGGTAGGTACATAGATTTTAGTAAGATGGCCATTTTTATTATGTTTATCCTACTTATATATGGGCATGGTAGATCTTTCTTCTGTTAGCTTTTCCCATTTCTTTCTTCAAAATCTAATAGTTCTTGTCATACATATACGTCACTTTCTGGATTAGAGTTATACCACTGTATTTTATATTATTTGTATTTATTGTAAAGGCTGTTGTTTAACTGATTTCTTTCTCAGTCCCTCTATCCTTTGCATATATGAAGGTCACTGCTTTTTTTTAAAATTAATTTTGTATCAAGCCACTTTGATGAAGATGTTTATCACCTATAGGAGTTCCCTGGTAGATTTTTGGAGAATTGCTTATGTATATTATCATATCATTTGCAAATAGCTTTAGTTTGATTTCTTTCTTTACAATTTTTGCCTCCTTTATCTCTATAAGCTTTCTTATTTTCCAATTAAAACTTCAGATAATAGATATGGGGAAAGTAGAGTGTTCTTTGATTGTATCTAATTTTAGTGTAATTTCTTTAATTTTATGTTGGCGATTCTTATTGTATTTTGCCTTCAATATGTTTAGGCATGTTCCTTGTACTCTTGATTTCTATAAGACTTTTATCATAAAGGAGTGTTGAAATTTTGTCAAAGGTTGTTTTTTTTTCAGCATTTAATAGGATGAACATGTGCTTTACTTTCTTTCCCCTTTTTTATATTGTGGACTGCTTTGATGGATTTTTCTCTGTTGAACTATTCCTTCATCTCTGAGATGAAGCCCACATGATTCTTGTTGATAATCTTTTTTATGTGTTTTTGGAGTAGGCTTGAGTACTTTTGCATCAGTGTTCATGAGGGAAATTGGTCTGTAAGTCTTTCTTTTTTGATCTTTGGATGGTTTGGGTATCAGAGTGACTATAGCCTCATAAAACAAATTTGGTGATTTCTATTTGGAGGAGGATTGCTATTATCTCATCTTTGAAAGCCTGATATAAAAAAAAAATCTAGGCCTAAACTTTTTTCTTTTTCTTTTTTGTATAAATGATTCTTAACAACTGCTTCTATTTTCTTGATGGTTATAGGATAATTTAAATAGTTTATCTAATCTTACTTTAAGTTTGGAATGTGTTATCTATCCAGAAAATAGTCCATTTCTTTAAATTTTCCAATTTTGTGGAGTTCAACTTTTTGAAGCTCATGGTTCTTTGGATTTTTTGATGTTATGTCTTCCTTTTAATTTCTGATTTTGATAATTTAAATATTCTCATTCTGCTTTGATTTGTCTATCTTGCTTTTCGCAAAGAACCAACTCTTTATTTAATTTATTTTTGTATTATTCTCTTTGTTTCTATTTTATTGATTCCAGTCCTCAGTTTGTTTCCTGCCTTCTACTCCTCTTGGGTGTGTTTGTTTCCTTTCTTTCTACATCTTTCAGGTGTGCTGTTTATGTAGTTAGTATGAGATCTCACCTAATGATGTATGAAGGCTCTTAGTGCTAGGAATGCTCCTTGTAGAACCACATCCACTATGTCTCGTCAGTTTGGGCATTCATTTCCATTCTTTACTTTACCAAGTGACAATTCAGTAGAAAGTTGTTCCACTTCCTCCCTCTATTGTAATTGAAAGTTTTGCTGGGCCTATTAGTCTGCATTAGTATCCATGGTCTCTCAGTGTCTTTAAGACATCTGTCCCTGTCCTTCTCAATTTTAGAGTTTCTATTGAGAAATAAAGTAAATCGTGATAACCGTCATATATTATTTTGTCTTTTTTCTTGTATGTTTTAATACTCTTTCTTTGTTCTGTATGTTTTGATTATTATGTGATGCAAGGACTTTTTTATGATCCAATTTATTTTGTGTATTGTAAGCTTCTTTTACCTTTTACAGGCATGTCCTTCATTAAGTTAGTGAAATTTTCTTATATATATACATATATATATGAAAACAATATATATACATATATACATACACACACACATATATATATATATATATATATATATATATATATATATATATATTTTCTGGGTTTTTGAGCTGAAATTCTTCTCCTTCTATTGCTATTATTCTTAGGTTTGGTCTTTTCATGGTGTCCTCCAGATTTCCTGCATGTTACATTTTAAGACCTTTTCTTAGGTTTAACTCTTTTTAAACTGATGAATCTCTTTCTTCTATGTATCTTCAACATCTGAGATTTTCTCTTCCATCTCTTGTATTCTGTCAGTCATGCTTACATCTGTAGTTCTTGCTTGCTTGCCTAGATTTTTCATTGCCAGACTTCCTTATGTTTGTGTTTTCTTTGTTCCTTCTATTTTGGTTTTTCAAGTTTTGAACAGTTTTTTAAATCATTCTTTAAGGAATTTATTGATTTCTTCCATTTTTGATGTCCTTTCCTCAATTTCTTTAAGGAAGTTTTTCATTTCCTCTTTAAGGATTTTTATCATCTTCATTAAGTCTGTTTGAAGTTCATTTTCTTGTGTTTCATCTCTGTTGTAATATTTGGGTCTTGCTATCATAGAATATCTTAGCTCTGGTTAGTGTTGTTTATATTTTTACACTGGTATTTAGGTATCTGTGTTTGGGATGATTATATCTACATCCTTATTATGAGTTCGTCATTGCTGGATGAATGTTTTGTTCCTTGGTTTTTGTTTCCTCTTTGGTGGACCAGATTTCTGGTGGCCAGTGTGAGCTCTTCTCTAGTAAGGAGTTTTTGTTCAAGTTGAGGTCTGGCCTTCCAGGGGCTATCTTGGCCTTTGGTACATCAGGGAAGTTTCTGTTTTCTGACCTCCTGACTGATGTGGCCTTTACCTGAGCAGTTGGAGTTCACCCAGATAGGGGTAGGACCCTAAACAGTTTCTTTCTTTCTTTCTTTCTTCCTTCCTTTCTTCCTTTTTTCTTTCTTTCTTTGTTTGTTTCTTTGTTTCTTTCTTTCTTCCTTTTTTATTTCTTTGTTTCTTTATTCTTTCTTTCTTTCTTTCTTTCTTTCTTTCTTTCTTTCTTTCTTTCTTTCTTTCTTTCTTTCTTTCTTTCAAGACAGGGTTTCTCTGTAGCTTTGGAACCAGCTCTTGTAGACCAGACTGGCCTCAAACTTACAGAGATCTGCCTGCCTCTGCCTCCCTAGTGCTGGTATTAAAGGCATGTGTCACCGCTGTCCGGTCTCATGAATAGTTTCTTAAAGAATAGTTCTTTTTTTCTTTTTCTATTATATTTTATGTTGTTTATTGGGCTGTGTTTTATTATATTCATGTGATTGAAATGCAATGTGTTAAATTATAAACAAATTATATTATAATAATTCAATGTTCAGTAAACCAAAAGCCCTTAAATATTCTACTACTCCTCCATTCTGTTAGAAATTGCCATGAATTAGGAATATCTTAGGAAGTATGGTTAGAAGATAAACCATAACAGGATAGTACTGAAGAAATAACTTGAAAGTGCTATAGCTCATGAGGGCAGCAGAAAGCCTATGCAGATACTAAAGGAAGATAATCTGAATACAGCAGCATGACAAGTTGTGGCGTGCTGTGGTGCTGTTAGGTGACATTTCTATGAGCAGACTGATCAGCATAAAAATATAAGCAAAATTTGAATTTCATTTTGATAGGAAAGCGAAAGTAGATTTTTTTATATTTAGAAACTCAGACATTCTCCAAAAAAGTATAGATTTGCAAATCCAATTTGTAATCTGAATATATTGGAGAATTTTGTCAATGATCTCCAGTCTGTTTGAAGAAGGGCCATAAGTCAGATATTCTCTTAAATGACATTATGTTTGAAAATTCACTTACTTTTATTTTTGTGTGAGTGCTTTGCCTGCATGCATGCATGTGTATCACATGTGTGTCAGGTGCAAGCAGAAAAATAAAAGGACAATTAATGTCCTCAAAATAGATTTACTGATAGTTATGAGCTGCCACATGGTTACTGGAAATTGAATCAGGGCCTTTATAAGAGTACTTTACCTCAGAGTCAATTTTTCATTCCCACAATATAACATTTTAATAGCATGAGACAGACAAGATATATCAATGATAGATAAGATTACATTTTAAAATGTGCAGAATAAGGCAATGCCATTCAGAAATCAGAGAAGTTGCCTTTTGGCTTATTTTCTAGCACTTTGATTCCTAGTATTTAAGCTTTGACCAAGTGTATTTTCTAGAAAATTCTGTATAATTGAAAAAAAAAATGTCTTCTCATGTAGTTTTGTAGTTCTTCGAAGCTGACTAAGCATTGATTCAGATATGGTATGTCTATAGTGTCCCTCTAAAACAACAGTCATGGAAGCAGTGTGCTGACAATACACACAAACAGACAGCACAGAAGCAGAAAACTATGTGCTGTAAATACACACAGATACACAGCACAGTAGAAGGAACAGAGGAGCCAGAAACAGGCAGACATGGCCTGCTTCTCACAGTGATCCAGAAGCAAGAAAATGAGAAAAGGAAGTTACTCTAAGAAATGCTGTGTTAATGTTTACGCTTGGTATGAGGAAGCAGGGAGGAACCTTGATTATTATATCTTAAAAGACATCAGTTCAAAAGACAGCCTAGGACTATATGCAAAATGGAATATCAAACACGTTTTGAGGCCGGGCGGTGGTGGCGTACGCCTTTAATCCCAGCACTCGGGAGGCAGAGGCAGGCGGATCTCTGAGTTCGAGGCCAGCGTGGTCTACAAGAGCTAGCTCCAGGACAGGCTCTAGAAACTACAGGGAAACCCTGTCTCGAAAAACAAACAAACAAACAAAAAAAACCAAACACGTTTTGAGAGACAATAGAGCAGAAAATGATAATAACACAAAATTTGGCAAAGAGTTCTTAGGCATGGTAAAAAACAAAGATATACATAAACGTGATTGAACACAATTTAAAAACTCAATTGGACTTTACTAACATACATAAAAATCTATTACAGACCTAATCAAAAATATTATGAAAAGATAAGTTAAAGACTAGAAGAAAATAAATGGAAACTACATATCATACAAAGGACTTATATCTGGGACATATATGTAAATATGTTTTAAAAATTCTCAAAACATTGAAAGAGCAAAAGACCCAATTAAAATTAGGCAAAAGATTTAAGCAGATTTTTTTGTAAAGGAATCTCTGTAATTCAAAAAGAAACACATGGAAATATATAATATATACAACATCATTATTAGGAAAATCCCACTCTGAACCATAATGAGATGCTGTTACATTTTTACTAACAGAACATAAAATTAAATTAGAATTGGCTAAAATATAGATAAGGATATTTCTTATAAAACTATGAAACAATAGAAATTTAAACACTGTTGGAAAGAATTCAAAGACAGTAAAAAAGCATTCAAAGTATCACATCGCTTTCTTGGTCACTTGCAAAAACTTTCTTGTTTCATGTGTGACTTTCACTCTTGATCTAATACGCACCATTCCCCAAAGAGAGTCCAGTTCGCAATGGGGGTGGGCATGATTAACAGCTCCTCTTTCACCCAGACGTTTATTTCTTGAACCCTGGGGTCAATCAAAAAGTATTACTGTGCAATATAAATGTAAATTTTTATGTGATTTAAATTGGTGATAATTAACTTCTCTTTAAACTACATAAATCATGTTTGACTAAAAATTAAACTAAAAATGTACATGGCATCCAGAGCATGTTGAATTGGCCTACCCAATAGCTGCTTTTCTGGATATTTAAGAGCATAACATCAACACCATAATCTGTGCTGTACTTTAAATATGAAACATTCAGAGCAGAATAAGAATGGCTTTAGTATCAGTCAGGTAGATGATTGATTAGGTTGCTTAATTCACAAGGTATCGTATCACTTGGGGCAGCAAAGGAGAAACCAGACTGATAGCTTTTGTCACTTCAAGCTCAATGGATTCATGGGGAGGCCTCCAGAGAAGAACTGCCCAGATGATGAATTAAGGGCTCTACCCTCAGTGATACCTTTTAATTCTAGAAATTTAGCCATCTTTAATTATCCTCCTCTATTTCTGTGTTTATTTATAAATTTCTTAGAAAGATGTTAGGAGACAAACTCCTTTGTGAACTTACAAAAAAAAAAAATCAAGAAAACTAACAAAGCAGATACAAGTAAATTTTTATTAAGTTGCAGAGAGCAACAAGAACAAGTGTGCTCTTTATGGCCCATCCATCTAGGGAAGGTGTTGAGGAGCAGGCAGGAAGGAGCCTGAGAACGAACACATTCTCGACAATTTCAGTGTCGTCTAAGGGGAGAAATGTGGAATATAAAGTGATAGTTTCTGTTTCTCAAAGCATTTACCAAATTCTAGAGAACTGAATCTGAAAAATATCTTTATTATCAAAATGTAAAATAAAATCTGAGGTTTCTAAACAGTTCCATTGCGCTCACAAGTTACTGTGAAGGACATTTTCCTAACAACAGGAGCATTTATCTTCACAGAAAAAGGTATAGTCCAATAAACACCCAGAAAACATTAGAATTGCAGAAATTCTTTTATCTCTCAACATTGCAAATAAAAAAAATCAAGCATTCTGTATCAAATAGAAATCTATTGTTTTTAAGTAAGGTACACATCTAACCTAAGAAGTAGTGAGCACTGAAGACTTATCTTCAATGCATTGGCAGGGCTTGGGATATCCGCATATTCCAGTACCCAAGTTACAGTAATGATGCATGAATTTCAAAGGCCAGTTAAAAAACATCAATCAAAATGATTAAAGAAACCCTTTATAAGCCTATATTCTTCTGCTTCTTACAACCAAAACTATGAAGAAAATGAAAAATCTGCTGTTGCAGGATGCTAACAATAATCTGTATATCACTGAAGAGAATCAAAACCTGAGAAATGGTTATTTTATTTGGCTGTGGATAATTTCTCAAGGTTTTCTATGTTGGAGTTTCATCTTTATTTTTCATTATTAAGTGGGTAAAATTTAATACAATATAGTGTTTAGAGCTTTGATATTGTATATATCCAAAGCATTGTTCTGTTATTCTATATTCCATCTTATATATAAACATCAGATTAGGAAAAATGAATTATATATATATTCCAACCAGGAATATCACTGGTTTATATAATTCTGTTTTCTGGGAATGACATTCCTGCCTAGCTTCTCTGTGTAGTGGAAGAATAAATTGCCAGAGTTACCATAGAACAAAACTGGCAGCAGTTATTCCTCCCATGCCCAGCTGGCAGAACCTTGTCTAATTTGTAAACCTCTGGATGGATTGCTGTCCTTTTGAGGAAATCATATTATTTATTTTCTACAGACATTAATTTTATTTCAGTTTTTCCTCACTAGGTAATTAGGGTGTCTTGAAGTCTAACCCATTATTCTTCTAGGATTATAAATTTTTCCACTGTTTTACCAGCCCTTCTAAATTGGATCCTATTTTCAAGAGTCTTGTTCTCCCTCTCTATGTCTTTTAGACCATGCGAATGAAAGAGCAAGCATCTTTGTTTATCAAAATATAAGGCCTATTTTAACTATTGAGGGAGGGAATATGAGTGTTTCTGATAATATAGAAGTATAAATACAGCACATTTCTCATATGTTCAGCGTTACATATGCATGTACATATAATATCAGATATGTAAAAACTACCATCTAGATCTTTATTTTCATAGCATATACTTTTTTGGCAATCATGATATGTAATTAGCACTATTTTTTCAGAACACCCATGCATTAAATATTACATTTTTTTATTAAATCATTTTTGGAATTTCCATACAGGTATATTGTATGTTGAGCACTCTCCTCCTAACATCTGCTACCTCTCTTTGCTTGCTTCTCTTACCTCCTGTTACTTTCTTCTATTCCTATCTCTAGTTTTATTTCTACTTTCTTGTTATATATATACATACATTATATTTTATATTTATACACATGTTTATCTAATTATTGTATTACTTTTCCTATAAATATTCTTCAAAATGTTAACAAAATCTAGTTTTAATATCTAGCAATATTAAACAGTTCTTAGTGTCTACCTGTCCTAGAAAGTAGTTTGTTCATTGTAGAAGCATTTTATCTGAGTGTCTGCTCCCAAAGCCACAGCAGACCACAGTGTATACAGTGATTGTTCTTCAAAATTTTCTGTTTTCCTAAGTTAATGTTAGGTCTTTACAAGATGTTCGTCAAAGAAGCCCATTGGGGAAGGAAAAAAAAAATTCCAAAACATCATTCTAGGGATGCTATTTTGACAAGTATCAGGAAACTAGTATTTCAAACATTACACTGACCTTTGATTTATTGAAAGAATGCTTGTGTATAAATTGTTTGTCCTTATTCTTTTCCAGGCTTTTATTTTCATGCCAAATTCCTAATAAGCACAACATATTTTGGGGGAGGTAGATTTTGTGTAAGTGAACTTTTGAACTGGAAAAAATGGCTCATTTTAATTAGTTCACCAGCAATAATTGTATCAAGTATTAAATATTCAAACATATACCTATGTCTCTTTTTTATTACACATTGCTACTTAGAAGGTTACCGACTCTTTGAGATGCCACACTTTAATCATCAGATTCTTAGAGTGTGGGATCAGGGTATAAGTTTTGAATGGGCTGTTGTCACAGCTCCATTTGGGGCCATGAGATCAACAGTGCCATGACTATTGAGCCATAGACTCTAGTGCCGTGAGTATCATTAGACAGTTGACTCTTCAGTGTCATGGATACTGGACCATAGAATTGTCAGTATCTTGGCAACTGTTTCCTTGGTACAGTTTTTTCAGCTCACATTGCTTATTTCTGCCACACTCTTTACTGATACTTTAGCTTCTGCTTGGGTCTACCGCATTGATTCTCCTTAAACACATGCTGTTTGTTTGCTGCATAGAGCACAATATGGTTATTGGCCTGTTGTTATGCTCTTGTTTAGGCTAATGTAACCCTGATCTAAAATACTGTACATGATGAGACTGGGCTCTGTGATCAGTATCCAGTGAATAATGATAGATTTAAAAGCAAATGAATGACGAAATTGCACTTTTATATGAGCATTAACTATACTCCTTATCCATAATCAAAAGGACTAGAATCATTTATCAATAAGAAAGGTGACTAGTTATATAACTAACAAGTTGTTACTGAATGCTTAAAATTTATTTTTTGTGCCTTTTAACTTGAAAATGGACTTTAAAAATAAAATATATTCTGATCATACTTCACAATCACTCATCGTCTCTGAGACCCTTTCTACTCATCAAACTTCATGCTTTCTTTGTCTCTTTTTAGAAAACAAATAGGAAAATGAGAAAAACAAAACAAATGAATTATAACTGTATAAAACAAACAGAGAAAAAGAAAAAGTCCAAGAAACATGCACACATAGAGACATATACCTGCCCAGAAAATTAAAAAATACAAAATTAGAAACCATAATATGTGAGGAAAAGACCAGTAAGGTGAAAAATGCCCAGGCAAAGCATTATGAGACTTAAAAAAATGTCCCAGATACCATTATGTTCATTTGAGTTGGACATCTGCTGCAGACCATGGAGTGTGATTTATATAAACCCTTGGGTGTGATTTATATAAACCCTTGGGTGTGGTTTATATAAACAGGAATATGGCAATTGAAAAACTAATAATTTTCCATGTGAATCTATCAGTGGGCAAGAGTTTCTTGGTTAGGGGTGGGAGGCCATGCCCACTTCTCCCTCTTAGTGTTGGGACCCCATCTAGCTTGGCTGGACCCATGAAGATCCTCTACTTGCTCCCATAGTCTCTGTGAGTTCGTGTGTGTGCTACCCTGTTGTGTTTAGAAGGCCTTGTTTCCTTGGTTTATTCCATTCTCACTGACTCCTACAATCTTTCTATTAATGCCTTGATAACGTTCTCTGAGCCCTGAAAGAAGTGGTGGAGACATCCCACTTAGCACTGAGTATTCCAAGTCTCCTCACTCTATGCTCATTTTCCAGTAATGGGTCTCTTACTTGCCTCTATCTACTGCAGGTATCTACTGCAGGTAGATGCGCCCCCGCGTCTGCACTCTGTGCACTATTACCCAGTTACCGAGCTTTGGACAAGGGGCTGGAGGTTAAAATACACAGACACAGATGGAGAGACAGCGACATGAGTCATCCTTGAATTTCTCAAGAATGCCCCTTTTATTGTGTTCAGGAGCAGATTATATAGAGATAGCTACGCCCCAGCCAAACCCACCAGAAACCACTCTCCTGCCATCAGGAACTCCTGAAGGTCTTGTGCTCAGAGCCGCTGTAGGCACTCAGATCAGGGGATTACAAGAAATTCAGGGTCTGGGGTCTCACTCCCAACAGACTATGCAAGACACTGATCTATGGGCAAAGTAGAATGTCATTGTTAGTCATTATATAACTACATTCCTTTATCAGAACAATAGTTTTTGATTTTTCACAAAGTCAATGGTTTATCTTCTCCTGTAGCTGTATCCTATGGAGATACAGAGGAAGAGACTGGAATGGGAGGATTAAAAAGAGTGGGAGAGGGAAGAAAGTAAGATAAGGGAGGGAAACTGGGGAGGCACAGCTAATACTGAAGACCATCTGAGAGAACGTATATAAGCCTTCTGCTCAGGCAATTTTTTCTTCCCATGTAGTTCCTTACACTAGACCTATTGTGGCATGCCTATCAAAGGTTTAAAAGTTAACATCTACATATAAGCCAATTTCCTACCATATTTGTCTGCTTAGTTCTGGGCTACATCGCTCAGGATATTTTTTTCTAACTCCATACATTTATCTGAAAATTTCATGATTTCAATTTTAAAGAGTTGAATATTTCATTGTAAAAATGTAGCACATTTTCTTCATCCATTTATCTTTTGATAGATATAGATATTTAAACTCTTTTTCAACTTCTAGATGTTATAAACTGAGTAGCAATGAACTCAGTTGAGCAAGTGTCCTTGTGGTATGATGAAGCATCCTTAGGCTATATGCCTGAGTGCTATAATTGGATCTTGAGGCAGATTGAGTCTCATGTTCCTAAAGGCTGTCACTCTGATTTCCATAGAGGCAATACAAGTTTTCATTCCCAAAAGCAATGGATGAGCCTTCCCCTTATGTGACATTCTATTAGCTATCATTTGCTTTATTGATCTTGGCCATTCTGGTTGGTGTTAGATGAAATCTCCAATTGGTTTTTGATTTGCATTTCTATGGTAACTAAGAATGTCTAACATTTCATAGTGTTTCTCAACCACTTGTGTTTCATCTTATGAAAACTCAAGGTTTAGGTCTATATTCAATTGTAAAATTTGGGTTATTTGCTCTCTGGATGCTCAGTTTTTAAATTCTTCACATAATTCAGATATTAGACCTGTATTTGATGGGTACCAAGTACAGATCTTTTCCCATTCAGTAGCCTGCTGCTTTGTCCAGATGACGGTTTCCTTTGTCTTATAGAAGGTTTTCAGTTTTATAAGGTCCAATTTATTAATTATTCTTAGTACCTGTGCTACTGTTTTTCTATTCAGAAAGTCCTTTTCTGTGCCAGTGAGTTCAAGGCTAGTCCCTATTTTCTCTTCTATCACATTCAGATTATTTGCTTTTATGTTTTTGACCCAATGGAGTTGAGTCTTGTGTAGGGTGATAAGTATGTATCTATTTTGATTCTTCTATATGCTGACGTCATTTTGACCAGCATATTTTGTTGAACATGCTGTCTTCTTTTTTTTCCAGTACATTTCTGGCTCTTTCATCAAAGAACAGAAGCCCACAGGTATGTGTCCATAGGTCTTTAATTTGGTATATTGACCAATGTGCTGGTTTGCATGCCAAAAACATGCTGTCTTTTCTTTTGTTTTAATTTTGCTCTGTAGTATGGTTTGAGATCAGGGATGCTAAAACTTCCAGCTGTTCTTTTATTATTCCGGACTATTTTTGTTATCCTGGGATTTTATGTTTTCACAAAGAGTTGAAAATTCTTCTATCACATCCCGTGGAGAATTATGTTGGGATTCTGATGGGGATTTCACTGAATCTGCAGAGTGCTTTTGATAGGGTGACCAATTCCACTGCATTAATCCTGCTGATCTGTGAGCAGATGAAACCCATTTTCTGATATCATCTTCAATTTATTTCTTCAATATGTTAAAGGTTTTACCTGCTTTGTTAAAGTTACCCCAAATTATTTTCACTGTGATTGTGAAAGATATTGTTTTCTCGTTTTTGTTTGTTTTAGTCTATTTTTCATTTGTGTATAGGAAGACTACAGATATTTTGACAGTTAATTTTGTGTTTTGCTACGTTGCTGAAAGTATTTATCAGCTATAAGAGTTTTCTGTTGTTTTCAAAGTAATTTGTGTATACAATCATGCTATATACCAATAAAGGTACTTTATTTCCTTCCCATTTGTATTCCCTTGATCTCCTTCAGTTGTCTTATTATTTTAGCTAAGTCTTTAGGTACCATATTGAATAGGTCTGGAGTTAGTGGACTTCCTTGTCTTATTCTTGATTTGAGTGGACATTCTTTTAGTTTCTCTCTGTTTGGGTTAATGTTGGTTGTGGACATTCTGTAATCACCTTACGATATTGAGTTGTGTCCTCTGGATCACTTATCTCCCCAGTACTATTATCATAAAGGGGTGTTTGATTTTTTCAAAGGCCTTTTCTAATGAGGTGATAGTGTGGTTTTTGTCTTTCAGTTTGCTTAGGTAGTAGATTATATTTTTCAATTTATATATGTTGAACATCTCTACATTACCTGATTATCTTTTGGATGTGTTCTTATTTTGGTTTGCATATACTTTATTGAGAAGTTTTGATTCTGTGTTATATGGAAAATTGATCTGTATTTGTCTTTCCTTGTTAAATTTTAGTGTCATTTAGATATCAAAGTAATTGCAGCTTTTTTTGTAAAAATTGAGCAATGTTTCTTCTGTTTTATATAGCAAAATAATATAAGGAATATTTGTGTATTTTGCTTTAATATCTGGTTGAATGATAAATTCCATGATGAATCCTTCTTCTGTCTTTGTCCCTGTTTTTATTTTTCGTTTGTTTGCTTTGTGGGTTTTTTTTGGTTTGTTTTTTATTTAAATCTTGAGACTTAATTACTGCTTGTATTTCACCAGAGAAAATGTATTTGTTTAAACTGCTTATATGGTCTTGATTTAAATTTGGTAAGTCATATATGTTTAAAAAATACCATTTTTTAGGTTTTACAATTTGGTTAAGTACAGATTTTTAAAGTATATTCTTCTGATTATCTTGATTTTCTAGTTGTTTGCTTTTATGTCTCCAAGTTAATATCTAATTTTATTAAATTGGGTCTTCTCTGTGTGCCTTTGAGTTAAGATTAATGACTTATAAATTTTATTTTATTTTCTCAAAGGACCAGCTCATTCTATTTATTTTTTCATTAATTTTTGTTCATATTTTATTTTCTTCAACACTGAGTTTGATTATTTCTTGGCACCTACTTGTTTTGACTGCTAATTATTATTTTTGTTTAAGATCAGTGGTTTTCAACCTTTCTAATGCTACAACCCTTAAATATAGTTCCTCATGTTGTGGTGACCACCCCAATCATACAATTGTTTTCACTACTACTTTACAATTGTAAATTTGCCACTCTTATAAATAATAATATAAATATTTGATATGCAGGATATCTGATATTAGGTTATTTGATACCCATAGGTTTAGAACCAGTGATCTAAGTGTTCCATTAAGTTGTTTATGTAAGGAGCTCTCTAAATTTTTAAATTAGGCACTTAGTGCTATGACCTTTCCTTAGAACCAGCGTCATTGCATCTCATTGTTTTATGTATGTTGTGTTTTTATTCTCATTCAATTCTAAAATATTTTAAATTTCCTTCTTAATTTTTAGCATCACCGATTTTTCATTCAGTTCCATGTGTTTGTAAACTTTCTGCTATTTCTGTTGATGTTGATTTTCTTCCTTAATCTGTGGTGGTCAGTTAGTAGACATGGTGCTGTTTCAACATTCTTTTTTTTTTTTTTTTTGGTTTTTCGAGACAGGGTTTCTCTGTGGCTTTGGAGCCTGTCCTGGAACTAGCTCTTGTAGACCAGGCTGGTCTCGAACTCACAGAGATCTGCCTGCCTCTGCCTCCCGAGTGCTGGGATTAAAGGCGTGCGCCACCACTGCCCCGCTTGTTTCAACATTCTTACATATGTTGATACTTCTTTGTATCCAAATACATATCAGATTTGGAGAAAGTTTCACAATATTGTGTATTATCTTATGCTTGAATGAAATTCTGTAAAGATTTGCTAGGTCCATTTGATTAATAATAGTAATTTAATTTCAGCAAATTAGGTTTTGTGTATATGTCCTGTGTGTTGGAGAGACCGGGATATTGAAGGCACCTATTATCATTGTGTGAAGTTTAATCATTTTAGCTGTACTGTACCTTGAATGAACTTGATTGAACATGTGTTTGTTGCATACATGTTTAGAATTGCAATATCCTCTTAGTGCTCCCCCCCCCCCCCCGGCAAGTATGTAGTGTCCTTCTCTATTTCTTCTGATTGGTTTTTGTTTTAAGTCTGTTTTGTCAGATATTAAAACCGCTACACTAGCCTTCTTCTTTAGTCTATTTGTTTGGAATATCTTCTTTCTTCCATCCTTTTACTGTGATGTGGTATGTATCTTCGACAATAAGGGTGATTTCTTGGATACAATAGAAAGATGGATCTTGTTCTAGAATCAAGTCTGTTAGTCTATGTCTTTTAGTGGAATTTGAGACCATTATTGTAGACAGTTATCAATATCAGTATTTATTGATACCTGTTATTATTTGTTGTTATCCCGTGGATTATCTCCACATACCCCCAGTTTGATTTTCTTGTCTGAGACAATGTATTCCTTAGGTTGTCTTAGGTGTGGTCAACCTCTTCATATTGGATTTTTCTGATAAACCTTTTGCAGAACTGGATTTGTAGACAAATACTGCTTAAATTTAGTGCTTATCATGGAATATATTTTTTTCTCCATCTAATGTGACTGATATTTTTCTAGCTATCATGGTATCAATGGGCATCATTGATCTAATAGTTTGTATAAAATCCATTCAGGCTCTTCTGGACTGTGTGTTTTGCAGTGGTGCTAACGTATCTAGCATTGGGATGATTGTGATTATAGGTGTTTATGTTTAGTCTTATCTTTGATGGGTGTGCATTTAATTCCTTAGTTTCTGTTTCTCTTTCTTTTAGGGAAATGTGGAGGCTTTGGTTTGCCTGGTAGGGAATACTTTTTCATGCTTATGGGTGGCAGAGAAGAAGAGGGGTAGACTAGAAGAAAAGGCTGAGAGAGTATTCAGAAAGAGCTTAATTTAACCCTGTTGACATTTAGACTTGAAATTCACAGGGAGTTGGGGATGTGGTGGTAAGAGGGGATCCTGCAAGTCAATTGAAGCACTACAAATAATTATCTGTAGAGACAGGAATGAAAGAAGTGTGGCTACCCTGGTCTGAATCAAGATTTGTTGAGTGAATGGAGTTGAGGTGGGAAGAGGGGCGCCTCTATGGATGTTATTACCAGGCTGAGGGGGAGAATTGAGAGATCCTAATAGAGGAAGGAAGGATAACGTGATTCACCTACTAGAGTACCTGCCAGGTGTGAGCACTGGAGATTCATGGTAGAAATGGTTTTCAGTACTGGAGATGACACTGAGGAAAAGGAATAGACTAGGAGAGCTGGAATAGTTAAAAAGAAGGAAAAATTCACAGCCAGGCAGCCATGGAGTTTCTGAGAGGTAGACATTGCCACAGTTGTTAGAGCTAATACAAACTAATGGTGGTAGGAAAGAAAGGTGAACCTGCAGCAAAGTCCAGCAGAATTCCTAGGAAATGGAAGAACAGAAAGAATGGAGAAAGAGAGGGAGTATAGTTCCCTTAGAACAATCTGCTACAGAACTGAAGATGAGACTGGGGAAATTGGAGTGTAGGTCAAGAAAGAGAGTGAAGTTAGCCTACTTGATTCCATGACACAGCTACTAGGCTCCCAGGCAGAGCCATTTATGTAGGAGGAGGGAGTCTTCATATTGGTTCTTGGCCACCTGGCTAGCTTAGACCCGAAATAATTACACAGAAACTCTATTAATTAAAACAGTGCTTGGTCCATTAGCTCTAGCTTCTTAATGGCTAATCTCTTACATATTAATTTAACCCATTCCTATTAATCTGTGTGTTGCCATGTGGCTGTGGCTTACTGGCTAAAGTTCCGACATCCATCTCTGACAGCTACATGGCATCTCCTTGACTCTGTCCTTCTTTCTCCCAGCATACAGCCTAGCTTTCCACACCTAGTTCTGTTCTTCCCTGCCATAGGCTCAAAGCAGTTCTTTATTCATTAACCAATAATGAATAAACCAATACACAAAAGGACCTCCCACTTTACATTTATTTTCCACCAGTGATTTATTTCTTTCATTCAACCAGTTTTAAACATCACAGTGAAAATAGTAAGCTGTGTGTGGTGTTCTACACCTATAAATCCTGGGCCCAGGAAACGGAGACAAGGTAAACCTAGTTCTGGGTAAGAGAATACTATATAATAGGCCGTGTCACAAAAAAAAAGAGAAAGAATAGTTTAAAAGGCCTAACAGTAGTGTAGCCAATCATATATGGGGATTAGGGAAAGATAGTTTAATGAGAGTCAATAAAGTAATCTGAAAATAGGAAATGGAAACAGTAAGAGAAAAGATTCAAGGCTTCATGAATTCTTGAGCATAGTAAGTAATTTTTTTTAACCATGAGAAGTAATTTCAAATGCTTCATCAGATTTGGTAGTGATCATAGTCTGATTTCATGTAGGTTTCTTTATGCTTCAAAATCTCTGACCTCAGTTTTCTTGAGCCATTTACTTTTCAAACTTGTGGTTATAAATTCTTTTCCTGTCCATCTGATACACAAGGCCTTTTAGAAAATGCCTTAAGGGATCCAGGTTGACCTGTGTGGCAGGCTTTCACTGAGCCACCAACCAGCTCCCAAATCATGACACGAAGACTTATTTGTTATGAATGCTCAGCCTTATCTTATGTTTTCCTTATCTAGCATTTATACCTCAATTTAAGCTTTTTTTCTTCGTCTGTGTTGTGCCTTGTGGCCTTTCTTTCCTTCTATATGTCCTACTTTCCTGCTTCTGTGTCTGTCTGGCAGCTGCCTGGCTGACTAGCCATGGGCATCTCATTCTTTTTATCCTTTGTTCTGCTCTCTGTTTTCTCTCTCAAACCTAGATTCCTCTTTCTACTTATTCTCTTTGCCTACCCATGGTGCTTATCCCTTAACTGCATAGGTATTTGCTGTTTAGCTTGATTTTTTTTTCTTTTTTCTTTTTTTTTTTGGGGTTTTCGAGACAGGGTTTCTCTGCAGCTTTTTTAGAGCCTGTCCTGGAACTAGCTCTTGTAGACCAGGTTGGCCTCGAACTCACAGAGATCCGCCTGCCTCTGCCTCCCGAGTTGCTGTTTAGCTTTTTATTAGATCATTCAGGTCCCTTATGCAGGCAAAACAACACATCTTTACATTGTTAAACAAATGCAGTATAAACAAATGTAACACAGCTTTACATAGTTAAAGTAATACCCACAACAGACCTGTCTCAGGGAATTGGAGGCCATTCTTTTAAAATATAAACAAGAAGATGGATGCCATTGGAAGGTACAAGAAGTTTAACATAGACAATGCCTCATTCCAGAATGTCAGAATCTTTCCTGTCGTAAAGATATGATAATGTTGACTGTTCCTTCAATCAAAGGCTTTAGCAAACACCAAACACAGGTGCCATGGCATTTGCCACTTCTGTTCTAAGAAATTCTGTAGAACATTGGGTCAGGCACAGGCTGAGTTTGGCATCTTGTTCGCACTGAATAAATGACCATTACTCTTGTCTCTCTGCCAATAGGACTTTTCAGTTTGATGCCCAGTAGTGGGACTACAATAGAAAGTTTGAGTTTGGAGTGTTCTTTGAGGAAAGGATTCTTACAAGAAGTTTTATTTGAAATGTGAAGGGTATGGTAATAAATTGCAAGTAAGTGTGGAGGTCCGGGGGAAGAAGACAGTCCCTAAACAATCATGAAGTATCATGAGAGTCCCAATGAAACCAGGGAAAGAATACGTCGCATGAAGTGGGTCCATCAAGAGGACATCAATTTACACAAAATCTAAGATAGTGCTAAAAAATTAAGTTTTAATTAAAATTAAATAAAGACTTCAAACATGTTTGTTCAAAGACAATGGTGACAGTTGACATAGCTCATTTTATGGCTTGGCTGATTAAATACTCTAAAGATAATAATAAGAACATGTGAAAGTATGTCTGGGGATTCAGTATCAAAAAGGTAGGTAGGCAATTAGAGCAAAGAATGCAGTAGCTTTATATGTATAGCATTAGAGATTAAGAGACATGGAGTGGGAATTGGTGAGCCCAAACAGGAAAGTCTGAATAAATGAGGTGGAGGAATTGAAGAAATATGAGAGGAACAAGAGATGCTTTCTAGACTTGCAATGAACATGAGCAAAATATCTATTCAGTGAGGAGTTTGGGCAGGAGGCCAGGCTGCAGCGGTGAACCCTCACAGAGAGAAAGGGTTTACTGTCAGGAGAAAGCCTCTAAGCAGAAGAGAGGATTTAGGTGTGGTGGTGCATACCTATAATCTCAGCTCTTTGAAGGCAGGGGGGATGTAACAGGGGCTCAAGGTCATCCTTAACTACATGGGAGGCTTTAGACATCTTTGCTTTATAAGAGACTGAATCTCTCTATATATAAAAAATGTCTTAGAAATAACTGGCCATCTTCACGCCAACACTACAAGACTGATAGGAGAAGGTATTAGACAAACCAAAGTACAAATAGCTTCATTCCCCAAGAATAAACAGAGTATCATATTTTCTTCTTTCTTCTCTCTCTCTCTCTCTCTCTCTCTCTCTCTCTCTCTCTCTCTCTCTCTCTCTCTCTCTTCCTCCCTCCCTCCCTCCCTCTCTTCCTCCCTTCCTTTCTTCCTTTCTTTCTTCCTTCCTTTCTTACCTTTATTCAATTCATCTATTGGGTATGAACTGTCAGGAAACTCAAATTTAAAATGTGATAATTATGTGATACTATTGTCTGGTAGTTTAACTACTCTTGTTTTTACATATTTCACATTTTAATGCATCTTAAAATAAGACTGAGTATAGGACATAGACTTGCAGAAAACACCTGCCATTTAAAATTCCATTGCAACATAATTAATTTGTACTCTGCTTTAATATATCAGTCGTTAACTTAGAAAATGTAACTTTATCCCAGACACATAGACCTACTCTGTAGGCTAATATTCTGAGATTGGTGCAGTGAAAAGATCAAGATTAGTGAACACTCAGAAGGTTTCATCACTTCAGAATATATGAAAATTCCTTCCCACTGGCCAGCTCCACAAAATGTTCATGTACTCATTTAGTGTAATGTTTTGAATGCAAAGCTAGCTTAACTGAGAAATAAGACTGTGGTGTCTCTACAAATATTCTCAAGGAAGCCCTTCCAGACCATTCCATACTTGAGTTATTTTTAAAGCATGAGAAATAGTTCACTTCTTCCATGAATAACATTTTACATTATTTGAATTAACGCTTACCCTTTTGGATCTTATAGCTCCTAACATTTAACTACCTCGTTGATTGGTTAATTCATCTTCCAGTAATGCGCCTAGCATGCAGACTTGACAGACTATTACCTTACTTTTAAATGGTTTACTTGATGTTTTAAAGTCAGAAGTGATTTGACAGAACATGACCTATAAGTAAATAAACAATTTAAAAGCCATATGCCAGCCCACTTTGCTAGTCTATTGATTTCCAGTTAGTGCCTAGTGACATGTAAAAAGAGTTTTAAAAATAGCTGCTTTTACCCTAGTGAGACTTGGAACGATTAGGGGAACTTAGAACTATGTTTTCTGGGCATACTATGGTTTGGTCACCTATCATTTCCTTCTGTCTCTCTCTACATTACTGTTGCTGCTCACACTGTACTGTTATTGTTAGGTTTGACATAATGTCTGTTTGAACGAGAAGAAAGGAGATTTCAATAAGTGGATGAAAATCATTAGTAAAACCAAAGTAGACAATTCACATTGGCATTTTCAGAAGAAGTAGTTTCTGGATGAACATCTAACAATTAAAGATGGGTTTCTAACTGGAAAGTCTGTACTGTCACAGTGACTAGTTTTCCATGTTGAGTCAAGTAGAACTACAGCCCAGGACTTTATTTTCTCCAAAGACTTCAACACTCATTCTCATCTGCCTGGTTTTATTTATGAAAATTTGAATCAAGGTCTTGCTTAGTAGCCCAGATTGACCACTAATCACCATTCTCCTGCCTCAGCCTCAAAAGTGCTAGGATTACATGAAGGTATCCTAATGCTAATTTCAAGAGCCTTTATTTATTTAAATTAGGAAAACATCATTGGATTAAAGCATATTTGTTAACTATATCATCACTGATACATATGGAGACATGTCTGATACAACACATACACACAAATAAAGGTTAGACAGAAATCAGATATAAAACCAGTCATGACACCAATTTTAATTTATACCTGTTTTTAGTGTGATGGAATATTTCAAGTTTCAGTTAGACTCGGCCTAACATAAAATGTTTCAACTCTTAAATTCTTTTCTCCTATTCTTCCATTGGGTTCTTATATATGCTCAAGCCATGGGGAGTGGCTCAGTCTACTTCCTATTGCCTGTGAATCAACATGTAACTTCTTCTCTAGAAACATAGCGGCCTGCGTGTTGCCTTGCTTCTCACCATGATGACGATGGGCTATACCTCTGAACTGTAAGTCACCACAATTCGACGTTTTCCTTTATGAGCGTTCCTGTGGTCAAGGTGTCTTTTCACAGCAGTGAAAACCCTAACAAGACACAGAGGATTTCCAGGGAGTGACGAGCTATCAAAATCTGTGTGTGTTGCTGGTAATTTCAATGCATTATATGTCAAAAAGAAATTAAATAAAACATTTTAAAAACATTTTGAGTCAACTAAACCAAGCAAGATCTGAGAAGGTATCATAAAAGACTATTTAGATATGACACCGGGAGGTGGAATAAACTATCCAATTACTGTTTCTTTCTCTCTCCAGTAGCTAGTGGAGCATTTCCAAACAGTATAAGGGATAGCTGCTACAGCTTCGAACATTGTGAAATATTGACTATGGAAATCATTAAAACATTTAAAAATGCTGATTTTTAAAGGAAGATAAGACACTTGCATGAAATATAGAATTCTCTGCACACATAGAGTGAAGAAACTACTTTTTACACACTCAATGCTCCTCACCATATCTGTGGCAGAAAACAGTTCAACCTCACATTTCCAGCTTCCTATGTCCTGAGAGAATGGATTTTTTTCCTTTCATATAAGTAGCTATGCCTCTCTGATTACTTCCGTTCTTCTCTCATTGCTGAAGATAAATTGCCATGAGTTTTTAAAAGTGTATATTGCACCCAGTATTTCAAAAACTGTGCTCTTCATGTGAAAAGTTTTCAACATATGAATTTTACTCACACACAAGAAATCTAAAATGATAATGATAATCAACCTAACTTTTAGTCATACTATTCAAACATGGATCTATAGACTGAAATTGTCCCATTTTCAGAAAAACAAATTATATGTAATTTTTTGTGCAAGCCACTTTCTCACATAGAAAGTTGAATAAAAATAATTGAGGAAACATAGTCAGTTTTTATTGTCAGCTTGATACAACCAGCAGTTACCTCAAAAAAAAAGGGTGAGTCTCAGCTGAGGGATTGTAGAGATCTGATTGACATTGTCTGTAAGGAATTAACATGATTATTGATTGATGTGTGAGACTCCAGGCCCTTGTAGGTAGCATCACCCAGGGAAAGTAGTTCTGGGTTGCATGAGAAAGCTCACTAAACTCAAGCTGGAAGGAAAAAAAATCTTTGGATTCTTCCATTGCTTCTACTAATTTCCTGCCTTGGCTTCGTTGATGATAGACTATAATCCGTAAATAAAATAATCCTTTCCTTAGAGTGTTGTTCATGGTGTTTATCTCAACAACAGAGATTAAATTAAGACATAAATTTATTTAGCCAATATATATACAAGTTTTAAGATTATTGGTAACCATTTATCAATTTAAGTAGGACATATAATAGTTAGTGTATTACTAGGTTTTTCTATCCCAACGATGTGCTCCAAAATAACCACACAGTGACTTAATCTAAATTATAAATGTTCAGTCAGTAGCTTATGCTTGTTACTAACTAGTTTTTACAACTTTATTTAACCCATTTTTCTTATCTCTGCATGGCCTGTTCATCTTGTTTTTTTTTTTTTTGTTTGTTTGTTTTTGTTTTTTTTGTTTTTTTTGAGTCACCTGGTGACTCCTCAGGCCTTTTCCTGTCTTCTCTGCTGCATTGTGGGAGACTGCAGAAGTTGATTCATTCCACCTTGACTAAAGGTCAGAGAGTTCAGGCCTAGTCTTGCTCCTTCAAGACTATTGAAATGAGATTTAATTTAAGGTGCAGCTACTAACAGGATATCTTGACCTAGGGTGCAGTTACTTGGTATTTAGGTATTAAGATAGTAATCATTTTATTTGCTTCTTGTCTCAGGATAAAAAAGCCTTTGCTTTCTTCCCCTATCGAGGACTGGGGTATTTCAAGATCATAAGAAATAAACACAGGCATATTCAATATTCACTGGGTTGCCCTCCAGATACCATCCTATGTCTCCTTCTCATTTTTGTGTCTCTGTTTATTCTGGTTAACATTTTTAATCCACACAGCCCTACGTGTATGAACACCCCTAACATGTGAACCCATTGAGGCTGGACCCCAACACTGCAACCTCTCCAGTTTGTTCTACCAAACCTCTCCCTGCCTAACTATTGTCCATTGAACTCTTTATTTAACCAATCAGAATGCAACATGACAAAGACTCATCAAAAGTGTACAAAAAGCTTATTCCATACCAATTTAGGACATCTTAACATGCAATATAGTTTATTAGATACTTTATATACAATCTTAGGAAATATTGAATGTTCTAATAATCCAAACTTCATTAGCATATTGGATTCCTATTTATAATGCAGAGTGCTTTTTTTCTTTCTTTATTTCATCTTTATTTTCTTTTTTTTTGTCTTTTTTGTGTGACAGTGTCCACTCTGTAGCCAAAACTGCCAAAACTGAACTCAAATTTGTGCCTCATCCCCTGAATTACCACCACAATCAGCACAATGAAGAGCCTTTTAGTAGTTTTTAATTTATTTGGTTTTTGCTTTGTTCTTTGAGACAAAATTTCCCTATGTAGCTTTGGAAACTGTCCTAGAAATCACTCTGTAGACCAGACTTGAACTCAAAGAGGTCTGTCTCTGCCTTCAAAGTGCTGGAATTAAAGGCATGGGCCACCACAGCCTGGTTAGTTTCTAATCTATTAAAACACAACCCCTTTAGATTAATAGATATCCCTTTAGCTAAAATGTTAGCTCTATACATGATGAAATACTTAATCCCCAACCTAACTTTGGAGAAAAAGAATACTTTACTAGAAGAGGGAACATTTCATGGTTCATTTCTGGTAGGAACTAGGAATCAAAAGTTGAGTTAAGCAAACAAAGAGAAATATATGTTAATCTCCAATATTTTATTATGATTCTAGAAGGAAATAAGATCTGCCATTGAATATTGAGCATGCCCAGTTTCTACAAAGAGAAGACATGTACAAAGAATCCCAGTTCTCCATTGAAGAAACTGTCAAAGAGCCAGTAAGTCAGCAAGTGGAACTTTGAGGAGAGGCAGCAGGTGGCTGTCACCAGAGCAGAAACTGGGGAGAATTTGTTTTGCTCTCTTGCTGGAGATGCAACTATGAGATTAACAGTATTTTCTCTGTTTGAAAAGAAAATAAGTGATGAGAAAGGTTATATAAATAATATTATGAAGTTGAGTTTTTTAGTAGCTTTTATTAAAAATATAAAACCTCAGAAAAAGTATCTATTTAAGCCTCTGAGAATACTAATGGGTCATCAACCCTTCAACACCTCCATGTATATATGAAGTGATCTTAGAAAGATACCATGACTTAATTCTTTTTTTTTTTTTTTTTTTTTTTTTTTTGGTTTTTCGAGACAGGGTTTCCCTGTAGTTTCTAGAGCCTGTCCTGGAACTAGCTCTTATAGACCAGGCTGGCCTCGAACTCAGAGATCCGCCTGCCTCTTCCTCCCGAGTGCTGGGATTAAAGGCGTGCGCAGCTTAATTCATTTTTATAATTGTCTCTAATTGTATCTATAAATACAAATCTGTTTTCCAGCAATTATAACTGCATTCCTTTATATAGCTCATAAAATTCCATAGTATATATGTACCACATTTCATTACTAATTAATCTCTTTCTTATATGTAAATATAACGTAAAAAATAGAAATGAAATGGTCTAGGAGAACAGAGATGACAACCAGGAAGACAGAAGGTAGAAAAACAAAAGAAAGGGTGAAGTAGTATGCTTAACTTTAAACCAATAAATTTTTTAAAAGGTGCCTTCCTAATGCATTCTCAAATCTCAAATGTTACTTTCTCAGGATGAAATCCAAAACAACAGTAGTGACCTAGACAATAGATGTGGATCACTTTGTAGAATAGCTAAAGCTACTATTTACAAAATTGTCTTTGTTCTGGTAGTCAAATAGGTTTTTTATTTTAAGTCATGAATGCAATATAATGAAAGTTCATTAATTGGAATTTTAACACTATATTTCAGTAATTCTGAAGAAGTTGTACAACACATCCTTTATAGTATCAACAGAGGAAAAAAAGGTAAATAAAAGACAAATGTAGCTTGCTACAGGTCCTCTTAAAATATTTTCTAGGAATACCTCCCATCAAATTTAAATGCCTTCTCATTGCATACCACTGCAGTAGGAAGGAGCCTTAGGCTAAGTTGAAATAAGAAGTATAATACTAGTTTAAAGATTCACCAGATGATGGCTTCAAAGACATCTGATTCTAGAAATTTCTGCATCTTCCGGGGACTCACTGTTGCCTGTCCAGCCACTTGCCGCATGGCTGGGTCTGCGCAGCTCCTCCTGTGGTCAGGGAACCTCACAGCCGCCAGGGACCTTGCAGCATTTTTTTAAAGGGATGATAACAGGTCTGGGTGTGTTTTCTGGGTTTGTCTTTGTAGGGCAGATGTTTTGTTCCATATTTGTGTTTTCTCTCTGGATTTTCACTGAGGGTGATGGCTTTGTCTGTTTTACTTGCTTGTCCAACTATGCATTCACAGGGAATGCCTGCTGGTTTTGGAGGCTGGAATACAGTGATGTGGGCAGGGATTCTTAAGGAGGGGTTGTTTGTAGGATCCAAAGGAGATGTAATCTGTAGTTGTTTGTCAATTGCAGTGCTCCACAGGAGACTGAAGGATTGGGCATAGGAGCTGAAAACTCTCAGAGAGAGAGAGAGAGAGAGAGAGAGAGAGAGAGAGAGAGAGAGAGAGAGAGAGAGAGAGAGAGAGAGAGATATCCGTGTGTTCTGCACCTTCTCCAGTGAAGGATTTCCAGCCTGGGGAGAGCCAACTGCATGAGCTAGCTTCATTAGAGAGGGCAGGATGAGCTAGCTTCATTAGAGAGGGCAGGGTGGCCCTGAAGCCAGGAGAGCTGACCTGGAGTAGAGGCTCTTCATTCAAAAGGGAAAAGTGAGGACTCTATATTGTTTTTTAGAGTTATTGTTTTATTTTTCTGATTCCTTATAGGAATCAGAGAGAGAGAGAGAGAGAGAGAGAGAGAGAGAGAGAGAGAGAGAGAGAGAGAGAGAGAGAGAGAGAGGAGAGACGAGAGGGAGGGAGGGAGGGAGGGAGGGAGGGAGGGAGGGAAGGAGGGAAGGAGGGAGGGAGGAGAGGAGTCTGTGTCAGCCTTTTAGGTTTTCTAACTGGTGTAGCCTGTGGTTGAACAGGAGGTACAGGGAGAGTAGAGTTGGAGACTAAGATATATTGGTGATGGGGGGCTAGGAGGGATAGTCTAGAGTGTCAGCAGGAGTTGTGGGGAATGGAGAAGGAAAGATACAGCTGTGATCTGTTCCAGCAGGAGACATGATATTGAGGGATTTGGTATAGAGACTAGAGAGAGAAGAATAGGAATGTGAGTAGACTGCTTGACATTTTGTTATCTTAAGATCTATTACATGTTTTTCAGCCTCTGCCAGTCTTCAACAAAAAATCTGTCTCTTTTTTTATCATTTGACATTTTTATAGAGTTGATTAAATGCATTGGTGATTAACTCCTAATCACCTATATTGCATCTATGACACATTAAAGAAATAAAAACATATCAAATTTGAGAATAATCAAAAGTAAGTCTACATTTGAATTCGCTACCTCCTGCTCCTTGTGTCTTCCTTTCTCTGTCAGTTGTATTAGTGTACATCTACAGCTACATTCAAGCTGTCTTAAGACCCGGTCTCTGCTTCTGTCCCTTTCTTTCTGTCTGTCTTGAGACTTTGGCTCTGTGAAGCTTCACTATTTATGCCTTCATTATTTACTGAACAGCACAGACTTTCATGAGGGAAGAATGGAATTCCTTATAGGAATCTAAAAGAATTTAATAAGGGATTAAGCCACTATTCCAAGTGACCCAGAACAACAAACAGTACTACAAATGTCTTTATGAACCAATATCCATAAATGTTGAATTCTACCTTTATGGTAGATTTTAGAAGGTTGCTTTGAGACTGTATTTGATGCCTCCAGCAAATGGTATACATGCATTTTACTGAGCTGGATGCATGGTAGAGTACATAATTTAAGCTTACAGCTATGTATTACTTTAGTTTGTACAAGCTGATCACGTAAGGAATTCAAGGCAAGTAAGGTTGATTGTTACACTGTTCTGTTAAAAGCAGATTAAACAAACAGACTGATTATCAAGTGAGATAACAAGCGGTCTTAAGATCTCCAGGTGTGTTCTTAATTCTGGCTTTGAGGCCCAACAAAGTTGTAGCCTTTTAGAATCTAAAAAATACTTTTCATAATCCTGCATTGCCACATAGTTTGAACTTTATACCTCCTAAAGTTGATCAAGGCAGAATTGTTTGGGCTTCTTGTGACCTGCCCCATTCTCTTTGTCTCTTTACCATGCATATTCTATGTTGTAAGGTTTCTCTGTGTTGCTATCGCTTGCTGATACTTGGGAGCTTGTGAGACATTGCCTTGCGTCTTCATCTCTGGTTACATGCAGTCTCTGCTCCTAAACCCTGTCCTTGTTTCTGGGAGATCATGGACAAAGATAAAACCCCACCGTTTCTCTAGTGTGACAGTGAGGCCAATATTTATCCACCTAACCAACTAGATCCACTAACCCAGTGTCGAAGCAGATATTTTCAAAAATGTTTGAATAACAGAATGGAAGTTATTTTTATTCATGTTTGATAGATTTTGGTGTGAGTGAGTGTGTGTGTGTGTGTGTGTGTGTGTGTGTGTGTATGAATTTGAACTTGCTCTGTAGCCTAGGTTGGCCTCAGAATCACCTCAACATTCCTGGCTCCACATCTCAGGTACCAGATTCCTGGAATTTCTGGAAAGTTTGTGAATTTAGGATAGAGTTAATTTATTCTGGAAATCACCACCAATTCCCATGGGCATATTTTCCTGTGGGAATGTATGTGCATTTAGTAAGTAGAAAAATTAGTTTCAAAATGTGTCACGATTATTCTTCTACCTCTTGCTTACAGGCTTTTTCTAATTGTAAAAACTTTTGAGTAGCAGGATGTGAAGGGACGTCCAGAAGAAATGTCTTGTTTTCTTTCCAGTTCAGGTCACTCTATAACTTTAACATTTCCATTAGCTTTTTCAATAAGATGGCAGACTATTTAGCACACAAAACAAGTATCTACCTCATGATACAATCTTGATATTCATTTTCCGTTTTAGTGTAAAAAATTTAATAGACAAATTTCCATGAAAAAGCAATTCGTCAGAAATGTTCTGAGAAACCACCAATTTGGTCTTCTGCATAGTTAAGTCTATTTATTTAAATAATTAAATTTTATTGTGAGCAACTTGCGAATATAATTTTTTTGACTGGCAGGGCCCTGAGAGCGCCCTCTATAGAAGCGTATTTATGTGCATTTTAAGATAGAACACATGGGGAAAGCTGCAACATGGTGATACAGTGCTCAGTCCGTTTTTAATTGACTTCCTAAGGTCACAAGCACAGACATCAGAAAGCAGAGCAATGGACCGCAAACCTGGGATTCACCTTAGTGAGTAAACATGGCCCCAGTGCAGCCATTCCCACAGTGTCTTTGCTCCTGGCAAATGCCAAGTAAACAGCTGCCAAGCTGAGTAGAAAGCAAATGTGATGCCCACCCTCATCTTCTGTACAGGGAAGGAATTTTGGTTAGATCATCATAAAAGGTAGGTGCTATGAGAAATTAAAAATCACAATTCATTTTGACTAAGAACATTTTACTGGCAACATTGACTGCATCAAACAGACATTCTTGAGAATGGTGGACTCTCTCTTCCTATCTCAACAGAAGCATAACAGGAAACAGACTCAGAAGAGAGGAAGATACTGTTAGCATGTGACCAGCACAGTCTGTGGGGTTAATGCCTGAACCAAGTAAGAGGTGCAAGGTTTAGATTATGGCTAACAATTTGCATCAAATTAAGATATACAAATGACCACGGATATTGTCTTAGCCTTAAAAATTACTAATAGTTTAAACAACCTCACTCCATGTACTGAGGACCTGATTTGAATCGATAAAGGCAGTTCTTTTGGGAGCAGCATACTCCAGGCTAAAGCAAAGGCAGCTAATCCTGTCCTTGGAGGAGTAGCTAGGGGAATCCATGGCTGGTTCTCAAAGCAGGCAAGCTGACCAAACCATGGGAACAGCAGAGAATCTAGCTACCCTGTGTTCTGCGCCTTCTCCAGTGAAGGATTTCTAGCCTGGGGAGAGCCAACTGCATGAGCTAGCTTCATTAGAGAGGGCAGGATGAGCTAGCTTCATTAGAGAGGGCAGGGTGGCCCTGAAGCCAGGAGAGAGCTGACCTGGAGTAGAGGCTCTTCATTCAAAAGGGAAAAGTGAGGACTCTATATTGTTTTTTAGAGTTATTGTTTTATCTTTCTGGATAAATATATTTCTTAACAGAATGCTTTTATTATTTTTAAGAGATATAAAAATGACTACTCCCATCAGTAGCAATACAAGGTTATAAATTTTAACCAGATTTTCTCAGGCCTTTTTTGGATACCTTTAGTAGTTAACTATTTTGTCTAACCCTCCTATAAATACCTATTGCATAACAGACTGACTCCTGGGAAGTGAAAATATAAATATTGTGTAGTAGAATTAGCCAGAATCAATAAACATCTCAATAAACTTTTTTAATTAATTAGTTTCTTTATTCACTTTACATTCCAATCACAGTGCTTCCTCTCATTCCTTCTCCCATCAGCCCTTGCCTTCCCTCTACCAACCCCCCTATTCACAACTCCCAAAGGGTAAGACCTCCTGCAGGGGTCAAAAAAACTCAGGCACATTAAGTTGAGGCAGGACCAAGCTCTTCCTTCCTCATCAGACTGAGTAAGACACCCTACCATAGGGAACGGACTCCAAAAATCTAGCTTATGCACCAGGGATAGATCCTGGTTCCACTGCCAGGGACCTCTCAAATAGACCAAGCTTCTCAACATTCTCCCATATGCAGAGGGCCTAGTTCAGTTCCCAGAAGGCTCCACAGCTGTGGGTCAAGAGTTCATGAGTTCCCACGAGTTTGGTTCAGCTGTCTCTACATTTACCCATCATGATCTTCACCTCCCTTGCTAACATAATCCTTTTTCCCTCTCTTCAACTGATTTCCCAGAGCTTGGCCTGGTGCTTGGCTGTGGATCACTGCATCGGCTTCATCATTTACTCGATAAAGACTCTATTATGACAGCTGGGATGTCCACCAGTCTGATTACAGGACAAGACAAGTTCAGGCCCCCTCTCAACTATTGCTAGGAGTCTTAGCTGTGATCATCCTTGTTGTATTCCTAGGAATTTACCTAGCAACAGGTTTCTCCCTAATCCCATAATAGCTTTCTCTATCAAGATACCTCTTTCATCGCTCTCCCACTCAGTCCTTCCTGCAACTGGACCATCCCATTCTTTTATGTTCTTATCCCACAATCTCTCCCTCTACCACCCCCTCACTCCAAGCTCAAATAGAATTTATAGAATGGAAAAGTACCCAAAACCAAACAGGTAAATCAAACTCAATATATCTTGTTCCATAGAATTCAGTAGATTCATTTTGTTTTCAGAAAACTCTACAGCCCTCTGTCTGGAATGGACACGTCCAGTACTTCTTGCTTTGTTCTTTTCCCTTCCTTCAGCTCCCATGTATCTCTAGACATATAAATGTGGAGAAAGGTGTGTCCAACTGGAATGAGCAAATTCAATTTTATGTAAAATAAAGAATGCATACGCCTTTGTTGCTACTGCTTGTACTTGTCTAGGGCATCTTGAAAAATATGATTGCAATTACATAATCACACCACTGCTGTATACAGGTATGGGTGTGTGATGAAGGAAGAGCAAGAATCATTTCCCTTTTGTCTGAGGATCCTTGGTGTGCTGTTTCCATGCATGGAGAACAGCTTTTAAGTCATGCAAACACATTGGGTCTTACCTGACTAGGGTTATTGACTCAGTTAATTTTTCTTAAATGTTTGCATTTAGTTTTTATTTTAATAATACCACATATTAAAACTTCCTAAGTATTTAGCCAAGGGAAATGAAATAGAGTACTGAAGTACAAAAGAAAATAATTGATATGTAATATTTATTATCCAAGTCCTTCAAAACAACATAACAATTAACAACATCATGTGACTTGGTGACTCTTAGTAGTTTTTTAAAAGCATGAGCTATGTTTACATACCTGCTTGTCAGGGTGCAAGGATATCAAACACACCATTTCTCTGTCTCACAGGCCTAACCTGGGGGAGGGGTATTTACAATCCCCTTACTCCTTTCTGATTACTTGCTTAGTGCTTTATTGACTGCTACATCCCCCCCTTGCCATAATGTTGACAATGTGTGAGGCCAGCAAAACTGCAGCAGATGAGTAGGCTGGACTCCAATTTTCTAGTGATTAACTTTCCTCCGTGCAATTTGGATGGATGTTGACTTTCTTCACTGGTCAGAGAATCCCAGGCTGTTAAAGTTGTCACTTGTGTTTAGCTTTTACCTCATCTGTTTTATTTTCTCACAACCCAACACATGCATTATTATCATTAATAACAGAAACAACATATGGCATCCTTAAAATCAAAGTCCTCCAGCCCATATGGCAGCTCTTAAGGTCACATAAGTTGTTGGATCTGACTCTCTTCCACCTTTTCCTCATATGGAATCACCGGTTCAAAGTACTTTTTCAGGATTATTTTCCCCAAAGTAGATTTGAGAAAGGCTGCAAGCCTAAATACCATCTCAGACGAATTTCACAACTTCTCTTCCAGTAGATCCTGACATTTGCTTTTCTTCCCTATGTAGGCTCTGACACTGAGCCTGGGGCAGCACACTCAGGCCTTTAACCACATTAACAAATAAAGTGTGTAGTTCTTCAGTCTACGACATTTGACTCCTTTTTCTCTTGTGTTCTTCTGCCCATCTATTCTTTGCCTTCACCCTGTTCAGTAAAGCTGTGGCTTTGATGTCACAGTTTAGATATTTTCTTCTCCAATGATTATACTGAAATCTTGGATCTCAGTTTGGCAGTGTCATGTTAAGTTATTAGGGATGTAGCCTTTAAATGAGGGCTATAGCATTTGATTATATTGAGATACACACAGGAGATTGGTAATGAACATCTGTGGGTGTGCCTGAGAGGACATTGACAGAGATTATGGATATAATGAGCATATTAATATTCTTGATAAATTCAGAATTTCAGTAAACTATTGGGAGGTCATGGGACTATTAAAGATGGAACCTATTTGGAGGCAGTAGGTTACTGGAAGAATTCAAGGGAGTTGTGTCTTGTCCTGACCCTCTCTTGTTGGCTCCTCTCTGTTTCCCAAATGCCATAATGAGAAGCCCCTACCATCATGACTAACATCTTTAAAAGCACGAATTATAGGAACTTTTCCCCCTTAAGTAGTTTATATCATATATTACATGATATATGCACATAGATTTCTGAAGAACAGATTGTTTTGGAAGAACAAGCAGGGCCTTTCCGTATCTACGGTACTTACCTTGCCATTCAGTCTCTCCCTCTTATACATATTCATGGCACTGAGTGTTCAGCCATCTCTGATGCTGGAAGGCCTTCATTAGAGCTAAATAAAAACCAGGTCTATACCTCTGACTCTCTAGCACAATGAGAAGAAACATAAACACAAACAAAAACAAAAACTCTTTCATGTATGAAATATCTAGAATTTTCATAATAGTACAAGAAAACAGACTCTACACATCAATGTAATTTTAGCTGCTATAATTTTCTTTTGGTTTGTAAACAACCAAGCCCCTCTCTTTCAAATGACTTTATCAGGTTACTTAATTTTAACCCATAAATTAAAATCTGTATGGAATTAAAATTATAATAATTTTAGTCTGATGAGTGGTAATAAAATATTCTACCTATGGTAAAACAAGCACTACATTATAGAGAAAAGTGATTGAAATTGTGCTTTTTCTCTCCAAAGCTATGCTTCTATCTCTTGTCACTTATAGAATAAATTGTTCAGAAATCAGAAACAAGAAAATGTTTCACTATTTATCTTCACTTAATTATGCCTTGTCATAGAACCCGGAGAAAGGATAACATTGAAATAAACTATAAAATGTGCAGCATGGATACTAATAACTATGGTCATCAACCAGTAGGGAAAACCCTGTGCTAAGCTGGATGACTTCAAAAAAATCTTACTAGTAGACATCTTCTAAAGCCATATTCCCATTCATTTCACATTATTCTTTTTTACTTAGAATTGTACCCAGATAAAAAATATCTAGTCACTTTTGTTTGTTTGTTTTAAGATTTTTGAGTCGGGAGGGGAAGAAGCAAATCACAGGAGAGTAGGGGAGTAGAGAAGAGTTTGGGAGGAATTCAGGAGCAGAAATAATATGATCAAAATATACTCTATGAAAATCTTTTATTAAAAAATCCTAAAAATGTTCCCTAGAAAACTTGTAGTTGTCATTTTCTTTTTTTCTTTTTTTTTCTTTTTTTGTTTTTTTCGAGACAGGGTTTCCCTGTAGTTTCTAGAGCCTGTCCTGGAACTAGCTCTTGTAGACCAGGCTGGCCTCAAACTCAGAGATCTGCCTGCCTCTGCCTCCCGAGTGCTGGGATTAAAGGCGTGCGCCACCACCGCCCAGCCCTAGTTGTCATTTTCTTAAAATTTTTGTGTATGCTAATCCAGCTAGGTTGTATATGTGTTAACCCTATATTAATTATTAAAAACAGTAATGGATCTTTAAAGATTTTTTAAATTTTTAATGCTTTATTAATTATAAGTTTCTTGCAATGTGTTTTGAGCTTATCAATCCTTCTTCCCCACACTCGTCCTCGATCTTCCCTTACCTCCCTGTCTACCCATTTTCATGTTATTCGTCACCTTCTTTTTTAAAAAAATACATATCAAGTACAGTTTGTACTGTCCAGCTATTCCTGGGCATAGTACCTTTCTTGGAGTTTTTCAAGTATTGTACTATTGAAGAAAATTAACTTACCTGGATTCTACAGTCTTTCCACTCTGTCTTCCACGAAGACTCATGAGCCTTGAAAGAAGGGTGTGATATAGAGATCCCATTGAGAGGTAGTGTATCACTAACTCTCTTATTATCTGCATATTTATCAGATATTTTTTTACAATTGCAATCTATGGCAAGATGTTTCTCTGATGATAGTTGAATAAGACACTGACTTCCACTGAATAAGTTTATCACGTTTCACCCTAGGACTGACGACCTATTCAGTTGCAGGTTCTTGGCCTCATTGACCATGTTAGTTATGAGTTCCATATCATGGATCAGACCTTAAAGCCAATTTAAAAAAAAAAAAAACTGATTCGTTACTCCCACACTATGGATGTCACTATTACATCAGTGTGTATAATGCCAGGCAGAATATTATTAGACCTCAAAGATTTCATAATTGAGTGAGGTTCATGATGACTTGCCTCTTTGGTGGCATGCATTGCAACTTCTAACATCTTGATAGCTATTCAGTAGGGAAAAGGCTTCTAGTTGAGTATGAGCCATGTGAATAGTATCTTCAGCAATACAGTCTTCCTTTCAAGTTCTGGGGAGTAACAGATAGAATTATCTATAATCTGTATTGTTTGGGTGGGAGGGTATGAAACCACGCATATGGAATCCCCAAACCCCACAATTTGGGGGTTGACAAGAACTCAAAAAAGGTTTAAAAAATTTTTCCAGTAGGACTTTTATTTGGTAGTATATGATATCTAGTTGGAAGGCTGTTGTCCTAAGATGGGGTAATTTCATTTTAAGTATTCTTATATGCATATACAGTTACTTTAGGAAGCTTCTAAAACAGTAGGTTTTATTTTCATATTAGTAAAGGATGTGTTAAAATAGAAGGATAAAATTTTCATGGGATCCTACCCTAATACTAAGAACTGCAGGTAAATATTAACTACTAGTAGAAAAAGAATTGGTTTTCCCATGGATGAGCCCACTTATTGGAGGTTGAGTGTAAAGGGATCAGCCTTGGTACTATATACCAGACTCAATAAAATTGGACTCAGCAGGATACACACACACACACACACACACACACAAACACACACACACACACACACACACACACACACACAAACACACACACACACACACACACACACACACACATATATATATATATATATATATATATATATATATATATATTTGCATGGTAGGGTTTTCAGGGAAGGCAACTGTGAGAGGCTGGGGAAAGGAAAGGTTGGATGAGGGATGTGATTCTATTTCAATGAAAATCATATAAAAGAAAGACATTACCTCTGGAGGTAGGGTAATGGCTAAATAGTAACAGCATTTGCTATATAAACAGAGGACTGGTCTTAGTTTCCTATCACCCATACAGCTTCTAACAATCTGAATTCCATTTCCTTGAGAGTCAATGTCCTCTTTAGGGGAGGTGGTTCCTCAATTTAATTTACTACTTCAAGAAAATAGTCACTTGAATATTCTAGACCTCACGACAATAGATTAGACTGATTGATTTATAAAACAATAAACTGTAACAAGTAGTATATAATCCTATGTAGTTGTTAATTTTATGTAGCCTTTTCAATTTTATTGCAGTGGGGTTTGCAGAATGCTCCCATACTCAATTACATTTTTGGTGACTTAAAGGTTCTTTCACCACGCATCTTTGTGTTTGTGTGTGTGTGTGTGTGTGTGTGTGTGTGTGTGTGTGTTCTTACTTTTCACCCAATGTCTGGTTTTCATTTTTTAAAAATTTAAAAATAGAACAGAATTTTGATTTATCCATTAGTCTAATTTGCTAACTTGTGGAATTATTTTATTTTATTTTTTTGAACAATAAAAAAGACTGCACATTCCCACAAAAACTAAAATGATCAGTTGTGCTAAAGAACAACTCTTTCTACTTTCTCTTCTGTGGGTATGTTAAATACACTACATAGAAATTCGTTTCTATTTCAAGGAATTGCTTTTAATCAATCCTTGTGATTTACTGGAGTCAACAAATAAATCAAGAGCTAATGTATGCTTTTATAATGGATTTTATATATTTGCTTTACAGAATTTATTGTCAAGGCAAGAAAGCTTGCTTGACTGAGATTAGCGAGGCCATAGAAGATGGCCACATAACTGCGTTAACAGCTGTGTTCTCAGCCCTGCTTTTTATGGGCAGATAAGAAAATTCATAAGCAAACAAGCTTCCTCAAGCAAAACACGCTCATGTAAGATTTTTAATGCTAAAACACTTCATCCAAACACTCTGAGATTTTTTTTTTCAGGATAAAATTGGCCACATATATGGCTCAGAGAAAATAGGAAATTGTCTACCTTACTTTGCTATATAATAGTTTGCTTTATAAACATGCACACATACACACACACGTAATATAGATGCTTTCATACACACATCTGTATATATTCATATATAATTTTTTATATTCATATATCTATACATATATTATATATGTATCTGGAGGGGCGTTGGAATTGGCCCACATAGTTAGATAACTGCTGTCTGCAATGTAGAGGTCCTGGAAAGTGGGGTATGCGGTTCCCTTGATGGCCCCAAATGGACAGAAATTGACAAGTGATGTTTGAATACTGGTATTGAAAAGCTATGACTTTAAGAAACTGGAACACCCGTGACATTCCAGAGCACCAGAAACTGCATAAACTAACTCAATTTGCCTTTCTTCCACCTTTTTGTTCCATTGAGACCAAACTTCAATGGATTGGGTGAACCTCATGAACATGATGAAGGACTGTTCCTTACTCTCTCCTGCAAATCTTTTTTGAAAGTACCTTCACATACACATGCAGGAGTAACATTCAATGGCTCTCTGTGCCCAGTAAAAGTGACAAATAAATTAGACATCAGACATACATGTACAAAACAAAATGCTGAATTCTCTTAGTACTAGAGAATATCATACAGGATTTAATAACTTAGAAAATTATATATTCATATTCCTTAAGCTCAAACTAACAAGGAGCCTTCAAATAGAAAACTGATAGACAGAAAGTCAATGAAATAGGAAGGGAATGTGTCCAGTGAATTTTATTTTGCTCTATACTAGTAACAATCTACAAATGTGTTTTATGGCACATCTATATAATTACACTTCACAGCCATTTCATTTTTTGGCCAGTGTTCAGGTAATAAAGACTTTTGTTGTTTATGGGTCTAGAGACTCATTTTCAAAATAGAATTGACTTCTTCAAATGAAAAGTTCTTTAAATGAAATAGCAGAAAAGTGTAGAAATTTGGAACACAGGAAACAAATATATACAGTCTCATTTCATTTAGAAAGCTCCACATTTTGTTTCCAAGGTTTATTTCTTTCCTCTGAAAAGGAAATAATTTACAGTCTTCAATTTAATCCAAGGTACCAAGTAGCCAAGTGTCATAGACAATAGTCTACTGCATAATAGAAGCACTTAGTAATTGTCCTTGGAAGTTGGAAGGGAAATGCATCATAACAAAGCAAAATTCATTATCCTTCCCACAGACTCAGTAATGTTAATATATCTCCATTGTGCTTTAACCATAAGTAAAGTCCAATTCTGCAGGGTTAACAACTTTATGCTTAGCTAAATGAGTCAGGGACTAAAGCATTTTGAGTTTAATTAAGCAATATGTTAAAATTACACAATGTAATGTAACAGTGATGATTTAAAACTTTTTTAACCAAAAGTTGGTTTCACATGCTTAAGCATCTAGTTTAATCTTTACTTACCCTCTTCTGCAGAATTCCTCAAGCTCTGCCTAATGTTTGGCTGTGGGCTCTGCATCTGTTTCCATCAGTTGCTGGGTGAATCCTCTCTGATGACAGTTAGGCATCAATCTATGAGTATGGCAGAATATCATTAGGAATCATTTCAATGACTTTTCTTTTTTGTGTACAAATGACATTTGTTTCTATCCTAGGTCTCTGGGTTTTGGACTTCAGTGTGAGTTCCCTCTCAGGGTATGGGTCTCTAACTGTGCCAGTCATTAGTTGATCATTCCCACAACTTCTGTACCACCTTTGCCCCGGTACATCTTTTAGTAAGGACAAATTATAGGTCAAAAAGTTTGTGGTTGGGTTGGTGTTCCAGTCCCACCCCCCGAGAGTCTTGCCTGGTTGCAGGAGAGGGCCCATCAGGCTCCATATCCCCTTTTTCCAGTAATAATGTCTACTGTCACCCTCACCGATTCCTGGCACTTTCTATTGCTCTAGTTTTCTGTCCCATCCCAGAAATGCCCTGATTCCAAAGGTCTCTTCTGGTACTTTCTCCCTCCACCCTCCCCGATTCGATCTCTTCTATTCCCATCTCCACCACCTCTTCCAGGACCCTCTCCACTTCCATAAGCATTCTATTTCTCTTTAGTTTTGGACTTTGCTTCAACTTTTAAAATGTTAAATTTAGAGTGCTGCTTTCCATGAAAACAAAACAAAGCACAACACAAAAAACAAAACATAACATAACAACAACAACAAAAAAAACCCCAACCTGCCAAGTTGTAAAGTGTGACAGGCTTTGATTCTCAGGAAAACTGGTTGTTCACTCTGGACAGATCTCATTAAGTAGGTTAACAAGCTGCCTTACCACAGAAGGGTCTCTCTAGTTATCTCTCTGTGAAGGAGTCACAACTCCTTTTTCAAAAAACGTATGAACACACAGTAACCTGTGAGACATTATCATAAATTGTAATCTGCATTTCGTTGGCCTCAGGCAAACCAGGTGATTTCACTTTGAGTTTTATGCCCTCCCCACAAATGTGAAAATAATGGGACCTCATATGGCTATTGTGAGATTTACTTAAAATTTATGTAGAGTTTCATGTGTCCAAGTCTATAAAACTATGCACAGGAGACATGGCCATGCTTGTTTATATTAACGAACCTGTCTCTCAATAGGAAAAGAGAACCAGGACATTATATATCACACAGAAAATAATTTTAGGAGTAATAATAATAATTTTGATCTCGAAATAAGAAGACCCTGGGTCGTCTTGAGCCTGACTCCTACCTGGGGAAAATGTGAAACCTACGGAGAATTCTAATCTATTTTGTTTTGTCAAGCTAATAAGCAAGCATTGACTAAAATAACATTGACGTCATGTGATTTCTAGATCCAAATGTGTATGCATTTAAAATAAAATGCTCTGGGAGATTAAGATGCTAATAAAATAGGGATGGGGCATCCAAAAGTGAGAATAAGGGGACCAAAGGAGCAGAGGATGATGAAGAAAGTGGAGTTGAAAGGGTGCCCTGGAAATGCTAAAGGGCATTCACCCTGTTATCAATAAAGTGATGCACAAGAAAATGAGATAATTAAGTATGTGTCTGGGAAGCTGTAAGGAACCACAGAAATTTCATACATGCTTGCAACCCAGAGATTAGTCCAGGAACTAGCAGTATCAGTGGTAATTGGATGCTTATTGGGCATGCAGAATCTCTGGAAATTAGGAATGCCCAATTGACTAATACACATGTTATAATTTTATTATGCTGTTTTGAGCAGCTGGCATAATCTAGGAAAGGCTGTTCCTAATATACACTTAATATAACTAAATATATGAAGGAAGCTTGGACGATGAGGCCTGATAGAAGGCTATTACTCCCCTTATTCTGTCTTTAGAGCTGCTATGTGCATCTTTTGGAACCCAGGTCTTTCCTCTGGCCTTTATGCCTAGTGACTAGAATTTTTAAATAAGGAAATAATTTTCAGATGGATATTAATTTATCTTATTTTACTTGCTTAATGTGTATATTTATGTATATATGTATTATGTATGCATTTGTATATATATATATATGTATTTACATATGCATCTGTGTATATTTGTACATTATGTGTATAGGCCATAGGTTGAGGCTGGTTCCTTTCTCTATTGTTCTCCACCTTGTTTTTGAAATAGAATCTGTTTAATTGAACCTGGAACTCATTGTTTTGCTAGACAGAGTTTCCAGAGAACTAAAGATAATCCTGCCTCTGCTCCCCTGCTCTGGGGTTATAGGACCTCAGCACTGCACTGTCTACATGGGTGCTAACTATCCACACCTAGTTCCTTGTGTGTGCACAGCAGAGCTTTGATCAGTGGCTGTCTCTCCAGCTTCCAAATAATCTATGGGTAAGAAGCTCAAGTGAATATGGTGGTAAATGCCTGTGATCCCAGCACTTGGCAAAAACAAAATCCAGAAGTTTAAAATCCTTCTTTGCTACATAGGAAGTTTAAGATAAGCTTGACTGCATGAGTCGCATTCTCAAACCAAAAAGTGAAAGTTCTTATATGACATTTATATCTGCCCATGTACCCTAATTTTTTAACATTATTGTTCACAAAAAGTGTACCCTAATTTTTTTAATATTACTGTTCACAAAAAGTAATCACCTCTTTATTTATCCCTCACTGTACAAAAAGTTCTTTAAGAGTCCAAAGGGAAATTGAAAGTCCCAGAGTAGTCAGTGCCTATTTTCAGAGCATAGGAAACTTACGAAGCAAGTCCTGTGGCTACCAAAGGGCCCAAGTCTACATTTTCACAAAGAATCACCCATAGATATGTCTTATCGATCTCTATTTATACCCCCAATTATATAGAAACTAGTTAAATTAACTGGACAATATAAATTCATTTTCCTTTGTTGTTGATACTAAATCTCACCAGTCACATTGACAGGGACTGGGATTAGGATAGTATTTGTCACTGAGATCCAGGGATGGCTTACATGAGTCAAACATGGTGTACTTGCTAAATTTCCAGACTTTGCTTATACTCTGCAAGGTATATTGTTCTATGGGTTTTACACTGCTCCCCTACTCCCCAAGAATGCCTAAAACCTATCCAAGTCTTGAGAAAGGATATTAGTTCTTAACCCTAGTTACATATTAAAATTACTAAAGATTTTCAAATATACTCCTCATGGGCCTCATGCCCAAGCCTTCTAATTTATTTGGTTTAAATACTGGTAATAGGCTACCATCAATATTAAAGACCTCACAGGGTTTCTAGCTTGTGTTATGTCTATGCAGCACACCAATGTGGATCCAAAATAAATTTTCTTTTATGAAATCTATTCAGGTCAACATGGGTTCTCCTCCATCCTAGATGACAGTGCATTCTACTTGAAAACCCATTTATGATGTCATTAACTGTGTATTTCCCATGCTCCTACAAGAAAAATTTTTCCTATAATTTTGAAAGTGCACAGTAAAATGATGCCCAATTCAAATCAGGAGAATGATTCCTCAGTATGTTCTTAAACGTCTTGCCTTTGAATTAATTGTCCTTAGCCACTTTCCTCTCTTCAGTAGCTGTTACTGTAGCTAATTCTGGAGCAATGAAGTGTATTCCAAACAGTGGAGCCAGACAAAGCTGGAGTCTTAAGCCAAATGTTGTAAATCACTCCAGTTTCAGAACATGAGCAACAGTCAGAAATATAAGATTCCTATTCAGGTCGTTTTAGCTGTTATAATATCATGTAGTTTCTTTGCTACATGATTATTACTAGCATAATTAGAACACATTACTTTGCATCATATTTCAAAGCCAGGTAAAATTCATAAAAATATGAATGAGTGTAAGGGTGTCCTGGAGGTTGAAATCAAATGACTTATATTTTCATATTCAAGTTCCAGGAAACTTTTCTGGTCTCCAAATATGTAAACTTCTTTAGCTCCAATATTTTCCCATGGTGATCCAGCCAACAGTCATATTTAAAGTGTTTTACCATTCATTTATCTCTTTATATGTGAGCAAAACTTTTCTAGAATGAAAGTGGCCTTTTAGGTGGAGGGAGTTTCAGCTTTGAATTCAAATGCCCTGGTTTCTAAGAAGCATTCTTTCTTCCCTTTCACAGATCCTCTGGAAGTGTTAATCAAATGGTGTACAGGAATTTGAGCATTTAGATTCATACCATCAAATCAGGCTTTTAAAGGTATGATGGATTTTAAGGTGCAAAAGATCACTAATGGACAAGCACTTAAACATCTAAATTGGATATAATAATACTTTTTATTGAAGCTTTTAAATAGCCTGTGCTTTTAATGTTAATAGTTATCAAGCGTCTAATAGGTAGGGCAATTAATGTGGACTACTTGGCATTATCATTGAAATAGTTTGAGCATTCTGATGTGCATGTCTTTTTCCCCTTGGCTTTATAGGAAGCAAAGGTGATGGTTAATTTGCATCTGGTACATTTTCCTGGTTACACATATTCTTTCAGTGGAAACACAAGACAAATTGGAGTCAAATTCGAGTTATAAAGAAAATCTATGTGCAATTGTATACTGGCAATTAGTTGGAGAACAAATGGACAGAAGGCTGGCAAATGACCTCTGTCGTCTTGCCCTTACTTTCTGGATTATAACATGTGATTCATGGCTATGTCATAGTTTCTGCTGTGGGGATTTTATGAAGGACTTTATAACAGTCCTGGGAAAGATAAGATACAGAAGAACCTGGGTTCTATGACTTTAGCATCAATATTTAACATTCTGAAGATCACATTCAGACTTGCCAGGGCAATGTTTAAGTAATTTCTTTTTGAGTTTTTTTTAATTATCATTTTTAGTAAGAAAAAGTAACCAACCTTTTTCTTTGTCTGAATATAGAAATATTAAAAATTAATTATTGAGGAAATAATCACGGGAGCTGCGTTGGGTGTCACATCTTACTGCATATGGAATTCTTGAAAATAATTACTTCATCATGATTGTCCACAACTAAAAAAGAAATCATTTATTTGAAATAATCGGACCTGCCTAAGAACTTTCCTTTCAATAAATGAAATGTAAAATATTCCATGAAGAAATTTAGTTTCAGTTTCTGATTCAAAATTCTCAGTATGAATGATTGGAAGCTATCATGGGTGTGCAACCTAAAACTCTAAAGAAGGCAGAATACTCAGATGTGTTAAGTGTAGAACCAAAGCATCATCTGGCAAAAGGGAAAAGAGAATAAAATGTTAGCAGGGTCTGGTAGATGGGGTGAGTATTGGGGCAGCCTACCAACAGAAAACTCTCCTGCTGCCTGGCTAGAGAAGCATAGGTAGTCGTGGGAGGGGCCCAACATTTTGTTCCATTATGGAGGTCCTAGAGGGTGAGGTGTCCTGCCTGGTGGCTGCTCATCACCTATTGGTCCTCTCTATATTGTAGCAAGTTGTATAGCCCCATCCCATCCCCAACTTGCCTATCCTTCTGTAACCTCAGTGTAGCTCTGAAACACAGCTTGCTACAGAACAAAGAGAAACAAGAGGTGAGTGAGCAGCCCCCCGGTGGGACACCCCACCCTCTAGGACCTCCATAGCGGGGCAAAATCACCCTGAGTAAAACTCCATAGTACTCCATAGTAAGGTAAAACCTTGAGCAAAACCCTGAACAAAACCCTAGATAAGATGAGGCAGGTGGGCAAAACTCCACCTGCCTCATCTTATCTAGGCAGCCGGCATGAGCGAGTTTCCTGCTGAGAGGACCAAGACAGAAGACCAAGAGAGGAACTCTAAAGCACAAGCTGTGACTGCACAGAGTGGACCAGGAGAGCAAACCAGGAGAGAAGACCAAGAGAGCAGGCTAAGAGAGACCTCAGTGGTGCCCCGAGACACAGATATTGACAGTACAGAACAGACCAAGAACAATTCCCAAAGACTCAGACAGCCACTGCAAAGATTGAATGAAGACTCAAAGACTTTGACAGTCAGACACAAACTGAAGGAAGAGTTGGGTAGGCACCAATGCAAGAATTCGTCCAACAACCTAAAACCAAGATAGTAATACCAGAACCCAGTGGTCACACAACAAGAAGGCTCAGTCACCCAAATCCAGAAGAAGCAGAAAAAAAAAAGATTTTTATGTAACTTTATGAAGATGATGGAAACCTTTAAAGAGGAAATAAAAACTCCCTTAAAGAAATGGAGGAAAAGACAAACAAAAAATTGGAAGAAATTAAGAAATCCCTCAAAGAAACCCAAGAAAACCAAGCAAAACCAATCAAACAGGTAAAGCAAGCAGTTCAAGACGTGAAGATTGAAATAGAGGCAATAAAGAAAACACAAACCTAGGGAATTCTGCATATGAAAAATCTGGGTAAACAAACAGGAACTACAGAGGCAACTATAACCAACAGAATACAAGAGATGGAAGAGAGAATCTCAGGTGCTGAAGATACTATAGAGGAAATTGATTCATTGGTCAAAGAAAACATTAAACCTAACCATTTTTAACACAAACCCTACAGGAAATCTGAAGCACCATGAAAAGACCAAACCTAAGAATAATAAGAATAGAAGAAGAAGAACTCCAGCTTAAAGGCACAAAAAAATATATTCAACAAAATCATAGAAGAAAACTTTCCCAACCTAAAGAAGGATATCCCTATGAAGGTACAAGAAGCTTATAAAACACCAAATAGACTGGGTGGGAAAAAAAGTCCTCTCACCATATAATAATCAAAATGCAAATCATACATAATAAAGAAAGAGTATTAAGAGCTGCAAGGGAAAAAGGTTAAGTAACATATAAAGGTAGACCTATCAGAATTACACCCAACTTCTCAATGGAAACCATAAAGCCAGAAGGTCCTGGACAGATATGTTGCAGGCACTAAGACACCACAGATGCAAGACCAGACTACAATACCCAACAAAGCTTTCAATCACCATTGATGGAGAAAATAAGATATTCCATGGCAAAACCAGATTTAAACAATAAATGTCCAAAAACCCAGCTCTAAAAAAAGTACTAGAAGGAAAACTTCAACCCAAGGAAGCTAACTGTACCCACAAAAATACAGGAAATAGATAACCTCCCAGAAGCAAACCCAGAAAAGGGAAACTTACAACTACTGCCAACAAAAATAACAGGAATTAACAACCACTGGTCATTAATATCTATTAGTATCAACAGACTCAATTCCCCTATAAAAAGACACAGGTTAAGAAAATGAACATAAAAGCAGGATTCAGACTTCTGCTGTATATGAAAAACAAACCTCAACCTCAAAGGCAGACATTACCTCAGAGTAAAGGGGTTGGAAAAGGTTTGACAATCAAATGGATATAAGAAACAAGCAGTTGTAGCTATCCTAATATCTAACAAAATAGATTTCAAACTAAAATCAATCAGACACTTCAACCTCGTAACAGGAACAATCTTTCAAGATAAAGTCTCATTCCTAAATTTAGGTGCCCTAAATACAAGAGCACCCACATATGTAAATGAAACATTACTAAGCTTAAACTGCACATCAAACCCACACACTAGGAATTAGGAGACTTCACCACTCCCCTTTTGCCAACAGACAGGTCAACTAGACAAAAATTTAACAGAGAAATAAGAGAACTAACAGATGTCATGAATCAAATGGACTTAACAGACATCTGTAGAACATTTCAGCCAAACACAAAAGAATATACCTTCTTCTCAGCACCTCATGGAACCTTCTCTAAAATTGACCACATACTCAGTAACAAATCAAACATCCGCAGATACAAAAAACTGACGTAACCCCGTATCTTATCGGATCACCATGGTTTAAAGTTAGAATTTCACAACAAAACTACTCTCAGAAAGCCTAAAAAAAAATCATGGAAATTGAACAGTGAACTATTGGACCACATCTGGGTCAAAGAAAAAATAAAGAAAGAAATTAAAGACTTCCTAGAATTCAATGAAATTGAAGGTAAAACATACCCAAGCCTATGGGGCACTATGAAAACAAAAATAAGGGAAAAGTTCACACTAAGTGCCTACATAAAGTAGAGGAAGCTCATACTAGTGATTTAACAGCACACCTGAAAGCTCTAGAACAAAAAAAAAACAAACAAAAACCAACCAAACAAACAAAATAAAACCCTCAAACTCACCAGAAGGAGAAGACAGGAAATAATCAAATTGAGGGCTGATATCAATGAAATAGAAACAAAGAAAATACAAAGAATCAGTGAGACAAAGAGATGGTTCTTTGAGAAAATAAACAAGATAAACAAACCCTTATCCAAATTAATCAAAAGGCAAAGAGAAAACAAACAAATTAACAAAATCAGAAATGAAAAGAAGGACATAACAATAGACATTGAGTAAATTCGTAGCATAATTATCTCATATACAGAAACCTGTATGCCACAAAATTAGAAAACATAAAGAAATGGACAATTTTCTGGATAGATGTCATATGCCAAACTTAAATCAAGACCAGGTGAACAATTTAAATAGACCTATAAACTGTGAGGAAATAGAAACTGTCATCAAGAGCCTCCCAAATAAAAAAAGCCCAGTGCTGGATGATTTTAGTGCAGCCTTCTAACAAAACTTCCAAGAAGAGCTAATACCTATACTCCTCAATGTTTCACGTGATATAAACAGAAGGAACATTGCCAACTTTTTCCACAAATCTTGAAAGAAAAATAATCAACTTCACATGGAAAAACAAACAAACAAAAAACAAAATAGCCATAAGGAGAGAAATGAGAGCAAGGAAAAATATAACTTGATTGAGGGAGCCATTCTGGGGTTGGCAAAAAAAATCTAGCTCTAGAGAAATTTCCAGGAATCCACAAGGATGACCCCAGCTAAGACCCTAAGCTATAGAGGAGAGGATGCCCAAACTGCCCTTGCCCTGTATTAGAACTGAAGAATATCTTAAATATCACCATAAAACCTTTATCTATCAACTAATGGAAACAGAGGCAGAGACCAGCATTGCAGCACTGGATGGAACTTCCAAAGTCCAATTGAAGAGTGGGAGGAGTGAAGATATGAGCAAAGTGGTCAAGACCATAATGGGGACACCCACTGAAATAGTTTACCTGTGCTAATGGGCGCTTACCAACACCAGCCAGCCTGGGAAGGAACAAGCATAAGATAAAACTAGTCTCTCTGATTGTGGCTGACAGTTGCATGACTGGGGCAGACTGAGGGGCCACTGGCAGTAGCATCAGGATTTATCTCTACTGCTTGTACTGTCTTTTTAGGAACCTATTCTCTTTGGATGGATACCTTGCTCAGCTTAGATATAGTAGGGAGGTCCTTGGACATTCCCCAAAGCAATGTGTCTTAGCTTCTTTGAGTAGTGGATTGTGAGTGGTGTGTGGGAGTAAGTGGAGGGAATAGGAGGAAGGGAGGGAGTGGAAACTTGGATTGGGTGTGTATAATGAAAAAAAAAGATAATTTGTTTTCTTTAAAAAATAATAAAAATTGTTAATGACATTAGAAGACTAAGAATTTACTTTTACCACACCTGCAGAGCACATTGTAGTTTTAGTATCTGGCCCCAATATTTATAAACGATACATCTAACTAGTTCATACATCATCAAACTGCCGGTCAGCAAGGAAAATACTGGTTTTCCTAAATATGCATCATTTTGTATTATATAGTGCTTGGATTTTATTTTAAACAAAAACTATAAAAATACATTTTTAATGTTCATTCAACAGAAGTAAACTGGCACTGAGGTAAGAATAATTATAAAAGCAAGAATTCTGAAATGCTCTCAGACAGATGCTGCAGAACAGCAAGAGTTAACTCCATTTTGGTTTTAAGATTCTGCCCTGTTTCTATCAAACTTTGATATTTATATCAGGATGGAACAGGTTGTTACAAAGGCTGTAATTCCCTTCCTCTTTTCTTTGGGAATATTGTGAAACTCAGAGACAGTGGTTTCAGGCTAGGGAGGTGAGTGGTAGAGGGAGCCTGGCTGTGGTCTGCGGGTTTATGTGTTTAGAGGAATGTGCTTCCTAAACACATGTAGGCAGCATGTCCTCAGTGAGGGCAACGTGATCAGTCATATGAGCTCCCTTCATTCCTTTATGAAATATAGTTTAAATGTTTGTCTTTTGAAAGTGGGCATCTGGTAGCTTTAGAAATAGTGAATCTCTTCCATCATTGTTGCTTCATATTTGATTTAACAAAATTAGATATAACAGCTGCTAAATTAATTTATTTCAGAAGGATTTTCATTGATAACGAATTCCATTGAGATTCATGTGATGGGAATTTGAGAAGAGAATCACACTGTATGACTTCATACTCAAGAAAATCACTTGGTGATGAACATATAAATGATCAGTTTTCTTATGGAAAAGTTTCTGGAAGATGGTATGAACCCAAGATAGCCAGCAGAAAGTCCACCTCTCTAAGAATATATAAATTACTATAAATAATTACAAATTTTATCTCATTTATAATTTATAAAAACATATATCACTGCATTATAAATACTCTAAAAATAGTAGAAGGGGGTGCAAATGTTAAGTAAGAAAAAAAATCCAACATGAATGGCGTTACTTAAAATACAGATTCCAGTCGAATAGTCAGCATCAAATGCAGAGCAGGTTTTACTACAGATTGTATCTAACTTCTTGATAACTCTAAGTCTCATTGCATATATGACCACACATCACAGGTGCTTCCCTGAACTGTGCAGGAAAAATTAAGCAGGTTCTTTTCATTATTCTAATGTTTCTTATCTACTCAAATGATTGATTAACATTCTTATACATAAACATGATTATTATTTGGGGATAAATGAGCCTAAATGACAGTAAAAGTAAACAAGGAGGAAAGCTCCACTGGAAGTGTATGGGGTTTTGTTCTCCAGATTCTGGATATCGTACATCTTCTACTCTATAACAACAAATGCTACGGCAGGTCAGTGCTTTGGAAAAAAGAACTTGTTTGAGATCACTTTGAAGCTGATTACATGATTGTACAAATCTTAAAAACCACAGGCAAAATAGAATTAATTAAATCTTTCATGTGTCTAAGGAAAATGATAACAAATGCTTTTCTATCTTCCAATATTTTTTCTTATTTTTAATGTGTTGTTTTATAGGCTTTTCACAATTTTCAGATTTGAATAAAACCTTAGATACGAAATAGCAATGGCGAGATGGCTCAGAGGGTAAGGGTGCCTGCTGTCAAGAGTGAGGACCTGAATGAAATTCATGGAACACACTTGGTGAGAGAGGAGCCCCTACTCTACAGTATACATGCACACTGTGGCCCACATACATATGCATGCATGCACACAAAATATGTATACATGAAAAAAGAATTATGGACATCAGGCACTAGTTCATAGGGAATTTAAGATTGTTATGGATTACTGATAGCCTTGTTAACAGGCTGTTTATGAGGTCACCTTGCTTTAAGTTCTCTGGGGAGAACCTGAAGACACAGGATAGTAAATGTTCACTACCACACTTTTATTACGTAGGTGTTAATTTATTTTCATATAAATTGCTAAGAAACATTTTGTATTTTACCTTTTTATTCCATTTTTTCTTTTACATTTTCTTTTTTTTTTCTTTTTTAAAGAAAAGAAGCTATCTTTCTTCATTTTCCCTATCAATCCAAGTACCCTCTCCCTCCCGTCCTCCCATCCTCTCCTCAGAGAGGGTAGAGCACATTGTTTTGGGGAAGGTCTAAGGCCCTCCCTACTACATCTAGGCTGAGCAAGGTATTCACCAAAAGAGAATGGGTTCCAAAAAGCGAGTGCAAGAAGCGGGGATAAATCCTGGTGCCACTGCTAGTGGCCCCACAGTCTGCCCCAGCCATACAACTGTCACCACATTTAGAGGGTTTAGTTTGATCCTATTCTGGGTCCTACCCTGTCTGCCTGGAGTTGGTGAACTCCCATTAGCTCAGGTAAACTGTTTCATTTGGTGTCCCCATCATGGTCTTGACCTCTGCTCATAATCTCATTCCTTGCCCTCTTCAACTGGATGCTTAATTGAGGGAGGCATCGTGAGGCTAGCAAGAAATCTGGCACTAGAGAAATTCCCAGGAATCCACAAGGATAACCCAAGCTAAGACCCTGAGCAATAGAGGAGAGGCTGCTCGAACTGGCCTTGCCCTGTAGTCAGATTTATGGCTATCTTAAAATCCACTATAGAACCTTCATTCAGCAACTGATGGAAACAGAAGCAGAGACCCGCAGCAATGCAGTGGGCTGAACTCCAAAGTCTGGTAATTTACCTTCTAATTTAATACAAATACTGTATACCGAATCCTTCGTTGCCCATTTGACAACTCTCAATTATCATGGCTTTAGATTTATGGGCGAAGTTCTAGCATTTCTAGCTCACGATGCCTAGAAGAGCACCTGCGGTTCAGCTGCACGTCGTTAGCAAACATCAAACACTACATCATTTTGTCCAAATCGCCATTCTGGACACAAAGCACTTATGTAGCATTGTAACATTCATCTTTCCTCTAACTGTGTGGTTGGCCAGACCACAGCTCTGTCTCTGAATTCATCCTTTTTTCTGTTTATTTATTTTATTCCTTATTTAATAATAAAGATTTTTGTAGCAAATTTCTTACTTTTCCTCATGACAATAATATAATGAGCTGAAAAGCACTTAGCATTAAATAGTCCTCAGTTTCTCATCTGTTTCTAATGGATTTTTTTTATAAATAAACAGAGAAAATTCAAGTACATTTCTGTATAAATTTCAATGTTAATAGAATATAACCTTGTTTATGTTTTCATGTAGGCATAATAAAAACATGTTACCCAGATTTACAAATGTTAGGTCTTCTCATGGTTATTTTGTAACATATGCTGACATTTTAGGGGACATTCTACACTCGTTTATTTCACTGTAGACACTTCTGTAAATGAAGGTAGACCGAACTTGGACCAAACTGTGTAATTAATAATTCCATTTGAACAAAATTATTTATGATTTCTAAATGCTTTCTGTACCAGTTTTTCTTTCTTTACATTTTGAAGAAAATACATATAATATGCCATTATCTTCTTCATTTTACTTCAAAAAATAAATCGTTCTTATTATTTAGTTATTTAAATAAAATACCTTCCAATTGAAATAACTTGTACATTCTGTTGGGTATACATTAATATTTTAATAAATATTTGCAAGGCAATGTAACAATTTTATCAAAATAATTAACATTTAATTTTTTAGGTTCAATATATTTTTAAATTTCAGACTATGCATCTTCAGGATATTTATAAAATATATTTCTACTGAGTGTGTAGTGTGTTTTCTAAACTATGTACTCTCCTATGTAGTCAATACACTTTGCCTCCTTAAACAGAATACTGAAAGCATCACATCTTTATTGTCAAGCACTCTGCATTATCCTGTTGAAGATGAATTAACGACCTGTAGCAATGCTCTCTGAAGTTATTGAACATGTGTACACTGACAACTTCATACAAGGGGATATAAGGGGTCAGTCTGTTTCTAAGGGTGTGTGTGTTCACACTTTTTAAAATATATTATATTATGTAGCTCATATTCTTTATACCAATCTACATCACAATATCCATCCCTATTGTTTATATCAAAGGATTTGAGGTTGCTGCCTACATGCTAATGTTCCCAATCTCTAAGGTCTATTTAGCAGAGAAAAGAAAATTCTCTAGTCATAGATAATAAGTTGGTGTTACTTCATAGGCACAAATGCTTTGGTCATGTTTTCAGATGATGTAAGTCACCGTTCCTCTTTGTACTAAATTTAATAAGACATGAAGAGCTTTACGTTTTAGAGATAAAATATATAATTATCAGTAGGACAAGAAAACAATACAGCTTTAGTGTGAAATGCCTTTGGTATTATTTTTTATTGTATTATGTTAATACTCCCAAGCAGAAGCTGCAACTATGTAGCTCCTTCCTATGAATTGCGGGAGGAAGCACCAAGGATGCTTTGACGTAAGCAACCCCACAGCATGGATGAGGAGAGTGCATCCATTCTACTTACTTTAATTGCCAACCTTCTTGGGAGTAGCTGCTTACTTTATCTGTTAGAATATTTTCTTATTTTTCCATCAAATCCACCTATGGTTCATTGTAATCCCACAAGGAGTTATGTGTGATTTTTATTCTTTGAAAAACTCCAGGGCGATGACATAAGGTTTTGAGCATCTCACAAATAATTACACACATTTGGCAAAAACAATTCTCACTTACTTTAGTGTTAAAAAGGAAAGTATAGCTCAGGGCACATGTAATGACCTTCCTACTGTGGACTCTCTGTGCACGGTGTAATTGGATAAAAGGATTTAGACTCTTGAATTCTATGATTAATACCTATTATATAGGTCCTAAGCCTGTACTTGTTTCTTAAAGTGTCAAACTTTCATAGTCAAGTCCATGATGGTGTGAAATCAATCCCAGAAAGACCAATGATTTTATTTATATTCTTGATTGTTCTTTTTTTCTTGTTTTAAAATATTTTTCACTATAATCTTACAAATGTCACTCATAGCTATTAATAACATGGTAACTAGATAATATATTACTTTCTTTATGTGTATTAACTGCCCCAAAATGACCACGTGGTAAGACAACATAATATTGAGAAAAGGGAGAAATTAAAAGTTTTGCATTCTTGTTCTCTCATTTTGAAATGTTACTTAGAGTAGAACAACAATATAGGGAAAAGCAAACAGAAAATATGATTTGATGACCACCACAGCAGAGAAGTAGTGTTAATAGTTACAATTAGAGAATGATTTTTACTAAGAAGCAGGAGATTTTTGATGTTTCCCGACAAGGTACCTGCAGATCGTAAACACCAAATGATGTCTATAACTTCCAAACTCTTAACATATGCTACCATTAATATTCAGTCAGGCATAAAATAATAATTAAAGTGGCGAACAAGTATCATATACCTCCTGATAAAGACCAATCCACAGCCATAACACCACTTCTTTCGCTTTCAGGTCAATTATTAATTCAGTCTGTAAAATGAAAGGGCTATAATCATCAAAAATGGCAAGCACAAGAAGAAAAGAAGAGCAAACTTCTTGGAATTAAGAAAACTTAAGAAAGAATGCCACTAAATGCATGCTCTCTGCTGGCTTCACATGCTGGTAGTTTCTGAAAACCTAATACAAACTACAGTCATCAGGGAAGACAGAATCACATGTGAGGAATGGCCTCCATCAGATTTGCTTGTGCGCATGTCTGTGGATCAATTTTCTTCACTAGTCATTGAGTTAGGAGGGACCAACTGACTGTGGAGAGTCTCATCCCTGAGTAAGTGATCCTGGGCGTGTAAGAAAGCAAGGTTTCACACAGAAATGCATAGTTATAAGTATTAACTTATGAGACAATAATCAGTCTTCCCAAGCATGAACTTCCTATCCACTATCCAATACTAAGCTGTCAATCCTAAAACATTTATATACAAGCAATACTAAGTGCGCCTAGAAGGTTGCATTTTTATATTTATCCATTTATATGCAAATTAATTTGTTATGTGTTTTTCACTACAATAATTAAGGAAAAAGAGACTGAATTTCAGAAGGACTGTGTGTGAGCCTGGACACAGGAGGAATCAGAGGGAGAAGATAGGGGGCAGAAATGATGAAAAGAGTACACGTGTACGAAATTTAAAGTAAATAAATGAATAACACAATTAAAGTAAACCATTGAAAGCAAGATGCTAATCTGTTCTCATCCATGGTCTTCCTTACAGTTTCTGTCTTCATGTTCACTCTTTGAGATCCGTTGCTGGGTTCCCTTGATGATGGACTCTAACGGTAAGGTGTAATAAACGCTTTATTTCCCTAGTTGCTTTTTGCCATGGCGTTTTATCTCAGCAAAGAGAATAAATAAAAAGCAGCAAGTGTTCAGGGAAAATGATGTATCAGTTATATAAATAATTTCCTTTCAAATGATTCTGAAAATTTGTAGGTATTTACATGAATATATAGAAAATGAATGTGTAATGGAGAAAATATTAATAAATTGAAATCTTGGAAGTCTAAAGATATTTAATATAGTAATATTCAAAGATATTTAAGAAATCCAATGCTATCTTTTCACTAGGTTTAAGTTAATTTACAATTATACAAACTATACACTATTCAAGTTTTGGAGTACCCAAACTCTTGACACTATTATCTTTGTAATGGACAACTTTAATGATCTACATGTGAACTGAAGTCACGGGGCCCACCAGCACATTAAGATAAGGTGATAGCAGATTTCAGGGAAAATCAAGCTGGTATCAGTTAACCTGGAACAGAGGGCACTGGGTATAAATAAGTTTACAAATAAGTGTTAATTTTCACAAATTGTCAGAGGCTTATTGTTTCTGGCATGATGATGTGGAACTTCTGGGACTATAGTCTTAGTCTTACCCCTCCCCAACACACTATACACACACAGGCACACACACACTCACACACACGTGTGTGTGCACAACATATTAATTGTTCTACTTTAAAGAATCCCACTAGCTTGGTGCCTATAAAGAATAAAGATCCCACATTCTCTGACAGTAGAAAGTGAAAAGTAAGCATTGTGAAATACTACTACAATTTCCTCAGTAGAAGAAAGGAAAAAGGAAGGAAGGAGTGAAGAAAGGAAAAGGAAAAAAGGAAAAAAAAAAGTGCGTTTTCTTTGGAAAAAAAATATCAGAAATGTATTCAACCTGAAGTGAAGATAATCTACCCCTATATTCTAGGTGACATTTTTCTGTTTAGTTTTTTCTTTTGTTTAGTTGTTTGTTTTGTTTTACATTGGTGGAAGAGTTGTATCGCAGAAGGAACAGTTTCTAAGATCAAAGCTGATGTGCATGGAGCAGCACAGTGGGAGATGCACTAAGGCTGAAGGATACTTCTCACCCTCTTTACCTCTGCATCTCTAGACATGCTCCAGTGCGCGAGGAATGATTTAGAGCTTAACAACAACAGGAAATATTTTTATTTTATTTTACTTTTTTTAAAAAAAAAAAACAAACTATTTTTGTTCATTTTACACACCAATCCCAGTTCCCACTTTCTCCCCTCCTCCCATTCCCTTCACCTTCCTCCTATCCACTCCCCAGAGAGGGCAAGCCACATTGCTTGGAGGAAGGACCAAGGCCCTCCCCATTATATCCTAACTTAAAAAAAAAAAAAGATATTTCAAGGAAAAGACCTCTATAGCCAGCATTCAACAGAGCCCAATCTTTGCCAGACTGACATCAAAACCTCCCATTCACAGCCTATTATCTGAGTCTTGTTATTTCACATTTAGCAAGAAAATAAACAAGACATGCTTAAAGAAACAAAAGTGGTGAAGAAGGGAGAGGATGAGGATGGACAATGGAAGGAAGAACAAATGAAAAGTCTGGGGAGGGCAGAATGGTAACTGATAATAGATACTGACAAGACCACACAAGGAGCATAAAAATTGTAAATAGTAAGTTTGGGATCAAATCCAGAAAGCTTGGTGACGTGAAAATGCAAGCATTGGATGATGTAAGCAAAGATACAGCAACTCTAAGAGACTATCTTAAGATCAGGCTCAAAGGGAAAAATTCTGCAACAGAAGTAAAGGATACTTATTAGGGGCTCACTGAGACAGAAGACCTGCGCAAAAAAAAAAAAAAAAAAAAAAAAAAAAAAAAAAAAAAAAAAAAAAAAAAAAAAAAAAAACCAAATTCATTAGGAATTGTCTCAAATACAAAGAGTGGAGTATGAAAATAAAAATACAATAGAAAAATAATAGAACATCCCCATACTAGAACAATCTCAAAAGTAATAACAAGCTGTAGGGAGAAAACTAGAAGAAAAGCAATAGTATAAGGCAGCATATGAAATACTTAAACCAATAATCGTTGGGACTTATTCAATCTCGATTAAAGCAAAACAGCCACAACAACCAGAAGCTCATAGAATACCAAGCAAGATAAATGTGGAAAGTGTGAGTCATAATATTATCAAATTCTATTAGTTAAAGGCTGAAATAAATCTTAAAAGGCACATGGGTTGTGTGTGGTGGGTAAGAACTTGCTTGTTTTTGGTGAACTAACAGCCCCAGACCCCTCTATGGAAACCGTGAAAGGGAAAAGACACCGAAGAAAGCATTTAAACTGAAGGTGAAGAAGGAGCAAAGCACAAAAAAAGCAGAAAATTCTAAACCCATATCAGTTATTACTCAAAAAGAAAGAGAACCATTTCCTGAAGAAAATTTTTTTTAAAAAAAATGTTGATAGCAAGTGTATCCAAAAGGAAAATGGAAAGATGTGCTTTGTGGTGCCGGAAAAGCGGCTCAGCAATTAAGACAGCATTCTCTTCTTACAAAGGTCCCCAACTGGGTTCCTAGAATCCACGTTGGGTGCTTCAGGTCTATTTACATCTCTAGCTCTGGAGTCCACTGTGGCCTCCACAGGCACCTGTAGTCAGATGAGCACACCTCCACACAGACAGCCATACACACACAAATAATTAAAAATAATAAAGTAAATCTTTTAATAAGTTTTATCTTTTATTATGTGTATGGGTACTTTGCCTGTCTGTGTTGTCAGTTATAATAAAATAGTCCCACACTATCTCAGACTGGAGTATAATAAAGATTTTTTTATCTAGGAGCAGACTCACAGATCAGCAGTCCTCTGCATGAGTGAGGAACAGGAACCGAATCCAGCAGCCAAAGGGCTGTGCACATTCTTACATCTGTATATATATATACATTTGACCAAGCTCGAAGTGGGTATCTTAAAGGCTATTGGCTGAAGGAGTTCCTACATGCCTGCATGTCTGCTATGTGTATGCCTAGTATCTGCAGAAACCAAACAAGGTGCCCTTTCTCCTGTAAATGAAGTTGCATGCGTTGTGAAATGTCACAGAGGTGTTGGGAATCTGGTGCTAGTCCCCAGGAAGCGCAGCCAGTGTTCTTTTCTGCGGAGCAGCAGCCCCAGATCCCTACTTGTTACTTTTAACTCTATTTTGTAATGACCTAGAAGAAGCTGCATGTGCCTATGAGGAAGTCAGCATAAAGGTTTAACTGAGTAACACAGTCTCAGCCTGTAAGTGGGCTGTGCCATTTTATACATAGGAATCCAGAACAAATATGAAGGACAAAGGTGTTTTGTTTTGTTTTCTGTTTCCTGACTGCAAGTGGCATGTGACCAGTCACTACTGTGTCATCCCAGCGTGAATAACTATATTCCTTCTTAAACCATAATCCTTTCCTTAATTGAATATCTTTTGCCAGGCATTTCTTTTCAGGGGCAAAAAAAAAAAAAAATCTAATGGATATAAATATATCAAAAATGAAACTATTCTCACATGATACTTTTGTATTTTCACAAAACATAGAAGAATTTGCAGAATTTTCCTGGAAATAATCAACACACAAATTACTAAAATAAAATAAAAATTGTGTTCCTTCATCTCTTTGATGAGCAAATGAAATCTGAAGTAAAAACTACAGTAACATATGCAATGGTGCCAAATATGAAATATGTATGATTGCAACAAAATATTATGCTAGTTGTAATGCTTTGACTAATTGATCAAAGGTCTAAATAGAGAGAAACTCTGAATTCATTGATTGGAAGACTAATTACTATAAAATTGCCATTCTTCCCAACTCGATGAATAGATTATCTTACTCTTAATTTAAACTAAAGCCAACTATTTGTGATGTCTAAAACCTGTGCCTAAAGCTTTCACAAAGAATTCAGAGATCTAAAAGAAAATACAAATACAGAGCTGACGGTCTCACACTATGAATATTTTCCTTATGGGAGCCATGGGTGGAACAATCTTGGCAGCAAAATTAACAACACTTATTGGATTAGAATGCAGATATGAAATGAGCTTGCATGAGTTTATGCAAGCAGAAATGATTAAATAAACGCATAAATGAGTGGGGAGGATAGACATTTTCTAAGCAAAAGAACTCAATAATTATTATTTTAATACTTTCTTTTTTGAGATTATAATCTATTCATACATTTTGTCACTCACTTTCCTCTCTTTAAATATTCCATGGTATATCTCTTTTGTACTCTTTCTAACTTATTTTCTCTTTTTCTTCCACTGTGGTTACTTTGTATATTTGTATTTATGTATCTATTTTCAGGGCTGAGAATTTGATATTGGATAACCATAGAGAATATTATTTCTCTAACTTTCAGCATTCTTTAGTTGTCTTGAGCTCTTTGTCTAGGGTTAATGCCTCAAGCATTTCCCTTTTCTCATTTGCATGTCTATTGGTATCATGCTTGTTCAACTCATGTTTAGGTGGTCAAACTGATGAGACTTAATGGATATAACATCCCTGGCATTCCCTGGAGACACAATGTTACAACAAACTCTGTGATCCTCTGGCTCTTATAATCTTTCTACCTGCCTCTTCCACAATGAGTCCTAAACCTTAGGTGCAGGCATTGTGTAGTAGCTTTATCCACTGGGACTGGACTCAACAACTAGGCATTTTGAATAATTGAACTTTTCTTGAGTTGTCTCTATTTGTTGCGAAAAGGAGTTTCATTGTTAAGGAATGGGAACTATACTTCTTTTTCTGTATAAGGATAAATATTTTGAATGTGACTAGAGACTGAACACATTTATTAAAGTGGTGCTTGTTTTTCCTCCAGTAGCCATGATTTCAGTAGCCCTTGGCATATTTGACCATGTTTTCATTATCAGACATTATTTCCCTGTTGTTGAACAGGTCCACACTGGGAACTTTATGCTGCTGATAAGGTATGTGTACCACTAATACATCCTTAGGTGTAACATTCTCTGCTGATAACTGTTGTAGGACACCATGAGTTTTGTAGATACTTAATGCATCACAATTTCATTAATTATATTATAGTCTCACAGGAGGGTAATTCATGAGTACTGTAGTGGCGAAATTTGATAAGAACTACTATATTACTCAGAGTTCCATAAGGTAGCAGAACTTATAGAATGAAGCTCTGTTTATATACAGAGAGAGGCTTTAGTAAAATGACTTACAAGATGTCGCCCACCTAATCCAACAATGACTGTCTGTGAATGGAAAGTCTAAGAATCTTTGTAGTTGCTCTTTCTATGAGAATGACCCTGTCATCTGGCTTTGGTGGGCTCTTTATGCCAATGAATGGACTTCCTAGCAGAGTGAGAACAATCAGACAAACAGGAAAAGTTTCTTTCTCTCATGTCCTTATATGGGCTTTTAGCAGAAGGTATGGTCCAGAATAAAGGGGAGTTTTCCCAGCTCAAATGATTTGAAATAAAGCTGAGTCTTCCCACCTCAAGATTGGGACTAAAAACATGTCTTGCTACCCCAAAGATTCAGACTAGAAGTAGTTCTTCCTACTTCATGTTAAGCAAAATTTTCTCACAGGTATGCCCTCTATTTGGGGATTTTACTTCATTGTGATGTAGTAAAGTTGACAATCAAGAATGGCCATCATAACTACCATTCTAGGCTAGATTTAAAGTTAGTAGCAATAGTATTGACTCACTTTGCTCTTATATACACATGCTACAGTGTACAGAATGTGATTCTGTATCTTCAGAAGCTTAGAATTCCCCTCTACAAATGAACAAAGTAACAGAAGAATTCCAATTTGGTATATTCTACAAAATATTTCAAACCAAAAATATCTACAAATATATGAGCTACAAAGACCCTATGAAGACATGACTATTAAATATGATGAAGTACCCAGATAGTATCAAGAGACAGAGAAAGGATTTTAGATAAAAGCCAAGGAAATATGATGATGGTCAGCTTGACTCTGCCTTATTGATGGAAGCCATTTTGTTATAAAATCAGAAAAAGTTCATTTCTGTTCACTGCCAAACACAATTTAAGCATGCTTTAACCTGTTTCAGAAACTTGACATGCTCTCTACCTTATATATGATGGGGAAAAGATTTCTTCATCCAATCTCTGCTGAAACAATATTTGTTATTGTCTTCTGAACTGAAAGTACCTTGGGAAAGCATTCACACATGATCTAGAAACTCAGGGTTGAAATGGCCTATCCAGTTCCATGTTCTTTTGCTATTGTTAAACAGTTTGCTTGCATCCTCTGAAACTATCACCAGGGTGTGGCATTTTCTGTGCTATTTGTATTTAAAAACTCCATGTAATACATATTCTGTGCTGCTCTGTGAGAAGTCTTTCTCTCCAGGTAGTCACCAGACTGCTCAATAAAGACCCTCACTTTGAACTTTGGTTTTGCTAAATGGTTTTGGGGATTTTATCATAACATATGGAGTTTAACTCACTCCTCAAATATACTCTGATGATAAAATGTTCTGCCAAATATGTTTAAAATGTTCAGCCCATTTCCCCTCTAACCAGAACTCCTCTGTAAACCACCCAACCCTTGAAAATACCCTAGTCTTACTGTATAAACCCTACCTTTCCCTGTGTTCAATGCTATATTTTCATACCTTGCTTTAGGGACATATCTTTGTTGTCAGAAAATAAAAATGCTTGCTTAATTTGACAAAAAAAATTGGATGATGGCCCTTACTCTTGTTCATTGAGATTGACAATAATTGGAATGTGAACTACAGTTAATGATAATGAATCAATAAAATCCTTTAGTTGCAAAACAAAAGCTACTGCATAATATGTCACACCAACAAAATGTATAGAAACTATAGAATCAATATGTGTGAACTCTCTTATTATCTTTTCAATTTTATGTATATCTGGAACAAATTTTGAATATTAAAAAAAATTTGATTAATAAATAAAAATGTAAACCCAGAAGATTAATTTGTTAACAGAAATACATTATCAGGAGAAATAATGGGATTTATGATATGAAAATGCCCTTGACCTTTCTTTACTTTCCTTTTATTTTCTTTTTGTTTGTGCATTTTTATTAAACATAGATTCTTCTCTCATACAATACGTCCATATCAGAGTTTCTCCTCCTTACACTCTCCCTAGGTCTCTCACCTTCCATATCCCACAGATACACTCCCACTCTGCTTTCTCTTCAGGAATAAAGGAGGCCTTCAAAAGAAGACAGAAAAACAGGTCAGAATAAGATACAGTGAAACAAGGCAAAATCCCTCATATCTAATCAGGGCAAAGAAACCGAATAGGAGGAAAAGTGTCTCAAGAACATGCAAAAGAATCAGAGATACACCCACTCTCAGTGTTAGGAGTCCCACAAAGACATTACGCTAACAGCTTAGTTGATTTAGTTACCCATGTTCTCCTGGTATCCTCCATTCCCTCTGACTCCTACAGTCTTTTTGCCTGCCTCCTCTCCCATCTGATTCTTCAATACATGTGAGGAGGGACCCTATGGAGAGCTCCAATTTAGAGTCTCTCAGCTTACTATCTGTCCATGGGTCGCTGAACCTCATTCCACTTGCTGCTGGAGAAAGTCTCCTGATAACAACTGTGCAGAGAATCAATCCATGAGTATAGGAGGATATCAATAGGGATCATTTTGTGAATTTTTTTCCCAGTAGTGTTTAGTTCTACTCTAGGTCTCTGGACTATCCTTTCTCTAGTTCCTGGCCCTCTAGAGTGTGTAGTACATGGGCTCCCTCTCACGGTGAGGGCCTTAAGTTTAACCAAGGATTTATTGGCCATTCCCACAAGTTAATTGCTGCCATCACCTCACAATCTGACAGGCAGAACAGTTAGTAAATGGATGGTTTGGTGGCTGCATTAGTGTCTAGATTTCTCTTTACACATAGAAAATAAGGGAGAAGGCTCCAAGCCCAATCCAACTTGACTGCTCTATGTTCAGTGAGCTGTATAGAAGTTGTCCTCAGCAATGGGACCCCATTTCAGTTTTCAGAGTGACGTTATGTCTTAGTGTTAGCGTGAGTTGTTTAGGGACTTCTATGGGTCCTCCTTGACCAACATCTCAGAGGAATGTAACACAGTTCTATCACTAGAAGTCTTGACTGGGAAACAAATGATCACTTCAGACTCCATGTTCTCCTTTACTGCAGGTAGAGATATCCTGTGCCCATAGCATCCCCCAAATAATTACTCAGAAGATTAATATTAATTATGAAGTCTCAACCAGTAGCCCAGACTTACTACTAACTAGCTCTTACAACTTAAATTAATCAATAGTTCTTATCAAAGATATGCAGTCAACCAAGTAATTAAGAAGGTATATTTTGAAAAGATAATTATAACTTTGAAATATAGAATAAAATAATGGTGGGGCCTGGATAAAGCTATGCTTTTTATGAGGGGAAATAAAATGTTTGATAGTAAGAGGGGAAGGTAATATAAAACACAAACAAACATATAAAAATGTACAAGAGTGCTTTTACTGAGGGTGAGTATTTGTCTTCCTTAACTTACTTTGAAAGAATTTTCATATACAGCTACAAACAAATAACTCTTGGAAAATCAATTCATGATAAACAATACAATTATAAATGAGATAAAACTGAATGGAAAACACAAAAGTTAACCTTTATGGGAAATGTTGAGATCACCCTAAAAAGAAAGAATAATGCCTTGTTTATATGAGAATGAACTGTCACAGCAAGCAAAAGAAAATAGAATTACTTCCTCCAATAAGACTCTTGGGAGAATAGAGATTCTAGATGAGTTCTAGAAATATTGAAGAAGAAGCCATGGACAGAGAATAAGGTTTTATGGTGAGTAGGGTATGAAGCTTTGATTTTACAGCTGCCTGAAAGGTGTTTCCTCTCCTGAGTTCCAAAAACAGCTTCCTGATAAGTACCCATAATTGGTGTAAGTGGCAAGTTATAATTGTTTAGATAAAAATTGCTAGTGGCCAGTCGTCAACAGCAGATATTCACTATTTATGAAACCTGTATTTCAGGAGTATGTGGGCAAGTACAAATGAGTTAGATTCTGTAGTTTGGTGTTGTAGTAAAAAAACTTTGCAACACATTCCAGAAACATAATGTCATTAGTGGTATATATATTTTTTATTTCATTTTACAGAAGAAATTAATAGACACTTTCCTAAATCTCACCATCAAATTAAATGCAGAAATACATTTTAATGATTTTTTTCTCAGATACTTTCTATCTTTCTTTTATTTCAGGAGATTTAAGAGCTAAGAAAGTGAAAGTCAATTCGTTAACACTCTAACTTGCTGCCAAGTCTTTGATTCATCTGAACCATTATATCAAAGTTATTTAGTTTCTCCTTGACAGTTATAGTGTATTCTCTGATCCCAGCACAGATTTATATTTCTAAACAACCTTATTGCATATGTACACTTGGCCTTCTGCATCTGTCTTTTCCACACAGATTAAAGAAGGTATGGATGGAGAACTTTAGTACCAAACATGTTTTAAGCATTCGCCCCCTAAACAATTTAATAACGTAGGTACTTATATAGTATTATGTTGTTTAATAATAAACAAGAGATGACTTGAAGTTTATAAGAGGTTTATATAGGTAATTCACAAATCATCTGTGGATTTATATAAGAGAATGAAACATTCACCGAAATTAATGTCTGGTAGGAACAAGTTCCCCATAGATATCAAGGGGGCAACTGTACTTAAATGTCAGCCACTATAGCAGTCTTCCTCAGCATCTAGTAAAAATGTTCCAATTCCACCTATTATGTATTTTTGGGTCCAGATTATCAAGCCCTCTAAGTCCAAATAACGTTCTTTGTCCAAGTCATAGAATATCCTGATCTATAGCTAATCCATATAACTATACTGTGTCTTAACATTATATTATCAGTCTTACTTAATAAAAATATTTTATTTGTCAGTGTGATACTTGTTGACTACTACTTCAAATCCCATCCCTGAAATTAGCCTCTGGTTGTTCCTTGTATTTTGTGGGGTGTTAGTGTTACCTAACACAATAAAATTGCTTTTTTTTCTTAGAGCATTTCCTCTTTTTTCTTTTTCATTTATCAAAACAGAGTTTCTATGTGTAGCCTTGACTGTCTTAGAACTCACTTTGTAAATCAAACTGGCTTAAAACTCAGAGAGCTACCTGTCTCAGCCTTCAAAATGCTGGAATTAAAGACTGTGCCTCCATGCCAGGCTGAGTACTTCCTTTTTTATTTCACTAATGAAAGCTTTTCTAAGATGATGTCAAAATACATATATATACATATATATAATATTCATATATATATATAAATACATACACGCACACAATTTCAGCCATGTTACTTTTTAGACAGATGGAAAATGTTGGCTAAAATAATATCACTTTTCAATGTTAATTGGACTGAGATCTCACTGTATAATAAGCTTCCATTTTCAAGAAGTCTGCTGTGTAAGGTGTTTTGGGACTGTGCATTTTAGATTAGACTCTAATTAAAAACATAATCTGTTGCCTTAAAAAGTACAATTATCACCCTTTAAAAGAACAACAGAAGTCATCACATGCACATATGATGTTCATCTAAAAGCGGTGTCTCAGGCATCTGACTTGGGGCCATGTGATGAGAAAGAGGAAGTACATACTTAGGCTTTTCTCCTGTTTTGATTTTTCTATGACTGAGAAGATATAAGGATTATCTTTTATATGCAGGCAAAACTTTTTCATATTGCCATTTCTGTCTTTTAAAAGTGTTTGCTTTTTCGATTTCTCTTCCTCATGCTTCGACAGCTTCTATAGTGTGTGTGTGTTTGTGTGTGTGTGTGTGTGTGCAGTGGGCTTTTGTTCTGTTTTCTAATAGCCTAAATGATACACAATAGAAAAATAAACATTTTTTTCATGGGAATTGTTTAATAAGAAATAAGAACAGGCCATTTTTTTGGTACTGAAATTCTGTTCAAAAGAGTTTTCTTACCTTAATTTTCAGAAATAACTAAGGTGTGTCTGAACTTCTATATCAAAAATAGGAAGGTTTTGTGTTTCTTCTTTATAACACAGTAAAAAAAACTATGTGAAATGTATATGCCACAATGTCAACCACCCATAGAGTAAGATTGTGAAAAAACACCTTAATGATCAACAGGTAAAAATGTCTTTATTATTCTTGACTCACCTTTGAAGAAAAGTCTGCCACAAGATATTCTGATATAGCCAGTATCAGAATTTTCAAAGAAAACATTTAAAAATAAAAGAACACTGACCCTGCCTCATTTTTTTAGGTAGTAACCTTGATTGCTCTATTCCCATGCACTCAGTATTGTTACTCTTTAAGTTAAAAGTTTTTCTGAGAAGTATAGTTTGTTAATTAATATAGACATTTTAAATAATAATAGAACCAGTCAAATAGGGCTAAGATTTTTTATTTAAGCTTACAGGTTTCAAAGGTTAATGACATAACAAACATGTAAGGCATGTTTAATAAATAATGAATTATGAAGATAGTCACATCTTACCTGAAAATGAGTGCATCAATATATTACCTGAATATGTGATATTTTCTACATAAACTATGAATTAAAAAATTAATTATGAGAGAGTGTAAAAATGCCCTATGATATAATGATGTAATTACATTGTTCTTTTTTCCATAAAATATTTAATGAGGTAGTTAATATCTTTCGTTCAGCCCACATGATAGAGATAACCTAAAAATTTAGACTACTAAAGCTATTCTTAATTTCTGATCAATTGCTTACTCAGTGTTATTACTACCATTTGCAATATGTTTGTTCTTAATAGCAAACCACTTGGCTTCAAAGGAAGCAGTTGTCTAAGGCAGATGATGGATCCATAACATAATGAATGAGCGATTGCCTCTGTCTCTCATCCGAGCAATCAGTGTTTTCTGTAGGTTAGTCATCAGTCAGCAACTGAGCTCAGATGGAGATACATGCATTTAGAGTTAATTGAAGCTAAAGAGAAGTATCTTTTAGAATAAGGGGTGACTGACAAAGAGAGCAAGTTTGAATTGTTAGTATTTTAGTTTTCAAAGGGAAGTAGAGTGAACTAGCTCTACCAGTATTTGTTAGAACAAAATGCGCGAGGGAAGATAACTTTACATCACAGTTTTGAGGATTAAAAATCTACAGAATACAGAGTATTATTTTTGCATAGAACACATGGTAAATATCAGAAGTGCATCAAGAAGTATACTGCCTATATACAGGAAAGTAGAGAGTGATGAAGGATACTGTGGTCACTCTAAAACCAATGCCCACGGTTGAACTAGGGGTTGAATACTAGGCCTCAACAATTCAAAGTCACATTGCAACCCAATGGATCAATTCTTCAATACATGAACCTTCGTTAGGATAAAAAAACGATCAAACTAAAGCACCAGAACAGACCAAAATAGGAAGACGTTAAACAGGAAGAGAAATGCATTTTTCTAAATTGTGAATAGTGCAATATATTATTTCCATAGGTACTTCTGAAAATATATAAATTTGCTTTATAAAAATGTAGAATATATTTAGGGTCATCTCTGAGTATGTATGTCTGTATATGTATGTATGTATATACACATACATATATATGCATTCACATTTATACGAGACTGAAAAAATGTATATATTTAAGATATTTTGATATATATCATAAACAAAAACAATATAAAATTTAAAAAATGGATTTAAACATTGGTAATTCTTGCAGATGTCAAAGCCATTTAAATGCAACAGCTTTAGAATCAGAACCTCCTGTTGAGTCTAGGTTTCACTGTCCTCTAATATCTAGCATGAAGAGAATCTGAATGTTTCACTGCAATGACAATGAATATCAATTCATGCTTCTTCTGTTGACATCTTTCCTAAAGAATGTTGCTATTTTTTTCTGACTTAAAGAGATCTTTAATTTGTATTACTTATGACTAGTTAGAAATCCAGTGATATGATTAATTTTTAACTATGTAAAAAGAAAGTATTTTTTACTAAGTATAAACTATTTTTTTTACAAATTTTTAATTTTTATTTAGTGATTTTTTTTTTTAAATTTTGTTTTACATTCTAACCACAGTTTTCCTTCCCACCCCTCTTCCTGCCCCACTCCTTCCTCAGCCCATGCCGATCCACTCCTCCCAACAAGTGAGGGCTCACATGGGGAATCAACAAAGTCTGACACATTAAGTTGGGGCAGTACCAAGCCTCTCCCACCTGCATTAAGGCTGATCATGGCATCCCACCATAGGGATACTCCAACAATCTAGCTCATGCATCAGGGATAGATTCTAGTCCTAATGCGAGGGGGCCCTCATATAGTCCAAGCTTCATCACTGTCTCACACATATGGAGGGCCTAGTTCTCTCCCATGGAGACTCCATATCTGTTAGTCTAGAGTTCATGAGTTCTGACTAACTTGGTTCAGCTGTCCCTATAGAATTTTCCATCATGATCTTCACCTGGATTACTCATGTATTCCCTCCTTCTTTTCAGTTGGATTCCTGGAGCTTGGTCTGGTGCTTGGTTATGGATCTCTGGATCTGGTCCCATCAGTTACTGGATTAAGACTCTATGATGGTAGCTGGGGTATTCACTAATCTGATTTTAGGGGAAGACCAATTTGGGCTCCCTCTCCACTGTTGCTAGGAGTCTTATCTAGGGTCATCCTTGTGGATTCTTGGAAATTTCCCTAGCACCAGGTTTCTCCCTAAACCAACAGTGGTTGGTGCTCTCTACCAAGATCTCTCTTTCATTACTCCCCCACTCTGCCTCTCTCCTGCTTTGACTATCCTGTTACCTCATATTCTCATCTCCCAGTGATATGCAAATCAAAACGACTCTGAGGTACCATCTTACAACTTTCAGAAAGACTACGATCAAAAATACTGTGGGTAATTTGTGTTGAAGAGGCTGTGGAGTCAGGGAAGAATTCCATTACTGGTGGTAATGTACAGCCACTTTGGGAATCAGCATGGCGATTTCTCAGAAAACTGGGAATTAAAGTAGCTTAATACACAGTGATAATCACTCCTGGGCATAGACCCAAAGGATGATCAACCATACCACAAGGTCACTTGGTCAACAATGTACTAAGCAGCATTATTTGTAATAGGCAGAACCTGGAAACAACGTAGATGCCCCTCAACTGAAAAATGGATAAAGAAAATATGGTACATTTTCACAATGGAGTATTTCTCAGGTGTAAAAACAATGATATCATTAAATTTATATGCAAATAGATGGAACTAGAAAAACCCTCCCTGAGCTCAGTAACCAAGACTCAGAAAGACAAACACAGCATGTACTCACTAATAAGTGGATATTTTATACAGTTTTAAAAGAATGCACAGAGCTCAAAGTACAACGAGTTCCAATGCACACAGCACCAACCAAGAAAGTCATCAATGTGTGACCAGCCTTTTAAATCTATGGTTTTGTTCAGCTTGATTTCAACATTCACATATATTATTCAGGAATTAAAATTTCATGACAAAGAGAGACAAAGTTATTTGTAAAATTACAGTTGAATAATCCTATTTTCTAACAGGTAATGGTCATGAGCATTTATCTTTGTCATGTGAGGGTTGAGTTAACCTGGATATTATGCTTTGTTCAAAGAAGGCTGAGGTTATTAGATCCAAGAAAGTTTAAATGATATGAGATGATTTAATACTCTGTTGTCCCCTAATCAGGTATGGGTTTCTAAGAAGATATTCCTTCTGTCTCAGAATTATTTATGAAGACATTTCCTTCACAAAGAGTAATATGGGTATCAGTTGGTATAATATAATAATGTAATCCTAGTAGTTGAATACCAATACCAAAGAAATCATATGTGTATTTTCCTGACCTTGATCTCATGTTTTGTGGTAATCACATCAGTTTTTATGTTTATCATAAATTTATTTTCTTGAAGAATTACTTTATAAATACATAGTCTAAAATATATTGATTGGTTTCCCAGAGTTTTAAACTTTGTTTGATAATGGTTATTAATGATGGACTTTGAATTCATTATAATTTTCTGACATGAATAATATTGATAGCAATGGTCTTGTATAGGCTTTATGGGTGTGCTCAGTAAGGTTTTCTCTAGGATTCATGCACAGCAAGAATTTTTTTGTACAAAAAGGCTCACATTTTTAATTTTACTAAATGGATTTGAATTCAGCTACAAAGTGATTTCCCATTACAATCTCAATTACTGTGTAACAGTTTCTACTGCACAATCTCCCAAAACTACATTGAAATCAGCACAGTATTTAAAGTTCTGTGAGTGACGTGGGATTCCTCTCTGTTTGCTGTGAATGTTTTATTGCTACTCGTTAATAAGGAAGCTGCTTTGGCCTATGGCAGGGCAAAATAGAGCTATGCAGGAAAACTAAACTAAATGCAGGGAGAAAGAAGGCAGAATCAGGCAGATTCCATATAGCTGCCAAAGGAGAAAGATGGAGGAGCTTTACTGATAAGCCAAACCTCATGATGATACACAGATGAATAGAAATTGGTTAATTTAAGATGTAAAAGCTAGCTAGAAATATGCCTTAGCCACCAGCCAAACAGCCTTGTAGTTAATATAGTTTCTATGTAATTACTCAGGTTTTTATAGTTGGGACATGAATGTGCGGTCTACACTTACATGTAAGCTGGATTACATGAGTGATACTTTGATATTTTCAATTTGAAATTTCCATATTCAGATGAAACTAAACATCTTAATATTTCTATTTCTTTTATTGTTGTGTGTGCTTCTGTTATGTAAAATAAATGGTTTTCATTTGTAGCAGGTCAAAAATCTCTATTTTAAGAATTATGCTACAAATTTCAATTTTGCATAAGATTTTGTCATTGAAAGTTTTCATGGATAGAGAATTGTAAACAAAAACCTGGAGAGATGACTCAATAGTTAAGAACATTGCTACTTTTGCCCTATTCATTTCATAGATAAACTTCAGGGTCAACTCATACTTTTTTCTGAATATGCTTGTGTTTGTTTGTGCTTGTGTGTGTGTGTGCACATGCTTGTGCACATGTGCTTATAGGTTCACTTACGTAGTTGCCTTTATAAGTCATAGGTTGATACTGGTATGGCTTCCTTAACAGATTCCCTACCTGAATTTCTTTGAGACAAGACTTTTCCTGACTAGGAAAATTCACATTGTAACTAGACTATCTGGCCATTGAACACTTAGAATTCACCTGTATCAGATTCTCCAGTGCTGGTATTGTAGGTGCCCATGTCCAGGACTTGCTCTTTGAAGAAGCCCCTCAGATCCTACTCTTACACAATAAGCACTTTTCCCTCTAAGCCATCTCTCCAGCCCTCAGCTTGTATAGTTATAAATCCTGACATATCTCAGGGGACTGTTTCAATATTTTTAATGTCCTATCTTCTTATATACCACTGTTACCCTTTCGTTATTATAAGTTGGTAATAATTTCTAATGTAATTTATTTCTGTCTTATTATGAACAGTCTCTTATAGAAATTTATAGACTTTCAAATTACCTTGTGTTGGGTTTTGATTGAACCACAAATGAATACATAAATTAAAGCCAAGAGAAATGTCAAATTCATAATATTCTGTTTTCTTCATGGATATATTAAGTTCAACCATATGAAATTGCTAATATTGACCTGCCAAAACAGTAGTTTCATATAGTTCAACTTGATAAATTGTCATTCAGTATATTTGTACTTTTTTGATGTTTTTTATTAAAAATAGACTATTTCCTCCATGAATTAACACATTACTTGCTAGAATTAATCCAAGGTACATATATTTGCTTTGCTGAACTCAGTAAATGCAGGTAATTTACCTAGATTCATGTTATATCTGGCAACTTCACTATATTAACAACAACAATGATAATAATAACAATAATGATAATTATAATAATATTCATACTTTAGTATGATTTTAAAGGAAAAATCAAGTACCTCAGTTTTAAAGTGTGACATTAAGGGTAGAATTTTGACAAAGCATACCAATATATTTAAGGATATTTTCTTATTCTGCTTATTTTTTTAATGATTTATTTATTTTATGTCTTTGAGTGCCCTATCTGGATGTTAAGCTGTTTGTCATAAGTAGACATCAGATTCCATTAAGATGGTTGAGAGAAACCATGTGGTTACTTGGAACTGACCTTAGAACTGGCTGAACAGCCAGTGCTCTTGATGGCTCAGCCATCTTTCCAGCCTCCCTACTTAAATACTTTCATATTGAGTTTCTTGCCTCTTAGCAAACATTTTTTTCTATGTATTTGTTGGAGCGTCTTTTCAGTTGATGCTTAGATTGTAGTGATGCACACCAATAGATTTCTTTAGGTATCTCCAGTAATTTTTATTGTAATTATTACAGAAAAGTATTTTTGTAAAACTACCATTTTTGCCTTATCTAGTTCCAAAACAGAGAGCTGTTAACATACCATTTTATCTTATGTTTCAGTGGCAATAATGAGCTGTGAATAGTTGAGTTTTAAAGTACCCTTCCTCACATCTAGCCTGCATGTCAAGGTAATTTCTAAATTGCTTTTACTAGTGAACTTTTTCAAGTCATACTGTAGTTGAGAGGGAGGGTACATTTTCTCTCACATGCTATGCAACTACGAGGTAAAAATAGAAATATACTGTATCTACTGAGTAAAACTTCTCAATTCAACCACCATGGTTTACTTTCAGCAAACTGAAGGCATTTCAAATGGTTTACAGGTGCACAGGTTTAGGAAGAATTAGCAAAATATATCTTAATTGAAAGCTTCACCCAGAAAATCAAAAGTTAATGTGGATTTGTCATAGAGAACTGAAAATAATAAACATATCATAGAAAATTCTAAAGAAACATAATGAAAAGGTTTGATGACTATTGTTGGAAAATTAAGACTGAATTCAAGTCATCAAACTTTCATGAATATAAAGTAATAAATAATAGCTTGCAAATATCTTATAAATACTCTGAAATGATTTATTTTCTACACCTTATTTGGGCATGATATGAAAGGTACTCTGAAAGAACAATCTTCCAATCTGATAGATTCAAAATAGTCCCTGGGTTATTATCTTATTCAAGAAAGGACTTAAGACACTAGTTTTGAACAGTTGAACATTTATTCAACAAAGCATCAAAAAAAAAAAGGCAAAGCAAACACTCCGAAGATTGAAGTAGCAGCATTAACAGGGTCAGTGTTGTGTATTTTAGAGACTTTATGAGTATCTATGATGTGAGTAGCATATTTATGACATAAGGTGACTTTTTTGTTTACCACATCATGGTGATCTGGATCTTTAAATGTTTTACAAAAAAATATGAAGTGACATCAGATACTTTGAGGAAGTGTGTGGAATCTAGTGAGTATCAATGTTTTTTAATTTATAACTTATGAACTATATGGTACCATGTGTATGATCCAGTGGTGACCACAACATATTAACTGGATTTTTTTTGTCAAGAGCTGAGAATAGAGATTGCCTGCATTAGTATTCACAAGACAGACCTTCACTGACTCATGGGCAATGAGAGGCAGCATAAAACTCTTAAGAGCCAAAGGATTTTGTGGCTCATAGCACACAAGGCAGGAGCTTCACACTTATGTTTGCTTCCGTTGACCTCTATTCCCAGAAAACAATGCTGGAAGTCTCAGGTGGGAATAGCAAACATGATCGTGTTTCTTTTATTATCATTATTATTTGTTTGTTTGTTTGTTTGTTTATATTATTAAAAATGTCCACCTCCTACCCACCTCCCATTTCCCTCCCCCTCCCTTAAATCCCCCCCCTTGCCAGTCCAAGGAGCAGTCAGGGTTCCCTGCCCTGCGGGAAGTCCAAGGTCCAACCCACTCCATCTAGGTCCAGGAAGGTGCACATCTAAACAGACTAGGCTCTCCAAAGCCAGTACATGCAGTAGGATTAAAACCCAGTGCCATTGTTCTTGGCTTCTCAGTCAGCCTTCATTGTCTGCCACGTTCAGATAATCCAATTTGATCCCATGCTTTTTCAGTCCCAGTGGAGCTGGCCTTGGTGAGCTCCCCTTAGACCAGCCCCTCAGTCTCAGTAGGTGGGCGCACTCCTCGAGGTCCTGACTTCCTTGCTCATGTTCTCCCTCCTTCAGCTCCTCATTTGGGCCTTGGGAGCTCAGTCCTGCACTCCAATGTGGGGTTCTGTCTCTATCTCCATTCATCGCCAGATGAAGCTTCTATGGTGATATGCAAAATATTCATCAGTATGGCTATAGGAAAGGGCCATTTCAGGCTCCCTCTCCTCAGCTGCCCAAGGAACTAGCTGGGGACATCTCCATGGATACCTGGGAACCCCCTCTAGAGTGAAGTCTCTTGGTGACTCTAAAATGGCTTCCTTAATTAAAATATCTTCTTCCCTGCACCCCTATCCACCCTTCCTCCATCCCAACCATCCCATTCCCCCAGGGTCTCCCCATCCTCCCCTCCTCAAGAAAAAAAAAACATATGATTATTTCATTAGATGCTGAAAATGCATTTGACAAAATTCAACACCCTTTTATGATAAAGGTTGGAGAGGTTAGGGATACAAGGATCATACCTAAATATAGGTCATCAATTTTTAAGGAGAGTAATTAAGTGTTGTGTATGAAATGAATAGAGTCATTAAATATTTGGAGACCATAATGGCAAAAGACTATAACAAAGGTCATAAGTGCTCCATGATCCCTATCATAATATCCTTTTGTACCCTTCAACCTGATTATACTACTGAAATGTATTTACAAGAATCCTAGTGAAAATGTGGAGCTATATGGTTATTGACCGGAAGATTTTGTGCTAACTCTTGCCAAGCTAACATTTGTCCATTAAGAATACATGTGACTTCTATACATACTGTTTTCCTTTGTATACCCATGAGAGATGTATAAATGATATAAGTTCTACCATGAACGTTGGTTAGTTTAACATGTGAAATGAAGTTCTAATCGCAGTGGAGATAGCCAGCTGAGGTCCAGCTCACATCTCTCTCTGCTTCCTAATTCAGGAGACAGTGTGACCTGCAGCTTCATACTCCTACTGCATTACATCCCACCATAATGGTCTCGTTTTCTTTCTCACCCATGAGCTGAAACACCCTGCCTTTCAAATGCTTTTGGTAGTTAATATGGTACATTAACAAGAAGTATCAACAATCCAAGCAGTTAGGTATGATTCCAATCTGGTTGTCACTGAGTTGGAAAGTTTTATTCCTAATCATTTCCTGTTAAACATCTAGTTTGGTAAATCAAAAATAGATAAATAAAGGCTGAGCATGGTAAAGTATACTTTTAATACCAGTACTTAGTAAGAAGAGGCAGAGTAAAATATTTGAATTATAGGCAAGCCTAATTTAAACAGTGAGTTCCAAGGATAGCCAGTGCTGCACACTGTCCACTGGAATCTCTCTCTTTCTCTCTCCATTTATATATCCACACTTGGCTGAATATGAGTACACAATTTATTTAACTGTGGATTTGTTGAATATAGTTAAGACCTTCCCATATGATCACTATTGTGAATATTGTCTCAATAAACTTGGATAGTTTGTACCTGAGCGTGTGTGTGTTCAATATTATTTGCGAATGTATGTGCATGTAGGTCATGAAACACATGTACAGGTTAGAGGACAATCTTGGGTTTCAATGGTCACCATTTACCTTTTTGAAACATGGTCTCTTTGTGGTTTCCCCACTATATGTTGACTTATTTGCCTATGAACTTATGGGAATTTTCCTGGTTGTGTCTCCTGAGCCCTGGTATTATCTATGTCTGTACCATAGGGCTGACTTTTTACATGTTTTCTGAAGATCATGTTCTCACAGTTGTCTACCATGCACTGCTACCATCTCCCTTAATCATTTTAAACATGAGAGTTTCCTCTTAATGATATTTTTGTTCATTATATATTATGAACATTAATCTTTTTTTAGCTACTCAGGATCTTTTCTTATTCTATATTTTGACTCTTTTAATTTTGTATTTTTGAGAAATATCCATTATGATTTCCATAATGGTTGCTTCAGTTTACATTCTCTCAAGCAGTAAATAAGGATTCAGCATTTCTTTTATTCCAGACAGCACAATTGATAAAGGCTTATCTAAAATATATGAAGACCGGAAAAAACAAAACCTGAGCCAAAAATTTTGCATCCAGAAAATAACTAACTCAATTAAGCAATGCAATACCACTCTAAACAGATTTCTCAAAAGATGAAACACAAATGACTGAGAAGCACTTAAAGAAATATTCAACATCCTTAGTCATCAGGGAAATGCCAACTAAAACTACTTTGAGTTTTCATCTTATACCTGTCAGAATAGCCAAGAACAATAAAACAAATGACATCTCATTCTGGCAAGGATATGGAGTAAGGGGAGCATTCATCCATTACTTCTGGCATTGCAAACTTGTGCAAACATTGTGCAAGTCAGTATAGTGGTCCCTCAGGAAACTTGGAGTATATCTATCTCAAGATCCAATATACCATTCTTGGGCACATATCCAAAGACCTCTACATCCTACCACAAAGATACTTGCTCAACCATATTTGTTGCTATTCTATTCATAATAGGTAGCAATTGGATAAGGAAAACATGTTATATTTACACAATGGAATTTTATTCGGATATTAAAAAGTGAAATTCACAGGTAAAAGAACTAGAAAACATCATCCCGAGTGAGATAATTTGGGCACAAGAGGGTGCACCCAACTTTTATAAAGATGTTAACTATTATAGAGACTTGACCTTTAAAAGTCTTGATTTATAAGACCATGGGACTTTTGAAAGTTGGAATGTTTATATTGTGATTAGTATTCTAATAATATGGAGCTCTTGGACATAATTAAGAATGACAATTTTTGTTAAGTATCATTTTATTGGTTGATCAAATTGTCAATTGTCTTGTTCTTGCTTGTTTATTCTTTAGATTTTGAACTTGACGCAAGCTAGAGTTATGTGAGAAGAAGAACCGCAAATTGAGAAAATGCCTCTATCATATTCACCTTAGGAAGGTCTATAGGACATCTTCTTCTTTATTTCAATTTATTTATTTATTTTACATACTGACCAGTTTTCTGTCTCTCCTCTCCTCCCATTCCTTCTCCCCAACTCTTCTCCACCACCTCTCCAATCCACTCCTCCTCTGTTTCTGTTCAGAAAGAGGCATCATAATCTCAAATGGGTGTCAACAAAGCATGGAATATCAGATTGCAGGTAAGATTAAGCACCTTCCCTTTTATTAAGGCTTGCCAAGGCAACCCAGTCTGAAGAAAAGGGTCTCAAAGGTAAGCAAAGCAGTAGGGACAGCCACCGTTCCCACTGTTAGGAATTTTACAAGTTGACCAAGTCACACAACTGTAGTATATACAGAGAGAACCTAGGCAGGTCCCATGCAGACTCTCTTGTTGATTCAGACTGTGAACTCCTACGAGCCCACCTTAGTTATTTCTGTGGGTATTCTTGAGATGCACTTGATCCCTCTGGCTCATACAATCCTTCCTTCCCCTTGTCAGCAGGATTTCTCTGAGTCTCATTCACTGAGACTGTGGGTCTCTGCATCTTTTTCCATCACTTCCTAGATGAAGGCTCCCTGATAAAAATTTGGGTAGTTACCAATCTATGAGCACAGCAGAATATCATTAAACATCATTACTTTGACTTTTTTTTTTTTGCTCTAAACGTATTTGGTTCAATCCTAGATTTCTGGGCCATCCAGCCCCTGAGTCCTAGTACCCTAGGCAGGGTCAAGAATAGGCTCACTTTCGTGGCATGGGTCTCAGGCTGGACCAGTCATTGGTTGGTCACTCCCACAATCTCTGTGCCACCCTTATCAAAGTACTTGGTACAGGTGAAACAGACTATTGATAACAGGTTGTGTGTCTGGTTGGTTTCCCAATGCCTCCACTGGAAGTCTTGTCTTGCCACAGGAGATGGCCAGTTCAGGCCACGTATCCACTGTGTGATGTAACCCAGAGTCACTAAGACAAACAGGACATGTGCTCACTTGTACGTGGATATTACATGTAAAGTAAAGGATAACCATGCCACAGTCCTGTGAAGGAGAAGGAGAAGAGATATTGTGGTGGACTGGGTGAGGGTGGGTGACAGGAACATGCAGGACTGGATTGGAGGTGGATAGAGGAGGAGAATACTGGAAGAGATGATGAGACATTGGGGGGTTGGGGTCAGAAAGAAGCCTGGTGCAAGGGAAACTCCCAGGAATCTATTAGGATGGCCACAGCTAGTACATTTCCTTGACTGAAGACTGATGGGGAAGGGCCTGGCTCATTGTGAGTGTCACCAGCCATGGATAGGTGGTCCTGGGTGGGTATATGAGAAAAAAATGAGTAAGCAAGGGGAGCAAGCCCACAGCAACATTACTCCATGGCTTCTGTATCATTTTCTGTATTTTGGTTCCCGCTTTCAATACCTGTCCTGACTTCCCTCAGGGGTGGATTGTGACATAAGAATCATAGGACTAGATAAACCCTTTCTTTTCCAAGCTGCTTTTCATTTGTGGTATTTTATCAAAGCAAAACAAACAGAAAAAGGAGCTAAGACAAAGCTCCACTTATTCAATGGAGCATGAGCTTTCATTCTCTGAGAGTTCTGGAAGATGTACTTCCAGCATCCGTGTTCTCAGTTACTTTATAGTACTCATAGCCTTTTATAACCCATTCATATTTATGGTGGTTTTCTTTTTTTATATGAATATTTTTATTCCTGAGACAAATTCTCATCCTTTTTTCTTATATCAATTCGTAAATGTTCTACATAATTTCTCTGTTGTCTAAAGATTCACATTTTTCTCATAACTTTCTCTTGCATAAGGAAATCAAATTTTTTTATATTTCTAATTTAACATTCTAATTATACTACAAATATTAGTCATTTTTTTCCCGATAGTAGATGACTAGAATCATCCTGGCTGTCGCCTCTCATGTGTCTTCCCTCGAGTAAATAATCAGATGAGTTTATGAGTGAACTGTGAGAGTAATCTTTCTCAGTGAGACCCTCTTCTGAGACCACCTGTTTACAGCACTGAAATCCACTTACAAAGTTGCCTGTCTCTCAGGGTCTTCAGAAAGTTAGAACACCACTGAAATTGTTTTTATAAGAGCAGACACAAATATGGATTTTAATTAAAATATATGAACTCTCAACTTGACAAAAACGTAATAAATTTAATTTCAAAGTAATTTGTATGTGGAGTCATTAAGTCACAATAACATATTATTTTTTAATAATAACTTAACTGCTCAGTCCGTGGTCACAGGAAAAGTCAGGAATCTCCAAAATGCCCCTTTTTTTGTTGTTGATTATATTTCAAAGTGTAATTTAATTACACTGTTTCTCCCTTCAATTTTTTCCAACCAAACCCTCCCATCTGTTTCTCATTGCTCTCCTTCAAACTCATGGCCCGTATTTCATTCATTGTTATTGCATTCATATATGTTAACATCTATGTGATATATATTTCTAAATATAATATTTTCAGTCCACATAATATTACTTTTATCTATGTTTTCTTGGCTGATTATTTGTTGCTGGACAACCAATTCTGTGTTCTTCCCCAGAGAGAATCATATATCCAGCTCCCAGTTTTGTTTAATTGCCTGTAGTTCTTTGAGTTGGGTTGAGGTTTGACACATTCATTGGTGTTTTCTTTGTTCAGATCAAGTTTGGGTGGTCATATTAGTAAGATTCTTTTGGTCATGCCTTTTATATTATTATGAAACATTGCATAGCAAACCCTTTGATCCTATGACTCTTCCAGTCTTTCCAGAACTTTACAAGCATGTCTAATGACTGAACCAGTAACAAGAAATGATACGTTCTTATGTAATAACTCAAATGGTGAGTCAATACAGGAAATAGTTCTATTTATTGTCAGAGGGGCCCCCTGCAGTTGTGACCGCCTCTTCTCACTGTGATCATTGCAGTTAAAGTGTTATGCATGGCTTCTGTGCCAGGCTGCATATGCAGCAGAATATTAATCAGGAATTTCTTGGAAGCATACAAATTAAAGCCAAAAGAAGTACTGCAGCATTTTCCAACTAATGTGTCATTTTAAAGGAATCACTTTATTTGTTGTATTTATATAAACATTCTAAACTTTATTTCATGATAACTTTTTTTTAACCGCCGGAAACAAAATAAGAGCATCTGAATGTTTATGGGCCTCCATACAGAAAAACACAATGTAAATATATTCATATGTACATTCATATATGTGAATATTGAATATTTAGAATGTATAGAATATCTATATTCTCTACATATTTATTCTATTCAGTATGCTTGTGATTACTCTGTAGTTTGCTTTCTCAGCTATGTGGAGGAACTAATTGATCTGGAACACCGTGTTAGATGAGAAACCCCTAGGGAAATTGCTGCGGGCAGCAACAGTTTTCAAAATGTTTCCAAGGATAGGGGAAGGGCTAGGATTGTAAATGACTGGCTTACTGGCTACCTGGAGTGAGCTGATATGCAGTACTTATCCCATAGACAATTTCCTCGTCACCTTCAGCAAGATGCTAGATGTTTCCAAATAGCAATTTTGTACTGTTTTATTGGTGCTAAGAGAACTGTTATGACTGTTCCTGGCTATCTTTATTGCCCTTTGATGGCTCACACACATAACATATATGTCTGACTACAAAGAATAACATTGATCATACTTTAAAGCATCATCTTTTAGATGAAAAAATTGGTAATATCACTGAATGACAGATTTGAAAGTATCTATCTTCAAAAGTCTCTCAAACAGATGGCAAATATTCCACTGTTTACATTCCTTAAATGAACGCTACAGATGGTAAGAAATTATTTCACCACGTTTAATAGGAAAATTCCACAGTATTTCCACAAAGGCACTTCTATTTTTATTGCAAGAAAATATATTCAGTAATTTAGCTACCAAGCATTCTTTTGCATTCCAAATTGTATATTGGAAGCATATGGGAAAGATATCTAAAGAGCAAGTATCCATTTTCTCCTTTATGTGGTCTTAAATTCATCACGTAGTAAAAATAAATAGGAATGAGAAAAATGCATGAATGTTTATTTTTTCAGAGAAAGATAGAAATTCTTTAATGTATTTTAGATATCTTACTCATTTATTTAAACATGGTAAATTTTTGATTGAAAGATAACATTTAAATGTCATGTGTTAACTTTCAAAAGAATATTACTTTAATATGGTACTTTGATCCTTCTACTACATACTAATTTCATGCATATTATAATAAACAATACTGTTTTAACAGAATGGTCAAACAATAAAATATGTAGAATAAATAAAGTTTTGAAGTGAAATTTTAAATATTTTATTTGATTTTGATTTATATATCTGATCATAGTAGAGTACCATAGATTGTCACAAAAGCAATAGAAAAAATTACTGTTTACTCTAATAGAAAACAATTACTGTTGGGCTGGAAAACAATTACTCTAATAGAAAACAATTACTGTTGGGCTGGAGAAATGATTTAGTGGTTAAGAGCATTTAGGGCCCAATTTGGTTCAAAGGACAGATACACTTATGGTTGTTCACACTGCATGCTGCTCCAACTCCAGGGGAATCTGATAGCCTCCTTTAGACTCCATGGGTACTGGAAATTTTAAATCTCGATTTAAAATTAAGAATCAATGAAAAATAGGTTTCTCTACAATAAAATTAATTTTTGAACTTTTGTCTTAAAAATAAAAACCAATTTTTCTAGAAAGATTTCTTGTGGATCTTTGAATTTAATTTCTATTTTTCTGATTAATAATAAATCTTAGCTGGTAAGACAGCTCTATGTGTGAACACATCTGCAGTCAAACTTGACCTGAGTTGAACCCCTAAGAAGCCTATGGTAGAATGAGAGGACCTACTCAGTCAAGTTGTCCTCTGCCCTTGCCATATGTTTAAGGGTTTTGCTATACATGTGCTGTATCATATTTAGAATTTTCTAAGTCCCCATAGCACTCACTTCTATATTATTTTAATAAAAATAATAGATTTTGAATTCTGAAAATAATTTTTATGTGTGCAGAAAATCATGAAAATTAAAGATCATGTAGACAAACAACCAGAAATCAAGAAAGTGCTGTATCTTTGTAACTAACACAAGTGCCACAGGTTACTTTTATCATACAACTGGATGAGCTTTGCCACTAGCCCTTCAAAACACAGCAGCCTTGAGCCCAGAAGCCATAAATAGGTAAAAAGACTATGTAAAAATGTAAGAATACTTTCACATATGTCAAATTTATTATTAAATTAAAATTGTACATTTTAAAACAAGTATCCTTACTTTAATTACAATGATTTGATTTCCCTGTTTGGGTTAGTGATTCAAGCATGGTAACTACTTGAGCTACGAAAATGCATCCTGAGTGGTTCAATTTAGAGCCACAGAGATAAATGTGGTGTGTATTTGCTTTTATGTGGATATTAGTTAAGTCGCTGATAAAAATGTTATGATCTGTATAACCATACAAGCTGGGTATAAAGTAAGGGATTAGTGGGGAGGAATGGAGATGTATAACCCAAGGAAAGGAAAATAGAATAGACAGTTATGGGTGGAAGGGAGGTAGGGGGAAATGGAAAGGAATGACCAAATAGAGAGCAAAGGGAAGGAGGGATGAGGATAAAATTCAAGGAGAGACCGTTAAAACTAATAGTCATTTGATATGGTCTTATGATAAACTAACACAGTAGAAAGTCCTAAAATATATTCATCTATTAAGGTGATCTAGATGAAAGCACCAGAGAAGACAACCTAACTGAATATCTCTCATCACCAAAAGAAATCTTCCAGTTTCAGGAACTATTTGCAACTAATCAAGTTGTTAGTTAAAGGCGCCCCATGGAAACTGTCAATCCACCAGGTTGTTGCCAAGGCTATTGGTTGCTCTCCACAAACAAATAGTAAGGCTCTGTTCTTGAAGACAACATCTACATGACTCAGTGAACATCGACAAACTGAACTGGTGCCTACATAAAGCCTTCCCTCCTTCCAGACTAGTGTTTATGGCACAGGAAGGTATTTTGCACACTACCAAAGGAGAAAGTTAAACACCAAAGCTACAAAACCTTAGATCTACAGTGATGATCTGCCTGCAAGTTATGCTCATACAATAACAATATAAGCTTGTGGAAGCAACCTACCAATGTCTAGTTGGATTTAAGGCCCACTGCATGAGATGCAACCCATCTTTGACACTGCATAGGTGGCCAAGACCTGAGACTAGAGAAGACCAGAGGACCGAGACTAGGCAAAAACCAAGTGCTCTTCTGCTAAAGATAAATAGCCAATCAATGACTCCTAATGCTGTGCACCGCGCCCCCGTATCTGCGTTCTGTGCGCTGGCACCCAGTTACCGAGCTTTGGGCAAGGGAGCTGGAGGTAAAAATAAACAGACACACACAGACAGACAACAACACGGGTCATCCTTGAATTCCTCAAGAATGCCCCCTTTATTGTGTTCGGGAGCAGATTATATAGAGATAGCTATGCCCCAGCCAAACCCACCAGAAACCACTCTCCTGCCATTAGGAACTCCTGAAGGTCTCCTGCTCAGAGCAGCTGTAGGCACTCAGATCAGGGAATTACAAGAAATTCAGGATCTGGGGTCTCACTGCTCCCAACATCCCAAGACCATTTTTCTATACGTTTATATCAGTGCTTTACTCAGGCATCATCAAAAAGCTTCTTTATGCCAAGGATGGGAACAAAAACAGAGACCCACAGCCAGATTATATGTATAGAGTGAGAGATGTTGGAACACTCAGTGCTAAATGGGACGTCAAATACTACTCCACTTGGGGTTCTGGAGACTTTGTGGGAGAGATAAAAAAATTAAGAACAAGAGGTTCCCAAACAGGGAAAACTTTCTAAATATAGCATGACTGATACATATGTGAACACGCAGAGACAGTGACAGCACACACAGGACCTGGATATGTCCATGCCATGTGGGGTTGCAGCACTGAGAGAAGAAAGAGACACCTGGCTCCATCCCTAACTCAGAACCTATCTTTAATTTACAACCACTCATAAATTAAAAAAAAAGTCTTCTCCAATGTAGTTTCAGTAGGAAGAGAAACCACTTTTAAAAATAGGCCCCGCCTCCAGCAGTATAAGCCAATACAAAACAAACTCCATGTTTTCTTTAGAGGTTCTGTCTCAGAATATTTAGTCAGGGCATTTATTTGCTTTTAAATTTAATTTGATTTTTTTTAACTTTATGGGTTCATGGTTTCAAGTGCTGTGTTTTTAATAGGAACCCTGTGTGTGTGAATATGTCCATTGATGCACCTCTATGTGTTTTTGTGTATTTACTTTGACTATATTGTTATATTATAAATATTATATATATTTATATATATATATATATTATATATATATATTATATATATTTATATATAATATATATATATATATAAATAATATATATATTATAAATTGCTCTGTTTAATTTTATTTTATTGTTAATCTTTAGATGCCTGTTTTCTCATGAGAGACAGAAAGGTGTGGATTTGGGTGGGAGGGTAAATGGGAAGGATATCAGAGGAGTGAAAGAAGGGAACCCGTATTCTAACAATCTGCCAATTGATTTTGATGCTGCTGATAAGGCAGTAAGACAACAGAAAATGACAGTTGATTTCATCATTAAGTTCTATACTTACCTTATCTATTAGATACAAATGGGAAATGCTGTTTGCTACTCTAGGGTCCCCATCTGGTCTGTTGTCCAGGGAGAGTATTGACAAAGCTGATTGTTCATTCTCTTCTATGGTACTCCAAAGTTGTTGAATATCAAAAATTAAAGTTCTAAAGATAGAACTACCATGTTTCATATCTACACCACTCCTAGGCCTATACTCAAAGACTGTATTGCTGCTAAGATTTTCACATGTCTGTGCTTATTACTGCTTTATTCACTGTAACACAGAAATGAAGCCAGCCTGTATGCATGTAGGTACATACATACATACATACAAACATACATACATAAAAAGATGAATGCATCATGGAAAGCTAATGCAGAAAAGCAGTAGAATTTTAATCAACCATAAAGAAATTAAAATTTTTGATGTTTCTTAAAAATGAGTAGATCTAGAAATTACTATATTAAATGATACGACACAACCCAGATCTAGAAATTACTTAATAAATGCTATGACACAACCCAAATTCAGAAAGCCAAATGGCACATAGTTTATCTTATATGTGAATACTACCTTTAAAATGTTATGTGTTCATATATGTATGCGTGAGTGTGGTTTTAGGCCACAGAACCAGAAAAGGACCATGAGGGCAAAAAGAGACTTAAAGGAAGCAGGAAACAATAGGAGAACCTAATAACATGGAGACGGGAAGCAGATAACTTTGAGTGGAAGGATATTGATAAGGATGGTGGAAGGATGGAGGAGAAGAGAGGGAACTCAGATGGATGAAAATAAAGTATTTATAAACATGCCACATGGAAACCTATTATTTTATTTGCTAATTAAAACAAAGAGAAAAATTATGAACTGTCATATTAAAATTTAAAAGAGTGAATTATAAAAATCAACCCTGATATTCACAATACCTGTGCACTGACTTATAATTATAATTGTAAAGCCATTCATGACATCTATCTATAGATGAGCAAACTGGTGCAGCAAAAATAACCAATTTGCTTCCTCAACTTCATTATCACATGAAGATGTAGCCAGCACACAATCTGATTTTGTGATTCCAATGCTCACTCTATCAAAATTCCTCTTAAATGTAAAACTGATTGAACATCATCACTTTGACAAATATTCTCAGAGAATAGCTGTTATCCAGTCTTATAAATCACATCCCTACTTTACTTTGCAATTGCTACATAGCAAAAGTTTGTATTTCCTGCATACTTGCCCAGTGCAGATGGGAAATATTGTCTATGTTCAATCATTTTTTTTTTTTTTACATTTCAGAGGAGTATTTGGTAAAAGACTGAGTATTTAAATAACAGGAAACAACAGATTTTTTTGGAATTACTTTAGATCACTAAAGCAGCTTTGGTTACAGAGTTATTAGTGAAACACCAGTGGAATTAATATTCTCAAGTGCAATGGAGTTAAATTACTACTTGTGACTGATAATATTCGATAGAAAATTATCTCTGAATTCATCCTAGTAATTAACACTTATAATCATCTCTAATTTTAAAAGAAATATTCTAAATTAGTTTAGTCACAGCAACTGACAAAATACCTTTATATAACTAAAACTTTGCCATTGGTGTCTGAACTTCCAAGGATATTTGTTACATGGCCACACATTTCTCTTTCTTAAAAGGCGTCAGAATCAATCTTTATTTTAATAGGTAGGTATTCTCAGACCTCAAATATACACAAGCATCCAAAAACCTTGTCAGTCATTTAGACAGGAAAAGAAAACCCTGAGCATCGCAGGGGTCAAATATTACCTGACCTTTGCCCTCGAACATCAGGGAGTAGTCAGTTATTAATTCAGTCTTTGTTGTCAAAAGACAAGTTTCTTTCAGCTGGTGTGATTCCACAGTCTAAGAAAAGAGTTTCGTTGCATTGAAATGCTCAAGGGCAAGAAAAATTATAAAGAAGTAAACATTATAAAACTGTTAAAGACAAATTTGCAACAAGTGAAAAGTTCTAAGTTCTTAAAACTGTTTTTGGATTTCAGAACTGTAATTGTTAAAAATGTTCCTTCAATCTGTGCCTGATAATTCCCAATATTTATGCATGCGGCACTAAGGTTCAGCTTTTTATGGTAAAAACAATGTTGTATTCCAGTTTATTCTCTACCACATTTCCAGATATGCTTACATAATACTTAGTGGGAACATTTGGTGAGAGGACATGAATCTGAAAACAGCATCCCTAGCTTTCTCCAGGACTAGGAATTTTCCATGTGTAACGTGAAACCTCGTGCTAAGAGAGAATCACTTAGTGTAAGACTTCTGCATCTATTGTACCCATGTCACGCATCAGAGTGGGCTGCTCAAGACAGAATGCATTGCGAAAAGATCTTTTAAAAACTTTGTATCTCTGTCCAAATAGAGGACACCATATTGTTTGTAAAAACTGCTTCATGGAAAAGATGCTAAACATCTATCAAACCACCTACCAGCTATCCCTGAAAGGCAAGCCTATGCTATGCAATGATAATGATTCCAGAAACCATTTAAAAGGCAATAGGCTTGAACTGAAAAAGAACTGCTATTGGAAACTGGGCTCCATTAGAGTACTTTCAAGATGAAAATGGTGGGCAGGGTGGGGGGAGAGGGCATTCTCCAGATTGGGAGGAGATGCTTGCTTCTGCTTGCTGTTCATCCTGGCGTTCCTCAGGCTTGCTGGAGTGATTCACATTACATTCAGTCATAACTTCAGTAAAGTATGCAGTCACCAAGATGCCAAAATTAAGAATATCTTGAAAGTTCAAAATGGAGTAAAATTCACTTTCCGAAACTTAGATGCCACTTTCTATTTAAATATCACTATAAAAAGCCTAATGCATCTGAACACATCTTGATAAATGTGTTTATAAGAGGCCAATTAATGTGGTCTTTGTGTATAAAAACAGAATTTTTGGAAGGCCCACTGCATTGCTCAGAAAGTCATTTCTTTCTTTTGTTTTTGGTCACGTGTTATTTGGCAGGTGTCTGTTGTTGCAACATTTAGGCTTTACAAACAGGTCTGTTTTATAGGAAACATTGGTAATTTTTTTTTTTAAAATAGAAGCTAAACAGTAGGTCTGAGAGCTTCTGTAGGCGAAGATTTATTGTATGTAACAATACCGAGGATAGACAACGTGGACTTACCCTAATAAAAGCAAGTATATCCACGGTCAAGTACAGTTTGCTAGAACTGACATATAGAATGTCCCTTCAAATATCAGTTATGGAGACTTAGAGCCTCTGAGGTCTCAGTGACAATTGTCAACTTAGCCTTATAATAATGTATTTAAATATGAGAAATACTTTAAAGTATGAATCTATGTATAAATAAAAGCTCTAAATATATTCATTAATCTATAATGTTTTCCATAAAAATACCCAGAAATAGGAAGTTTAAATATGGAAATGTATTCTTATGTTTATTTTCATTCTCAGGCTTTTATTAAGCCAGCTAGTTTCCATGTGCAAATTATTTGCTTGAATAGCACTTGATAGTCACCTTAGAATTGATGTTATCTAAATTAAATCTATTGAGTCCATTGGAAAACTTTGAGATTTCACACATGACTCACTTCTATTGTGTGAAATAATTTGGTCAAAAAGCAAAATATGGTAAATTTCCTTATACAAATACTTTTTTTGCTTTTAGCATGCATTTGAGAATCATGAAGAGTAATTTTAAATATTTTAATAAGCCATTTGTTTGCTTCAGTGCATAGTACAATTTTAGTGATAATCTGGCGTATCATAATAGAGAAGATTGATCAGCTGTTATTGCATTTGCTGGAGAGAATGAATATAATTGTAAGTGATTTTAATAAAGATTTAGTTTAGAAGAAAGGTATGTCATTTCTTCCCCACTTTATTAAAATCTCATATGACCATGAGGATATTAAGCTTTGCATTAGAGCATAACTGATATTATAAATTACTTGTCATACTAATGGTGCAATTAATCAAAGAAAATGTCAGGAAAGTATGGAAGATTACACCACAAGTTTGTAATAAACAGATTTTCTAGTATGAGGATCTATAAAAATATGAATACGACTTCCAGAACATCTTCCATTTTTCTTCCTGACTGATGAATGGTCCCTTTGTAGTTTGGATTCGTGGTTAAGTTAACAAATAAAGGGAGCAGCAAGCAAACGGTTGCCCAGATACCGTTAGAACTGGAATAAACTGAAACACTTTTAGTCACTGCTAGTCCTGTGCTTTCCTATATGGTGATTCGACACTCAGAAATTTCCAGCCACGATTCAAATGGCATTGTCATAAAATGGGGCCACTTTACATTGCAAACACTTGTAAGCCAATCTCAGACCATGGTCTACCACAGACCACTGAACTCTTGAAGTGGCATGCTGATACATTAATTAACTGCTTGGTTACATGTTTTAATTGCTAATTTTATTGCAACTTACATTGATTAAGCTATAACAATACTTACTTAACTATTTTAAACTTTGAAATATATTTACTAAAAATCTATGAATGTTAAGTTATATAATATTAGATGTTAATATTTTTCTACGTGCACAAATTATTGTTTTTAATCCCCAAAAGTTGACATTTTAACTGTTCCTTCACATTCTACTAATGTTTAGTCTCCAGTTAGACATGGACATGGTATTCTTATTAGAAAATACTGAAAACAATTTCCTGATGTAATAAAGAATGGGGTAAATAAACTCAGTTCACATTATGTCAGATACTCTTACTTGAAATGGTATTGCATGGTAGGCATGTGCCTGACTCATAGATGTCATGTGCATGTAAATTGATGTGACAAATTCCACCACTTTATTTACTCATCTGCTGCGGGACAATGAAGATTTCCTGTGATGTGAATTTCACAATCACGGGTGAATGAAATAGGAAGTAAAGGTACATGGATAAAAATTTTGGCAGAAGCATTTTGTTTGTAGAGAGGAAATCTACATCTAGACTATGTGTCCCAGTGTAAATGGAGACTGTGCCTTGGTTTTCCGGTCACCCAGACCCGAATAATCACACAAAACTATATTAATTCCAACACATTTGGCCAATGACTCAGATTCGTATCTAGTTGTTACATTTTAAATTAACCCATTTCTATTAGTCTGTCTATCGCCATGAGGCTGTGTCTTTCCAGTAAGGTTTGCCATCCTTCTTGTTTGGCAGCTGCATGGTGTCTGCCCAACTTGGCCTTCTTTCTCCCTGCATTTACTTTAGCTTTCCTGTCTAGCTCTATTCTGCCCTGCCATAGGACAGGGAGATTCTTTATTAACCAATGGTAATAAAAAGTAAAACCAGCATACAAAGGGAATTACACCATCATTTCAATAAGAATAACAAATAGTTATTTTCCATCATGGTGTATCCAAGACTGGAGTTGGTGAAGAGATTTCTGAGTGCTTGTGAGAGAGCCCAAAGAAAGCAATGTATGAGTCTTGTGACCTCAGTTGTAAAATACAGCTCTTTATTCACTGTCATTTTTACCCAGAGAGAGCAATGTACCAGAATCAAGTTCAAATTTCTACCATAATGGGCACAGTGCTTTGGAGCTGTACCATAAAGGCACTCACTTGCCATAGGTCTAAGTATACTCTGCACACTAAACTCTTCCATAAGCTCCTTCTGCAGTCTGATTAGCTCTATCTAAACTTTAATTACAAAATCACAACCAGTAGAAGACATGTATTAATAGATTTATTATCAGAAAAAAAAACCCAATAAGTTTAAACACTTAGTGCAAGGATATATTTGTGGGAACTCTCAAAAGAAAACATCAAATCTTTACCAGACAAAGAAATATAAGTTGGAATGCTGAAATACAAGCTGAAGCCTTTATTCATAGCTGGAATTTCTTCTTCCTCAAGGAACAGTTGTCTTTATTTTAAAGGTCATATCTGACTCAAAAGTCTTACAAATATTTCTTAAAATAATTTTTATAAAACGCAACACTTTATTCACTGTCATTTCTACCCAGTGAAAGCAACGTGCCAGAATCATACTGAAACTCGAAAATATTTTCAGATAACAATATTAAAAATGAAAATTCAATATTATAATTTTAATTCAATAGGTTCATCTTGGAATGAAAACAAAACACACTGTTATCAATATTCAATGAAATAAATATGAAGATAGGAAAAAAGGGCAAAGTCAGGGGTACCTTTAGCTCATTTCTACCCTACAAAGTTGTTTACATGTATAATGTGATATTAGAGAACTAAAAGGTGTTGAGCACGTCAGCTTCCTAAACATTCATCAAACACTTTTCATTTTCTTGTGGTGTTTATAAGTGAACTAGTGTGGCTGAAGTCGAGGAAACATTTTATTTCTATGAATGATGCAATGGTAGCATTAAGCAGAGATGTCCTTGATTGTCATTATGGTCAAAGGACCATTGTTATTTGTGAGGTGATAAAAGGTTTAGGTACCAGAAACAAATTTTTATAATCCTCATTTCTAATCATGTGGCCGCATGCCAAAGGCAGAGTAGTTAACTATTTCTCAGATGTAACTTTCCTGGGTAGAGAGCGGCTTCTGTCCTCATAGCTGTCTCCACTGCTGACTTCTCAGGAAGGTTTGCTTGTTCTCTGGCAAAAGAGCCCAGCAAACAAGGTTTGAATTCCCAGTCAAACTGAGGTGTATTTCTTGCCCACTAAATTGATGGTAGAAAGTCCTTTTCTTTTATACAAGAATGCTATTCATCTAAATTATATGCGAGTTAAGCCGGGCGGTGGTGGCGCACGCCTTTAATCCCAGCACTCGGGAGGCAGAGGCAGGCGGATCTCTGTGAGTTCGAGACCAGCCTGGTCTACAAGAGCTAGTTCCAGGACAGGCTCTAAAGCTACAGAGAAACCCTGTCTCGAAAGAAACAAAATAAATATATGCGAATTATAAATGTGATCAGGATAATTAAAGGAAATGGTGAAATATTTCAGATAATTTTATATAAGTTTATACATGGAAGAATGTAGCAAAATAAAAATGTCCTTGGATTTTTTTTATTGAGCTCTACATTTTTCTCTGCTGGATCTTTAATTATGAAAAATAAAACAAGGTATTTCCAACATAAATGACACATGAAAGATTTCTGAAGATGATCTTCAAAATATGAATTATTTAATCATAGCATTCTCGAACGTACTTATAGTTGAACCTTCCCACCGTGCCTCTATTGCCCATCCCTGTTTAATATTTCTGCTCCTGTAGCCCACATTCCACATTCACCTGTTTGCTTGCCTCCCCTAACCTTTGCCCTTAAAACATTTCTTTTTAATTGCCTCTCGTGTGTCTCTTTCTAGTTAACTGGCTTTGGTATTCATAGAGATCATTAAATTCATGCAGTTTAATTCAAATATTTTGTATTTTTAGCTTTTATTATTGTTTAGCTAATTATACCACATTAAAATACTTGTTTTGTTGTTGTTTTGTTTTTAACCTAATGGACATTTGGCTGTAGAAATCTGTATTATTTTTAAATGGCTATATCTACCTGGGAAGAATGTTATTGAAACTAATTTTTTATTATTTATTTTAAAAATTTCTGCTTTGTTTTGTTTTGAGATGGGTCTTATTTTATTTGTATCCAAGCTTAACCTATAACTCACTATGTACGATCAGATCACCTGAAACACACAACAGTCCTCCTACCTGAAATTTTCTAATACAGGCATGAGCTATCAGGTTGCCTGAAACTTACCTTTTTTATACATTCCCTTTCATTTCTCTACCCCTTCCTAAGTCCCTTCCCTCCAACTCATTAGATGTGTCCCCTTCCATCCTCAAATAGACAGTCTCATTTCCTTTGATTATTACTGTCACACTAAAATACACATATGTATAAGTATGCACAAAAATATAAATGTAACTTGTTGAATTCATTTTTTGTTGTTCCTACAGTTTCAGGGTATTAGATTTTGTCTTGGATAAGCAATGAGCGAGCTCATCCCTGGGAGAGATTGACTGTCACTAGCCATTAGTCTTCTATACTTCCAAAGTACTAGGTTTCAATACTCTCCCTTAAGTGTCCCTTAATTCTAGCTGGCTCTTCCCACATTTTCCCACTCACCTTCCTTTCCCCTCCCCACTTGATCCTCCTGTTCCTGTCCCTTCCACAACCAGTCCACCCATAAAATCTACTCTATTTCCCTCACCCAGGAGACTCATGTGATCTGCTTTATCCCTTCCTCAAAACATAACCTCTCTGGATCTATGGATTGTACTATGGTTTTCATTTATTTAATGGCTAATATTCACATATTCTAGTGTTTTTTATGGGAAGGTGCTCTGCAAAACACCAAAAAATAAACATATACACAAAACCAGCCACAAACCTTTTGAGACACAATGCTGTCCTGCCTGCAAATTATGTGGGTCAATGGTGGAAGAAAACTTCCGGGTAACCAACCAGTGTCTGATTGGTCTTAGAGTCCACAACATGAGATGAAACCCATACCATAAACTTTTTGGGTAACTTTGAACCAAGGACTGGATATCCCAGAGACTTAGAATAAAAATTAACAAAAGTGGTCCCAAAAAATGCTGTTAAAATGATCCGTAATGATACTCTGTTCTACTCAGAGATCCATAACTAATGACACTCTGTTCTACTCAGAGATTAATAACTTATTCAGCTGTCATCAGAGAAGCTTCCTCCTAAAGCAGATGGGAACAAATACAGAGACATAGAGCCAGATATTATGTAGGAAGTGAGTGACATTGGAACACTCAGCTCTAAATTGTATGTCTTCATCAAATCCCTCTGCTAGAGTTCAGGGAACCCCGCACAAGAGGAAGCAGAAAGAGTATAAGAGCCAAAGGAGATGGAGGACATTAGTAGAATAAGTCCATCTAAATCAATTGAACAATGCTCATAGATATTCACAGAGACTAAAGCAGCAAACATAGGACCCACACAGGTCTGTACCAAGCCCTCATTGTATATATTATAGCTTTCACTTCAGTATTTTTATGGAACTCCTGAGTATGTCAAGGAGTGGGTCTCTGATTTTTATGTCTTCTCTTGGGCTCTTTTCCTTCTATTGACTTGCCTACTCTAACTTCAACATGATAGATTTTACTCTACCTTATTATATTTTATTTTGTTATGGCTCTGGATATCTCTTAGAAGTCTGTCCTTTTCTAATAAGAGACAGAAAGGAAGTGGACCCAGAAGGGAGGGTAGGCAGGAAGGAAGTGGACCCAGAAGGGAGGGTAGGCAGGAAGGAAGTGGACCCAGAAGGGAGGGTAGGCAGGAAGGAAGTGGAAGTTGTGGAGTGAGAGTAAGAGAAAAAAGCCTATTTTCAATCAAAGGAAAAGAATTCAAGTAAGGACACAATTTCCTTTTCTATCTTAAAGAAGGATTGGAGTTAAATATTCAGTATTGTTTCCTATGATTGTTTTACATTCATTGCCACTCCAGGAAAAAAATAAAGAGAAAGGTAAGAAATAACATACTGCAAATGGACTCACAGAACAGAAAGCCAAACTAAGCGCTGCTACCTGAGTTTAGGGAAGAATGTGGCAACACAATAATTCCACAGTGTTGCATTTGTTTGAACATGAGGAATTTTCAAGTGAACTAGTGGGAAAGAAAATGTTATTATAATAAATAGATTTAAGAAAACATACTTTGTTTTCAAGTGAACTCATTCTCCCTGTATCAATATAAAGGACTTGCTTTGGCTTGTTCTTGACATTTTCCTGGGAATGTATGTGGTGAATAACCTTTCAAAATAATTTATTAAAATGTCCATTAATGTCAGTCTTTACTCCTGCATGACAATCCCTGTCAAAAATGACTTGTAGTACATATAAAGAAGTGTCTGTGCTATAGCAGCTCTTGATTAGAGGTATATTTGTCCTTTGATCTTTCCATTTGACTAGTACTGTTGAACCTGAATGCCTGGAAATGACAGGAAGCACAGGCATGCATCTCAGTAGAAGGTTGCACACCAAGCTCAGCCAAGGAATGAGGATGCTCATATGAATCCTAGCGAGATCTTGGTGCAAGCCTGCCCAGTGTGTGTTTATCGGTCCTGGTAAGGTTTTCAAATTTGGTATTTGACAGAGCAAAGGAGAAAGACACTGAGCAAAATGCAGTGTCTACTGAAACATTTTTCTCCCTTAAAGATGTTTAAGGTTGTCTGGAAAAAGTCCAACAGAGATTATTTAGCAGCTAATTAGATGTTTTTTGAGCATTAGAGAATGAAATCAAACATCATCTGGTTTATGTCACTTCATAATAGTGGGGGGGAGGTAGAAGCACCAGTTCATTGCAATTAACAGATAACTGCCTCCAAGATTACAAGAGGTAACTCGCCCCACAGAACATAAAACACTGCAAATGGCCTCTAGTTCAGGTGTTTTGTCATTGTGCATATACATAACCATTTGTATCTTCACCAGTAGGTTATAACGTAGATGAGTTTAATAGTACATCAGTTTCTTTCCTGTTGCTGTGACAAAAATACCATGACCAGAAGCAAATTAATTACAAAATTGTGTTTGGGCTTACAGTTCCAGAGGTAGAGTCCATAATAGTGGAAAGACAGGGTGTTCCACAGGAAAAGGAAGCTGAACAATCACCTCACAAAAATCATCTAATAGGCAGAGATAACAAATGGAAGGGAGCCAAGACTATAAGCTCTCAAAGCCTATCAGCAGGGACCTGATGTTCCTGCAATGATCCTATTTAAATGTTTCATAACATCTCAAACAGAAGCACAAACTGGAGACCAGGTTTGGAATACATGATATTTTGGGGGATATTTCTCTTTTAAACCACCAAAGGTATCATTCCAAAAGACACACTCATAAGGTTCCTCTCTATTCCTTACCACATGTAATTATAATTAGATGAACTCCCATCAGACACTGAGTCTTTTGTGTGTGGAGGCCAGACTTGCTTGGATTCTCACAGATATATGTCAGCTGCATATAAACCACCCTCTGTATGGCATTTTATTTTAGCACCTAAGTGAATGGCTAAGATACTAGGCTTTCCTCAGTAGCTAACCTTAACTAAAATTAATTTAGATACTATTCATCTTGAAAACCAGGAATCATACCCACAGCTCTGTAGCAGATCCACCTCTGTCCTCCATGCATCCTTCTCCAGCAACCATTCAGACCCTCACCTATAGCTTCCCTTGGCACCCTGTGTCTCAGCTGCCAGCTTCCACAGCATAACCAGGAACCCACCAACCATGGCATTCAGTGAAGCAGATAGGCCAGATAAGCAGGTAGGTGATTCTCAGATGTCACTCACACCTCTGCTCGGAACTCAATCTCCTATTTTCCATCTCCAGCAATGTACCAGACCTTAGGCTGTGACCTCTCCTCCTTCTCTGCCTCCATTCCCAGGGAACTAAACAGTTCCTAGTGGCATGCCCTGCTTTCCTTCCTTCAGTTGACATACTCAGCACCCCCTTATAACACATTTGCATTAGTAAGTATCAGATACCAATACACAGAATCACATTCTATCCAGAGACCTCAGTGGACACACCTAACAGTATCTCTGAAGCATTCCCTACCAGGTAACCAACAGTCATCTCACTCTCCTAGGAAACAGAGGGCACAAAAGAAACCAAGGAATTGAAGACCCACCCAACAAACTCTAGACCAGATGAAATTAAAATCATCTGAAACTCAGATGCCTAGACACCAGCATAAAAACACCATCAATAACATTCAGGACAAAAAGTCTCCACTGGAAACCAGCAACTCTACTACAATTGGCCTTAAGCAATGCTATATAACTGAAGCTCAGAACGGAGACTTCAGTGAATATGTTAGAGGTCTTTAAATATGAAAAGAATGAATCCATTAAAGAAATCTATGTAAACACAAACAAACCGTGGACTCAAATGAAGAAAACAGGTCAAGATTTGAAATTGTTAAAAGAATCAATAAAGAAAACCCAACGTGAGAGAATAATGGAAATGTACAGGTCATAAGGAATAAAATTATTATTTATTTGTCTTTATACTTAGTACAACTATACTGTAAATTACATATTTAGGCATTAAATATTACATTTATCTCTTATTGTATATAAGGTGGTCTTGAGAATTTACTATTATGATACATTTTCATTCACTCAGTATTTCAGTTTATCATATAATATTAAAATCACGCAGGAGTGTTCTGTTTTGGTTTTACTTCTCATTCTCCCTTTCATCGCACCTAACAATAAACTCAATTTGCTGAGACAGACACTTTAAATTCTCTAATGCAAATATTCCTTTAATTATTCTAATAGTTCAAGGAAGTAAATGATATGGGAGTCTCTATTTTGTGAACTTTTAGGCACCAAGATTCAAATTCCTTTCCCCAAACCACAACTTTGAACCCTGCATACCATAACCACATGATGTTTTCCCTTCCAAGTTACCCCACACTGAAATTATGTCAGTTCTCAAAAATAATGGTGTCACTCATGAGTGTTCTATTCATGATGATAAAAAAAAACAAGGCTCTATTTTTCATGTTCCATTCAAACTATGTATCAACTTGTATAATCCTTTGAGGTAGTTGTTTTCAATGCTCTCCTAACAACCAAAATCGTTTTTCACAAATAAAAGCCTAAAAAAGTACGACATTTAATTTACATGGAAGCCTCTTGAAGATATTACTTAGCATAAATGAATTTCTTTCGTGGAATAATTTGAGTGGGTCCTCTGAAAAGGGCATTCCATACATGAAAATGTTTGTGTAAATACCATATGAAAACAAGTATTTACTTTAGATTTAGAATAGATACCCACAAAATCCATCCCTCTTTCCAAATTTATCAAAGAATAGAAAATGTTTTTCTGATATTTCTTGGCAAACATACAGAAATTCAAAAGTTTGTGCTAATATGTTATTTATAAACGTTTTAAAAATGAACATCTGTGAAAACTATACTGAGTATAGATATAGATGCTGTTTGTGTCTTCTCTCCCATTCCATAAGCTGTTAAATATCATCATTGCCCTTATTGCTCGCTTTGTGTCCTGTAACTATAATATCCACTGTCTGATATGATAACTTTTGCATTTGGTGTAGTTTTAAAAAGGCATCCCTATAATTCAGGCATTTGAATACCCTTTTTCCAGTTGAAGGCTATTTCGGGAGGCTTTGAAATGTAACTTTACTGGAGGAAATATGTTACTTAAGGTGCACATTCAAGTTTCAAAAGACACTCATACCATTTCAAGTTCAGAGTTTGCTTTGTTTCCTATTTATGGTTTGAGACATGATTTCTCATCCCAGTTCTTTCTGCCATGGCTGTTTCTTGCTCTTTTCACAATATGGACCTTATTTACCCACTGAAATTGTAATCTTGAAATATTCCCTATATTCTATAAATTGCCTTAGTCATGATATTTTAGACACATACACATACATACATACATACACAAACACACACACACACACACACACACACAGAGAGAGAGAGAGAGAGAGAGAGAGAGAGAGAGAGATCCCATAAAAAGAGAAAATACAAAAGACTTGTGAGGGAAAAAAACCTTGACAAACCACTATAAGACAAAGACACTCAAAAAATGTTATTGAGTATCTTTTGTGATGACCATGCACTGCTGAAGATGGGATCTGAGCTTGTCATTTATATTCCCAATGAGACCTCATTGGAGAACTGATTTTTCATTTGCTAGTGTGTTGTGAATTATTTTAAAATGTGTTACATTTGTTTGTTCTGTGGAATATGTGTTCAATGATGCAAAGATTTGTTGCATTCTTTTATGTTGCATTAGTTAAACTCTGTGAAGCACTGTTACTTTGCCTGTCTAAAATACCTGATTAATATAGTAAAGAGCTGAATGGTCAATAGCAAGGCAGGAGAAAAGATAAGCAGGGATTGTAGAAAGAATAAATAGAAGGAGAAAAAGAGGGCTCAGGGAGCGAGGGAAGATCAAGAAGCAGGATAAGGAGGAGGACTCCAGGGACCAACTACCCAGCTACATAGAGTAAGGCATGGAATAAGAAGTAAAGAAGGATGTATAGAAGTAGAGAAAGATAAAAGCCCGGAGGCAAAAGGTAGATGGAATAGCTTTTAAAAAGCTGGCTAGAAACAAGCCAGGCTAAGGCTGGGCATTTGAAAGAAAGAATGAGTCTGTATGTGATTTATTTGAGAGCTAGTTAGGCAGGCTCCCAAAGAAATAAAAACTAAAAGGGTAAAAGCAACCAGGAACACTCATGGTTGTCAATTGGAAATATCTTCTGGGTTAGATATAAAGGCTTGATTCTCTTCTCTCTGTGCTGGTACCTCACCTTGTAGAGCTCCCTTTATGTCCTGTGTATGTGTCCACAGTCTATTGTGAGTTTATTTAATATATGTGTCAGTCTTGATATGCAGACCTTGGACCTTATTTACTTTTTGTTTCCAGCCCCTCTGGAATTTGCAATCTCTCTATACCACTGTGTAGGCATTTTCTTCAGCAACAGAGCCTTAACATGAGTTTGTGAAGAGCAACCAATAGTCTCAGTAATAGCCTGTTTGTTTGGGACATGGACCATTTTGTTCAACAAGTCAATTAAATGTAATCCATTCCGAGAATGGCAATCTTCATTTGATGATGAGAGATATCTAGCGAGACTTCATCGCCTTTGTTATTTGACTGTTTCATTTATATCACTGTCAGGTGTTTATACAATTTAGGAACCTACTACTGTACTAGGTTTCAATATAACCCCTCAAATGGTCCTTAGTATTTGCTGGCATCATTTTCCCCCTTCCTCTTTGATCCTTCAATATAGTATTTCCCCAACCCAATCCATCCAAAACTACCTATTATATTTGCCCTCCTTAGGGTGATCCATCACCCTGCCCTAAGCTGTTACTCTTAACCTACCTTCTGTGGTTATATAATTTTAACTTACTTATTGAAACAGACAACATCCTTTTATAAGTCAATAAATGCTTTATTTGTCTCTGGGGGACTGGGTTACCTCTACCAGTAATATTTTTTCCTACATTCATTTATCTCTCAATTTTATTTTTAACTTCTAAGTAAATATTTCATTGTATAACTGTCCCAAATTTTCTTTACCCATTCATCTGTTGATGGACATCTATTCTGTTTTCAATTTTTGGCTATTATGAATAGAGCAGCAAAAAACACAGTTGACCAATTGTCTCTGTAGTAATATGTAGAATCCTATGTTATAAGTAAATATTGAGATAGATCTGTTTTCAGCTTCCTGATGACTGTCGGACTGATTTTCATAGTGGCTGTACAAATTTACTCTCCCAGCAATGTATGCACATCCCCCTTTCTCTCCATTCTTACCCACATGTGTTGTGTACTGCCATTTGTTTTATTCATCATGGCTATTCTTACTGGACACATAGTTTATTTAAAAATATAAACGTACTTTTTTTCCTGACAAAAGGACATTGGCGCTGGGCTCTGATTCTTCTGCATGGACGGGCTCTGTGGGAGCCTTCTCAGCTTGGTTGATCACCTTCCTGGACCTGGGGGGAGTTGGGAGGACCTTGGACTTAGTATAGAGTGGGGAACCCTGATGGCTCCTTGGCCTTGAGAGGGAGGGAGGGGAGGTATGGGTGGAGGGAAGTGGAGGGAAGGGGGAGAAGGAGGGGCGGGAAGGGGGAGGAGGAGCGGAGGGAGGGGGAGGAGGAGGGAAGGAGATGGAAATTTTTAAATATAAAAAAAAATAAACCATGAGAAAAAAAATGGCAAAATATAAGATCCTCAAGGACGTGGCCTCCATAGCTTTACTAAGCTGTGTGTGAATGAACGAATGCTGTACGTGGCAGAATAATGTGTGGACTCAAATCTCTGGATTGCTATAGAAGGCTGTCAACTGGGGCAAATTTCATAAGGTCATCAATTTTATCATGTTTGAAACTATTAAATTATATCTAAAATTTGTAGGCAAACAATTACACCAAACTATGGGCTCTGGTGACATCTTTTCAGTTATCTTCAACATGAAATGCCTTGTTTCTAGCAAGGATCTAGATCGTGTGTGACTGGTGCCTTGAGACTTTAAAGAACATTCTGTATCAGTGCAGTCTCAGCGTTGTTTTAATATATACTTTCAGCAGCTCAATAATCTGGCATTGTAGAAATACAAGAACAAAGAATTACAAAGAATGAAAAAGAAATTAGTGTATGTACTAGATGTTTTGTGTGTCAACTTGACATTTAAGTAAGAGTCATCAGAGGAAGGAACCTCAGCTGAGGAAATGCTTCCTTGAGATCAAGCTGTAAGGCATTTTCTCATTTGGTGATCTACAGGAGATGGCCCAGGCCTGTTGGTCCTGGTTTTTATAAGAAGGTAGACTGAGCAAGTCATGGGAAGCAAGCCAGTAATCAGTATACCTCCAAGTCCTCTGTATCAGCTTTTGCCTCTAGGATCCTGCCCTATTTGAGTTCCCATCCTGACTTCTTTCAGTGATGAACAGAAATGCTGATGTGTGAGCCAAATAAATCCTCTCTTTCCAAACTTGCTTTACTTTTTGTTCAAGGTAGTAATAGAAATTCTAAGTGAGAAAGTAGATAAAAGATTTCTTTTCATTAAAATATGTTAGAGTGTATGGTCAAGTCAGTGAAAATGAATTTTAATATTCATTCATCATCCCTAACAATGAATCAAAACTAACTTGAAAGAATCTTCGGACTTTTTAAAAGTGATAAAGCTATAGAGAGTCTGTCTTTATAAAGTTGGTATCAATTTATCATCCGTTAGATTTGGCCTTCAATGATATTCTTTGTTCTTATAAAGAAACACAATTCTTATAGGGTATTTATAATTAATCATATAAATTTGACAACTTTATGCTGTAGCACCAAAGTGATAACCATGGAATGTTAGATTAGGAAATGTTCAGGACAATTGGCATAGAGGAAGGCAGAAAAATACTGAATGACCTGAAATAGAAGTTACTTTCCCAGGCCCCTACTTCTTAGTAATAAAAGTCAGGCCCAATGGTGTTTAAGAGAGAATACCTGAGGAAAGTCTTCATTACAAAAAGAGCATAAGCAGAATTAGATATATACTCAAGTGACAGAAGAGGACAGTGGGTTAAAGCATCAGTGCTTTGTAATCCTGTGGATTTTATATTAAAGCTGACACAATAATTAGATGATATTCAAAGCTCATGGACAGAGTTTCTAGTAATAATGTTGTAGTTTAAATTAAACTAATCCTCATGCAATTAGCACTAGATCTGTGACAATATCTCAACAACAGGTAAGTGGAAACAATCTCTGGCAAGAATAAAATATAAGAAAATCAATACACTGAGAAGAAAGGCAATTTGAACCCTACAAAGGGAATTATTACCCTCTGATCACTGGGCTACCAGTGCCTAGTTTAATCACTGGGCCAGAAGGACCACTGTAAGTTGAGTTTAGAAGAGTCTACGGGAGAGAATGGCCATCAGAGAGTAAATACAGATGATATAGGAAAGTAAGGACTGGATAGATTTATGTCAAATTGACCTGAATTGACAAATCTAATCTAACAAGTGGACCATTATCCTAGCCTATATTGCATGTATTATGTGGTACATTACAGAATACTTTCAGATATGTTATTTCTTACCAATTCCTAATACAGATAGTCCCATTATCAGGTTACAACCTAGAATATATTGTATTAGAATCAGTCTCCCCAAAGTCAGATCACACATAAGTGGTCAAACTATTATTTAAATTCTGCTCTTCAAATTCTAAATTGCTGCACAATTTTCACAGTGGCACCAAAAAAATTGAAGTGTAGTTAGACATATCAAAATTAAACTTCTTGAAGCCAAGGATAAGAAACAATCTTGAAATCTCTGAGGAGGAAAAATGACACATTATTACATAGAGAAAAACAACATGAATTGTCATGATTGTCTCATCGAAAAATACATAGATCAGGATGAGTAGAATAGCATAAATATAATTATTTTAAAAGATATATCAACCCAAAATTCTACATCTCTTAAAAATTTTCCTTATTGGTATCTTATATTTTGTCATTAAGAAAATAATAAAACATATCTTCTTACAGTATGCTGTGTATAAAATATGGCACAAAAACTTTAGGTAGGGGGAAATGATGCCAGAGAATAACTTGCATTTTTAAGTAATGAGTAAATCAGAAATGATAATAATTTAATAAATTAAAGTGCTTTTCTAGTTGTATCAAATACATGCAATATGTGAAATAAATATGACAAAAGAGCTTTCATTGCATATGCATCTAATATTTACGACACCTGAAAGAGAAGGAAAACTGGAGCTTGAAAGATGTTTGTATGGTTTGAAGCCGTCTATGCTTAACATGAAGCTAAGTAGTATTAACTCCAGCTGAGTTGTTAAGGTTGCAAAGACAGAGACTGAATATTTAATGAAAAGGATAGGACCATTATACTGCATCCTAGGGGCACACTTTATATACAAAGCTTCAGCGAGACTGAAACTAAATAGGATGGAGCAAATATACTATGCTAACAACAAATACAAAAAAGTTTGAGTGGAAAAATTCATATTGAGTAAAATACAAGTAAAATGTGGCCATTAACAAAACTATGGCTTTGTAATAAAAAGCAACAGTAACAGGTGGAAGGATACAATAATTCTAAATGTATTAGTATCTGATTACAAAGTATTGAGTTTCAAAAACAAAGGAGTGGGATTAGGAAACATGGTAGGAAATTTCAGCATTCTTCTTACAGGATAACTAGCAAAAGCAAACAAACAAACAAAAACAAAGAAACAAAAAACAGGAGATAAAGAAGAGATAGATACATTTACCAATCCCTTATGGCATTTGGAGAACTTTCAATAATTACACATACCTCCCTTCCCCAGTGTGTACTGAATGTCTATTAATAGGGCCTCAGACTAGGCCTCCATTTTTATTTATGAGAATTCAAAGAATAAATTCTTGCAGAGTATCATTTCTGACAGCAAAGGTATTACATTATAATTCTGTAAAATGAAGTCATCTACGAAGATCTCAGCTGGACTTGAGACAGCATGCTTCTAAGTGACCCACAGAGCAGTAATGATACAGCAGAGGAAGTCAGAGGGCCCTGTGCACTGAACCAGAGGAACATGTAATGATTTATACAAGTTTAGTAAAGGAAAAATAATTTTGTTTTGGTGTATTTTAAATGTGTAAGAAAATAAATATTTAAAAGGACTCCTGTTGATAAAAGTAAAATCATCATGAGACACAAATAAATAAGACTTAGATGTCTGTTCATTATGAATATGTACAGTGTATACAAATATATATATATATATATAGTATGCTGTGCTGTCTTTAATATTGACTTAGAATTTCTTCTACATGAATTTATAGTAATAAACAATACAGATAATTCCATTATTAGATAAAGGACAAGAGCTTTTAAAATTTTTAATATCTAAATTAATTATTTTAATTAACCGTGAATAAAAGAATGATAGCCCCATTCATACTGATGGGAGATTATTTTTAAAACTAATGAACCCAGGAGGAGATAAAATTAAATGAAGAATTTGTTTTAAACTATTTTATCTTTCTTATCTTATGAAGCTCTTGAGCCTTCTATATTTCCCCACAGCAGAAAAGTATAAAAATATTTCATACCTCAAACTCAGATATTTATTCCTGGGCTCCCCATTCTACATTATTTTAGTGTATTAATAATGGATATATCCTTGGTATTTTGAGTATTGCACATTATATTTGTAGATGTGTTGTAGAGTAGCTGTGTTTTCTTGTTCTTTTTTATAAAGCATTAGAATTGTTTTCTTTTTTAAGCCTGATTAATTTTTTCTTTATTCATTTTACATAACAACTACACCCTTCCCCACCCTTACTTTTAAAAGGTAAGGCCTGCCAGTTGAAATCAACAACTGGAGGCAGGACCAATTCCCTTCCCCCTGCATCATGAATGAGCAAGGCATTTCACCATCGGGGAATAGGCTCCAAAAGGCCAGCTTGTGAACCAGGGTAGACCCTGGTTCTCCCCACCACTCACCATGCTCCTCCCCTCCTCCCTGCCACTCAACATGGTCCCCTTAAACAGATTAAGATTCACATTTGCCATCCACATGCAGAGGGCCTAGTTCAGTCCTATGCAAGCTCCACAGCGTTAGTGTTAGTCTAGAGTTTATGAGTTCCCGTGAGCTTAGGTCAACTGTATTTGTGGGTTTCCCCTTCAGAATCTTGACCCCCCCTTACTCATATAATAGCTCCCTCTTCTCTTCAACTGCACTCCCTGAGCTTTGATCTCAGTATGGTGCTTAGCTACGAATCTGCATCTGCTTCCATCAGTTGCTTGATGAAGGTTCTCTGATGGCAGTTAGGGTATTCACCAATCTGATTGCAAGGGAAGGTGAGATCAGGAACACTCTCCAATATTGTTAGGAGTTGTAGCTGGGGTCATCCCTGCGGATTATTGATAATTTTCCTAGCATTGAGTTTCTCCCTCACCCCTCTGTTAAGCTATCTCCTTCATTGCTCTCCCACATCATTCCTCCCCAAACTTGACCATCCCATTCTTTCATGTTCCTATCCTCCATGACCTCCTTTCTATCCCCACCCCAGCATTTACCCAGGAGATCTCATCTAGTTTCCTTTCCCAGGACAATCCATGCGTCCTACTTAGTGCCTTCTTTGTTACCTAGCTTCTCTGGGACTGTGGATTGTAGTCTTGTTATCCTTTGCTTTACATCTAGTATCCACTTACGAGTGGATATGTACCATGTGTGGATTTCTGGGACTGCTATACCTCACTCAGGATGAGTTTTTATGTTTCTATCCATTTGCCTGCAAATTTTATGATGTCATTGTTATTTTTTACAACTAGGTAATATTCCATCATGTAAATGCACCGTGTTTTCTTAATCCATTCTTCTGTTGAAAGGCATCTAGATAGTTTCCATGTTCTATTGTGAATAATGCTTTTATGAACATAGTTGAACAGGTGTCCTTGTGGTATGGTTCAGTATCCTTTGGGTATTTTTCCAAGAAACATTCTCCTTTTATAAAATGTTGAAAGTCAGAATTTGTAGCTACAAATATTCTCTGTCCCACTGGTCCCCCTGGACTGGGTTTCTTTAACCCTGCTGTTCTCAAAGCTACTTATGAAATAACCACTCTGAGACTTAATATTAATTACATACTCTTTCTTTTCTGTAAGTATTCATCTGTTTGTGAAATGCCAAATTTATAAATGGATATCTGGCACTAGAGAGAGAGAGACAGAGAGGGAGAGAGAGAGACGGAGAGAGCAACAGAGAGAGATAGGAGAGAGGGAAGGAGGGAGGGAGGGAAGAAGGAGGGAAGAGAGGGGAGAGGAAGAAAGAGAAGGGAGAGAAAAACAAGAGGGGAGCAGATGAAGGAAGGGGAGAGAAGTGGAAATGAGATCACTTGAGAAAAGATGGGTCATAATTCAAAATGGAATATTTTAAATAATTCTTAATGTGGTGTGTGGAGCTACTGGTTTTACATTTAAGAGAGTTGAGTTTCTTTCAATAACATACAACAAAATTTCTTTGTAAAGTTTCTCTTGTTCATTTATTACCAACATTACAAGCGTTGTTTAATATTCCATAATAAGAGGTCTTATTTGGTTTAATTGTTTTCTATTTTGCTTCAGAGACCTTTTCATCCCTGAATTCTTCCCACTCTCATAAAACCACATTAAATCTTTTTGTTAGTTCTAAGGTCAGCGAACAGTGTTTTGTAGGATTGTACCTATCATTAAGCAAAGTGAAATGTGAATTATTCATGGAAAAATTTATTAAGCAGGTAATTATCCTCCTTAGGGAATTGGTTTGCACTTTCGACTTACACCACTTCTTTGTGTGCCTTGCCATCTTATTGAATTAAAGGAATTGTTCTGTGACAATGTACCTTTCTCCCACGTATTTTGAGGAAATTACCCATTTTGTAACTGCAATGCATCCTTTATCTAAAGGTGGCTTACTTATTCATTGCACACATACTTGTGCTGATGGAGATCTGAGGAGGTCCTTGGAGTTGGGAGGTGGCCTGGTATTTGCACTGAGCTTCTAATGACATCTAAAATTAAATTCTGAACTCTTTCTGACTGTGCTAAATTGATAATAACATTACAGATAAAGGAACATGTCAAAGGTGTTCTAAAGTTTTAATCATTTTTTTCTTTAGAAAAAAATAGGAAGTTATTTCATCTCTGTCCCTTGACGTGCTTATCTCCTCATTTCTATGACTGTATTTTCTTTGATCCAACATTTTCTCTTTTTTCTCAACCTTTAAATTATCATGTAAACCTTCTGACAATCAATTCAACAGAAGATCATTGGATATGAAATACTTATTGTGCACCAATATAGGGAGCCAGTCTACAAACACGAGCCTAAGTTCAAAAACTCTGCAGCAGGGGCACATATAAATGCAAAAGGCAATTATAACAAAGTGAAGTAGCAGCAGAAATTGTCAAAGGGCTTGAGAGGTGTGCAAGTAAAAAGCCCAGCAAATGGTTCAGAAAACTGCACAGAAGACAATGGCAGGCTAGTTTTGGCATGAACAAATCTGAAGTTCACATTTTTCATTTATTTTCTTTAGGATGATTTTTCCTTGAAAATTGTAACTTTTGGTTAAGATGATATGATTAAAACCTAGCAGGTTTCATAAATATGTAATAACACACATATTTAAGCAAAAGCTCTGGTATTGTATGCAAGAGTCCATTGCTTTAGAGCCTCTTAATGGTATTTGTAGTATGATAAAACTATTAGCATCCTCTGCATAGACATATTGTCTATCATCACCTTTAAGGAAACAACACACAGTTACATACTCTTGTGATATATTTTACACTCCACAGAGCTCGACTTGGTGCTAAATCATTCATGGCATTGTATCTTGTAGGTAGATCAAAGTGTTTTAAGTCTACTTGCAATGCTATCTGCAGTACTGTACTGAGAGGTCATATAATCTGCATGCTGACTACTCTATCTGGAAAAAATCCCAACCCAAACATTCTGTCTTCCAGTTAGTTATACAGAAATAGTCAATCTGTATAAGAAAAACATACATGTTTTATCAATTTTCTCTCTAAAAACAATTGGCATTTTATAGAAACTGCGTTTCATGGGGTTCTGATTGATTATCAGAATGCTCTAACATCTGTTTTTTGTATGGAACCCAGTGCCCCCTACATGTTAGGCAATTTTCTAGTCTGGCAACATCTCTTATTGAGTAGTGTTATAAAAAGATATGATGGCAACTAATGTTTAGTTTGCCTTTTGAAACTCTATTGAAGAATTTAAATTTCCACATCAGAAAACATAAAGAAATAGTATAATACATTCATCTTTTAAAAACATGTGAATGAAGTTATTTTTCTACACAATGTGGAATTCAGGTATATAAAACATGCAACTTGATTTTTGAGCTTCATTCTGAGATGATTTTCTAAGATGTGATTTAAAGAAAGTATCTCTAGCAATCCTACAACTTTCCAAATTGGTGACTTTTTTTTTGTGTGAACTCTAGTTCATGAGCCATAATGTCTCCCAGATTACACACAGGCACCTTGCTGGACCAAAGGCTGTTCTTACATTCATTCCTTCTGGGTCTCTCAAATGAACAGTAATTTTTCCATTGTCAATAAGATAAATCTTTCTTTTCACTCTGTTTACTAAGAAGTTCTTTCAGTTTGGTATATATAAAAAGATTGTCTGTAGAGCATAGTTATAAAGAATTTACAATCAAAAAACATGCTATCCTGTTGGAATGGGACGGATGGAACAGGGGACCAAACCGGACTCTCTGAATGTGGCTGACGGTGGAGGAGGACTGAGAAACCAAGGACAACGGCGATGAGCATGATCTCTACAGCATGGACGGGCTCACTGTGAGCCTTGTCAGTTTGGTTGCTCACCTTCCTGGACTTAGGGGGAGCTGGGAGGACCTTGGACTTAACATAGTGAAGGGAACCCTGATGGCTCTTTGGCTTGGAGAGGGGCGGAGTGGGGGTATGGGTGGAAGGGAAGGGAGGGAAGAGGGAGGAGGAGGGGAGGAGATGGAAATTTTTAATAAAAAAATGAGAAGAAAAAAAACATGTTATTTTATATTTAGCTCCATTAAAATGTCAAAGTTTTATACTTGACTGTAGATGAATGAGATAGTACTAACATTAAAAAATCAGTTGTGCATTTTAAACATCTGTGACAGTCTGATGGCATAAAAATGATTATGAAAAGATAACAATTGACTGGATGCTTCAGAATAAATGATTCAAGCAATTTCTAGAAAACCTGGGGGAAACAGAGGTCAAGCATGAAAAGTTGATAATGAGAAAGTGAAATAGTCAGTCCTTATCGGATTCATTATCTAGGAAAAAAAGCTCGTGTGAAAAGCTCCGTTAGCAATCAATGAATATTGGCCTTTTCCTCACAAATCTGTCTTCAGAGAACAACTGCAGGTGTCTCCATTTGAGATTATAAGTAAAGCAGATATAAAGGTAAGGCACTATTTTAGAAAAGAAAAAGAAAAAATAGATTAAGTCTCATATATATCAGTATATGAAGGTTTATACCTTTGTCATCTTAGAACTTTGGGCATATTTGAAAAAAAGAATAGCTAATATGTTCTTCTAGGACCACCCTGTACTCCTTACACAGACACACACTTACACACACACACACACACACACACACACACACACACACACTCCTTTTATTGAAAACAGTATTTTTCATTCTCACAGAGCATATCTTGATTACAGTTTCCCCTACCTATATATTTTCCAGCTCTATCCCACCCACCCCCTATACCAACCCCACCAACCTCTTTTCTGTCTATCTTTAGAAAACAAACAGGTTTCTAAGAAATAATAATATAAGCCAGAAACTAACAGACTGGAATTAGATAAAATATACAAACAGAAGGAAAAGAAAGCAAGAGAAAGTATAAGATACAGAACCACTCACTCACACTCTCTGGAATCCCATAAAAACATTGAACTGGAAGTCATAGTATATAAAAAAAGAACCTAAAAGGTAAAGAGGGAGAAGAAGAATTACATAAATATAAGAAAAGACAACACTTTAGTAATAATAATGAGTTTAAAAGAAGGAAAAGTCATGACATAACATTATGAGGCAAGGACCCTTAAAAGATGCCTCTGAGATCATTTTCTGTTGGCCTTCTACTACTGAACATGCTGTCCACCCATAAGAGGAGCTTGTTTCACAGAAAGACTTCCTTGGAAAGAATTAAATGTTCATTGGCAAGTGATTGGGGTAGGCATGATGGTTAGGTATGTGTCCACTTCTCCTTTCACTTCTAGGACCCCATCAGATGCAGATTCATCCAGACCCTGTGCATGGTGCCCCAGTCTCTGTCAGTTCATATATACTTGATTAGATTGACCTTGAGGGCCATGTGTCTTACATCTACTTGGCTCTTCCACTCTGTTTCCTCTTACAAAGAGGTTACCAGAGTCCTGAAGGGAGGGATTTTATGGGGACATTCCATTTAGGGATGAATGTTACACGGCCTTTCATGCTCTGCATATTGTCTGGCTGTGGGTCTCTATTTCTGTTCCCATCTGCTGCAGGAGGAAGCTTCTCTGATGATAGGTGAGCAAGGCACTGATCTATACATATGGTAGAATGTCATTAGGAAACGTGTGTTTTGTTTTGGTCTGTTTGTTTGTTTTAGAACAGTTGTATTGTTTACATCCTGGGTCATTGGCTATCTAGTCTCCCGTCCTCAGTCACCCAGACAGTATCAGGTATGGGTTCCATCTCATGGACTTGGCCTTTAGTCAAATCAGATGTGTTAATGGATATCTAGGTTACTTCCTATTTCTGGATATTATGAATAGAGCAGCAGTGAAATTGAATAAGGAAATGCCCCAGTGGTAGGATGAAGATCCTTTGAGTATAAGACTAAGAGTCCTATAGCTGGGTCTTGTGTTAAATTGATTTCCATGTTTCTGAGGAATCACCATACTGATTTCCGTAGTGGCTATACCAAGTTGTACATTTGCAAGCAATGTATGAGTGTTCCCCTTACACCATATCGTTGCCAGCATGATCTGTGTCTTGTTTTATTGATCTTAGCTATTCTGACAGATGCAAGATGAAATATCAAAGGAGCTTTGATTTGCATTTTCCTGATGCCTTAGGATGCTGAACATTCCTTTAAGTGTTTCTCAGCCATTTGAGTTTTGTCTTCCGAGAATTTTCTGCTTAGGTCTGTACTAAATTTTTAATTGGGTTATTTATTTTCTTAATATCTAGTTTTGAATTAATGACATGAATCTAGTAAAAAAAATAACATTCTATGGGTTGCTGCATTGGTTTTTGTTAGTTTTGTTTTTGTTTAATGCCATGCACCCCTCCCCCATTCACGCTCTATGCACTACAATACAGTTTGTAAGCTTCCGGCAAGGGGTTGGAGGTTGAGAAAACATGCAGAGAGACAGACAGACACACGGACCTCTAATCACTGGTACAAAAGCCCTTTTTAAATAGCACCACGGAGGCTTAAATACCCAGCAGTCAATGGCCAACAGGTGAAATTCCTATCCTCTGATACTCTAGGCAAGGCACAGCTTTTAGTAACTTCAATTAGAAGGCTCTAGCAGGGAAGAGCAGCTGAAGGCCAGGACTCCAATTGGTCCCAACAGTTTAATTTTTATTTATTCTTTGTGTTGTTTTCACATCATGTTTCCCGATCACACCTATCTCCACCCCCACCCCAAAATAAATCAAAAGAAAATTTAAGAGAAAAAGAGGGTAAAATGAAAGGGCTACTGATTTTTTTTGTTTTGTTTTGTTTTGTTTTGTTTTTCGAGACAGGGTTTCTCTGCAGCTTTTTTAGAGCCTGTCCTGGAACTAGCTCTTGTAGACCAGGCTGGCCTCGAACTCACAGAGATCCGCCTGCCTCTGCCTCCCAAGTGCTGGGATTAAAGGCGTGTGCCACCACCGCCCGGCAGGGCTACTGATTTTTGTGAATTAAGTTTATATCAACCTACTTTGTTGAAAGTATCAGCTGTAGGGCATCCTCGATGAAACTTTTGGTTTCACTTATGTAGAGTATCATACCATCTTCAATGAAAGATGCTTTGACTTCTTCCTTCCCGAGGTATAGCCCCTGGATATCTCAGTTATCTTACTGTTCTAGTCAGAACTTCAAGTATTATATATAAATATGGAAAGAGTGGACATTTTGTTTTGTACATGATTTTACTTTGGAATTACTTTGAATCTATCTCCATTTAATTTGATGTTGGTTATAGTCTTCTTGAAAATTTTCTCTGTCAGTTTTAGGTATATTTTTGTATCCTAAATAACTAAAGAACTTTTATCAAAAAGGGTGTTGGATTTTGTCAAAGATCTTTTGTGGCACCCAATGAGAGGGTCATGTGTGTTTTTTTTTTTCCCTTTCAGTTCATTCATCTGGTGAATTTCAATTAATGTGTTTTGTTTATTGAACTATTTTTGCATCTCCAGGATAAAGACTACTTGATGATCCTAGATCAAGGAGTTGATGTGTTCTTGGACTGTGTTTGCACATACTTTATTGAGCATGTTGGCATCTGTTCATGTGGGAAATGGGGCTTTAATTCCCATTCCTTGTTGAGTCTTTATGTGGCTTGAATATCAGTTTAACTGTGAGCTCACAAAGTTAATTTGGCAATGTTCCTTCTGTTTGTTTGTGGACTAGTTGGAGGAATATTTGTGTTAACAACTCTTTGAAACTTTGGTGGTAGAAAACTTTAAATTACTATTTCTATTTTTTAATTGATTTTAATGAGCTTTACATTTTTCTCTATTTCTCTCCCTGCATCTCCCCTTCCCTTTAGCCCTCTCCCATGGTCCCCATGCTCCCAGTTTACTCAAGAGATTTTGTCTTTTTCTACTTTGTCATAAGTCTATTTAATTTGCTTATCTGAAGTTGATTAATTTCTTAAGTGGTATCTATCAAGGTAATTATTTATTTCTTTTAGAGTTTCCAATTTGGTGGTGTATAGGCTTTTAGGGTTTGTATATCTTGTTGATTTTCCTGAAGAACCAACTTTTTTTTTCATTGAATCTTTGTATTGTTCACTTTCTATTTTATTGAGTTCAGTCCTCAGTTTGATTATTTCTTGTCTTCTGATTCTCTTGGGTATAATTACTACATTTTGTTCTAGAGTTTTTAGCTGTGGTGTTGAGTTGCTAGTGTTTTTGTTCGTTTTTTATTTTTGTTTGTATTTTTTTTATATGTAGACACTTAGTTCTATGAACTTACCTCTTAAAACATCTCTCACTTTGTTTCATATTTTTGGATATGGTGTTATTCATTGTTATTAAGTATTTTGAAAGTCTTTCTTTCTTTATTTCTGTCTTGGCCCACTTTTCGTTCAGTATAGAGTTTTTCAGTTTTTATGAGCATGTAAGCTTTCTGTTGCTGATATTGACAATTAATTCATGGTTGTAGAAAAATAGGATGCAGGGAATTGCTTCAATTTTCTTGTATCATTTGATTATTTCTTGGTGTCCAAGTCTGTGGTCAATTTTGAATAATTCCATAAAGTGCACAGAAGGCATATTCTTTTGTGTTGGGGTAAACTGTTCTGAAAATAACTTCCAGTGTTTCTTGGTTTATAAGGTATGTTAATTCCAGTATTTCTCTGTTTTATTTTTGTCTAGGTGACCTGTTCATTGGTGATAGTGGGGGATTCGAAGTCTACCATGATCAATGTGTGAGTGTCGGTATGCAATTCAAGATGTAGTAGAGTTTCTTTTATAAATTGTGTTCCCTTGCAATTGGGGGGAGGAATTAATGTTAAGAATTAAAATGTGATGTTGGTACATTTTTCCTTGATGAATCTCAAGTATTCTATGCTTTTTCTTCTGATTAGTTTTGGTTTGAAGTCTATTTTGATAAATGGCTATACAGTTGTGTGACAATGGTTTTACCCTGTAAATATTTGTTTCTTATACTTTTTAAATAAAATGCTGATTGGCCAGTAGCCAGGCAGGAAGTATAGGGGAGGTAACAATGTAGAAAGTAGAGGTGTGGCAATGAGAACTGGAGAATTCTGGAAAGAGGAAAGAGTCTTCTTTAGAGTCTTCATTGAAGAGTCAATTGATATAGGAGGGTCATCTGTCTATGTGTTACTTTAATTGTTTAATAAGGAAATTGCCTTGGTTTTTTGATAGGCCAGTCCTTAGGTGGGTGGAGTAGACAGAACAAAATGCTGGGAGAAAGAAGCAGAGTCATACAGACGCCATGAAGCTCCAGCCCAAGATGGATGTAGGTTAGAATCTTCCCAGTAAACCACCACCTCGTGGTGCTACACAGATTATTAGATTATTATTATTATTATTATTATTATTATTATTATTATTATAAATGGGTTAATCAAGATGTAAGAATTAACCAATAAGAGGCTGGAACTAATGGGCCAGGCAGTGTTTAAATAAGTATAGTTTCTGTGTTATTGTTTCTGGGGCTAAGCTAGCTAGGCAGCTGGGAGCTGGGCTGTGGGAAGTGGCCTGCCCCTCCTTTTACAGCAATTCTAATATGTTATTCACTTTTGCCTTTGTAACTTAATATTCTTTCTTTTTTTCTGGATACTTAGTATTTGGATGGTGTTGTGTCATGTGAAATTCTTTTCTGGTCCAATTTCTTTGTGTTATGCATGCTTCCTGTACCTTTTTATGGATCTTCTTCTTAAGGTTAAGAAATTTTTTTTTGAGTCTGTTAAAAATATTTTCTGGGTGTTTGAGCTGAGATTCTCCTATTTTTCTCCTTCTATTCCTAATATATTTAGTTTTAATATTTTTATGATGTCTTAGATTTCCTGGACATTTTCTGTCAGGAATTTTTATATTTAACATTTGTTTGACTGATATATTCATTTCTTCTACCATATCTCAATGTTTGAGTTTCTCCCTTCCATCTTTTGTATTCTGTTGTAGTTTGCTGATGTAGTTCCTGCTCAAATTCCTATTTTTTCTAGTTTTCCCTTAGTTTATGTTCTCTTTACTGATTCCATATCAGTTTTCAGGTTTTGGACAGTTTTCTTCGTTTCCCTCCATTGTTTGTTTGTGTTTTACTGAATTTATTTAGGACTTTATTCATTTCTGCTTTAAGGGCTTCTATCATCCTCCTACATCTTTCTCTTATTTTTCAGCTATGTTGAAATATTGAGAGCCTGATATGGTAGGAGAGTTGGGTTCTAGTAGAGAGACATGTTGCCTTGGCTGTTATTAATTTGGTTTTTATGCTGATATCTAGGAATCTGGGACTGAGGGGCTTATAGGTCTACCTGTTGGTTTCTGGATTTGTCTTTGTTAGGTGGATACTTTTTCATGGTTTCTGTTTCCTTTCTGTATTTTTGGAGAGGGTGTTGCCTGTCGAGAAATTTTCTTTGGACTGATCATTGTAACCACCGAGGGTTGCAGGTAAAATAGTGAAATGTGGTATTGGGAGATGGCAATTAAGAATGGGCATAGGCTAGGAGTTGAAGGGTTTCACAGGAGAGGGAAAACTAGGGTGTTCAATCAGGATCTGCTCATTTCATCTTCTTAGAATGACAGGGAGACAGCGACAAGAGGTAACCCCAGAGGGTCTGTTATAGAGCCAGGGATGAGACTAGGGATTAGACATGGAGGAACAGAAGTAAAGAAAGAGATCTACACCGAACCTACTGCTTCCCTGTCAGGAGTGGTCTGGGATAAGCAGGGAGTATCTTCTAGAGTTGGGTAACAGGGAAAAACAACAAAGATGGAGAGGAAAATAAAGACGAGAAGGTCTGTTTTGTCTAGAGGAGATGAAAATGAGAAGCATGGAAGCCTGTGAGGCTGCCACAGGAATTCTGCTGCAGAGCTGGTGACGAGACTGAGGTATTACATCGGGGAGATGAGAGGAAGAAGAGATCTGCAGGCAGCCTACCTTCTTATGTTGCAGACATATTTGTCATTTTTACATAGGAAGGCTACTAATTTTTGAGGTAAATTTTTATCCAGATACTTTGATCAAATTGTTTATCAGCTATAGGAGTTTCCCAGGAGACTTTTTGGCATCACTTGTATAACTTATCAGAATATCTTCAAATAAAAATACATCGATTTCTTTCCAATTTGTATGCCCTAGATATCCTTCAGTTTTCTTATTGCTCTAGCTAAGACTTCAAACACTATATTAAAGAGGTGTGGAGTAAGTGGAGAGTCTTGTCTTGTTCTTTTAGTGAAATTGTTTTGATTTACTCTCCAGTTATGTTGATGTTGGCTATGAGATTGCTATAAACTATTTTTATTATGCTGAGTTATATCCTTTGCATCTTTAATCTTTCAGGACTTTAACCTGAATATATTTTGGGTTTTGTAAAAGGCTTTTCCTCCATATAAGGAAATAGTCTTGAAGGCTTTATCTTACAGTGTGTTTATTTTATAGATTATCTTTATGGATTTATCTATATTGAATGATCCTTGCATCTCTAGGATACATTCTGCTTTATCATAGTGGATTATATTTTGGTGTGTTCTTGTATTTTGTTTGTAAATATTTTAATGAGAATCTTTGCATCTATGATCATAAGGCAATTTGATTTGTAATCTTTTGTTTCTCTCCCTCTCCCTCTCCCTCTCCCTCTCCCTCTCCCTCTCCCTCTCCCTCTCCCTTTTTCTTTCCCTCTCCCTCTCCCTCTTCCTCTCCCTCTCTCCCTCTTGGTCTCTGTCTCTCTCTCTCTTTCTTGTTGAGATTGTTGTTTGACTTCAGGCTGACTTTGATCTTTTAAAACAAATTGAGCAATGTTCCTTCTGTTTGTAGTTTGTGGAATAGTTTGAGGAGTATTTTCATTATTTCCTCTTAAATTGTCTGGTAATATGTAGTGGGCATGGTCGGCCGGCAATGGGAAATAACCAAACTAGGCTTATATGAAATATTCAGCTTTAATACAAGGAGAAAATTGGAGAAACTTACAGAGCCAGAGTTCCAGCGAAGAGCAGGGAACCAAGAGGGCAAAACAAACAAAACAGGGATCTTTTAAAGGTATTTTGTGCCCCAGAGGGGTCATGCTCCTCAGACAAGGGATTGGTCAGCTTCCCCATCAGTAAAATTCTGTGCTAAATCATCTTGCCTTGAGCTTTTGAGGGGTGGCAGAATTTAATACTTTTTTTCCATAGGGGTTATATGTTTGTTTAAACTTATTTTCTCATCTTTAAACAACTTCGGACCTCCTTATTTTTTACACCGTGTAGAATGTGTATTAGGAAAAACTAAAAATATTCTCTACTATGAAAGGTACCCTGAATCCAAAAAATCCACATGCAAAAAAAAAAGTAAGCACCGTAATATAAACACATTTCTTCAACACTATAAAGAATCTATTCAAATGTATCATAAGCCTTAATATAAGATCTGAAACTGAAATTTATAAAGGAATAGAGTAAAGACAACTTCAAGATACAGGTACAGCAAGCTGCTGTTTGAAACTAAAATGCTTCCTCTCTGGAGAGGAAACAGTGGAGTGAGGAGAACTCCTACAGAACAGGAGAACACCTGCACCAACTTATGTCTGACTCAGAGTTACTACCATGAATATAAAAAATACAAAGAGCAAAACAGCATGCCAAATCATTCAATTCTTTATTAGATTAATGAATATGAGTGACATTTCTTAAATGAAGAGATAGAATTCCCAATAGGTAGTAGCTACTTTCATGAGCTATCAAGGAAGTGCAAATTCAAACATTTTTGAAGTTGAACCTGACAATCTGACTCTGTTGGAAAGACTACTATGAAGAGCACCAAAGCAATCAGTGCTGGGGAAGATGCGGGGATGGGAATGTGCTTGCTGGTGCAAAGGCAGACTGGTGCTTAAACTCTGGAATTCAGCATAGAGGGTTGTAAAAACCTCTGAAGTTGAAACTTTATATGATTTAGACCAATTATGCTAATACACTCAAATGAATCTATATATGTTTACTGCACACATGCTTGTATATTTGTGTTTATTGCTATCCTATTCATTATAGACAAACGACTTGTATAAACATGACAGATTTTTATTTGACTGTAAAGGAAAATTAAATTAAAACATACACAGGAAAATGAATGGAATGAGGGCATTATCCATACTCAGGAATATAAATGTCTGACCTTCTGATGTAGAATGCAGATTTATGTACATATATATGTAAATAAGTGTAACTGTGTGTTGCATATATATGTATATATCTGTGTGCTTTTGCCTTCATGTATGGATGTGTGAGATTACATGAAACTGAAAAGGGGAAATGAGAAGGGATAAAATAGTCCAAAGGTCAGAGGCGTATGGAAGAAGAGAGAATAAAATAATATATATGCCATGAACACAGAAGGGGTAAATATTTGGGGACTAGAAATAAATAGAGGGAAGATGCGGTTGGGCAGATAGTAGTGACAAATAAGAAAAGGACGAATATGTATACATATGAACACACACACACATATATACTACCTTGTGGTATGAGAAAGGGAAATACAAATAACTAGCTTTTAAAGGCAGCAACAAAAATAAAAAGAGAGAGAAAACAAGAGAAAACAATTGTTCTTATATATCAATAGTATACTTGCAGTCCACAAAATCATTCTTCAATGTTTACATATATATAAACATAGGAGCCAACATGTTTTAAATGATACATTTTGAAATATCAGCCACCATAATCCTTAAAATGCAATAGAACAAGAGGTTGCACATAGTCATTTACTTTTGAGACTCCAAGGCACAAATAGAGACAGATAGAGACAAATAGATAGCCTACCACAAAAGAGATGGCAGATAAAAGAAATTACATTTTCAGGATGCCAAAGATAAGCTCAGAAGAGTGATGTAACAATGAAGGCAGCATAGGTTGTTACATATACATATAGACCAGGGCAGAAATGGCTCAGCTGTACTTCAGTGTGATCATTTTCATGGGTGTTGTTGTACACACTCAAATTGCAGGTGTGTTATCCAGAGTTCTTCCCGTGGGTTTTATCAGGTTTCATGCTGCCGCTCATGTTTCTGTGTGCATGGCTTTTACACACTTCAACCTGGTGATTCCCTTCATCAGCAACTCTTGGACTACTGATAACTTTCTCAAAGTCCCCAAAGCAAAAAGACCTTGGAAGGTTACATCCCACTCGTTCTCCACCGTGCAGCAATTACTAACAGCTGTGAGCTTTTCCAAACACGTCTCCTACCTCGTACTGTAGAGGTGACTCCCATTTGCTTGCTAAGCAAATCTCTGGTTCTATAGACTACCTTCAGCATCTACTTTGTTAAGAACCCAGATATACACACACAAACGAACCTGCTTAGTATCTGCTGGTATCCTCACCCTTAGTATCTTCTGGTATTCAGACACCCGGCTGTCACATCTCCTTTCTAAGTCACTATGTCTCGTATCCATCAGCTCACATTGATGGATACATTTGCTGTGCAGATGTTGGAAGTAACTTGTTTAAAGATTTGTCTTTCTTGACAACATCCTGATCCAGGAGGAAAGGGACATACCTGGTATGGGACAGGAAGAGCCTAGTACTTCTGCTGGGCTTGAAGGGGGAAAGGAGGTGAGGGAATGACGTTCCGAGTGGTCAGGGCTCTACTACCTTTATATTTGTTGATCAATAGTACCTCATATGAAAGAAAGTTCTGTCATTTTTGGAGTAATTTTTGTACTTCTGATAATCAAACCTAGGACTCCTATGTACCAAGCTGTTGACTCTGCTCCCAGGCATTCCCTTGCCACTTTTTAAACCTGTCTTTCTAGAAAGACTTCTTCAGTAAATCACTTGCAAACCTTAACTCAGCTGATGATCTAGTTTGTGAAAGCTTCGCCTTGAACATAGAGTGAAAACTTCTGTGTACCAACAGTGCATTGTCAACAATTTTATAGTTCTGAGACAGTGAAGGGTGCAAAACATGAAAACAATAGATTCGTGGGAGTTACAGCAACTACAAAGTTCGACCATATATTTTCTTAACTACTTAAATAACACACACCAGTAAGTTCACTGCCTCTGTGTGTTGGAAATGCCACAGCATTTCCAAAACTTTCTTCTTCGCCCCATTTATAATATTATGCTCAAGCAATTAAGAATGTTTGCTGCCATGTTGAGCTGTATCTCAGACAGCATTCACATCTAGGCTCACTTGGTGGTTGTTGGCAGGATTCAGTTCTTTGGGCAACATTGTTCTTACTTCCTCACTATCTGTTGAACAGAACAGAAGTCTCTCTCAGTACTTTAAAGAGCTTTATCAGTTTAAAAAAGTGTGTGTGTGTGTGTGTGTGTGTGTGTGTGTGTGAGAGAGAGAGAGAGAGAGAGAGAGAGAGAGAGAGAGAGAGAGAGAGAGAGAGAGAGAGAGAGAGAGAGAGAGACTGCTGAGAAGAGACATGGTCTTTTGTAACACACCAACAGATGTTCTAGCTCGTCATTGTGACTTACTGCGTTGGGCAAGGAGCCTCAGTTCAGCTCATACTCAAAGAACATTCCTCAGGGCATGGGCACTTGATGGAAGCAGAGCTGTCACCAAGCCTGCACCTACTTGGCAGCTGGGAAGCAAATTACTTGGGCTGTTTGTGCTGAAACTTGCTTGTTCTGGTTTTCTTTCATTAAGCACTTTAATTTATGCCTTAATTCTTGACTTCATAGCAAATGCAATAAAGCTGATCATTCAGTCTGAGGAAGAGAAGCTTGAACTGGTTATAAATAATACCTAAATAGCAGTATAGGAAAGAGGTCTTAGTAATCCCTTGGAATTTATTAAGAAATTCTGCCGTGGGAAAAAAAAAACTCAGAAATCTGAGAATCCTTGCTGCTGCTGCTGCTGCGAGGTACTTCACAGGTTTTGAAATGATGTTTAGATAATTTGCTTTATTTATTTATTTATTTATTTATTTATTTATTTATTTATTTTGCTTAATCTGGCTGACCACTGGAAGGTGTTTTATAGTGCTCTTTTATGAAAAGCCCTGTGTTTACTTCAGTACCTCCAATATGAATGAGCTTGACTCTTGGATATTAATGATTCATTGGATCTTATCATGCCCATGCTGACTGCTTTGACTCTCAACTCACCAATATAAGGATTTCAAGTACTGAGTCCAGATGTCCCTTAGGATGAGCAGGCAGGCAGATCCCAGGTGTGGGTTTTTTTTTTTTTTTTTTTTTTTTTTTTTTTTTTTTTTTTTTTTTTTGGTTTTTTCGAGACAGGGTTTCTCTGCAACTTTAGAGCCTATCCTGGAGCTAGCTCTTGTAGACCAGGCTGGTCTCGAACTCACAGAGATCCGCCTGCCTCTCCAGGTGTGTTTAAGAACGAAGTTTTATTTCCTTTGAAATTTTAATTTTAAAGTATACTTAGGACTATAGTCAGACTCTGCTAAAGTGTGGAAGGCAGTAGGAAGTGGTGCACACAATCCTATTCTCTCCACCAGCATTATTGTGTGGACACTTGCATATATTAAATATTTTTAATTAATTCTTCTCTCATACAATACATCCCAACAGCAGCCTCCCATAAATGCCCTCCTTCAAGTTCTTCCCCACCTCCCCTCTCCTCCTGATCAGCTGCTTCTCCATTTCCCTTCAGAAAAGATCAGGCCTCCCAGTGATTTCAACCACACATGACATAATGAGATGTAATGAGACTAGGCATAAGCCTTCATATCAAACTGGGATATGGCAACCAAAAAAGGAGAAAAAAGACCCATAAGTAGCAAAAGAGAGACATCCCCACTCGCCTTGTCAGGAGTTTAACAAAAACCCCAAGCTAAACAACCACAGCATGTATGCAGAGAGCCTAGTGCAGACCCATGCAGGCTTCCTGCATTATATCTAATAAATAAGCTAGTAGGCAGGATAACCATCATATAGAGTTTGCCTATAGCCTGTCTGAATTTTCAGAAAGAATTGAGAAGTCCCTTCCCCTAGAAGTTAATAAGAAAGCCAAGTGGCTTTAAATAAAAAGTAGCTACTGTATGCCATATTGAATGGCCATTTATGCTCACTGATTCAGGATGAACTGTAAGCACTGCCAAAGACTATGGCCTCTTTTTATTTTCAAGTATGCATGAAGGTTATCACTATACCTTTTTGAGTTGTTTAAAATTGATTTGAAATTGAATTATGACTATAGGTAATCATTAATATAGTATTTGCATACATATGTGTATGAGTGTCTGTGTTTTAAAAAATAATAGTAGTAAAATGTAAGACTTATTTTATCCACAATTTTAAATAGTGCTTAAAACCTAAGGTACTGTTTCCTAGATAGACACACACAGCAGAATAAAATATCGGAGCTGCACAATTCATGTAAACACACAAAGATGCAGACTTGTAAATCCATTATTTTTCTGGGGAGATGCAGTCTATCGTGAATGCAGTATAATTTATACACCTGTTAAGTAGATAGAACTTTTATTTTGTCTAAGGACTATCAAGTCTGAGAACTGGAAGACATAGATAAGAACAGCACCTGTAACACACCGTACAGCCCTCACTATCTGCAGAGCTTCTGGCAAGAACAGGTGGACGTCTAATCTCTAGCTATGGTTCCACTTTCCCAAGTGAAGTTGAACAAGAAGTATGTAATTGCCTCCCACTTCATTCAGAAATATTTCATGGATAGAAAGGGCATGGGCAAGAGATTTGGGTGGTGGAGACACTAACATTATTTACAAGCTGACAAAGTAAGCAAGAACATCTGGCCTATTCCCGGAAGCCTAGAAAAGTCTGTTTCAATGGATTTTTGCTTATCCTTCATTTCATAAAATGTCCTTATTTTTAATTTTTCATGCAGTGTATTTTGTACATATTCTTAAAATCAATATAAATCTGATTATTTTTTCACAAAATTGATAGGTATTATTTCTTCACTACTAACAGAAACATTTTAATGTGTGTACTGTGCACACTAAATTCTTTTAAAAATAAGAATCATACTATAGCTATAATTTATAAACCTACATATAAATAACATTCTTTTTATTTTTCTTTAATGTTTGTGTTGGGCACTGAATCCAGAACCATGTGCCCTCGAAGCTTCATCACTGAACTATACTTTTAGGTCTTGTAAATTAGTTTTTAAATTTGAAATGTCATTCCAATTTTGAAGCCCTTGTTAGAGGTCTAGCCAATGCTTCTCCCCTCACTCTTGCTTCAACCAATGCTGCAAGGTAGAAAGAAGCCCCATCCAAGGGATTGTATAAGGATTAGTTATGTTTAAGTGGTTGTCCTCTAGGAGTTAGATCATGCTCCAGTGAGCATATGGACAGCACAGATTGGATCTTACCTTTTTGTTTATTTGTTCTTGTTTTGTTTTGTTTTTTTACTTTTTCTTCCTTATATTTTTTGGAAGTGGGGGTCACGATGATGGCAGTATGTTACAGACATTGGAGAACTGATTGTGAGTGAGTATGATCAGGGTTCATGATGTGAAATTCCTAAATATTCAATAAATATAATATGTTAAAAAGAAAAATGAACACATTTAACATGGTCCTTTTATCTCCTTCCATCTTAAACACAGATGTGAAAGAGCTGAAGCCTTAGGGCCACTTTGAGAATATAAGAGACATACCAAGGATCGCAGACACTGTACCCTGCTACACTTGCTGGTTTTGTGGGTCAACTTGACAGATATTAGAATCAGCAGAGATGAAGGAGCCTCAGTTGAGGAACGCTTCCTTTAGATCCAACTGCAAGGCATTTTCTCAATTAGTGATTAATGAGGGAGGTCCCAGCCCATTGTGGGTGAAACCATCCTTGGGCTGGTGGTCCTGGGTTCTGTAAGAAAGCAGGCTGAGCAAGCCTGTAAGCAGCACCCCTGCATGGTTTCTGCATCAGCTCCTACTTCCAGGATCCCATCCTGTTTGAGTTCCTGACCCAACTTCCTTCAATGACAAACAGCAATGTGGAAGTCTAATCTGAATCAACCTCTTTCCTCCCCAGCTTGCCTTATGGTCATGGTAATTTGTCACAGCAGTAGAAACCCTAGCTAAGACAGCTGCCTTCTTCTGGGTTCAAGAATATAGAACTATATTTGGTTTCAGGCACTGTGGTTGTTTCTTCTAAACTTTGTAGCCAAATATGACTTTCATTTTAAACTTGTCATAACTTTTCTTTACAGCCAGGTTGCATATCAGTAGTAAGAGACTTGACTATGATAACTTATTTCCCATTGTTTAATGAAAGGCACTAAGCCCCATCAGATATTAGATCAAAAGCTGCAGTCCACTTTGTCTTCTTTCCTTGATTCTAATCCTGAAGACACAAGTATGACAAATTCAAATTCGCCTGAATCTTGGTAATCATCCAGTTATATAATATTCATACAGACTCATTCACAAAAATTAATATTTTTGAAATTCTGATTGAGCTCAAATCACTAATCTTTTAGAAGAGCAGAGAGAAGCAGTGTTTGGCTATAGATGTGCACATAAAGAGTGAATCAGACTTCACATCGCCTTTGTTCTTCAGAGGGCACAGCGTAGTCACTTAAGAATGCTGTGACAATGTTTTCCAAGATTTTGAGCCTTATGAGGATGAGATTTAATCTTTACAGCTCCGAAGTTTAGTGTATCGAGGCCAGGATGTCAACATGGGTCACCGCTGATGAGGTCCAATCTTACTTTCTCAGACTGTATATTTCTTACAATGGTCACATTGCAGATCAGAGGAGAAATGTATAAATGCCCTCAAGATACTTGTAAAGGTCATAATAGCATTTAAAAATACTGCTCACTCATGGTCTTATATCAAAAAGTTATTTTGTAAATATTTAAATAAACAACCTATGCAAATTTTTGTCCTTTCTTTGTCTTTCTTGCAATTTCTTCCTTTTATTCTTTTACGTTTACTTCTTCCTTTCCTGCCCCCTCCCTCATCTAGTTTTTTTCTATGTCTGAAATCTGTGTAAAATTTTCTTTTCCTTTTGATTATAATCACCTCTTATAAATGTATCCCCCCCCCAAAGCACACTATAATATTTTGCTTGTGATAAAATATTTAAATAAAGTAACATACTACGTACTTTTTAGGGATTTCCTTTGTCCTTTTAATATTGTTTCAGTGTTCAGACATATAGCTGAACATGTCTATAGTTAATTCAATTGAACTGTTACATAATATTCAATTTATACCCTATACTCTTAATCAATATTTTGGTTCTTCCTCACATTCATCTTATTTCTGATAGATGAAATGTATTTTATTGTCAGCTGACTATACTACTTAATGAACATTTCTGAGTTCCTTTATTGTAGATTCAAAGTTCTACAGTTTCTAGATTATTAAGAAAGGGTACAGATAACTTACCTAGAAAATGTAAAAGTATTATCTAAATATCCTATCAGAATATACTTGTAGGGGGTGGAGAGATGGCTTAGCGGTTAAGAGAACTGATTGCTCTTCCAGAGGACCAGGATTCGATTCCCAGCACCCACATGACAGCTCACAATTTTCTGTGACTCCAGTTCCACGGGATCCAACAACCTCACAAAGACATATATAAAGGCAAAAACACCAATGCATATAAAATAAATAAATTAAAAAATATATACTTGTATTGACAGGACAGAAAAATGGCTGACTTTTTTGCTAAAAGTTGATAATATTTGACCTCTTAACTATTGATAATTCCTGGATGTGAAATAATATCTCACTATGAATTAATTAGAATTTACTTACCTATTAAATGGTATTCAGATATTTGTTTTAAGATAAAATATTGAACTTTAAATTTGTCTTATACTCTCTTAAATCAAGAGAGATCAGAATTTAATCTTTGCAAACTGTGATCTTTTCCTTAAGGTTTTACACCTGTTCGAACATTAAGTTTTTATTAATCAGAGAACAGTTACTAGCTACATGCTTGAATCTTCCCTCCTTCAGCCTTACAAATGTTTTCCCCCACAAAGGATATTTTTAAAATATAGCCACCAACAAAATGACATTTGTTGATGCAATCTCAGGCAAATATGTAAGTCAGATTTCTATTGTTGTAACAAAATACCAGGCATTATCAATTTCTAAATAAAATGCTCATTTTGGATCACAATTCCTTTTGCTTTTCAGTGTGATAACAGTCCATTAGCAGGTGTGGTAGTTTGAGAGATTATGGCCCCTATAGAAGGGAGTAGCACTATGAGGAAGTGTGGCCTTGTTGGTGTAGGTACAGTTGTTGGAGGAAGAATGTCATTGCAGGGTGAGCTTTGATGGCTCCTTTGCTCAAGCTATACTCAGTGTGACACACAGTTGCTTCTGTGGCCTGTGAATCAACCAGTTGCAGCTCCTTTTCTAGAACCATGCTGCCTTGCTTCCCACCATGATGATAATGGACTAAAATTGTGAACAGTAAATGACCACAATTAAATATTTTCCTTTATAAGTGTTGCCGTGGTCATGGTGACTCAAAAGAGGTTAAAGTGAAGAGATTTGGATCAATTCTGTTGACAGAGGAAATCTCAAAACAGCCTAGTATAGACTCTGTCTTATGGTTATTTGTGTTACTTCTTAAGAAGATTTATAATAAAAAACAGCAAGATAAGCAAGAAAAAATACAATTAGAGGGGGGAAAGGAGTACCAGGAAGCAAGATACAGCTAAATTCTTTATTATAGGAGATAACCAGATTAAGAAATAGAACAAAGGGAGGGGTGACCTTGGTGCAAGATTCTATCTAGTAATTTTTCAGTTTGCAAAAAGAAATTAAAGAAAAAGCTTAGAGCTAAATGTGGTGAGGCACACCTTTAATCCCAACACTCAGAAGACAGAGGCTGGCAAATCTCTAAGTTTGAGGCCAGTGTAGGCAATGAAGGAAACTACCAAAAACAGAAAATTGGCAAAGATGTAATTGTATGAGGGGATCATATTCCAGCCCCAGCTAGCAGTAGAACTGGGCAGATTTGGCCACATGGTTCTGGCTTTAGAATAAAGAATAGAAGAAAAGGCTTATGTAATCTTCTCTGTGGCTAAGAAAATCCATTGACATCAGGCATATGTCTGGGGTGTCCATGAATGGAGGCCTGGAGAGGCCACTGCATGAAGCTGTGAAGGTGAAGCCTGGATTGCTTTAGAAACCTCAAGATGTAGAAGGTGCTAGAGCCATGGGATACCTGCCTAGGATAACGACTAACAGGGAGTAGAACCAGTCCAAGAGAAAGAAGTACATTTCAGTCAAAAAAGTTGAAAGAAGTTTGAGGCATGAAGAGCATTTTCTTATGAGACAATTGCGAGACAGTTTGGAGTTTGCCCAGCTGCTTTCTGGTATTACTTTGAACCATATTTTCTCACTATGCTCTGTTTCTTACATTTTGGAACAGTAATGTCTATCCTGTGCTATTATAGGTTGGAAGTATGTGATCTGATTTTTCATTTTGATTTTACAGGAGGTGAGAGTTAAATGATTCCACAAATCGCAGAAGAGACTTTGAACTTTAGACTTTTAAAGTTTATGATAGTTATTGACTATCAGGACTGCTCAAGTTAGACTGAACACATTTTTGTATTATGATATGAGGCCAGTCAGTGTCAGGGAGTGATAATCATATCAAATCATATCACACTTTCATCAAGGGCTTCCACCCATCCTGAATGGTAAGAAATAAATACCCATTGCTTATTCTGCAGAGTACTTCATTGTTGCACCACAAATTAACACATGCTTATCTGCTCCGTTAACTTGGATCAAGTTTTAATTTCTAACTGAATATTGCCTGGATTATTTTTGTTTATTTTTGAAACATACATAACCAAATGCCTTACTTTATGTACATGTACATATCCCCATTGAATTATAATGTTACTCTATCATGTTGAAAAGTTCATATGCATGAGTCAATCTATCTTCGGCCTTGATTCTATTTTATTGAAGCCCAGCTCTTTGTGGGAGTTTGACTCTTTCATTTCTTTTCTAGGTTTTGAATATTTTATGATTCTATTTCTCTCTGAAATTTGCATATTAGCAATCTTTCCATTTAAAATATTCATTGCTTGCCCTCAGGTTTTTAATATATATTTACAGCTAATCTAACTAAGCCTTCATATCACACTATATGGTTCATGGTGTAAGAAAGAAAAGGAAGACCAAAAAATAAGAGAAGAAAAGCAAGGAAATAGAAGGAGAAAAGTTTAATCCCTCCTTTCTCTTATATCGTTTTATGTCATTTTTCACTTTCATATAAGCATGCATAATTATATGTGCATAATATATGGGAAAATATAACAATTAGATATCATTGTCACTCCTTTAAATATATTGTTTTGTGTTGGCTCAATTAAAATATGACTGCATATAATTCTGAAGAATTTTATCTTGATTGCCTGACTCCATTAAACTTGTTTTCTTTATGTTAATCCAAATACCTCATCTGTGTTATTTTTCTTCTGAAAAAAAAATCTTTTAACTATTTATAGAAGTCAAGTTCGTATTAACATATTTTTCTAAAGTATTATGTGAAAAGTCTTAGTTCCCCTTTGTGTTTGAAGTGGAGGGTATAGGGTTCTAGCTTGAAGCCTTGTTTGTGATTCCCTTTATCAACACTAATTTTCTCACTTAACTCATTTCTTGTTTGCCAGGTATAGTTCTACCTGTTCCTTTCTTAGACAAAGTGAGTTGTTTCTTGCAGCTTTCTTTAAGATTTTCTAAAGTGTACTTTCTGCATTTTTTGAATATAGTACTCTCAATGGTTGTTCTTTGAACATGCAGCCTGCTTGTTTCTAGGACCTAGGTATAAGAACTGTGGTCTGACCTACTTAGAATTTTTCAGTTATCACTTTAATGATTTTCTGTGTGCCTTATGTTCTAATATTTGTGTTGTACACAATTCCACTTGTAGTTTCCCACAATTATTAGACTTCATTTCTTTATATTTTCTATACCTTTCTGTTTGGGAAGTCCTACTATCATATATCCAAAGTCATCAGTTTGTTCTTCAACTATGTCAAGTTTGCTAAAGAAAATCCAGTATCCTTGTTATGTTAACATATGGCTATAATGCTTTTTCTTTCTCTTCACAAACTTTGGGTTTGTTTGTTCGTGTTTGCCATTTAGTACATCCTTTTTTTTCTTGATGGTTGCATCTCATTAGAATAAGGGAGGAATCATCAAGCCTCAGTGTGCCAATAAGCCTATGCCTTGGGCTTGTGATTTCCACATGTGATTGTAAATTTATATAATTCATGCTGAAATATTTACCCCTTTATCATGTAAATAAACACATATATAATGTCTATATAAAAAGAATTATTCACTTTACTCTGAAAGTAATATGGCTTTAAAACTTTCCTCTTACTTATGTGATCTTGATTTAGGGATTCATACTACTAAGATTTACGCAAGCTCTCCAAGTTGTAGTTCATGATGGTTGCCTACACCTTTATCTTATAATTTTACTCTCACTCTTCCATTTACTTTATTTTTAATTAACATGAAATTCTCCCTGTACATTATCACCAATTTTTAACTAACCTAGCTGATAATAATGTATTTATACACTTTAAATGAACTTAGAATTTTAGAGATAATGATTACTGATAAAAAATAAACATTTCACCATTGTTATAAAAAGCAGAATAAACTAAATGTAGCCAGTTATTATATGGTAGATGTGGTGATAAAAGTTTATATGTTGAAGTTAGTTCTTTTTCCAGCTGATGGTGCTAATTAAAAGTTCAACTCATCTAGAACATTCTGAGCTAATCAATGTGTACATACAATCTCTTGATGGATATAAACTTGACACTATTAGGAGGAGGAGCCTCATAAGAGTATTTAACAGTTTAGGGCATTCCCAGAAAAGATACAGCTTGTTCCCATCCTTTTCCTCTCTTGTGTGTCTTGTATACCACAAGGTGACCAAGTTTAGCCTCTGTGCTCTACTGCAATAATTCTCTATCTTACTACAGGATAGAATCAATGAAGTAGGGCAACCATAGACTGAAGCCTTTCAAACCACAAGTCAAACTACATGCTTTCTCTGTAAGCTGTTTCCTTTTCTTAGAAAGGAAAGTGTAACTAGAACAGTAAACATAGCACTTGAAAAATTAATATATTTGTCATAATAAAGACTACAGTATATAAATATGTATATATAAAGATCCTCTCCCTATCCGGATACTCTGAAGATTATGCTGATAAATATATACCACAAATAATGTGAGATAAAATTTGAGATAAAACATCTAAGTTTAAGATAAATATTGAAATAAATACAATATCATGATAGCATAGATATACAGAACAGTAGTGTATGAATAGCCTAATGTGGATATGTTTGGCTACCTAATGAATATTCAATCACATTTAGCAAAGGAAAAGAGAGTTCTGACTAGAAATAATGATAACCAAAAATTTTTCTTGTGATAGAAGAGTCAAAATTTTTTAAAAATGGATAACCATCAAGCCCTGAGGAGCACTACCAGGCAATGAATACATATTGGAAATTTTCATGATCCATTTGAAATATATCAAAACAACACATTTGTCCATATTATTGATTTAAAATTATTGTCTTATTGTGTTACTTTTTAATTATTGAATAGCCTGATAAGTAATCAATAAAAGTAAATTATTATGATTATTGAAAAACTATCTATATGCCACATTTCTTTAAGGTCATTTTCAATTTGTTTAAGCACTGCTGATAATATCCAAATAACACCTTTATACCTGAATTTCACAAATGCTGTGGAACTTATTTAGTTGCAATTTTCTTGAGTAGTTGAAATTAGTGTGCATTTGACAAAGTGTCAAACGTCATAGAAAATAAGCTATGTATTTCTCAATATGTAGAATCAAAAATTTAGAAGCATCTTGCACTGAAAAATATTGAGGAATAATATAGGCAATCTATCATAGACTTTACTTTGAGATTAAAATAAGAAATTACTTCAAAAAGCCCGACTATTTTATTAGTCCCATTTTCAGGTATCAAATACCACAGGAAAAAAAATGTTACTTCTACCAAATATAAGAGATCATCATAAACAGAAGACTTAATGATTTCATGAAATCTTTTTTTTATTGATTCTTGGACCAATTCTTTGGGCATTAAGAGTCCTGCTCAAAATATCCTTATCTGAGCCTTTATCCTAATCTGTACTTGTGAATCTTTCTTCTATGAATTTCTAACATTGAGACATTTCATCTACTTGGAATTGATTTCTGTGCAGGATTAGACAGGAAGATGAGTTATTTAAACACTTGGTAGTGCCACTAGGGGCGTTTGAAACTTGTCTGCACTTACTAGCATATATACAAATATCATTTCTCCCTTTACAGCTATGTGCTTCCTAGAATCTAACTACATAATGAGACAACTTCAGAGAATCCTAACTTTATATTGTCTAATTGTTAGCAGTTTTGTTATTAACTTGGTAGCTTGAGGCAGAACCACAGCCATCACACCATTGAAATCCAAAAATATGTGATAAAATGATGATCATATTGCTTAGAATGCATTTGTTGAACTGACAGTATATAGAGCATTATAGTGATGGTCAAAGGGAGAAATTATAAAGTCAATGGCTTTTTGCAAAACATACTTAGTATTCAGCTTTTACACATGTTACAAATTTTCTCACCCAATAAAAATTATATGTCCGTTAACATAATATATAACACTTGAAAATAAAAGAAGAAAATTGATAATCGTATTTTTTACCTGAAGAACAGAGCTGTGGACTATGAATCACTCTAGTTTATCAGAGTGATATATTGATTATAGCTATAATGTTAATTAGTTTAAACCATTTCTGGTAAAATGTTTATTAATTAGAACCATACTAAATTAAGCTCTTAATTAAATGGGATAATTTAAGTCTCTGTTTAATCCTGTTAAGATAATTTTAAAAATTATAAAAATTCCAAATATGTAATAAGGATTATAAAATTTGAAGATAAAATATATTACCACTCAGTAGGTTTTGCTAATTTAGTAAGGAGATTCAGTGAGGTCAATTTAGATACTTGTAGATAAATAATTATTGTTTATTTACCTAAATTCATGTTTGAAAATTTTGTTTGACAATTATATTGCAGAAGAGATATCATGGACCCTTTTATTTTTTTTCCTGTCTGTCAAGCATAACTGTAAATACTGAAACTAGTGAGTAGAAAATCAAATAAGAATTTTGAATTGTAGTAAGGGGAGTGTGAGATGCTTTGGTATTCCTGGGCAAAAATGTTATAATATCAAAATATTGCATACCATAACCTAGCAAGGGATAGCCACCCCACATCTAGCATTTCTTGATAACTAGTTGATCAATACAGACAACCCGAATAGTCAAATTCCTCCCATAAACCAAAATCGAGGCCCTGTGTCATCCTAACAGCCTAAAATTAATGTCAAAGAAAGTTAATAGAAAGCCAGACCAAACATAAACAGCAATGAATACTATTTCCTTTCTCTCAAGCCTAAGACATCCTGTTTTCTACAGAGGAATACTGAGTCAGAAAACAAGTGCCATCAGGATGGCGCTAGTCACACCAAATGTCTTAGGGCGCATGTCCTTTGTTCCTTAGAACTTCATACCAAAACACAGAGAGCATTTGGGAGGATAAGGATGACACTGGTAACAATAGCACACCTACACTGAGAGTCTGCTCCAGAAAAGCTCTTGATATTTGTGAACCCAAGTCCTTCTGCTCATTTAAAGCACACAATTGGAATGGTCAAAATATATCTATGTGTACTGGCTCAATTCACAAACCAACTTCATACTTCTGGGTGATGGACGTCTCCAGCCACAAGCATTTAATCAATAAGTAGGCACTAATTACATAGATCCCATTGTATTCTTTTTGCTGTGAGAGATGTCAGACATTAAGGTCTAGAAAAATGCACCCATATCACTCACACAACATACTTCAAACAGAAATAACAAACTTCAAAAAGAACAATTGTAAGACTAGATATATCCCATAATGTTTAATAAACTGTTGCTGAACCCACAATCCATAGGGAAGTGTGAATATGCATGGCATACAAAATCAAAGTGGCTGTTTACTAAAATAAAAACCTAAGCATGACTCTAGAAATGCCTCAGATAGATTAAAAAATCACTCACTAACTAACCTAAAATCACAGTTTATATTTTCTGTATATATAATAAATAATATATATTTATATATTATATGATATATGTAAAATAAAATTGTTATGAATCATGTTGTTTAGCAAATTCAAAGGGTGCTGAGATATTATCTGAAAGAATTTATACTGTTGAATTTGACAAAAATATCTGTTAAAAGGTTATAACAAAGATAGGGTATCTCTCCAGGAAGGCAATCTGCACACCATCCAAATAATATCCAAGAATGAAAAGTTATTCTTAATGGACACATTTCATACCTTGGAATCACATTGCAGAATGAGGACCAGAGGTTATGTGAGTCAATGAGATCAGTAAAATTGTACACTGGTCAAGAAATTCAGGCTTTAAAAGTAGTAGTAAAAAGATTTGAAACAATTGAGGAAATTATCAGTATTGATGAGCAGAAAAGAAAGATATAAGGACAGGATTTAGCCTTACCAGTACCTGTCAGAGTGAGAGATGGCTTACCGTCTGTCATTAACTTTCTAACCTGTAATTACCTCTGAAAAAACATCAAATTCTAAATGCCCCAAAGGTTCCAAAGAATGTAGATGGAAACCTATAGTTATGAACAATCTCAAAGAAATTAAGGAAGCAGTAATATCTTATTGTTTGCATTTACCATTTGTTAGGGAAATTTGTTAGGGCTTCAAACAATATGACCACCCAGCATGATTGGCTTCAATTAGTCTCTGGTCCTTGAAGATGGACCTCAACTGCTATAGAATTCTACTAGTGAGAACAGCCTTCTGAATATAACAAGAACTAATGAATATACCTACTCATAGAGACTTGGCAGTATGCTCAATATCTGAATGGGTCTACACCAGATGGGGTACCTGTGTTAAGAATAAAAGTAGACATAAGTCTCCATTCCTAACACAGAAACTCCTGTTAAAATACTGTAATAGAAATAATTGTGATAGTAATAATAATAAAGTCATGAGAATTACAAAATGGGGGAATACTTTTAATTGAGATGCAACTTTTTACAGCTGTTATCTAGAGTTTAAAGAAAGAAATATCTTATAATCAAGAAATAGCAACCCTGCCGGGCAGTGGTGGCGCACACCTTTAATCCCAGCACTCGGGAGGCAGAGGCAGGCGGATCTCTGAGTTCGAGGCCAGCCTGGTCTACAAGAGCTAGATCCAGGACAGGCTCTAGAAACTACAGGGAAACCCTGTCTTGAAAAACAAACAAACAAACAAAAAAGAAATAGCAACCCTATATATACAGTCAAAGGAAACAAATCACAAGTTAAATCTATTTTCACTTCCATGTTTATTGCAGCGCTCTTCATAATAACCAAAATATTCACTCAGACTAGTAGTCCATCAACAGATAAATGTATAAAGGGAGCATGGGATAAAATGTTACATATTATAAAAATCTTTGATATCCTGTTGTTTTGGGAAACATAGGTAGAATCAAAAATCATTGTGTTAAGCAGAAGAAGCCAAATACAAAAAAACACAATGTATTCTCATTCATAAGTGGAATCTCTTAAGTCAATGTCATAGAAGACACAGGATAGTGGTAACTGCAGACAGGGATATGTATGAGACGGGAAGAGTAAACAAAGATGTGAAAGACAGAATAAGAGAAACTAGAACCCCAGAACACTAGAATTAGTTTTGGCTTTTCTATTGCACAATAGGGCAACTGTTGATTAAATAAATAAATTATATATTTCCCCATGAGTAGGCCATAAATGTTCTAACATATAAAACTGATTGATTTTTTAAGAGATGGAAAATTTCATTACTCTAATCCAATTATTATATATTGTTCACATGTATTAAATTACCATAATGTAGTCCATAAAGATGTCTAAATATTATTTCTCAATAAAAAAGTCATGTTTGCCAAACAACAATGCCAGCTACATGATTTCATTATGAATTGTTAGTCACAGAAGTTATCTTCCGGAACTAGATTATAAGACCCTAACGCTGAAGATGACCTCATATCTTGGTTGCAAGCTGGAACTGAGCGGAAAGCTTCCTCACTGCTGGCAATCTTCCAAAATGCTGGAAGGTGCTTTCAGACTTCTGTGGGACACAAAGAGTAAAGAGTCTTGCCCCACTGTGACCCCCTATGTACTACAACGCCCACTATCTAGGAAAGGTGTGCCTACTGATACAATATTGCTGTGATTTGTATGAGGTTAATTATCCACTCTTGGATAGGATTGGAGGCCAGTTACACAGGAAGGAATCTATGCCTGCTACTGTCCACCCAATGCAAAGCCCATGGATTTGGAAATTATAAGGCATAGAGGGTAACTTGGTGCTGTGGTTTAGCTAAGTTGACATGGAAAATAAGATAACCCACATATTTATATCAATAAATAAATGCCTCTTTAATCCTTAATTAGAGAAGAGTCTCTCTGAAGTGACTAATAGTGGATCCAAATGCTCATGGCTGGTCAAGATGCATATATATGACTATTTACTATTCAATCCTAAATGGTACATTTATACCTCTCTTTCTGAGGCCCAAATTTATTGTGGGGCTCAGAACAGAATGTAAGTGCTGAAAGTTGGGGAGAACATCTGAAAAGTGCTATCTTCATGACATGAGACAGTCATTGAAAACATGATCTCACAACCTGCTATGGTTATCCTCACTGGGCCTTCTCAAGACCAGGTCCTTCATCAGTTTGATCATGGATCATGGAGGAACTCATGGGGCCCTATTACTCTGGGTTGAACTGTTAGCACCTGATGAGTTCTTGGGGGGAATGTCAGATATTATGCTCAGTTATGTACCAAGTGGTGAATCCACCAAGCTCGAATGGATAGTTCCAATCTTCTGGCCACACACGGCAATGTGTGTGGGTGATGTTGGATTCCCCTCTGTATGCTGTGAATACCATGGGTTAATAAAGAAACTATCATGGCTCTTCACAGAAAATAAAGGTAGATGGGGAAAAATAAACTGAATGTGGGAAGAAAGAAGGAGTAGTTAGAGAGAAGCCATGGAGCCGCTGCCAGAGACAGATATACTGAAACTTTGCTGGTAGGCCACAACCTATTGGTGATGTACAGTTAATGGAGATGGGTTAAAATAAGATGTAAGAGCTAACCAAAAAGAAGCTAGAGCTAATGGGCCAAGCAATGATTTAATTAATACAGTTTCTGTGTGATCATTTCGGGGCTGAGAAGCCAGGAAACCAACAAGCAGATCTCCTACAGCATGTGGGGCTGAAAATTCTGTTCATGTTCCTTCACATACTTAGTAATTTTTCTTTTCTAATAAAATATATGCCTTGAAAATCACAGAGATGGTAGATTCTGCTCCAAAATGCTTTCCCTTAAGATAAGTCATTTTATTTTAAGAAAATTATTCTGTTTTAATACCCATCACAATTGATGTTGTCAAAAGATTATATCTCTCCTTATATTCCCCCCTCCCTGTAAACTACTAGCTTCTTTCCTTCGAGTACTCTCTGTATACTATTTTATGCAGATACCATTCTGAGGTTAACTACAGATGTGGAGAGGAATATATACAGAGGTTTTGAGAACTCTAGTTGTGTTTCTTCCATGGGAATTAGATTTATTCCTTGGTCTGCAAGCAGTCTGACTGTATTTACTACAGCTCCCAATTCATAATCCTGTAAATCACTAGATTACTGTTTTATTTTATATTATATAATATAATATAATTACATAATACCTCTCTTGCAAGTTCATACATCTGTGATGATTTGAATGGGAATGGCTTCCATAAACTCAAGTTTTTGAGTGCTTGGACCATAGAGAATGGCACTATTAGAAGGTATGGCCTTGTTGGAAAAATTTGGTCATTCTGGAGTTTGACTTTGATGTCCTATATTCTGAAGTTATTCCCAGTGTGATACACAGCTTCCTTCTGCTGACTATGGATCAAGGTAAAGAACTCTGTGCTCCTTCTCCAGCAACATGTATGCCTGCATGCTGCCTTGTTCCACCATGATGATAACTGTAATCTAGCCCCAACTAAATGTATTTCTTTATAACAGTTGTCATGATCATGGTGTCTCTACACGCCAATAAAGATCCAAGCCATTACAACCCCTTATACATTAATTCTTATGCTCATATGTGCATATACATAAATATTCTTAAATTTAGCCTAAACAGTCTATCATATTCTGTAAACGTATATTTTCCAGGATGACACTTTGATATTGAATTATCCAGTGGTGTACTTTTCCTTGGAAAAATCTATTTTCCCCTCTTTTAGCATTTCTTTGTTGCCTGTGGTTCTTTGTATAAGTTTGAGGCCTTTGGAGCTTTCCCACACCCAATTCAGCATATTTGTTGTTGCTATTATTATCCTTGTTCAACTCATGGTTATTCACTCAGACTGGTGAAAATTTATGGATGTATGGATGTAGGAGGCAGTCTGACAGAAAACTCTGATTCTGGTTTTAAACTTTGGCTTTGTTTAAATGGAACAAGTTATCCTAATTTTCCAATGTACTTACTTGGCTCTCAACTTAAAAATCAATTGAAGAAGAAAGCCAAATATTTATCTCTAGTGAAATCTCTATGTCTGGAAGGGCTAGTCTTGTTCCAGTTGCCTCAGTGGTATGTTATCTTTAACAGTACTGAGATTTTTCACAGCTCTTAATCACGAGTCCTGCTCAGGACAAACTCAATACATTAGTGTATAATTGTCCTTAGGGACAACATTCTTTCTTATTGTTTCGCTTTTAACTTTGTTCCTTTGTTTTAAAAATTCTTGAAAATTGGTTCCCATCAATATATTTCTGTGGTGACAAGTATTATGCATTTCAGAAACACTCTAGTGCTACCTCCGTCTTCCTCCATAGGGAGCCAATTTCTCTAATGGCTCTTATTCACAAGACATCATGAAACAGGAGAATTAAAAAAAATGCCTTTCTTCAAAACTGTGATCATAGAACAATTTTGGATTTTAATTGCAAAAATTAAATCTAAGTTTTGATGTAAATCCTTGGAGCTTTCATTATATTCATTTTTCAAAACAAAAAGTGAAAAATTTAGATACAAATGCTTATTGTATATTCTATAGCTTCTAAATATCAATAAATTGTGATGCTCAAGAGAATAGATTATAGAAAATTATAACTGTTATCTGAAAATTTTGAATCTTTTGCTAACTTCTAAATTGTGCAAGGTGTTGAAGAACAATACCTATTAACAGGAAAAGACACTATGAAAAAAAGTCGTGCACTGTGCTTCAGACATACAGCATCCTGATGCTAATAAATCTTCCGGCTGAATCTAACTTTTATTTGGATTGTTTAGTTCTTAAATGTAAATACATTGCAAAAGTAAGATATTAAATCTTGCCAAAAATATTGCTCATTTGGGCATCTCATGTAGCACAAGTGTGGCTTTTACTTATTATAATTTTTCAAGAATCCTCATTATTATAACACTCTTTAGAATATGACAATTTACTCAATAAAATATGTATTACAATTCCCACTCAGCTAACTTCAATATGATTGTCATTTAGAAGAATGGAACCGTAGGACACCTAGGGTCTCATATAATTTTTAAAAGGCTTATTAAATGCTATATACTGCTCACTGATGTAAAACATAAAAAAAATCATTCAACAATAGAGATGAGAATGCCAAGATGAAGGCTTATTGAAAAGGAATGGAGCTGCATTATATTCTCTTTTTATTTGCTTCAATTCTACCTTCTTTAAAATTATTTATCAATTCGTTTTCTTTTAATTATACAAAGATCTCATCAATTAAAGATTAAAATTTAATGTCTGAAAGTGAATGGGGTGGGTGACTAGTTCAGTAATGAAAGGGAATCAGTCAGTCAAAAAAGTGTAATAGGAGTGAGTAATATCAAAATAAACAATACATATTTAAGAAAGTGACATAACATAATCCATTGTTAAGTGTAATTAATATATGATAATAAACCATTTGGAACAATTGATATTTAAGTAATGATGCCAAATTTAGATGTACTACACGTGTTTCCAATAAAAATATAGGGAGTTAATATTATGGTAAAATGCAGTTCACCCATTACAAATTTAGTCAAATCACTGAAAGGTGATAATTAACATAGGTGTGATGATGTTTCAAATGTGCATTGATATGACCCCTAAATAGTAGGTTCAAGCCATACTGGATAAGATCATAAGTACTTCTATATAGTACCTATCATTTATACTTGGGTAACTACAATCTGACAAAGTTTTATTTGACTTTGAATTGTGAGATCTCTCAAGTTACTCCTTCATTACATCTCATCTAAAGAGAAAACACGACCTATTTTACATAACACTGTGAAAAAATAATAAGACTAAGAACATTAGAGTATGTATTATGTTGTCTGTCCATGGTCATCATACTTACAAGAGAATTTGGAAATGATGACCATGTCATGCTTTGTGATCTTATAAAGAAGAATTTTTTCAGCCATCATACTTCCAAACTAAAACATTTTGATTTGTTTTCTGTTATCTTTTTAGATAATACAAGGATCTATTGATGCTCACTGTTCATAATGAAGAGAGACAGAAGGCATGGTTCTTCTCTGTGCCTTTGATTCTCTTCATCAGTCAGTTCTTCTAATGTTGCATAACTAAATTCCTCTTTTGATTGAGGATTGTGGATATGAACCTGAAGGAGAAAAAGGAATCATACATGCCCCAAGTTTAAAATATAAAGACCCCATATCTCCTTGCCTTTCAAAAATAAGCAATGGTCAGAAGTGCTAATGCTATTTTAAATATGATTTTGTTTTGAAATATTCTGCCCCACAGTATTTTTCCTGCTTTTCTTCCCATAATATTGTATTATCTTTTTCTTCTTAAAATTCAATGAACAAATATCTACTTACATAAATTAGCTTTCAAATGTTACTACTAGACAAGTCAATTCAATGACAATATTTTTTAGAGATAAAACCACTGGATAAAATTTGGTGAACAGAATTTTTCCTTAGTTGTACATATAAACTCTAAATATGTTAATTTCCCATCTGTGACTTGACAACCCCAAAAGTTCTATATTTACTCTTTTCTTCTGCATATATAGTTTTGCGGATATGTGACCATAACACAAAATCTTGCCCCTCTATAGTAGCTAACAACATAAGTTTATGAACATTGATATTGCCAAGTAATAGAGGGTAATAAAATTCACATGCATTTGTGATGACTGGTTTAATTCTGTTGGATATGAACCAGTATTGTAGGGTTTAGTATCACATGTCCTTGAAGTTTGCTGTAAGAAGTGATTAATTTATAAAATTCTCAACACAATGCTTTGATGCTATCACATTTGAAAAAGTCTGAAAGGAGAGTAATCTAAGTCAGTTAGAATCCCACAGTTGTGATTAACTACTTTCTCTTAATTTATGACATTCATTAATAATTTGACTCATACATATAGCACTGAGAAACACCCTCCACCTTAACAGTTCTTATAATCCAGAAATAACATTTGCTTTGATAAAAGTAAAATACCTGGACCATGACTCTGCCACATCAGCAGTCCTTGACTCTTCTTCATCTCTCACTCACCCTCGATTCTGTTATTGTATTTGGAAGAAGCATAGAAACAAATGGGCAAATCCATAAAATATTTAAATTTCTGTTCATATTTATTACTAAATAAAACAAATATGCTCCAAAAATTACATGCCCACAAGTGTTGTGATCTCAACAACGACAATGACTTGTCAAAACAGTTCATAATTATCACCAATGTAGAATATACATCTCAGAATATGCAGCTTCATGGAACTTTTTGAGGACATGTAGCTGCTTTCTTTGCTTTACATTACCGACTTTTATAGCCAAATTTAAATTGCTGAAGCTACTTTATCAGGGCCAAGTTATGTTTTTTAACAAAAAAGGAAGTACTCCAAAATCAATGAGTAACTCTAAATTGAATGAATAGTTCGACAGTCAAGATTGTTAACATAAAACATACCATTTGGAAGAGAAGAAATTTAGCTCATGCCACAGTTTTCTTCACTCATTCCTAGGGAAAGGTCACAACTCTGGAAATTTCCAAAGAACCTGATCATTTACTTCGAATTAAAATGAAAGCATTACTTACAAGTCAATTTAAAATGAGGAACATACATATTTTGATAGAAATCACTTTAATAGACCACGCCTTGTAAATTTCACTACTCATGGGGCAGAAGGAGAATCAGTAGCTTGGACCTCTCCTGGACGGTAGGAAATTACCTTAAAAAAATGCAGAGAAGATGCTGCTCGACAGTGCAACGGATGATATAACGTTAGTTCATGCTGTCAGTAAACACATATAAAATCGATATAACAATTCAGCATATGAAATGCTCATAGTAAGTCCTGATGCTCTTGCAGGTTGTGTTCTCCGCTGTCTGTCCCATTTGCCTGTTCACCAGGTGGCAGTGTGACTGTGCTCATCCTTCAGCTGTTTTGAGAAAGCCCTGTTGAAAAGGGATTTGCATGTTGCCTAGGTAGAGCTGTTTGGGCTTTCAAATTTTTAAGTGTTACTTTGACAGCTTTAAAATAGCCTTTCATACCAATTTTCCACAATTGCCTTTTGCTGTGAGAGCTTTGTAGATAGTTCTCTTCTCTAATTTTCTAAACAAGGAAAATAGAATATATATAATCTAGTGGGCCTTTGTTGTCTCACAGTGCTAAATAAGAACCCTTTCACAGTAAAAAGTGCAGCATTTTGTTTTTAAATAAACTAACTCTTCTCAATAATTGGATTAAGTAGGGTTTCCAACGATTTCAACAGAAGAATATGCAGCAGACTACAGGCCCCTAAGACAAGAATTCTGACATTTCATTTTTCCTTATCTAAACTTCTCCAGCTCTCATTATGCCATCTGAGACTGGATTTCAGTTTACAGAGCCATTCCACTCTATCAGGTCCTTTGTAGTTATACACTTTTCACGCCACACTTTAACTGGGACAAAAGAACCAATTTCCACATTTGGTTTCCAATATCCAGGCTTTATTATGTGTGAAAGGATGTCTGGATTCTACTCTTTTGAAGATGGAAATTCAGAGAAGAACCCACGATTCTGCTATCTGATCCAACCCCAAATCATAAGCACAGGGTACCACATGAATGTCACTGGTCTCTGAGTTTAACGTCATATTAATCTAAAAGGTTTCTTGCTGCAGTAGGAAGCAGCTGTTTGAGAACACACGCTGTCTTTTTTCCACAGCATTCTCCTATACTTCGGAGCAGTGATGGAGGAGATTTTCTTCAGCTGAAGCCACCATGCAGAAAGTGACTAGAGAGGAGCAGAGGCAAGAGTGTTTTCATGCATAAAGAGGAGCTAAATTTTTACTTATGGTCTTTGAAAAGTCACTCAAAAATTAGGTGGAAACAAAGACAGACATATAGGCTGTCTTTAAAAATGTTTAGAATTCAATTTCAAAATTTTCTCTGGTAGTCCACTCATTTTCATACACAAACTACCTTTGTGAACATTATAAAAATACTACTTAGTTTATCTCAAGAAATAGTAAACTTCACTTCCAGACTTGAAGATGGTACATTCACAATCCATGCCTGGTGTTTTGCAGCCAATTTTTCTATTAACTTAACTATAATTCCTGTACAATTACATTAGAACATTTCATATAGCATGTTAAAACAACATGCTCTAAAATTTAGAATGAATGATTGTGAATTTCAAGTCATTCTCCACAGAGAGAATCTAGTTTATCCTGTTCTAAGATAAAGAATTGTACCAAAACTCCAAATTACTTATGAACAGGGCTTTACTCTACATCTTATATTTAAAATTCTGTGTAGCCATATTTAATATAAAAATGATTAGGAATACCGAAATTTTCAAAACATATTTAATGAATAGGAAGACATTTTAATATCTTCATTTTAAAAATGTACTTCTAGAACTCTAGTAAAATCCTATGGAGTAAAACAAAAATAATTTTATTAAATTATGTCAATCAGCTTGTGGTCACTGTCATGAAATATATAATGAAATGAATTTATAAAAGACTGATTTTAATGGGTAGATCTGGAGGTACAAGTTTTAAACAAATGGTAATGTGCATCTCACAAGATTTTTCTCTCCAATAGTGTTCAATGGAACAAACCATGTAGGTCAGAACCACAGAACAAAGATGAAACTTGGGCTTCATAATCATCTCGGTGGACTTTTTCTATCAATCTAAGGTTTTCTACCAGAACTTTCAACCATATAATTGTCTCCTTCTTATACCACCCTAGAGAAATACATCTTAACACATAGACATATAAGGATCATCTAACATTAAAACTATTACACATGATGAAATGTAAATTTACTTGTCACTAGCTACAAGCTTCTAAATAATTATGATTTACCCATTACAAATGATTTAATTATTTTGATAATTAGTAACAACTTTATAGATTCAATTTTAAAGTATTCTGTAGTCAATGGTTATTTTTTTATAAAATCACACTTTTTTCCAAGAACAACAAAAGTTTTGGTCCCCCACAAGCAAGTACGCAGTAAAACCTCCTGTGAATCAATTGAAAAGCCAATGCCCAGGCAAAATATGCTGCCCTGGCAGGTTGTTTTTGCCTCATACACTGTCCCTAAAAGGAGGGAGGAAGCCAACACAGCATGTGAGAGGCCTGTTGAGGTCGATGGGAACTAACATGCTACAACTTGAAAATCTCCCCTCCCCACAAAGTGTCATGGAGAACAGTGAAATTTCTGACCAAGTCATGGACTCCAACATCTCCCTGCTGTGGACCACGCTAAATCAAGAGTATAAAGGAGGTAAATATTTGCTGAACTTAACATAGATATGCCAGCAATTCATTGCAAAATTTACTGAAGTCAAAGGACAAGATTTACTTACTGGTTAAAATTACACTTACAGATGGGGCACATCCAAAAGCTACAACTGCTCTCATTTGTAGTTAGTTTTCTACTTTATGTTTCATTTATAGGATGGGGTAAAACATTAGTAAGCTTACTAAGAAATGCATCGTTTGTAAAATAACAAAATTCTTCCTTATCAAATTATGACAATTTGTAATATCATTCAACTGTTTTCTCTCCGTTCACCATAAAAAACCTCCAGGTAATTAAATTATGTGAAACAAAGTTTAATCAATTTGGTTCTTTTGGAAAATTAAATCCAAGAAAAACATGAGTTTCAAATATTTTACAAGAGCCTGTTGGTACCACTTTTAAATGTATTTATCTTTTTGATGTCATAATGTGAGGACTTGAAGGTTTTTAATTGCTGGTATTACCTACTTATCCCACAACTGTTTGGCAACTTGTAGTTGCAGGAGGCCTCACTAACAGCAGGTGTCTGAGACTCACAGAAGAGATAATGCTAGAGTCACTTGGACTGCTGTTCCGAGAGTTCATCACTTTCACTGAAGTAAAGAGGTAGCTAAGCAGCTGATATTCCCAACAACACAGCATGAATACATGAAAGGCAACTGCTAGAAACAGAAAACATTGCCAACTATGAAAACAGCTCAGTGATGATTGTTTTGCCCATGACAACAAATGGCATTTATAAGTGGTGAAGTTCTTTGGACATTGGTTTCTGTTATTGCAATGAACACAACCCGGGGAAGTGATGCCAACCCGGAAACAGAACTGCTGCTGCTAGCTGTGCCTCATCACTAGCACGGACACAAGGATTCACAGACTGTATTGCTATTCCTATGGGAAAAGGGACAATATTGTGGCAATATAGACACTTTTCCTTAAAACCTGCCAAGATCATATTCTTACATGACTATTCATCAGTTACAAGTTCCATTAAATTTTCTATCTAACTATTGATCACATTTATCTACCTGTGTCCCTCTCTGCTGATAGCTCCATAGACCAAGTCATCACATCTTTATAAGAATGGACAGTTATGTGGGACGTGACTTCTGCTAACCTTTCTATGCTTCTTCATCTTTCCTTGAGTATACCAGCTACTTCTGGCTCAGAGTTTTACGTTCAAATGGCATTTTATATTGCTATTCACAGTTGTATACAGGCCAATATTTATATACTATTTTACATTCAAACTTGAATGGAAACTAACTTTGAATACGATGTAACAGCGATGATTCCAATAGAACTGAAAATTATTAGACATAGTGAAATGTCTGTATTAATGATACTATGATCTCTAACTAGGTCTAAATATTGGATTCTCTAGAAATTATTATTGTTTGAAAGAATGGGGACCATATTAATGAGAGAACAGTTCTGTAGAAGTATGCTAAATTGCTACAACCAAGAAAATAAATGCCAGAGATAAATTTCTTATTTTCTGAATTCATCCTACAAACTCGTTTTATTTATAGAACAACACAAGAGGTATAAGGTCAAAATGATATTATCTTTATTGAGACTGATGTTCAGTATACATGATTACAGGGCTCTAATAGCTTACGGAAGGTTAATGTGATCTCCAGGGTTTTGATTTCATTTTCTGGACTACTTATGAGATTCCTCATTAAAATGCTGAGGAAACTGCCTAGAAAGTTTTCCTTCAAGGTTTCAATGAAGTTATACATGCACATAATCTAGTTGGTGATAGATATTCACGACTTTGTATTTATTTCAGAGTTATAGCATGGCGGTCGGGCGGCAATGGGAAATAACCAAAATTAGCCTTGCCCGAAAATAATCATCTTTAATAAAGGAAGGAAGTGGGGCAAACCTACAGAGCCAGGGTTCCAGCGAAGAGCAGGGAACTAAGAGGGTGGAGCTTACCCAAACCAGGTTCTTTTAAAGGTATTTTTTGCCCTGGAGCGGCCACGCCCCTCAGACAAAGGATTGGTCCGCCTCCCCAACACAGAGTCCTTTAAATAATAGTCAAGTAAGCCCGGCAGTGGTGGTGCATGCCTTTAATCCCAGCACTCGGGAGGCAGAGGCAGGCGGATCTCTGAGTTCGAGGCCAGACTGGTCTACAAGAGCTAGTTCCAGGACAAGCTCTAGAAACTACAGGGAAACCCTGTCTCGAAAAACCAAAAATAAAATAAAATAATAGTCGCTTAGTAGCTTAGTAGCTCTCTAGTCATGAGACTTTTTTTGCTCAATGTAAAATAAAGAAAGTAGTAAAAACATAATCAGAAAGCAGGGAGACCCTTGATTCCTTATAAAAAAGGTACTGGCATGCTTAGTAGAACTTAGCAAGAAAGAATAAAAAAATATTCTGAAAGGAAGGAAAATTTTCAATCTTTCTATTTTAAATTAATTTTTGATATATTGATCAGAACAGCATTAAAGCACACAAGGGTAATATCATGAAATTTTACCGAGTATTTGATTTCCTATGAAATTGGTTCCTTGCATAAACCAATACGATCTAAATCATGCTTTGTGGAAAGTAATTAAGGTGAACTTTGCAATAGTGAAAAGGGTTGAGAGCCTAATTATTACATAGAAAATCCAAAAAAGCATAAAAGTGCTTAAAGGAAAAAGAAATACTGAGATCTTCATGAAATTAAAATGTAATAATAAACTGCCATCAGAAAGTTATACTCACAGAGGTTATGAAAAAATAAATTTCTAACAACTACCAGTAGTGAGAAAAATAGAGGGGGCTTTCTAAAGCTAGTTATGGTTAAATGGGTCCCAAGTAATGAAATTAAATTACTAAACAGAAAAAAATTAACATCTTTGATGCATAAGGAAATTTTTTTTCAGCAACTTCCAATTGAATTAAGACCTTTGAATATAGTGTAATGGCATTGACTTCAATGACTGTGGTCTTAAAAATTTTTAAACAAAATAATGGGTATTTTCTTCTATTCGGTTTTCTGTTATTTTAAGTTTGTCATGACAATAAATGCTTGGACATATACAATTGCTTCTATAAGTTAGGCCTGCATTCTTCTCTTACACTAATTTTTATCTTGCTTCTAATTGAAGAAAACTGACTCATTTTTTTTAAGGAGAGGCAATAGTTTTAAGATGCAGGATGGCAAAAAAAATGTACATTAACATGAAGATTCTCCGAGAATAAGGCAATAAGAGAAAATGATCCAATAAAAGCGAAAGTTTTAGAATCTGCTTTCCTGGATTTCATAGACAGTACAAAAAAAATGACCTTTGTTTAAATTCATTTGTATCAGTTCAAAGTTCAAACTTTGCAGCATTTTCCATTTGACACCTTTTAACTAGGATAGAAAAACTGTAATAGTCTTAGAGACCTTCTGTTTTCAACCATGAGTTGATCCCTGGCACTGGCAATACTCTGAATTCCTTTCATTTTTAGACTATCATTTGATAATTTTAATAACACAATCAAAGTGTCTTTTTGCTTGCTCTGCAAGCTTTTAATAACTGTGACATGAAATTGGTTGGGAAACAAGTCACTAAAACGATATAATGGTCATTTGAGTGGAAAATTGTTCTATTGTTTATAGTGTGTGCAAATGTCGTTATGATAGAGGAAACAGATTCATTAATTATGCCAATGTGATGGAATTGACAAGGCTTGAGCATATACCACCTGCATGAATAATATTTTTCTAGGATTCACTCTTCCAGGTAGACATACTGTCTAAACTATTTAATTAAAATATTAAAAACAGAATAGATAAGGAAAACCATCATAGAACATATGCTATTTATACTTTCAGTTAGGCTGTTATTTTGTTTACATTTTCCAGATAATAACAAAAACTTTCAAATTTATTTTCTGTAAGTAGATGTATAAATTGATCTATCTAATCTAATCTATTGATCGATATCTTTTCTATTTCCAAAAAAAGTATCAAAACAATGAGCAATGCTATTAATGCTAGATTGCTTTTCTTTGACAACACTTGCTTGCAATATTTTCAAAGTTTATTATATGATCACATCACCTTAACTGATTATTATTGGAGTCCTAAAAATGTGCCAAACAATTATGTATTGTGTGAAAAATTCAGAAATAATATTTAAGCATATTTTATTTGCTGTCTGTCATGTCAAGAACTGGGATTTTCCGTCTGTCCTGTCAAACCCGGACGTTTCTGTCTACACGGCCTGATCCTCAGCATCATGCCAACTTTCAGAAATACTCTCAATCTTGAATGCATAATACTAGAAAGATTTTGATTTTTAGATATTGAGTACATTCAGTCAGCATCATGAAAAATAAGATCTTTGTTCTAAGGGCACATAATGTTCCAATCCTTCAAGACTGTCGCTAGCCATGTGTCTTGTATGCACTGTCCTGGGAAAGGAGGATTCTGCCTGCTTTCCACTGTTCTCGCTGTTGAATTGAGAAAGGCCAGTGAAAAAGCTGTAAGAAATATTAAAAGTTAATTTGCGATCAGAAAGTACACAGTACAGTTCCTGATTCAGTAGCTCTTTCTTTTTCCTCTCTAAGACCCAGGCCAAGCATGGCCTCAGCATCTTGGATCATAATGCAAATGAGTGTCAGAAGGATTCGGAGTTTTTTTTTTTTTTTTCTTTTTATGGGAAAAATAACGTGTGTTACTCTAAGGTGCCAAAATGTGGTATTGTATTTTACTACAGACCAAATAGCTAAAGCTGGCAGATACGAACAGTATGTGGAGTTTGACACTGATAAAAATATAATGGTCTCCAGGCTAATGAAGAAAGTCTTCTCTTCCTTAGCAGCCTGGGTCACTGACTGTTGTCTCACGACGCCAGTGATTGGGAACAGATGGTTTTGAGGATTTTCAGATGATGTTCTGATGATCTGAGAAATACCGAACAAGCTTTAATCATCTTCAGATTCTTAAAAAATAATTTCACATTTTTTGAATAACTGAGTAGAAATATTATTTTTCTTCAAAGAAGACTTATCATAGATAGTAGCCATGATTAGGATTATCAAGTAAGAGCAATTCAAATGCTGATTTCAACTTCATTTTCTTTCCTCTCAGTATGCAAAACTTATAATGAAACAGCAATTACTGAGCAAAAAAAATGAGAGGCTAATACTTTAAAACATAGCCTTTTATTTTCAAATGTGATGTTGTTCTTACTATGTAAATGATATGTGGAAGGAACTTAAAACCCAAGAGGAAAAGAAAACAATGTCTGTCAGCCTCATTCAATGGCTTTTGATCGCAGGCACCATTTCAGGCTGGGACTCTCAGGCTGCCTGTACTTGGTGACAATGATCTAGGGTTCTAAATTGTAGTTAGCTTCATATCTTGATTTTCTTCTGATTTTATACAAGTTTCTGTCTCTTATATTCCTAGAAGATCCATTTTTTTACCATCTCATACGAATTGCTGATAACAAAGTTGAGTGAATCTTTGCATCTTTCACATCTTTTTCTTGTTGTTGTTGTTTTGGTTTAAGTGCTATTTAATGAACTCACACCTTTTACTTATTGTTGTTGTTTTGGTTTAAGTGCTATCTAAAGAACTCCTCCCCTTTAGTAATTGCAGGAATGTTATTTCCACTGCTTATTAGGGAATGAGTTATCAAACTGGCACATCCTTGTCAAATGCTTCCAAAAAACTTTTACTGATTTTCTACTTAGCTTAAATACACGTGTTACTTTAATGCCTATTAACTAAGTATATATTTAGTATTTATTGTTACATTGGTCATCTTATTAAAGAGAAAAATTGCCTTTTATTGTTTCAATATATTTTCTTCTAATATTTATTCTGCTTTCATCAATTATCACACATTCTTTATAATAAGTATACAATTGGAGGGCTTATTTTTGTTCCCTTATATTATAACACAATTATTTATGTAATAAATTCTCTATTCTTCATTGGAGGTGAAGTTTATAAATAAAAATAATAATAAGAGACAAAGGTACTTGGATTCCTAGTATATATAAACCCCCATTTATAAGACACAGACCTCTAAATTTACAAGTTATGCATACTATTTACTTTTAATAATGCTACTTCTATAATATATAATCACTATTGTTCTTAGTATTTGTTTATGTCTTACATTGTGTCCAATGATAACTATCAGAGTGTATTTCTTTTGTTCCTAATATATATTTCCCACTTCATCATTTTCATATTTTACTCTGAACAATTCCATGTTCTTTGCTTTAAGAACAGACTTTGGGGGGCAACACAAAACTAGATTTTAAAACAGTCTGATAATCTCCTTCTGTATCAAAACATTTAGTTCATCTGCATTAATGCTATGTATATTCATAGAAGCATTACACTACGCCAGTTTGATTCAACATGTCTTCTTTGCCTTTAAGCCTTGCTTGGCATTTGCATAGTTTTTTTTTTTTTTCATTTCTGTGCTGTGTACTCGATTAGGAATACATACGGAAGTCCTCTAGGCCTAGCTGATATTTTCCTTGCAGCAGAATATATATGCATATATATTATGAAGCCATTTAATTCTTCTTCGAAGCACAAATCACCACTACGAATACACATTGTTGTAGCTGCTGGTTGTTTGAATTCTTTTCTCCATTGTAGGAATCTCTAATTCTGAAAACTATCCACTTCACACTCCTCTCTACACAGCTACTTTCAGTGTCACATTTTAAACTCCCAGTCCAGAAGAAGATCACATACGGGTTCTCCTTTATGTCCTTTAGGGATCATATACGTCTTGCCATAGTTGTTTGCCCACCTGCTATTTAATCTCATGGCCTTGTTCTCACAACCTGAATTATCCTCAAATCCCTTTTAGCTTCCTGCATATCCTTATGAGCATACACCTATTTAAAAAAATCACTTCTTGAGTGGAGTGTTTATTCATTAATTTCTGTTGATGTCCGCGTTCCTTTCTTCAAAAACTGAGGTCTCAATTTTCAATTGGAAATTATTTTTTATTAAGTTACCCCATATTCTTCCAGTTTCCTTTCATTTCTGTAAGAGTTATCTTGCCTGTTACGTCTTTGATGCTGCTTGTCTTCTTTAGCTGCTATTTTGGCTAGCTATAGCATGTCTATAGAAATTGTAATAATCTACTTAGTACACATCATAATTAGTAGTCTCTGAATTTGTCTTTTTTTACTGGTTGAAAAACGTTGAGTCAGTGAGATAGTTCAGCAGATAAGGGCACTTACTGCTCCTGTCAACCTGAGTTTGGTCCCTAAAATCTAAATGGTGGAAGGAGAAACTAAATCCTGCAAATTTTCCTCTGACTCTCAGTTGTGCACTGTTGCTCCTGTATTCCAATGCACACACACACACACACATACACACACATAAACACATACACACATGATGGAGGATTCTCATTGGCTAATAAACAAACTGTCTTGGCTTTTTGATAGGGCAAAATTTAGATAGGTGGAGTAGACAGAACAGGAAAAAGGAAGTGAGGTAGATGGCTCAGACAATTGCCTCGCCTCGCCTCTCTGGGACAGACTGCCGTGCCTCTCCTCAGGGAGACAGAAGCGATGAAGCTCCAGCCCAAGATGGACGTACGCTAGAATCTTTCCAGTAAGACACCGCTTCATGGTGCTACACAGATTATTAGAAATGGGTTAAAGCAAGATGTGAGTAAGAGGCTGAAAATAATGGGCCAGGCAGTCTTTAAAAGAATACAATTTGTGTGTTGTTATTTCGGGGCATAAGCTAGCCAGGAGGCAGAAAGCCGGGCGGCGGGAACGCAGCCCGCAGCTCCTCACTACAGACACACATACACACATGCACATACACAAACACACACATACACACATACACACATGCACATATACAAACACACACATACACACATACACACATACACACATGCACATACACAAACAAACACACATACACTACACACACACACACACAAATACTGTGTAATCCTTGAAAAATAAAACTCGATAGGCATTATATTTTTACACATTCTCTTTCAATAATCTGTTAAGGTCTTACTCAATTCTGTTCATCCTGTGAGTTATTATTAATAAAACTCTTTTCCAGTTTTATGTAAATTTTTTTCAGATAACACTTTCTTTTCAAAACTTTTTCTGCTCAGCTGTATCTAATTCAGGTTTTCCTACTACTTATTTCAAATCTTCATTTTTTCTTTATTCATACTAAATTTTTTACAATGAACAATATCATTTTAAATATTTTAATGACTCTAATTTTATTTATTTATATTTCCATATATAATTATCATTGAGTTTGTCTATCAATTCTAGAATTTCATATCATTGTAGGTTTTGACCCCTAAATCTCATTTTTGTTGTTCTTGTTTGGTATACCTCATTACTATTCAGATGTTATTGTGAAATTAACTGTATCAGGTTGTCCTCAAAATTTTCAGTTACATGAACAACCATGTACGATTCTTTTGGAGGCTTCCTGTGCTCATCACTGTGTGCTTGAGCTCCATTCAGTTATCGTCTTACGTTATCTTTTCCTGGAAGCCAAGGATGGATTTAGAATGCTTCATTGTCAGAGAAGCCTGACATGGCTTGGGAAGGTGGCTGAAAAGTCAAAAGAGTAAATTGGCAGAAATATATGTTTTCCTGATAAAGTCTTTTATTAGAATCCAAACTGTCCGTTTGTATACATAGTTCTGTCCAATGCTAACTCTATGTCTATGCCCAGCAGCAATATAGGAAACATGTTCTACTTTCTATTCCATTGCAGTGACAAATACCATAACCAAAAGGTACCTTAGGGTTGGAAAGCATTTCATTAACTTTTATTTCCAAATCACAGCCCAAGATGGAGAGAAGTTAGGACATGAAGCCAAAGAACCTGAAGCAGAAACCATAGCGGAATACTCCTGGCTGGCTTCTCTAGCTGGCTTGTTCTTGGCTCATGCCTAGCTAGCTTTCTTGTATAGTCCAGGACCACCTACGCAGGTAATACTGTCACTCAATAAGGACTGTGCTCTCCAATTCAAGAAATACAGTTTTCCACAGACTAACATGTAAAGACAATTACTCATTTTTACTTTTGTTTTATTTAAAGGTGATTATACTCTGTTAGGTAGACAACTACTACTTACTAGAATAACTATCCTGAAGAAAAGAAAATATATCTGTAATTTTCAAATCTCCTACAGTACCATAGATATTTGCTTGGTAAACAGTAGAAACCTGTATCTTTACATAGCCACTACATTCCATTTTCTTAAAGAATTTTTTTTTTGAAAAACTAGTACTGTTGACTATCACATGACATCATTCAGTTCCTTGTGCCTCTTTATGGAAATTACTATAAAAAATGAAATAGGGAGTTTGGACTATAAAGGACATTATGCAGTATCCATGCGCTCTCTCTCCCTCTCTCTCTCCCTCTCTCTCTCTCTCTCTCTCTCTCTCTCTCTCTCTCTCTCTCTCTCTCTCTCTCTCTCTCTCTCTCTCTGTGTGTGTGTATGTGTGCTTTCATAGTCTCAAAGCAGAAACGCCTTTCACTTGTGACTCCTGTTTGCTCTGTGGTGAACCGTCTTGAGCAATATCTTCACTTAAACAACAGATTCATCGATAAGTCCAGAAGAGTATTATTTTGATTCTTTGGAACTTTTAAGTTTACACTTCCATACACATGTCAAAGGAGAGCCTGGGATCCACTAAATTTTCAGATGCCAGATGATAGTGAAGGAACTGAGGTGGCTTTTTCACTTATTTTTATAAAAACTAAGCTCCTTAAAGAGTTTCAAATATTGAGAGTACTATGAGCTTGCAAGTGTTATAGACCAAGTCGGTGGCATTATATTTCTTTAAATTCATGAAGGTACATTTCAGCAAACATTACCCTCATTACACTCTTGAAGTTAAGTGTATGATTAACCAGAAGAAGTGATCTAAATATTTTGGACATTTATAATTCTGGGTTAAATATTTTTGTCTTCAATGCTTATACTGAATGTTAATTCTGTGGTGAGATTTATGTGACGTCTTTGGGAAACTCACCTTGTATTCAAGAAAGACAGAGATGGCTGTCATAGAGCATACTCCATATTAATAAATAAAGCAGGAGTCAGTAGCCATAGTTAGAATTGAGTCAAATGCTGCATCTAGGCTTGCTATGCCTTTTATTTCCTTTTGTACAATTTGGTGGCATAAGCATTGTTTTCTTACAAGATTAATGACTTTTCACTTAGATTCAGAAAAACAATGCACATATGATAAACACCAAATCTGTCAAAATGGTCATTAATTTTAAAAGTGCCCTCACCCTATCATGGAAATATTCATGATAACTATAATTATGAACACAATTTCTAAGCATTAGTCAGCCTAATATTTAAAGGGATTTCTCTTAAATTACTTTAGGCTTTTATGCTATTATTATTGACTTAAGAGGTTAAAGACAGCCCAGTAAAAGAGAGAAAAAAAACCCAAAGTGAAAAATTTCTTGAAATCCGTCAGACTGTACCCTTAATAGCATCAAGTTCTGTAACTGTATCTACAGGGATTGAGGCAGTATCATGTCACCTGTAATCCACTCGCTTAAGTCATACCCAGACAGGGTCTCTCCTCTAGTTCCTTTGTAAAGTTACCCTTCCTTCAAAATTGAAGAGCCACAATTTGATTAAATCTAAACAATATATTTATTATTATATGTAAAAGCCTGTCATATTATTCAAGAATTTAATTTTTTTTTTTTTTTTTGGTCTTTCGAGACAGGGTTTCCCTGTAGTTTCTAGAGCCTGTCCTGGAACTAGCTCTTGTAGACCAGGCTGGCCTCGAACTAAGAGATCCGCCTACCTCTGCCTCCCGAGTGCTGGGATTAAAGGCATGCGCCACCACCACCTGGCTAAGAATTTAAATATTTTTAAAAGAAAGTAATAGAATTCAATTTCCAAGAAGTAGAGGTTATTAAATGTGAATTCCATTCTCTAAACATCTTTCTTCCTAGAGTTTTGGCATTTCGCAGAAATCTATTGAGCACATATGCAAAGGTGTCCATGGAGATGCATGGAACACATAGGGAAGGACATCCCAGAGACATGCACTGAGCTCATAAGAAAAGACATACCACAGGCATGCACTGAGCTCATAGGGAAAGACATACCACAGGCATGCACTGAGCTCATGGGGAAAGGTAAAGAAGAGATTATTTCAGTGCTCAAACTTCCTGTCAAGCAGCACAATTCTATTCATAAATCTCTCCCTATTACAGAAGAAACTTTATATGGAAAAATAGTGAATATTCTAAATGAAGTATCAGCTGATTATTTCTGTGCTAAGTACTCTAAAAGCCAGAAAATGCAGCAGTGTGGCCTATGCTTATCTTTGCGGTACCACGCTGCTATCAAAGTTGAGAACTAATATTAATGTGGAAATGCCCTCTAAACTACTAGGGCAATACCACAAACAAGAGCCAGACAGTTTGCTCCCCTGTGCGTGCTGTGATCTTCTTAGCTTTTACATGCCAAACCACGACAGATTTTTTAAGTGACTCTGTCTGTCTCCTAGGAATCTTTGGTAGGTTTAGGCACCTCATTAGACAGCGGTTACTAGTTATAATTAAACGATCATGCATCCTAAGGGAACAGGCTCTGGGAAGGGCATGGAGAAAGATTTTGCTAGGCAGGCCCCTGAGTCATCAGAAGAGAGAGCAGGAGGTAGCAAGGTTTTCTGCTGCTGTTTTTCTTTTCTTAAACCTCTGAGTGGCTTAGCAGCCAAAAGGTGGTGAGGAAAACAACAACCATCTTCCAACTTCTAGAAAGAGAGTAAGATAATATAAGGTTCATTTTTCAGCCTATACTGTTCTCCTTACATAATTTTTGTGCTGATGGATGAACTTCGTTATATCATACAAGTAGATAGGAAGCAAGTGAGTACATGAGTATACCATTCATCATTGTGGGCTAATCTATAGAAAAGACTCAAGTGGGCTTTGTGTGATTTTTTTTCCTAAGGACCCTTTTTAGATGTAATTTAATTAAAGTGAAAGATTGCACAGATGTTGCATAGAGCAGCATTTTGAGAAGTTCACACCTTTGCTTGATCAGCAATTAAATACAGGTAAAGAGAAATGCCACTTACTTATCTCTGGTGGGATATTCACAGGTATGTTTCAACTCTAGTAGCTATGGAGATTTGTGTTCCTCTTATTTGGTTCAAATTTACTAACATCATGTAAGATAAGCACAATTTCATTTTAAATGTCTGAGTAACATTCAGAGAGAAAATATATAATATACATATGTATATATATTCATATATATACATGAAAAAGATATACTATAATATCTTTTGATTGTATTAGATTTTTTCACAGAAAATAGAAATTTTAAAACTATTTCAGATAGAAGTACTCTGGGTCAGATCTTTCTGAGAAATCTTAAGCTGAATAAATAAGTTTGTTTATCCTGTATCTGATTTTTCCGAGCCTTAGGTGTGGATCTCTGAGAATGTAAGACAGCAGGCATCCCCTCCTTAGGTTTTTATGATGAAGTTTCTTCATATGTCATAGGGAGATGTCAAAAAATAAACATAGCAGAATTGAAAATGCATTGTAGACTCCATGATTTTTTGAGTTTACCACAATAATATTTTTAGAAACACTATAAGATAGAATTGTTTAAATCACATAGTCCAAAAAAATGCCTGTTTTTCTCAACTATGGTGACTACACATCTGATAATCGGTTGTTGAGTCAAAATATATACGAAATCTTCATATATGCTAACAAATTCACCCTGATCAGAAGTGGTCAAATTAAAGTTTTTGACCACTGCCCAATACACACATATATACATAGGGATGGCATCCCCTCCCAACCTTGATGTTTTCAAAGATGACTAAAGAAGAGGACCCCATGTAGTGAGGAGCTGTGGGTAGGCATGCTTTTCATCCCGCCCGACTCCTGCATGGTTAGCTTTACACCCGAAATAATTACATGGAAACTGTATTCTTTTAAACACTGCCTGGCCCATTATTTTCAGCCTCTTTCTCACATCTTGACTAACCCATATCTAATAATCTGTGTAGCACCACAAAGTGGTGTCTTACCGGGAAAGATTCAGCATGTCTGAATGGCTGGCTCCATCGCATCTCTCTCCCTGAGCAGAGGCATGGCAGTCTGTCTAACTTAGGAGAGGCATAGCATCTGACTGAGCCATCTACCTCACTTCCTCTTCCTGTTCTGTCTACTCCACCCACCTAAGGGCTGGCCAATCAAATGGGCCAGGCAGTTTCTTTATTAGCCAATGGGAGTCCTCCATCATTTCCCCTTTTTCTGTTTAAACAAAAAAGAAAGACTTTAACTTTAACATAGTAAAATTACATATAACAAAACAGTTATCAAGTAAGAATTACAGTTACAATATTTATATCTACTTTATCTTTTATCATAACTAAGGAAAACTATAACTATCTATCTATTCTTCAACTCCATCAAAGACTCCAGAAAAATATAATATTACCTAAGTAAACAAGAAATAAGCAACTTCCAAACTCTAGAAATGACAGAGACATCTCGCTGCCTGGACAGTCACCCAAAGTTCTTTTGTACTGTTGGGGCATCCATCTTCGGCCTTCAGGCCCATAGTATCCAACAGACATTTTCATGAAGCAGAGAATTTTCAAAGACAGTTCAGTCACTATCTGCTGTGTCCTTCAGAATGTCTCACAGACTCTTTCTTGAATGAGGAACCCCGAAAAACAATCTCACCTTTAGGCAAGTTCAGCAGTCCTCTCTCTGAGGGTTCTCTGTGTCCAGTTTATGCAACAGTCCAGGCAAGAGCAGTTTCTTGCCCAAATAGCTATCAAACTCCATAAGGAGCCACTTCGATGCCCATCTTCCTCTTGAAGTAGCTGGTGCTGCCAGGAGCAGATGTGTCTCATTGTCATGAAAAGTCCTAAGTTATTAAGACATTTAAAATGCCATATTCTGTAGTCTTTGAAAGATATGAAGAATGCCTATTTAACTTAAATATATCTCTATATATCTAGAAAATCTAACTAACATAACTATAAGCTTTACTGTTATCGACGATTATCCATTAACAACCTATATTTCCTAATTATACATTACATTTTTAAAAGAACTACACAATCACAATACCTTAATCAAGATCAGAAATACATATAACAAGATTGACCTTAATATCATTAACCAAGATTCACAACAATCCAACTTATTTATATCTATATCATCTCCCCCTTTAAATGGAAAAGAACATTTATAAACAATATTTGGGAATATGGGCACAGTTATTTCTCTCCAAACTGCTTCCTGCTGAATGGGGACGCTGTTAATTAGGTCTTTCATGGTGTAACCTGTGTGCCAGGTTCATCTCAGTCATCAGTTGGATGAAATAATTTTCTGAAGGTGTTCACAGCAACCTTTCAGGAGGGCGTGGTCTATCATACCATATTGGGATAGAAGCAATCCACAGGGTTTCATTTTCTGTAAAAACAAAAGAAGAATCTCTTTTCCAAAGTATCATATCCTTAGATCCAAATTCTGAAGTCAAGGTATTTTCAAAATATCTTTCTTGGATTAGTTCAGCAGCATTTATAAACAAATATCTTTTAGCAGCTATTGCTTCTTCCTCAGCATTTAAACAATTCAAAGAGAGCATAATAGCATACAGCATCAAGATTCTCTGTGTATTTTCCATCTTTGTACAGCTTTATTTTTACCTCTATTTCGTTTATTTTTACTTTTATTTTTTAAGACAGGTTCTCTGTATATCTTTGTCCTGGAATAACTCTGTTGACCAGGCTGTCCTTGAACTCACAGAGATCTACTTGCCTCTGCCTCCCCAGTGTTGGGATTAAAGGTGTGCTCTACAACACCTTGAACTCACAGAGATCTGTCTGTCTCTGCCTCCCAGGCACTGGGATTAAAGGTGTGTGCTACCACACCTCGAAGTCACAGAGGTCAATTTACCTTTGCCTCTCAAGTGTTTGGGATTAAAGGTGTGTACTACCACACCTAACTACTTTCTTTCTTCCTTTTTTACCCTAAGAACTTTAACCTTTAGCATGCATATATTTTTAACACACTATAAATCATTTAGAGGTTTTCTTTGTTTTTGAATCTCTCTTTACTTTATCTTTCTCTCTCTCTTTCTGACCACACAAGTCTTTAAATTACTGAGCAATATGGGTAGGATTCAAGCCGTGGCTTTGCCAGCTAGATCCATCCCATTCCTTAGCTTTCCAGCCTCATGGCAGAGGTACTTGCTAGAGCCATTTTTATTACTACAACTCTGTAGCGTTTCAAGGTACTTGCCAGCAAGCAAGCTGCAACAGTGTTAAACAACAATCAAAAGCTCCATAGCCAGGACCGCCTGCTTGAAAGAGTCGGAGTTTGCCCTGGCAGGACAGCCCAGAAAGCCGGCATTTTAAAACAGCACAACTTTTTTCCTGCTACAGCTAAAAACCGAAAAACATGCATTCAGCTTTTCATCAACACCTTTTAAGTGTTTCGTGGCAGGACCTCTTAAAAGAGCTGCAGGTTTTTGCAGCTAAAGCTGAGTCAGGAAGCCTCTCTTAGATGAGAGCGCTTGCTCTAGCAAGCAAAGCCAAACCCGAGAAATTGCTGCTACCGAGAAAACATGCTTTACTCTATTCTTCCCCAAGCTTTCTCAGGCTTTCTGTGGATTCAGTTATCCACGTTGGGCGCCATTCTGTAGTGATGAGCTGTGGGCCGGATTCCCACCGCCCTGCTCCCTCATGCTTAGCTTTACACGCAAAATAACAACACACAAATTGTATTCTTTTAAACACTGCCTGGCCCATTATTTTCAGCCTCTTTCTCACATCTTGACTAACCAATATCTAATAATCTGCGTAGCACCACAAAGTGGTGTCTTACCGGGAAAGATTCTGCATGTCTGAACGGCTGGCTCCATCGCATCTCTCTCCCTGAGCAGAGGCATGGCAGTCTGTCTAACTTAGGAGAGGCATAGCATCTGACTGAGCCATCTACCTCACTTCCTTCTTCCTGTTCTGTCTACTCTGCCCACCTAAGGGCTGGCCAATCAAATGGGCCAGGCAGTTTCTTTATTAGCCAATGGGAGTCCTCCATCAACGCCATATAGAGGAAACAAAAGAAAAAGCCACAATTTAGACAATGAAAATCCATCTTATGATGAAAACCATTAAATACAAGAGAGATAATTTAAATTTAGATTTTTTTTTCTCTGTGGTTAGAAGAGGCTTGAACATGCATCCTGAAAATCTGCTTCTGCATTAACAGTGAGGGCACATCTGCCCTCTGAATGCAGGGAATGCATTTCCCATAGGCTTTATAAAGAAGTCTTTAGAGTTGTCCTAAGAAATTTTAGCAGGGGTTAAAGAGCCTAGTCTACTCTAAGAAACATTTCAACCACTTTTTAAGATCTTTCTGCGAGAAAGCTATTCCTATTATAAACTCTGTCATCACTTTTATACCACCATTTTTGTATGAGAAAACCTTGCAATAGCTAGGTTCTACAATCAACACTTAGAGGACCTTTGAATATATTAGCATGCATTATACATAAAATCACAGAAAGGAGAAAATGGAACATGCACTCAGAGGGGAGGCTTTTGATTTCAGGACTACGGACTTTCAGGAGGCGATGGCTAGGAAGTCATGCATTAGAACTGTCGATTCCAACTGGAGTTGGTGATCTCCCATTAGTTCTGTCCCACCGTCTCCATGAGTGAACGCACCCCTCTCGTTCCTGACTTTCTCCCTCATGTTCTCGCTCCTTCTGCTCCTCATCGGGACCTTGGGAGCTCAGTCCAGTGCTCCAATGTGGGGCTCAGTCACCTTCCCCATCTGTCGCCAGCTGGAGGTTCCCCCAACTCCAGTTGGAATGGGACTGATGGATCATGCGACCAAACCCGTCTCTCTGAGTGTGGCCAACAGCGGGGGCTGACTGAGAAGCAAAGGAAAATGGCTCTGGGCTCTGATTCTTCTTCATGGACGGGCTCTGTGGGAGCCTTCTCAGCTTGGTCGATCACCTTCCTGGACCTGGGGGGAGTTGGGAGGACCTTGGTCTTAGCATAGAGTGGGGAACCCTGATGGCTCCTTGGCCTTGAGAGGGAGGGAGGGGAGATATGGGTGGAGGGGAGGGGAGGGAAGGGGGAGAAGGAGGAAAAAGAAAAAAAAAATTAATAATAAAAAATAAAGTATTAAAAAAAAAAAAAATAAAAAAAAATAAAAAAAATAAAAAAAAAAAAAAAAAAAAAGAACTGTCGATTCCAAGGCTGTTTTAAAGTCTCAAGCCACTGTTTATTTTTCATTCACTGCTTTTCAACATTACAGATAGAATGCAAGCGTGTTAAGAAGTAGAAAAAAAGGTGTTCTGTGTGAGACTGGAGGCAACTAGAGGACTTAGCATGTAGTCAAATGTTACAGTATTCACTAGCATGTACAAAACACTGGGTTTGAACCATAACACTGAAATAAAAGAAAACCAAAAATAAAGTAACAGGATATAAATATAAAAGACATGTCAAAAATAAAGTCACAATCAAAATAAAGGCATATTTTCAAGTAAGTTTGAATTAAATATAAAGAACAATGAATATACAAAATAGTACTTTTAAGGTAATTTAGCTTTTTTCCTTTATAATTAATTAAAAATTATTTATTTTTCCAGGACAATCACAGTTTTCCCTCCTTCCCCTTCTTCTCTCAGTCCTTCCCCATGACCTCCCTTCTTGTTCCACCCCATCCACCCCTTCTCCTTTCTCTTCAAGAAAGGGCAGGCCTCCCATGTATATCAGCCAGTCATGACATATCAAGCTGTAGTAAGACTAGGCACCTACTCTCCTATTAAGGCAAGATGAGGCAACCTTGTAAGAGGGAAGGGTCCCCAAAGGAGGTAACAGAGTCAGAGACAGGCCTTCTCCCATTGTTAGGAGACCCACAAGAAGACCAAGCTACATACACAACTGCAACATCTGTGTAGAAGGTTTAGGTGAGTCCCAGGCAAGCTCTCTGGTTGGTGGCTCAGTCTCTGAGAGCCCCTATGAGCCCTGGTTAGTTGATTCTGTGGGTAATCATGTGATGTCCTTGACCCCTCTGGCTCCTACAAGACCTCTTCCCTCTTCTACAAGATTCCCCAGCCTCCACCTAATATTTGACTGTGGGTCTCTGCATCTGTTCCATTAGTTGCCGATTGATGCTGGCTGAAGCCCCTTTGATAACAGTGAGCCTAGGCAACGATCTATAAGTCTATCAGGATATATTCCACACTTTCTTTATCCATTCTTCCATTGAGAGACATGCCTATAGTTCAGGAGCCTAGAGAAGCCAAATAATAAGGTGAACCCAAAGAAAAATATATATAGATCCTCCTGGAATTTGGAAGCAGACAAGATTGCCCGGCAAAAGTTGGGAGCATGGGGGTGGGAGTGGGGGTGGAGGAAAAGGAGGGGGTAGAAAGAAGGGAGAAGGGAAGGATTGAAGAGGGCTTGAGGGAGTAGGAGTGTTGAAATGGAGGAAGGGCAGATATAGGAGCAGGGAAGAAGATATCTTAAATAAGGGTGCCATTTAAGGGTTGGAAAGAGACTTGGCTCTAGAGGGGATCCCAGGTGTCACTGGAATGTCCCCAGCTAGGTCCTTGGGCAGCAGAGGAGAGGGTGCCTGAACTGGCCTTGTCCCATAGTCACACTGATGAATATCTCGAATACCATATAGAACCTTCGTCCTGCGATCGATGGAGATAGAGACAGAGACCCACATCGGAGCACTGGACTGAGCTCCCAAGGTCCAGTAGAAGGGCAGAAGGAGGGAGAAGATGAGCAAGGAAGTCAGGATCATGAGGGTGCCTGATCTAATGGGAGCTCACCAAATCCAGCTGGACTGGGACTGAACGAACATGTGATCAGACCGGATTCTCTGAATGTGACTGACAATAGGGGCTGACTGAAAAGCCATTGATAATGGCACTGGGACTTGTTTCTACTGCATGTACTGGCTTTTTGGAATCCTAGTCTCTTTGGATGCACACCTTCCTAGGCCTGGATGGAGAGGGGAAGGGCCTTGGATTTCCCACAGGGCAGGATACCCTGGCCTCTCTTAGGAGTGGAAAGGGAGGGAGGAGGGTGAGTGGGAGAGCGGGAGAGGAATGGGAGGAGGGGAGGAAGTGGAAATTTTGAGTGGAAAAATAAAAAAAACATAAAAATTTAAAAAACAAAAAAATCAATAAAAAACCCAAAAATCTTCCTACCAAAAAAATTCAAAAAAGAAAAAAGGAAAAGCAACTCTCCAGAGTTTTTTATTGATGATCTTTGTTTATAAGACTTAATAAAATATTCAGATTTTTCTCCTAAAAAAGATTTTTTTTGTCAAAATAGGAAGATATTTAATAGATGTGCTTTTCACTAAGTATATCTTGGTAGAGGCCAAGGTACAAGAGACGGCTTGGGTCCTGAGGTGGACGACACTGCTTGATGAAGTGCCAACAAAACTTCACCAAGTCCTTCAGTCTGCAGAGTGCTGGCTTCTGCTTTCACTATTAAGAGCAGTTGTTTGCAAAATGGGGAGTTTTCTGCTTATGCAGCCCCTGGGAACACTTATTCAAGTTTCCAGAGAAAACTTTAAAGATAGGGGCTCTTGTCCTGAAAAAAAAGAAACACAGAAAAAAAAAAGAGGTATCCTTGTGCCCCAAGGATTGTGGTACCAAGAGGTTCGATTCTGAAAAAGTTCAGCTCTGAATACAAGATGCCCCAAATATATCCATTGTGCTATACGAGAGCCTATATTGTGAGAAGAATAGTGTGGGTTGATGGGAAAAAAATGAGACGATGAGATGCCAGCATCTTTCTTGGAGCAAATGAAAAGTACAGGCCCGTACTATAAAATCGAGGAACAGGAAAATGTTCTAATTACCTAGTTAAATGTGTATTATGAGGTATTTTATAAAGCTTGCATTTCAGAAAACATCAAATGATTCTATCATTAACTCAGTTAAGGTAGAAATAATTTCAGACTGTCTAACATACTCTAACTGCATGAACAGACAGCCTAGACACAGCCTCTAAGAACAGAAAGCCCTATGCTTTGCCCCTGAGAAATTTGTTACTTCCTGGTTTGACAGGCACTCTCTGAAGATGTTGTTTCAGATAAGACTGTCTGTTTTGTGCTTCGCTTTTTCACCTTGTACGTTTAATTGGTGAAAGAGAGATCGGGGAACGCCACTGAAGCTGAACTTCAGCAGCACCACACTCCAGCATTGCTACAAGAGCATCAGTTGAGTGCAAAGGCTTTAGTTGACATCGATGACGACATGTGTGTTTGTTGAATACACAAGTCTTATCCATGCAGTGAGTAAGAATAAGCAAACTGCTCGCCCGTTTATGGCTCCCTGCTTTTTCTGGGAACCAGTGGTGACTGTGGGAATCTTACTTTAGTAGGATGATTAGTAAATTAATCAGTGCCTGTGGGATGCTTACATCCTGACCAATGTCAAGGACAGTGTGGTGTCTTTGTACTAAGAAAATGCCAGTCTCAGAGACTTCCTATATTAGGATGACATTTAGGACTGAAAGTAATTCATTCTTTCTCTGAACTTTGAAGTAAATTCGCCTTAAAAGTAAGGGAGTTAATAATAATTAAAAGACCTGATGTCATGGTTAAAGATGAAGAAACCTAGAAAACCAGAGTGATTTGCAGGGATTTGAGAAGGGGCTGGGTACACATAACAATGGGATAGTATAATTACAACTTTGTTAATTCTCTGGACAGAAATAGAAACCTCAACATTTCTCCATCTATTACCTGTTTCGGTTTCCTTGCTTATTTTTCCCTTTCATATCGTATAAATTCAACAGGCTGTAGCTGTTGAGCCTCCAAACAGTAAAACATTTTACATCAGAGATTTTGTCCACTGCTCTTTATTCTGGAACCCAAAATGTATGCCTTTTCTTGTTGCTTTCATTTTTAACAAGGAAAAATAGATTCTGGATTAGCCAGATATAGAACCAGTATCTACATGGTCAACTTTGCATAACCATCTGATTTTCTCTGACCTTTCCTGACATTAGTGAAAACAGTTGTAATTGCTCTTTTAACTGAAGCTTTCCACTAGAATCACAGGTAACATTACAACCCATTTGAATATTAAACATTTATATTTGACACCCAATGGAAACATTCAAGGAGATACTGAAAGGTTTTTTTTCTTTTTATATGAAAATTCCTTAATTCCAGCACTCAAAGGGAAGAGGCAGGTAGATTTCTGCAAGTAGAGGCCAGCCTCGCTTACAATGCTAGTTCCAGGACAGCCAAGGCAGTTTCAGGAAGAAACCCTGTCTGAGAAAGAAAGAAAGAAAAAAAGAAAGAAAGAAAGAAAGAAAGAAAGAAAGAAAGAAAGAAAGAAAGAAAGAAAGACCACCACAGCCCTTGAGGCCCTTTGCATTTTATTCTATAAGTATATAGCAAAGATTTTTTAATGTATTCCCAAGAACTAGCTTTTCAGTATTCTATTATATAAACAGTAGTCTGGTCTGGTTTTTTTCTACCCATTGATGTTTAGCTTTAGCATCTATTCACTTCAGTTTAAAATAGTTTAATTTTTAATATTTGATTTCATGTCTTATTATATATTTCCACACAAGTTTCTCAAAGGTACAAACCCAGAAAATGAACCTTATGTTGAGGTGAAAGCATACAGCAATTTTTCCTTTTCCCTTTTCCCATCTGCCAGATTGCTCATGAAATGAGTACAAAAATCCACAAAATTGCCAGCATATGATGAGGACTCTTTCTGCCAGGCACTCTCAGTGACATTTGTTACTGTCAGCTTTTAAAAATTTTTTCTCAGTCTGATGGATATAAACTAATGCCTTATTGTTTTAATTTGCATTTTATGGGTTGCTATTAAAAGGAACATCTGTTCAACTGTTTATTAGCCATTTGGATGCTCATGTCTGTGAAACATTGTTAATATCCTCTGTTTTTTCCACACTACTGGAAAGCTACAGTCTTCCTTTCTTTTTTTTTTTCTTAATACCATGTTTCTCTGTAGCTTTGGAGCCTGTCCTGGAACTAGCTCTTGTAGAACAGACTGGCCCTGAACTCACAGACATTTGCCTGCCTCTGCCTCCCAAGTCCTGGGATTAAAAGTGTGCACCACCACCACCACCATGGCCTGGCTACTACAATCTTTCTTATTGCAGCTGGGTGTTCTTTATATATTTCATATACCTACTATGTGTTTGTTATGCAAATACTTGCTCCGAGTCAATAATTAACATTTTCATCTTTATTCTGTATGTACCTTTCACCATGAGAGATTTTTTTTGTTTTATGTATATTGAATGGATCACTGTTTTCCTTCTTTGGTTTGTAAATACTTATATTAGTTAATAAATTTAATCCAATGTACACATATCCTATAGTGTATCACGTTTTGTAAAGTATAAAAATGTGACTTTCTCATTTAAAACTTAAATTCACTAAGAATTTATTTATACTGTGAATACGGTTCTTATTTTGCTTTATTCTTTGAGCAAATAACCATCTTAACATTATTCATTAAATGATTAATTACTAAATGACATTGTTCTCCTAGCACTTAACATTTTTTCAACATACATTATTTTGTCTCTAAACTTTCATATTGCTTAGCCAAATGCACATTTTTGAAAACACAAAGTACCTTAATTATTAACTTAGAATTTTCCCAAATGAAATGCAGCTTCTCTATCATTAGGAGTCTTCATTAACATTTTTCATTGATTTTTTTCAAGTAGTTGAGGCATTTTTACCTGGTATAAAATATATATTCATGTAAATATTTGTGGAATGATATTTTTGTGGATACATCATTCCTCATGTACAGACTGTTCAATATCTGCAACATAGTTGCAGATCCATTTTTATTTTTTCTCCATGAAATAATTTTCTCAACTTCTGTGAAAAGCATTATTGATAATTCTATCAAAAATGTAGTGCATACCCAGCAAATGCAGAGGTACCTTCCATTTAGATATGATGTGTGAATTTAACTGTGAACAACATTTTCTTTTCTTCATCATAATAGATATTACTCATTTTTTAATTTTATCCTCAGGAAAATCAAGGTTTATACCACTCATTTTTACAGAATTGTTAAATTTTAACCTTTTAAATACATTTTTGTTCTTTTCTAACTTATTCTTTGTTAAACTAATGTATATATACAATGCATTGTGATTGTAATGTATATATACAATATATAATGTATATATTGTAATGTATATATACAATACCTTCCAGTTCTGCCTCCATTAATTTTATCTCACATGTGTGTGCAGTTAGTGCTACCTTTATGTGATGGCTATGGGTCCATCCACTGACCATGAGCAGCCAAAACAGTCAGTGGCCACAGCCTCAAAGAGAGATGACTTAACTCCTCAGATAAGGGTTGGGCCTCATAAGCTCCTCTCTTATCCATGCAAACTTTCAAATTTAAATACTTTTAATTTTAAAATGAGATATTCAGAACAAAACTATTTTATGTAACAAATCTAGTAAGGCTGGTTACTATCTAGTCATTCTAATTATTTTGAGTTATGAAGATTCTCCTGAGTTTTCTACATAATCACTTTCGTATATATGTGTGTGATTGAGTATTGAAAATGATTTTTATCATATAATATATTATGATCACAGAAGCAACCATTCCACATCCTTCTCACCTTCACACCAACCAAACTCCCTGGCCTTTGTGTCTCTCTGTCTCTCTCTATTTAGAAAATTGTAGCCAGTTGTGGTGGCGCACGCTTGTAGGATTTGGTGAAGGAGGCAGAGGCAGGAGGATCACAGGTTCGAGGGCAGCCTGGGATACACATTGCTGGGTGGTGGTGACACGTGCCTTTAATCCCAGCACTCAAGAGATAGAGGCAGGTGGATCTCTGTGAGATCAAGGCCAGACTGGTCTACAAGAGCTAGATCCAGGACAGACTCCAAAGCTACAGAGAAACCCTGTTTTGAAAAACAAAACACAACAAACAAACAAAAATCAGAAAAAGAAAAAGAAAATTGTGGTAATGAGCCAGTGGTGGCTCATGCCTTTAATCCCAGCACTTGGGAGGCAGAGGCAGGCAGCTCTCTGTGAGTTCTAAGTCAGGCTGGTCTGCGAGAGCTAGTTCTAGGATAGGCTCCAAAGCTACCATGAAGCCCGCTCTTGAGAAACCAGAAAAGAAAATGGTAGTGACATTTTAATTGTGTTTTAATTAATATCTTGACTGAAATTCTGAGAGTAAAATAGCCCCACTGGTTAAGCCTTACAAATCAGGTAATTGTAACACACACCTTTAATTCCAGCAGCCACAATGACTTGCACAATGACTACACTAGCTGCCATAGAAACCGGGTGGTGTATGTCTTTAATTCCAGCCCTAGCCTAGAGAAGATTATAAAACTGGAGGAGACAACTCTCAGATACAGTCTCATTTTGAGACTCGTGGAGGCAAGATGGCCATTTTGGACTGAGGTCAAGGTAAGAGCCAGTGACTACTTATTCTATATTAAATAAAATATAAGATCACCAGTAATCTTAACAATTACTAATAACCCTTCATGGCATTTCAGGTATACTGGTATGTGATAGACTAATGATGTTAATATATAAAAATAAAAATACATATTTGTATGTAAGAAATTATCCCAATCTATTATAATAGCTCATCTTGTAAATAATATATTTTAAAAGATTTTTCTTTATGAGAAGATAATATTTTTTATCCTGAAATAACTTTGATTTGAGTTCAGAACCCTATTTTAAACACAACAATTAGCTCACATGTTTTAAAATATAAACTCTGACTGTTTAAAAATAAAACAATATTCTAGGTATCTTACAGTCTAAAAAAGTAAAATAGTAAATAATATATTAAAAAAGTAAGAACGTAAATAATATATTTTAAAAGATTTTTAAAATAATAGTAAATAATATATTAAATATATTAAGTAGTAAATAATATATTTAAAAAAGAAAAAAGTAAATAATATATTTTAAAACATTTTTCCCTATGAGAAGATCATATTTTTTTATCCTGAAATAACTTTGATTTGATTTCAGGACCCTAATGTATGCATTTTAAACTCAACAATTAGCTCACATGTTTTAAAATATAAACTTTGTTTAAAAATAAAACAATATTCTAGGTATCTTACAGTCCAAAAAAGTAAACATATAATAACAATTAAAATATTTTCATATTTCACAGTAATGAAAATGCTTAAAGTATGGAATAATATAAGCAAATCAATAATTAGAAGGACCAGAATAGCTTTCGATATTTCTGTTTCCAGAAAGTAAATTTGAAAATTATTAAATATCTGAGAAGTTATGTAAGAAGAATGCAATAAAATATTATATGTGCTATCAAAATGTATCACCATGCTCTTTGGAGATTATCAATCATTTTCCGTGCGTGTCAGTCTACACGTCCACCAGGAGTGAGTACCAGACATTCTGTAAATAGAAATTACAAGTGATTAGCTGAACTACTTTTGTAGATGTTTTTAATTATATGGTTGTTTAGTCATTTTCTGTCTTACTGGCCTTTTGCTTGTATATTATGGTACCTGATTTAACATTTTTGTGGGTTTTTGTTTTGTGCATGTATGTATTACTTGTGCTTTTTTTTTCTTTCTTTTTATTCTTGTTTTGTTTGTTTTCCTATTGTTTTCGGAAGCACAGATAATACAAACTCAGAGAGAGAGATTGGGGTTCAACTTGCGTAGTCTGTCAACTTGCCACATAAATGTTCAGGGATGCCCCCCTCAAGTACAGTTAGCAACTTTGCTACTGAATATGAGCACTGTTTCACACTAAATGCATAATAATGACTTCTGTGGAAGAGCAACTATTTGGTACATGAAAGCTGTGCTCATGGTGCACAAATATACATTGTTAGCAATTTGGACTATGGATCCGAGATCAAGAGGTTTCTGATGTAAATGGAGATTGCTCATTCATTTCCCAGCTATCCAAACCTATATAATGACACATAAACTATATTAATTACAACACTCTTTGGCCAATGGCTCATGCATATTTCTAGCTAGCTCTTACATCTTAAATTAGCCCATTTATATTCATCTCTGTATCACCACAAGGTTTTAGCCTACTGGAAAGGTTCTGGGTATCTCTCCCCCTTGGGCGCTACATAGCATCTCTTTGACTCCACCTACTATCTCTAAATATCTCTGTCTAGTTTTCCCACCTGGCTTTATTCTGATAAGACATTGGCTGAAACAGTTTTATTATAACAGTGTTATAAAAGTAACACATATATGGAAGGACATCTCACATTATCTTTCCTTTTCTGTCTAAATGAAAACAAATGTTTTAAATTTAACATAGTTACATTACATATAACAAAACAGGTATCAAGCAAGAATTATAGTTATAATATTTTTTTGTGAGTTTAAAGTTTCATATCTGATTTATTTTTATCATAACAAAGAAAAACTATAGCTATAATTGTTTGTCTTCAACACCATCAAAGACTCCAGAAGGATATATATATATATAATATTATTACTTAAGTTAAGAAGAAGTGCATTCTAAGCAACTTTCAAAACTCTAGAATTGACTGAGATAGCTTGCAGCCTGGACTTTTTTTTTTTTTTTTTTTTGCAGTCACACAAAGTACTTCTGTAATGTTGGGGCATTTCTCATCAGTCTATAGACCTATAATGTCTGACAGACATTTCAATAAAGCAGTAAATTTGAAAGACTGTTTAGCCTATATTAGCAGTTTGTTAGTCACTTTTTTTCTGTGTCCTACAGAAATCTGGCAGTTTTTTCTAAGAAGCAGGAACTCTGAAGGACCATCCCATCTTTTGGAAAGTTTAGCAAATACTCTTCTGTGGTCCTACATATCCAGTTCATATAGCATACCATCAAGCAGTCCAGGCAAGCTCTGTTTCTTGCCCAAACTGCTAGTCTTGTCACAAAGAAGGCAAATTCCATGAGTTTCTTCAATGCCCATCAACCTCTCAGAAGGTAATTGGTGCTACCAGAAGCAGACATGTTTCACTGCCAAGAAAAGTCTAAGTTCTTAAAACATTATAAATGCCTCATTCTGTATGTTTTTGAAGTGCTGAAGATTATCTATCTGATATATATCTCTGTATATCTAGAAAATGTAACTAACATGACAAAAAGTTTGATTATTATAAATGGCTATCTATTAATATGCATTTGTTAATTATACACTACATTTTTAAATGAGCTACACAAACATAATACCTTAAACAAGGGCAGAAATACATATACACAGTGTAACAAAATCCACCTTAAATTTGTATCAACAGACCAAGATCCATACCAATGCAAAGTATTTATCTCTGTATCATAGACCTTTCATTTTCTTTTAACCCTTTATAACCAATCCTTTTAAAACGAAAACAAACATTTATAGACAGTCATTTTTGGAATTTGGGCATTGTTCTCTCCAAACTGCTTCCTGCTGTTTGTTAAGTAAGGTGTTTTTTGGGTTCAAAGAGATCTTTCGGAGGGGAGGTGTCCTGTGCCATCAAACCACATTAGTCTGAAAGAAATCCACAGCTTCTCATCTTCTGTGGAAACAAAAGTAGAACCTCTTTTCCAAAGGAACATATCCTTAGACCCAAAATTTGAAGTCAAGATACCTTTATGTTGGTTTAGCTTGGTAGCCTCCAGAATCAAGTATCTCTCTACAAGCAAAAAGTTCAAAGAAAACACAGTAATATACATAACCCAGACAATCTGTGTATATTCCATCTTAATGTGGCTTTTTTACTGTATTACTTTTTAATATTTACTTTATTATTGTTACTCTTTTAATCTATGACTGTCTGTACTCTTTTTCTTCTCTCTCCTAAGACTATGTACATTTCTTAATGCAGTGTGACCCATTCAGAGGGTTATTTTTGTCTGAATCTGTCTTTATTGCATATCTGTAAGCATTTTCTCACCAGGAGCACTTTTTTTAAGAATGCTAAGTAGGGGTGGCTAAGACAAACTCCATGGCCCTTCCTCTTGGCCCCACCCTATCCAACATGGTGGACATATAATTAATACCTCTTCCTGTCATGCTTACTGCCCCAGCTCCAGGGACACAGTGGCTCTATGTTGCCTTTAAGCAACTGTAGCATGGTGCTCAGAAGCCCCATTTAAGTTTAGGACCTCCCAAAAGAGTCAGAGTTTGTGTTGCCAACATGAACAAGCAAACCATTTCTTATAGAAGCACACAGATTTTGCTGTTAATGCTGAGTTAGGAAGCCTTCTCTTAAAGGAGCTGTATCTCTGCTCACTTCCAACAAACAGGCTATCTGAAAAAAATGTGGCTACTTGACTCCTGTTTTAGTGGGTCTATTTTTTTAAGTCTTTTTAGGCTTTATGTGAAAATTCTTGCCCCATATTGGTGCCATTATGTAAACAGAGACTGCTCGTTTGTTTCCTAGCTGACCAAAACCAAATAATGGCACAAAAACTATTATTAATTACAACGCTGTTTGACCAATGGCTCATGCAGATTTATAGCTAGCTCTTACATCTCAAATTAACCCATTTCTATTAATCTATGTATCATAACAAGGCTGAGGCCTACTCGGAAGATTCCAGGTAACTTTCTCCTTCGACAGCTACATGGCATCTCTTTGACTCCATCTACTCTCTCTCTTTATCTCTGTTCAAATATCCCACCTGGCTTTACTCTGCTAAGCTACTGGCCAAAACTGCTTTAGTCATTATCCATTAAAAGCAACACATGTAGAAGGACATCCACATCATTCTGAGGCAAACATTCCCACCTGGATTAGAGACTATTCCTGTGATATTCTTGCAAATAATGTGATTTCTTTTTGCTCTTGTCCTAAAAATCTGCTGGAGGCTGCATTAGAAAGTTTTGAACTAATTTTGTTGGGAGAGTAGGTTTTAAGACACGTAGTTTTGTTTGGTTATTGTTAAGCCCAGATCACAGAGTCCCCCAAAAATTGACTTAGAAATCAAGTCCTATATGTAAAATCAAAGATTTTTTTTTTCTTATTCAAGTTCAAATACAGATTCTCAGTTTGTCCAATGTATTGGTGAAATCAGGGATCCCTCTTGTCAGTTGGAGTTGGGTTTTTATAATAACAGAGGTTGGGGTGAGGGACTTCTAAATTTCTAAATCAGGGGTGAGGGACCCCTGATTTGGTGACATTTGTCCAGGGGTGTCCTGGTGAAAAGCAATGGGTGTGTGCTGGCAGGTGACGCTATCTACAATGATTGGAACATTAGGAATTTCCTTTGAATGGTTTGTTCCTGGGTGGTTTTCGTTTTTAGTCTTTCTTGGAAACAGGAATTTCCTTAGAGTAAACTGCCGAGACTCGGGCCTCTATTAAGCTTGTCATGGCTAGGTTCTAAAGTTATTAATAATTTTATTCAGACATACAATAAAAAGAGCAAACATAGCATAAAGAAACAAAATGTATAGTTTAAAGAGCAAACTAACACCTGGAAATTTAATATTGGAGCCAAGGCTTGTGCTGAAAAAGATTAATGACAGGCCTGATGCGAAATGGATTGAAAGGACTGGTATTCTCGGAGGAGACTCTATCCAGCTAAGCCTGCAACTTGTGAAAAGGAAAGGCCAGGGGCATTTCCTCCACAAAGGAAAGTTTATGCCAATGTCATTCAAGGAGAAGTCTTGCTCCATCCTAACCAGCCATCAAAACTTGACAACATGGATCATATGGTTCAGGCCTTAGGATCTGAAGGATGCAGGAATACAGGAGTTGTGGAAACTTCCTCTGTAGTTACAAAGAGCTTCTGAGGCCAGGCATGTGACAGAGGAGCCCTTGCATGGGGGCCCAGAGAGGACACAGAAATTGAAGTCTGGATTGAGTTGGTAATTCCAATAGGCTGGAGATGCCAGGGTTGTGGTATAGCATCAAGGATATTTGAAGAGAGGGATTGAAACAAATCCAAGAGAGAAAAGTATGTTACAAGCCTCTCACTGGAATGGAAGATCCCCATTTGGGCCAGATTGACTCACTAATGAGTTCCTGACATCTACCAGTCTCTGCTCCCTAACACTGAGGCTACAGGAAAAGCATGTTTAGCAATGCCTATTATTTACATTTGAGATAGAGATTTGAATGCAAGCCTTCTTATGTGCACAGTAATAACCTTACCCACTGTTCATGCTAGGCTTCTGTTGCTGTTATAAACATTATGATTGAAAGCAACTGGGAAGAGGAAAGGCTTTATTTGACTGAGAGGCAACAGTTCATCATTATCTATGGAATTAAGGGTGGAAGTGCAAGGCAGGAACCCGAAGGAAGGAATTGTGGCAGAGACATGGGGGAATTCTGTTGACTAGCTTGCTTTTCTCAGCTTATACAGCTAACTTTCTTTTATAACCCAGGGTTACATGCCTATGGATCGCATCACCCACATCAACCAGCAATAATGTCTCAAATACATACCCACAGACAAGAATAATGTAGACAATCACTCAACTGAGGTTTTAATTATAAGTAAGAAAGACTTAGTTAGAAACAAGACTGGACAATGCTACCTAAAAACCCTTCATTGTTTCTGTATCCAGTCTATTTTCATTAGTATTATAAGAATGCCTAGAGAAAATGTTGTAGGTGGTTGAACCACAGTAACTTAGCCTACGAAGGAGTAAGCACAAAATTCTTAAAAATTTAAGTTGGAAACATTTTTAAAAACTCCTTCTATAAATATCAGATTATGTTTTTCTTTTTGATTTTTGTTTTTTCCCTTTGGATGGGCTAATGCCATGTAAAGCATTTGATATTATAGGTCATGGAAACTAGCTAAGGTCAGGGGCAGCAAACCTCAAAACAGCCTGGTTCCTTTGGATGTTAGGTAAACAGAAAAGAAAGGAGACTTATTTTTCAATATAAAGCTAAGTAAAAGGAATATTATTAGTAATTAACTATGTAGGGGTTGATTGTAACTAAGAAAAATAATCAAAGTATAAATAGGTTGTTAAACCTGAGAAGAAAAGCTGCTGGGAGTACCACTGGGTTTAGAATTTATAAAATGCTAGAATCAATTCATATTTTCTTGCATGTAGACAGTATTCAGCTGTCAACTGCTTTGTGGGGGAAGGGAAGTACAACCGTGGAGAATATATTTAAAAATGAGGGTAAACCAGAAGGACCCTAGAGGCTTCATCTCTCTTCTTCCCACACTTCTCTCTCACTGTGTTTTGCAAATAAGTTACCAACACAAGCCAAAAAATGGAAATGAAACATTACAGTACAAGGCTTCATTAAAAATCAAACAAAATGCAGTTTCTCATGCTGATCATGACAAGACTTGTGATTAACAGCTAAGTCACTCAAAACTGGGATGCCCTGAGTAGGAATAAATGTGGTAGATGACATTGTTAAAGAATAAAGTGCCAACTATATAAACAGCAGTCATTCTGGATTTAAGCCAAATGTTTAAAAAGAATGCTGTGTTTAAAAGAAGTAATTTTTTTTTCACTAATAAAGTGAGAAGAAATGTGATATTTATGTTAGTAGATATGTCTTATACTAATTTATTTCTCCATTCCCTCAGAGTTAGGGGAGCCAATGATGACCAATCATGCATGTAGTAGCTTACATGGACATAACTGTATCAGAGAGAACCACAAAGGGGAAATGTTTGTGCCAAGTATCAAGAAAAAGAAGAAATATGATCCTGCACATGCACAAAAAGTAGATTTAATGTCCATAGGTGCAACACAGTATTGGGTTGAGAGTGGAGATACATGGTTGTTATAAGATTCCTGGGCTTATTTATTATGACTCAATTATAACAAGCCAATGATTCCTTTCATGTTCCAGTGCCTGCTCAAAACCCTCATCTACCAATGCGAAGATGAAATGTTCTAGAAGAATGGCCATGCTTAAGAGATACAGACTGCATAAATTGCACAGTATTGGTTGCAAAAGATAGTTCTGCTTATTTCTTTGTTGTTTGTTTATTTTCTCCAAATGTCAAAATTGCAACAGAAAATAATTACAAGAACTAATTTCTTAACCAACAGAAAGAGCAGGAGGAATTTATTCCCAGCACACCCTTCCCACATATCCCAGACTTCCTTGTGTTGTGCGACCCAGTAACTAACCTCATACTAGCATGTAACATCAGTTGAGACCATGCCTGCTTCCATTTCCTTTCTCGTGACTGTCAAAAGCTTCTATCTGCCCACTATGCTTTATGTAATGGCTTACAGACCCCACAAGGTGATTCCAGACGTCAAATACGGTGGCTCTGAAATTACAGAACAGAAGATAAATTAGGCGAGCCTGTCTTTCCATTACAATTTATTAATGCTATTGAGTATGCAATGCCTGGCAGATTTACAGGTGGCAGAAATAAGAGATTAATTGTATGACTTTATTTATGCCTGGAATGTAACTGAGGACTAAGCAATTCAATTCCTATCAATAATCTGTTTCCGTTTGTTATTTCCCAACACCTGCCATTCTCGAGTTCATCCTCCTGCTTATGACGGTTAGGCACTTTTTTTTTACTCACTCAAGTGGTACTAATAACTTCTGAAACTTTCTCCTTCACCTTTAATTTCCCTGTAGTTGAAAAAGAAATACTTTCTGAAGACTTCAGTCTATAGCATCACTGTGTAAATTTTTCTTTCTTCAGTTATACAAAAAAAAAGGACTTTAGCCCTTTTCAGAGAAAAGCAAGCCAAGGGGAAAACACGCAGCAGTGAGTACCGTAAATACCACACCTCTTTCACCATCATCGGTAGGCTCAGACCTTGTCTAGAATTGTACACATCTGGTTTTTTTTTTCTTTTTTTTCTGTTTCTTATTTCACTCAGAGTGAGGAAAGCCAATGATGTCCATACATTTGTTCAGTTACTCAAATGGTACTCTAAATATGTTCACATTTATTTGTTTTATTTTCATTTTTTATTCCTTAAGTCTCTAATATTGAATAAACCTACCAAATATCAGTCAAGAAACTTACTAATCATGTTTATCCTGTGTCACCATTATGAAGAATATATTCTTCCATATTTGTAAAAGACAAGAAGTATATATTACATGCCTTTACTCAATGGCCACTCCTGTGCACCTACAATTTACTTGATAATCCTGGTATTCTCTGCAAGCACATGTTTTCACCAAATGATAAATATCCTGTAAGGACTCCTCAAACCCTCCCACTGTGAATTGCAGGACATGGCTATTTGTCTTTCTTTAGAAACATGACTACCCCCTATAGTCTTTCTCAGGCTCCAGCAGCATTTCCAGTTGAATGAATTAACAAAACAAAATACATAGCTACTGAGACCAGAGGCTCTCCTGGGTCCTGTATCCACCTTTCTTCTTCTCAGTTTTCTTTATGAATGTGTTGTCTATGTTCAGTCTTATTTTTGTTCTACTTCAGCTCATATTTAACTTTTAATCTTGGGATATGTGGTGGGAATTGAAGAGAGATAAAACCAAGCAGAAATTAGAGGATCACATCACAGAGTCTGGTTGATACAAGTTAGAACATTAGTCTAAGGTTAATTAATGAACAGAATTGTTTTGAAATAAATAATCAAATTGATGGTGTGGATAATATGTCAAACAATGGTAAAGATGGAGTTGAAGACAACAAAGGAAGCTGCAAGAAGTCTATAAACATGGATTGTTTGGAGATTTCAGACAATATGGAGTCATTATATTAGGAAAATAATGTGAACAGAGAGAAGTACATAGATTGTAACCATATTAAGTGCTGATCTGAACTGGTCAGTGGCCTCTGTGCCAGTGATGAATAGGAGATTGAGCAGGTGAGAATCATTAGTGACCTCCAGTAGTCTTTTCATGAAAGTTGCTCATTATGAAGAGTTCTAGTAATGTGTTAGGCTAGGGTGGGTTGGTTCAAGGTTTGGATATCAAATTATGGATGTCTAGAAGTTTATATCCATGGTAACAAATATTAAAAGATGTTAATTTAAGAAAGACAATTTCCAATTATTATCATTAAAGTCAAAGCATGATTAGTTGGATAAAGCAAGTGGGGGACTGTAGTGATCCTGTAATGATCACTGGAGCTGACCTTCCAGTTTGGCTTCTTTAATGAAAATAAGGTCATGCAGAAAATCCCCTTTAAAGTTTGGTTCCGTGACACTTTTGCTAGTAAAATTTATATGACAAAATATTTGTCCCCTTAAGTCAGAAGATTTTAATTACTAGTGTCGAACTTTCCGTATTCTCTCTCCTCTGCCATCATAGATGAACAAAGTTAGAGGCTCACTTGCTTTATTCACCTGAAGGAGGGAAAAGTAAATGAAATCCTCAGCTGGGCTGAGAGGCACATGCGATATGAACAAAAGGTAATGGCTGTTCTTTTCTTCTTTTTAAGGAAATTTTATCTGTCACTTGGATTATCTAGATTTCGTGATAACAGAGGGACAAAGAAGATAGATGTAGGATCTAATCTTAAAAAAAAGTTTCTTAGAAGTAACACACATCAGTAGAAAATTTACATAAAAGACAAGGTAAATATGTAGAAGTATGGGAAGAACCCACGAGGGGAAAATTGTACTCAAAAACCTCATAAGCCTACAGGTTCCCAGTTAAAAGGAGGAGGGGGTGAGATGTTCTCAGATGGCCAAACCTGCTGTGAGTCTAGTTAGAGTATAATATCCACAAAACATTAACTGAGGTGCAGTGAGGACGAAGGAAGATGAATCAGAGACCCAAATAGTGAACTGGGTCCCTTAAGAAGCCTAACTTTAGAATATGTGGCAGTTTTGGAATGTAGTAACTTTGAAAACAATTAGATTTTATTGTTTATGAGCAACTCCAGTCCATATTTGTAAGCAAAATAGAAAGATCAGTGCTCATACGTTACAGTGAAGAAAACCTGTGTTCCCTGGGAAAGAAAATACAGGTTCTAGAGAATAACAAAGTGGACAAAGGAGGTAATATTTGTCCTCTCTCTGAGAGGCTCTGCTCAGGGACACTAAACTATCATCCTCTCACAAAACCCTCTTACCCGAAATTTACCCTATAACCGAGACTGCATAATAACATAGACTAGGACGTTATCAACACAAGAAATGGAGAATAAAAATAAAGCTATAGTTTCTTACAATGGTGTTTAAAAACAGTATCATTATTCATCCAGTTATCACATGGAAAGATTGTTTGTTTTAGAGTCAGAGGCCTTGGTGTTGCGTTTGACCATTGTGGCAGTGGGGTTTGGGTTGCAGTTATGTTTACTTAAGATTGTACCCTAAACAGACAGATTTTCTTTAAATTTTTTGTTGATATAAAATGCCTATGTCTCACTGATTCTAAAGGAGTCTATGGATACAGTATTGAGTTTCTCTTTAGAAAATCATCACATTATAAACCTCATTACACTCAGTTCTCCTAAATACATTGCTCTGTTCTCTTGGAGTCATTTGTTATCTATAATTATACGTACATTGGAACCAATGTGCTGCATAAATAGTAAGGACATTTGGATTCTTTCATGTTTATTTACATTTAGTGTTTTAGTGATCATTGTCCTAATGCATTGTTTATAACTCTTCTAGATGAGAATTAATGAGCTTTGAGCAAAGGCTTGTGGATTTAAAAACTCATTTAATCGTTATTTTACAAGAGTATTCAGAATCAACAACTGATTTTTCTAAGGCTTCTCATACTGTAATTTTAATACATGGTCAGAAATTCTTTTTCTTTCAGACTCACTCTTCATATTACCTCAATATATTTAAATTTTTATATTTCAAGAATTCTAAGTCACTTTATCATTTTAAACTTCATGCAAAGTTTATTTAACAAGGGTCATTTTCTTATTGTTATTGCAGAACTGATTCAGCGCCACTAAAGTGACTTTGCTCTCCTAAATCAAAAGAAATAGTGCTACTTTTGTTAGAATAGAACATCATTCATCTGTAAAATGTTCTGTTTTATTCTGGAGGAATGGACATGGCACCATGGCAAAGACACCTTAGAAATATAAAACTGAAAAATAAAATGGGATCTGAATGTGAATCCCACTGCTTGGGAGGCAGAAGCCGGATGCTAATACTTTGAAGGTCAGCATTGACTACATAATAACACCATGTTTCACACAGTGAAAATCAATCAATCAATCAATCAGTCAATTAATCAATAATAAAATAAAAGAAAATAGAAGAAATAGCAGTGTAGCTTAGTACTGTAAATGTCAGGAATATTTCTCTAGATTTAGTTAACTATTCCCATTCAGCTTATAAACATAACTAAGATTCTTCTCAGAACAGTTTACTCTTGTATGATAACGTTTTTTGTGCTCTGACAAATAAAGCTTGCTAGGAGATCAGAGGGCAGAGTCAGCCACTAATTAACTAACCATAGAAGCTAAGCAGTTGTGCCACATGCCTTTAATCCCAGAACTGGGGAGGTAGAGACAGAAAGTGATAAAGTGTGGTGTAGACAGGATCTCAGCCCTTTTAAATGAGGAGACAGGTAGGAAGTAACTGGCAACTGCTCCCGGTTCTCTGGTCTTCCAGCATTTTACCCCAATATCTGACTCTTGGGTTATTATTGATAAGGATTAATTTGATTAACATTTCACTTTATGCTCACAGTGGGATTCTTGAGATGGTATAGAAAGGATTCTTGTTTTTGGAATGAATATTGGAGAATTTTGTTTTATGTTTCAAGCTATTATTATTATTGTTGTTGTTGTTGTTGTTGTTGTTATTGGCAGGGAATTAAACTCCCCAGCTAGTTCCTTGGGCAGCTGAGGAGAGGGAGCCGGAAAAGGCCAGATCCTATAGTCATACTGATGAATATCTTGCATATCACCATAGAACCTTTATCTGGCGATGGATGAAAATAGAGACAGAGCCACACATTGGTGCACCGGACTGAGCACCCAAGGCCCAAATGAGGAGCAGAAGGTGGGAGAACATGAGCAAGGAAGTCAGGACTGTAAGGGGTGCTCTCACCCACCAAGTTGGTGGGGCTGATCTAATGGGAGCTCACCAAGGCCAGCTGGACTGGGACTGAAAAAGCACGGGATAAAACCAGACTCCCTGAACATGGACAATGAGGGCTGCTGAGAAACCAAGGACAATGGCACTGGATTTGGCTCCTACTACACATACTGGCTTTGGGGGGGGGGCTAGCCAGATTGTATGCTCACCTTCCTAGATCTGGATGGGGGGAGGACTTGGACTTCCCATAGGGCAGGGAACCCTTATTGCTCTTCAGACAGGAGAGGGAGGGGAAGTGGAGGGGGGAGGAGGAGGTAAATGGGAGGCGGGGAGGAGGAGGAAATTTTTAATAAAGAAAATAAAAAAATTTAAAAAAATTAAAAGCTCTAGATCCGTGAATCAGCCTGTGTGTCTTTTTTCCCTCATTTCTGTCATTACTTTGAGAATTTTATACCTTGCAGTTTGATTATATGTGTGTCCTCCCCATACTCCTCTCTGACCCTTCCAACTGCTCATCTGTCCCCCCAAATTTGTGTTTGTTAGAGACCATCAAATATAATTTGTGCTGTCCACACGTCCTTGGATGCATGGCCTTCAGCGGATGGTGGTATCCCTACACAGGGCCCCACTTTTAAAGAAAACATTGTCACTCTTTTAAAGCTATCAACTGTCAGTAGATCCTTAGGGATAGAACTTCATGCTGGAATTTGTTTGGCCTGAGCCTGTGCAGGTCTTACGTATACTGTTTCAACTGCTATGAGTTCCTATGTGTCACTGCCGTGCTGTGCTCAGAGAACATCATTTCTCACAGTCATTCTCCCCTCTTTCCTTGTGGTCATCCCCCACTACATTTCTATTCTTCATGCGCACAATTCTGTCTTGATCACTGAGCCTTGGGGGAGAGGGTGTGATATAGATGTCACATTTAGGGTTGAGCATTCCACCTCTTATTCTCTGCACCCTGACCAATTGTGTATTGCTGTGTTAATCATGCCCTATTATAAAAGAAGCTTCTCTGGTGGGGGCTAAGTGATGCACTAATCTCTAAAGTTCTCTCTCATACTTATACGGAAGCTTGAAGTTGGTTCAAGACACTCCAACACCAAGTTCTCAGCACAAAGGAGATTTATTTGTCCCAGAGGGACAGAGGGCAGGGATAAGGGACAAAAATAGGAAACAGAGGAAGAGGTAGAATGGGAATGGAACAAGGCAAAGAGGAGAAAAGGGGTAAGGGAAAGAGGAATGGGTTATTTGTTTTAGGGGAGAGAGGGACAAAGGACTGCTTCTGGATAGAGGGGAGACAAAGATAGACATGACCCATAGACAAATGGAAGTTTATCGAGGTAAAAAGAAAACCCTGTGTTAGGATGAGGTGTTTAATTTTAATTGGGCATGTTAATTAGGTGAACAAAAGGGAGCTTTTGATTCCTGGGCTTCAATACGTTGATAGCTGAACCTTGGTAGTTAGTCTTGCGATGACGAATTAGCCAAATAAGGAAACATAGCTTGGTGTTTAGCTTTAGAAATGGAATCTAATGTTTTTTTTTTCAAGGCAGAGGGAATGAGGAGAAGGGTAAGTCATACCAGAGCCATATACATCAGGCCCAGGCTAGCTAGAGTTTCTTCAGTACTAAGAAATGATGTTTATAAGTCTATTGTCTTCAACTGTCTGAATCTTCTAGTAGTTTATTTCAGATTAATTTAGTTTGCGGAATCTTCCGTTACCACCTCCCAATTTTTTTCTTTATTCATTGATCTTAAATTACTATGTTTATACTACCAAATAATGGTTAAGTTGCTTATACAAACTAAGTTGAAAATAATTGAGAACAATTGCAGAGGGTATATCACTGGGTAGATAAATAACCATACTTCTTTTAAAAGAATAAAATAAACATTTCAGAAACACTGGGGAAGCTCTTCTTCTGGCACAGCTAAGCTAATTCCAACAAGACTCTTCCCTTCAAAAGCAAACTATAACCCCTGGACAACATGCGACACACCAATTTTCAGGCTCACTAGTCAGAATCGGCAGAGAACACATGTAGGGAGGATTTAACACTGGAGGTGAATGTTTGCATGTGAAAAACTTTCAGAGTGTTCTAACTTTAGCCAACCACAACCACTGCAATGTAGGAAATTTAGGAAGCAAAATAATTTCTGGAAAAGCTCTCAAATTCTCTGTATGCTCTGCCTTAGTCACCTTTTAGTCTCGATGCCACACAGGTGACATGGAACACAGTGTGAACAATCACACACTCACACAATACAAACAACACACACACAGAGACAGAGACAGAGACAGAGAGACAGAGGGAGAGAGAAAGAGAGAACAACAATTAAAGAAAATTTGAAATTTGAAAGACAGCAAGAGGATCTACATTTCCACATTGGAAGGGTCTGGAGGAAGGAAATGGAAGGAGGAAATGACATAATTTTATTATAACCTCAAAAATTAAAAATATATATGAAAAAGACATTCAGCGTCAGGCATTAGGTCGTTAGCAGCATAGCAATTATCACTTAACATTCCTGATGCTACTGTTAAAATTTCATAATTGCTTGACATGTTTCCCATACCCCCATCATAAAGTCAGCCCAAACATGCAGCCCTCCAGGTTCCTTTTTTAAAAATTATTTATTATTATCATTATTGTTCCTATTCTTATTGTGTGTATCTGTGTGTATGTGTGCAAGTGAAAGTCCGCGTATTTCCCTTCCACAGTGGGATTTGTATTTGAGCTACTATCATCATATGGACAAAAATAACTGTGTTCTGAGATTGCATGACACTATGTTTCTTTTTTAAAAAATTTATTTATTTATTATATATACAATATTCTGTCTGTGTGTATGCCTGCAGGCCAGAAGAGGGCACCAGGCCCCATTACAGATGGTTGTGAGCCACCATGTGGTTGCTGGGAATTGAACTCAGGACCTTTGGAAGAGCAGGCAGTGCTCTTAACCTCTGAGCCATCTCTCCAGCCCCTCTATGTTTCAATTTGTCATAATGATGATGGGGTTGGGGTGCAGTTGTGCTTTACTTAAGATTGTGCCCAGGGGGCTGGAGAGATGGCTCAGAGGTTAAGAGCACTGGCAGCTCTTCAGAGGCCCTGCATTCACTCCCCAGCAACCACGCGGTGGTTCCCAACCATGTATAATGAGATCTGGTGCCCTCTTCTGGCACGGAGGCAGAATACTGCATACATAATAAATAAATCTAAAAAAAAAAAAAAAAAAAAAAAAGAATGTGCCCTAAGTAGGGAGATTCCACTTATTTTTCTTGTTGATTTAAAATATCTGTGATTCACTGATCCTAAAGGAAGATATACACACAGCAACGGGTATTGGGGACCAAGTACTTTTATCTCCTGAGCCATCTTGTTGACTTTTATTCAGGTACCTTAAAGCATGTGGATACTGATGATGCTGTAAAGGTATGTGTTAGCATTTTCACCAATCTTATGAAAAGAAGAACTAAGAAGGAAGACCGATGAAGCTGTAAATTTAAAAAGGAATCTCTAGTTTACTTTATAACTTCAAGAAACTAAACCTTGGGGGCTGGAGAGATAGCTCAGAGGTTAAGAGCATTGCCTGCTCTTCCAAAGGTCTTGAGTTCAATTCCCAGTCAACCACATGGTGGCTCACAACCATCTGTAATGGGGTCTGGTGCCCTCTTCTGGCCTGCAGGCATACACACAGACAGAATATTGTATACATAATAAATAAATAAATATTAAAAAAAACTAAACCTTAAAAATGAGTAAAATAAGATGCATAAAATGAAGTGTCTTTTAGAACACGAATGAATCACTAATGAAACCGTATAAGTCTATTGTACTGTCAAAATAAGTACCTTGTGACTTTCTCCAAGACCATTCAGTGAAAGAATATATAAACTGTATATAAATGGATAGATTATTATATACATAATGTATATAAATATATAAAATATATATAATGTATATATAATGAATATATAAAATGTATATAAATGGTTAGTATATGTAGTAGCAGACTTTCTGTATGTATAAAGGCATAAATATTTGATTGACAGAAACATGAATGAAACGTAGGTCTTTTCTGAACAATAATTGTCAGAAACATGAAGAAAGAAAATTAAACAGAGTGTTCGTTACTTCTCCATGCCAAAAGAAGTACTGAGTCACATAATATAAGGAGTTAAGAAGTGGAAAAAATATGCAAGCATAAATGGGCTTCTGTTTTTATATTAGCTAATAGTTTTAGTGCTTGTATATAAAATGAAATTAGAATTATAATAATAAGTAATGGTCAAGAGTATTGTATAGTTTCTACAAGTGCTGCATTCCATGCTAGACTCAATGAACCACTTGAGCAAAGCCTATGGTCAACACTATCATGTCAAACTGACCATTATCTCCCCTGGGAGGAGGGAGGAGCAGGGAAAAATGCTTGTTGCCAAGGAAGCTCCATAAGAAAAGAAGATATGTTCTCTAGCAGGAGAGACAGATGAAAGCTAAACACACAATCTTTTGATATACAGTATTAGGAGGTATTCATTATGGCCAGAAATTCTGCTGAGGAATAATTAGAGAAAACAAGCAGACTACTGATGTTTATTATACCCATATTCCCCTACAGAAAGAAATTTTAGGAAAGTCATTGGTTCATATTAGAGTAATAATAATTCCTGCCTAATTTGATTAGGAAGTAGGGAGTAAGACATGATTAGGGCTGTGGATGTAGTTTTGCAATTGTGTTTGCCTATCATGTGTGAGGCTTTGGGAGTTTATCCTCTAGCACTGACATATAAAATGAAACAGAAATATATAAAGGATTCAGCTTGCATGAAAATTTACAGTTAATTTATGAGTTAATGAAGCATTTACTCTTGAGTGCTCACTGTATAGAAGTTGTTGAAATTCTCTGATACCAACAACAACCAATAAATGATTGATCAACTATCTGGTCTTTGCTTTGGCAAGCATGAGACATGACTATACAATTCTAGTTGATTAAAGCTTTTCTCATTACACCTGAATTAAACATGCCTCCCATGACCACATCCATTCTCTTAAAGATAGTTGAGAAAGTATTATATAACAAGCATGTAGGGCAAGGAAAACAAATTCATTTACTCTTCTTTTCTATTCCAAGGAAGCTAACAATTCATGACCTAGACTGATTAACTCTGAATGAATCATGCACCACAAACATTTGTACATCCATTTTTAACTCCCTGATAATAATTATCCAGAGAGTCATTAAAATGAAGACTCTAAAGGGCCAATTTTAATTCCTTTATTCAATACCTGTAGAATATAAGGACTTCAAATTTTCCTGAAAATTTTGATTGAACTATTCATTTGATAAAATTACTTTTTCTCTTAACATTCCACGCATTTTGATATGTGCAAAAATTACCAACATTTAGTTGTTCTATCCTAATACCACATTAAAAAGGGAAATTAACCACATTCAGAGAGCCCGGTTTGGTCCCCTGTTCCATCAGTTCCATTCCAACTGGACTTGGTGGTCTCCCGTTAGATCTGTCCCACCGTCTCAATGGGTAAACGCACTCCTCACGGTCCTGACTTCCTTGCTCATGATCTCCCTCTTTTTGCCCCTCATCGGGACCCTGGGAGCTCAGTCTGGTGCTCCTATGTGGGGCTCTGTCATTTTCTCCATTCAATGCGACCAAATCGGACTCTCTGAAAGTGGCTGATGGTGGAGGCTGACCGAGGAGCCAAGGACAATGGCGATGGGCTTGGTCTCTACAACATGTACGAGCTCTGTGTGAGCCTTGTCAGTTTGGTTGCTCACCTTCCTGGACCTGGAGGGAGTTGGGAGGTGTGGTACAGGAAGTGTGTCTGATGAGGATACTGTCTAAACCAAATCATTGAATTTCAGGAGTGGGACTTTATCTGTAGCGATGGCGGTGTTGGCTGTTATTATTTTCTCAGGGCACGGTCTAGCGTGCTTCAAGTTGTAGCAGCACAAAAGTGCACTCCTGCTTCACATAGCTTTGATCTCATCCTGTTTTTTCTTTTATAATAATTGCTGAGGAAACAGACAGCTATTTAATAGCCAATCAACTAAAAAAAATCTAGGTGTATGCAAATTGTCTAGTGCTGGGGAAGCTTTGATAATTATTTTTGGAGATAAACTATTATTAAAGGAAGGAAAAAATTAAATAATGAACTTCCATACTTTATGGAAATTAGTGTTGCTGGTAAATGAATACATTATTCATAAGAAAGGAAAGAAGCTCATTGCAGGTTCCTCATCTTGATAAATTTCATGTTATAAACAATTGAATTTAACGGAATTAATTCAGAGCAATGCTAGACCCAACCCAAGGTATACTATTTGGATATCATCTAAGTTTTCATAGAAAAATAAAAATAGCATTGGATGGAGAAAATAACCTTTATTATACATTACCAGTTCTGGCAGTGCCCATTCTCATTGTCACAATCCAATTATAGCTGAAACAGAATCATAAACTCCTAGGGACAGAAACCCAAATGGGTAGAAATTATGTTTCCTGAGTAGGGGCAGTAAACTTCAAAAAATTTCTTAAGGACCTGATTGTAAACCTCGTAAATAAACTCACACACACACATGCAAACACGCACACATCTACAGGCACACATAGATGCACACCTGCACACACATGCAAACATGTGCAAACATGCACACACACCCACACATGAAAACACACACACACACACATCCACAGACACACAACACATTTGGGAATAACTGGAATATCTAGAAGAGGAGACTATGCTAGCTTAATTTTGTCTTCCTTATTTTAGTTTTTAGCATAATCCATAACCACAAAAAAATAAAAAGTACTAATTTAGGAATATTTCCAGAAAAACACAAGAATAAAAACTGGAAGTCTATAGAGAACTTAGGAAATTTCATCACATATTTACATTTAAGTTTGCACACATATGCACGTGTGTGTATGGTACATGTAAGTATATATTTATAGGTGTCATTAGATAGTAAAATTTGCCTTAATTATAGCTTCTTATTTCTACTAAGTCTGGAAATAATCACCTCCTGCATTTATCTAAGGCAACTTGAGCCACATTTTTCTAATACATTTGTTGATTGTCAGGACTCACTGTCAGTGGTTGCTCAGAAGTGTGATTGTTATGAATGCCTTTCCTCCCTTTCCTTCATGGCAGGCAGAAGGTCTTCAAAAACTTATTACCTAAAATATCCTGATGCATGAATTTATTTCTGAGAAGTTCTCCATTTCTAGATTTTATACAGCTGTAATGTAGGCTAAAGGACAGAATGGAAGGATCTGAAATACAAAGTATGAATTTGGGGAACAGGAACATTTCATGTCAAGACCACAATAGACTTTGCTGCTACAGGAGGCAACCACTCAAGAGTTTGCAAAGAAGAGTTCTTTCTGCTATCTGTACCAAAATGTGAAATGCAGTAATCTCTTTTCAAAAACTCAGGAACTTTCAGAATTGGCTCAGGGCAGGATAAAAGCAGTGATTCTCTGGCACGTGCCAATGCCAATTGGATTTTATTTTCTTCACAAGAATTTTTCCCTTTTTGGGTAGAAAGTAAAGGAAATACTTTAAAATATATAAACAGGAATTAAAGTAAACTTTGCTGGAACATGTAAGGATAGGAAATATTTATTTTGAAAGGTAGATTTTTAAAACAAAATGTCAATGGAAGGCTTCCAATATTTATCAAAATACCTTAAGTAAATCTAAGATAGCTAAAATAATATTGGTATTATTTGTCAATTAGCTATCACAAATTTTAGTACATTAACTGAAATTATTTTTATTCAAGCAAACACAATTTGTAAATAGGACTGAAGCAAATTTTCAATCCCTATGTTAGAAGACTCAAACTGCCTGTAACTCCATCTCCAGGGAATATAATACCTTCTTCTAGCCTCTGCACACAACTCACACATGTATCACAGTCACATGGGCATGGACACACACACACACACACACACACACACACACACACACACACACTTTCTTAAAACAGTGAATTCCAAAGAGTAGCATTTTCCCCAGAGAATCATTTCTATGCATCACTAAAGGCCAAGCACAGAAATGAATAGCAATTTAGAATTATATAACAGTCGAAGCTGAGCCCAATGGCACTTGTGGAGAGGTAGTGAGACTCATAATGTGATGGAAGTCGGTTTGAGAATGATTCATGTGTGTCGATGGAACAATATATAGCAGGTGTGTTGGCAGTAAATGAAAAAGAGCTGAGTATGGTATTAGATACTGTTAACTGAACACTGGAGAATCGGACAGAAGCAGAAGGACCCCCAATTGGATTCCAGTCACAGGTACATGCTCATAAACACGTTTTGATGAGAAAAAAACAATACCTGCTCCTGCTCTTCCTAAACCAAGAATATAAACTCAAAAATATTACACTCAGTACAGTGGGTAAGGTTTCAGAGCAACATAATGCAGTCACTGGAACAGGTTTCCTCTTAATGAACTGCCTCATTTGGCCTGTACATGAGGGCTTTTGTCTTCTTTTGTTGTATCCTGAATTGTCATGTTTGGTGGTTGTTTCTTGAAGACATTATCTTTTCTGAAGAGAAATAGAGGAGGGGATGGATCTGGGGGAGCTTCTAGGAGTGGAAAGAGGGAAATTGTGGTCAGAATATATTGTATGAGAAAGAATCTATTGTCTTTTCAATTAAAAATGAAAAAATATAGGAATAAAATCCTCTGTTGTAGATAGGTCTGTTAAAGCTAGAGAAGAAGTCAAATGGATTATCTTCTAATATATTAAATTATCATATTCAAAAAATTCTTTTCATACTTTGTGGGATTACCTGGTAGGAAAGACCTTAACTATACAGATAGGTTTGTCTGTGATATCATTTGCTGAACTTATTGAATTTACAGTTCAATAGTTGCACACAAACTTCACAAGGTATCAAATAACAGTGCTTTACTTTTTTGTTTCATGTTATACTTTTTTCTATGAATTTTAATCGGATGTGTCCACATACTATGTTAAAAGATGCCAAAATTCTGACATTATTTCTAGATGATTCTAATGATGGTTTTATTGTTGTTATTTTCTATCTGTTTGGTTTTTTGTTTTGGTTTTTGTTTTAAAATCTTTTAATCAGTAACATTAATATTGTAATCACTAACCCTTTAACAGAGTTGCCTTAACCAATGTGGGTGAACCGTATTGTGATTTTAATAAGAATGGCTCCCATATGTTCGTCTGTTTGAATGTGTGATCCCTGGTTGATGGAACTGCTTGGGAAGCATTCAGAAATATTCAGACTTGTTGGAGAAGTGTGTCACTAGGGGTATGGCTTTGAAGTTTTAAAAAATTTATTTCATTCTTCCTGTCATTTCCAATGGACTCTCTCTAGCCTGTTTGTGAATAAAGACATAACATTTCTCTATTCCTGCTGCCATGACTTTGCTTTGCCATTATAGACTTTAATCCTTTGAAACCATAAGACAAATCAAATGCTTTTTTTCAAAGATTGCTTGGTCATTTTGTTTTACTGCTCTCTGGGGGCGGGCAGCTTCCAGAAGTGCAGAGCTTTGCTAGGAATCCACAGAATCGGTGAAACTCGACTTTTCTATTTGAGGGAGTTAAGAGGAAAAGGCACTTAAAAACTCTCTTTCTCAGAAAGTCAGGACCCTGAGAGGTGCGTTCACCCATGGAGACAGTGGGACAGAACTAATGGGAGATCACCAACTCCAGTTGGAATGGGACTGATGGATCATGCGACCAAACCGGACTCTCTGAATGTGGCCGACGGTGGGGGCTGACTGAGAAGCCAAGGACAATGGTGCTGGGCTTTGATTCTTATCCATGGATGGGCTCTGTGGGAGCCTTGTCAGCTTGGTTTATCATCTTCCTGGACCTGGGGGGAGTTGGGAGGACCTTGGTCTTAACATAGAGTAGGAAACCCTGATGGCTCCTTGGCCTGGAGAAGGAGGGAGGGGGGTATGGGTGGAGGGGAGGGGAGGGAAGGGGGAGGAGATGGAAATTTTTAAATATAAAAAAAACCATAAAAAACAAAAAAAAACTCTCTTGATGTTTTCCTTCTTTATTCTCTCTCTTTTTTCTATTTCATTCTCTGTCTTTATTCAATCTCTCTTTCCTCTCTTGTTGTTTTACAGCTTTTATGCCCCAACATAATCTGCCAGGAAGTATGAGTCAAAACAATTGCATTCCATTTCTCAATTGAATCATTATAGATAAAAACATGTTTTTCCATCTCTCTCACATGATTAAACACTTTATGTATTACAAGTGAAAAACAAATTATCCCAAGAACCCACATAAACTCATACCCAAGCAACTTGATAGAGATTATCTATGTGGGCAAGCAAGGTGTTCTTTTATTGGCAGATTTTTACTGGCAGGTTGCATTTTGCAGTTACAAAGAAAGGGCCAATTACCTCATTACTTACCTTGAAAGATAATCTTTTATGGAATCTTAAAAAAATCACTACCCTAAACTCTTATTATGAAAATGAATCAGTATAAGAAATTAATCATCACCTTTGGTCATCAACCAAACCTGGCAAGAAGAGTACGTCAGCCAGTACTAATTGGGTTGCTCTGTTCTTGTTCTCTGACCTTAAAGCGTTCTGCATTCAACCATGTGCCATTCTAAAACTTCAGATCGTCTTTTGTGTTTTTCACCTCAAAGTTATTTAACAAAAACACCTTAGTCTAACTGTTGTTTTCAAAGCTTTGTTTCAACTGTGATGCACTCCGAGACCTGTGAACACATCCCCCAACGTTAAAGTTAAAAGAATTTAAGCTAGCTGGGCTAAGCTTTGTATCAGCTGTGATGCACTCTGAGACCTGTGAACACATCTCCCAACATTAAGGTTTAAAGAATTTGAACTAGCTGGTGTACTGCTACTCAACTGTTAGTCATTAGCCTGAGCTACAATCCATGCAGCTCCTTAGGAGATAGTCAAAGGCCCTGGCTCTAAAACACATCCTTTTATTTATGTCTATTCATCAAAACTCTTTATAAGATATCATTATTATTATCAAATTAGACAGTACAGATTAGGGAGTGTCATCTTCTTGACATCCCACAGGTAAAAATGACCAGAAGAACAGGATGTTTTCAGAGATAAACACACCATATTACAGGCAGAGGAGATCTCATGTTCATTCACACCACACTAGATATCAGAGAAAGGGTTGCAGCAAACATGTTAAGGGCACAGCAGAAACAAAAGACATTCCGGGGCCTGCAGGTCTGCAGAACCATGACCTTGCCTAAACAAGATTGGTCATCAGGATTTCCTTCTGCTGGGCTGACAACTGGAACTTCAATAGCAGCTCGCTGCTCCTCTGTCATGGCCAACAGCAGTGTTTTGTCTCTGCAATATGAAAGTAACTAACAGAATTACTGATTCATTGGGTCACTGAGAAAAAGACTGAGGATGGGTGAGATTCATGTCTTCATGGGAGAAATTCATACACTTTTTCTGTCTTCATTGTAACCCAACCTTCTCAGGATTTCAGTCTCTGAATGAGTTCAGTCAGCCAGATTCCCATAGTCTCCATAGAGTAGAATTTTCATGCAATATATTCATATATTATTTCATGCAATAATTTAATATTATGGATTTATACTTGAGACAATTGCGAGGAATATAAAACACTTGTCTTCTTCACAGTGAACCTGTTTAGTGTTCCTCTTTTGAGAACTTTTTCATTTCTGGCTTCCTTGATATGTTTTTTTCACTTGTTAACTTTTGAAGTTATTTTTTATCCTATTTTACTAAGTGTTTTGGAATAAAAACTTCATAACACTACTTTTCAGAAACCTGTAAGTTTTAAAAATGGTAATTAAATATTTTTTATTTATTTACTTATTTGTGTTTGTGTGTGTGTGTGTGTGTGTGTTACTCTTGTCATAGCACATAGGTGGAGTTCAGAAGACAACTTTTTAGTGTGAGTTCTCTCTTTTTGCAATATAGGCCCCAGAGACAAAACTTAGAATGTAACTCTTGGCAGTGTGCACCATTGCCCACTTAACTTAGAACCCCACAATTCATTATACCTTTTCAGTACAATAGCATATACCCTTTTATAATTCCAGAACATTAGTTGTAAAAGTCTACCTGAAAATTGTTAGGAGTATATAAAAATTACCGTTTCTGTCTGTGTAGACCTATGTTGTTTGATAAGGTAGTCATTAGCAATATATAGCCATTCTTTTAAAAATCGAATTACATTCAATTAAAATGCAAGTTTCTCGGTCAAACTAAAAATGTTTCCTGTACCTAACGTACTGTAATTACAAATCTTTGAGACTTGTGGTCTTACCAGTTCTTGACTTTTGCAAACCTCTCTATGCAAAGATGTACTCTGGGTTTCATATTCCCTGACTCATTCAAGCTTTTTTCTTGAACACTATTGGCATAGGTTTTTTTGACTTGTGGAGACTTTGTTCATGTTACCCCTGATCTCACAAATTTAGGACTGGTCAACTTAACCTGGACAGCATTTTAAGGCACAGGGGAACATAAGAGCATCTCCTCTGCAGGAAGTGATACCTGCTATCCTTATGCCCCTAGGTGAGACAAGCTACATTAGACAGCACACTGCCTTGTCTGGTTATGAAGGACTGGCAATCCAGGCCTTCTACCTGCCCTTGAAGCAATAAAAGTTTCAGGCCACTACCCAGGCAATCTTGAGTAAGATTTTTGTTTGTGACAGGAACTTGACTGTCAACATGATATAAATTCGTTGTGGCAACATGGTAAAAGGAAATCCAGGTAAGACAAAATTAATTTTAGTTTGGCCACTTGGACCTTTTGTTAATTGGCATGATGCTGACCAGGGACCAGTCTCAGAAAAGAAACACGTCTTGAATCTGGGATGTCTGGAAGGCAAAATGAGTATGAACACAGGATTCTGATGCAAGCTGACAGGCTATCAGCTACAGGGAAAATTCTTTCTCTTCTTCTTTTACTTCTACTTCTTATTTCTTCTGCTCTGAGCTTCAAACCTCAGTCTTGTATTGTAAATTTTGCACAATGAAAATGATTCTTCTTTTCTTGCTACAGGTTAATCATTACCTGTGCAAAACAGTTCACAAGAAATATAAAGATTCTTTGAAATTAGAAGATCGTCATTCATTATAACATGTTCCAATGTCCCAAGCTCCATGCCAGCCACTAAATTCTCAATTCTTAGCTGAGTTAATCATAAAACAATTTCTGAGGCTTTCACCTCAGAGGCTAACTACTAGCATAAAGTTCAAACTATTTTTAAAGAATTCTTTATTCTTTAGCACTTTTGGAGTCTAATTATATATAAGATATTTGTTGAGTCCAACAGGAAAGGATTGAAAATGTACTATTTATGTAATTAAATAGTTCTAATTAAATAGTTCTTAACTTTATAATTTTCTTTTGATTTTAATAACAATAATTTACATTATAACACTGTAATTCCCAAACACCCATACAGTTACAATGAATTGAGAGGGATTTTTTAAATGATAATCTTACAGAAATATAATGTAAAAAATTGGCCTAGAATACACAGTAGTGCCAAAGAGAAATGTGTGCCTTCCAAAATATTCATCATATCATTTCAATAAGCATCCAATCTTGGTAATTCCACAAATTGAGTTGTCCTAATCCTTCTGTCCTTTCCAGATTCATAACAACTTTATAGAATATTAAGAAACAGAAATGTCAGCCAGTGACTTATTTTTCTGGTTTTTTTTTCTTTGTAGGGAACTTATATTATATTGGGACATAAATAGCTAATATTAATTACTTGATCCGGGAGGTCTAAGAAGTAAACAGAACGTCTTCACAGTTGGCAGTTCCGGAGAAGCATCTCTCCCGGTGTGAACCTGAAACTACGGGATCCACTCAGGTATTCTCGTAGTTTTCTCTTCTATCCTTTTACCTCATCATTTGCTTCTGGAGTTGTTTTTTCCACTTATATGCCAGTATTTGATACTGGTTTGAGCTCCAAGTGATGTGTCAACTTTCTCAGTTACATAGCTACAAGCATTGTCTACAAACTGAATCTCTAAATCTCAGCAATTTCAGTTCACTACTTATGCACCCTTGAGTACTAATAATACTGAATATTCTTTTATGAATGGTCTGAACCTCAATAACTATCAAAGTCAACAAGTCCACAAGACTGGATGTCTCAGTTTGTCTTTATTATATGCCAGAAACTGAAGATCTCCTCTTTGATAACAACAAAGGGACGAGCTTTCCAGAAAGATCAAGGTCAAGCAGGTAAAAGGCAAAAGATTCCATCTTCCTTGTCCTGTCATGAGATGGTGGGGTCCAGTTTAAAGATGAGTCTTCCAACCTCAAGTGATATGGATTTAAGGTGGATCTTCCTAACTTAAATGATTAATTAAGAAAAATCCCTCACAGTTTACCCAGTTGCTTGAAATTTAACCAACTCCAGATGTAGTCAAGGTGACAACCAAGACTAGTCATATGAGCACAAGTTAGTACCACAAACATCTACTCGACAGACACAATAAAGGAAGAAGAGAGAGCCATGAAGCTCATCAAGCGTGGATAGTGTCTTCTCCCAACACAAGGCAGGAGTCAAATAAATGTGATCATAAAAGAAGTGAAAAAAAATTTCTCTACTTCTCCATTATGTCCAAGTACCAAGCAATATCCATCTTGTTGGCTAATGAAAAGAGATGATAAAACTCTCCTTGTTTTCTGATCATCAGATACATCTACAGGAGAAACTTTGTGAACAGTGAGGAACAACTAGAAAAATGGAGAGAAATATCCCAAAGTTTCTAATTGTTACCTCAGTTAGTATCTGTTCTTCAAAGGTTGAGGAGAAAGTAGCAGGAGAAAGAGTATAAAGGAAAAAGTTGGGAAGCCTAACTGAGTCCCAAGTATTGCATTCTGCTGAGTAGTAAAATTAGTAAAACCTCATGTGGTTGGGAGAATTGGTAAAAACAAACACAGCTGTAAAAAAAATAGCCTCTCTCACTACTGTTTGAATCTCAGGAAAAATCTGATCATATTCACAAAATATTTTTGCCATTGACAAATAAATGCAACTAAAGCTACCAAGAAACCATTGCCCTATCCACAAATATGTAATGAAACTCCCTGTATCAATAGTACAAAAAAGAGATGTGTAAATATTTGGTAGTAAGCAGTATTTCTCTTTTGTTTACTGTGATTTGTAAACTGTATGTGAGGTGTGAGCAAATAATTGAGTCCTTGTAAAATTATAAATGTGAATATTGGTCGAGAAAAACATCAAATATGGCCTGAAAACAAGGCAAGCATCTAAAATAACCATGATGAATGAGTTAAAGAATTAATTAAATTATAAAGGATAGAAAACACACACAAATGAAGAGGAATATACATGCACAAAGGTAAAAATAAGTATTATAAATGTTGTGATAAAAAGATATTATTGCCATAGTCATCTAGAAGAAGAAATGGCATTCTAGACGTTCACAAATGCTAAAACATACTTTAAAACATATGTTACATGAAGACATTTTCTCAAATGCAAGTTGAATCCTTAAGTTCTGGAGTGCAAGAGACATGGCAACATGTCCTTCTAACTGAAAATGGTTGCTGCAAGAAGGATGTATGGATCTGCATGAAGAATAAAATTACACACACACACACACACACACACACGGCTTAAAAATGAGAATGTTTAGAAGAAAAACAAAATCATGAGATTATGGGAATTGAGGTAGGAAGTTGTGGCAAATGTGTTGTAAGTTTCATATTTTGCTTACTGTTCCCTGTCTTTTTGAAGTTCCCTGTTTTTTTGAAGTACCTGACGTAATGAACACTCATAGTTAATGATGGTAGCCCAAATAAAACACTGAAACACACTCTTTAGAGTTAACAACCATCAAAATTCTTACAGGGACACTAGTTTAATCTTAAAAGACAAAAATATAGAAGAGTAAGACTTACTGAAGTACCTCCAAATAACACATGAAGGAAAAAAATTGTCATGGAACCATACAGCATGTTTTAAAATAAAAAGCACAGCCAGATGACGAAAGTAATCGCTAACATATTGATACATGCTTGTGTTTATAAAACAAATGAACATCATGGGTTGATTGGCTAGACGAGTAAGGGCGGTTTTATTTTGCTTTGTGTTGCTGTGGTGAAACAGTAGCCAGGGCGTTTTGGGGAGGGAAAGCGTTATTTCCCTTATGGGCTAAAAAGTCATGAGCCTGGAGTTACTGAAGCAGAGACCACAGAAGAATGTTTATTGCCTTGTCTTGAGGTTCACTTTCAGCTATGTTTCTTATATAACTCAGAGCCATCTGCCCAAGGACGTCCCCACCCGCAGTCACCTTCATCCTCCGTCAATTAGCATTCAGGAAAATGTACCACAGACATACTCACACACATCTTCACATTGGATGAAGGCAATTTGTCTGTTGAGCATCTCTAGTCTCAGGCATCTCTAGTTTACATCGTTAGTAAAAGCCAACCAGCCTCAGCAACAAGTGAGTGTTGATCAAATTGAAGACAATTGCTACTAAAAATGTATTTAGCTCAACAGTTTAAGTAGAAAATACAATTATAAAAACTGTTATGTGTGAATCTGATAGAACTCATAAAGCTAAAATGTCATATTCTCCAGGGCTTGCGTAGTGTTTCTCAACTTGTGGGTCACGAAACTTTTGGAACCCAGATATTTGCATTATAATCCATAACAGTTGCAAAATTACAATTATGAAGTAACAATGAAAATAATTTTATGATTGGGTATCCCTACAACATGAGGAACTATGTTAAAGTATCACAGCATTAAGAAGGTTGAGAATTATTGGCCTTGAGGGATGGCACAGCAGTTAAGATCACTTGTTTCTCTTGCAGAAGACCTAGACTAACAAGAGCCTGTGACTCTGGTTCTGAAAAAGTTGTGCTCTCTTGGCCTCTGCAGATACTGCATGTACTTGGTAGGTAGACATATATGCAGGCAAAGCACCCATATATAGACCAAAATAAAAATTAATCTTAAAAATATAAATCAATTATTATGAGGCAAAATCAACACTAAGACAAATAGGTTGGCATTTTATGATGTAGTTTCTTATGATTTCTTAGCAAAAACGAATTTTATAGTGTAGTTTCTTAAGACTTCTTAGCATAAATGAATTTTAAAGAGTTGAAATAATGTTTAGTATCATAAGAGAGATAGCAAAATAATGCCGGTTTAAAATTAAGAAACAAAGTAAATGAATGAAAGTAAGGGAGAAAAAGTGATAGAAATTTAAAATAATACAGAATTTACATAATGACATTCTCTCATGTGTTGTAGATTTTCAAAACATTTCAATGTATATACTCAAATGTTGTGCTCAGTTAACATCTCATATGATCTTATATATTCCTGTAAAGACATTATTCTGCCCTTTGAGAAGGCTTGTTTTTCCACTTTGAACTTATAAAGACACTGCTTTAAACACATATTTATAATATTATTTTAAGCTATTCATTCTAATGTCTTACTGAATACTAAAAAATCATCTCAAGTTAAGAGAAGATTCAGTAGGTTTAATAATGCCTTCTGATTTCCAATTATCACATTTTTGAGTGATAATTTGCTTGAAGCCACTGGGAATCCACTAAGGTATAAGAAAAATGCAACCGTGTGAGATTCATCAGACTGGTGTCTTCTGTATTTTAGCCCAAGGATTGTTCACAGATATTTAGGAGACACTTGTTTAACAAGAATGGAGGTAGCTACTTTGTCAAGTAACTTAAGAAACTACATTAATACTCTAAATTCTGAACATCTCCTAGGAGTAAGTAGTGTTTCATTTGAATCCGGTGTTTCAGAAACTTATGTTGGAAGCGTTTGCATAAGTAATTACCTTAATTCAGCTTTCCTGTAGAAGGAGTTTTGATTGGCGAGAACCCTGAGACATAAAATAGAATTTTAAAGATGAAGTGATACAGAGTATCATATGTATTACAGCCCTCAAATAACTGGTCTAAATCTAGGCACCACCACACATAAGTTACACTTTACTCCAAAGTTTCACCCACTGCCTAAATGGACATTAGGAAGAAAAACAGTAGATTCCACTAGAGGTTTTTGGAGCTGGAACATCTGTACTGGATTCTAGTTTCACCACTGCCCAGGAACATAGCCTGGAACATAGTTCAAGATCTCATAGGCATTTCAGGTAATAACTCTAGAAGTCTATAGTGCTTTTATATTCATAAAGAGATCATAAATAATATGTTAGCAAACAAACAAAAAGTTTGCAAGTCAACAGTTCCTGCTATATCAGGGTTTATGAATTTTAGGAGGACTGGACAAGGTTTCATGAAAGGTTTAGAAGAATTCTTTGCATGGCTTGAACTCTACAAGAATCATTACTTCTCTTTCCCCTTTGCCACCATTTATTCTTTGCTTTTCAAAAATAAATCTTAATCGATTTTGGAGTTCTAAAGGTGAAGGATTATTATATTAGACGATGATTAATTTTAAAAAGATAGAGGCTTATATTTTTATTGAGCTCTACATTTTTCTCTGCTCCCTTCCCTGCTTCTCGCCTCCCCGCTTTAACCCTCCCCCAAGGTTCCCATGCTCCCGATTTACTCAGGGGATCTTGTCTTTTTCTACTTCCCATGTAGATTAAATCTATGTAAGCCTCTCTTAGTGTCCTCATTGTTATCTAAGTTCTCTGGGATTGTGCTTTGTAGGCTGGATTTCTTTGCATTATGTTTAAAAACCACCTATAAGTGAGTACGTGTGATAGTTGTCTTTCTGTGTCTGGGTTACCACACTCAAGAAAAAGAACCAAGTCAAAATGAAAGTGAAAGTTGGAAGCAGACTTACCAGACATTAATAGAAGATTGTGGAGAATCGTGTCACATGATAGTAGAAACCTTTTAATAACTTTCCGAGGCACCTAGAAAGGAAAGCAAAGCAGTGAACAAGGAGAATTACAACTTTTCCACTTCTGCGATATGCTTCAGGCTCAGTGAAATTTTCTTTTAGGAAATGATATAGAAGTCCAAAACAGATAAAATTATTAAGGCCGGTATCTGTATCCTAGGAACTAAATGTAGAAAATAACAAATTAATATTATCAACTACTATTTAACAGTTGCAGTAAATATGCTAGCAATATCTTTTCATCATTTTGGATTCTTAATTTTAAAATCATGTTTTTAAAATTAGATTAATTACAACAGATCTTTGTGAAAGTTAACTGAAAATAGACTAGATACATATTGTCCTTGTATGCATAGAATAACAGTTTTAGATTAACAATAGTCCTTTTAGTAGAATGTGGTAGTTTGAATGTATTTGCTCCCCATAATCTCATAGTGAGTGGCACAATTAGGAGATATAGATTTGTTGGGGTGTATATGGCCTTGCTGGAGAATGTGTGTCACTATGGGGGTGGGCTTTGAAGTTCCCTATGCTCAGGATATTGCCCAGTATCTTAAATCATTTCCTGATGCCTGCAAGATGTCAAACTTTCAGTTCCAGTACCACAAGAGCCTGCATGCTGTCATGTGGTCTCTGTCATGATGACAATGAACTTTAGTCTGAAACTGTTAGTGAGCCACCCCAATTAAATGTTTCTATACCAGAATAATAAAAAAGAATAGTTCCCTTAACCCACTGTCCTAGTAATAATTTCATATGATGAAGGTATGTCTAGTAAGTAAAAATATATAGTCTCTATGAAGAAAATATATAATAATCTTTTCTGGAACCAGGAGAACAAATTCAAATCTTCCGGAATCATTGTCAGCCATTAATCTTCATGCCTGTGAGAAAAGTGTTCTGACATATATTTGTTTTAAATACTTCTAAACATTGACTTACTGTCAACAGATCATTATATACATGAAAATTTTCAGCATGTTAAGATATGGATCAGTCTGGGCATGAATCATCAGAACAATGTTCCTTTTATAGTAGTTCTGTTTCTAATTGAAAGGAATAAAATGTAACTGGAAGCTTCTTGCCCTACCTGGTTCCGCAGCCACTTTTAGAATAAGCACTCAGAAGTTAAATATTAATTTCAAACTCTTCGACCTGTTAGCTCAGGTTTATTATTAACTAGCTCTTATATCTCAAATTAACCCATTTCTATTAGTTTATGTTTTATCACAAGGCTCATGGCTTGTTACCTCATGTCTTACTTCTCCAGCAGCTGCTTGCATCTCCCTCGAATCTGCCTTTTTTCTCCCTGTATTTAGTTTTGCTTTTCTGCCTTGCAATATTCAGTCCTGCTGTATGACATAGTCCAAAGCAGCTTCTTTATTAACCAGTGGTAATGAAACATATTCATAGCATGCAGAGTGTTCGAGCATCAGTAAATTCAAAAAATGTTTGAGAATACGTGCAGTAATTTTAATGGAGCACCATGTTTGGAAACTAAGGAAGGTTTTTAAAGATAATATTTGATAGGAAAAGCGTTAATAACAAGGACAGTGATAAAATAAAAATAGTGCTGTTTTTAATATTCAGTGTCTTCTATCAAACCTTTCACAATTTCCCTGCAAGTACCAAACTAAGCTTCATCACCATAAGACCCAAGCTCTTAATTTAAACATATAAATTAATTTCTGTTCTAAGTAAATTAAATTTTAGGCAGGAAATATTGCAATCATTACTTTAGTCTAATTAGAAATGATTTCCTTTAAAAGCAAACATGGATAGACAATACAGAAGTGGAAATTAATTTTCACATGCATATAACAGGTGTATCAAATTACATTGGGTTTAATGTGGGTGGAGAACTCATAGAAAGAAATGAAACATATATTTATTTGCAATCCCTAAAGCATTATCATAGGGCATCTGGGAACTAAACTGAGATTTTCCTAATCATTGAAATATATGAAAATACAGGCAGACTAGATTATCTTACTTCTGTGGTTATAATAAGTGGCAAGCATAGGTGGTATACTTTTATCCAGTGATCTGATGCCCTTACCAGCAAAAGCAATGATGCACCTTGCATTCATAGAACCAACATAAAAGCCATGTATGGCATCAATGTATGAAGCAGAGACCAATGGTGAAGATAATACTACATTGTCACAGAAGGTTCATGCATTGTTCTTTCATAGTTAAAATATGTTAACCATTTGTGGTAGTTTGAATAGGAATGTCCCTTATAGGATCATGTGTTTGAAGGCCTGATGCCAGATACTGAAATGGTTGGGAAAATTTAGGAGGTATGTCCTTGTTGGAAGTGGTGCATCACTGTGAGCAGGTTTTGAAATTTCAAAAGCCCATCCAAAGTCCAGTGTTTTTCTCTGCCTGCTGCCTTCCTATCATGTAAATGGAGACTCTGCTTTGGTTTTTCAGTTCAAGACTCTAATAATCACTCAGAGACTATTTTAATTACAACACTGTTTGGCCAACAGCTCAAGCATATTTCTAGCTAGCTCCTAAATCTTAAATTTACCTATTTCTATGAGTCTATGTATTGCCATGAGGTTGTGGTTTATTGGAACTGTTCTGACATCTTCCTCCTTCAGCAGATACATGAAGTCTCTCTGATGCTACCTTCTTTCCTCCTCTATCTCTGTTTGGATTTCTTGACTTGCTTTATTCTGACCTGCCCTAGTCCAAAGTAGCTTCTTTATTAATCAATGGTAATAAACATATTCATAGCATACATAGGGGAATCCTCTATCCTGTATTCACTAACAGAATATAAAGCTCTCAGTTATCACTCCATCAGCATGCCTGTCTGTTCTCTATAAATCTGAAAATAAGCCCCAATAAATGTTTTCTTCTGTGAGAGTTGCTTTGGTGTTTCTTCACAACAATAGAACAGTAACTAAATCACCACCATTTAAAGTGGTATCTTGTCTTTTAATTCAGGATGCCTGGTTCATTTCTAACTTTTCCAACAAAGACTAACTTAGGGGAGAAATAGTTTATTTTAGCCTGTAATCCAGCCCATCACTGGGAAGGTATTTGAAGCAACTGCTCATATCACATCTACACATAAATGCAGAAAAAATGGAATGAATGCATATTTGGTGCTCAGATAGATTGTGCCCAGCTTAATTTCTGTATTCTTGCATAGGGAATGATACCACCAAAACTGGGCTGGGTCTCCCTACATCAATTAATTTAAGTTAATCTTCCACAAACATGCCCATAGGCAAACCCAATATAGAAAATTCTTCATTGAGATTATAGTCCCAAGTTATTCTTGGTTATGTCAAATTGACAATTAAAGCTATTCATCAAAATACCTGGAGAAATTTCACTCTAATTTTATTGTTTGTTTATATATAATATATTAACCTAGTTCAATGCTTGCTAGAAAAATCAGTATTTTATGACTATTACAATGTTATTATTTCTAAATGTAAAATAAACAGAAACATTTTATTTTAAATAAACTTTTTTCATCAATACATATTGTATTTCTGGTTTTCCCTTCCCCACTTCCTTCCAGATTCTGGCCAGCTCCCTATTCCTCTTTAGAAAACAAACAGCAAATTAAACAGAAAACAAAACAGAATAATGAAAAGGAGGCAGAACAAGGAAAAAGCACAAGAAACACACACAACCCATAAAAACACAAAATGAGAAACCACAATAAAAAGGCAAAAGACCATTCAATAAAGGGGCTGAACAAAGCAATATAAAACAAAAAAGGAAGAAAATTAATGATATTTCCTTCTCTTGTTTTTAAATCAAGATATATTTATCAAAATTATGTTGTGCTGAGAGGAGACATAAAGGCACTAAATGTCCATGGAAGAAAATTGTCTAGTCATGAAGCTCTGGGCTGACCTGGGAAACTGTTTCCCTGGGTTGATGCTTGATGAGGTGTTAAGGAAGGAAAGATATCAGAAGAAGACAGAGCAGTAACATGAGGCATAATGAAGGTGATAATGCATGGGAAGCTATGGTGTTTGACACTAGGATAAGGAGAGAGGGATAGCATGTCTGATGACAAACAGGACTTTGCCTTGGGATCCTGTGTCCGCACACACTGAGGAAGTATGCTTTGGAGGACCACACAGACAACAGGTGGGGCATCCTCTATTAGCAGACCTGAGGCAGAATGAGAGGAGAAGGATATTCAGCAATGAGATAGAGCATGGGGCATCATTATTCTACCAGCAAAGAGGAAACAATGATACAGAAACTTTGTGTTATTTTCAGTTAACAAGCAAGGGTATCTGTGCTTCTCACTCTTTAAAATTAGTTGACAATGGAAACTTTCTAGAGGGTTTTCAGGGTGTTTCAAGAATAGCCTTCAGTTGTGTAGGGCTTGCTGAGAAAGCCCACCAAGTCTACACTGATTCTGGGGAATCCCACAGAGTCAATCAAATGCTAGCATTTTCTTTATTCTATAATATAAAAAAAATCTGTGCACCACACACACTGTCTGGTGCCTGAGGGGGGTTAGAAGAAGGCATCAGATCCTCTGAAACTGAAGTTACAGGTAGTTTTTAGCCACCATGAAGTTGTTGGGGATTGAACCTAAGTCCTCTGGAAGAGCAGCTAATGCTGTTAGCCACTGAGCTAATAATCAGCCAAGAAGCCATTATTTAAATAACAGTGAAGCTGACCTAGCTTCCAGATCTATCCCTTGCTCCTTCTTATGGTAACAAAAGCCCTTTAGCGGCCTTTGAGATGCTGACTACACTGCCATAGTCAACATCTGACAGGCTGTTCTCAACTGTGAGGTCCGAACTTGCCTTTTTCTGATGGCATTTGCTTTAGGAAGTCATACTGTAAACCTTTTCTCTGAGATGTAGAACATTGTAAAGATTCCTGATATATCACATTCTACAGACTCTCTGCAAAGCTAGGGACTTTTCCTTTGAGGTACACTTTTCAAGGAATTAGTGCCCCTTTCCTGAAACATAGATGAGGAGCTTCTTTCCAGGTAAACTCAGCATTCCCAAATGGCTTATGACTTCTCCACACTATTATCTTGAAAACCCAGCCTTTACTGTTCTAAAGTTTAGTTCAGAAAGATTCAGGTTTCAACCCCAACTTCCATGGAAAACCTTCCTTGCTTCCTTGCCATTGTTCAGTACGAAGATTGTGTGAACATTGAATTTGCCATTTTATTTTGCACCGCAAACTAAAATTTATTTTTCCTTGAGCTGGTGTTAAGAAGAGCCACATACACTAGATAGCCTGTAATGCACCCATATATGAGCTGTTGTGACCATGCTAGAGAAATAGCCTGTACTTTCATTTTCTTATTTTATCATTTAAGCATTATTTAATTTTGGAAAAAATATTCTTACATTATAACTCAGTTCACACAAAATGCTACCTGACCAATATCACTGAGTCTATATTTTTATTTCTTTTTGATGAGATCTTATCAGTATTGTAATATATGTACAGTTTCTCTTTATACAAAAAGTATAAAGCTCTAAAATCATTTCAATATCTATGTAGGAAAATTTAATATTCAATTTATAGGCTAACATAGTTCAGAAAAATAAGAAAGTGATAAAAATTTTGGTTTATCTTGTTTATGGAGATGGGGAGAGAAAAGTGTGAAGGGGAGTATGGGGAGAGCTTGGGGAAATGGGATGGTTGGGTTAAAGGAAGGGTGGATATGGGAGCAGGGAAGTATATATCTTAATTAAGGGAGCCATTTTAGGGTTGGCAAGAGACTTGACTCTAGAGGGGTTCGCAGGTGTCCAGGGAGATGCCCCCAGCTAGTGCCTTGGGCAGCTGAGGAGAGGGAGCCTGAAATGCCCCGATCCTATAGCCATACTAATGAATATCTTGCATATCACCGTAGAAGCTTCATCTGGCGATGGATGGAGATAGAGACAGAGCCCCACATTGGAGCACCGGACTGAGCTCCCAAGGTCCAAATGAGGAGCAGAAGGAGGGAGAACATGAGCAAGAAAGTCAGGGCCGCGAGGGGTGCACCCACCCACTGAGATGGTGGGGCTGATCTAATGGGAGCTCACCAAGGCCAGCTGGACTGGGACTGAAAAAGCATGGGACAAAACCGGACTCCCTGAACATGGCAGACAACGAGAGCTGCTGAGAAGCCAAGGACAATGGCACTGGGTTTTGATCCTACTGCACGTACTGGCTTTGGAGGGGCCTAGCCTGTTTGGATGCGCACCTTCCTAGACCTGGATGGAGGGGGGAGGGCTGTGGACTTCCCACAGAGCAGGGAACCCAGTACTGCTCTTCATACTGGAGAAGGAGGGGGAGGGGTGGGGATAGAGGGAGAGGGAGGAGGGTGGGGGAGAGGGAGGGAAATGGGAGGCTGGGAGGAGGCGGGGAAGAGGCAGAAATTTTTAATAAAAAAATAAACAAATACATAAATAGTAAAAAAATATTTTGGTTTATCAGGTCTTTTGAATTTTCTGTTATCTATTTTCAAAAGAAATTTGTTTTCTGTATGGAGTGATGCCATTCTATAGTAATCTTACAGCCCATTTTCCAGTCTATTCATTCATTTTCCTCATGAAAAACACATTTAATAGCAAAATAAAAAAGCACTTTAATTGTAGATGAATGTTATTTTTATGATGACACGGTCACTTGCCTAGCATGTTTTCTTTGAATGTTACTCTTCATTTTAACAAGTATATATTAATTTACAAAGATGTACAAATCATCAAAACACCCTACTAGGGCATAACAATGTGCTTCTGAAATGCTGTTTATCCATTTCACTGCTTTATTTATGTGAAGCAGCAGTGACTTTGGCAAGCCAGATGTAGTGATAACAGGTGTGCGTGCCCCCTGGCTATCCTCCGGATATAACCCTGCTAAGTGGTGGTCTAATCACCTGAGCTCCATGGCAGACTAAATTTAAATCAGATGTTAATTGCCTCCAGAGTTCAGTTGATCTTTGCATTCAATTATCTCCCCCAAAGTCAAGTGGAAATTTCGTTTGACTCAGGGAATAGTGTAAGAAATCCACAACTGCTCTAAGCTAAGCTTGCAAACCATGCCCTCCTCCCCAAAAACCTGTGTATTCCTAACTTTAATCTTTCTCCAATATCTTATCTGATGTTGGCTTTACCAAAGGATTTGTGTAATATCAAGAAAATCTCCAGTTTCTAACTCCATTTGTAACTGCAAGCCTGTTAACTAAAGAACACAATCTTTCATTTTATGCCTAGCACTGTATAGCTGATGTGGATGCCCTCATCTATGCCAGCAAAGCCAGAATCTTAATATCATCTCAGACCTTATCAGGCCATTGCTTCCCTTGGCTCTTAGTCCTCTGTGAACTGGTCTCCTAGCCTCGCTACCTCATCTTCCTCCTTCTTCCCACCCCCCCCCCCCCCGTAGACATTTCACAAGAGTGTTTCTTGCATCTCTTTTTTCACTAGACAATGTAATCAATATCCCACCTCATGCAGATGCTGCCATCTGACATTTATTAGTTCTCTCTTTTCCAAGCCCACGTCATCTGAATGAGAGCATCGCGGAGGAACACTGGGATTCCATCTTCAAGTATATTTTCATCTGGAATGACTTCTTTTCTGTAACCACTTCTTTCCACTACTATTTGAAGACACAGTCTTCCATCCCTGTTTACCTGAGTCTGGTCTCAAACTTAGAAGGTGCTTGTCTCAGGCTTTCAAGTTTTAGAGATATGTGACACAACATTTGGCTTGTTGTTATCTTAGGGTGCATTTGAAGTCAGAATTTCAGCATGATTTTGAATGACTTACTTTTTTCTTTTTTATTTTGTATTTTTAGTAGTATTAGTAGAGAGTGTGTATGTGTGTGCACATATGACGTATGTGTAAGTATTCATGTGTCACTGTGCATGTTTGGAGGCCAGAGTGTTGCCCTCAGGATAATACCTCTCCGCTCAAGAACAGACTCATCTTCTCACTGATTCAAAGAATGAAGTATCAGGAAAGATAAGGTCACAGAACACTCACAGTTTCACCGATAGGGAAAGCATCCACGCTCACACATACCGTACACAAGGCAGCAAAGTCCCCATTCTCTGTCTGCACAGAGGATTCTCAGAGTTTGGGGACACAATGTGGGCTCCTTTCCCTCTAAGAAATGGCTGGTGGCTTTAGCTATCGTGGGGATATTGGATAATTTGGTCACAATCAGGCAATGTGATTGTTTTCTGCCGAGGCATCCTGCTAGACATTTGAAAATTCTGAAAGAATAATATATGGAAATCTTCTACCTTAAAACTGATTGAACACGTTATAATTATAAATATATGTATGAATACCATAACAATGAATGGAGAAAGAGGCCATGAATTTGAAGGATATATGGAAGGTTTAGAGACAGGAAAGGGAAGGAAAAAATTGTGATTATTTTATTACCTTAGAAATAAAAACAAAAGTAATAATACAGAAGAAAGGATACATACTGTTTCGATGTAAAAAAAAAAAAAACCAAAACTATGATAAACTATGATTGAACATTTATCTGATTAGGCCCTTCTCCTTTCCATTCACCAGGAAGCTCTCTGACTTCTGTTATCCATAAGGGACAACTTTTAGAAGCCTCCCCTTTCTCTGGGTTCAGGGGGTCAAATTTAGGATGCCAGTCTTTGGAGGCCATTGTTTTACCTACTGAGCTATCTTTCCGGACTCATATTTGTTCTAAACCCACAACTCACCCACCTTACTAAACGTATTTCAGATTTCTAACTTATTTCTTCTGGTAAGATTTGTTATGGATGATATTCATGGATGTGTTACTAAGTGAAGAATTATTTGTTAAATTACATCTCCAGACACACTGAGCACATTGCCTTTTGTATGAAACATCTGGCAAGGATACATGTCCATCTAGATAGCACTGTGCCTAGGTTTGCATTTTTCTCTTGTTTTATAGTTAACAGAAAAAGAAAATTGACTAAAGTAATTTATACTTTTATTAAAAATAAATGGAATAAGCTAACATTTCAGTTCAGCAGTATTTTGAATTTAATTATTTTTCAAAAGCATCCTGCATTAAAAGTGTTAAATTTCTGGGCACAGCAAAGTAATTCCATACCATTGAAAGGATCTATTATAATTCTAGGGCAATAGGTAGGATTTACAAATATCCCAAAATTGAAACATCTATCAGGCCACTTATGAAGATAAAAATCATTTGATGATGTGGAATTGTCACTAACTTCATACCACACAGTGAGTCCTGGCTTACTTATGGAGCACAATTTTTGTGAAGGAGAAGAAAATATAATTAGTATAAACCCATCCAATTACAAAATACCTATCTCATGCTTTCATTTTCTATCATGAAATGCATGTCTATGAACCCGTGTCTTCATTTATTATTGCTATTGCTTTTTAAATCAGACAGTGGCTGACTTAAAGGAACTTGAATGTAATTGAAAACTGGAAACAGTAAGTTTCTTTAAACTTTCATAACATAAAACAGGCAAAGCCAATTTAGGAAATAAAAAGTTGTAGACTGCCTAGTTTAATCCTAGTGAATTTTATATCAGAACAATAAATCCCTGCAAATGCATGCTTCCAATAGAACCTTGTTTAATATTTAATCACAGGCACTAGGCCCATAACCATAAGCTCTGTTCCTTATTATTATTTATTTCAATAGTAACTTTTATTGTTTTTATGAAAGAGATCAAACGTGGAGGAATAATCACTCTTGCAAGCATATGTGTGCTTACCAATACCACTATGGCAATCTTGCTGCATATAGAGCTAGCTCTATAGGGACAGCATTTTAATAGGGATAACTTCTACCACAAAATGATGGCTATTTTAGCTATCTACCCTTACTAGATGTGCAAGTCTGTAGTAAAGGCAAACATGGCAGTTTCTTATTTCCTTATTTCTCTCTCTCTCTCTCTCTCTCTCTCTCTCTCTCTCTCTGTGTGTGTGTGTGTGTGTGTGTGTGTGTGTGTGTGTGTGTGTGTGTTATACATGTGTACATATGCACACTGGTTCATGAGTGAGCATGGGTGTATATGGGTATATGCCCACGTGAAGAACAAAAGTTGATGTTGGGAGACATCCTAAATTGCTCTTCCAATTTGTGTATTGACACATGGTCTCACAATTAAACCCAGAGCTAGCAGATATGTCTAGTTTCCTTAATTAGCAAGATTACTCTGGAAATCCCTTGTTTCTGTCTTCCAAGAGTTGAATTACTGGCTGACTGCATGTTCATGAATTCTGGGGATCTGAAATATGATCTTCACATCTGCGTGTCAATCATTTTAGTCACATAGCCATCTTCCCTAGCCCAATATTCCTTTAGATATATATTAAAATTAACCATGATATATCTAAATGCATCAATTTAATCTCAATATATGCAATCATCCATTGCAGGAACAGTGCACACACTGAAGCCAATGTTTATGCATCTTTCAGAATGTCGGTAAAATATTATCTCCTTCAGGATGCCTCCATTGACTCTCTAGAATTAGCCTACAACCACAGACATGTTTTAAAGAACACTGGACTTTTCTTTCATGACCTGAGTCTCAGTGATGAAATTCATCAAATAAGCTTATATATTCCATAAGAATAGAAATCATGATAATCTTAGATTTATAACCTACTGGCCATGACTGCATTCACATATGAGGTCCTCCACACAGGGGAGAAAAGATTGCAAAAATTGTTATTTGTATGAGAAATGCTGAAGAAAAAGAGACTTTGATCTCCAAAGTTTCTGTAAGTGGAAAGTAGGCTAGAAAACTACTTATTGGGAGGGAAATGGGAGGTGGGGAGGAGGTGGAAATTTTTAATTAAAAATAAATAAAAAAGTGCATGTTGAAAAAAAAACTACTTATAAGTAAAGAATCAAGAGGTTTTGTACGAATGATAAATGACATGAAAATCAATGCCACTCATTCCAGGATTGTGTTTTGAAAATATATATTAATATTTATAGTTATAAATAACAGTATTTTAAGGAACTTGCCATCACTACTTAAAATGCATTAGCAATTACTTTTATTTCTTTGTTTTAATTTCTAATATCATGGATATTGATGGTTACAGTATGAATCAAAAGATGCTTTGATTCACAATAATTTTCACTTATATAAAATGCTTTTAAACCACAATTAATTTGGCACTTTCTCTTCCAGATGCTCTGGAAAGCTGTTTGAGCCATTCAGAGGATGCAGCTGAGACCACAGAGACTGTAGAAGAGGTACAAACCTTCTCTTCTGGCTCTTGCTGAGTTCTCCCCTTAGAATCCAAACATATAAAGGATGATTGGAATTTGATGTACTCATTATGGGAGGCTTAATCCTCAGTGACAAGTATCTGAGACTCTGGTCATCATTCCTTGCTTTCCTTATGAATTCAAGATATTTCTCGAGCTTCTGTTAGGCAGAGTTTATATGGAATTTCCATATAAACATAGTAACAGCCTTCAATCACTCTTCCTATCCCTGTATGCCCCTGTGTCTAGGTATGTTCTTTATGTAAGGATTTATGTCTTTTAAGGATAAATTTGACATTATGAGGTCCTGGAAGAAAAATTTCAGGACCTGCCATCACCTTCAGGATGAAAAACACACTCTCTCAAGGTACAAATAAACTTCCCCTTATTTAACACCTGTGGTCCACTTGATTTTGTATTTCTCACCAACTCTTCTGTGAACTCGATGTTTTTTGTACTATCAATAGCTCCCGAAATTAACCAGAACCTCTCAAGTACCACATTGTATACTCACCTCTCCATCTCTTGCAGCCTGCTGGTGTTCAAGACCCTTTGAAGAAGAATCTTTTGGAAGAACATTTTATGCCAGAGGAATTAGTTAGCTTTCTTCCAGGAGTATTTATATTATTCCTGTTTATATCTTTGGGTTTTTTAAGCATTTATTAGAATATACAACTTATACTCTACTGAGAGCTCCATGAGAGAAGGAATTGCTCTCCACATTTGTGATTTTGAAATGCCATTATCTATCACAGTGATGAACATTCTTCTGTAGACTGAATAAAGGAATTGCTTTATATGCAGTATACAGAGGTATTTCAAATTACTGTAGCATTCTTTAGAAAAGTTATTATATTGTACACAGTTTCCAACTTAAAAGATTAGAAATTGTCTTTAAATAAGTCAATAATATTTTTAAAATAACATCATACCTAGACAGGGTAAAATTCTGTTAATAAGAAGACATAACTGATTTTATTACATTTGCTCAAGTGTTGAAGTCTATCTTTTTATTATTTTATATATGCTTAATGTAGCATTCCAGAATACATTAACACATTCATGCTTTAAAAGATATAAACCTACATAATGACAGACACTTAATTCCATGTTCAAATGTGCTTTTAAGTAAAATCTTCAGTCTTCAATTATTTACATAGCATTTTAGTTTACCTCAAAACAATTCATCTCCATATATTGCCAAATGAAAACCTCATCTGTCTTTAACAAAGTTTGTTTCTACTTGTAATGTAAAAAAATAAATAGATAGACACTTCGTAAGTAGAGAAAGTGTGATCCAACTAAATTTCTAGATTGCTGTGGCTGCAGTTTTGTATATGGATTACAAAGGGGAGGCTAATGAATATTGTTCATCTGCATTTCCCCGCACATTCCCCAGCCTTCTCTCTGCTGAGTTGGTTGGCTAAGTGGATGGCATTAACTGACTTCCTTTCCTCAAACTCCTAGTGGAGTGTGTCTAATAGAGGCATGTCTTGAACCTCTTCAGTACAGGTTCAGGATCTCTCTTCCTTATCAGCAGCTGACTATACAGAGTCTATGCATACTGCCCCGAGAAACTTCATAATCCAAGCCAAGCGCTGCTTCCTCCTTCCTTCCCTCCCTCTAATGTGAGAGGTCAACAGAACACAAAACATTCCTTTAAGTGTAAATGTGAGAGAGGTTCTTGTTACTTCATTAGTCTTCAGATAAAGGCAATTAGAATGTTGAGAAAATGTGTTTTTTTTTTTTGATATATTTAAGATTAATCTGGGTCCCTGAGAAGTTTCTTCAGAAATTAAAATGGATTGCCATTGGGGTTAGAGTGAGGGGAAACAAGAAATACGTATTCTTCTTTTGTGATTTCTTTTCTTTGCATTGTATTTTGCTCTTTCTGCTTTCTCCCTTGCATTCTCCATCTTTTCTATTACCACCCTTTGAATGAAGTTTCTACACCAAAGATTCATGAGTTTGAAGCTTAAAACCCCAGAATAACAATATTAAAAAAAATAATGGGACCTTTGAGTGAGAAGTCAATGTAGGTCAGTAGGGCTTCTAATCTTGGGAGAAACAGATAGGATTCTTGAGGGACTCTTATTAATATTCATGAAGAATTGGTATGGAATCTAGTATGAATTGCTCTTTCCTGATGCTTCTGCTTTTTTTTTCTTGCAATGCAATCTCTCCTTCTCACATATGTTTCTGCCATACTGCCACAACATTTTCTTAGCTAATACAGCTGGAGAGACCCACACCAGATTTAAAACTTCAGAACTAAATGGTTGGTTTGGACTTTTACCCTCTAGAAGTATAATCCATGAGTTAAACAGATATATTTCTTTTCATTTTTCTAAACAGAGTTTACTATACCAAATAGAGTGATCTCAAACTTACGATCCTCGTGAATTAGCTTCCCAACTCCCAATAGCTAGGACTACAGGAAGGTACCTTCAAGGCCAAACAAATCAATTTTCTTTAAAATTGCCCATCCTCAGCTATCTCATAATAGCATCAGAGAGTGAACTAAGACTCAAACTAAGCAGCATATATAATGATGAATATTAATTTACTTCTTGTTCCTAGTACTCTCAAAGAAAATGACAAAGGTATTGGTGGGAAGGGACATGGAAAACATCTAGATGTTGTAAAAGAATAAGGACTTTGTTTCTCTTCAACATTCTTGGTGGGACACAATAGATTACCTTTAGCTACATGATAATTACAAATGAAAGATGAGATAATTTATGCTCCCTGTAAGTAAGAAAAAACTTCATGTCTCTTCTCTTAGAGTATCTACTAAAGAAAACTTGCAACTTTATGTTTGTTCTCTTTCTTCAATGTATGTAAATCTTTTCTATGAGTCGGAGTAGCCTCTTGACAGCTCCCCTCAAAATATATCTTCTTTAAGGACATAGAAAGCCTCTCTTCAAAATGTCGTCCAGAAAGAACAATGCTATATTATCAGAATTCTATGAGCTGAAATAAGCCTGATATTAGTTAATATTTCACTAAAAGTTACAAAAGTCTTACTTCTCATAATGACAATGAGACATTTATTATTCCTTCATAAAGTACTAATTAACACAGATTTTTATCTCAGTTCCTGGGCGAATTCACAATGAGCTATTTCTGACAAGCAGTGTTGTCAAGAACTCATAATGAATGCTAGATATCATTTCTCTTGAGACTGTATACATAATGGTTGGATCTTCCTGATAATGTATAAGAAGATGAGATTTCTGTCTTTACAGTTTCTATGGAGATTGGTTATGATATACAACACCTTAAAGTTTAATGTTTATGTGGCTTATTTTCCTTTTACTACCTTAACTATCTCTTTAAAGGCTGTGATCTTATAAGTGTCTACACTCTTTTTCAAAGACTCTTTCCCTAGACTATCTACATTTTTTAAACACACTGTGTCTCATTTAGAGGTCTTTTATGTCTGAATCTTTCCTATTGTGTATCTCAAATCCTTTTCTGACCAGGAATGCCTTTTTTGTTTTTAATGCTAAGCAGGTGGTCATGGCTAGCACCAACTCCGTGGCCCTGCCTGTTGGCTCTGGCCATCCAACATGATGCAGTTATGTTCACCGCCTCTGCAAGCCATGCTCACTACCCCAGTTCCCCAGCGCTGGGCATGTAGTGGTTCTGTGTTGCCATTAAGTAACTAGTAGCACATTGGTCACAAACTCCATTTAAGTACAGGACCTTCCAAAAGAGCCAGAGTTCATGTTGACAGCATGAACCATCAAGCTGTCTCTCAAAGATGCCATGCAGTTTTTGCTGCTAATGCTGAGTCAGAAAGTCTTCTCTTAAAGGAGCTGCACCTCTACTCAACGCCAGCAAACAGAGCCTATCTTAAAAAAATCGAGGGTACCAAGACGCTATGCTTGGCTTCCATTTTTGTGGGTCTAGAAGCCTTTTTTTTTTTTTTTTTTTTTTTTTTTTTAGATTTTTAGGTCTTCTGTGGATCCATTTCCCAGAAGGTGAGCAACATTTTGTAACTGGAGATTGCTTGTTCATGTCCCAGCGGCCCAGACCCAAATAATCAAACAGAAACTATATTAATTACAACACTACTTGACCAATAGCTTAGGTGTATTCCTAGTTAGTTCTTACATCTTAAATTAACCTGCTTCTATTAAACTGTATATCATCATGAGGCTGTGGCCTACAGGTAAATTTCTGATGTCCTTCTCCTTCAGCAGAACTTTGCCTTAGAACACTTTTATGTAGACAAAAGTGGGAGGTGCTGTGGGAACTCCTGCAGCCAATAGCCTTTAAGATACTGGCCCACTTTGAGCATGGTCTCATGTACTATAAGTGCAGATGAAAAGCATGTGCAGGCCTCTTGGTTGCTGGATTTGGTTTCAGTTCCTAGAGCATGCAGATACTGTGAATTCTTACCCTGTCTCTGAGTTTATCCCCATATAAGTAAACCTTTGTTATACTCCATTCCAGGCTATTGTGGAACTCTTTTGTATGTCAACAAATACATCTATCTATCTGTCTATCTATCTATCTATCTATCTATCTATCTATCTATCTATCTATCATCTATCTATCATCTATCTATCTATCTATCTATTCAGAATAGAAATTCTTAACCTTAGTTATCATTATATAAAACAATAAAATTCCCAGAACTATTGAAGATTACTCACTTGACCCTAGATTTTAGCTCAATAGTTAAGCAAACTCAAAACTTCTGTCCCAGAATGTAGAAGTACCATCATATCTCAGTTAGTCATTGTTTCTTGAATATTTACAAAAATTTTTAGTATTCTTATTGTTTAAAATTTTGGTCCTCTGAATTCTTCTGAAGAGAGATATTCTCATTAAAATATACACTAGAGAGGGTCCTCTTATGTAAAGACACCTGAATGATTTTCCTTTGGGCCCGATATTCAACATGATCCATTTGGATATTATTTCTCTAATATCTCGTTTTATTGTTCTGCTATGGGTCCCTCTGGTGAGATCCAACTCTCCTGAGCAACCCTTGCAGAAGGAGACCTATAACATTAAATTCTGACTATTCCCACTTTAGCAGGCATGAAGACCTTAATGTACATTATGTTTTAATAAAGGTTTGGTTTCTAAAGTTCATTTATTCTGAGTGCAGATTTTCTTTCTTGCTGTGGAATATGCAGAAAGAAGAAAAGAGTCTATATCTTCTCTTTTCAGTGCTACCCTCCCAGTGCCAAGACCTTTGCCCATCACAATGGGGCACTTAATGAGAATGTGCCGAGTGAATGAATGGAATAGAGAAGACTGATGTTTTCTTTAAATGTGTCTTAATTTATACAGTAGCAATTCCAAATGAAGACAAGTACAACTTCAGTAGTTGCAGTAACCTAAAGGTTTAACAATTTGTGCAGAAGCAGTTTAGAGAAAAGTTGTACGTGGGGTTTGTGTGTTATGTAAACCAATCTCACTTCTAAATAAGAAAATAGTTCATGAGGTACTAAAGTCCATACACATACATACATGCATAACAATATACACACATGAACATTTAAAATCATGCTTTTCTATGTTCCTGGGACTCCTAAGACTTAAAACATTTTAGTGGAGTGGGTACTAAAGTTTCTACTTGCTTTTCTGAGAAAGCATGATCCAACCTTCATCAACATTATTACCTCACATTCTAAAGCTGTTTCCTTTATGACCACATAAATGTTATATAAAATGTTATATGTACAGAACTCCACAAAAGACAATAAAAATGGTACTTTTGACTTTTCAAGTCTTACAGAAAATGTGGAGAACTGGCAAATCTTGTATTTATTTTGTTCATACTCTAGATAAGGTCAATCTGAGCCCTATCAATTATCTAGAATTTTTAAAATGCAAGACAATTATTTTAAACAATACTACATAGTCTTAAATTATCTACCAATGTGTGAATAGTAGGATCCTAATCACAGTAAAACATAATGAAATCTTTTAGATAAATACAGTCCAACTGAAAGGGAAGAACATTTCAGTGATACATGGGCATGGATCCTGAAGCCAAACTGTTTGAGTTTCTGTCTCAGTTCTACCACCTAGAAAAAGTATACAAACATTATAAAATGCAGTGGTCTTCTCTTTGCTTTCTTTTTCACAAAGATAGTTATAGCGAAGAAGATCTAAGTATTATTTAAAGCACATGGATGTGAATTTATGGCATTTACCCTTTATAGTATATACCTCTCAGGAGGCAGAGAATGGACCTTTGTGAATTCAGTTATTCTGCTCTACATAGTGAATTACTGTTCAGCCAGGGCTGCACAGTGAAACTCTGTCTCAGAAAAGAAAAACAAACAAAAACCACTAAAATAAGACACACAGTACAAAGAAGTCAATGGCATATGTTTAGGATTCATTATTATGTTAGCAGAACAATATAGTAGCAGTTCTAATATGCCCATGACCCTTCTTGTCTTAGATTCTAAACCACTGTAGCTATGTCAAATGGATTCCATCTCATGATGTGGTCCTTAAATACAATAAAAAAGCTACCTATTCCCATACCATTCATGCCACTGTTACACCAGCATATCTTAGAGTTGAAAATAAACAATTTAGACAACATATTCTGATCTTGGATTCAACTCTTTCAACTCATCCCATATCCACCCATGTACCTATCCAAATCTATTCCTTTCTTCTCTCTCCCTTTAGAAAACAAGAAAACAAAACAAAAACAATAAAAACTAAGAAAAATAAAACAAAAGGCACAAGAAAGACATATAAATACAAACAAAACCCATAAAAAGACAAAATCAGAAATTATAATATGCAAGCAGAAGACTAGAAACACACACGTACACATATAACACACACACATAACACACACACACACACACACACACACACACACACACTGTCCAAAAGAGCAATGCGAGACAAAAGTCTGAAAAATTATATTGAATTCTTTTTATACTGGTCATCTACTGCCGCGCATGGGGCCTACCCTTACTGTGGTTAATATACCCAGTAGTGAGATTCCATTAGAGGAAAATAAATTTCTGTTTGCAAGTATATGCCAATTGGAGAAAGGTCCTCAGTTAGGGATCAGATCTCTTGTGCTGAGATCTTACATGGTTTGAACCTGTACATGCCCTTTGTATGCTACCATAATCTTAGTGAGTTTATAAAATCATTAATCCTTGGTGTTCTCCAACTCCTCTGGCTCTTATACTTTTTTTCTGCCTCCTCTTCCACAAAGTTCCCTGATCCTCAGTGGGGGGGATTTGCTGGAAACTTTGGAGACATTCTATTTAGGACTGGGTGTTCAAAAGTTTGCCGACCTGTACATTGTATGACTGCATTTGTGTATGTGATTTGTTTTGTTTGTTTTTTGTCTGACCAGTTTTATATTCATAGTTCTTTTTTGCTATTTTTGTTTCTGAGACACACAGAGAGAGACAAAGAGAAGAGAGGAGAGAAAGAATTAACATAAAGCCAGGTGGATTGAGAGGTGAGGAGGACCTGGGAAGAACAGAGGGATAAAAAAGATATGATCAAAATATACTATAAGCAGAAAATTTTTAATAAAATTTTTTAAAGGGGAATTAAAGAAAATGTCCAATATATTGTGTGGCACATGGGAAGCATTTAAGTATTATTCCCATGTGTTATAAGGCTAGACCTAAGATCACCTTGATGATTAATACTTGGAGTGAATTTCTGTTAGTTCTTTTGTACACCTCTTCAATAAAATCCCTGAGAGAAACAAACTAGGGGAAGAAAGATTTACTTCAGGTCACAGTTTCCTGGTGGGAAAAGCTGGCTGCTGCTGATACATGTGTGGTGATAGAGTCTACTACAGATCTATGACTGGGGTCTCAGAAAACTCAAGCCAAAACAGGCTGCTTCCTGTAGCTTCACTCCCTATGTCCCTGGGCCTGCTCCTGAACTCTACATTCAAAAGAGTCAACAGTCTCCCCGAACAGCACCAACAGCTGGGGACCAAGTGTTCAAATGCATGAACAGGTCTAAACATTTCCCAATCAAACTAATAATCGTTTACTTAAAATAAAAAAGGCCTTTAAATGGATGAATTTTTAAGATTATGGTAGAAGATACGAATATTCCCAGTGGTTATGTATGTATGTATGTGTATATGTGTGTGTGTGTATACATATATATGACTTTTATAAAACTTGTTGAAAACTCAGTTCTTTTAGTAGCTTTTTGCTATGACTCCCTCCAGTCTTTTGCTTCTTTGCTGCTGTTTTCAAGTTTAATTCTTTTGCTGAAATAAATCTCTAACTCACATGCGTGGTGACTATTAAATGAGACAATTGATTGCTGCTGTATGTTCCACTAATGAGGCGTAAGAAATTCTCTCTCCTGTCACTTTCCCACAGCTGACTTCATTCACGCCGCATAAATGAACACCTGAAAACAAGTCAGTGTCAGTTCAGATTAATATGTAGCAGCCTGCAGATTATAGTTATCACAACCAGAAATGTATCTGCTGGTGAAAAGTGAAGATTCAAAAATGACGAATTTCCAGGAATTGTATTTCAGTTTCAACCTCTCAGGGAAGCAAACATTGGAGATAGCCTGGTAAAGTGGAAGGAGCACAGAGGGAATCCACGTACTGGGCTCTGAATACCACTTCTATCCACTTTCAGTGTGTGTGAACGTGATGGAGTACTTAATCTCTCAGAGCTCAAAACAATGATCTGTAAGACAGACTTTGTTCTCAACTGCATCAGGCTTTTTGAGGAAATAAGCAGTCCCATTTTCAATACACTTTAGAATACAAATATTTTACTGAATGTAGGAATTAGACTGTCAAATTTCCAAATACTTGTAGGATGTAATGGACATAGAGGAGAAGACTGTATGACTTATATATACGCATTCCATGACAAAATTATGACCCAACCTTTAGAGATTCTTTTGTACTCACTACGACTGACTATTACTGCATGATGTCCCTTAGAAACTGAGACCTGGTGCTTCCCTGGTCTCCACTCAACTGGCACTTTGCTGTGTAAGGAAGAAGCACTGTCTCGGCACAACCTTATGTGCTACCTGCAGACATCTGAAGGTTTGAATATGATACACTAGACCTGAATTACCCCACTAGTGAAGGGAAGCAAGGCTCTACAAAGACTCTCAGCCTATAGACCTAACCCTTTTTAGAACAAGGCAAGTGTTCCAAGCTTTCCATACAATATTCATTTTGTTAAATATATATCTAAAGATGATTCTCAATGGGTCATTTCTCTGCATGTGCATTAGTATCTATGCTGGCCATAATATTCACCACCAATACATTGTTATGGTATAAGACAACAGAGCTTAAAAAGGGGAAAACAGGATAGAATCTGTCCTTGTCTCATGAATTGCTTTCTCTGAGGAAATCAAACAACTGTGTAAGAAGCCTTGTAAGAAATCAAGTGAAAACTCCCAAATTAGCTGTGTTGAATTATTGTACAAAGAAATGCTCACAATATCAGATTATGCACTCATGCACACACACACACACACACACACGGAGAGAGAGGAGAGAGAGAGAGAGAGAGAGAGAGAGAGAGAGAGAGACAGAGAGACAGAGAGAGACACAGAGAGACAGAGAGACACACACAGAGAGAGAATTAGGGCAGACCAGGTGTTGTGGTTTGGAAGAAAATGATGCCCAAAGGGAGTGGCACTGATAAGTGGTTTTGCCTTGATGGAGGAAACGTGTCACTGTGGGGATGGGCTTTGAGTGGGCTCTTTTTCTCAGGCTTCTCTCAGTGTGACACTCAGTTGACTTCCTGCTGCCTTCAAGATGTGGTAGCCTTTATCATGTCTGCTTGCATGCTATCATGCTCTCCATCATGATGATAATGGACATAATCTCTGAAATCATAAGCCTTCTCCTCAATTAAATATTTTCTTTGTAAGAGCTGCTGTGGTCATGATGTCCCTTCATAGAAAAAACAAAACAAAACAAAAACCTGAGGCTGTCTTCTAGCTCACTAATGATCCAAAGATGATTTTTATTTTTTTTAGGTAAACTACTCTTATCTATCTATCATCTGTTTGTTTATTTGCCTATCTGTCTGTCTATCTATCTATCTATCTATCTATCTATCTATCTATCTATCTATCTATCATCTATCTATCTGTATGTGTATATATATATATATATATATATATATATATAAAATCTATTTATCTGCTTTTTGTACTAAAAGTCTTAAAGCTTTCCCATCTCAGACTTTCAAATTCATAATGACAATGACACCCAAAGGAACAGATAATAATAGAACTGGGTAACAGAAAAGGAAAGAAGTGAAGTATAAACACCATCTGGCAAAGTCTGGAAGAATAGTTTAAGCCTGATTATGCATTTTGAATCATGCCCCAATGTTTGTCTTGGCTTAAAGCAAAGGAGGTAAGTCTTCATATTCTGCCCTGATTGTTATTAGTTGCTAAGGGTTTCCGGTTCAGGAGTAGTGGGAAGACAAGCTCCAAGAACTTGTAGCTTTAGAGTTAGCAGGTAGATCATCTCCTGCCCCAGCTATCCAAAGGAGGCTATGAATATGTTCCTTTGGAAAAAAAAGTAATAAATGGCTGCAAAAATGAAAATAGGTATAGTGCACAAGAAGAATTTAGTTGTATGGTGGATACAGTATCTACCATACCCCCAAATATGTGATAAAACATGAAGATATACACAAAACGACCTGTGCTGACACACCCTATCACCATAAGCTGTAGGAAAATAACAGCCCATAACATTTTATTTTTCTGTATTTTTCAAGTATTCCTAGAAAATCAGTATTACAAGAAAATATTTTCCCTCCACTCCTTCATCAAGTTTTCTAAAGCCACACTAAGACAAAGGGAAAATCATTGAAAACCTAACTATTGTTCACTTTCTATATTAGAATTGAGTCACTTAATGTTTGCAATAAAAGAGAGAGGCTATAGGTATGACTGTCAACAAGTTATCAGCCATTCCCATGGCAAAATAATGCATATTTACATAGCCAGATAAAATAATTTCTCCATTTAAACAGTAATTCAAACAAACATACAATTTAAATAATTAAAAATCATATCGACTTTGAATTAGCAAGTTTTTAGTCATGGCAAAATCATACCATGAAGAACTGTATTTTCAGATAGGAATCTCAAAAACAATTGCGTTGTTTGCTGTATGGAAAATCCATACTTAAGATTATCTTAGCTATGTCCGAGTTACAGAATGACATTGCCTCAGGTTACTGACACATGTGCAGCCATGCAAACTGAAGATGCAGATGTGGGAAAATAAAAGAGGTTTCTCTCTGTCTTTCAAGTTTCTTTTACTCAGTTGCAAAGTAAATGGAGAGAAGATCACACCAACAAGAGGAAACTTTCCCACACAAGGGTTATCTAAGCAGGTATACATGAGCGTCCTCCCACAACATGCAAGTAGAACAAAGGCCAGATGAGGGTTGATTCTGTCTCGAGTCACAAAACTGAAAGTAGAGGAGGACAGAGGTGGCATGACAAGCTAGTAGAGGCAAATTATGGAAATATGAAGGGGAGAAATACAAGGCAAACAAAGAATGTCCCACTGTTAGAGAAAAAAGTACCTCAGATGATGAGAGTTATTTGGAGTAACTCTTTTCCTAATAACATATATCTCTACAAATGAAATATTTTAGATATTTAGATATAAAAAGTCCCACTTTTTAGAGCTATACCTGCATTTTAAGTTTCTCAAATCAACCTACTCTAGGTACACCACAGAAGTTTATTTTGGGGTCACCTATTCTATTTCCCACTGTCGTGTTGTCAGAGCATGGCCCCACACAACTGTTGTGCTGAAAGGGATAGGTTTATTTGTCAGTTTGGCAGAGCCAAGAACCATCCAGGAAGAGAGGGCTAAGGGAGAGTGTCTATGCTCTGCATGGCCTGTGGGTATGTCTGTGGGAAACTGTCTTCATTTACATGGGAAGACCCAGCCCTGCGTGGGTGGTGCACGGGGGAACATGTATGCACCCATTTCCTTCTGGTCTTGACTGCCGATGATATGACCAGATGTCTCAAGCTCTGATGTTGTACCTGCCATGAAATAGTGGAAAATTACCTGAAATCGTGAACTAACATAAACATTCTGTCCCCTAAATTGCTTTTTCTTAGGGCACTTTCTTATAGCAATGGAAATTGAACTAGGAAACAGGCTAACACTGTTTTCATTTTGGAATTAGATTTGTACCCTGCACACCCACTTTACAAATAATACACTGCAGGTGTGCCATCTGCCTAGGTGTTTCGGTACCCTCACATTCACTGAGAATCAATTTCACTACAAGCCCAGCATGTGATCTGTAAGTCATCTAACAGCTGCGCATCACTCCACTGATGCTGCAGAGACACAGAAGGCTGAACTCATTATTACTTAACATTTTTGAGTCTCTCTTCAATTTCGCCAAATGACTCATGAAACACATGTGCCATTTTACTATTCAAGGTGAGGAGTGAAATGAGGGTACCTTTTAGGATAGGTATATTCAATATTTTTAGGTTTGATTAATATATATTGTTGTATAATACAATAAATTTATGTATAAAGTAAAAATATGAAGTATAAACACAAATCTATCCTTTTCTTTTTACACCTGAGTCATATTATCTTGGGTAACCTCCATAGCAGACATACTTGGCCTTTCTTTTTCCTCTCTTCCTTTTCTTGGTTCAATGCAAATTATTAGTAGACAAACAGTATCATCATCCCCACTTACTCCCAAGTCCTCTCTCCTGTATCTAGTGTCCTCTGTTCTTTGAATTCCCCTGGTCTCGATAGTTCATATTAGTGGAATAATATAATATTTGCTCTTTGGGAAATGGTCCTTATCACTGAAGTCTATCAAATTTTCCTCTGTTTCCCTGGAGGAATGCACCAGGTTACCTGTTGCAGAAGTCTTCCTTACCCCTGAAGGAGGTCCCACAATGGATACTTCTTCCTGCTGTAAGTCCCAATAGCCTCTTTAGACTTAACTCTCAGAGGATATTTGTTCTTCTTCCATGGAAGGGTGAGTCTGACATTTTTGTGATATATAAATCATTAACATATTTAAAATGCATATGGGAAAGCAAGTATAAGTAGAATGATTTAAAAAATCTATCTGAAAAATGCTATATTATTCTATTCATTATGAAGTAAATTAACTGGGAGGAAAAGTTTTTTGCTTATCATATTAATTAATAAGAAAGCACATTTTACTTAATTTTCATACCTTACTGGATGCTGAAACATGCCAATTGAACAAATGTCTTAATAGTCATTCACTGAACTACAGTGCACTGCACTTCATAAAGAATTAAGCTAACCTACTGACTATTCAATTCTTTTTAGTTCTGATGTGAATTTTACAAATCATACTAAATTACATTAAAATCATCATCATGTTGGGTAATCATAAACACATACAAGGCCACATATAATTCTAAAAGTTCTCTTACACTAAAATTCAGTAGTAATTTTATATACTTTAGTGAGAAAGAATAGAATTTCTTCTTTCTTTTCCAGGATATTTTTTAAAAATTAATTCTTTGATATACTTAGCTACTTAAAAATGCTAGGCAACCACTTTTTAATAAAATTACTATGTTATTCTTAAAATTTTGACTGAATTTTGATCATATATATTTATATATATATGATCATGGTATTTAATTCGATTTTTAAAAGTTAGAATTCTATGTCTTTAAAATCTTAAAAGGTTTTCTGGGTCTATGTTACTTACAGAGTATTCATATAGGGGGTGGAATCTCTCATTTGTCTTGACACTTTTGATAGTAATTTCCTTGACTGCTTCAGTATGACTTTTATTTCTTTTTTATAAATTAAATTATTATTTTATTTCATTTGTTTTACATAACAGTCAGTTTTCTTTCCTTCCTAATACCCACATTGTTCCCGCCTTCCCAAATCACTCGTTCTCTGTTTCTGTTTCAGAAAGGTCAGATGTCTCTATAAGTATCAACAAAACATAGCATATCAAGTTGCATTAAAGACTAAGCACCTCCCCATGTATTAAGGCTGGGCAAGGTGACCCAGTATGAGAAGTAGGGTTCTAAAATTCAGTAAAAGAATCAGAGACAATCCCTATTTGTACTTTTAGGACACCCACAATTGGACTGTGGCCCCCATAGCCCCATAGGGAGTGGTACAATTAAGAGATGCAGTTTTGATGAAGTAGATATGGCCTTATTGAAGGAAATGTGTCACTGTGAAGGTAGGCTTTGAGATTTCTTATGCTCAGAAAAACTCTAAGGGTCTCAGTTGACTTACTGTTGCCTATAAGATGTAGAACTTTCCTCCAGAAACGTGTTTGCCTGCAACCTGCCATGCTTTCTGCTATGACTGAACCTCTGAAGCTGTAGGGAAGTCCCTTAATTAAATGTTTTCCTCATAAGAGTGGCTGTGGTCATGGTGTCTTTTCACAGCAATGGAAACCCTAACTAAGACCAAAGTTGTTACCAGGACTGGAGTATTTTGATAAGCTTGACCATGTGTGTGTTTGGAGGAATTTGGTCTATGGTACTTTGAGTTGTGAAAGCAGTGGAATCCCTTTAAGCATTGCTCAATGGGCCAAACTAGTAGTAGCATGGAAGATAGAGGTGCTCAGAGATATTTGAACTGTTAGGAGTTCACTTAAGAGGTTTCAGAGGAGAAGAATTTTAATGTGTTGCCTAGAGATTTTTCTTGTGACATTTGATAGAGAAAGTGACTGCTTTTTGCCCTTGTCCAAACAGTCAGCCTGAGGCTAAAGTTGAGTTTTTTAGATTAATTTAGTTGACAGAGGAAATCTCAAAACATCCTAGTATAGACTCTGTTTAATGGTTATAACTGTTAACTCTAATGGAGATATTTAATGAAAAGGAGTACACTCTGTTGGGGAATTTAATACAGTTTCTGTATGATTATTTTGAGTCAGGGCTGTCAGGAAATGAACGTTCAGCCTCCCCCAACAATTTGACACCCAACATGGGCTCAAAACCACAACCCTGAGATTAAGAGTTTCTTGCAATGATATGGGAAGTCCTTCTGTATATGTGTTGCTTTTATTGGCTAATGAATAAATCTATTTTGGCCAGTGGCTTAGCATTATAGGACAAGGTGGGAGTTTGGAGCAGGTAGAGGAGGAGAGAATAGGTAGAGTCTAGGAGAAGTCATGTAGCCACCAGGGACATATGCCTTTGCTGGAGGTTGCTGAAATTTTGCCAGTAGGCCATGGCCTCGTGGCAATCCACAGATTAATGGAGACTGGTTAGTTTTGGATATAAGAGCTAGTTAATAAGAAGCTAGAGTTAATAGACCAGGCAGGAAGATACCTATTATTAGACCTCTTTCTGTACATTTATGTTTATATACAAACAAACTTCACAAACACATAAAGCAACTTTTAAAAAAATGTTTAAAATTAGTATTTTCTATTTAATTAAAAATCTATCCTCAGAAACTAGAGAGATAATCCTCAGTTAAAGCACTTACCACTTTAGCAAGGGACTAAACATTCAAATCTGCAGAACTGAGATTGTTGTTGTGACTCCAGTGTAATTCAGCCTCAGAAGGTAGCGATGGGATATGTATGTAGATCAGGCTGGTTGTGAAGACCAGCAGTGTCTATGAGCTCTGGAGTCAGGAGACCCTGAATCAATGAATAATTTGGAAGAGAGCTCAAGGAAGATTCCCAATATCCACCTCAGGCCCCCACATGCATGTATAGAAGTGCTCACCACCAACACATACATGCTCCTACATATGGCTTATATATACACTTGAATGCATACTACATGCAGTTACACATGAAAAGAAAAAGAAAAACCAGAATCCCCCAAATATTAGCATATTAATCTCTGATAATATATTTAACAGTCTGCATATTTAAAATACATTTATTAGTATTCAGAATTATATAGTATGCAAAATTGCCACTAGAATGATTCTGTTATCTAATATTTTCAAATAAAATATATAAAACAGAATTTCTCATCTAAGGCAATTTTTAAAAATACTTAATAAAAATATAAGTAATGTTTCTTCATAATTGATATATAGACCCAATTTCCATCTGCAGTGTTCTGTCTTCCTTCTCTAAATAAGTCCACCTAAGAACTCTGATTATTTTAATCTTCTCTCTAAAATTATTCTGCTTGGGAATGCCACGTGACTCTTACCTTCTTTATCATAGCAGTGACTCATAATACACTCACCAGACCAGCAGTCAACAAATCACTCCTGGGGGAGGTGATAGTGGAATGAACTACCCTGGGACTGGGATGAGTGACAGAAAAGAGTCTATCCAGAATGCATCCCTTTGAGAGATCCTAAACGATCATTGGAGGAGTAAATTCCTTTACAGATCCTCTTTAGAACAAAGGAGGACGCTTGGGCTTCTGGGAGAAGGTTTTGTTAAGATGAACAACTTCACTACTTTTGTTTTCGTTACAATCTATGGAGAATGAACATTGTGTGAACAGGTTAAACCTGACATCTGTTTGTTGGTTGAAAACGGATTTACACTGATTGCTTTCTCATAGTAGGCCAGGACCACTAACCCCAAGGCAGAGTGTCAAACCCAAACTTTTACAGTCAATTGCTGTAAATACAGTTTCCAAAATATGTCTGTCACTTAGAGCATCTCTCTTTTAAGTTAACCTAAAGGAAAACTCAGTCAACATTTGCTGACCATAGATGAGGTTGGCACTGTATTTCCCTAAGGTGGTAAATTGTTGCTGACCTTTGGAGCTCTTTGGTCAGAATTGCACCTCTGCAGAGTAGTGACTTACCCGGACACAATAACAGATCCTCAGATTCCATTTTACCTGCTGGAGGTACCTTAACACGGTCTTATCCTATGTGGTGACCTGGACTCTAGAAGTTCTGCCGGGAGACAAGTCAGCTCTCATGACTTCCTACTACAGAAGCCAGCTTCAGTGTGACTGCTCCTTCCTTGACTAGCTTTAAAGTTCTCACTGTATGATCTCAGAGATCATAACCTAAAGTGTGTTCACAGTCACTATTAAATGATAAAATGTAAGAGGGAATCATAAAAACATTCTTTGTGTCAATAATCAAAAAAAAAAAAAAACACCAGTTACCAATAGAGACAATTTTTCCCTCTCTACCTGCCCCACAGTAAACTTTAGCCTCTTCACCAAATAAACACTAAAGATTTAAAGTATGTTACTTTTTCTCGGTACCAAAGTATTAGCGATTTCATAGCTTGGAGTGCTGTTCAGACCTAAGATGCTAAGTCCAACTGTTAGTAGACAGGAAGCCTGAGGGCAGTGAGCTCTTTAGAGGCAGCCGCAACAGAGACATAAGACAAAATAAGTTGACCTAACAATTTTAGCCCAGGCAGTCTTATCTATAGTTTGACTTCAGTGACTAAGTTCAAGTAGTCCTTTTTGTTCCATGTTGTATTTTTTAAGAATTATGTTGGCCCTTCTGCTGTGAATGTATTTCTTCTGTGTAACTGCGTTAGCTGTCACACACACAGTGGTAAAAATCTCATAGTGTTTGAGTCTAGTTTTGTTGGTCTAAATGGCTCACTCGTTACTGTTTGCAGCAAGAAGCTGGGTTACTCTTGTCTGGTGTGTCAAAGGATGATGTCCAAGTTAAAAACTTTGGGTTAAAGGAACAAGGGGTAGTTTTATTCAGAATGAAGCATGAGACTTTGTGAGATAACAAAAAATGATCTGACAAAAGACACGTACAAGAACTTAGAATAGTCTGGCAGGAAATTAAATGCTTCCTCTAAGCTTATTTATCATGCATTCACCTTTAGCTCATGACATATTCCCAGTAAATGGTGACATTTGCAAACTAATTTAATTGCATTCCTTATTTAGGTATAATATTATATGACACATTTTAAATAACTTTATTAAACAGTCTATATGTATGTATGCTATCACATTAAAATAGTTTCTTGGTTAGTTGTATTTACAACAAAATATACCAAACATTTAAACATGTATGAAAATGTATATGTGAAAAAACAGAACCAAATCCCAAAGTCCAGATATGACAAATGAGAAAGAGAGGAACAATAGTTTTCTAAATCAATAACTGAAAGGTTTTGGGAGCAGTGAGACCCCAGATCCTGAATTTCTTGTAATCCTCTGATCTGAGTGCCTACAGCTGCTCTGAGCACGAGACCTTCAGGAGTTCCTGATTGCAGGAGAGTGGTTTCTGGTGGGTTTGGCTGGGGCGTGGCTATCTCTATATAATCTGCCCCTGAACACAATAAAGGGGGCATTCTTGGGGAATTCAAGGATGACAAGTGTTGTTGTCTCTCTGTATGTGTTTGTGTATTTTAACCTCCTGCCCCTTGCCCGAATCTCGCGAACTGGGTAAAAGCACACTGAACACAGACACGGGGGCGCGGTGTGTGGCAGAAAGGTTCAGAATTATTCCCAGAAGGCTTCCAATATGTTGTTGCTGTTTGAATAGAATTACCCCCATAGACCCATTGGGAGAGGCACTGTTAGAACGTGTGGCCTTATTGCAGTAGGTATGGTGTTGTTGGAGAAAGTCTATCACAAGGGGTGGCCCTAAGGTCTCAGAAGCTCAAGCAAGGCCTAGTATGTATCAGTCTCTTCCTGCAGTCTGCTGACCCACTTATAGAACACTTAGTTTCTTCTCCAGCACCATGTCTACTTGCATGTCAGCATGCTTCCTGCCATGATGATAATATACTAAACCTCTGAACTGTAAGTCAGCCCCAATTAAAGATTTGCCTTTATAATCATTGCCATGACAATGGTATCTCTTCACAGAAACAGAACCCTTAACTAAGATACCATATTTCTCATGGTTATAGAGGCCATACTGGGCCATGCCAGGGAATTTTAAAATCAGGCTAAAGAGATGTTGCCAACAGTGAACTTGGGTAGACAGAGAATTGAGAATACTTATTACTGATAAAGGAAGCACTCTCTTGTCCATTTGGAGTGCAGCTTGTCATTCTGGAAATACGTTTTGAAGGAAAGTTAACTATAACATTCTATCTTCCCTTTTTCTATCCTTGAGATGAGCAAGTACACTTGAGGCACTTAAGTGAAGACAAGAGCACCAAAATACCCATGGGAAACCCTTCCTTCTGCCTAGGGTTTTTCTCCAGCCAACTCCAGCAATCCCACCTCAACAACTGCTCCCAGGGCTAAGAGATCTATGTAGTACAATAGTGTTGATTTGGGCATCTGAAACTACAAAGAAAGCAACTTTCTGTGTAGAGTAAAGACAAAAGTGGTCTTTATATGAAAAAGAAGCAAAACAAATCATCACTCAAGACTATTGAAGGAATTTCTGTGATTATCGTCTCTATATTTCCTTCAGACATTTAAGCCATGGTGGTGTGTTCTGCATATGAAACCATGTAACAGTATGAAGGATTAAAATATTATTTTATCATCTATCTATCTATCTATCATCTATCTATCTATCTATCTATCTATCTATCTATCTATCTATCTATTTTTTCTATCTATCTGTCTGTCTGTCTGTCTGTCTATCCATTTGACTTGCAAGAGAAACTTGGAAAGGGGAACTTCGAGATCTTGTAATCTCATACCTGGAGAGGAGACAGACATCTTGTGTGAACTGTGCACACCTCTGGCCCATCCCAAGCCACATGCAGATGTGGAAAGCATCCAAGAAGCACAATAAATTTAGTGTTTGATTTATTTATTTGTATTGCTCATATAAATATTTATTTGTGAAAACTCAGAACTATATATATCATAAAGCATATTTTTTCATTCAAATTAAACACTATGTAAAGGGCGGAAATAGCTTTTGACTATTGCTTCTGTGTTATTAAAATAAGAAAGGTGACTTCTAAGCACTTAGTCATCATGTCCAAATGCCGGGCAGAACTGACCGCTTCGAACCTAACTTAATCATCAAGTCCAAATGCTGCTCAGAACTGACTGCTTCAAGCCGAAGCGATTTGCATGCTAAGCCTGAGACCCCAGTGTAGTACTTGATCTAGTGAAGCTATTAATACAATGTAAGGTTATGGGAAATAGTGTTGTTTCCGAGAGCAGAACGACTGTGGCTTTGAACCCTTAACACCTGGCCTCACTGAGGTTGGCGTACGGCTTGTGTCAGTGCTTTACTGCAAGCAAAGCACTGACATGCGAAAAGCTAAGTAATTTGGCTGTTCACAATGGAGGTTTCTGGGACATAATGTCAGGTTTAATTTCACTTTATACATTTCACTTTCACAAATGACCAAACAAATGGGCAAACAAACACTAGGAAGGGTTATTATAATTTTTGGTGGCATTTCCTAAAATTGCTCTGAAAACTTAAGTAGCAGATGTCATAGTGGGCCGTGCCTGCCCACTCAGTCTTCCTGGAACCATCCTGAACCAGGTTTGCAGCTGCAGGAAGCCGAAGGCAATCTCTTAGCGGGGAGTTTTCAGAGCTTGAAGAAGTGTGCTGTGACTAACACTGATCTCTCCCTAGGATAGGCTGTGTCAGATGAATGGTAAATGACGAAGTGAAAGGAGCTGCTCCCCTTGCCTAGAATAAGAACAAAGCGGAGAGGCTCTTGGGCTCTCTAGACCTCAGCATGGCTTCTGCCTCAGGTTGGTGGCAAGCACATCAGAGTTGAGTATCTTCCCTTTCCTTCTCTTCTGTTTGTTGAATGTCCCCTGATGCTGATTTCAAAAGTAATCCCCACTACATATCTTGCATGCAAATCTCCACATCAGAGTCGGTTCTCTGGAAGTCTGAAAGAGCTTTTGCCAGAAAGGGTTCAAGGAAATAGACTTTGAAAAAGCTACAGCCCGATGACTCTCTGACTGCCTGTCAACAAGCAATCCATCAGTGGTGGCACAAGGAGCTGAGCACTGGTGATTCCTAGACACAGAGGAGATGATTACAAAATCTTTAGAAACAGTGGAAATTTCACTGACAGGTGTTTCAGCTAAGAAAATATTCTCAAGGACTGAAGGATTGGATGGGTTATTCGACATTCTGGAAGGAAAAAAATACCAATAAAATTCTGAGGTTGATTACTCTCCAATTAAACTTTAAGTGTGAAAACCTTGGCAGCATATAAAGAGATTCTTATCTCCCACAAGGGGAGGTCTATGAAAGCTGAGAATGGAGCTCACATCTTAACCTTTTTATGAAGAATATATTAGAGAAGATTTAATTCTCAGTCCTGGAAGTTGTTCTGTGTGAAATGAGAGTCACAGCTAAGATGAGTGGGACCAGGGAGCTTAACATAGGGACATCTCTGTTTTTATGCAATTGAAACTTAATCTTCTAGATTGTTCTTTATGCCTTAACCTTCAGAAGCATCGTACATCACTCTGCTAAAGGTTATCAATCTCCCAGATCAAGGATGATGGCTATGATTTTTTTTTCCTTGCAAGAAAACATACTTCATCAAAATGAATTGTATAATGCTCTTCTGGCCAATACCATACGCTAATGTAAGATGGTTAGAAAAACACCTATTTTATTGTAACAGAAATTGACCTATTTCAGGGATACTATAGGAGTTTGCCAACACATATTAGTAAGAAGTTACAGATGAAGTACCAGGAGCCTCCTACAGAAGACTAAATGGGACTGGATTCTCAGATGGTTTGGAACAAGAAGGCACATCTCAAATATAAATTTTATTTTTTAAAAAACACTCAATATTAGAGCAATTGACCTTAGTAAAGATTCTGCCAGTGAGCACGAAAAAACAAACAAACAATGAAACAGAACCCCAGACCTTAGCACAACTGAAGAAATGATGGAAGGATCATTCTGGCCATGGAAGGCAGCACTTAGGCAGCACTACCTACCAAAACATAAATGAGTACATAATCCAGTAAAATTCACATAGCTCTGGGAAGGTTTCTAAACTTTGATCTATGGTTCTGGTTCTGGCTAACTTTTCTCTCTAACTGGAATATGTCAATCAAGAATGTGTTTTGCTTCTCTCTCTCTCTCTCTCTCTCTCTCTTTCTCTCTCTCCCCGTGTGTGTGTGTGTGTGTGTGTGTGTGTGTGTGTGTGTGTGTGTGTGTGTTTAAATGCCCATCTTGAGAAAGGCTCAGGATTGTCCTTAGGTCCTGAATACCCAGTGTAGTAACTGAGCGAACCCACATACAAGTGGTCTTTTCTGGTGGATAACTCATAATAACAAAAACTTGGTACAAGAATGGTTGTAAAGATACTGAAGAGAGTGGTACACATAAAATATGAAGACAAATGGGAGAGTTCTTGTGAAAAATAAAATAAAGAAGCTCAAAAGGCCCAGAGATTCACGCTGGAAGTATACACTGCATCAACTCATAAGGGAGGTTTGAGTTTTCTGAGTTCCCAGTGATGTTGTTTACGAGCGTACAAAGCAGTATGAAGTGCCTCAGTGATGCTCATTCTCCCTAAGTCAGAGATGATGGTGCTGTTGCAGACCTGACTTCATTCCCTTCCTTCAATATAGGGAGTCAAAAATAAATACAAAGTGGCAGTGCCTAATCATCAGAGGGAATGTATGCACAAGTTCTGTGATAGGTAGCAAAGTTGATGTCAACCAGGGTATCCTGCCCCATGAAAACCTATGGCATTTTGTGGGTAAACTAAACTAGTTGACAATGATCTTGTTTTAGATTGTAATGATAAAATAAATCAAGGATGGATTGCTTAAATTCAACAATGATATCTCAATAAAATTCCACACTAGCTTTCCTCTGTCCAAACCTAATTTCAGACTTGAAAACAGTTAGCATAAAGATAAGCTAGGTGCTAAAGAGAAAGGGCCCCATATCACAACTGTGAGTAGATATGATCTCATGATTTCCCTTGATTTCGTCCAATGGTTCACTAGTTTGTAGTCCTCTCAGGAGTTCCCTGTGCTCTGTTTAATGCTATGATGAAAGTCTTAGTAATGGTAAGTCTGAATCTCTTTTTTATTGAAGATTTATAATTTCATTTTATTTATATGTATGGGAGTGTCTGAGTGAGTGTGTAGCATGTGCATGTGTTTGTCCTAGGAAGACACAGAAAGATCATCAGAGCCCCTGGAGCTGGAGTCCCACACTGCTGTGAACTGCTCTTTATGAGAACTGGGTACTGAACTCAGGTTCTCTAAAAGTTCTGGTACTTAACAACAGGGCCAAATTTCTTGGCCTGAATTTGCTTTTAAAACACTGTAACAAAGAACAAGCACATGATAAGAACATTGGAGAAACATAGTTCATGTTTTCTCACATTCTGGTCATCCCATTTCCACAGCATTAAAATGTACCTTCGACATACAATTCAGCAGTCCCTGGAAGCAAGTGTGCTTCTGAAATTGGTTAAAGGTATATCCTCTCAATAAAATAAACAGATGTCGATTTCCAAATGAACTAGAATCTGTTCTAAATACAGAAAAAGAAGGAAAAAATGATCACATTCTATATATAAGAGTCCAAGGAACCCCATCATGGTCTCTCTCACGTTTGTTACCTGGCCATTTGCATCAGGTACTTAAACGGAAAATATGATGGAAGAAGAGAGAAAGCCATCTGAGGTGCTTTGCTTTGGTTATCTTTCCCTCATCAGTGGCCTGAAAGCGTATAGTAGAGTAACAGTGTCTTCATGTCAGGAAAGGAAGTAGAAATGATCAGCTAGTTTTATTGAACCTTGGCACTCTTGCAAAAAGAAGCATATTTTGTACCACTTCAAAAATACTAGCCTTTTGATGTTTAGTCATATGAGTTAAATGCTGCTATGTTTGTTTTTGAAATCATCATTGAATAATATAAAGAATAAATTTAAGGGTATTGTAAAAATAAAATCTATTATATTTTTCTTGAAAACATTAAAAATGGGTTTTGTTTGTTTTCATTCTATTTCTTTCTTTTTTAAAAAAATGTTGCAACAAGATTCTTATTACCTGGAGAAACAGAAATCTTAGTAAACTTCTCGCTACATTCAGTATATTCTCTTCTCAGGCATGTGTCTCTAACCCATAAACTCCAAGCAGTACGAAAACCTTCTAACTCTGAGGATGACGCAGAGAAGAGAAGGACCCTGCTGTGGAACTCACCTATGAATCATACACTACAGGGACATTGTTTCAAGTTGGCAATAGGTTCTCAAAACAGGATTGCAACCCACAGCATTCAGAATTAGCTATTATGAAGAATGGCAATGATTAAAAAATAATCAGCTTCAGCCGGGCGGTGGTGGCGCACGCCTTTAATCCCAGCACTCGGGAGGCAGAGGCAGGCGGATCTCTGTGAGTTCGAGGCCAGCCTGGTCTACAAGAGCTAGTTCTAGGACAGGCTCTAAAAAAAAAGCTGCAGAGAAACCCTGTCTCGAAAAACCAAAAAAAAAAAAAAAAAAAAAAAAAAAAAAAAAAAAAAAATCAGCTTCATGTAAATTCATGATCAGGAAAATGCGCTCTCCTAATTTTGTAGCACTATTTGTTCGGAAATCCCCACCAGGAACCCTTTTGTTTCGGATACATCGAGTAACACCTTCAATAGATAAGTTATGAATAGAATTGATCTACCAATAAGATGAGAAGTGTTTCAGACTCCAGTGTTAATCTCATGGAGGGGTACCTTTCCTTCTACTTACACCTGTATCCTCCTTGTGAGTGATGACTTATAGCCAGTGGATTCTCCGCAGTGATTCTTACCAAATGGTCCACAATGGAGCAACATAGCAATACTACCTGGGCTAATCATGATAACCATAGTAGTGTAGGACTGGTCAAGATGCCGACACTCAGCCATAAATGGATCACTCATATCATTCTCTCCAAGGCTGAAGGAACATTATAGGAGATATGGGAAGAATGTAACATGTAAATGATGATGAGAAGGTCATGAGATCCTGCCTTGTACACATGTACATGGCCCTGGCACTTGCCTGAATATGGTATGTGGAATAGTGAGCCATAAACATTCAGTCCATAGACTGGAAACAGGAAGCTGCAGCCCCACCTAAGGGAGCTAACAAAACTCAAGGGCCTCCAGGTGAGATGAAATCATTATATCCACTGATGTAGGCACCTGTCAGTTACCCACGCTGGGGTAGATAACTTCACACCCATCCCTGTGTAGGTGTTGCTGATTAAACCCAGTGAGTTGCAAAGCAAAACCGTAAACAAATCAAAGAGATAAGGAAGTGGGATGGGGATAGGTAAGAGGATGGAGTTGTGAGATCAGTAACAGTATAAAAAATGGTGAAGGGATAAGTATGATCAAAATGTAGTATATATGACCTGTCAAGCAGTACCAACACAAAACTCAGGAGGCTGGTAACATTGTACAGTGGGTAAGGCTGCTTGCTGCCAATACTAAGGACATGAATTTGATCCTCACAGCCCAGATTATGGAAGAAAAAACTTCCACATGCAATTCTTAGAACGTGTTATTTTTTTCTAACACATAAAGAGTAAAATATAATTTAACATTAAAATGCAATTAAACAAAAATAGTTCTAGATCTTCCTATTAGGCAAGAGTATTCAGTAGAGCTTCAGAAATGATGGGGATCTATAATGTAGCCTCAATATAATATACAGGGGTCTGTGCAAAGGTCTGTATCTTATCCACATCATTTTTGCTGATGATAATGGTGGGTAGTTTCATCATTATGTTCTACAGGGTTTGGTACATTAGAACCCTGAAGAGGTTCTGAGGACTAGGACACATGTGGAGCTGCACAATGCATACAACAAGTGGTCTATCATCCGGTGAGATGTTCATATTGAGTCTTGTACTCTTAGAGATGAATGTTCATTTTATTTTATTTTATTTTATTTTATTTAAACAGAAAACAAACTATCTTTTTTTTTTAATTTTATGTACCAATCCCAGTTTTCACTCTGTACCCTCCTCCCATTCCCTCCACTTACACCCCCACCCGACCCCCATCCACTCCTCAGAGAGGGCAAAGAACATTGCTTTAGGGAAGGTCCAAGGCCCTACCTACTATATCTAGGCTGAGCAAGGTATCCATCCAAAGAGAAGAGGTTCCAATAAAAGTGAGTGCAAGCAGTAGGGAAAAGTACTGGTGCCACTGCCAATGGCCCTGCAGTCTATCCCAGTAATAAACTACACCCTCATTCAGAGGGACTAGTTTGATCCTATGCTGTTTCCTTCCCTGTACAAGGACGTTTGTTCAACTATGTTCATAACATCTTTATTTTTAATAGCCAGAACCTGAAAAACCCTAGATGCCCCTCAGTGGAGGAATGGATAGAGAAAATGTGGCACATTTACATTTTAGAGTACTACTAGGTGGTAAAAAAACAATGAACAATGAAATTTGCATGCAAATGGATGAAACTAGGAAAAAATATTCTGAGTGAGGTAACCATGACCCAGAAAGATGAACATGGTATGTACTCACTCATAAATGGATACTACCTGTAAAGCAAAAGATATTGAGGCTATACTCATGATCTGAGAAAAGCTAAGTAACAAGGTAAACCCCAAGAAAAACATACATAGATCCACCTGGAAACGGAAAATAGAAAAGATAGCCTGACAAAATTGGGAGCAAGGGGGTGGGGCAGTAGGGAGGGCAGGAGGGGAGGATGAGTGGAAGAAGTGGAGTGGGGAGGAGAACTTGAGGGAATGGGATAGTTGAGATGGAGAAAGGACAGAGATGAGAGCAAGGAAAGAGATATTTTGATTGAGTGAGCCATTATGGGGTGAGCAAGAAACCTGGCACTAGAGAAGTTCCCAGTAATCCCCAAGGATGACCCCAGCTAAGACCCTAAGCAATAGAGGAGAGGGTGCCTGAACTGGTTTTGCCCTGTATTCAGACTGATGAATATCTGAAATATCACGATAGAACTTGTGGAAACAAGCAGAGACATGCTCTGGACTGAGCTCCCAAAGTCCAGTTGAAGAGTGGGAGGAGTGAGAATATGAGCAAAGAGGTCAAGACCATGATGGGTACACAAACTGAATGTTCACTTTTATGACTTACAGGAGTCTTGACATCGGAGAGTGCTTATCTGAGTTCCCTTCTAGTAATCTCCCTCAGCTGAAGACAGTAGTGTGTCTCGTAGGTCCAGTTGTCCTTCTATGAGCAGCAGTGGTATACTGGATGCCTACTCTAGGGGACAAAAATTTACTTTCTTTTGCTTGTTTTCAGATATTGATGAAGGAACATCTTACTAATGCACCCTCTTGCTTTCCACTGATAAATTTTTATAACTACACCCCTCTCTTTCAACTGTGCTTGTTCAGAAATCCTGCAAATTTTTTTTTTTTTATCATAAAGTCTCTTTCCTGGAAAATGTAACTTGTGGTTCTTCCTTTTCTACTACTGCAAATCTCAAACATTTCAGCAACATTGCAGTAACAATTTCAGCAACCCTGCAGGCCTGTAAATTGTTGATGCCTCCTCCACCCAGAGCTTTAATTTGAAACAATGCTTATCACTTATAAACATCTCAGACAATACACCAGCTAAACTAAATTACCACACAAATAAAATCTCTTCCTCATCAGTGATTTAACAGGATAAATAATCTGGGAGTTGAGGAGCACTCCATTTATAGGCAATGTAAATGACACCGAATAAAGAATATCATTCGTTTCTTTATGAGATGTCAAATTACAAAACTGATAGATGCATGAAATGAACTGAAACTAGATGGAGAAGAAAAAGCCACATAATCCTTGGTTGCTGGTCACATAAACATTATAGGGATTGTCTGGAGTAGGCATTATTTAACAAGCTAATCATAAGAAAGCAGAAATGGCTGAGCATTAATTCCAATGGCATTTGAAATTAGAAAAAAAAACAGAAAATAAAGGTGATCACATTAAATTAGATAAAGTCCATTTCCCTAGATTGTTGGCTTTTATTTCATTGCCCATGGCCACCAAACCATTAAAGTTTTTCTCTATGATTAATCCTATCGATGTTGCTCTGTTAGAGCCTTCTCCTTGGGGATGCTGTTTCTAAGTATGATCCTTAGTGTGGCACATTATTAAATCAGATATATGTCTATTCTTGGCCTGGCAGTTATCGCCTGAGATTACTTCAATTGGGTGTGTTTAATCATTTTATTGCAAGGTGATTTGTGATTCATTGTTTTCAGCTCTTGTTAGGAAACCTTTCTTGTAATTGCACCCTCTAATAGGCTTTCAACTGGGGTTTACCACCTCCTGGATATATGGAAGAACTTGCCCACTCAAGTAGAATGCCTCAACATACATGAACACAAATACAGTGCAGAAACTACTTTTCAATTTTTTCACAATTATATCAAATTACTTTCTCAACTTATTCCAAAATCAGACCCCTAAAATATTTGATGGCGAAAAGACTTTCTTAAAATAAATATTTAAATTGTTTATTTTGGCAGGTTATTTTCCCCTATTGCTCTCACAGAGATTTTCTTTCCCACATATGGGTGCCATAGGACCACCCATAATCTCACTTACTTGCTATTGAACTGTTTCTATTTTTAGGTCCATCCAGCGAAGGAGAAAATTCTAATCAATGGTCCATAGATCACTGCACCCTGCTGATAAAAGCACACAATGTTAGCAATTAGACAAGTTGTCAATCTGGCCTTTGGTCTTAGGCCTTTAGCAAGATTCTTTTATGGCCCATTACCTTGGAACTACTGCCTAAATACTTTTCTTGTTCTCTTGTTTCTTTTACTTAACATGTCTCTAAACAGTATAAAATACTGGTTTTCTTAATAGCGCGTCTTAGGAAAACAATGGCTAACCACCGAATCATGTTTTGAAATGTTTTGGTCTACTGATCCACAGAGAAAAAAAAAAGAAAAAAGAAAAAGAAAAGAACTTGTTCTTTGAAGATGTAGACTCTTTTTACATATCACTTATTTGGAATTATTGTAAAACAGGAAAAGATAGGCTACAAGTTCAATGGCAAGCACATTCTAGTGAGTAGCTTCTTCCATGGCCAGTGAGGCTTATGACTCCTAAGAGAATAGTAAATTATCATTTGAGATAAAATTGACCTAATAAACAATAATCTTTAAAAGATGATATTTGGTGTCTCAAGAAAATTGTTACCTTGGACTTTTTATTTCATCCAGTCTATTTGGTGTTCTGTAAGCTTCTTGTACCTTCATAGGCATATCCTTCTTTATGTTGGAAAATTTTCTTTTATGATTTTGTTAAACATATTATCTGTGCCTTTGAGCAGGAGTTCTACTTTTTCTAGCACTATTTTTCTTAGGTTTTGTCTAAGACACATTTAGGTAGTGTCTCAGATTTTCTTGATGTTTTGTGTTAAGAATTTGTTGTATTTAACATTTTATTATTATTATTATTAATTATTATTACAAAATTTCACCTCCTCCCCTCCTCCCATTAGACTCCCCCTCCCCCCATTTCCCCTTCCCCTCCCTCTCCAGTCCAAAGAGCAGTCAGGGTTCCCTGTCCTGTGGGAAGTCCAAGGTCCTTCCCCCTCCATCCAGGTCTAGGAAGGTAAGCATCCAAACAGACTAGGGTCCCACAAAGCCAGTACATGGAGTAGAATCAAAACCCAGTGCCATTGTCCTTGGCTTCTCAGTCACCGTGTGACATTTATTTGTAACAATTTTCTACATATTACACATATGTTTAAAGGATGTTCTGGAATTTCTGTCAACATCAGCAAACTTGGAAGACCCAGTGAAAAATTAAGCCACAGACAACTACTGCAGAATTACCAATTACGTATCCAGAAGAATAGAACTTTTAGAAGCAGAAAATACATTAGATGTTGCCAGAGATTGGGGACTGCTATTCAGCAGACATAAAATTACAATTACACAATGAGAATAAGTTTCAGAGATCTTTCATTCAAACACGATTTAGAGTTAATGAAGTATTCCCAACTTCAATTGTGGTAGAGCAAACATCGTTTTATGTGCTCCTACTGCAAAATGAAAAACAAGCAGCAACTAAATATAAATAAAGACAAAAGGTTGCAAAAAAACATTGGGAGGGGATGCATGCTTGCATTCCTGTTTTCTCTGAGGCTGTTATTTTGGGGATGAAACTGTGATATCCCAACAAGAAGAATATACCTTGAATGTTAAGGTTCACTTTGCAGTTAAGAGACTTAAGAATAAGTTTCTGTTTGTCCTATGTTAAGTCCTTGCAAGTTGAGATTTATGTTTGTAATTAAAGTTCTGTTTATTAGATGTGGTGTAAACTGTAAAACATGTTTTTCAAACTATACTAAATTTGGAGTTCCTGCAATAGCCTCATTGCCCATTGAATTGAGGGCTGAAAAGATTGAGTCTGGCCAACCTTCAAAATTACAGCCCTGAAGGAGTTAGGGAATCTCTCAGAGATTACCACCAGGTCTGATAGAAGAAAAGTGTTTTTTTTTTCTGTCTGTTTTTTTTTTTTTGTGTGTGTGTGTGGGGGGGGGATGCCTGTGTTTTCTGGTGTGTCCATAAATTTTGTTGCAAATAAGGATCCCAGACAGAAGTGGATCAGGCTCAGTAGCATGCATCAACAATAGCAAGTTTTATTTTTGACTGATCTCTTTGAGTGTGTAAGCCTTCTGTGTTTTGTGCTCCTTGTTTTTGTTTTGCCTTGCCGATGCCAGTCAGCATACCACTAACAGCTATCATCGAAGCTTTGATGGCCAGGTCTCAGAAACTATTTCTGATCTTTCTAGTAACTGAGTTCAGTTTAGCTGGGATTCAGATGTCTTTTGGGTGTGGGTAATGTTAGAGTTATTTTATGCTGTTCTACTTTATTGAAAACCTGGCTCTGTAATTGAGGTATGGCTCTCTCTTTTTTTTTTTTTTCTAGATCCAGGCTTGCTTTTGAACTATTCTCTATGTTCTATGCCTGAAGAGCCACCTGAATCATTTATCAATGAAGCATTTTTAGAACATGTTTTGTTTTGGATATGAGTGTGCAAATATGTGAAGAGAACAGTTAACCAAGAAAGGTATTACTATCTTAAACTTCTTTTCACAATACTCTGGGGCACCCAATTTTATTTATTAAAAATGTAGCAAAGTACTTAAAGATGCAGATTAAAATAGATCCATTAATGGTGGTTTCATTTTTACAATAGAAAGATCATCAGGAAAAAGAAAAACATAGGGATTAATTCAGATCATGCACTTACCATCTTCCTTGGGGAAAGGATAGGAAGGTACAACAGTGTCTAGTGAAAGGGATACAGCAGACTCGTTTATTTAGCAATGGGGAGAACCTTACATACCCTCCCAGCACACAGGTGTTCTGATCCATTGACATCATGTGGTTGCTTCTAATGGAGTAGGCATGATCAGGCCCATAACGGCATTGTAACCTAAAGGTGTATACCTTGGTGGTAACCAAAAGCTCTCTAATTGAACTTAAAAATTACTCAACATGTGTGAAACCAAGACTATACTGGGAAACTAGCAAATTTCCCCAGGCTTGTAAAGTCATGCCTCATCAAGGAAATTTCTCTTTGTAGCACACAAAATGTTACAGAAAATGACAACTAAGCAGAAAGCAAAGTAATAGGGCCTCGTCCCAATGGACAAATCTATAAAACGACTCCTTTGTCTAGCTACAGGGGCCATTGCAGAAGTGAGGTATGTTGTGGGAATTTGCTCTGTTAGCCAATGGTATTGAGGGGGCTTGTCCCAGTTAGTGTGGTCTTCTCTGGAGAAGAGCGACCCTATAAAAAGGTGGAAAGCTTGTGGCTCTCTTGGCCTGAGGAGGGCTCCCTGAATCTTTGTCTTAATGAGCTTCGCCATCCTCCCCACCACCCTTTGGAAGGAGAGAATCAGCAGTTCAAACAGCAGCAGTGTTACAGCCTCGTTCTGTACTGTGAGTGTACTTTATATTTAGCAACTCTTTTAATAAACCTGGCTTAACAATGGAGATTCCTCCCACTTTAGGGGTATGAAAGAGTATAAGAGCCAGAGGATCAGGGAATTTTCTGTGAGATTGTGATTGCTGGTAATGTCAGAAGCTACACAACTAAAATCCCACCAACATGACTGCCTAATCTCAATGTGAAGAAAGATGGCACCAACAGATACGCCAAAGTGGACGAAGAAAAAAACCACCAAGCCTCAGTCCTGAAGCCCAATTAATAAAAACTCAGAGATAAAAATTGGTGTTCAACCTGAAGATCTGAAAAGCAAAGCAGTCAGCCACTCACTCTTACCTTGATCTTAGTCTGAAATGGTGATTGGGCCTCCAGGAATCTCAGAACAAGACTGTGAGAAAGCTGATTCCTCCTGTTTTATAATCCTCTCTAGAGCTGCAGTTAAAGACTTGCACCACTGGGATTAAAGACATTCTGGGATTTCTGTCATCATCAGCAAACTTAGAAAACAAGTTTCTATGGCAAGCTAGTGTGGCTACTGGGAGTAAAGGTGTATGTTACCACTGCCTGGTCTGTAAGGCTGACAAGTGACAGGTGGGGCCGTTTTATTCTCTGATCTTCAGGCAAGCTTTTTTTTTATTAAAATACAAATGAAACACCATGACACACCCATTCACAGAAAACTACCTGCTATGAAGGAGTGCTGAAAAAGGGAGAAATAGTCTTACCCTGAGAAGAGCACAAAATTAGTCAACCAAACCCAAATACCTTAAATATACATACAAGTAACATTTAGAAAGATTCAGTAGGTTATATTTAGGGATATATATGTATGCATAGGTATGTTTTTATATTTAGAAATACATGCATGCCCAAATTTATGTATGTATATAACAAAATTAATGCAAAAAGAGGCCATGAATTTGGAAAAGAACATGAAAAAGTATAGGAGAGGATTTGGAGGGAGGGAAGGGAAGGTGGAAATGATGTAATATTTGTAATTTCAAAAGACAAAACAAATAATTACCCCCCAAAAAATATATTTCTGCTTTTTCAAAGGACCATTGTTTGGTTTCAAACACTCAGGCGGGAAACTCATGATCATAGTCCCATCCATGATAGAGACATCTAAGAAATCTCTCTGTGGGTCGTACAGATGAACTAGATGTGTTTTGCTCTGTGAGACAGACATGAAAGTTTGTGGGCCAAGTAGAGAATACTTTGGTTTTAAAGTGAGTTTCTCTCAAAAGCTCATGTTTTAGGTCTTGTTGCCAGTTGCTGGGATTTCAAAACTGTTGATTACAGAAGGACCTAATGTAATCATTGGATGCCTTGATGTGTTCATATCAGAACGACATTATTTAGAGAAAAGGCATAGGAGGGAAAGGGAGTCAGTGGTGTTACTCCTGGAAGGACAGACCTCGTTATTTGTCCTTTCCTATCTGTGTCCCCTGGCTGCCATGAGGTGGTCAGCTTTTGCTACACATCTGCAGTGTTCTAACGATATGTCTCATCTTAACACTTAAGCAATAGATAAGATTGATATTGGAGTGAAACTTTGGAAATTGGCCTACATAAATCTTTACACTTTCAAACCCTTTCTCTTTGGGGTATTTGTCACAGAGAAAAAAAAAAAACAGAACCACAAACGGAGTCACACAGACTGTGAACCCTTCCTTACTAGACTCCTTTGGCCATGCTCTAGCTTCACATTATAACCTGACATACCACAGTCCTCCTGCATTTAGACCTTTGTATGTATTGTGGAATTCATTCAGTGGGAAATTCTGCTATCCTCTAAGTAGTGCACACAACATATTTGGAAAGGATCAGACTATTTTTTTTTTCAGATCTTTGGACTCATTGATGGTCTAAATATTTTTAATTGATGAGTATTGTGATTGGAACTGAGTTATCCTCAAGATAGCTACACTCAGAAAAGGCTCTTCAAAATATCAATAACTTGGGTGATGCGGCGAAGATTGGAAATAACCAAAAATAGTCCTTTTATAATTATTCAAGTTTAATACAAAGGGAGATAAGGGAACTTACAGAACCAAGGGTCCAGCGGAGTGACCGCGGGGCAAACGAACGGGGTGCCTTCCGGCTCCCCAATCCTATTTAAGGGGCATGGCTACCCCGCTGGAGCAGCCACGCCCCTGAACGCAGGGATTGGGCCAGCTGCCCCAACATCTCCCCTTTTTTGTCTAAATAAGACAGATTCAGAAACCAAATACAACTATATACAATGGGAACTGATCATATAAAATTACAAAAAGTAAACAATATCAGGCGAGAAGTATATAACGAAGAATTTTTCTAATCACTCTACTTTGAGAAGTCTAAATAATCTAGAAGGTAGCTACCATTATCTAATCTTCAACCCCATCAAAGATCTGAGAAGGAGAGTAAAATTACCAAAGCAACCAGGAAGCACAAACGAGAAACTTCCAAAATGTGCAACAGAAGACAGAGACAATTGACTACCTGGGCAACCACACGAAGTCTTGATAGCAATGTTGAGGCAACCAACTTTGGCTGAGGCCTGAAAAAACCTGACATACCATTATACAATGGCAAGGAACCTTTAGTAGAACTATCCTATCCTGTCTTGGCAAGATAAGACAATTCTGTTTTATCCACTTATGGATATTTTGTACTTTAGTCAGTAATGGAGGTATGGGCTTTTCTTTGCCCCAAGGCCAGTTCTGCCAAGTAGAAGACAAACTCCCAGTGGAGTGTCTTTGGTGCTCAACGTTCTCTCGGGAGTAGAGCATTGTTGCCAGGAGTGATTGTGTCTCAAAAATACAAAACTGTAGGTTAGATTAAAGGCCATGTTCTACAGTTCTTCAAAGAGGTTGAAGATTATGCTATCTATACTAAATACAACCTCTATGTGTCTAAAAAACCTGATTGTCCTAAATATAAATATGACCAACATATAATTCTCAACACTTATGTAACTGTATGACTAATAGAATAGACGACTGTGCAAAAAATGAAGACAATGATTTCCAAATGTAAACAGGGTCCTTACATAAATAATATCTGAGGTAGAAATGTACAGTGCAATATGGTAAACAATGTCATTACATAAATAATATCAGAGGTAGAGATGTACATTGCAATATAGTAAACAATGTCAATATAACAATTGTTTCAAACAGAGGTGGTATCATACTCTCATATAATGTTCAATATATCAATATACAAGAATCAACACTCATATAGTTTTTTTTTTTAAAAAAAAGAAAAACAATAACTCACAAAAATCAATTATTCCTTCAGATCACCAGTTAATCCCTCCCTCCCCCCCCCTTTTTTTTAATACATATAGATATACAGATAAATTATACCCCTGAGTCCATATAAAGCCTTCCACAACCCGACCACCCTATACCAGCCACCAATTAGTGTCCCTAAATCTGAGGGTAAACTTTATTGGGAGGGGGGGGGCGTCGTCATCCAAGATTGCTTCCAGCTGACATAGGGGCGACTTTTCTTCCCAGGGGTTCCTGTGAAAGCAAATGATGGTAGAATACCCAGGGTAACATTTCGTCTAGGAAAAATGTGTCCAGCCTCTGAAATTTTTTTTTTTTTTTTTTTTTTTGAAAAATGAGGCCAGAACGTTGTCAAAAATGTGCACCATTCAAAAGTGTTCTGTGCAATTGGTACCAAAAAACAGGCCAAATATTAGCGCTACTAAAACATGACGTCATAATAACTAGTTGGAGTTGATGTTGCGGGGCCCCGTCTTCATCCTGGAAACTGCAAAGATTACTGAAGAAAAAAATTTTTGTCGTTTGTTGTGAGAGAGATAAGCATTATCTACAAGGACACATACAGACGTATACGTGCATATCTTCAATGAAAGGTGCATTAAAAACAACCATAGATATGAATGAAGGCAAAGAAGGCAAATATATTGGTACCATTATCAACATTATTGTTATTAATATTCTGTCTCATAATATTACTCCTAACCTGAGACAGAAACTCTGAGAAATCTCTTATAAACAAGGTTGGAATTGGAGAGGGACTGGGCCAGAGTCCAACTCCAAGAAACCAGCTCTGAATATCTATGAAGAAATGCATATTGACACACATACAAAAATTGTTTTCTATACTCACCGAGCTTACCCAATGTTAATGCTGATCCTTGTTGGGTTGCAATTGGCTCCAATTCATCAATATTCAAGGTATGCAGGGTCCCTCAGGTCCTTTGAAGGTGAGTGTCTTCCTGTGGGGATAAGAAAAAAAACCCTGCCCCCGTACTATATGTTTCTTACCATCAGTATGGTCACCATCCTTGTGCATGAATTGTTATTTTTCTTTTCCAAGGGGGTTCTCCTCTTCAAACCGAACCTTTATTAATTTTGATGGTATCCACGATTTTTCTTCTCCTGTGGAGACAAGAGCAAAACCCCTTCCCCAACGCAGCACATCCCCTGGCTTCCATTGTGAGGTTAGCACATCCTTGAAATAAACTGGTTGATTTAATTCAACAGACTTTTCCATTATCCAATGTCTCTCTGCAGCCGTTGTCCCCTTTTCATTAGCGTTGAGAAAATTCAAAGTTAGTAAAGCATTATGTAATCTATTTCTGGGGGTATTCTCCACCCCCTTTTGCTTGTTTAACATTTCCTTTATCGTCCTATTTGATCTTTCAATGACTGCTTGACCTGTAGGATTGTAGGGTATGCCTGTAACATGCTTAATATTGTAATAGGCAAAAAACCGTTTCATTTTTCTAGAGACATAAGCTGGACCATTATCCGTCTTTATTTGCGCAGGTATACCCATGATGGCCATGACTTCTAATAAGTGAGTGATTACTGAATCGGCCTTTTCTGAGCTTAAAGCAGTTGCCCATTGGAATCCTGAATAAGTGTCAATGGTATGATGTACATATTTTAATTTTCCAAATTCTGCAAAATGGAACACATCCATCTGCCAAATTTCATTCCTTTTGGTGCCCTTTGGATTAGTCCCTGCAGGCAGTGGTGCTTGGTTATAGAAAGAGCAAGTAGGGCATTTCTTTACAATCTCCTTAGCTTGTTGCCATGTAATAGAAAACTCTTTTTTCAAGCCTTTGCTATTGACATGATGCTTTTCATGAAATTCGGAAGCCTGCAGCACACTACCAATCAATAGCTGATCAATATCTTCATTGCCACGTGCTAAAGGACCTGGCAGACCCGTATGGGATCGGATGTGTGTTATATACATAGGGCAAAGTCTGTTCCTGATCATTTCTTGTACCTGGATAAACAATGAGGTTAGCTCAGTATCATCAGGTATGAATTCGGCAGTTTCAATATGTAAAATAACTCTTTCTGCATATTGTGAGTCAGTAACAATGTTAAGAGGTTCCTTAAAATCCCTTAGCACCATAAGAATGGCAAATAACTCTGCCTTTTGGACAGAATCATAAGGACTTTGTTCCACCTTACTCAAGTCTTCTGATTTGTAGCCTGCCTTCCCTGATTTATTAGCATCAGTATAAAACGTGCGGGCTCCAGTTATCGGAGCATCACGGACAATTCGAGGAAGAATCCAAGAAGTTCTCTTTATAAAGTTAAGCCTTTTGCTTTTTGGATAGTTGTTATTAATTTCTCCTAAAAATTAGCACAAGCTCTTTGCCATGGTTCATTATCTTCCCACAATTTTCGTATCTCATCAGCGGTGAAAGGCACTATGATTTCTGCTGGGTCTATGCCTGCTAGTTGGCGAAGTCTCAATTTACCTTTTATGATTAGTTCAGAAACCTTTTCCACATAGGTTTTTAATTTCTTACTTGGCTTATGAGGTAGAAAGAGCCACTCTAAAATAATATCATCTCTTTGCATTAGAATTCCTGTAGGAGAAATTTTTGATGGCAATATAACGAGAATACTACTGAGTTCTGGATTCACCCTATCCACATGTGCTTCTTGCAATCTTTCTTCAATCATTGTCAGTTCTTTTTCTGCTTCAGCTGTTAATTCTCTGGGACTGTTTAGGTCTCTTTCTCCATCTAAGGTTTTGTTTAAGTGAACTATCATATCAGGTGTTATCCCAACAGCCGGTCGAAGGCTGGAAATGTCTCCCAACAACCTTTGAAAGTCATTAAGAGTATGCAGCTGATCTCTCCTAATTTGTGCCTTTGTGTCTTAATTTTTTGCAAACCTATTCTATAACCTAGATAATCAACAGAATCTCCTCTCTGAATTTTCTCGGGAGCAATCTGTAATCCCCATTTAGGTAGAACTGTTTTTACCACTTCAAACAGTTTCTCTAAGGTATCCATGTCTGAGTCAGACAATAATATGTCGTCGACATAATGATAAACAACGGATTTGGGAAACATCTTGCGTATTATTTGTAATGGTTGATTCACAAAGTATTGGCACAGGGTAGGAGAGTTCAACATGCCCTGTGGGAGGACGGTCCACTGGTATCTCTTGGTAGGTTGAGAGTTATTATAAGTAGGTACAGTGAAGGCAAACTTTTCTCTATCCTTTTCTTGTAAAGGTATTGTGAAGAAACAGTCCTTCAAATCAATAACTATGAGAGGCCATCCTTTTGGTAATAGAGAAGGCAAAGGAAGTCCAGATTGCAGAGAGCCCATAGGTTGAATAATCCTGTTTATAGCTCTGAGATCCGTCACCATTCTCCATTTACCAGATTTTTTCTTAACCACAAATACAGGAGAATTCCAAGGGCTGGTAGATTCTTCTATATGTCGAGCATCCAATTGCTCTTGTACTAGCTGTTCTAAAGCTTGCAACTTTTCCTCAGATAAAGGCCATTGTTTTGTCCATATCGGTTTCTCAGTCAACCATTTTAGAGGTAGGGCCGTTGGTGGTTCTGGAGGGGCATCCATTGGTTTGTGTTCTTGTACAGCCCGAATGGCTGGTTTTCGCCATCTGTAATACCTTTTGATGTTTTCCTCAGAAATATATGCTCTAGAGGCAGCAGGAATGTTAATTTGAGTATTCCATTGCTGCAATAGGTCACGACCCCATAAATTTACTGCAATATTAGCTACATATGGCCTTAATTTTCCTATCTGTCCCTCAGGACCGATGCATTCGACCCATCTAGTGCTTTGCCTTACTCGAGATAGGGTCCCAATTCCCAAAAGTCGAACATTTACATCCTGTAGTGGCCAATACGGATGCCAAGATTCTGGAGTAATGATACTAACATCCGCTCCTGTGTCCAGCAGGCCAGTAATGAAAATGCCATTTACACACACTCTTAACTTTGGTCTTTGATCACTTATAGAAGTTTGCCAAAATACACGTAATTCATCTCTTGGGCTATTTTCGCTTCCAACAGCAGACATGGGGATTTCTAATTGTCCTGACAAGGCATGTTCTCCGTTGTAACGGGAAATGACTGGACCACATTCGCCATGGGGGCCTGCGAGAGGCCCCCCATGGCGTTTCCCGCCTGCAACGGATTTCCTTGCCTATCTCTTGATGATTTGCATTCGCTGTCCCAATGTCTGCCTTTCCCACATCTCCTACATAACCCTGAAGGCTGAGGCCTTCTATTCCTGTTATTCCTGGCAAAGGCATTATTATTATTATTATTTCTGTAAGTCCTTTGTCTGCAATTCCGTTTCATATGTCCTATTCTGCCACAATTAAAACATTTGGTATTCTGATATCTTCTTGTACCGTTGGCAATGGCATCTTCTACCCACTTATCGGCGTGATGGGCGTGATGGGCGTGATGGGCGTGAAGCTCATTCGATTCAATATTCATTGTATGTAAGACCCATTCCTCCAGGGGTGCTGATCTGATCTTTAGGGGCGTCAATACCCTTTTGCACTCTACATTGGCATTCTCATAAGCCAAGGACTCAATTATTACCTGCCTTGCCTCTGGGTCAGATATCCCTATGTGTACAGCTTTAGTTAGTCTATGTAAAAAGTCCACAAATGGTTCTCTCGGATCTTGTTTAACTCTGATATATGATTCCGTTCTCTGTCTTGGGTCTTGAACCCTGTCCCAAGCCTTCAAGGCTGCGGTAGTACATATGGATAGAGTGTGTTCATCATAATTAGCTTGTTCTAGAGGATCAGAATAAAGTCCTTCACCCATAATTTGATCTAGGGTGATGTCAACTCCCTTTGATCTTTCCTGCTGTTCTAAAAGCCTGGCCTCTTGTCTAAACATGCACTTCCAGCTCAACTGATGACCGTTCTCTAACACAGCTGAGACTAGGTCCAACCAGTCCCTAGGGGTTGGGTTAATTGTAAGGGACCAAGACTTTAGCATCTCCTTAACAAAGGAGCTATGCATCCCAAAATTCATAACAGCTTGTTTAATTTCTTTCAGATCATTCATACGGATAGGTTCCCATGTATATTCCTTGGTGATCTTAGGGTTTTTAGAACCAGTCACCTTTTCTGTAGTTATTACTGGGAAAATAGGTAGAGTTCTATTGAAGCTATCCCGGAGAGTTCTATTCGATGGGGTTGGGACTTTCTTTTGTACTATTCGCTCCTGTTCATGAGAGTCCATAAGTTCCTCGATCTTTTCAAATCTATTTACCATTGCCTTCTGCAATGCCTCAATCTCTTGCCCAGTATTATGTTCCAAGGCTTTCATAGAGGATTCAAGGGTATGAAGTTTGTCCAATACCGATAACGTCTCATCCTTGGACAGAATTTTCATGGCATGAATGGTGCCATCTTGTATTGAAATTCTGTCCAGCAATCTTTCATAGCTCTTTGATAAAGTCTTGTTAATACATTTAACGGTTCGAATCTCCTCAGATAATGTTTCAGCTCCTACCGACAGAGATTGTAACTTATGATTCAGATCCGTTGTTCCTGACTCCATACCTTGCATTTTTCTCTCGAGTGATAAAGCCATCTCAGAGAGAGATCTGTTATTTCTTTCCTCATGAAATTCAAACTTCTCCTCGAAAGTTCCAAATTTCTCAAGTAACAAAGCCATCTCAGAGGAAAGTCTCTTATCCCTTTCCTCGAGAGCTGCAACCATCTTTTCAAGCTGTTTATTAGTGTTTTCCAAACCATTTATGTCCTTGTTTAGTTTTTTAGCTCCTGCCTGTAAGGACTCTATCTCCTTTTTATTTTCCAACCACGTTGTAATGAAACAAACAAAAATAAAGAAGATACCAAACCCTGTAAATATCCAGCCAAGGGAAACCACATCTGTATCGCTCAAAAATTCAGTCATCGTGTAGTTGAACAAATTATAAAATCCGTTAATAGTGATATTGTCGGACATTGTTAATCCGAACGGTTTTTAATCAAATGAAAAATTACCTGTAATTACCGTTGTCTGCCACTAGATGAACCCACAGAAAGAGGACTGCTAAACTTGCCTAAAGGTGAGATGGTCTCTCAGGGTTCCTGATTCGTGAAAGAGTCTGCGAGACGTTCTGCAGGACACAGCAGAAAGTGACTGAACTGTCTTTGGAATTTTTCTGCTTCATGGAATTGTCTGCTGGATACTGTGGGCCTGAAGCCCGAAGATGGATGCCCCAACGGTACAGAGGAACTTTGGGTGACTGTCCAGGCAGCGAGTTGTCTCTGTCATTTCTAGAGTTTTATAAGTTACTTATTTCTTGTTTACTTAGGTAGCATTATATCCTTCTGGAGTCTTTGATGGCCCGTGAGACCGGGCAAACAGCTCCCGGGCTGCAGGCCTGGTTTCAGGCGCGGTTTCGTCTGGGAGGGAGGGGGGAGCGCGGGCTCCGGCCGGGCCGCGGGGCCAAAGCTAGTCGCGGTTTGACCCACGAGGTTTTTAAGTGGATTTAGCACCACGTTGGAGCGCCAGATGATGCGGCGAAGATTGGAAATAACCAAAAATAGTCCTTTTATAATTATTCAAGTTTAATACAAAGGGAGATAAGGGAACTTACAGAACCAAGGGTCCAGCGGAGTGACCGCGGGGCAAACGAACGGGGTGCCTTCCGGCTCCCCAATCCTATTTAAGGGGCATGGCTACCCCGCTGGAGCAGCCACGCCCCTGAACGCAGGGATTGGGCCAGCTGCCCCAACACTTGGGTTTATTGAATGTTTGGTACACTTCTATTTTTGCCCGCAGATTTCTGCATTTTCCTTTATTCATCAAGAATGTGGTAAGAAAAATCAAATCCATCTCTTAACTTTGTTGGGATTGTGATGTGGTTAACAAAGAAAATATTTCAGATGGCCACATACAAAAAGCATACAATAAAAGGTGGTGGTTGTAATTAGCTGCTGATATGGTAGTTAAATTTTTGGGTATCCCTTTAAGTGACATATTACCAAAGAAGCTGTCTGTATCAGTTAATAAAAAGTGTCTTGTTTATAACTTTCCAGTTCTAATTTTTTTATTTTTTGACAAAATAGTTTATATTGTATTTATTTCATGATAGTATATGGAATATAAACTCCATGAGAAAAAGACTGGTTTATTTTCCTTTCTAGTACTATCTCTAGTGCCTGTTAAAATATCTGACAGAGGATCAGTGATGATTTCATTTAAAGATAATCCTCTTTTTAGCCATGTGATACACTACCCACTTCTGTTTACACAACTAAAAATGTCACAAAGAAACATGTATTATATACAAATATTTATTGTTACATAATATATATGTATTCAATGTATATTTTAGATAAAGACAAATATTTTGCATACACATATGCATACACTAGCATGAGTTTGTGTAGACATACAATATGGTATGTAAAGTGTTCATGAGTTCAATGGTGAAAATATAGTTGGAAAGGGGGAATATAAAGTATTAAAGTATTAAAACAATTGTTAGATTAGACTTTTCAATCAGTTACTGGGTTTCACCTATACACTTTCTTGTTCCTAAATGTGAAGCCACTGAGGAAAATAGCTATAACATACTCTGTGTGAGAAGCCTGCCGAGCCGGTAGAAGATGAAGTGCTGAAGTCCTGAAGTAAGACTGTGCATGAAATATTGAAAAGCCAACAAAAATAATATCTGTGTTTCTTAGTACTACATTTTTTGCACATTCATTTCTAGTTTTAACTCTCAAATATGAAATAGAGATTCAGAAAAGCTACCTGTTTCTTAATAATTTAAAGTTAGTTTTCGTTCTATACTGCCACACAGTTTGTCAGAGTTTTATGATGGTGTGATTCAACATACTGCTCATTAGGTGACAGCTGCTTCTTCCACACCCACATGGCAACCAGTTTCTCCAAATATCTTTATATGTCCCCTTTAAAGGGCAAGGAGCTCATACCCAGTTTAGGACCTTGGGTAAGAGGCAAACAAGGTTAAAGTCAAAGTCATTCTCCTAATAACTAACGGTTAACTTAGACTCTACTTTTTCTAATGATCTTATTCATCATAATAAAATGATGATATATCTGCTTGTTAGTGGTCAGTTGATGTATAATTGATTGCCTCTGCTGTAAAATGATTCCCATCAGCTCTAATAATAACTCCTAACACTTTGACTAAAGAATGTTTATACTTTACATTATTTAACATTGCCTGTGTGCATGTAAAATTCAAAGCATGACACAAGGAAATTCTGACCAATTTTATGTAGTCTTAACATGAGAATATTTATAAAAAATGTATTAGATAAATAACTTTATTAAGGGTAATACAAGGAATTTTGTATTCAAGAATTTAAGAGAAATATATTAGATTTTTACCAATTTCCCAAATAAACCCCTCTCAATGAAAATAACTCAGAATGAGCATGCCTTAACTTCAGTGTTTCTATAACTTACAAGCCCCACAACCAGCAGCTAGAATGTTTCTTGTGTACTTTCTCCAGTAATGAATTTAACAGTTGACTTTGTGACATACTAACTTAAACATTCTTCAGATAAATGCCTAAGTAAAAATGTGCATCATTATAAACGAGGAGGCTCAATTTTTACAGTTGAAGCTAATGTCTACAAGAGTCCTTTGCCCTCAAAAGGCAGACAACCATTACACCTGTGTGTCATCCATCCCTAGATGATAAATGGATGTCATCATGGGGATGTTTCAATAGTGCAGTGAGGAAAAACAACGACTTTGTGTTTACTTGGGCATGATTTGGAAAAGGCAGTGCAGGGGCATTTGTCCAGAGCACTTCTCTCTCAGCTTATGGAGTAGAACCTCACGCTCTTCTTTATGTCTAGCTTGCATTGTCATCAGTCTTAAAGACATATCATAGTGCTCAAAAAATAAAGAATAAATAAAATTTTAAAAATCATGTTAGACTAGAAAATAGATGCAAGAGCTGCAGTTTACAGCACGAATTAGACTAACTTAAAATTCTTATTTATGGACCTAGGGACATATGTTAAAGCTCATGACAGTCGTGCATGCTTGTACCTCAGTACAAGGAGCAGTATGGCACAAAAACAGGTCGATCATGAAGACTTTCTGTCCTGCTAGTTTAGTCTAAATAGTGAGTTCAACACTTAATAAGAGGCCTTGTCTCAAAAATTCAAGATGCAGAAGCCAATGAGGAAAACACGGGGTGTTGACCTATTACTTCCATCCATGCACACACAAGTTATCATGCATGCCTACCTATATAAAAACATAAATACATGCACACATGTGCATTTCATAGGCATTCACCTAAACATATATGATTATAATAAAAAATCATGGAGTTAAATTAGAATTCTAATGGCGCTTAAACATTATATGTGTTCCAAAAATACATTTTATGCTTCTGATATTTATGTGAGAATGGCCATGGTGACCTATCATACATTAGTGCATAAAATAAAGTCATGAAGCACATAGTTTGTACCTTGAAAATAGTTTTGTCTTAAGCAGCATGATTGAGAAAGTTTCCACTTAAACTACTAGTTTTATGATGTCAGTATTATATGGGAGAAATTATCCTTCATCTGTTGCCTAAAATCAAGGTGATGTGCTAATTGCAAACATTCATGCATTTACACTGTCCCCCAAAGTGCACATATTTAAAAATTGTAATCATCTAACAACATTATTATCCTTTTGATAGTTCTCCAAAATTAAAAATTTAATACTTCAGTTGAAATTTCTTCTAATGATTTTTACTATGCAATATTTTATTGTTCACTTCTGGTTTCTTCATTGTTTCTTTCTTAGTAGCTGATAATTGTGAGAGAAAATACAGGTGAATAGGTTTCAACACAGGGGTGTCACCATAGAAGAATCCTTTCTTCATATGCTCAACCTTTGTACTTATATTTTAAGTAAAACCATTTCTCTGTTTTACTCTAAGCTTATGTATTAATAAAACAGGACATATTCTATGCAGATAGGGAAAAGAGACTAGAATTTTGAGTTCTGCTTGAGACCATTTTATGAGACACTGTGCACCCCAATGACTCTCAGAAACTCAAGAGTTTCACACAGGATAGTAAGTTCACATAAGATGCACAAGTGGATAACTAATTTTTAAGCAAGTGCAGCTTATAATATTATTACAATAAATGCAGTTATTACCACTGGGGTAAAGTACTTTTATAGTCTTTTTATTAAATTCTCTTCCCATTTCCTTAAGGTTTAACATCCTTATAAAGAAATGAAGGATATTGTGGGAACATATTATACATATGCTTGTATTATGACGTTGTCATAATAAAACATAATTGTTCATGTTAATTAACAGAAAGGAATTTAATCCCAGAAGCTTGGGGGCAGCCAATGAGTCATATTGTTTTTATTATTATTAATTAATTATTTTTCCAGGTGAGTCAACTTTCCCCTTCCTTCCTTCTTCCTTCTCTCCTCCCAGATCCCCCTCACAACCTCCTCTCTCCAACTAGCCCCAATCCCCCTATCCACTAGCCCTTCTTTCTCTTCAGAAAAGGGAAGGCCTTCCATGTATATCAGTCAGCCATGGTGTATCAAGTAGCAATAAGAACAGGAGCCTCCTCCATATCGAAGCTAGAAAAGGCAACCCAATAAGAAGAAATTATGGCTAAAAGCAGATCACAGAGTCAGAAATAGTCCCTGCTCCCACTCTTAACAGACCCATAAGAAGACCAAGCTACACAACTGTAACATATGTAGAGAGCCTACATCAATCCCACGCAAGTTCTCTAGTTGGTGGTTCAGTCTCTGTGAGTCATTATGAACTCAGGTTAGTTGATTATAGTCCTTCCTTCCCATCTTCCACAGGATTCCTGAGCTTCTGCCTGACGTTTGAGTCAGGGCGGGGGTCTCTGCATCTGTTTCCATCAGTTGCTTCCCAAATGACAATTGTGATAAGTGCCAATCTATGAGTAGTAGAAAATCATTAGGAATCATTCCTTCTTTTTTTTGTCAGTCATGTTCAGTTCCATCCTAGGTCTTGGTTGTCTTGACTACGGGTCCTGGCCTTCCTGGTGGTGGTAGAGTTGGACTCGCTCTCAGTGTATGTGTCTTAAGCTGGACCAGTTATGGTTTGGCCATTACCACAATTTCTGTGCCACCTTTACTCCAGCATATCTTGCAGGCAGGGCAAATTGTAAGGCTATTTAGCTGGGTTTTTGTACCAATGCCTCTGCTGAAGGTCTTGCCTGGTTACGGGAAATGGCTGATTCAGTTTCCATATCCCCCATTTCTAGGAGTCTTAGCTAGGGCCGCTCTCATGAATCCTTGGGAGTTTCCATTGCACTAGGTTTCTAGTTTATCCTAAAGGTACTCCCTGAAGCTCTCTCTTCCATTACTATTTCCCTCTATCTTTCCCCAAGCCAACCCTCCTGTTCCCACACCAATCCCTTCATCTAGCTCTTTCCCTCCGGAGCCTTATACTCAATGAAGATGCTTAGCAGAAGTAGTGGGCTTTTACAATTCTTGTACAATGTTTAAGTGCAGAGTATTCTTTAATATTAAAAGAATGCATAAAGTCAAAATTCTACTTCCTATGCCTCTATTTTCTTATTTTCCTAGTACTGTAGAATTAAAGTAAGCATGTGTTATTTAAATTAATAGAAAGAAGTATTTTACTTTTCTCTTGAGATCTTCAGGTGGTTGTAGATTATGTGCCTGTGTGAGTGTATGTGTAAGAAAGGGAGGGACGGGGAAGGGGGAAGGAGAGAGGGAAAGAGAGGATGGTTCTAATGTGCTCTGTAAAGTACTTGGGCAATAACACTGTGTTTTGACATTCCAAGAAGGTAATTTACCACGTGTTTTAGGAGGAGACAGATGAGTAGTCCTCAAATTTGGCATGAATGAAGCTGTCAAAACAATGAATGCGTCCAGAGGAAAGATTGCCTTCAAAACCGGACCAAAGAAAGAGATAAAGTAATGAGGTGTAACCGACATTTCATACCCAGATCCATCATGCTGTCAGTTCAACCATCAAAGATAACTTTCTCAGGTGGTGTTGGCAGTTGTGCAATCACTGGGGAACTCACCTCTATTTTTTTTTATCCTCAAGTAAACAAGAAGTACATGCATATTCGTCTATGTGATCCCATTTTTTTTTGTTTTTAACATTTTCTAAGCCGATCAAAGAACCCCTAATTTTAAATTCATCTTGAAATTTAAGTAGCCAAAAACAATGGATTTTGTTCAATATATTTAAGATAACAACTTGAACTCATCCATAAACACAGTAAAATTAATGATTGCTGTTTTATTATATATTCACCTGTTTCTATACCAGAGTCAATTTTATGAAAATGAGAAAAGAGAGACTCCAGCATGGTAGTACACAGCGGCGACAGCAACATATGGAGGCTAAGTCAAGAGGATCCACGGTTGGAAGGCAGCCTGTGGTACACGGTAAGATCTATCTTAGAAACACACCTAAAATAGCTCCAAGGTGACTTAAACTGAAACTAGGCATCTTATCAAGGGTCCTGAACTTAAGGTCAATATTGCCTTAAATGAGTTTTCCATAAAACTTGGAGTTTGTATTAATGTTCTCTAATGAATGTCAATAATATAAGTAACACAGCACATAAAGAAAAAAAGCAAACTGTTTTTGAAGACACTAAACCATCTTTTTTTATTATTGCATAATAATCCTAAAATTAATTCAACCTAACTTTAAAGTATCATCCAAATTTGTCGAAATATTAAGCTCTCAGAGACATTTTATTTTTGATAGAGTATTAGGCTTAGAGATAAGTTCTTTCAAGAAAGCATTGGCTTTGCACTGGATTTTCAAACAAGGCGGGGAATCAGTGTAATAATACTGTAGTGACTCTACTGTATTACAGGCAAAGAGAGGCAGGTAACACTTTAGTCACTGTCTAGAAAATAATTATTCATTACATTATTGCTTTCCTGATACTTTTCCTGTGTAGACATAACCTTTCTAGAAACTTTGCTTTTCAATTTCCAGTTCTGCAAGCATCAAGATAAAAACTGTGAATTTTTTACATCTCTATTTGTTCTGTATGTTTGTATGTATCTGAGTTTTTGTATGTGCGTATGCACATTCAAGTGCTTGCATGTGGTTGTGTGTATGTGAGAAAGGTCTGTGGATGTTAGTGTACAATCTGCTGTTTCGCTCTTTCCGCCCTGTAGGTCCAGAGATCACACTCAGGTTGTCAGCGTTGGCAGCAGGCACCGTTCCCTCCTGAACCAGCTCACTGCCCCAAAATCTGCAAAATCCAAAACAAAACAAAGCAAAAACCTAAAATAAAAAACAATAGAATTAAAATCCACTCAATATATGAAAATTCATTGCTGGACCTATAACCAATGATGAGAGTAACTAAACAAAGGCAACACCTCATATAGCCTGAGCTCCTATCATGTATTATCCCTGTACCACAGGTAAATAATAATTGAAGAAAAAGTGGAAATTTGAGATAGTTTTAGTCTCTAAAGGGAAATGCAGCATATATAAAGAAATATTTTTACAAGAGCTTTTCTGAATTATTATTAGATAATAGGCCACATACTGAGAGATATAATCTTTACTGAGGTACAAAAACAATGCTACAAATTATGGCAGTGATGTCACAGAGACGCATGCAAACCCAGTGGAGACTATCACACTTCCATCTTGTTTCCTGGAGGTCATTTGTACTAAGTTACTGCAAAATTAATTACTTAAAACAATTCATATTAAAGTTACAGACCATGTCAATTAGAAGTCCAAAAGAGTCATAGATGGGTTTGTCACACCTAGCTTCTTGGTATCAGAATTCTCAGATGTACACAGTGAGTATCTGGATGGATGGGGCTAGATCAGTTCAAAGTTCAGTCTGGCTCCCAAAAACAACAACTGGTCCATGATTAGAGGACATGCATGAACATTTAGTGTGGCTCACATTCTTTACAGCCTATTATCTTTAGGAGAATAAGACTTTTTTAAGCTTATAATTATATCATCTCTCCTTTCTGTTTTTTCATTCCAACACCCCCATACTGCTCTTTGCTCTCTTTCAACATTGTGGCCTCATAAAATGTGCTCATTCAACTCAAACATAGGGGCACAGAAAAGTCTATTGAACTATATTTTATAAACAATACTTTCTAGTTGTTCACCTTGTCTCTTTAGAACCTTGGAGGCCATCACAAAATTCTACATAATTTTCTCTGAAGGAGGCAAACTACATATATAAGGATAGATGATTCTCAGCTTGGTGATCACATGCACTTTGTTATAATTATACAGGTTTTCTATTTTATTTCTGGCATTTACAATTGGGAAAAATTGAAAAATGTGCTGTTTAAAGGAACATGGACTGAAGTATGAGAAACAAAACCTAATATATTCACCCACTGTAGGTAAAGTTTTCCAGAGAAAACTCAAAAGGTTTGCATGCAACATTTTGACTCAGTCCCAACACTTTCCTTCTTCAGCACACACTCCGATTTCAGTGCTCACTTAGGCAGGGAACTCTGTGACTTTATTACACCCACTATTATCTTTCACGATTGCTGCGCACCGGGCCCCGTGTCTGCGTTCGGTGCTCTGGCACCCAGTTCGCGAGATTCAAACCACATGAATCTCAAATAAATCCTTAGGCTCTCATTGTCTGTGGAGACAAAAACAGAACCTCCTTTCCAAAACATCAAATTCTTAAGCCCATATTTTAAAGTCAAGATACCTTTCTTAGCAGTTCCTAGAATCAAATGTCTTTCTCCAGTCCAAAACACAAAAGACAACACAATCAACATATCATACATCTGTACACATTTATCTTTTTAAGCTATATACATTCTAGCTTTTCCCAATATATATGTCCACTCCGGCCGGGGACACCCTGTTCGTTTACTCGTCTTTCTCGGTTGGATTTCCACTTGCTGCCAAACCGAGCGAAGGATGTCAGGTTTAACACAGATACCCCAATTCACCCTCACCTTCTGAGGGCGACCTCTCAGCATTACCTAGTTCCCGATATCTCAGCTGGGACATCCAATTGCCGAAATCTCGGTGCAGACCTCCAATTGCCACGCACCGCGTCCCCTGTGTCTGCGCTCTATGAGCAATTACCCAGTTCCCGAGCTTTGGGCAAGGGGCTGGAGGTTAAAATACACAAACACAGACAGACAGAAAGACAGCGACACAGTTCATCCTTAAATTCCCCAAGAATGCCCCCGTTATTGTTTTCAGAGGCAGATTATATAGAGATAGCCACGCCCCAGCCAAACCCACCAGAAACCACTCTCCTGCCATCAGGAACTCCTGAAGGTCTCCTGCTCAGAGCAGCTGTAGGCACTCAGATCAGGGGAAAACAAGTTGTTAACAAGAAATTCAGGATCTGGGGTGTCCTGCTCCCAACACACAATAGCCTCATAGTTCAATTTTCTTGCTTAATTATGGTTATATGACTAGAAAATAGTTCATGCAGTATAGTTTTATTCATTTAAAATTATCAGTTACGTCCAAAAATATTTTCAATTTCCTTTACAATTGTTATCAGTTAACAGTTGTGGTTCTGCATTTTTATCTCGATTTGCTTTTACCCTCTCATGAAAATGTCTTTTGTTATTCTTTGTTTCCCAAATGAGAAATATTTGTTGTAGTGAACTATTAAGGTAAATTTAGGATGTAAATAAGTCACAAATTAATGTTATTGCCTCAGTCAAACATTGTGGCGTTGCGGTGTTAGAAATAAGGACCTTCCTATGAGCTCTGAGGCAATTCCTTCATCTAGTAACATCTTGCCAGGACCAATGGTTTCCTTCTCTTTGTCACCTCGTCACATCCACGTTTCAACTTGGACAATAAATCGCAGTTTGGGGACTATGCAGTCAGGCTCCGACACAGCCTTACATGCTTAGGTCTTCAATCACACTTTCCTCTTGGTAACTGACCCGTTACTTCTCATCACACAGCAGTTAATCCCCATGTACTCCTGCAGTAACCTAGAGTCAAGAGCTCAGTCTTCCACTTGTGGAGATTTTATGGTGCTGCTGCGCAGTTTGTCTTCTTTATTTGTTACAGTTGCCACAAACCTGGGCTTTCACTGCCTTATCACTAGCTCAAAGCCAGCACTCATGAAATAAGCTGCATATGAATTTTCAGCCATGGGATAGTCAACCATGTTTCAGTACACTTAAGAGATCAAGTCTTTATTATCTTCAGAGCCTGCTAGGAGAAAACCATTAGTTGGCTTGTTTACCTCTTCAAATACAAAATGGGAAAACCTGTTTGAATGCAGCACATGAAGCTCATGGGTAAGTGGTAAGGCCCTGGGCCAGACATTCAAAAACAGATAGTTTTAGAGTGTGTAAATATGTAACTTTAACATGCAGCCATAATGGCCATAAAACCAATGCTTCAAAAATTATCCCAAGTGGTAAAAAGTAAATCTATAAGGATATTTCTTCCAACTAGTGATAGTAATAATGGAGTAGGCTATTTGATATCATTTAAAAAAAAAAAACCTCGTTTAGGAAAGAAGTTTAAATATGAAAAAGGATGACATCATGCCAGAAGACAAGGATAACCTGAGAGTTACCACAAAAATCACAAAAATGAATTATCTAATATAAAGGCGTCAGAGTGAGAAGTGAAAAAATTAACAGAAAGACTTAAAATTCTGGAGCAACAGCCTAAGAGATTGTCTTTTAGTTATGTAAGCAGAATGGGGAAAACATTAAAGAAAAAGGCAATATTTTATGAAAGATAAGGAGCTTGATTCATACTTATTGACTTAAGGGAGAGTAGTAAATAATATCCTATTAATAGCAATATATTTGGTGGGTTTTGACTGTTGGGTTGCAGACATACATAGCTTTCTTTACCAGAATTCTAGCAATGCATCACTATAGTTCTACATATCTTTTTCCTGTTCCCTTCTTACTTATTAATCTAGATACCATGATAAAAATTTTGAAGGTAGAATTATGTTTGCTCATCATTTGATTTTAAGAGAGTAATAACAGCCTAGATACTTAAGTTAGCTTAATGCAATTACATGAGCCAGCATCAGAAATGAAAGGTGAAAGAGTCAGGGAGATGCCAATGCAAAGAGTGGCTGAAATGTGTGAGAAAAGGCCTTGTTGGGAAAATTTAAAGCATTAAAATTATGTGGTTCACCATTTCTGACTTTAAATATAGAGGCCACATTCCAAGAAATAGGACAGGTGTTTAAACAATGAGCAACAGCCAGCAAAGAATTATGTAGCTCCATGTTCCAACAGTACAGAGCTGAATTCTGACAAGCAACCAAATGAACATGGAGAGGCATTGAGCTCAGAATGTCTGTACAGAAATAGTTATGCTGGCACAGTGAAAGGTAGAGTAAGGCTTCTGACCTCCAGAGCCCTGCAGAGACAAATATATGCTTCTCGAAGTCTCTAAATCTATGGGAATTTATTAAGGCAGAAACAGGAAACTAAAAGACTTGCTAACCTAAAAGTATTTCAACAAAGTGATTCAACAAAGATCACTAAGAATGTACCTGAATCACTAAGAGAGGCAGAAGAAGGCTTAGCTTAAAATTAAGCTTTGGAAACCCTAAAGTGAGAAGGCAAGAAAGGGGGATCAAGGAAACCAAGCAGGGCTAAGTTAGTGGAAGTCAAGAAATGACTGGTATAGGCAGTGATCAAAAAAGGCAATTACAAGAACTCTTCCAGGTCATGTAAATAAAATGAAATACTAACAGGAAAATGATTAAAACATTCACTTTCAGTGAAAAGTTAAGCCAAATGGGAATGGAGAAAAGGTCACAACTTGAAATGATTGAAACTTAAGGGTAGGGTGGGTTGGGGCAAGGGGAGATGGGGAGAGAAAAGCATGAAGGGGAGGATAGGGAGAGCTTGGGGGAATGGGATACTTGGGATATAGGAAGGGTGGATATGGGAGCAGGGAAGCATATATCCTAATTAAGAGAGCCATTTTAGGATTATTAAGAGACTTGACTCTACAGGGGTTCCCAGGTATCCAGGGAGATGCCCCCAGCTAGTTCCGTGGGCAGCTGAGGAGAGGGAGTCGGAAAAGGCCAGATCCTATAGCCATACTGATGATTATCTTGCATATCACCATAGAACCTTCATCTGGCAATGTATGGAGATAGAGACATCAGTATGTCTAAAACAAGTGATATGTGACCGACAATTTAGCATGTTCAAGAACATCCTCCTGTTTCTGTCCAGATGAGTCTCTCTTTGGTGATTGTATTTAAGCTCCTATAGCAATGAAAGGTCCTTTTTGTTATTTGTTTGCAGAATGATTGCTTTGAGAATTACCTTCCCCCAGCTCCTTGCTTGTTGTAATAGCCCAACATTCACTCCTTAATCTCCCAGTTACACTTATTGGCCTTGTTATACTGAGTGATGACCCCATTTCTATTGCTCACAGTATAATTGATGAGATAAAATACAAAAAAGAACAGGAAGACATTTAGAACCAAACAGATTAGGAAGCCAATAATAAAGCCAAACATACCAGCAAACATAATTAAAAAATGAATTATATTCTTGCTCAAAATATATAAACCCCTGTCCTCTGATACTATGTTTGGCTGTATGACGTTTTTTTTTACAATCATACAAATGATTAAATTAAAGTCTAACTCAAATGAGTCAGTCATTAAACCCAGTATCAGATTCTACTAGTAGTTTTAAGATAATCAAAGTACTGAAAAAAAAAAAAAGCAGAGAGACATCTGGCACATTCTGAGGTCCTTTATTCTCACATTCACTCTTGATCAAAATTAGGCATCAGCTATCTTTAAAACATAGTGTCTGCCTGTAATCCAAGATGGGTGATCTAACTCAAGCATCAGGTTTGCATTTCAGAGGAAAAAGGAAATAAGATAGGAAAAAAGTTTCTTCTTTCTGGAAGCATATTTCTTGGAAGCTGTTTGCTCCTTTTCCTTTGCATGATCAAAAGAAATTGCTATTTAGAGTTGGAAAACTGGGCTGTTTCTCCTTGGCTACAGGCATGCGTCCAGCTTGCTCAAGGAGATGAATTACTGAAAATGAAAGTCAGAATATAAAGGAGAAAAATTAGCTCCCTCAGGACATCACCTGTCTCTGAAGCTGTGGATCTCTTTCTAGTCTAAAGAGTAGGTTCATCAGAAAACTTCACTTAAATTATTTTGAGCTGAACATTAAAACATCTCAAATTACCTGATAAAATAGTAATAAAAGCTCTTAGAATAAAAATTTCAAACTAAATGGAGGTATGTATAGGTTATCTATCTATTCATTTCTTTATGTGCATGGTGTGCATGGTGTGTGTGTGTGTGTGTGTGTGTGTGTGTGTGTGTGTGCACATGTGTTCTGAAGAACATTTCAACATCTAGTGGACATCCATTGAACTATATCTTCTGAACAAACAACAACATAGAAATATGTAGTAGAGTTCTTTTCCTTACTTGGCATTCTGCACGTGGGATTCTTCACATTGTTGAGCAAACTTCAACAAAGGGTAAGTAAGAACAGCTTATTTGAAATAGTAAAGTTCAGTATAATAATAAGCTGATGGAGAATTTGGGTAATCTCGTCTTTCAATAAGTAGACCATCCACAGAAGGAGAAAAAAGGAAAGAAGACACAATAACATATAACACACACACAAAAATATGTCTTATTTTTTATAGAATTAGAGTCTGGTTGGAGTCTCTGGCATTAGCAGTTTGGGAAAGATACTAAAATATATAAGGTATGAATGATTCCTGCTACAGGGCAGCTTCTGTGATCTAATGCAACTCAACATGGAATAAATTCTATTTTCCTTTTTTAGCAACACACAAAATTGGCTATCTCACTCTTTATTGACTGGTTATAAATGATCACAAATGATCTTCACATTTAGTAGTGTACATTCCCACTTATGAGTGTACACTCAGTGAATTCAGCTTCATAGTTTGAGTGGGTTTGTTTTAATTTATATGAAGGTTATTTTTATTTTAAAGATAGTGATTTTTAAGCTATTTTTATTTATCATTATTTATTTAGTAAATTAGTTTCATTGTCCATTTTCAGTAGCAACACAAATATTTCTAGAATTCATTTATACAAATACTATTGAGTAATTTTAAAGAAACTTATTAAAAACTCTCGTGACAAGTAAATATGGCAAACGTATGAACTTACCAAACAAATGACTGACCTTTGTAAATCATGAAGGAAATATTCTTTATTCTCCTCAAGCAATTTGCCATGCATAGAACCCATACCAATAATATTTTTGGTGACTACTACAATGTAATTAGGTTGAATTGATGTTTTTGAAGGGTTCCATGTTAGAAGCAAAAATATACATTGTTAGCCAGTAAATTGTGAAGGAAACTATAACAAAACAGACTGGATGAAAGCCATCTATTTCACGTAGTGCATGCACATGGAATACCACAGCTTAATCTTAGTTTTCTTCAGTGTTTCATTCAGTGTCTGATAAAAGAGAAAAAGAAACAAGTTGCTCAAAGTAGAATTGCCATCCCCATACTGCTTCACATGTTGATCTGGATCACAGAAAATCTTAAATTGCTACCCACAAATTGTAACAAATTGTTTGCTGAACATTTATCAAAATGACTTCAGTCATTTGTTGAAAAGCCTTCTTCTTACAGAAGTCATTGCCCAGAGTTTTAATAGGTCCTCGTCATTATTCTTACATATTCACAAAAATTGTAATATTCTAATGCATTTCTGAATGTAGCTTACATTCAGAATCTGTCACCTTGGGAAGACCTCTTTAGTTTCTTTAATGAATGTGACATGGAATATTATACATCTGTTCTAAAACAAATCAATGAAAATGTTCAAACCATGAAAAATATCAGCAAACTCTGAAACACTATCATAACTACAGTGGAAAAGTAATTCTTTATGCCTGAGAACCTATCTCTTGTGGCCCCATTATTAAAGAAGGCCATCTTCTGGGTATCAGAATTGGATTAATTTCTTATCATATGAAACTCTGCCTGTGTGCTAGGAAAAAGTTCTTACATATTTTAATAAACACATTATAAGTATCTGTGGAGGAACTCTGCATGACCAGGGCATGGCAAACATGGCTCTGGCAGCCCTTGCCCTTCTTACCATTCCCTCTGCCTTGCTAAAAACTGTTATTTGTATTCCTAAAGCTAGCCAACAAGATCTGTTCCTTTTTTTGACCACTTTTTTACTCCTTAGGCTAACTTCCAAGGTCTAGCTATCAAAGTATTAAAGTCCAGCAATGGTATCTCCTTGGCTCACCTAATTAACACTGCAAATTAAAATCAAGCACTTCATCCTAACACAGGATTTCATACTTTATAAACTGCCATTATCCTATGGGCCTCATCTCTTTCCTCTCTAACTAAAGGTAGTCCCAGACAAATGCCTGTTTCCCGTCTCCCTTGTTCACTTCTCCTTATCTTCTACTCTTGTCTTTTATTCCTCATCCTGTGGTCCTTTGGCACAAATAAATCTCCTTTGTGCTGGGACTTTCATCATGGGGAGGGGGACCCGAGTTAATACCAATACCCTTATACTGGTTCCGGAACTTGGATATCATTCTACAGGATGCCCCCTTAAGCCAGTTCTTGCACAAACAGACCTTCAGGCAATGGCCTTCTTCATCTAAGTGTCTTAATTGTTCAGTTTTCCCTCTATAACTACCTAAATTTCTACAGTTCTGATTAGTACATTTCATTTAATCCAATAAGATTTCCTCTCAGACAGCCTTCAGACACAGTTCATTCTGAGATTCCTGGAGGCAGGATTAACATTTCACACTGAGGTAGAGGTAAGAGCCACTGACTGATTGGCTGTTTTGCTTTCCTGACCTTCAGGTTGAACCCAAATTTCTGTCTCTGGGTTTTTATTAATTGTGCTGCATCCTACTGTTTGGGTCCCTCTCACCCCCTCTTTCTCACTCATAGTCAGAATATACAGCCAGTCCCCCTCACCCCTCTAGACTTCTCCCTTAACTTGCTCCTTTAAAGGGCATCCCCCCCCCCAACATTTTCTCATGCTCTGTTTCCTTACTAAGAAACCAAGTCCTCCCTATCATATTCAAGAATACATTATGCTTTTTCCCGGAAACAGCTCCCAATAACTTCCCTGTGTCCCTCATCTTTTTTCCTCACTCTCCAAAATTTCCAAACCTCTCTTGCCATCTTTTCACTTCTTTAGTCCACCCTACTCTATGGGGCACCCTCTCCTTCCCTGACTGCACATCATGAGCTCCCATCTATCATAGTCAAAGACCCTTCTCCCCGCATTTTCAAATCCTAACACTCCCCACCATAACCATCCTCTGTCTAGACCTCAAGCCCGTTGTTTCTATACCTATACCTCACCTCTTCACCCTACAATAACCCCATATTAATAGTCAAAACCCTATTAGAGCCTTCCATCTACTTCAAAGCCTTCACCCCATTAATTATTGTCCCTTTACACCCTTACATCTCTAACACATATGATATCCTCTCCATTTTACCTGACAAGGAAACTCACTTTCAAGTTCTAAATCTTAAAGATACGTCCTTCTTCTCAATACTCTGAGGTGTTCACTCCCAAGACCTTTTTCGCCTTCATATAGATGGTGCCAGATACTCAACAATCCTGCCAACTGAGCTGGACTTTTCTTCCCCGGGATTCAGATCGTCCCCACTTTTTGTCCAGGAACTCACTCCAGACTTGCCCTGCCTTCTCCCGATTTCCTCTGTCCTGCTTCATTATGTAGATAAACTCCTTCATTGCTGTTTTTCCCTGTCTTATAGCCAATATAACACTGCCTCACCCCTCAGTTTCCTCAGCTCCAGAGGTTACCAGATCTCACCTTCCAAAACTCAACCTTTCTTATCTGCAAGTCACCTTCTTTAAATTCTCTCTCATGCCTACCCGCAGACACCTCACTTCAAATCACCTTGCCCATCTCTCTCCATATCTCTGCCCTCGTGGCCAATTTCCTCCTCTCATGGGTCCCTAGATACTTAAGCCTAGCACCTCTTTTATACCAAGCTGCCTCTGGACCACCTCCTCCCTCGCATTCATGAACAATTCCTTAAACTTATAATGTTCTCCTTTCTACTCCAGTCCTCCACATCTCAGATCTATACAAACCATTCCATTCTTCTGCTTCCAAAATGCACAAAAATGACATTTTCCCCTGTTGCCTACATCTCCAAAACTCTAGATAACACTGTCCACAGCTGACCATCTTGTCTATGCACACTTGTCAGAGTGCCTTTCTGCTCATCTCAATATCTAACAAACAATCTCCGGATTCCCCTCACAATCTAGTCTCCACCATTGCCATCAACTACTAAATCTCTTCTGCCATCTAGGATTCTATCTCTCTAACCCTCTCTTGTCAAAAACTCTTCACTCTGCCAACCCTAGAATGGCTCCCTTAATTAAGATATATAATTCCTTGTTCCCATATCCACCCTTCATATATCCCAACCATCCTATTCCCCCAAGCTCTTCCCATCCTCCACTTCACACTTTTCTCTCCCCATCCCCCATCCCTCTATCCCACATCACCCCCAAGTTCCGATTTTTTGGTCCGGCAATCTTGTCTACTTCCAATATCCAGGAGGATAACTATATGTTTTTCTTTGGATTCACCTTCTTATATAGCTTCTCTAGGATTTTTTACGAATTATAGACTCGATGTCCTTTATTTATGGGTAGAAACCAATTATGAGTAAGTACATCCCATGTTCATCTTTTTGGGCCTGGGTTACCTCAGTTAGAGGGGTTCCCAGGTGTCCAGGAAGACACCCCCAGCTAGTTCCTTGGGCAGCTGAAAGAGACGGTGCCAGAAATGTCCAGATCCTATTGCCATACTCATGAATATCTTGCATATCACTATAGAACCTTCACCTGGAATTGGATGGAGAAAATGACAGAGCCCCACATAGGAGCACCGGACTGAGCTCCCAAGGTCCTGATGAGGAGCAAAAGGAGGAAGATCATGAGCAAGGAAGTCAGGACCGTGAGGAGTGCTTTTACCCATTGAGACAGTGGGACAGATCTAACGGGAGACCACCAAGTCCAGTTGGAATGGGACTGATGGAACAGGGGACCAAACCGGACTCTCTGAATGTGGCTGACGGTGGAGGAGGACTGAGAAACCAAGGACAACGGCAATGAGCATGAACTCTAGAGCATGGACAGGCTCACTGTGAGCCTTGTCAGTTTGGTTGCTCACCTTCCTGGACTTAGGGGGAGCTGGGAGGACCTTGGACTTAACATAGTGAAGGGAACCCTGATGGCTCTTTGGCTTGGAGAGGGACGGAGTGGGGGTATGTGTGGAAGGGAGGGGAGGGAAGGGGGAGGAGGAGGGGAGGAGATGGAAATTTTTAATAAAAAAATGAGAAAAAACAACTTTTCACTCATATTCTCACTTGTCTTCCTATCATTCACTCTATTCTTATAAACATTCCCCAAACCCTACATACCATTATCCAAAACTCACAAAGACTGCTTCCTCCTTCCCTCTCTTACATGATACGGTCCTTTAACTACTTCTGCTTACAGTTTTTATATGGATGGCAGATCCTTCCTGTCAGATAAATACACTGGACCAACCCTTCCATTATAAGTAAAGACATTAATTCTGCCAACGTGACAGCCCACGATGCCATGCTCTAATCCCTTCCTCACCCACTTTCCTCTGGGCTACCTTGCCACAGAAGGCAGATAACATTCCTAACCCTCCTGTATCACAGGACGCTCTCTTACCTCCTGCTTTGCATATTCATACTCACCGACCTGTCTTATTCCTTCAAGTTTTTGTTTTCCCCATAAATCTCATCTATCTTCTCACACTCCTAGTTTTCCTCTCCCCAAATACTCACCACCAGCTGACTCCCCTAACTTCATTAACTGTCTAGATGTCCTCAGACACCAAACACTCTGAACAATCCTAATTACAAGACATAATTCAATGCAAACCATTTCCTCTCCAGCAGAAACACTCTCTAAGCTAAAACCTCATTAATGTCAATGTTATTCAACAACTCTTTCTCCTAATTTCACTGATACCTCCTTCAATTCATTCCACTGCTTTCCTTATTACTCTCCTCAAAGCCCTCTGCTAGCTGTGATGTTTTTCACTGCTGATACCCCAATTGCCAATGCTCTACCCCAATTACTGACTGCTTATCTCCTTGACCATCTAAGTCTGCCTTTGGAAGCCAAAGTCAAGTTCTCTCAACCTTTCCACAACAACCTTGAAACCATTGCCCTCACCATTTGCCAAGTGCCTTCCAAATCATCCATGTCCCTTAAATATTCCAATTTCAAAGTCACTTAAATACCCCAAGACTCTTCTGAAGTAACAAAACCATTTCAATTTTTTTCTCCCCAATAGACCAGACCTGCTTTCAGTTAACAGTCATTCCTCAGTTAATTATACACAGCCAAACTAAATTTTCTTGGCTTCTTGCATGGTGTCTCAAACAGACACCAGATAAGTACTGTCAACCAACTGCCTAAGTTTTCTTGTCTATTGCCTATTCTTAAGGGTGGAATATTTCCCCCTTTCCCTGATACTAGGACTTTTCTTCCAAACTACCAGAACCATCACCTAAAGTTCAAAGGCATATCCAAAATAAGACTTTTTTCCAAGATTGAAAAATTGTCTATCTTAGGGTCCTCATTGTTGTCTAGGTTCTCTTGTCATACCTTGTTCCGAGAGCCTTCTAGAAGCTTTATCTGCTTGTAGGTATTTATTTCCTAAGTCTATTAATTTCTCTAGAAAGTATAATAGAAAATTAAATCTGTTACTTTACAATTTGATAATCACTCAAAACAGCATAATGGACACAGAGGTGCACAGCGTAATGGACACAGTGGTGCACAGCATAATGCACACGGTGGTGCACAGCATAATGAACACAGTGGTGCACAGCGTAATAGACACAGTGGTGCACAGCAAATGTACATAGTGGTGCACAGCATAATACACACAGTGGTGCACAGCAAATGACATAGTGGTGCACAGCAAATGGACACAATGGTGCACAGCGTAATGGACACAGTGGTGCACAGCAAATGGACATAGTGGTGCACAGCATAATGGACACAGTGATGCACAGCACTATGGATACAGTGGTGCACATATTTAGCGCCAGCACTGAAGAATTAGAGGCAGGCAGATCTCACAGAGTGAACTTGAAAGGTCATCCTGGTCTGAATAGAGAGTTTCAGGTCAGCCACAACTATACAGTGCGACTCTGTCTTGAAACAAACAAATGAACAAACAAACAAACAAAAAAATCCTACTCAAAATATAAAAATATAAAAAATTAGGAGGGTGGGGGCAAAAAGGCACAGTGGAGTGACCATGACCAAACCATATGCATGCATAAAAATTTCACAATGAAACTGGGTGGTGGTGGTGCACACATTTAATCCCAGCACTGGGGAAGCAGAGGCAGGTAGATCTCTGTGAGTTCAAGCCAGTCTGGTCTACAAGAGCTAGTTCCAAGATAAGCTCCCAAGCTACAGAGAAACCCTGTCTCTAACAACAAAACAATAACAACAAAAACAAAAAAATCATAATGAAATCCATTATTGTGTATGATCAACATGTCAATAAAAACCATAAATATATTGTGTGTGAAAATGTGACCAATCATCTGTAGTTTAGATATGCATATCAGATAAAGCATTCAATATGCTGAAAAAACAACACACACAAAGAAACCTTTAACTGGAGTGGCTACTATTCAATCCAGATACTCATAGGACCCACAAACAATAAACTTACATGACAAACAGTTAAAAGTTACCTATGCAAATGACAGAAGCATATAGTATCTGCCCACTCACTAAGGGAGCAGGGTTTCCCTTTGACTTTGATTTCTCAATATTTGTCATGTTTACATAGCTGGCAACCTACAGCGAAACCTGGCTCGACAAGAAGTGCAAAGAGCCCATGGAGTTCAGTGGAAGAGTGTTTGTCAAGACCTTGAGGTTATTACCCAGTACCATTCCATACCAAATTCTGTAATTTGTAGACACTGATTCTATACCATATAAGTATTAATCATCATAAAACTCTGCAAGTTGACAATTTGACATACAAAATTAATGACCAAAATTCAATTTGTTCCAGGTGCTGGAAAGCTCATCCTGGGGTAATTGAGATGGCGTAGGGGATAAAAAATTTGGCTGCCAATCCTGAAGACCTGAGTTCAATTATCAGGTCCACATGGTGGAAGAACCAACTTCCACAAGTTGTCTTCTGACTGCCACATTCTCACCAAGGTATGAGTGTGCTTCTCACCACCAAACATAAATAATAATGTGATTTTTAAAGCAGTTCTTCTTTGAGGCTGGAGAGAAGGCTCAGCAGTTAAGAACATTTGCTGCTCTTCCAGAGGTCCTGGGTTCTGTTTCCAGCACCAACACTATTAGGCCAAACTGTAACACCAGCTCAGGAGGAATGGGATACCCTCTTCTGACCTCCATAGGCACTGCATGTACATGTATATAACCACATATACAAATACAAATAAATTTAAAATGTTATTTTCTGGGCTGGAGAGGTGGCTCAGAGGATAAGAGCACTGACTGCACTTTCAGAGGTCCTGCGTTTAATTCCCCGCAACCACACAGTGGCTCACAACTGTCTGTAATGGGATCTGGTGCCCTCTTCCCATCTGCAAGCACACATGCAGACAGACTTATCCTAACCCAAATGTCTTAGTTAGGGTTTCTATTGCAATGAAGAGATACATGATCATGGCACCTCTTAAAAATGAAAATATTTCATTGGGGCTGGCTTACAATTCCAGAGATTTGGTCCATTAGCATTATGGTGGGAAGCACGGTAATATGAAGGCAGACCTGGCTGCTGGGGTAGGAGTTGAGAATTTATATCTGGATCCATAGGCAGCAGGATACTGTCACACTAGGTCTAGCTTGTGCATATACGATCTCAAAGCCCATCTCCAAAGTTTTACACCTCCTTTAAGAAAGTCACTTGTACTCCAACAAGGCCACACCTCCTAAGATTTCCATGCCTTATGGACCAGGCATTCAAACACATGAGTCTACGGGAATCTTCTGTGGAATACTCCCTTTGTGTACTGTAGAGATATGGTTTTAATAAACAAGCTGCCTCACCAATAGCTGGACAGAATAAGATTAGGTGAGAAAGCCATACTGAAAATGTTGGGAAGAAAAAGGGTGGAGTCAGGCATCACCTGCCAGATGCAGAAGGAGCAAGAGATCAATACGCCATACTAATAAGAGTACCACCATGTGGCAGAGAATAAATAAGGAGTATTGGCTTAACTTAAAATGTGATAGCTAGTTAGTAAAAGCCTGAGTTATTGACCAAGAGTTTGTAATTAATATTAATCCTCTGAGTGATTATTTGGAAGTGACTGCTGAGTGTTTGGGAAGGTAGGTGTGAGAGAAACGTCTCTTTACAGGAACCATTCATATTCATACCACCGCACAGGGGTTTCCCTTCTTCCTTTATAAACCAATGTTCTCCCATTGGCATGCCTGTCTCCTCTCTATCCAGAAGCAGTTCTATGTTTCCCTCCATGATAAATATCCCCTCTCCCTTTCCCTTACTCCCTCCCCCTCTCCCTCATTCTTTATCTCCTGCCCTTGTGTTTTATCCTCAGCCCTCTGTCCCTCTGTGGCAAATGCATCACCTTTCTGCTGAGAACCTGAGGAGTCATGGGGCTCCTCTGCTGATAGCAAAACCCTTGTAGTCTGGCTTCACAACATGCATTGTGCTGTGTCTCACTTTTCAGCTCATCTAAGACCATCATAACAGAGTCCATGCTCAGTTTCAATAGCTTGGAGCGTCTTAGTATTAGCAAAATGGTTCCCCTCTTTGACAATTTGTAGGGACCTCAAAGAGTCATAGAAAACATGGCTCAAGACCCAGCTATGCTTTTCTTCCATTGTGAAAAGTCTACAATTCCTCTGGTGTCTTAGCAAAAGTAGCAAATAAGCCATTACTATTCTGTAAACCTATTTAGTTTCCAATATGAATGTGCTTTTTATTCTTTATGTTTTTCCACTCATTTATTATCTGTATTGTGATAATGGAAGTATGCAAATGTTTTATATAGGAAGTTTTGCAAATGTTTTAACACAACTTTGCAATGCATTTGTTATATCTATCATTATACTTTCTCCAGGCTCTTACTTTGGGCTTCTCTTGATTCTGGCCCTGTGTGATCTCTGTCAAAAGAATTCACAAAGAGTATTGCAGAAAATAAGAAGAGTTTAGTGGGCCAATAGCACCATTGCACCAATTTACATTTCAGCAGATTTTATACTACATGAAAAGTTTCTGAAACGAGCAGCTTTACTGGCCCATTTTTATTGACTCTTGGAGGAATGTGAGATATATCATTGTTCTTCTTCAGAATACCATTGTCTTAATAATCTACCAAGTAGTTCAAGATGTCTGTCTCTCTCAGGTCTATGGCTATGGAAAAAGGCAGTAATTAGAGTCCTGTGATTCCAGTCCTTGGTTTTACATATTTTTCAATATAATAAAGAGTAGAGCTATAATTTCCTCTGATCTCATTAATGTCTACCAAGACACCTTACTGTACCACATATAGATTGTAGACCCCCTAGAGGCTCAACTGTGCCCTTTGGGAGCAACCATCTCAAAGTAATGCTGGGCTCTTCTAAATCCCATGCTCTGCATTTCTGCCCCTAACAGAGTTTTAGTTTTTCCAGGAAGTCTGGAGGGCTGTTGAATTCAAGCATATAGCAAGGCAAAATTAGCAGAGGAATGACTATCCTAGTAATAGATTCTACCAGTGATTGATGGGTATTGTGTATAAATTGTTTTTATTTATTCATATAAAACCATGCCCTCTTAATTATGTCCTTAAGGACAAAATTAACACATTCTCATTTCATAATTCAGGATATTTACCACACTGCTTTGCTTAACAACATTGAGCTTAATCTCATGGATTAGTCAAGTTGATTTAAACATGTAGATATCTCTTTTTATAAACCTCATTTGGGCTACAATCTCCATTATTTTGGTATACCTAGCTTGAACCAACAGCCTTTGTTAAAACATAAAAGCTTGTTGAGAATATTAAAAATCATAACTGTACCTTTTGGTCTTGATATAATTAATATATTTTACATAAAAATCTACTTTTTGATTTTTTCCTCAGAGTATTAAGGCTTCCATGCTTTATTGGTATCCAATATGGTGATAAAAAATTTCAGTTGCTTTTTAGAGTGGAAAGATCCTACAGCATAAATGCCATATGTCTGTGACTAAATTTAGCTATGGCTTTGCATAGAGTTTTGCTTGGCATTTGTTTTATTGTGATGTTTTCTGTCACCTGCAGAACCTATTGTAGAATGAAATCACACACACACACACACACACACACACACACACACACAGATTACCCAGGATGCGTAGAGTTTTCTTTAACTCAGAAGCTAGTCACTTCTTGAATTTCCTTTACATTTACTTAATGAAAAGTAAGAGATATTTGTAATAGATTTGAGTAAGAAAAACCTTTCACTAGAGGTTTCTGCCTTCTCAGATTTGATTCCCATTATTTCTTCATTGCTGGTTAACTTATAGTCTACCCAAACAAAAGACCTTTTGACTGCCTAATATTTTATCTTTTCTATATGGATCTCAAGGAAAACTTAGTGAGTTTCATATTCATTCCATATCCAGTAATACCTAATAATAAGGTGAAATTTATCATATGCTGAACTGCCATAGGTAAATGTTGTTAGATCAAATTTCAAATAAAAATAAAAGGACTATCAGAAATTAATAAAAAAAATGGTAAGAAGCTAAAATATTCACAATATTCTTTTCAAAATTATAGCAAATTCTAACCCATTCCCTAAAAATCTGTATTTGATTCGAGGCCAGCCTGGTCTACAAGAGCTAGTTCCAGGACAGGCTCTAGAAACTACAGGGAAGCCCTGTCTCGAAAAACCAAAAAAAAAAAAAAATCTGTATTTGAAGGAATTCAATAGAAATATTAATTTTGAAAATTCTGTTTCTTAATCTAGGCTTCATAGTTTAATGCATAGTCATGTTGACGTAGAGAACAATGAATTAATTTTCTTGAAAAAATTCTAGAAGATGGATCTCGGTGATTTGCTGGAACACTGCCTCTACATTAAGTCAGTCTTCTTTCTCTATGTTTAAATATCACTAGTCTTGTTAACTGGGCAGTTTAAGATGGGTAGCCCTGATCACCCTGTCTTCCAGAGAACAGGCCCTAAACTTAACTAACTTTAGGAGAGCCACTCTACAGCAAATAAACACAATTTGGGTGTCAGTCATTCATAGCTGATAGATCCTCGGCCAGCTTTTCCAGAGAAGAAATAATGAATGGCCCCCATATTCTGGCATGACTCCATTTCATGGTATTTTTCTTATCCTCTTATTTCAACAGGCAGCAAATGTTTTCAACTCCTATTTGACGAAGCAGAGAAAGTAGTGTGTGAATTCTTTGTTTTGAACTCTCAAAAAAACTATGACCCTTGTCAAACATATTTCAAGAATTTTCACACCAAATTCTTCTAAACTGAGGTTAAAATGAGTGTATAATTGTAACTGCCTCCACAAGAGTTGAAATTATGAAGAGAGACATCTGTGGTTCTTATTTGGTTGTAGGATTGTTGACATGGTAGATTCTAAGGAATTGGGATTTCCCTGGGACTTCTCCTAGGTAAGGAAGACTTTGGGATCCTGGTGCCCCTGAGAGGGAGGCTTATTTCTTAAAAGAAAATTTGACACAGTGCTGATAAATTGTCAGGCTACTTTGAAGAGAGACCAGAACAAAGATGGGCAGGCAACAGCTTATCAAAACCATTTCGGTATGCTTAACTCTTGCCCTCTGTTACTTGTCAATGCTTCAAAAATAAACTGCTGTTTTTCAAAGTTTTTTTTTTTCTTTTTATTTAACATATACTCATTCAAGGAGCAGTGCACCTACAGAGATCAAAGACAACCTGGAGAAGGCTGTTCTATCCTTCCACCTCTTAGCTCCTGGGTGCCTAGGGTCTTTCCTCTGAGTTGGTGGTGAGGGTTAAGTGCAGGGAATTTTCTTAGGCAGGAAGGTAAAGAATTCAAAATCCCTTCCAGAAATCCCCCAAACTGATCATATTCTCTATCCCCCACCCCAAATAAAAACCAAGGGGCAGAGCCTCTGAGAACGCATCAGGTGCCTGGAAGAAACAGAAAACAGTCACTATGCCAGGAAACTGTTTAGACCAACTGGGTCTTTTGGAAAGGACTCTCAAACATGTTGAAATGCCAATAGGTGGTATAATGTACTTACTGCTCCAGGTTCTTAGTTTTGGTGACCTGCCACTCATGTATTGGTGGGCTTTGATGATACAGTTGTCTTTGAGTCATATCCGCTCTTGTAATTAACCCCTCACCCATACTCCTGTAACTCTATTCACCAAGTAGGACATTGGTGGTATCAGTACTTTGCTCTGTTATGGATTCCCTGTCTGGGGTAAGCAGACTTGTTGAGTCTCCCAGGAACAGTTTGGCTCATAGCAACAAGTACCTTAACTTCTGAGTGGTCTTGCTGGCCTACTGGAACTCTTGATTTATTCCTTTCCTGATGTAACAATGAATAAATTTTCTTTTTCTGTTTTTCATGTGTGTATGTGCACACACCACCACCACCACCACCACCACCACCACGACCACCACCACCACCACCACCCCCACACACAATTACTTAGTCATTCCAATTGAAGAGGACTTCCACATAGAAGGGGTTCCCTTCCAGATTGCGAATTAAGCACAAACCAAACCATACCCAAACACCTCTTTTCAATGAGAGATCCTTTATTAAGCAGGAAGAAAAGTTATAGTGGATTCTTTCTGACACAGGAAGAAAACATCATTCTTAAGAGAAGAAGAAGGGGAGTTCTGTGTTTCAATGAGCTAGGATACCATGGTAAATGAGATAGTGAATGTGGGAGAAGGGGAAGTGAATGAGGGAGAGGGGCCAGAGATATTTGTCCTAGAGGGATGAAGTACTGACTCTGGATAGAGAGGAAGCAGACATGATTTATAAAGGAAAAGGGGAAATCCCATGTTAGGATGAGGTGTTTCATCTTAATTGTTAATTAGATGAACCAAAGGGGGCTTCTGGTTACTGGACTTTGGTGGTCAGCCTTAGGAAGAAGAAGTGATCACATCAGGGAATAGTCTTTTGTGGGTAGTTTTAGGAATGTAATCTAACAGTTATTAGCAAGGATGCGGGAACTGGGAGAAGGATCAGGCCTGCCAGAGCCACATTCTCCAGTTAGTGGACTAGTATCTCTTCACATGTCCATTTCAAAACTGTTTTCTGAAACTTAGGATACTAAAGAGTGCACCCAAGTCTCTCACTTGGGATAAGCAAACCAAGTTTTAACATGGTATGCAAGTATTTATAATACCTATTATTATATGTCTCAAATCTGAAACAATACATGTTTATTATAGAATTGAAAAAATAACATTTAATAAGCTGTTATCTAATAAATCTTATCATTCCATATATTTTGTTATTCATGCCTACTAATGTTAGACTTTGCATTTCAAAACAGAAAATGTAATCTAACTTTGCAATGTTTTAATTAAGGGCAGAATATTCAGACTTGTATAACACCTGCTTCATAATAAGTAGAGTAATATTTCAAATGCCAGATGGAACAATTAAAATATTCTTTTAAATGATGCAAAACCTTTTGATGTAGGTAGCTGGGTTTTTTTTAAATCCAAATTTAAATATATACTACAAGAACATAAAATTATTTAAGTGTATGCTAATGAAATAACTGCAATTTTCTGGTGAAGAGAGTGCATAAAAGATTAAGTAGTTTTTTCATCTTAACTTTCCCAGGATATTCTTGTTCTCATATTTTGATTTCCTCAGTGTTTGAAGACGCAACTCTCTTAACTGTGGCTAATTGAAGTACCTCATATGAAAAATGAGCAATTACACCCCTCCGTTCAGATCAAAAATAAAAAAATATTTTAACCTGTAAAAAACTAATTCATACGTATGTGACAGAGCATACATTTTTATATTTCAGTACTAAATAAGTGGAATAATGATCAATGTGATGGAGTACATCTTATTAAAGGAACTTCATTCATAACAGAAGGAGATGAGTAAGAACATTTTGGTACTGAAAGTACGCTTAAAAGCTCTTAAACATTATCACACAACCAGAACTTTAGAGGATGTATAAAATAGGACAGTCAGTAGGTTGAAATATATCATACTGAAGACATTGTGAAATGATATAATTATAGGCTGATATTATCAGGGAAAAGAAAAGAATTGAAAGACTCACTTAAAAAGGACAAGCTATAAATTCATTGACTGCATTGTTTTATATAAATAAGGAATAATGGTAATGCTTTTTAAAACAAAATATATAATACATAATTCGTAGAGATAATTCATGAGGATGGGTCATATGAAAATTTATATTCTGGAGAGATTTAATGAATATACAAACACGATAATTAATATAATTTGGATTCTCAAAGATCTGACAATAGAAAGTAGGGGAAAGAAACTATGAATGCTTCTAGAAGAAATTTACTGGAAAATTTGCAGATCTTAATAAAGGTCTTGGTGTGGTTTTGGGTAATAGAATGATACATATTTTAATCCCTCATGATGAAAACTACTGGTATTTTTGCCAGAGAAAGTCATCTTTCAAAGGTAAGTTCTTCATTTTATAAAACATGAATTTGATAAAAATGGGAAATCTTAAGGGACATGGTACGAAAAGCTAAAATTACAGAGCTAGAGGTCAATACATGGTGATGCCTGAAAAAGAAAAAGGAAGATGGTGTATCAAGGAGAAGTCATTTGCAAACATTAGCATTTCACATCCCATCAAGACTGAAAAGCCATGCAGAATTTTGAAAACTAAGAATAAGAAGGAAGTATAAGTGAATAACACTCAAGAAATTCAACAATAAAGAAAATAAGTAATAGACAATATAGGTATCAATAAATGGAGATTTTTAAATGTTCTCTGTTCAAGCAAATTCTTATAAGTGAAGACAAAATTAATTTTTCATAATATCAAGATAAAATTCATTCTCAAGGTCTTATGTAGTAACCATATTAAGTTATTCTGCTTAATATAAGATTTGAAATTCACTGAGAAATGAATGTTCCCTGATATCTATGATTTAATTATAGAAAAATGAAAGATTGGGGAAAATTACAAATTTTTAAATTCCTTGAAAATGTGGACATATGACACTGCTACTGTGTGTTGCAACAATAACTTCAGAGTTGTGAGGACTTAGCAAAAAATGGAACTGAATATAACGCCAGGTAAGAGACAAGTAATATGATATTGGCATGTAGGTAAGGTCTTTTTGTTCCACCAGCTAGCTCCCAAAGTTACCACACAGGGAAATTATTAATTATAAATTATCAGTCATTAGCTTAGACTTATTACTAACTAGCTCTTATAACGTACATTAACTTGTATTTCTTATCAATGCTCTACCACTTAGTGGAAACTTTTTTCAGCACAGCAAGTTCACCTCTTGCTTCTTCTGCATCTGACTGTCGACGTCTCCTTACTCTACCCCTCTTTTCCCTGTGCTCTCATTTTGTCCCCAAGTCCCTCCTAACCAGTACCTGCCTAGCTCTTAGCCAGTCAGCTCTTTATTAAACATGAGAACAACATATCTTCACAGTGTACAAAAGTATCATTTCATAGCATTGTCCACATTTTATCTAATTAAAAAGGAAAGTTTAAATTTAACATAACAAAAATATATACAATAAAACAGTTATCAAGTCAGAATTAGAGCTACAATATCCAGTTAATTTGAATTTGGTAAAATCAGATAAGATATTCTATTATCTATTTTAATCTAAAATTTTATAACTAATTTATCATAATTAAGGAAAACTTTCTGTCTAATTGTTTAGTCTTTTAATCTATCAAAGACCCTAGAAGGGTCCAATATTACCTAACAACAGGGATATCTGGTTGCCTAGACAGTCATCCAAAGTTCTTCTGTAATGTTGGGGCATCTAACTTTGGTTTACAGACCTAGTATATCTGACAGACATTTTTGAGAAGCAGGGAATTTTGATGGACTGTTCTATCTTGCTTGAGAAACTTTGGCAGTCTCTTTTGTGTCCTTCTGGTCCAGTTTAGACAGCATACTGACAAAAATCAAGATAAGAGCAACAATATACCAAATGGCTAGTTTTCCCATAATGAAAGCAAAGTCCATACAGAGGTTCTTTGATGCCATCTTTTTTTTAAAAAAAAAAATAAATTGGTGCTCTTGGGAAAAGATGTGTCTCACTGTCACAAAAAGCCTACAATTATTAAATATCTTAAATGCCATATTCTGTAGGTCTTTGAAGTGTTTGAGGACCATCTATCTAAATTTGTATATTTAAGCACGAAAAATACCTAATATGCATACAAGTTTGATTATTGTAGATGTCTACTAACCTATATTTTTAATTATGTAACATATTTTTAGATGAACTATATAAGCACAATACCTCAAACAAGAGTAGACATATACATACAGGCTAATAAAAAATCTTTAATTTATATGAATAAACCAAAATCCATACCAATGTGAAATATTTTGAGATTAATAGTTGTTCTGGGAAATTAAAGAAGATTCAATAATCTTCAAAATCATATAATTAAATTCAATAAAATTAAAAAATCAAGGTATATATAGGTTGGTCTAATCCAGCATCTTCCCTAATCCAATGTCTCTTAGCAGTTATTGTTTATTTACCAGCAATCAAAAAAAAAATTAAAGGCAATACAATAACATACAGAATCTAGACTCCCTGTGTACTTACTATTATTACATGACTTTTTTCCTTTATACTACTTTACTCCTTTTTAAACTACTTTCTTATTTTTGAACTATTTTTTTCTATAATTGTCTATATCTATTCTCAAGCCTGTGTTAATTATTAAACAGACTATAACCTGTTTAGAGGATTCTTTCATTCTGATCTGGATTTATTGAGCATCTGTAGTGTTCTTTGGTAGCATGAGATAAATTTTAAATTTTTCTATCAGCCACTGGCATGGCTCAGCTTAGTATATGGTACTATCACATGGTGCTGGTGGCTGGTGGCTGGCTCAGTCCTGCTGGAAGGTGCTAGGAAACATATGTCTCTGTACATAGAGTAACACGAGACTGTGGACTAGGAAGCCATGCTTGCCCCATTTTAGTTTGTTTGGAACCTTTTTAAGCTTTCTCAGATTTTATGTGACTATACAAGGCCAGACTTTGGGTGCCATTTGTAGCTGTTTTTGTTGTTGTTGTTGTTGTTTTGTTTTGTTTTTGTCTTTTGGGGTTTTTTATCACTGGCTATCTCTTTCCCTCCAGCTGGCTCCCAAATAACCACACAGAACATATTAATAATTATAAATGTTCAGCTGATAGCTTAGGCTTATTACTAACTAGCTCTTACAACTTAAGTGAACCCATATTTCTTATCTACATTCTACCACATTATGGTGCCTTTTTTCAACACAGTATGTCCCTCTCTTGCTTCCCCTGTGTCTGGGTCTTGGCTCCTTCTGATTCTACCCATTTTCTTCCCCATGCTGTCTTTTTGTCCACAAGTCCTACCTAACCTCTACCTGCATAAATATATGCTAGTCAGCTCTTTATTAACAATGACAGCATTTTCACAGTATACAGAAGGATTATTCCACAGCATTGAAATGTTCAAAAGAAGTTCCTGAGGAAATCACTAATAACACTTCAGCTAAATGGGGCCCAATGAAACATGATCTCCTAAGTTTACATACCTAACTTAAAGAGAATTTCTCCATTTGATAGCAGTCTGGATCTTCACAAAACAAGTAATTTGTTTAACAGAATATAAAGGAAAATAGTGAAGAAAATGTATAGAGCAGAGGAGGAGTTCTAATGGGAGGGTGGGAATAAATAGGATCAAAATACTCTGAATGAATGAATAAATTCTGAAAGATTAAATAAACATTATATGTAAAAAGAATGCAGATAAAAAACTTGAAAGTTAGACGACTGATTATCCAATTTAGTTACCTAACTATAGAACTAAAGCATAGTAAGAGATTATAACAATTTTTAAAGGTACAGAGCATCTAAGATAGAACCTCAATGTATACCAACCATACAATCAATGAGCTCCACACATTCTGATTAGTTAATAACTAGTAAGTGAGATTAAAAAAACTCTAAATTTTCTAGTCATATTTTAGATTATAGTATTTCTGCAAATATGTGATGAAATTTGAGTCTTTTCATTTCTGTAATTAATTAAAAATTAAAATTCTCTTTTTTGTTTTATTGGGTGACAGATCCATAACAAAGAGAATATTTGGGAAATGTAATGGCATAAAATTAATTCTCATTGATATGATTCTAATTTAAAATTCAAGGACATATGAATAGTTGTTTTGAAAAGGTGTTAAAGGCCCTCTGGCTGTTTCTTTCATCAACTTTTTTTTTGCATTTTATTTTTCTACATTTTATCTAGCAGGTATGCTATAGCATGAGAAGCATTTTGAAAAATAAATGATTGCAGCTGTCAGTGCTTCCTCCTTAACTCTACATGTTCTTTCATGAGTATTTGGGCTGCTTTGCACTTTCTTTGGCCAAGCTGTTTCTGAAGAAGGCATGAGAACTCTTTCATGTAAATTAATTTTTACAGCTGTAAATTTTTACACTTTGCCTGGGGGTCTTCTTTGTGAGTTTTGCATTTATTTAAGCATTAGCATTTTGAAAGTTAAATTTTTTATTGAGTTTAATATTCATTGTAGATAGCTTAAAATTATTACAGGACCTTCATTTTTAAAACTATCAATTAATATGTCTGTCTTAAATAATTACTTGCTGGCAATTTTGCCTCTCTGATTTTCTTTACCATGGCAGGTTGCACTTAGGTCAGTGTCCTTCCCCGTATTTGCACGTGACCTTGTCACAACACATTCTCTTTGCTTCTGCATTAATAAAATTTTCATTACACACATCATCCACTCCAAATAAATGTTACTTATTGAGTTGTTTTGGGAATTCAACCTTTCAAAAATTGTGCTCATCTAGGACATTTTATTTTTGTCATATAAATTGTACTATATAATTGTAACATAACTTTCTGACTTGTATCTAAATTATCTCAAAAATGTAACCAATACCAATGATTTTAAAATCTAATATCTTGTTTACCAAAGAATAGAAATTATCAAAGTTACTTAATTTCATTTATCAATATTGTATAATCTTATTTTTTCCCAAATAACATTGCCTTGGTTCTAGTCCATTGCTGTGATAAGACACCATGGGCAAGGCAACTTATGAAAGAAAAGAGTTTATTTAGGCTTGTGGGTGAAGAGCAATAGGATACACAACAGCTTGGCAAATGCATGGTGGAAAGGGTTACATCTTGGCCCCAAAGTAGTTGTAGAACAGGAGTCATTTGGAATGGAACAAGTCTTGTTAAACCTCAAAGCTGATACCTAGGGACACACCTCCCCAACAGGGTCTACCTTATAATCATTCCCAAAACATCCCACCAACTGTGAACCACAAAATGAAATAGGAGTTCATGGGGGTTGGTCCACTTCCTGATCTATATGGACTTAAAGGTATATCAGAGCACAAAATACATTCAGTCCAACCTCAACAGTGCCCAAACCCTTTCAGTTTCCCCACAGTTTAAAAGTTCAAAATCTCTCGTGAGCCCCACAGCAGTCTCTTAACTATAACCACATGTAAAACCCAAAAGAAAAATGCAAACTGCATACTTGCAACATAAAATGGCATAGAACACACATTATCATTCCAAGGGGAAGTAATGAGGGACATGGTGGTGATATACTAGGTGAAAGCAAGAAGCGCAGCAGAGCAAAATCTAAATCCTTCATGTCTGATGTGAGAGGGCTTAGATGGTTCTTCCTATTCAGCTTGGCTACCACATACTTCCCTCTCTTGGGAAAGTTCATTCCCAGTCTGTAGTTCTTCTTGGCAGGTGTCTTGTCTAGCAATCTCGCTAACAGCTGCCCTAAGAATTGAAGAAGTTTTATTTACATTGACTTCACAAGCAGTCTTTCAGTGTTTTCACATCCACATAAATAAATCCTCAATGTGCTTATTAAAGAAGAAAATTCATGAGTTTGGAATGAAGGAGAAGTTGGAGAGAAGAGGGGTGGAAGTGACATAGAGGTGATCATCATGTATGAAACTCTAAAGTATCTTTCAGTGGTTTTGAAGGTTATTTTGTTTTGAATATTCTATGCTTTTGTATCTCTAAGTGCACATTTGTTAAATATATGTGTGTACGTGTGTGTGTGTGTGTGTGTGTGTGTGTGTGTGTGTATGTGTTTGTGATGTGATCTCTCAAACATTCCGTCCAGAAAAGTTTCACAATAATACCAAGTCAGAATTACTTGTGCTGTCAATCTCAGTGATATCTAGTGAATGGAGAGATGCTTGAAATGTCATTGTTAGACTAACTAGCTTGATCCTGATTGGCTGAACATCAAGTGTCTCTCTGCTAATGCCTTGTTAGAGGAAGTGCATCCCAGGGCACAGGCTTTGAGAGTTTATAATCTCATCCCACTTCCCACTCACTCTCTCTGTTTCAAGCTTGTGTTAAAGGACATAGGCTATCACTGCTCCAGCTGCTGTGCCTGAGACCAACAGCCATGCTGCCCAGGCCATTATAATCCTAAACTCTCTGGAAATGAAAGGCAAAATTAGTTGTTTTTAATAAACTGTCTTGGCCATGGTGTTCCTTTACAGAAACAGAAAAGTAATTAATGTTGACAGAGGTTTCTGTCCCATCCGGTCCAGCATTCATTCATTCCCAAAGAAATACACAGAGGTCTACATTAATCATAAACTGATTGGCCTAATATCTCAGGCTTCTTATTAACTCTTATAACTTATATTAGCCCGTAATACTTGTTTGTGTTAGCCACAGGGTTTGTTACCTTTTTTGGCAAAACAGTCACATCTTGCTTGCTCTGTGTCTGGCTTCCTCTGTGTCTGGGTGATAATTGTAGACTGAAACTTCCATCTTCCCAGAATTCTTTTTGCCCTGCCTCTACTTCCTGCCTGATTACCCTTCCTATAATTCCTGCCTGGCTATTGGCCAATCAGCATTTATTTAAAATGCAAGTGACAGGGTACAAACCACGGTCTCACAGCATAATGTAACATTCATATTTGCTGACCATTTGAATTTCTTATTATGTGTAATGTGTATTAACACATTTTTATTTTGTCTTGGGCTGCTTCTTTCTCACCATCTTTTATTGTTTAATAATCTTTGCAGACTAATTTTATGATTCAGATAATAACTCCCTTTTCTTTGGGTGGCAGCAACTTTCCTTCATATGTGTTGTTAGACTTTGACTCCATTAATGGCTTCCTTGGTGACAGTTTTCTAGCTGTAGGATGTATATATTACTGTCATACTGTGCAAAATGACAATAATGACTACCTCATTCAGTTCTGTGAATTAAATCATATCAGAGAAGTGCTTCTCTTAATTGACCAGTGCTATACACATTATGAGTAGTAGGGGAGACTTTCGACAAAGTGGAGTAGTCAAGAATTTTTTCTGTTTCACATATATTCTAAGTTTTAAATCTTGATCAAATAATTTTTCCTACCTTTGCATTATTTAAAAAGATCCAAAGTATTCTTCTAAGATTTACATTGATTTTGCTTTGTTTTGTTTTGTAACATACTCTCATGTAGCCCAGGTGGGCTGTGTCAAACTCACTATGATTCTGAGATTGATCTTGAATTCCTGATACTCTTGGATTCACCTCCGAGGGGAAACAAGTGAGGGCCACAAGTATTCATACAATTACTGGCTCATTGTCAGCTTTTGTTTAATACTTCTAATTCGAAATATGTTGCTCATTTGATTACTGCAGTCATATAAATATTAGTGACTTAATTTCTTTTAGGAGATTTGATTTCTTATAAACTGTAACTTTTTTTCTCTGTTCATTTGCCAAATTTAAATTTGTTTCAAAATTAAGTGCATGTATGCTATTTTTAAAAAAATGTCTACTGATTTCTTCCTATTCAATTTTTAACATTTATAGATATGAAGAACCAAACCTCATATTATATAGTGGCATATGGATATATATTTTAATATATACATATATATTACTTCCTGAGAACAATCAACATGTTAACCAAAATATAAAAATGAATATTTTAGTTGGGCAGTAGTGGTGCACACCTTTAATCTCAGCACTTGGGAGGCAGAGGCAGGCAGGTCTCTATGAGTTTGTGGCCAGCCTGGTCTACAAGAGCTAGTTCCAGGACAGGCTCAAAAGCTACATGAATAAAGCCTCTCTATTGATTTCTCCCTATTCAATTTTTAACATTTATATATATTATCATGCTACTTTGATGTTTCACAGTTTTATGCAATTTTCCTAATACTTAAATACCTCTACTTAAATAGATGTAATCTGTCATAGTTTTTAATTTTTAATATTTTGAAATTCACATTTTTTTCCAAGATTTTCCATGGTCATGGTGTCTATTCACTGACAGAACACTAGGGCACTTGCCTTGCTTACCTCTCCTGTACCACACTTGATTTCAACCTCTGATGTGATAGGGATCCCTGATTTAGCTACTTTCATGGAGCTAGATCAAAGAATGATGCCACTTTTATTTGGCTTGAAGGCCTTGAAGACTGTAACAGTAGTGCATGTCTATAAGAAAAGTTACTGGAGATGTTGTTGGGATCTTATACTTTGTTTCCTTTCTTTAGAATGCATTATATGGTATTTTTATAGACTGTAAGTACAAGTAAGATGTTGACTCAATAGCATAAAAGTAGAGTATCTACTAATAAAATTAAATTTCTTCAGAGGGACACTTTACAAATATTTCACCTCTAAGTTCAGTTTTGAAGCCAGACATAGTCTTCTGAAATATTTCTAAGTAGTAATCTTAGGTATTTATCTCAACTTAAAAAACTGAGTTTATAGATTGAAATATAGTTTTAATATTTTTTGGAAAGTCAACAAAACCTTCACTAAGAATTAGATTTTAAAACATTTTGAAACTAATAACTATAATTATGAATATTGCCATGGTAAACAATTTGTCTTTCCAAAGGAAGTTTTACTAAACTGGATATTATAGTCTAAATGTAAAGGATTTAATGAACATTAAAAATAATTTGTTAAAATTTCTTTCAAAATTCCATGGTGACAAAGTTTGAAGCAAGTACACCCAAATATACAATCCTTCACACAAATGTAGTTTTCTTCCTTTGCTCCATGCACATTGTGTTGTATGCTCCAGACTTATTTTACTTCAAATGAGAGTATTCATGTTAATATTTCAATTAGCAAGAATTTTCTCAATGTATATTTTTAGAGGTAATGATAAAATAAGATTCTAAACATATGCTTATCTTCTTTCTTGGCAAATTCAGCTTCTAAAAACTCCTAGGTATTAACATAAACAAAAATGTTGTGGGCATCATATTGGGATACTGTCATCCAATGTAGTGATATATTAAGTAAACTGTTATATAGCTTAACATATGCCAAACAAGATAAGATGCTTTGAGCTGTAAGCTAAATATGACTTCCAAGGGATCTGTAGGTGACAGATAATGAGCAATACAAAATTATATTTCAGAGAAGATACGTTTATTCTAAAACATTTGCTGAATATTACTATGTTCCAGGACCATCCCTGGAGCTCAGAAATCAAGCTGAAGTTTGGCTGTTTTTAGAAAATCTCACTGTTTAGTGACTGTGAGCGAGCAAACCAAAGTGTGGTGATAAATATTGAATTAGGAATCTGAAAGATGTAGTACAAGAGCTTTCCTCTGCATAGGGGAACAAACAAATGTCTTTTAAAGAGGTGATATTTGAACTGATGGTTGGGTGTGACATTGGGTAGGCTGTGAAATAGAAACCCCAGGGCATCTTGAGAAAGAGCACCATGCACTAAGGGATGGAGGACACACTTGCAAAGAGGGTGAGAGGAATTTTTTAGCACTTCACTGTGCTTCAACTCCAGGCTGTATATGGAAGACCAGTGGGAGATGAAGCAGAAGTATAAGGATCAAATTATCCAAGTTCTCACATGTCAAAACAAATATCTTGTCATAAAAGAACTGTATGAAAAGAACAAACAATAGTTATTAAGTATATTGGAGATATGGATACCTCATAAATTTTCATGCATGCTCAATCTGTTTATTTCACAAATAAAACCCAAACAGGTATTAAGTTGAATCATAGAACTAAGACCTATTTTCAAATAAAAATAAAAATTCCAAACATCATAGCCATTTAATAGAAGATCCAGGCTGTAACATTGTAAAAACAATGTTTTAAATTGCAAAACACCTTAATATTTGGTTTATTCTGATATTGAGGAAGTCAAGTAATCCATTGCCAACATGGAACGGCCATTCTGGCAGCAATAAGGTAAGTAGATTTTGCAGTTATAAGATGAGACAACAAAGTAATCTAACATCCTTTTTCAATGTACAGATTGCAACTCATGTTTTTGAACCAGATATAAAGGAGGAGAAAATGAAAGTGAATTCAAGAATTAGGACCATGATAAAAAAAAAAAAAAGCAGAAAACATATGGCACAGTGAAACCAGATGACTAGAGAAAGCTTTACAAGGGGAACTTTGCAAAGATGTGAAGAATGTTTAGAGAAAACTCAGAAAAATGGAATGATAAGGCTGAGCTAGAGCAACGAGAAACTACAAACACCAAAGTCAGCAAAGAATTAAGAAACAGACATTGTACAACTCTGTCCTACTGGGGAGAAACATTATCCACTGCAGGTCCTTTTCCAGGACAGCAGCAGATTGAAGATTCCTCCTGAGTGCTGCCTGGCCATGTCCAGAACATCAGCTCAAACCATCAGGTAACAGTGCTCACCAGTTCACTGGAGATCAGTCAGTCACCCTAGCACAAAGCAGGCTGAGTTGGGAACAAAAAGGAGATTTAGAAAGGCGAGTAGATGATAGTGTCAGGACAGAGCCTGGAGGTTGTCGTCACTAATTAAGAGAAGGTTAGAAAAAGATCAACTGTAAAAGAAAAAAAAATGTTTAAGAGGTGACCTCTAGTTTGAGAAGAACACCACATTTGGAAATGTAGGAGTTTCATTTCTGTGTTGTCCTAGTTTCACCTAGTACAATGTCCTCCAGATTTATTTATTTTGTTCCAAATGGCAAAATGGCGCGTTTCTACAACAAAAACAAAGCTAAGCAACATGCTTTTGGAAAGATAAGAGTTAGTATCTTTTCAGTAACCCATTCCTATGAGTCACAGAACCACAGGTTTCCCTGCATGGTGGTAATATTGCTTTCCTTCGACACTTACTCATCAGAAAATTGGCTGCAACAGCAAAAAAGTTGAGAAACTTTAATGCAGTTTTCCATGACTTTGTTAGTAGATATAGACAACAGCAATGTTTAGGTGCTTACAGTTCTCCGTATTAACAATAGTTGCTATTGACTTTTTTTTTTATCATAGGCAGTTTATTGGGTATAAGTTGACATCTCAAAAATGGCTCTGATTTACATGTTCATGATTCATGACAGTGACCACTTTTTCATATACACGTTATATAATTGTTCATCTTTGGAAGAAAAAGTCTGTTTGGGATGTTTGTCAATTCTTATTCACGCCTTTTAAATAAGGTATAAACTACTTCCTACTGAATTAATGGAACAATTGTGTTTTAGACATCAACCTTATAACAAGTATGTGGCTTGCAAAGAGTTTGTTAAATCTGGAGATTTCACTTCACTCTGTTACCTGCTTCTTTCCCAGCACAGAAACATTTGGGTTTGATGAAACCTAAGTATATTGTTTGCTTTTCTTGCTTAAGATTTAAGATTAACACTGGAAAGTCATAGTGAAACCCTACATTATGAAGAGCTTTCCTGGGTTTGGAGAGATGGCCCAACAATTAAGAGACTGGATGCTGATCCAGAAGACCCAATTTTGACTCTCGGAACTCAGATAATAACTAAATACCTTTATTTAACTCCAGTTCCAGGATATCTGCCACCCTTTCTGGTATCCATGGGCACCGCAGACCCACAGTGCACAGTCAAACAAGCTGTAAAAACGCCGTAAAATAAAAGAAAACTGAAAAAAGAGAAGCTGTCCTGTGTTTTTTCTTTAGCTGTTTTCCAGCTTCTGTTTAGTCCTTATTCTAAGTGGAGTTTCTTCTGTGGTGTAAGACAAGAACTCACTGTCAGCGTTCTGTTCGGGTTGGCCCAGTGTCTCTCACACGATCTGTCACAGAGATTACCTTCTGTCATTGTGTCTTCAGGCTGCCTATACCAAGGACCAGGTTAACATACAAGCATGGCCCCATGACTTTATTCCATCAGCTTCAGTGTCTGTTTCTGTGTTAATAATAGCCAATTCTGGGGCTGGAGAGATGACTCAGCAGTTAGGAGTACTGACTGCTCTTCCAGAGGCCTGGGTTCAATTGACAACACCTGCATGGCAGCTCACAACTACCCATAACTACAGGTCTAGGGAATCCAATGGACACACATACAGGCAAAGCACCAATGTGCATAAAATAAGAACAAATTATTCACAAAATAAAGAATGTGCTATGCTGATCACTTAAGCATTTCATGTATTTTAAAAACAAAAACTGAAACAATCAATCTTTTCTCCTATTCTCAAGTATTTTCACAATTTATGGTCTTTGCTGCTGCACGAATTTTTATAATGTGGATAACATCATTGTACTTTTGATCACAATGATTCTGTACATCACTTTTGATAGGGTAGACAGTAACAAAGATGAACTTTGGGGAAAACACGCAAAGTAAAATAAACCATACACACAAAAATTTTATATGCTCCATTAATCTTTAGGATTTAATACAGAAAATGGAATGCACAGAAATACAAGGCAGAATGGTAATTTCCAGGAGTAGAGCAAGAGAGAGCAGTGCCAACCTGCAGTTACCTAAGACAAGTGAGCAGAGACACATAAGAACAGCATGGAGACTGTAGGAAACATCTGTGTAGGGAGACAGAAACTCTTACCGTGTGTTTTAGTAAATTAGTACAGGACACCTCTCTGCAGTGAGAGGGAAACTTTTAGCATGGCCATTAGCAAATTAGAAAATGGAAGTGAACATTGGTGAGCAACCTAATTTTCTTCACTGTATGAAACATTTCTCTCTCTATAAAAACATACATTAAACATAGAATTGCTTATTAAAATAAAAGTTTATACGGGAGAGCTAGTGAATACATTTTGTACAATGAATCAATTTATTGATGTTCTAAAAATCTATTTTTAAAATTAATAGGAAAAAAGGATAAGGGCATAAAATATTGAACTTTCTTATGATAGCGTTATGGATGTCTTTGTTTTCTAACCACTTGGGGTCTCTGCTGTTCTGTGTGGAATTTAGGATTATTTTTTCCAGCTCTATGGAGAGTAGCATTATAGTTTGATGGTGAGTGATATTGAATCAGTGGCTCACTTTTGGTAACGGAGTCATTTTTTATTATTTCTGCTAATCCATGAGCATAGGCTGTCATTCCATTTTCTATGATAGCTCTCTCTGTATCTTAACGTATTCACTGTAGGAATCTTTCACTATTACATGCTGGGCTAATTTTATTTTAATGGCATTTTGTTTTGTTTTTCATTACTGTGAGGCCTGTGTTGTGGTTCATTGGATAAAGATATATTTCATTTTCCCAGTGACCTGAGACCTACAGAATCGAGGGAGGGAACCAATTCCTTTTCGTTGTCCTCCGACCTATACACACCAATACCACCACCACCATCATACGCTCATGCTCTACCAATAAATATAAATAAATCGAATGGAAAATTGAACTAAAATGACATCATTCACCCTTTTTCTCCTCCCCTAACCCATAACACAACTCCTCATTCTAATTCTCCCCACTACGTCTCAAATGACAGCCACTATTTCTTTAATTACTCTTGTAATTTCCACATACATCACAACACATTCTTTTATTTTTATTCTTATGTGTACATACACACATATACATAAACAAATTAATATTTTAAAATGTACATTTTCTGCAAGATAGAATGGTGGCTCAGCAGTTAAGAGCAATAGCTGCTTTTGCTCAGAACCAGGGCTCTGTTCCCAGCATATAAAGGATGACTCACAATCATCATTGACTTCAGTTTCACGGAATCTGATTCCCTCTTCTCTCTAAACACCAGGCACAAACATGCTCTACATATACAGAGATGAGGGCAGGCAATTATACACGTAAAATAAATAATAGAATTTTTAAATGTCATTTGATCTTCATAAAGTATAAATTATAATTTATTTTTGATTGATATCAACCTATTATTACCTATTTATAGAAAAATCATCATCCAGTGTGAAACGGTAAGTCAATTTGGGCTTGATATTTTCCCAAGATCACTGATGAGCCAAGTTAACGAACATGATAATTCTTGATCTTTTATCTTTCTGTCAGACCTCAGGAGAAAATGCCCTACACAGTCATCAGCTTTACTGCTTACATATTTTAAATAAATTTGATTATAGAAAGTGTACCATAGATTTTACTATTTTGAGATAAAAGCAAATACTCTTTCTGTGACTAAAAGCATTCTCAGTTCTGAGTTTTTGTTACAATTATTTTAAAGTATTTTAAACACACATAAAATATTCTAATACTAGATATGCAAAGTCATTTTCCAACAAATATTACTACCCCATAATAATAATAAATAGCACCTCCGAAGGCCAGCTGATGGCTTCTCTGGAGTTAAATGTAACTTGCTTCTGCCATTACCATAATTTTTATTGCTATATAAATAATGCAAGAAAAATATCATACCTGAATGAGATCATCATAAAACAGCCAAGACAAAATGTACAAATACCTAGTGAACAGCACATAATGTTTCAGAATAAAATGGGACATAAATACCTAAACACTGTCATAAAAAGTTAATTATTAGTTTCACAGAAATTACTTGTTTATATAATTAGAACAATTAATTTCATTAAAATAAAACACTTGTATCTTTTCTTCTTATAGGCATGCCCAAACAAATATGCAAATTAGAATAATTCTTGTTAGTGTAAGACTGCAGTTTTAATTTATGTCAGACAACACTCTTTGGATAAAAAGGAATGATCAATAATGTTAATGAATGCTCTACTTCAATTGGATCATATTTACTCTTTCTTCATAACATGCTGTTGAATTAGGGACATGTGTGTCTGAGTGTGTGTGTGTGTGTGTGTGTGTAGGGGGTGTTGGGAAAGAGAGATATTGTGTACAAACAGGGTATGGGGAAAGGAGACTGTCTTGTAGAGCCATTAGAAAGTGTGGTATTTTATAGTACCTAAATTGAGGTGTTGGGGATTTGAAAACAGGAAAATGCAAGCACCAGCATCCAAAGCTTGGACAGAGCGCACATTCTCTGTGAATATATTACATATTCTAAGTTGTAAGCAGCAGCCTAAGGGAACAAACAGCAAGAGATGGATTTGCTATAATTGAGAGCTTGGAAATAATTCCCCAATACTAGTGCTTAGACCACAGGAGAGAGGCAGGTCTAATCCCCAGTGTTCCTCCTGAGCAGCTCTGGTGACAACCATTTTGGAAACATTGAAGATTGTTAGGGTTTGGGACCAATGATGATGTTACAATAATCTTACATAGTAAAAGTTATTTTGTCCCTCTCCCTAGCTAGAATTAGCTTACATCCTTCCTTCCAAACTACAGGACACAGAGTTTCAATACAAGCATCTTTAGAAAATGCTAATATTCTGTAAATTTTTATGCCCATCGCTATCTTTTCTATCAGTTTGGTAATATAAAATTAAATTGTAAAATGTTTCCCAAATGCAATTTTTAATTAGTTGGCATGAACAAAATGAAACATGATAATAATAATATGTTCAAACGTACACACATGTAAATGTTTGTATTTAAGTACATTTTGCAATGACAAAATCATGCTACTTAACATACACGTTACCTCATACACTTATCATTTTCATATTAATAACATTTTAATAGTCTGCACTTTGTAAGTTTCAGAAATATGAAATATTATTATTAATTGTATTTGATATGAGGTGCAATAATAAATCTCTTGAACTCAGTTTTTCTTACTGAAATTTTGTTAGAATATATTAATATATATATTTAGATAATTTTATCTTGTTATTATGATATTACACACACTTTAATGAACAATTAAGAAATATTAACAGTTGTCTAACTTTGTCTCTGGTTACAAAGCCATGATTATTCTTTTAATTTCCATCTCCTATTTATTGCATGTTTCTGTTGACTTTAGCATTCTGAATTTATTATTTAATGGCATGACTCCAAATTTTTCACAAGTGACCCTAAATGCTTTGCTATTTGTCCCCTTTAAATTTTGCTTTTTTACTCATTCTTCTTACAAATGTACGTGGACTTCTTCTGTCCTATTTGCAATCTCTCAAATAACCACATGAGGGCATTATTAATTATGAAAGCTTACTCGATTGCTTAGGCTTGTTCTTACCTAGCTCTTATAACTTGAATTAACCCATTCCTACTAATCTATGTGTTGCCTGGAGGCATAATTACCTCATCTATGTACTGTCCAATCTACTTTCCTACTTCTTCTGCTTCTGGCTGTTGATTTTGCCTTCTTCCCAGTGTTCTCTTTGCCTTAAAAATCCTGCCTAGCTATTGGCCATTTCGCTTTTTATTAAACCAACCATGATGGCATATCTTCACACAGTGGAAAGGAATAGTACACAACACAAACTTCACAAAAGTGGGATTTTTTTCTTTTCTTTATAAATTTTAATTTTTATGGCAAAGAGATTATTTTCTCACATAATCGTTTCCTCCTCCTCCACTCCTTCTAGGTTTCTCCATCTCCCTTCTCTTCCAAATCCACTCTCCCTGTTTCCTCTTCAGAAAGGAGCAGGCCTCCAAGAAATGACAGCCAAACAAAACAAGATACAGTAAGACAAGAAAAAAAAAAAAAAAACCTCATATCAAGGTTTGACAAGGCAACCCGAGACTGTAAAAAGAGTCTCCAAAACCAATAGCATCAAAACCAAAGCAAACAAACAAAAGCTCCCTGTACCCTCCTAGGAAAGCCCACCAATTCATAAAATATATGCAGAGGACCTGGTGTAGAAGGTTTCATGCTTGCCACCTCAGTCTCTATGAGCCCATGTGACTCCGGGAGACTTTATATATTTGTCTCATTTAGTTTTCAGGAACCACTTTTAGGATAGACGTCACAAGATAAGAGCTTGACATGAATATCTTTATGCTTTCCTTAAGTCCAGAATTTCTAGCCCCTTCTCACATTGTCTTAGAAGGATTTATCTTTTCAAATCTCAGGAATGCAGTTAAGAAGTATATATTCACTTCTTATCACAGGATCTATTTAGTACAAAATTTGTTTTGATTTGTTGAACTCCATTTCGACGGTTACTGGTTTAGGTCAAGTTTGTCAAGAAATGCCTCATATACAGAAACAAAGTGCTGTGGGATAATGCTCTTGTACACCATAAAGACTTGTCATTCATATTATTAGTTTAAAAAATGGTAATTGGCCAGGATCCAGGCAGTAAGTATAGGTGGAGCAACCAGACTACTTGAATTCGGGACAGTGGAAAGGCAGAGATGCAGTCATCATCCAGAAGCAGCTGAAGCAAGAAGAGAATGCATTACTGAGAAAAGGTACCAAGCCATAAGAACTGTGGGCTAATTTAAATTGTAAGAGGTAGTTAGTAAAAAGCCTGAACAATAGGCCAAACAGTTTAAATTTAAAAAAGCCTCTGTGTGTTTCTTTGGGACTGACTAGCAATGAGACTGGGCAGGACAGAAACGTCTGTCTACACAGAAGATGAACAGAGTAGCATAGCTAAGTCTCATTTAGGATAACAGTTTAGTCAAGACTATTTCTTTAAATGCTACTTCTTGAAAACCATTCATCGGGAATTCAATTAATAACTGTCAAATGACATGGACTTTGTTCATTCATCCTCTGATACCTCCAATGTATTATCATTGGAATGTCCAATGATGTCTAACAGTTTCCACCAAGACTGAAACATCCCATCCTACAGAGAAACTCTTTAATTAAGAAGGCAAACAACTCTAAATAGGTCCAGGAAGTCCCTGAACATGAGCAGATTCAGTATACCTCCTTGCTTCCAGAGTAAGCAATAAAAGCTGAGAATTCCTCTCCAACACAAAGAAGCTGCACTACAAAGAAGACTTGCAAAATGGAAAAGCTGAAAAGATACTGGCGTAGCTGCATGGAAGAAGCAGAAACCAATTGAGCTGCTTGGAAGAGATTTACCACAGTCACTAGGAAAGGTCACTCTCCAACTTGATGAACTGCATACAGGCTGTGCTGTGTGCTCCAGGTTCTCAACTTTGTGACCTGTCAACCGTCCTGGGGTGAACTTTGCTAATGAAGCTGATTTTTGGTCAGTTCTACACCTGTAAACAACCATCGCCCATATTCCTTTGTGTAACAGCAATAAAACTCCTTGCTTCATCATGTTGGACTTTGGTTTATCTGTACTTTAATCTGTTTTGCGCTCCCTATCTGGGGTAAGGTGGTGTGTGTTTGTCACACAGCAGAGGAAAGCATGAGAACCAATGTGGAAAAATCTCAACCCTTTAAAATGTCTTGACCATAAACAAGAATGACAAATATGAAACGCTAAAAGTTAAGTAACAAGATTCCTGTAAATATTTGGACTTTAAGGATTAGGAGCAGCATATATTCTTTCTCCTTAACAGACCATGCATTAGAAATATTTAGCTTGAGGAAAAAGTCAAACTTTCTTCAGAAGCAAATGAGTAAATGACACCTAACATACAAGTGAGAAGTAAGATGTACTCTAGGACATCCTCACTATGAATGGAAGGCCTGTCCATTTCTGAATGGAGATGGAGAAGTATATGGGGAGGGCTGTAGGTGAGGAAGGGGAGAATACGGAAGGAGAGGAGGGAAGGAAAACTGATTGGTGTATAAAATAAATGAAAGAAATCTGCGTGTAAAACTCTGCAATGGTTTAATTGTGTAGAATAGATGTTCTTAACAGTTTCTTCTATATATAAACAATACAATCCTGTATGGAAGAAAACGGCAGCTCAGCTTAAAAACAGTCAAACAGGTACAAGTTAACATACATAGGGAATGAGATAAGTGAGTGGGGGGCATACTTTCTGCAGTTTCTATATGTTGCACCTACTACTTAGAAAGGCAATACTGTTTGATATTCTTTATACTTTAATGCTATGAACCCAGACATGCTCGTTGGCCTAAAGTTTTGACAATAAATAAATTTTACTTTTTTTTTTAAATTTTGACTACAGTGAGTAAATCAGAGGACTTGTGAGGTGGTTAATATTAAATAATTGCCAATAGGATTACTCTCATAGTTCCAGTCATATAAATAGTGAAACCAACATGTTATCTATTGAATGTAGAGACACACACACTTCAAAACATGATCCAACATAATGGGATTTGGGATAGAAGAAGAGGTACTTTAGCCAAATTGAAGCATGTTACAGAAATATCAAGTCATCTGCCCTCAACACTGTGTATTAATATAAGTTCCTATTCAGAGTTTTTCAGTAAAAGTTCCAAAGACATCTCTCTACCCTCATATAAAAAACACAACCAGATAATTATATATAAAAGAACCATAATCATAAAGATAGATACTACAACCCACAAATGTAATTTAATTTTAAATTATAAAGTTTAAATTCGGTCATTTCGTCATAATCATATCACTAATTTATAAAGCACTCACAATATATAGATTACAGGAGTGGTTTTGTTATTGTTCCTCTTGAGGAAAAAAAAATCTAGATTCACCAAGAGATTTGTGGTTCCTTTTATTCTACATATTGGTCATCAGACTTAATTATGTCACTTCCCATGCATATAGATCTTTATCTCCAGATAGTGTGCACACTTGCAAGACCTTTTGGTTTTTGAAATGAAAGATAAGAATAATAACTACACAATACACAACAGCAACGGTTGTTCACAGTGGACCCAGTAGAATATTTAGAGAAGACTTTAATTATGACATTAACTGCATAAATAAGAAGGTCCATTTATTTGACTAGAAGAATCAGTAGAGGTGATATTAAAGCATAGATTTGAATTTTAACATCCTACTTTCTCAAGGGCTTATAAAAGAATTTTCAATGCCTCTATTTTGAATCATATTTTATTGATAAAATCATATATTATTATTAGAAGTTAATGAGGTAGAGATATGAGTTTGAATATTCTCTCTGTTTCCAATTGCGGCAATGTTATCAAAACTTTATTTACTAATTTATTTTTAAAGAATAATGGTTTATTTTGCTTTGTAATTTTAATTTTTGTTATTTAAAACAAGTTTTAATTTTAAATATATTTTTACATATTCTTCCTTTTCTCTATGCCCTTCTAGATCCTCTCCCCCTCCTCACTAGCCACTCAAATTTAACTTTTTCAAAAACCCAATAAAATATCCCCAAAACCGCAGTGGTGGCGCACGCCTTTAATCCCAGCACTCGGAAGGTGGATCTCTGTGAGTTCGAGACCAGACTGGTCTACAAGAGCTAGTTCCAGGAAAGGCTCTAAAGCTGCAGAGAAACCCTGTCTCGAAAAACCAAAAAAAAAAAAAAAAATCCCCCAAACCAATAAAAAATAAAACAACCCCCCCAAACCCTACCAAACTGTAATCAAATAAAACTACATACTTGCACACACAACCGATACCAAAACCAAATCCAAAACAAAACCAAAAACAATTAAACTGTGGAGTCCATTATTTGTTGGTCAGTTACTCTTGAACTTGAGATCTGCCCTGAAGTAACTTAGATCCCTCCTTTGGGAAAGCTGATTGGCCCTCTCCCAGCACATATAAATGGCATTTCAGTTGTTAATCTTTAGCCCAGTGGCTAGGTTTTCATTCATTCATTCTTAAATATAAGAAAGTAATGTATAATAAGATAAAACAAAATTTATTACATGAAAATAGGAAAAATCAACAGAGAGAAAAGGGCCCAAGAGAAGACACAAGATTCTGAAATCAACTTGTTCACATATACCTAGGAACCACATAAAAGCATAAAACAGTAAGCTACAATATAAATGTACCAGCCTAATGTAGACCAGAATTTTAAAAGGCTTGAGTGTTTAGGAAAGACAGCAGGGTTAATTGTCTCCTGAGTTTGACACAGTTCTCTTCTGCTTTGTCTTCATACACTTGCCCGGTCTCTGCCTTCGGTCATGGTTCTCAGCACAATGGGCCCTTCCTTTCATTAGAAGCTGAGCACCATTCAACTGTAGTTCCCAACCTCCAGAAATGGGAAACCGAATAATCCTCAGTAATAAAAACCAGTTCTTGGGTCTTTAGTTATAGTGACAGCAAGTGAATTAAAACAAATTTTATTAATGTTGTTGTTGTTTCTAAGAAAACTAACAGAAAAAATAATGGATTTGTTCTTGTAATTTCCTAATGTGAGCAAGTTTTGAATTCAAATACACTAGAGTGCCTCAAAGCTGAAGGCACTTAAAAAACAGTGATTCAAAAGCAGGGTGACAAGTACAGGAACTGTAAGTGGTTTTCTCAGTGAAGTTTGCATGCTGAAAATACTTGAGAACAAGTTTAGAGTAGATACACACAGAAAAGTAAACCATATCAACAGGAAGTCAAATTCAAGGACCTGTCAGTACTCTGACAAAGTTGGAAGCAGGACGATATTCAGTAAATCCAGAAGATTGGTTTTGTCACAGGTACTGAAGGATCATGAGTTTTAAACCTGTAATAAACAGTTTTCTATTTGGAATGCTGACTGTATTCTCATACATACTGCTTTAAGACACAAAACTGTAGGGTGAGTCAAGAAGAACTTCAGAGAGAGATCAAGCTCATTCCACTAAGGAAAGAATAGTTTTATGGAATTCCTGATCAATGGTCTGGAACAAGTTGCTTACATATTCTTTGCTATTTTCACATCTTGGAAAAAAGACTTGGCAATTATGCCCTGGAGTCAGAATCATATTATGAGATGCTCAAGTTGGAATATGGCTTTTCATTTCTCAAATCCTGACTGAAAATTTGTGCACATTACAGCAATGCTAGATGTAGAGGCTCTAAGAGGAATTTAGAACCATTGTCCCTATTCTTTATTTTTGTAAGTGCCACAACATAAAATTCATAATTGTTGTATGAATAAATAGAAAAGGATAGTAATTCATCTTTGTATATGGAAACATATTTCAAGATGTTGTGCCGTTTAGACTCAATCTCAAAGCTTTTTACAATTGCTAGAATTGTTTGAAAAGTTTAGAAATAAAAGAAGATACAAAGACCAAACCCTGACTCTTAACATTAGATTTATAAAAGCCAGGAGGCAACAGATAATACTAAGAATTCCAACAACAATAACAAAAGAAAAAAATCTTTTAACTTTGAAATAATAGACTAAAAGTAAAGAAATACGGTTTCTAGAGTATGTACTCTGCATTTTATCTATTCATTGATTTTGTTCATTTGCCTAACAAATACTATCAGTATTATAGTGTGTCTGGAAGTACATTAGGAAGGAGAGCTAATGCAATGCAGAGGTGATAAACAAGATTTCTAGATCACTGGAGTTTGCATTCCAGTATGGATAGTTGGAGAAGAAGTAACATTGTAAATAGTCATAGTGGTTAATAAGATCAGAAATGCCACCTGCACGTGGAGCCATCTGTGATGGTGTTGCAGAGGAAGATGGCCCTGAAGTCCTTGGCTTCTTGAAATTACTGCAGTGAACAAAATAATTATAATCATTTTAGTTTCTGTGGTTTGATGGTTTGATCTGTCTATGTGTTACTTTCATTGGTTAATAAAGAAACTGCCTTGGCCCTTTAAAGGACAGAAAATTAAGTAGGCAGAGTAGACAGAACATAATTGTGGGAGAAGGAAAGCAGAGTCAGGCAGACACCTCAGGCAGACGCCATGCCTCTCCTCTCTGAGACGGACGCAGGCTAAGGTCCTTCCTGGTAAGCCATCACCTCATGGTGCTACACAGATTACTAAATATGGGTTAAAGCAAGATATGAGAATTAGCCAATAAGAGGCTGAAACTAATGGGCCAGGCAGTGTTTAAAAGAATACAGTTTCTGTGTAATTATTCCAGGTAAAGCTAGCCAGTGGCCAGGGCCGGGTGACAGGAAGTGGCACGCAGCTCCTCACTACAGTGGTTTCAAAGCCTGGCACGACTGTGATTGGTGGAGATAAAAAGGCAGGACCAAGGGCATGTCAGATCACATAGAATTCTTGGTATGCCTGTATCATGCCAAGGGTTTATGAATAAAGTCTGAGAAGTACTATTGCTTCAGTGTGATAAAAAAGGTTAAAAGGAAATTGAAAAAATAAGAAATTAATAAGCCTAAACATCAAAGACTTAGATGGAGAGAAATAAAGCATAATAAGGTGGAGTTAGGTATCATTCTTATATTTAAAGGGGAAGGCACAAACATTTAAATTTATTAACACTGAAGGGATTTGGAGAGGATAAGTATATTTAAATATTTCTCTTGGAATGGAATATATAATTTGAAGGTGTTTCAGAAATAATGCAATAATTGAATGAGGATGTTATAAGGTATTAGATATCTAAACTCATTCTAAACAATAGAAGTTCATTGAACACTGTCTTAATACTCACTGGGTCACAAAAACACTTTGAACTAGAATAGGGACTATTTGAGAAGAAGAAAGGAACTTACTGGAGAGGAAGGAGAACCAAAGAGAATAGTGGGGATAATTATGAATGAAATACATTCAATGCATTATAAAATCACCATAAGGAGACCCAAGTTATGTATAATAAATATATGTTCATACAAACTGAAAGAAAAATAGAGTAATCTTGAGTATCTCTAAGGATATTTATCAAGACTTAACATGTCACACAATGAACTCAAAACTGCACTTAACGGAGGAAATGAAAATGTATGTTCATTCTTTTCTATCCTTCAAGAGTCAAAGCACATTAAACAAGGTCCCTGATTTTTGTCGGCAGTGCTATTTGTTAAAGCACCATCAGCCGGCACTCACTTTTTCTTTGACAGAGGAAGAAATCATGGAGTCCAGACATATTATTCCTATTTATTTGTAGCAACCATTGAGAGAAAGTTGGAAGATTTTAAAAGAATCATAGTGACAGCATACAATTTCCTGATTAAAAACAAATAAATAACCCCTTTACTAAAATTCTGTCTACACTGCTGACAATATTTGGAAAATGAAACCTTTAATAGCTAAGAAGTAAGCCAGTAGGCCAATCAACGTGTTTACCCAGAATCCTGTGTGTATACAGACAAGAGGAGACTACAATGTTCCAACACATCAGAAAGATGCGCACTTCTGTGTGCTCTTGACTCATAAAAGGTCACCCATTTTGTCCACAATAGAATATTTTATAACTTGTATATACTTCTTCTAAATTTTAAAGTACTGATTTATCATAAAATTTTAATTTCATAATGTGATTTGGTACAAATTAAAAGAAATAAGGTATTTTAAAGTTGAAGGAATACAGTATATTCTAAACCATCCATAATGAAATTGGCTTTTATTCTATATCTGCAGGGAACATATGTCACAAAGTTTTGGAAATGATAAATTACAACTTAGTAGGAAATACTTTAGATTCTTACATAAAAATCATTCCATTCTTATGATTAAGTCAAAAGATATTTCATATGTAGTAGTCAAAAATGAAATAACAGATTGTTGCAAGAAGGTGAACTTTGAATTGATAGCAATGCACACATGATTACAGAAATAATTTATTGAGAAATCCAAATGAAACTAATGGCAATATATTAAAAGAAAATTCAAATTTTAAGAATTAGTCTGGTCTAAAAAAAATCAGGATTTCATTTTTCAGAGTGTTGTATACATATCTTGCTTTTATAATCAAGTTTATGTTAAGTGCCCTTGAGCAATACATTGTTTGGTTTTATCTGATTTTTTAAATAATGATTCAAATAGCCAGTTTTCTTTCAGTCCTTTATTTTAGTTAACAATATATTGGCAAAATACATATCATTGTGTAGTTTACTTATATTCAGACCTACAAACTGTTGAAATTAATATATCATACCATATATAATACCATAAATAATAATGTATCATTTATTAGTATACTTATTAATTTCATAAAAATAAAATTGAGAGAACTAATAATTGATATAATATGATTTTACATATATAATTTTATAAAATTAATATATCATACTATATCATATCATACATTGTAATTTATAAATTATTAGTTCTTTCAATTTTATTTGAATTGTGTGAAATATTCACTTGTTTCCAATTATGAAATAACAATCATCTGCATGTTTACTATGCAATAATCCCTTGATAATTAGGTGTGTGGGACTTTACTGTGGTGAGTTACATCAGGTAACAGCAATTTATTTCCCAAAATTTAGCTACCAAACCGCACTTCTACCTAAAATGTTTTTATGAGCAAACTCATCCACATCACAGCTCATCATTAAACCCAGTACAAGAACTTGAGCAGGGCAAGTACCTGTAGCTAGGTAACTAGAGAAGCCATAGAGGAGTGATGCTTTCTGGCTTGCTTAGTCTGCTTATAAAGCCCAGGAGTGATGTCCCAGGGATGGCACCAAGGACAGAGGGCTGTGCCCCAGTAAATCATTAATTACGACAGTGCTCTACAGCTCCGCTTTATGGAGGCACTTCCTTAGCTGAGGTTCCTTCCTCTCAAATGTTGCTATCTTTTGTCAAGTTGACATAAAGTATCTAGCACAAAATGATAAAGTGAATTAATATAATTAGCATTTATGAGCCTCTGCATCTATTTCTGTGTTTATGAGGCTTTGGTGTTTCTTTCATGAATGACTTGTTCATAATCCTTGTCAACGTTCCATTGCTATTTGTCTCTTAATTCTCTCAGTGCACATCAGATATATTTAGGTACAATGTGTTATAAGTGATTGGCATTCATGTAACAACTTCTAGATTTGGTCCTACTTTAAATTTGTTTTATGGTAAAATATGATGAAGAGGTTTTTTTTTTAATTTTAGATTTAAGCCATATATGTTACTTTTGGTGTGATGGCTCAGATATGTAATCACACAATCAAAGAGGTTGAAGCGGGATGATTTCCATTTGTGTAAAGCCAACTTGGAATACTTAGTGAGTTTCAGTACATGAGCAAGAAAACGAGACAGACTCAAGGTAAAAAAAAAGTTTAACATTATATATTCTTAGATAACTATATTAAAATATACTTGTGAGAAATTAAACAAAAGATGTCATGTGCCTTTCAACAGATGTTCCAATTGTATCAACGTGAAAAGCTGAGGGTTAGTGACATAAGGATTCATCATTCATTCCCAGCTATGGAATGATCCTTCACCTTATCCACAAATAGCCATACTGCCTTTCATTTCTTTCCTCATTCCTTAATATGTTATGTTACCCTGCTCTGTATGCTTGCAATTTCAGTTTTGAAATTTAAGTATATTACAAACCATGTAAAACTTAGATATTTTCTATTCTCATTCAAACTTAATTCTCTAGGCATTTATCTAGCCCAAAGTGTTTAATAAAGAATACTCCTTCTTGCTCTGCTTCTTGATACCAAAAGACAAAGCATGTCCCCTTTGCAAGATAATTGCATCACTTTATTTGTATCTAACATGAGTGAAATTGCTATAAACATTTCTGTACAAGTTTTATGTGGAAACATAAATGTCACTTGTTGGCAATAAATGTTCATTGATACAGTAACTAGATTAAATAGCAACAGAGAATTTAAATTTTAAAGAAACTATTAAAATATTTTCCCAAATCACTGCATCTAACAACATTACCAGAAACATATGATTAATGTCATTTCCCTACATCCCTATTGGTATTGCTACTACCATTTTTAGTTGTTTTGATGAGGAACAGTGATTATTCATTTTAGTTTTAATTTGCATTTCTGTAGTAGTTAACCAAATGAGAATCCTTTCACCTTATAATCTGTTACAAGAGAGTGATGTCTTTCACTATATAGTTAGGAGATTTTACTGTTGAAAATTTTAGAGTTTACTTGAGACATATTCTTTATATCAACTGCAGTTAACTATTATCTTCAGTTTGATGGGCTTGAATCTAGGCATGCAACTATGAAATCATCAACACCTTGAAAACAATAAATGTAGCCATCAATTACACTTGCAAAAAATTCTCCATTGTCTCTAGCCTTCCCAACTTTCTGTCTGTCTGTCTGTCTGTCTGTCTGTCTCTGTGTGTGTGTGTGTTTGTGTGTGTGTGTGTGTGTGTGTGTGTGTGTCTTTGAACAACATAACAGTCAAACCATAAGAATCAAGTGTACAATATGGTATTGCTAACTATGGCTACATAAAACCTTGTGTTATTATCATTCCATTCTCCATTTCCATGAGTTTGACTTTATTTCACCCTTTAAGGTAGACTATTTCCACTTTCTATAATAAACAGAGCCTGCACATTTGTTTCCCATTTACCCTGGTCCAAATAATCACTGTATTAAATACAACAATTAATTATTATAACGTTTGGCAGATGCCTCATGCATATTTCTAGCTAGCGCTTATATCTGAAATTAACCTATTTCTATTAATCATGGTACCACTACAAGGCAGTGGTTTACCAGGAAGTTTCTGGCATCTTTCTCCTTTAGCAGGTATATGACACCTCTCCGAATCCATCTTCTTTCTTTCTGCATTCAGTTTAATTTTCCCGACTACCTATATTTTTCCCTGTTATTGGCTAAAGTAGCTTCTTTATTAACCAATGGTAATAAAACATATTCATAGCATATGGAGGGGAATCCCACATCAATAGGTTCTTCAGATCAGTTCACGAAACACAAATTCTGGGATATTTTGCCCTTTTAAGGTTGAATTAGTCTTCTACCTTTGTTATTTTTTGTTACTAAAACAACATATTATTACAAAATCAGAAAGGGTAAAAGACTTAGTTTTAGTGCACAGTTCAAGGTGTTAAGGGCTTGAAGCAATTGATCACACTCAGCACTATCAAGACACAGAGCAGGATGAATGCATACTTTCTCCCGTATTTTATACAGTCTGGTATGCCCGGCCAAAAAATGGTCTCACCCATTGTTAGAAGTTTCTGTCCTGCCAGTTCCCACAATCATTAAGTCCCAGTGAAATCACACAGAGGTCTACATTAGTTATAAACTGATTGGTCCATTAGCTCAGACTTCTTATTAACTCTTATAACTTATAATAGCCCATTATTCTTGGCTATGCTAGCCACGTGGCTTGGTACCTTATTCAGCAAGACAGTCACATCTTACTTCTGTGGATGGGTTATGGCTGTGAGCCAAGCTTTTCTCTCCCCAGAATTCTCCTGTTCTTGTCACCCTGACTCTACTTCCTGCCTGGTTATCCCACTGATACTTTCTGCCTGGCTATTGGCTAATAAACATTTTATTAAAATACATTGACAGGGTACAAACCATTTTCCCACAGCAACCCATCACTAAGGTGGCTCTGCCTACATCGGTTTATCAAGAAAACTCCAAAGAATAATGAGAGAACTCTCTCCCAAGTAAGTCGAGAGCTCTTCAGATTAACTATTGACAGTAACCCTCACATAATTCTTCAGTACACCTTATTTCTTTAATCTATTCATCTGTCTATGAATATTTAGTTTTACAGATATGGGCTATTGTAAATACTACTACAACCAATGTGGGAACACAGGTATCTCTGAGATATTGAGTTCATGGTCATTTTACCCAGGATATGGTATTCAAAATGGAACTGCTAGATCTTAAGAGCTAATGTTCTTAATTTGTTAACTTTGTTTATCAGTTATTACCATTGTACTTTTGTACAATTCTGAATGAATATTCCAATTTTTTCATTTCTTATCAATTTTTTTTATTTTAGATCTGTGTAACAGGTATAAGGTAATATCTTCTGATGGCTTTGTCTTACATTTCATTAATGATTTTGTACGTTCTCTTCCATGTCCCTCTTGGTTACTGTGACTCTTTTATGGAAAAACATTTAATTAGACTAGATTTAAAAGCCTTAGTGTCTCATGAACTATATATCCTCACTTGACTGCTCATGCTATTTTTAGAAAAAAAATGCTTACTCTCTTTATACTTCTAAATATGCACTTTAAATTCTATGTAGGTTTGTGAGTTTTTAAGCTTTTAAGTTTTTAAATATATATGTAATACACACACATACATACACAGATATATATATATATATATATATATATATATAGAGAGAGAGAGAGAGAGAGAGAGAGAGAGATGATATTTTTGAGAACTGTCTTTTGATATTGTGCTCACAAATATGCTCTGCTAGATTTGTTGACTCCCCATAGGAAGCCTTACCTACTCTGAGGAGTGGATAAAAGGTAGGATGGGGTATGGGGGGAGGTAAAGGAAAAAGGAGGAGAGGTAGTAGGAAATGGATTTGGCATGCAAAATGAGAAATGATAGTTGTTTTAAAATAAATTTAAAAATATTTCTTTTAAATATTTCATTAGGTGTATTTTAAATATTTAAAATAATTTTATATATTTAGATATATTTCTTTATCCTCTTTTAAAAATTCATCTTTTAATATTACTTCTTTTTACTGGATGTTTTAGTTGAATATCTGTCTGTTTGATACATTTAGCTGTGATATCCATAGAGGTCAGAAGAGGGTATCAGATCCTCTGGAACTGGAGCCCCAGATAATTGTGGCAGCTTCATGTAGGTGGCAGGGTATCAAGTTTTGATCCTCTATATGACTAGCCAATTACCTTAACTACAGAGGCATCTCTCCAGCTCATATTGTCCTTTTCTTAAAGCCTTATATTATTCTGTACGCTTTCACTTAGCTGAATTTGTGAAAATTGTTACTATGAGAGCAAATAGTTTAATTTTTTTCTTCTAGCTTTTGGAAATTCCATGTCCCATATCTCCCCTGTATATTGCTGTGTGCTTAAAGATGTAGACCATTAAATCTTGTTGGACAGTTTAATATTTAATTATCCTTTTACTACCTTAAGTTCTGTTTTGTCTATTATTAATTTAATGTCTTTAATGTATTTTGCAACTTCATCTGTATCATGAGTTTCTTTTAAACACATAATTGTTATTTTTAAAATGCATACTGATTATATCTTACCTAAAGGATTTAATTCATATGTATTGTTGTGAATAGCAACTGCATACCTTATAATTTCATAATCTTATTGGTGGTTTGATGCATCCTGTTTTGTCAAATATTCTTTTTGTGTGTGTTTTCCCTTTTTAATATTAGGTAACATTATTGTAATCTTTCATTATATTTTCCATTTTACTTTGAAAATAAGCACACATATTTTCTGTATTCCAAGACTTTTTCTCATATGTATTTAACACAATATGCCTATTTTTAAGAAATACTTTACTTTTACTGAAAACCAGTACCCAAACCTGTGCAAGTGCTGAATATTTCCTCAGAATCTTTTGTCTGTATAATCATTGTTTAATAGACCTATTGATTCTGAATTTAAATACTATATTTTGAAGTCCTAGAAATATTGCTTGGTTTCTGCTTAAAAAGAGAAAGGCTCATTAGTATCCTCTGCTTTTGTATTACTATTTTATCAATTTAGTCATATTAAAATTATTTCACATTCTGCATCTGATTTATCTGATGTAGTCTATAGTTTCTTTGGAGTAGATATCCAATGATTTGTCTATTGTCTCAGTATTATTTACCATGGCTTATTAGCTCTTGGATGCTGTTTATGTCCTTTTAATTTATTGTGTAATCATTTTCTAGAACTAAATGTAACAGCTAATTTTCCTCTATTCGTTGTCTAAGAAGAATGAATATAGAAGATCTACTTACAGTTTCTACTTACAGCTTTAGACAACACAGTTTCTATGATGATTTCTGCAGAATGGCATAAGTATGTCTGGGGAGTTAGGAGTTTTCAACCTATAGTGTTGCAGGATATTTGATTACACTGTGTGAAGATGTCGCTGCTTCACCTCAACTGCCTATGGCACCTTCTGATTGGTTTAATAAAGAGCTGAATGGCCAATAGCTGGGCAGGAGAGGATAGGTGGGACTTCTGGAGAGACAAAAGAATTTGGGGGAAGAATGTGAAGGTTGGAGGTTTGCAATCCAGACTCAGAGGAAGGTGTTGTACTGTAATGGTGAGAGGTAACAGCCATGTGGCAGAACATAGATGAATGTAAATGACTTAATTTAAGGAGCTGTTGGGAATAAGCCTAAGCGAAGGCCAAGCTTTCATAAATATTAAGAAGTCTCCATGGCAGCATTTTTGGGAACTGGCAGTCCAAAGAGAGACTATAGCTTCTGACTTCTTCACCTCAACTTAATGCCTAGTCAGGCAGCTTCACTCTGTTCTGCATCCGAAGTGCATGGTTTCCATGACAACAGTTGCAGCAGTTGCTGTTGCATGCATTCACATTTAGTCACAGATCCCTGTCACTCATTCCAAAAGGAAAAATTAATAAATCAATCAGGAATAAATATAATAATTATTTTTATTAATTAGGACTGTTTATGAATCAAATTGTTACCTATAAAAATTCCAACTACATCTATTTATTCTACATTGCTGTTTTAAGTTTTATTTGAGTTAGAAATAAAACTACATATCCTTTTATTGTTTGTGCTAGTATTTTGCTATATTGGATTAAGCTTAGGAGTTTATATCATGCAAGCCCTCTACCATTAATCTGTATTATAGTCTTTATTATCACTGCATTATTGTTATTACTAATTATTTATGTTGAAACAGAGTCTTGGAAACTTTACAAGATACTTGTAAACTTGGAAACTTGACCTCTGTAAGTATAAACCATAATTGTTAAACCTGCTTTCTCAGCTTCCTAAACAGCTGATGCTATATACTTGTGTCACCAGCCCTGGTATTAAATTTTACTAATGAATTAAGATGTCTAGGTTAGAAATAACTTCAAGTTCCTATGTTTAGATTTATTCTCTCAATTATGAAAGTGTGGAATGAAATGCACTTGATAGTCTAAGCCATTAATCATCTCCATTTTCTGGTATATTTCCTAACACAGTATACACTTGCATGTTCCACTTGTCTTTCAGTTATAAGTAATAAAAGAAATGATTAAAAAGAGATGTTTCATACTATCAGTTCCATAGGCCCATTATACCACTTGTTATGATTTTAAAATATTTTTGTTAATACATTATGAATTTTATAAATTGTATTTCGATAATATGCATCCCATTACCCATTTTCTCTTCATGCACCCCTTTTTAATACCTACCAAATTTTATGTCTTAATCTATTTGTTGTTAAACCCATTGAATCAAATTGGTACTGTATCTATTCTCCTAAAATGTGACCATGCCCTGGATAGTGTTAAGACTTCCCTAAGTTTACCCTTTCTCCCATCATTCTCAGCCAGACTGAGCCCAAATCTGAATCAATCTGAAACACAGACTTCAGGTAATACTCCTGGCCTATCCCACAAATAGTCCACAATGACAAAGATGTTTTATTCCATCATATATTTTGGATATCAACAAAAATTTTTCACTCTCTACTAGGTGTCATTTTCAATAATAAAAATATGATGAGAGAGAGACTCTGAGCTTCTTTTCCACATTATAAAAGCCAGAAATTATCTTCCATTTAACATGGGAGTGTTCAGATTTCATATAAAAGGAATAAAGCATGGATTCTTCACTTCTAAATCATAAAACCTGACCAGAAGCACACAAATACACTGATAAAAAGTGATATAAAGTAACAGTCATGTAATATTAACACAAAGCATGAATGCTGGAAACAGGGTTTTAGGGTTTTATTTTTTTAACCATAACAAGAAGTTTTTCACAACTGGATGAAATTTTCAACTGTTATGCTGAGACATACATTATCTTATGAACATTTTGATAATAAAATTGAAAGACATCCGAGTTAACTGGTAGATTTACATTTGAGAGAGAAACACACTGAAGAATCAACCAGGAAGTTCTTCATCAAAGGCAGAAAACCAATAAAGCCCACTTATAGATGATTGTTTGATAAATTAATTGTGCACAACAAAGAAAAAAATGTAAATTGGGTGCAGTTGAATTGACTGTACTTATCTTACTGTGACAAACAGGCAATAGCTTTCCATTAAAATATATATAAAACAAAGGTCACAAGAAGTTTATGGCTGTAATGTTCCTTCATTATCCAATTTATTCACCTTCTTCTACTTTTTAAAAAGAGGTTTATTTTTTTTTATTTTAGAGCATATTCAGTTTTCATTCAGCTAAAAGAAACAGCAGGGCTCTCTTGAAACTGCCACCAATGATTTATTAAACTCATTTTCTATTCATTTGTTTATAGATCAAATGCAGAAAGGAAGGCTCAACAATATTGAGCATATTAAATAAAAAAAAAAAACACAAACACTAAGTATTTCAGCTTTCCATTGTGCTGGGTTAGATATTCTGGAAGAATGACAATAATTGTATGCTTTGATGCAACTCCTCAAATCAATATAGCCACTTAGTACAAGGTAGGCATTTCTGCATGCTTAACACTGGCATTCATTCCCACTATGACATTCAGGTGAATGTGTTTCATTGCAGACTTGAGAAAATAGATAAATTAGCTTTTTATTGACAGTTTGCTAGCTGTTATAAATGGGATGCTATTAATCTTCTGTTTGCTGTAACAGCAGTCTTCACATTGGCTGAACGTTTACTCTGTCAGTAAAATATGTTGTTTTGACTACTCTGTTTATGAATAACAAAATACATCTCTCACAACGTACATTACAAAATACATGAAAATCACAAAATAGCTATTTAAAATGAGTGGTAAACTCATGTCAAAAAGAGACATCCTGCCCTTTTCTTCCCATACTGTATGGATCACCTTTTCACCATATCTGCATATCATTTTGAAGAGTGGCATTCTATAAGCACTGTGTTCTTGAGGGTTTCAGCAAACAGTTGAAAACAACCACACATGGTCACAAACTAAAACATTACTGGATTCTGATGGATCTCTTCCCATTAGAAGGATTTCGTTAATATCTGTGTTCTATGAGTAGTATGGCCATATAATATTATTTCCTCAATCTAATATTATCACAGGGTGTACTAGACATTCCATATCATTTTATTTTTTAATAATTATATTGGTTTAAGGCAGAATGGTTTTCATAGGTTAATATATTCGCCTACTTGACCCCTTGCTGATGCAGCAACTTGGGAAGAATTAGGAGGTGTGTCACTATGGGCAGGCTTTGAGGTTTTAAGACTCTGCTCTATTATCTCTGCCTCATGGCTGTATCTGAATATGGAAGCTCTCAGCTACGACTACAGTAACATGCCTCCCTGCCGTTGACATGATGATCATGGGTTCTAACCCTCTGAAACTGTCAGCCGCAAATATAGTCTTTCACCTGTAAGTTGAATTGGTCAACTTTATCCCCACAGTAGACAAGTAACTAAAACAACAACATTCTTAAAAATTAGTTATTTGTTCCCAAAAGATATAACATATAGCAAGGGGCTGAACTCTAATTCCAATGTATCCGCAATTCATCAGATATAGGGTGACCATTACCATGTGATCTCACTTGTGTGCAGAAACTAAAACTGGGAAATTACCAGGATTAGTAGAATAGTTATTACCAGCGTCAGAGATTCAGGAGAAAGCATGAAGACAATGCACAATGTGAACAGAGTTTCAGGCAGATAAGAGGAATAAGCCTTTAATATCTACTGCACTGCATGTTGTTATTCATCATCATATGTTTGTGCTTCAAAGTTCTTCACAATATAAAATAAGTCATCACTAAAAGTAATGGGTAATTGAGATGATGGATATTCTAATTAGCTTGAATTAATCATTCCACACTGGGAGCACAGTAGTGTAACATAATACCATGAAAATATATTTGTGATTTATTACATGAAAATAATAATAGTTTCAAAATATTAATATTCAATGTATAGGTAAATAATTTCTAGCCTCTGTCATTTATAGAGCTTTGACTTTACTTTCAGTGGTCATAAATATCTCATTTCCTGAATAACCAATAGGGGCCATATGTTTCCACTTCCATAAACAATAATAACCAAATCATGTGGAGGGTTAAATTACAATGGAGGTATGCATAGCTAGCTTAGAAATTTTTAGTCACTATTTTTTAGTTAAAAACAGAATTGCATGATTCATTAATCCTACTACCAGGTATATCTCGAATGGAATTGAAATAAGTGTGTAAAAAGGATGTGTACAATCTCATAATCTGTCCAGAATTCATAATATGTAGAAAATGAAAACAACTAAGGATCTCTTGGATAAAGACTGGATAGAGAAAATAAAATAAAGATAATAAAATTCGAATCAGCCATAAAGAAGAATGAAATCCTATCATCTACGACAGTGTAAATAAATCTACAGATCATTTTACCTACCAAGCAAAATAAGCCAGGCATAGAAATACAAACCCTTTATAGAGTCAGTAATGCAGAGAAACCAAAGCACTTATTTTTTACAAAAGTTGACATTGAATCATGGCTACCCTAAGATAGAAGAGCAGGAGAGAAGGTTGGAGAGAGGTCACATAGGATCAAGTCACAAGTAAACAGAAGCAAGTGTTGGCATATTGATGTTACTATAAATAATATAATTATTTTCAAAAGACTATAAGAATGGATTTTGATAACTTTTACTATATATAAATGATAAATACATGAGGAAATAGATGTGTTTAATATGATTTCAGTTTACATATTTCATTTTCTTCTGTTATGCCTAACTGGTATTTACATTTATATTTTTATATATAAACTTAAATTAGAATCAGAATCACTAAAGCATTAGTTATCATAATAAGGATTTTTAGATGCTAGCCACATCGACACTAAAATCTTCCATAGTTTTACATTCCTAACATAATTTATATAACTGTAAAAGTGGGAAAATTTTAGCATTTCTTTTAGCTTTCTTGAAGGCAAGGATACTCAGAAGGTTAACATCATGCACCCATGAAGTTCACATAATAGAAAGATAGAACCCACTCAAAAAGTTGTTCACTGTTCTCCACTCTTGGGCTGTAGCATACTATGTGTATACACACATAAGTACACATGCACACACACACACACACATCAAGCAATAAATAAATGTAATTTAAAATGTCTGTAAAGATTTTTTTCAAACAACTGTCCTGTGTCAGAGTTTCACATTAACAGTCTGGCATATTTGTAGTAAAAACATGTTGCTTAATATGTATGCCATGTATATTCTAAAAAGGCTATAATGTATCTTTTGAATATTTGATAAATTACAATTGTCTGGGTAATTAGTATATACCTAGAATAAAGACTTTAGCCACACATAGCAAGATATGTAAGAAAAAGACATTCATTTATTTAAGAATTAATTTAACACACTGAAAAGCTAATCATAAAATGAAAGGAACATTGTATTTTATAACAATTTAAACTATATTCATCCTAATTTTTTATTGTGACCATTGGGCGTTGTTTCATGCAAGAAATGTTATTTCCCATGCAGACAAGTGCGGATTGCGTTGGGCACAGAAAGATGTGAGCGTTGAACTTCTATAGACAAAGTGAATGACAAACACACAATTTTCAAACACAAGATTTGATTACAAAATCATGTTATGTATTATACTTTTAAAAATGTCTAGAATCTTTTAACCTGAAAGTTTAATAAAGGATATGTCAATTTAATAAACTTTTTTGTCTTTATTACCAAGCAAAATGAAAGCAAAAATTGGATATATCTTATTGAAGATCCTGAAGAACAAATAGCAAGTCTGGACACTGCAAACATAATAAAATATTATGGTAGTTTGAATAAGAATACAACCCCAGAGGCTCATATATGTAAATGCTTAGTAATTAGAGGGTGCAAATCTCTGAAAGGATTAGGATGTGTGACCTTGTTGGAGAAAATAAGTATATTACCAGACCCCCCTCCCTCCCCTTCCCTCTTTTATACAGAGAAACAAAAAAAAAAAGAAAAGAAAAAGGAAAACCAATATACCATTATATATCTTCAATGCACAGCAAATATGGAGACATGAATATTAGGATCCTTCATAATTTGTTTAATTGTGATCTTTAGCTTGGTATAATTTTATACTTATATTTGTTTTGAATTGTTATTATATTACAGTATATTTCATAGAGACTCAGGGCGAGAGTTTCATCTTAATATTTCATGCCCATTGAATGTTAATGAAAAGTGGTCAGTCCTAAACACATATAAATACAAGCAACATTAAATGGACTTGAAAGTTTTTTAATGTACATGTGTATGTGTACATGAACTAAAATCAGTTATACATATGTATGTGTGAAATGATAATGTGTGCAATGGTAATGGTTGTGTATATATAATAATGATGATTATAATATGTGTGTAAAGATAATAATTATTGTTGGGCTGTGGTGGCACATGTATTAAATACAAGTTCTCAGGAAACAGAGACAGGCAGATCTCTGTAAGTTCAAGGACAGCCTGATCTACAATGTGAGTTCCAGGACAAGCTACAAATCTACAGAGAAACCCTGTCTCAAAAACCAAAAAATCTATTGTAATATGTGTGCATATAACAATAATATTGAAGAAGATGTCTTGTTCAGAGAAAGTTCTCTTCTGTGCCAATGAGTTTGAGGATGTTCCTTGCTCTCTTCTCTATCATTTATAGTGTATCAAATCTTATCTTAAGATCTTTGATCCATTTGGATTTTAGTTTTATGCAGAGTGAGAAAAAGGATTGAATTTCATAATTCTACATGTAGCTATCCGGGTTAATCAGCATCATTTATTGAAAATGCTCTTTTTTTTCTCCAGTTTGTCTTGTTAGCTATGTTGTCAAAATTCAGGGAGTAGTAGGAATTGTGGATATACTCTATTTGTCAATGAGTCATTTTATGTCAGTACCGTGCTGTTTTTATGACTTTATTTCTGTACTATAACATGGAAATATGGATGGTGATATTTTCAGTAGTTCTGTTGTACAGAATTCTTTGGTAAACAGATCCTGGGTCTGTTGTGTTTCCATATCAAATTTGATGTTTTTAAAATTGCTTTGGAGAATTGTACTGGGTTTTTATTGGCGTTGTGTTGACTCTTTAGACTGATTTCTGTAGGAAAGGATAGACAGTGCCACAATATTTACCCTACTAGCATATGAGTATAGGAGGGCTTTCCATCTTCTGGTATCTTCTTGAGTTAAGATGACAATGCATGTATTAAGACCAAAATTAATAAAAGGGATTTCATGAACCTCAATCGTTTATATGCTGTAAAAGGAGTTTCTATTTGTAGTAGATGATGAACAACACATAGATCACAATTGGCCAAGGTGCAGAGAAGAAGATATTGCAAAGTGATTAACCAAGAATGTAACATAGATCCTGTAACCCCTCTTCAAAAGCTCAGGGATCACTGCAGAAGAGAAGCTAGGAAGAGTGTAAGAACCAGGAGCAATAGATGTGACTACAAAAAAAAACAGTGTCTTCTGGCTACAGTACAATAGCTGAATGAATGGATATCAGAATGAGAAATTCTCATGAAACAATAAGTTTCAACTATAAATAATCAAAGGTAATACTATAGAAATTAAGATGCACATATATTACAAATCAGACATTATTTTGGAAAAAAATTATATATTTCTAATGATGACTATTTTCATCATGTTTAATCTTTACCCTTAATCTAAAGTTGAAGCACCTAACAAGTGTAAGAAAAGTGCTAGGCAATCTTTGTAGTTTTACATTTTGAAATTACAAGCAGGTTAAGAAGAATACCATTTAAATAGCATTATGACAGAAGCAGTGGATTCCCCCACGAAAAATGAACATTTTCAGGAAAGCCTGTGACAAGTGAGAAGCTGCCAGACTCCCTCCAGAGATGGTGCCTGTTGCCAGTCTCCGCAATCCATTTTGCATGGTCTCTCAATGTTTAATGTGCAGAACATTCACATTTGTTGACCCAGTGCTTTCAATTACCCCCCTTTGCTTGACCTGATATTTAACGTGCCACAGGACTGACAATGCAACATGAAAACACTCTCCCTCTCACTCCATTTATACCTAGTGCTATCACGTGTACTGCTCTTCTGGGAAGATCACAATCTGTGTTATAGTCTGCAATATATTCTTCTAAATGTGTTTCAGTACTTGGACTGAAATTCAGTATATATATGAGTATAGAATACAGACACACACACACACATACATACACACACACACACACACACACACACACACACACACACACACACACACTTCCTCCAAGGAGTTAACAGATCTTTATTTCTTATATTTGTGACTTGCACAAAATTTACTCATTGACGTTAAAAAAAAAAAAAAAACTGGAAGTTCCTAAGTGGTATAAATACTACACACAACGTTAACACCAAAAGTGATTCTATGAATTTGGGATATTCATATAGTAAAGAAGTGATTAAATGAAGCTACAAGTGCTAATTAGCTACATTAGTTATTTGCTTTTATTTATAGATGCATCAATAAGTGTTTTGTGTTTGTTTGATCTTTTAAAACAGAGACAAGTAACATTTCTGTTTAAGGTCAATATGTGATTGTAACTGTAGTGACATCTCTTTTATCAACATGACTGTCTTTGTGTTCAGTGCACAAGGTATAAAATTGCAATGTCTTCTTAGTAGACTTTTCCTTTAATTAGTATGTGGTTTCCATCCCTATGTCTTATGATTAGTTTTGATTTGAAGTTTATTTTGTCAGATATCAAAACAGCTATACAAACCTGCCTTTTAGGTCTTTTCATTAGAATATCGTTTTCCATTTTTTTTTTACCCTGAGTTGTTTTCTGTCTTTGATTTTTAGCTGTGTCTTCAATGCAAGAGGATGTTGAATAATATTTTCAAATCCAAGGTGCTAGTTTATGTCTTTTCATTGAGAAATTGAGACTATTGGATTTGAGAGTTACCAATGATCAGTATTTATTGATTTCTGTTATTTTGTTTTTATGATGTATAGGTTTCCCCTCTTAGTTTTTAGTTTGACATTATTTATTCCTTTGTTTTCTTGTTTGTGATTAAACTCTTCAAATTAGTTTTCCTTCTAGGAAGATGGACGCTAAAAAGAAATCCCACACTAGCTCAGAATTTAGTATAATAAAGGGTTATTTATTTTAGGGTAGACTCACTCATCACAGGTCTCTGCTTGAAGGGGAACCTCAACGGAATCCCGCAGCCAGAAGAGCGAGCTACCACGAACTTTACATGGGCATTTATAGTATAAGAGGCCACGTACAAGTGGGTGGGTAACTTAAAGGCAACTGGCTATAAGAATTCATACAGCACTTCTAGAGCCCTGTAGAGCTAGATTTTTAGATAGTTACTGCTTAAATTTCCTTTTTTCATAGGAAGTTCTTCATTCTCTGTTCTTTGTAAGTTTTACTGGGTATCTTAGTTTGCAATGGCATATCTGGTCTCTTAGACTTCACAGAACATCTAAAAGTACTTGTAGCTTTTAGCATCTCAACTGAGTAGTCAAGTGTTATTCTAATGGGTATGTCTTTATTTATTAGTTGGTCTAGTATACAATGTTAAATCAAGGTGCATCCATGTATCTTGAACAGAAACTGTAAAGTGAACAAAACTGGAAAAGAAACCCCACAAAGCTAGCCACTGGCCTCTTGGGAGTAGAATTACAGCATTCTGTCTTTTATCTCTATACATTTTGTTTCAAAATCTGAAAACTTAAGATAGCAAATTCAGGAAATTTTATATAAAATATATTACATCTTTATTTTAGTATAGTTTTTTGATTACAGAATCTCCTACAAATGGCATCTGTGGTGGCAGAAATAATAATATTCGCTATAAATCACTGTAACTGTACTCTGTGCTCCCCACTCTTTCGGTCCCTATGACCTTTCTGCTCTTTTCATGAGAACTGAATGCACATGCTGATGACAGAGCAAACACAATTCCAGTTTAATCCAGTTCCAACTGATCATCTTCTCAAGCAGCTATGACTTAATAATTACTTTTAATCACTTAAGTTGTCATTGTGTAATGAGATGAATATTCTACCTTTGAGTCTCTTTGATAATCAGTTCTGCTTCAAAAAAAATTCACAATATGATTTTTTCTGCAAAGCATTCTTGCTATGCTCTAGTTAGAAAATTAGAAACAGTAATCAAATAATTATATAATTGTGTGGAAAACATCAAAAGTGTTGTCTGTTTCAAAATGTTAAGTGAGTATAATACAGGGAATTCTTTCACACTTGACTCTAAGGAAGAAGTGCCATAGTTGCACTAGAGAAAGAACTAGGAAGTCGAGCAAAGGAATTTGAGATCAAAGCAGGTGAAGGCATAAAGTACAAAAGTGTGAAAGCCCTGGAGCATAGAGTGGCTCACAGGAAACTGAAATCTGATTCTGACTAAGGTTTGAAAAGTTACTAAGGAATGCTGAAGGTTAGGCATCTTGGAGCTGAGAACTGCACGAAGAACTTTGAAAGCTAAATCCTCATTGCTCAGGGAGTTCTGGCTGTTGAATGGAAGCTGTGGAAGGTTTCTGAGGATGAAGCACCAACAACACAGTGGAAGCTATCCCAAGTTCCCACATGACCATTGTTTAATTCTTAAGTATGACAACTTAATTAAATCAATTAAGGCTCGAAAAAGGCAAATATTCTTCAATAAAGTTTGGTAAAAGACCAAGAATAAGATGGCCACTTAATGTAGGTTAAATGGTAAGGGTTAAAAGATGCAACATTACCATTACCATATTTTTAGGGGCTTATAGCTAATTTTGTCAGTTGCTCAGACTGTAATAGGAAATGCTGAGGTTATTAGTAAAGCAGTCCTTCAGGTGTGTCAGCAGGAGCAATTAGAGAGAATTCACTTAGGGAGTGTCTTAATTACTGCTCTATTGCAGTTAAGAGACACCGCACCCAAGGGGATTACAAAATAAAGTATTTAATTGTGAGCTTGCTTACAGTTTCTGAGGGTTAGTCCATGACCTTCATCTTGGGGACTGTGGTGACACCAGGAAGACATTGCACTGAAGCAGTTGCTAAGAGTTTACATCCTTACCCACACGTGGAGTATGGGGGTGCAGAAGAGGGTGAAATTGGGCTTGGGGTGGACTCTTACAACCTCAATACCCATCCCCAGGGATTTAACTTTTACCAAAAAAATCCCCATACCACCTAATCCTTCCAAAACAGTCTACCAACTGAGAACCAAGCATTCATAAATCCATGAGGCTATGGTTGCTTTTCTCATTCAAACTACCACAGGGAGTTGCCCTCAATTTTTGTGCAGGGACTGAATAAACAGGGGAAAGTGAGAACACCTAAGCATCTGAGTTCTACTTTCTCTCTTCCATGATCCCCATTGACATGAGCAAGTAGTCTCTATCTCTTGATGCTGAAGTTGAAAGGCCCTCTTACCTCCATTGCCTTACCTGTTAATTTGGATTATGTATTTGAATATTGAGTAAAAGTAAACCCTTCCTTCTTCCCTTCCTTCCTCTTTCCTACCTTCTCTCCAGATGTAGTTGCTTTTTTCTCATTTTTTTTTATTAAAGATTTCCATCTCCTCCCCTCCTCCTCCGCCTTCCCTCCCCTCCCTTCCACCCATACCCCCACTCCCTTCCTCTCCAGGTCAAAGAGCCATCAGGGTTCCCTTCACTATGTTAAGTCCAAGGTCCTCCCAACTCCCCTAAGTCCAGGAAGGTGAGCAACCAAGCTGCACTTTTAATTAAAAACCACCAAAATATGAAGACTTTTAAGCACTGTTTATCCTAGTTTTTTTCAGTGATATACAGATAACTACAACTTGCCATAGTCCAATAGGTAAATGCCATTGGGACCACACTGAATTTTGTTAGAGAAGCTAACTTTAAGATGTATCATTCAGATATTTCATTTTTCTGACAAAATACTGGGTGTTTATATTTAAAGGGGGATAGGCTATAGATATTTGCATTGGTATGAATTTAAGGTCAATCTTGTTACATGTATATTTCTGCTTTTGATTAAGGTGTTATGATTATGTGGCTCATTTTAAAATGTAATGTATAATTAAGAAAAATAGGTTAATAGATAATCATCTATAATAGTTAAGCATATAGTCATGTTATTTAGATTTTCTAGATGTATAAAGATATATTTCAGATGGATAGGCATTCTTTAAACCTTTCAAAGACTACAGAATGTGGAATTTAAAATGTTTAAGAGCTTAAGATTTTATGACAATGAGACACATCTGATCCTGGTAGCACCAATCTACTTCAAGAGGAGGATAGGCATTGAAGAGCTGGGTTAGCCATTTGGTCAAGAAACTGCTCTTGCCTGGACACACAGGACCTGCAGAGAAAAGAATGCTGAGCTTGGCGAAAGGTGAGATGATCATTCAGGGTTCCTGTTTCACGAAAGTGTCTGCAAGACACTCTGCAGGATACAGAAGAAAGTGACTGAACTGTCTTTGAAATTTCGTGCTCAATGAAAACGTCTGCCAGGTACTATGAGTCTGTAGGATGAAGATGGATGCCCCAACATTACAGAAGAACTTTGGGTGACTGTTCAGGTAGCAAGATGTCTCTGTCAATTCTAGAGCTTCCCTACATTTGCAGGATTGAAGCAGAAGAAGAGCAACTGTACAATTTCATGCTGCATCTGGTAGAGTTTGACTATAATTCAAACACCCAGGGATACAATTTGTCTGCTGCTAAACTGATGGGTAATCATTAGAAAATAACTAAAAGCTGTGGACTGGCATATGCATGTAGTGTTATAGAAGCACAAAGGTTCTTGTTCCTGCAAATTTGAGGGGCTCCATAAAAGTTAAGCACCCAGGATTGTCCTTTCAATAGAAAATATGTATAACCTGTCTTTCCATTAAGAAGACTGGGAATTGGAGGCAGTTTATAGCCTGGTAATCAGCATTTTCAAAAAGGTTAGGCCATATTCAATCACAGACAACTAGGAATGGAAGTGACTAGTATTCTAAATAATCCTTACATCTCCTGCAATCAGGACAAGAGATGGCCAATAACTAAAATGACCTCTATGCTGTGTGAATGACCAAGACCATGAGAGATCTTTCCCTTAGGCACTTAAGCTAATAGAAGTAGTCTATGTCCAGAACCCATCTTCTTGGAAGAAATCAAATTTACTTTGAGTTGAGTTTTTACTCCCTATCAACATTAGAGCAAGCTAAAAGTAATATTTTTCATGACTCTATAATGGTTTTTTCTTTGTCACTGGCAGTCAATACAATATCAGTTCTCCTAAGAACTCATTACTAACACATCCCATTGATTCTTGAGTCTAAGTCTAGATTCAAATAAAAAAAAGATCCTAGTGGTGAAATGTAAACTATGACTCATAAGGAGTATGTAGTTACTTTTATGCCAGCTTGTCCCAAGGAATAGTCATTAGAAAGGAGGGAATCTCAACCGAGAAAAAGTCAGATCTTTTAACAACCTCTGTATCCTGGCTGTAAACAAACACTACAAGATAACGAAAAATATCATTGCGGTCCAGTATTTAGAAAAGCAGATTGTGAAGTGAAGACACAACAGAGTTCTGCTTCAAGTGTATCTAATAGTGTCCACAGTGGTTTTCTTGAAAGACCCAGATAAATCCAGACCCCTCTAGTAGAAAGAGTAGAGCCAAAAAAAATCTAGCAGGGAGAGAAGAACCAAAAATCTAGGTTAGCCAATTCAGTGACTCTGTTCCGGGAACTAGCTGACCATAAAGTTAGATTATAATCTTGAGAATAATCTCGAGAAATGGGGAGTTACTCCCTTGTAATGATCACTGGTATTTTCGGAATTTCCCAATGATGCCCTCTCTACTCCCTTTGGGTTGTGGTTTCTTCCCCTAAATATCCCTTCTTCCAGCTACTTGGGGTTGAACTCCTCTACCCCTGCATGGGAAATGAGTTTCAGCCCCAGCTGATTCTTGTGAATAAACCTCCTGAGACTGCAGCAAGGATGGCCTCTCATGAGTTCCTGGGGGATCATGTTATCTTGAGACTTGAGTGAGAGTGTGTCTCTGCTCCATGGATCTTTCACCCTGATGCCTGGGATTATTTCTCTAGTTCATGAATATAGATTTATACACAATCTGCCAGACTCTTCAGATTGGTTTTTGGACCCATGTAGTAAGGATTATTGCTATACAAGTAAAGACCTAATGTAACCAGCTAGAATTAGTTTGACCTAGAAATTAGCAAGTCAATATCAATATTCATTATTACACGGATTCCTAGAGGAAAGTTTTGCATGGAGTCATAGGCATGAACTGAAATTCATCATGTTGAACTTTGTTAGAGCTAGAACTGAGTACTTTATATATCAACAGAAGAGATTAACACTGCATTCCAAATACAATCACTTTTCCAAAAAGAATTAGTCATGTACTTGCTGTCAGGTTAATCACATTAAATCATTTCAGTTATGCAAAGTGAAACATTCTAGTTTTAATGATAGGAGAATACTCTTTGGATGTTTTTCCTGTACAAAATATTTCTGCCAAAACTACCATTACTATATTCACAAAATGACTTATACTAACATCATATCCCACACCATTGCCTGTGGTCAAGGAATTTTGTTCACAAGTCTATAGCAATAGCCTATGCTCTAGAAATTTACCACATTACTATGTACACCCCCCCTCTCTCTTTCATACAAACACACATACACACATACACACACATTTATGTGTATGTGTCTATGTGTGTCTATATAAATATATATGTATGAATAAAGAAAATACAAAATAACAAGGAAAAAAGCATATTCACTTGTTTCTTGTATATTTTATGTAGCACAAGTATTTGTATATATATACACACAAATGACAGGAAAACATGTATACATTTAATACATTTAATATCTTACAGATATAGAAAACATGAATTTAATTTAACTTTATGTGAATTTAGAAGAATTTTTTAAAAATCTATCATGTTAAAACAATTTCCTTGTTTCTCTGTCTTCCTAGACAATGACATTCTTTCCTTTTGAAAACAAAGTTACCTCTTATATAAGGTTCTTGGATTGTGCTTCAAAGGAGATGGGTTCAGAGGTTACCCTCATAGACTTTCGGGGGAAAGTATCAATGGAAAGTTGGAAATTTTGGAGGCCCAAAAATTTGAGCCTAATTCCACCTTGTCTAAGGTCAGAGAGTTTCAGCTTGCTCACAGTTGTTGACAACACGTGTGGCTACACACCCTGACCTAAGGTGTGGTTGCTTTGTGTTCCTTCTTTTAAATTGAAAGGTTTGACCTAGGGAGCAGCTACCTTCAGGATACTTGGTCTAGGATGGGTTCACTGCCTAAACAATAGAATGCTTTTCTCAAAAGTTAATGGCTCGATGTCTCAAAGTATTGAAGCAAGTAACTGTTTGAGCTGTCCTTTGTATCATGTTAAAGCAGTCTTTTGCTTTTTTGTTGTACTGAGGAATATAAGTACATGAAAAATTAAGTGTGGGCAGATTTCAGTGGTCACTGGAACTCCCTCATGGTTCTATGCTATGTTTCTGTTTTATTATTTTCAGTTGCATCTTCATTCTCTTTACTTAATTTTCTAATTTTCATGCTCCTACCCTAGAATTTCATTAGTTTGGAAATGCATAGATGTAAAAATCGAAACCACACTTTGCTTTATCAGGTCTTTCAAATATCGATAGAAAGGTTAGTAACTATTTTTTCTTATTACAAAAATTATGGACATTAAGAGCTGCAACCCAACTTTGGCAAACATAAAATGCTATACAATTTCTTTTTTTCTCATTTTTTTATAAAAATTTCCATCTCCTCCCCTCCTCTTCCCCATTCCCTCCTCTCCCTTCCACTCATACCCCCACTCCGCCCCTCTCCAAGCCAAAGAGCCATCAGGGTTCCCTTCACTATGTTAAGTCCAAGGTCCTCCCAGCTCCCCCTAAGTCCAGGAAGGTGAGCAACCAAACTGACAAGCCTCACAGTGAGCCCGTCCATGCTGTAGAGTTCATGCTCATCATTAATCAATTAAACAAACACCTTTAAGATATTTGGGCAATGTGCCAAAGACTTAAAAAGCATTAATTTTTGTCCCAAAATGTTATCTTTATTTGTTTTAGTCCCATACATGATCTCTGTAGCAGACTGGCATTTTGTTCTAACCTTTCTAAATATTTTTGTGGTAACAGGCATATTTCTGACCAAGAAAACAATCACTTAAATATGTAAGTTATAAGATTAGAGTAATATTTTCAACTCCTTCTCTAAAATGAACCTGGGCTTCTGAACCTAGCATATGTCTTACCTTCTGTAATTTACAATTTTCAGCTTAATCATTTTAGCAACATACCAAAAAGCAAGGGACTGTTTTTTTTTTACAGAAATATAAAAGAGCTATTGAATTAAATATGTAGTTTACAATTTCAAAATATCATTCAAGATAATCTAGTTAATAAAGACTTACAGTAAAATTTGTTGTGACGTTTTTCCAATTAGTTTATAAAAAATTGGCAATAAAATTTGCTAAGTTTTGTACTCTGATTTTAAGTTTGTTCGTAATTTGCTTTCCTTGACATCCTCAAATGGATCTTAAATTTAGCTTAACTGATACAAGAATTCCATAGTAAAATCAGCTTTGGTATTCTTGCATCCTATTTCTTTTCCACCTACCCCCTCTCATGCTTGTTTGTGCATGCACATTAGTAAACACACATAAAACCAGAAAACAATCTTCTTGGAAAAATAAAGATTCCTAAGATGGATATACTTTCTTTTAATTAGAGCTATATTGTCATCTCCGATGTGTAATACAATCTTGGAAATCAACAAACTATTATTGGCTGAGAAGTATTATTTATATTTGAGTTTAACTTTCAACTGTTTATCAGTGGCAGGACTAGATAAATTTCCAAAATATTTTAGGAATATTTTTATTATTTTTTCACAATTCCATGCAAACATAATGTGAATGAGTATATATAAAACAAATGTGACCTCCTACAAGCCCTGGATACCCCTATCTATTCTAATACATCTCTCCTATTTTCAAGCCTTTTCATTTTTTTCTTCTAAGTTTTTAACATACTAAATTTAAATGTTTGCATATGAGTGGGTACGGTTTGGGACCATCTGACACTGGAGTGTGGAGTACAGGCAACCTAACAGGGACTTACACTCAAAGAAGAATGGCTCATCATGCTACAGAAGCTGTCAATTGCCAATAAGTTCCTTAATTGTGGGATGAAGTCACATGAGTCCCTAAAGTATGCTGACATTCTTTACTTTTGGTTACTGCATATAACTCCAGCGCCTTTTAGAACATGAGTGCAACAGCCATGTAATATCTAGAAAGCAGAATTTCAGAAAACTCCTGCCACGCTCTGGCTCTGACAACCCTTAATACTTCCTTCAACAATGTTCCCCAGTCTTGATTGGGGAGGGTCATATAAATGTCCTATTTAGGGATACACATACAAAAGTTGCGTATTTTAGCATTTAGGCCAGTTATGGGTATCTGCATTGAATTTCCAAACTTCTTAGAATCTCCTAAGTAAAATGAGGATATGTGTGATTTCCTCTATTGATCTTTATAATTATCAGCTGTCTAGGTTTCTAACTAACAAACGCCAAAAGCAGATTTCTAAAAGTAGAGGGAAATTACTTCACAATTTAAAATCCTTTTGAAGTCTTACTCTTTATATAAGTGTTAAGGGATTCAGTGTAAATACATATGGCTTCTATGCTTTTATTTTCCCCTTTTCCACTTTATGGTTAAAACCTCCCATGTTCTCTATGTAATAACCGTCAGAAACGTCAATAGCTTGCATGCCAATCATAACACAATGAGTAATGTGTCATATCCTCATTTGTGATGCTGAAAAATGAGAAGTAAAAACTTGGCACAGAGAAGAATAAAGCAAAATGGACGAGCAAGATTCCACAGTTGTTCTCTCTCAGCAGAAAAATCAGTGTGAATGCGAAATAACTCGGATAAGGTATCGCTGTGCCTAGTTTACACGACAATAAGAAAACTTACTGAAAATGGTGTGGACAATTTTTATTCCCCATGCAACCTTTCCTAACAAGAGGAGGCATAGAAAGGGAGAGAAGTGACTGTAGAATTTTGCCATAGTCTCCAATGTCAGGGCAGACAAAACACAACTCAACATTAGAAAAAGCCCACTAGCCTATAGACTCAGGCTAAAATTTATAATAAGATACTAGATCTACTTGTATCAAATGAGAATTCAGTGGGCCTCTAGGGCAAATTTGACTTACATTATTGTACGCTAACATTGGCTGTAGATTCCAAATAATCCGCAGTGCCAGGCAGTCCTGAAGAGTTATGGGCTTCAGATATACTCTGAGCTGAGTTAGAATTCCATTTATGGTCTATGGGTATGCCCAAGAACTGCACTAAGCCTGGGAAGCAGTTGACTCCAGCCTAGTACTGCACTGGCCTTGTTGGTTTTAGATGTAAATGATTATTGAAGAACTGAAATTATCCTGAACTGAGGGACCACACTGAACCTCTCGACAAATACACTGAAAAATAAAAACAACAAGAAAAAGAAAAAAAAAAAAACATCCCTAGAGGAAAACACACACACTCACATACTAAAAAGTTTGAAATAAGTACCTTCTTCAAGATGCAGACATGAGCACAGAGACATAAGACTTAAGATCATAGAGAGAAATAGCCATTACAAGACTAATGAAATCAAACTTCAAGGATTGCAATGCAATGCCTAATAGAAACACAATGCAATATTTTCAAGGAACTTGGTAAACTTGAAGAGCATGAATGCTCCAATGAAATAAAAGAATATTGACTAATTAGAGTAGTAAATTTAAAATTAATAATATTAATATTGAAGGAAGAAGCAATCCATTCTTAGAGTCAAAAGCAATAAAGAAAATGAAAAATATAATAATAAAATGCATTAAAAGCTGTCCAGATAACACATAAAAATCCATCTGTAGATGTAAAGGAAGGTTATTTGAATATACAAAGTAACAAAATTAAATCTGAGATGCTTTAGTAATATATGGAACTGCATCAAAGAGTAAAAATGTGTATCATCATCTTCATGGGGAAGTGCAAAGTGACAAAAGGTAAAATGTTAATTCAAAGTAATTACAGAGAAAAGATTCATAACCTGTATAAATATATAAAAGGGCACAGGTTTAAAAGTTTCTAATCAGACTCAATTCAAAAAGTTACCTTAGCATAGAGTGGGGAACCCTGATGGCTCCTTGGCCTTGAGAGGGAGGGAGGGGAGGTATGGGTGGAGGGGAGGGGAGGGAAGGGGGAGAAGGAGGGGAGAGAAAGGGGAGAAGGAGGGGAGGGAGGGGGGAGGAGGAGGGAAGGAGATGGAAATTTTTAAATATAAAAAAAATAAACCATGAGGAAAAAAAAAAAAAAAAAAGAAGAAGATACAAAACCAGATGGATAAAGGTCAGAGAAAAGGAGACATCATTTTAAACACACTGTACAGTACACAGTACAGAACCTCTGTGTGTGTGTGCGCGCGCGTGCATACATGATTTCAATATGTACACATTTGCATATATATATACATATATATATTCAAATATGTACACATTTGCAGTTTAAAGAATGAATAAACATTAAGAGTCTACCACAGAGTTGAAGTGTTTTCAAATGGACACTGATACGCATTTATATAGAATCTACATTAATAAGATTAGAGATCCAAAGCGGACTCATGAAAGAAAGAGTTGCCAAAGAATCAAGCCAAAGAGAAATTGGGGACTAGAGTGAAAATATAACTTGCTGCACGGATGAAAAATCAAGATCTGGCCTAAAGCAGAAGCGGTAAGTTCAGGTCTGGATAGGCCATCTTGTGAACAGGAAGATGGCAGACAGGTAAATAACATTAACAGGCTACTTGTACTGGGTATCAGATTATAGGCTGATGTAGAGCCAGTTGTCATCACAGGGCCAGGTGTCTATCATTCTTTTGATTCCAGATGAATGAATCAAATCCTTTTCATGGTCTGATGTCTATTAACCAAGTCTTGTTTCCCATGAAATAATTTTAATATGCTCATATGCCTCTACAGTCTTAACTCACCCTGAGAAGTTTATAGGGTGGTACCTTTCCTACTCCCAGAAATAAGTCATTTTTCAATCTAACACACAGGTAGTGTTTGATAGATGATGGTGCTTGTGGGTTCACCTTGGTGGTTCACTAATTCTACATCCTCAGAATGATGTCAAAAGCTGATTGTTAAGTAGGGTCTCTCAGCACAAAGTAGAGCCTGAAATACAAACACTATTTTATACAATACAGAATACTTAGGGTAAATTGTAGTGCAGTCATGTCTGACCAGTCCTCTGGAGTTACTGGAACATTAAGATAAAATGAGATCTAAGACAACTAATATTCTCCAAGAAAAGAAGATAAGGGTAAAGACCCATGTTGTGGTTAGACCACACAAAAATAAAGACACAAGCTAGTCACCTGAAGATGAATTAAGAAGCCTTTAAAGACAGTCACTTGTTACATTGGGCCTCTAATCATAATTCTAAATATATAGATATAGGTTTTGATATTGATAAATATGGATACTTTATTTATTTTTTATTTAATTTGTTTTGAATGAGTGTTTTGCTTGAATATATGTCTGTGTACCCATTGCATGTAGTGCCTTCCAGTGCCAAAAGGGGTTACCAGATCCTTGGGATTGGAATTATACAGTTGTGATCTGACACTGGGAAACTGAACCCAGGTTCCCAGGAAAAATAGCTGGTGCTATTAATCACCAACAATCTCTCCAGCGCCTTTTTAAATTATTTTTTTGAGAGGCCCACTCTATGTTCCTCTGTACTGTCAGTAGGAACAGCACAAACTCAATTTTACTGGCCAGAAAATATTCTGCCTTCACTATTAATATTCTATATCAAATACATAATATGCTGAAAATTAAAGCAAGTAATTTGTAACTAGTGGATTTTATTATATTTTATTATAAAATTATGTGGATTTTAACATATGACATTTATTTGAGAGACAACCTGTTTTAAAAGGTGAGATTGTAAAAGTAATGTTAGAGATAATAAAGACTTCAAAGGCACCATAAGCTCCACAAACACAAATTTTATGCTCCTTATTTTTTTGGCTACACTCTTTCAAAGCTTGGCTTTGCATCCAAATCCAGGTAACTAGAGAGACCAGTGAGAACTATTCAAGATGACTTAGTCTTTACGACTTGCTACTTAAGAGCTTGTTACTCATTGGCTCTTTGGTGCCCAGACTCTTTCCCTATCAGATGCATCTGCAAACATCGAAATCAATCTTTTGACCACACTGCAATAGATTTATTTTTCCCACTCTTTTTCTGCTCAGGGTTGGAAAAGTTTTGAATCCTTTAAAATGCTTATATGAAGCATATGTATTGCTCATACATCAAGCAGACAGATGAGATCAAATGATTAGTTATGTTTATCTATTTAGTGAAATAGAGATTATTTAGTGAAATGCTTGTCTCTATTTCTTTTTCTGTCCTCTCTACTATCTCACATTTCTTACATACAGACTGTATGTAAGGGAAGACAAGTTCTGAAACCACATGCTCCCCATCCATAGCCACTCTACGTGTGTGTGTGTGTGTGTGTGTGTGTGTGTGTGTGTGTGTCTGTGTGTGTTACTGAAATAGTACATGTAAAATATTCAGGAAAAAAAACTACCCCGCATTTAAATTCATATTTGTTCATTATTTTTCTTTAAATAATGTAACATGGCAACTATTCGCATAGTATTTACTTATGCTATGCATTATAATTAGTTTAGAGTTGACTTGAAGCATAGGAGAAAGTATGCATAATTTATCCATAAACAGTCATTCCTTTGCATTCGTGAATACTTCAAGGATGTAAAACAACTCCAGTGATTAAACTTTTAATAAAAGAATGACAAAGTGTTTGAATGCAACATATTACAAATTCTGTGGATTACTTATAATACTTAATGAAAAAATAAAAACAATAACAAAAGTTACATTGTTTTAGAAATGCTTATTAGATGAAATTTTCTACATATTCAGCACTGGTGAAATGTTTTTCAAGGTTTTGGGTCCAAGTGTGGATAAATTCACACATGAAATTCTTTGGACATAGATACATCTGTACTTCCCATTTGCAGAATGATTTGAACAGTCACAAACGCTGCCGCCTCAAGGGAGGAAGGAATTCTACAATCAGTCCTGGGAGGGTGTGGATGGGCATGTGTATCCACTCAAACTCTCAATGAATGGTGTTGAGCTCTCACTTTGACTTTGTGCTGAGTATGTTTTCATTTTAAGCACATTTTTGTTATCATTTACCTTGCAGATGTTAACTATTGACACTTAGTTTTAAAAAATTAAAAACAGGCTCAATCTAATAGTAGCTCTTGCAAGCTTATTTAATCACTCCAATTAAATTATTAAATCGCTTAACCTCTCTGAGCATTTTATCTTCCATGAGAAAATTCTTTTAATAGATAGAATAAATATGATTTAATGTTTTAATATTAGGGAATGAAATGTATCATTTAATCCTGTATGGAATTGATAATTAAATTCAATATAATTTAATTAAGTCTTACATCTGCTCAAAATCTCATGAGTAAAACAGGAAACTATTATGACTCCTATTTTTAATTTTCAACAAATAAGTAATTTTCTATTAAGGATTTACCTATATATGTATTTTCTTAACTACTCTTAGCTTGATAGAACACAATAATACTACACTTTTTAAATAATATTTTAAATTTGCTCTTAAATTTTATTGTTCAAAATGTATATAATGTCAAATAGCCACCTATTTTTCTCAGAAATCAAATACAAGAGAGGAATAAATTATAAATGCAGATATTTGTCTCAATAAAAGAGGGAAATTAGCTGTGAGGCACAGAATATATACATAGCGCAAGCAGCAGATTGAATGTAAGCTGTACAGGTGTGAAGAAAAAAACAGAAAAAGAATTTAAACATAAACATATCAGCAAGAGGCGGAAAATTATACATCTCCAAAGGTAAGTGTACAACTTGAAGAACAAAATGAACCCCTTTATTTATCACAGCAAGAGAAGTATCACATAGGGACAGCAGAATCCCTGTATTCCCTACATCTCTGAAGCAAAGTGGTGGTCTTGAAAAATCATATAGAATCAACACAGATTGCAGGAAGCAGCTCTCCTAAATGACTAGATAAAAGGATCCTGCCAAGCTTCTACCAACACTACCCCCACTCACCATAGGTAGGAAGAAATCACAAACCTAATGTTACAATATCACAGAAATTGAGAGCATAGAGAGCATGCTAAAGACCTTTTGGTATCTTCAAAGATTCGTTTAATTTAAATATAAGTACTCTTGCTAAAGATAAGGTTGTTATGGGAAAAATAGATTTTGCAAAGTAATGCAGCACTAGGAAATCAAAACATAAAATTGACATTAATTATATTCTATTTAGTCATTTATTTTAAGCACAATGAAAAATACTTTCTCTAAGTCCAGAGAATAAAGGGAAGAACAATCTTGGAGAGACTATAAGAAGACCAGAGTACAGGGGGCTGGAGAGATGGCTCAGTGGTTAAGAGCATTGCCTGCTCTTCCAAAGGTCCTGAGTTCAATTCCTGGCAACCACATGGTGGCTCACAACCATCTGTAAATGAGGTCTGGTGCCCTCTTATGGCCTGCAGACATACACACAGACAGAATATTGTATACATAATAAATAAATATTTTTTAAAAAAGAAAATCAGAGTACAGCACACTTACATCTAACCTTATCAGCAACCATAACCTTATCAGTATCCATAACCACCCTTCCTATTTATAAAGCACTCTCAGAACTCTGTGTCTTAAAAATTCAAGATATTAAATTTAATTGTGTCCTCATTTTAGGTTAATATTGTATCTTAACAGTGGACACTTTTTTTTTGCATTGTTGAGGCCTAGAATAGTGCCTAGTACAAACTATGAGCTCAATAAATATTTATAATCATTCATATATCTCATGAAATGATGGTTTACAAAAGAAATGAAAATCTACTGTCTGTATTTATCTTATACCTAGTTCAATCTAAAAATCCTGAAGCTATTGTACTTAAAACAAGAGTAATCAAAGGTATTCCTATCCAGTGTTCATTGCCTTCCTGGAAATATGCCTTATTCATCAAGCAGCATCATTGATCAATCTTAACTATAAAGGACACTCAGATAAATATCCATGGAATTTGAAGAGAATAATTTTAAGATATTTTACCAAAAACAAGTAAATAGGAGAATTGATAGATAATTATTGACAAAGTTCTTTAATTAATAGCTGTAAAGATTCTTCTCATCCTAAAGTCTGATGAGAAGAATCTTCTGAATTGGTAAGCAAGCTTCAAGGGGAAATAATATTCTGGAACAGAAGCTACAGTGATAAAATCAGGAGTTGAATAAACAAAAGTATCCTATTCTACCACCGAGTCATAAGTAGAATATTCATTTCAAAGAAGTGGGTACAATATGAGTACAGATCAGAAGATATCACCAACTCTACTTCCTTGATGCTGACAGTGACTGACAGGGTAATAATTAGATCTTATGGCTAACTTCCTACTAGACATGATAGAGCAGTCGGGACTCCGAATGCATAGTTTAGGCAAAAGAAATGACACAGTTAAAGAAGATGAAAAGAAGTTTTCCCCAGTGTCAACAGGAAGACAGCCACTTGTAAATGGCTGTGGAACACTTTTTACATGTTCAGGGAATTGTCATAAATGACAAGTGACTCCTATTGGCCCTCTCCTGACAGATTCAACAAGGCTGCAAACTGCTGTTAGCAGGGACTAACACTGATCCAAGCTTGCCGCATGCTGAAACAAAAGCAATCACAGGTAAAATTGCACAATATGTCTTTCCATAATAGGGCATAATTTACTGCTCCCAGTATACACCAGCAAACAGGGAAACAGCACACACACACCAATTTCTGTTCCACTCTCACAGCTGTTCTTTAACTATAAAAATTGGTGGCAAAATATTTTAAGGATTTGTTTAATTTTTCAAGAAATTCTATTATCAGACTTAATTTCAAGGACAGTAATTGAGATTTTTCTAATAAAATTTCTAAAACGGACTTGGGTGATGAAGGAACTGCTAAAAAATAATATGACCCACCTGCCCACTATGAGTTCCATAATTTATAGCACTCTTTCTGGCTTTTACTGCTTATGTCGACACCGGGTATATGATATAATTATTAAAGATACAATATCCATGCCATAACATTTTATCTTAAGGGGCTGGATAGATGGCTCAGTGGTTGAGAGCACTACCTGCTCTTCCAAAGGTCCTGAGTTCAATTCCCAACAACCACATGGTGGCTCACAACCATCTGTAATGAGATCTGGTGCCCTCTTCTGGCCTGCAGACAGAGTACTGAGAATACTGTATACATAATAAATAAATAAATCTTAAAAAAACAAAAAACATTTTATCTTAAACATTTAAAAACAAATAAAACAGATTTAAACTATGAAAATAAGTTTATTTTCATACCAAGTGAGATTAAATAAGTATTCACTCCTTAGGACAAGAAATAGTCTGGTTAGTCTTTACCCATTAGCTTGATTATTGGCACGAGAGGACTGAGAAATACTGTCTGAAGATATTAAAATGTCTATGACAGAACCACATTGTCACCATTTGATCCATTTTAGGCCTCAACCATCCAATTGTAATACATGGTTTACTGAAAAGATCATTCTGACTTGGAAAGAACAGAAAATCATATTCCAATGTTAACTGATGCATGCTGTGTCAAACATTCCTCTCCATAACTATATTGATTGGTAAAAACTAAATTAAAACAGATATTTGGAGATGAAGATAGTAGAATAAGTATTTGGGAAATCAAATTGCAGTTTTAAAAAATAAAAATAAGAAAACAGGGCTTAGCCTGGAGAGATGGCTCAATAGTTAATAACACATCTTTGCTCTACCTTAAGATCTGAGCTCAATTCTCAGCACCCATATCAGGTAGCTTACAACTAACTGCCTGTAACCCCAGCCCAAGGGGAATCTCACATCTCTGACCTCAGTGGGCACCTGCCATCATGCCCACATATCTTCCACACACAAAAGAAAAAAATAATAAAAATAAATCTTCAAAAAATTAAGGAAATAGAACTGGAAGTAACAACAATAATCAAAAGCTTATGTAGGAATTACTGAAGGAAGGGAAAATAAACAGCACAGGAGAAGGCTTGATGAGGGAGTCCCTTCTGTGTGTTGCTTGTATTGGTTAATGAATAAAGAAACTGCCTTGGCCTGATAGGGCAGAACTTAAGTAGGAGGAGAAGACAGAACTGAATTCTGGGAGGATGCAAGCAGAGTCAGAGAGATACTATAGATCCACCAGAGACAGACACTGGGAATTTTACCCAGTAAGCCACTGCCAACTAGCGATACACAGATTAATTAAATGGGTTAAATTAAGATATAAAAATTAGCCAATAAGAAACTAGAGCTAATGGGCCAAGCAGCGATTTAATTAATACAGTTTCTGTGTAGTTATTTCGGGGTTAAGCTAGTCGGGCAGCCAGGATGTACAAGCAGGCCCTCTTTGCAACAAAGGCTGATTTCAAATACAGCACAGACAATTGAATATTTGTGTCTAAACAGTAAGGCATGACAGTGGTTGGAAAATACTATGAGAAACTAATTAAATCAAATAAACACCATGGCTCTTGCTAAACTGATACAGAAGATCCTGCTAACATCAGACCATGGTCACTAATCACCACCTAGGCACAAAGATTTTGATCAGGAACTGATGTTGAGGATGGGGGCTTTCACTAAACTGAGCAGCAGGATTCTTTTTATATTTAGATAACGTATACCCAGAAAACAAGGATACTGAGATACAAGCGTGGAGTGTGAAGACTGTTGACGAGGGTCTGTTCTACGGGACAGTTCTCATTCAGAGTATCTGCCCTTGGAAACTAATCCGTACATAAAAGAGCTTGGGCTCAGGAAAATTATACATAATTTTATCATTTGTCATTCTCCATAAAAAAACATAGGGAATGTTCTCATATATAGTAGAAGAAATGTGCTCATTGTTTTATAATTACTGATCCTTCCTGGGTAGTTCAAATACTCATGGTGAATGGAATATTTTTGAGATTTGGCTTTTTGTACAAAGTATTTTAGAAGATCTCTCGAACTTTAGAAAACAGGACAAAAGAGTTTGTTCTGAGTTAAAGCAATGTAAAAGAATCCATGGCCACAATGATCACTTACTTTTCATATATTTTTATCATTTTTTTCAGACAGTGTGCTTAAATAATATTTTTAAAAACTCAATTTTATCTAGTTTGTTTTGCTTTTTATTTATTTGATAAAATAGTAGAGAATAAAAAAGACACACATTTTACCTACAAAATGGTGAAAAATATTTCATAGTATCTCCTTTTCTTCTATATTTTCTCAGAAGAAAATACTGACTTTCTAAATTCTTTGAAGCTTTCAGTGGTTTTCAGAGGATGGAGGTACTGTTTGTGTCATGTGACTGATTTTCTTAAACCAAAAAACAATAATTCTTGGTTTACTCCATGCTATTTAATATATCCATGCATTATATACCCCCTTTATGCCAAGATAATTACACCCCTTCTATCCTTCTGTTGCCTTGCCAAAAGGCTCTCCAAACGGTTTCATCCAGGTGAAGATATTCCCCATTTGAGACTGTAGACCTCTGCAGTTTAGAGGTTAACGCACTTCTTACTGAAGCTCAATGAACAAAGTACCTCTACAGTGCTGAGGTCAGTGCTTGAGAACAAGATGGAGAGCCTCTGCCTAGAAAGAAATTGCTGCTTTGAAAGGGACAACAAAGGTCTCCCACTGCTGCGTGCAGATCATCAATATCCTGGTGTAGAGATGAAAATTATTCATTTGAGAGTGACGATTCACAGTTTTTATTACTATTTTATAACGTTGTTTTCCATAATGGCAATATATATTCCTTTCATGAAACGTTGCTGACTTATGTGAATTAATTTTATTTTAGCAGCTAGGAAGTTATTTTAGACATATCCAAATCAACCACTGTAAAATTCAGAATTAGCAACTGCAGTAGGCATGGTGCTCCACTCTATTAGTGATCTCCTTCTTTACATCTCTCAATACTCTAGAATGTGTTCACCCTCCCTTCTCTTTTTTCCAAAAATTCAAAGTTAACTAGGTCTGCGATCTGTTACTGTCTGGGCCACTTGAGTTGTATGTATACAGATATAAACCTAATCCTTACCCCACTTGCTAACTTGGGTAACAATCTAGAAAACAAATCTTTAAATGACTATTTTCCTTTTCCTCTCAACTACATATGTATCACCAAAGAAATTCAACAGAATCTTTTAGAGCCAGATAATTCCAATTTTAATTTTATACACAGTTCACATTCTAGGTTGTAGACTTTTTTTAAAAGATACTTAATGCTTAAACAGATGTAAACAGATGTGGTTTGTCTTGAAAATGTGTCAGGGTTTTCACTGTATTGAAGAATTTGGGTCTAAATCCTGCTCTTCCCATCTGCTACTTTGCAACATGATCTCTGTAGCTAGCTTTCCACCATTTATACTTATATGCTAAGTATAAATTTAGCGTGCTTATCATTAGAGATTTGGTGAAGTCATCTTTGACTTAACATATTTTTACCAAATTTTCCTGGAACAAGTCTTTCAACTATATTAGAAAAGTCCTCAATTATATTATCAAAGAGACAGATAATGATAGAAAGAACATTTTATAATTTATTTTCTACTATTTAGAAAACCAAAGCCTTCACAACATAAAACTTAGATTGTGGTATAACACACATATCTGTAAAGAGAAGTTTCTGTCCTGCCAGGTCCTGCAGTCATTTAGTCCCAAAGAAACACATAGAGGCTTATATTAATTATAAACTGTTTGGCCTATTTGCTCAGATTTATTATTAACTAGATCTTACAACTTAAATTAGCCATAATTCTTATCTATCTTTAGTCATATGACTTGGTACATTTTCTCAGTAAAGTCATTCTCATCTTGTTTCTTATGCTCCTCGATGACGGCTTTCTGCCTTTCCACTTCCCATAATTCACTTTAGTCTGATCATCCTCCCTATATTTCCTGCCTAACTACTGGCCAATCAACATTTTGTTAAACTAATACGAGTAACAAATATTTACAGTATACAAAAAGCATTATTCCAGAGCATTTCCACTTTTTAATTTTTAAAACAAGAACTCTGAATCTAATCTTTTGTTTAGTTTTTTTCCCTGACAATTATTTATAACAACTTATAATTAACACTCTAAACGAAGGCAAACATCTGTAATCTAGTTTTGGGGGATGTGAACATAGTTTTCTAGGCTAATTTCTGTTGATTGTGGGTACTGATAATCCTATGAGAACACAAACAAAATTTAGGATTATGGTCAAGTCTTGACTAAAGCATTCTGTAAGGCTGGATTACTTCACTCAGCACACTTGAGGCTGTTCTGGATGTAGATCTCAGAGGAAACTGCAACAGAGGTGCTCTGAAGCACTGATTACCTGGGCCATCCATTCCCATTGGAGATTTTTCAGGGGCTCTTCCTTGATCTAACCTTATTTTTCTTAACAAAAAATGAATCTGCAGTCTCCCATTTTTTGTGGATACAAAAGCAAAGCCTCATCTCCAGAGTAACATTATCTTTTGACTCAAATTTTAATATCAAGGCATTTTCAAAATATATAGGTTGGATTAATCCAGCAGCATTTAAAATCCAATGTCTTTTAGCAGCTGTTGCTCCTTCCTCATCAGTCAAACAATTCACAGACAACACAATAACATACAGTATCCACATTCTCTGTGTATTTTCTATCTTTACATAGCTTTTTAAAGATCTATTTCTTTTAATTTTATTTTTTTAATTTTTTGATTTTCTGAGACAGGGTTTCTCTGTGTATCTTTGGTTGACCTGGATCTCAATCTGTAGACCATGCAGGTCCTGAACTCACATAGATTCACCTGCCTCTGCCTCACTAGTTCTGAAATTAAAGGTGTGTTTTACCACACCCAAGTACTCTCTCTCTCTCTCTCTCTCTCTCTCTCTCTCTCTCTCTCTCTCTCTCTCTCTCCCCCCCCCAGGTAAGGACTTTAACTTTTTTCTTTTCTCTCCCAAACTTATGTATATTTTTAAAACACTGAAAACTATATAGAATTTGGTGTTTTTTTTTTTTTTTTTACATTTGAATCTATCTTTACTATGTATCTCTACCTTTTTCTGATTACGATTTGTTAAACTGCATGGCTAGAATTAATGCTGCATCTTTGGTGGCTGGCTCCTCCTCATTCCCTAGCTTTTTGATAATCAAGCTTCATGGCAGAGGTGGTGACGAGAACTACATTTACTGCTACAACACTGTGGAGTTTCTAGTTCCAAGCCACAACCAAAAAGCCTGATGCCAGCTGCTCATAACATAAAGACCACATAAGTGTTTAATGGCTACTTAAAAACATTGAGGTTTTTGCCACTAATGCTGAGTCAAGAAGCCTCCCTTAAAGGAGCCACACCTATGCTCACTACCAGTTAACAGAGTCTACCAGAGAAAAGAAGCTGTGCTTGACTCTGTTCTTGTCTGGCTTGAATTCTTTTTTTTTTTTTTAGGCTCTTTCAGGCTTTATGTAAAAATTTGTGCCAAATTTTTGGGTGCAATTTGTTGGCTGAAGTTTTTGTCGTTCCCGGTCCTGCAGTGTTTCAGTACCAAGGAAACATACAGTTGTATATTAACTATAAACTGTTTGGCTTATTATTTCATGTGTATTACTAACTAACTCTTACAACTAAAATCACCCATAATACTTGTCTATGTTTAGCCATGTTGCTTGGTGCTGTGTTTCAGTAAGACATTCTTATTTTTTTACTGATTCTGAATGATAACTTTCTGCCTTTCCTCATTCCAGAATTCTCTTAGTCTGGTTTCCTGACCTATACTTCCTGCCTTGCTACTGGCCAATCAGCATTTTATTAAACCAATATGAGTGACAAATCTTTACATAGTACAAGAGCGTTATCCCACAACACATAATATTAAAATTAATTCTTACCAAGTTACAATCTATAGTTTTCTTATACTTATAAAGGTATGACACAGCAACACCAAAAAATTTCAGAAGTTTTATTTTCTAGTAAGAACCTTAATCCATCAACAATTTTCTCCTCTCCTCTCATCTCCTTTCCCATCCTCCCTTGCCTTCCCCTTCCCTGCTCCTTTCCCCTCCCCTCTTCTCCCCCCTCTCCTCCATTCTTCTTTCCTCTCCCTAGCCATCAACTACAACTAACATACTTTCTGTCTCTATTAATTTGGTATTATTTATATTTCATTGAATATAACCCTGAAACACATGACATTTTGTGACAGGCTTCTTTCAGTTTATATAATCTGTTATAAGGATCACCCAATTGGTGACATTGATAACAATTTAATTTTAATGGATGTATAGCATTCTGAGTATGAGTAATTGACATTTATTTATTCATTTGATTGTTTCTTTTTTGGTATTGTGATTAATGATGCTATGAATATTTGTGTGAAATTTTTGTTCAAATGGTCTTTCTTTACTCATTTGGATACATATCTAGGAACAGACATTCTGAGTCATATGATACGTACCTTTATAATTTTCACACTTTCTTCCATAATGGATGGATGTTCCATTGTATCAGCAACAAATGAGTATTTGAATACTCCACAATATTTCCAACACTTGTTAGTTTTACTTTTTGAATTAGAACCACTCTAGTAGATGTGAAGTCATATCTATCATTTTCCTGTACATTTACCTGCTGACTAATATAAAATATCTTTGTGTACTTAATACTCAAGTGTATAAATTATATGGAAAATGTCTCACAAAGGTTTTCTTAATTGTGGTGTCTTCTTTTTAAGTTTTTTTTTATAATTCTTAAAATATGGGTATTAGATATTATCAGATGCAAGTTTTCAAGAGTCTTCCCTTCTTTTTGTTGCAATTGTTTTTAATTTTAAAGGCAAATTCTCTTGTTATAATGAAGATTTTAATTTTTAATTTTATTGAAGTGTATTTTACTTATGTATTTCAATGACCTTTGGCTAATGTTTCAAATCTAGCAAAGCTTTGTATAATACAAAGTCACTAAGATTTATGCATATTTTATAAGATGTATAACATTTTATATATTTATTAGAGACCACTAAATTGTGCTTCTGCTTGAATATTTTGGTAATTACCAAATCGTGATCCAAGGTAGGGCAAAATGCAAGGAATTCAGATCATGAGAATCCTTTCTACATGGTTAGACTAATGCTATTACAAAATATAGCTCCTTGAAACTGATTCTTCCTCTTCAAGTCTGCAATACAAAGAACAGAGTTTCTTCCCTATCCAAGTTTTCAAATGTAAATATAAATATATTTACATAGAATTTAAATTTATATAGGATATAAATTTATATAATTTATATAGAATATAAAACCTGTTTTGTCTGTTCTTAGATGTGTCTATGGATCAGAACTTGACGTTCTGTTGAAAATTGGGCATTTTATTTTTAACTTTTAACTATTTATTTTATTTTGTATGTTTTACTATTGTGTCTAAATGTTTGTAGCTGTACCGTGTATGTTACTGGTACCTTCAGAGTTCAGAAGAGGGTATGGGAGCCGCTGAAACTTTGGTTACAGATGCTTGCAAATCACACTGTGGATGCTGGGAATGAAACCTCAGTCCTATACAAGAATAACAAATACTAGGTATGAACACTGGACATTTCAAAGAAAATAATGCTATATCCAGAAAACAACTAATCAATATTCACACAGCCAAAAGTTAATTTGAGTGTTTATAATTTACTGGCCATAATTATTACTTATTTCTATTTCTACTGAACCAATTTTACAGAGTTTCTGTGTTTTTCAAATATAATTTTGATAGGATTGAACAAGATAGTACAGGTCATGTAATAAGTCCCCTTCAAAGTCAGAGTGGAAGAATGCTGCCTGCTTTTCTTCCTTCAGCTCTAGATAGAAGGGCCTGTTATTTTCTAAGGATGACATAGAGCTGAGATGTGAGGAATCGAATTGGAAAAAAACTGATATATGACTCTGCAAAAGACAGAAAGTATCCTTGAAAGAATGCTGCTTAAGTTACATAAGGCTTCAGGTAGTTTACAGGATTATCTCTAAGCTAGAGACAACTATTTTGATCTATTTCATTGTTATTTTTTGAATCAATGAAGTACTGAGTTCCTTACTCTGTCTTGTCTACTTATACATCCAGTTTATACATTAGAAGAACATTGAGATGGTGACATTAGAAGTGAAATATTGGGATGACAATTTGACTAGACACCAATCTATGGAGTATAAGAATATTGTTAGGCATCATTACATTTACATTTTTTTCTCCACTTGCATTTGGTTCCATCCTAGGTCTCTGTACTATCCAACATCTGGTACTCCAGGCAGTGTTGAAGATGGCCTCACTCCCCTGGCATGAGTGTCAGGTTAAAACGATCATTGGTTGGCCACTCCCACAATCTCTCTGTCACTCTTACTCCAGTACATCCCAAAGTCAGGACAGAGCATAGGTCAAAGTTTCTGTGGCTGGGTCAGTATCCCAAACCTGACACTGGAAGTCTTGCCTAGTCACAAGAGACTGTTAGTTCTAACTTCTATCCACTATTGTTATAATATCAGAGTCATCCTTACAGGTTCCTGGGAGTTTCCCTTGCATGAGGTTTCTACCTGATCCCAAAATGTACCCCTCTTTCCAATCATCTCTTTCAGTATTCTCTCCCTCTACTCCTTGAACTGATTCCTCAGGTTCTCATCCCCAAATGTCTCCAATCCACCCATGAAATTTCTTTTATCTCTCTTTCCAAGAAAGATCTGAGTGCCCCCCCCTTGAGTCCACAGAGATTCTCTGGCTCTGTGGATTGTAGGATATTTGTCCTTTTCTTTAAAGCCAATATCCACTTATGAGTAAGAACATACCATGTTTGTCTTTCTGGGTTTTAGGATGGTATTTTTCTAGTTATATCCATTTGCTTGCAAATTTTATGATGCCATTGCTTTTAACAGCTGAGAAATACTCCACTTTGTAAATGTACCATTTCTTCTTTATTCGTTATTTAGTTGAGGGACACATAGGTTGCTTTCAGGTTCTGGTTATTAAGAATAAAGCTGCTATGAACATAATCGAGCAAGTGTCCTTGTAATGTGATTGAGTATATGCCTTTGAGTATATGCACAAGAGTAGTAGAGCCTGCTCTTGAGGTAGAACAAGTCCCAATTTTCTAAGAAACGGTCATATTGATTTCTACAGTGGCTATATAAGTTTGCACTCCCATCAGCAATGGAAGAGTATTCCCAGTGCCCCACATCCTCTCCAACTTATGTTATCACTTGTGTTTTTGACCTTAGCCGTTCTGACAGGTATAAGATGGAATCTCAGAGTCATTTTTATTTGCATTTCCCTGAAGGCTAAGGATGAATGGTCATCAGAGAGGCTTTATCCAGCAACTAATTGTAAAAGATGCAGAGAGCCATAGTTAAACATAAGGTAGAACTCAAGAAATCCTGCTGGAGAGGGAGGAAAGATTGTAGGAGACAAAGGGGTCAAGAACATCACAATAAAACCCATAGAATCAACTAACATGGGCTCATAGCGGTTCACAGAATCTGAACCAACAACTAGTGAGCCAACATGGAATTGGTCCGTTTCATTATTTGTGACAGTTGTATAGCTAGGCCTTCTTGTAGGACAGTTAACAGTGGAAGAAAAGGAGGGTCAGGATGTAAAACAAATAAACAAATAAATGCTTTTAAAAAGCATCAAAGTATTTACCTCTGCTCACAGTCTGTTAAATATCAAGTACAAACAACTAAAAATAATGTTTTTGATAGTTTAATTAAGTATAAATCTAACACTCTAAAAAATTCTGTTAGAATTGCCACTTGAAAAGTTGTTTCTTTTGTAGACTGAACTTGAATATACTAATGACTCTTCATGATACACTACATGAGATGTTTATTTAGTAATCAAAATTTCATCCAAGCTAGGCACTAAATTTTTAAAAAGTAGGTGCAGTTGAGATGCATGATTTCCACAGGGGACTCAGTACCACTTAAGGGTAATTTTATCTGACATTTTCTCTGTCAAGTTATTATCTCTACCAGATGAATGAAACATTTTAACATCCATATGGCCATATAACTACTCTTAAGGTTTGCATTATTATATGATGAATAAAATTATCTTGCATTAAAGCCAATGCCTCAAAACATAAAAATTGGATGCAGAACCAATGGATCCTTGCACAAAAATTTGGCATATTGTAATACACACTGTTGAAGTGTAAAAAACTCCAGTTCAATATTTCAATCTCTTTCTCAAAACGTAGGCACTATATGTGATGTTGGAATATTATAGATGCAAAGAAAAATTGACATAATTTGTATGTAAGTAATTTATTTTAGGTATTCAACAATCTGTGACTGATCCAAGTTGAATAAAGCTGTTGGAAATCAACAAATATCACACAGAGAGAGGTATGAAAGCAAAATTTTGCAGAATTAGTAGAAATGCATCATCTAATGTGAGCCAAGTATCTTCCAGAGATGGAGAACAGGATTCCACATGACTCTTATCATTTATTATTATAGTTGGCTAAGAACACACATCTCTTTTGATGTTTAGAATTCTAGTTTGTTGTGGAGGCACTCAATCATGTCCATGTTCTCATACAGGAAGCTGAAAGAGCATATATTTCCATAATTGGTCCTAATTGATCTAAAGATAATGAAATGGAAATGTGGCCCAATTCTGACCAATGAGATGTGAAATAAAACTTAATGAGGGGTTTCTGAAAAATGACTTGGGTCTCAAAGTGAATACTTAAAGAAAAAGTAATCACATTTATTTTCATAAAACCTACTATGTCTGAGTCTAATTCTTAGACATGAATACCACATAAACTTAAAACCAACACTAAAATGGCCAAATAGAGAATGCAAAATGATATATTCTTCACAACTGCTTTGAAGGCTAAGTCGAATCTCAAACTATAGAGCTGGGAGTTGGCAAAAAACCATCAGTGATCTTCAAAAACTTCTAAATAATGATTTTTAAAAATAACCTGAACAAAACGTTTCTGGATGGGCTTGTGTTAATGTTTCTCCTTTGGTAGTATACAAAATATCTTTCTGTTCCAAACACACTAGCTAAAAGGGGTCAAAGCTCTATGTAGTCACCAACGTGACTTCTCCATGTTCAGTGAGTTGTGTAGGTGTTGTATTCATCAATAGGGCCTTGCCATCAGTGTGTAGAGAGCAAGCTATAGTCCTGAGAAAAGTCTGGGATGTTTGGGGATACCAGTGGTGTCCTGCATGAAAGATATGTTAGTGCCATCTTGATACAAAATCTGTGGTAGCAACCAACCAAAATATCTGATTTTATTTAAGACCCACTTTACAAAATGAAACCAATTCCCAACAGTATTTGTGTGGTGAGAATAGACAGCCTGATGACCTAGGGTAAAATCAAATGTCACTGTCCTACTTAAAACACAGATCAGTGCCTTGCTCTACCATCATCAGAGAAACTTCTTCCTTCAGCAGAAGGGAACAAATACAGAAACCCACAGCAAAAATAATATGTAAAGATGAAGAGACCTTAAACTATATAGCCCTGAAGTGGATGCTTCCATAAAATTCCTCCTCTCAGGGTTCAGGGAACCTAAGAGTAAGCTGTGAGTATAAGAGCTAGAGCAGAGGGAGGACACCAAGTCCCTCAGAATCAACTGGATCCACCCATCTCTGAACTCACAGATTGAGGCAGCATACAGAGGGTTTTGAATAAGTCTGGTTAGATAAATAGGGTCGTAGAGCTGAAAGGACAAGTGGTCACATGATCTGTTCCCTAACACAGAATATGAAAATTTAATTTTCTCCAAAGAAACCTCACTGGGGAATTAAACTATTCTTAAGGGCAGGCTGCAATGCTTATAAGTAGATGGTAAACAGAAAAGGAACTCAATGGTGTCTTTGGAGCATGCCAGGGTATTTTTTCCTTTATTTTTAATATTATCTTATTTTTATTTAATTTTTTAGCTGTTTCTCTCTGATTATTCTACAGTTTATTTGGGAATGTATTATATATGTATATATAGCTTCCATTTTAGTATTGCTATGAGATTTCCAAATGTGAACAAGTGGTTCTCTTTGTCTATATATGTTTCCTGTACCTTTCCTTGGGCTCTTTTCCTTCCGCTTGTTTATTTTATACTATTCCCATTTTTGTTTCTTTTGCCTTGTTTTATTTTATAATTCTCCTTTAGAAGTTTGTTTGTTTATTAATGAGAGACAGAAAAGAGATGGATGTCAATGGAAAGGGACGTGGCAAGGAACTAGAAGAACAGATAGAGGGGATCCTGTAATTAGGATATAATATGTGAGAAAAAAGATATGTATTTGAAAAAAATAACCTGACTAGTTAATATTAGGAATAACTGAAGAGACAACTAGTGGAGTATTTTGTGTAATAGATGAAAGAGTCAAAACTCAAACAGTGATGCTGAACAAAACCAAAAGAAATGGCTGGAGTGTATAGATACTTCAAAAAGCATTAGACCCGGAGCTACATCAAGCCCTGATGGAAGACAGACAAAAAGTGTCTATCTTAAAGAAGGAAATAAAATTCAGATAAGTTTCAAAAATTGCATCTAGAAGAGCAAGGATTTGGTAATAATTTAAAAATGAATGTTTATTCAGTGATCTGAGTCTGCTTTTATGCATCTCTTGCTGAAGTGGAGTTCAAATACTTGGTCCAGATACTCACAGGACCTTGCCACTCAACAGCCTCCAACTGCTTACCCTCGCTGAAGAACTTTCAAAGTTTTATTCACCATTCCTACCAATTTCTGTTTTCCCCCAGTCTTTGACCTTTATATAATATACACTGTAGCTTCTTCATCTCTCACTGATATGAATGCCTTTCCCATGTATTTGACATTTAACTTTTAAACAATATGTTTACATGTGCTCTATGTATGTGCCTTTCGTCTGATTCAGCTTCTACGTGCTTTCATAGACTACATTTCACCTTAGTCACAAGGCCAAGAAGTAATCTAGATGACTGTACTTTGAAGACTACTGCCATTTATTTTGGAGAACATAGAGCCACTATTGTTCCAACTCTTTTCTTTAGCCTTTGGTAATTCTGCATGCCTGGATTTTTAATTACACACTTGTTAGATCATTCAACTGTGTTTCACAGTGAGCCTGAGTTCTTCACTTCTGTTGCTTCATACTTTAAACACAATTTCATTGTTGAAGGGAGCCTCTTCTTGGTTCCCGGCTGCTCAGCCCCGAAAATATCATACAGAAACCATATTCTGTTCCCCTATAACTCTGCTATTGGCCCAAACCAGTTTCTTTATTAACCAACGAAAGTCACAGCATACAGAGAGAAAATCTCACATCAACTAGTATTTTTTGCATGTTGACTCTGGATATCTGCTCATAAAATAATTTCTCTTGTACGGTGTTCTTTTTATTTAATAATATTTATGATTTTTCTTCCTTCTGAGACCATTTACCTGTCCCTGGAAATCTGCATCTCACAGAAGCTCCTCACAACTGCTGTTGTCTTTCCTCCGCAGCAGCTCACCACTCATCAACTTCATGCCAAGTTCACGATGGGACTAGGTGCAGGGAATTCTGTCTTAAGTAGGATCTGCGCACTTGAGACTTAAATGTGAAGCTTTCTCAGTATCCCAGTCCTCACCATTCTCCATCACCTTTAGAACTATCTGGGTGACCATACTGAAGACCTTTCAAATTCTGCTGCAATTGCAGCCATTTCAGTACTTTGTAAGAGTAGGTGTACTTTCTAGCTGTTAGCGCTCAGGCATCTGTGCTGGCCTGTCCTTGGAGATCTGACAGGATATGTCCTCAGCTGTAGCCACTAAGCACCTCCTGTGCACATTCACTATGCGCTCTCTCTCTCTCTCTCTCTCTCTCTCTCTCTCTCTCTCTCTTTTTCTCCCTTTTCTCTTCTGCCAGTTTCTCGTCTCCTTCCCACCTTTGCCCATTCACTCCCCCCTGCACAAAACCTCTCCACCTGAACTCTGTCACATGACATCTTTTTATCAAGCACTACTTTTTTAAAAAAAATTACAGCACTAGCTGCTAAAGAATTAAATGCCATTAAAATTCTGTTTCATTCAGTCAGAATGGCACTTACTAAAAAACAACAACAAATAAATGCTGGCCAGGATGTGCACAAGATCAACCCTGTTACACTGTGGGTGGGAATGTAAACTTGTATGGTGATAGAAATAGATATCCCTTCTAAGTATGTATAAGACACCAAGTCAATATCTTACAAAGATATTTGCACATCGATGTGTACTGAAGAAAAATTCATAGTTCATAACTTACAGAGAAAACATGAGTGTCTAACAATAAAGGAGTACTTAAAGAAAAATGTGATTGCATAGCACAGTGGAAAATTATAATCCATAGAGAAAAATAGTATTGTTTTCAAGAAAACAAATGCTAGTTAAAATACCATATCCAAAATCTTAAGCCAACTCACAAAGACAACATGTTTTCCCACATATGAGTCCTAGATTTTTATGCAGACAAAGTTATGTACTTATATATAAAATAAAAGTAAACATGAAATTGTGGGAATAAGGAAGACTATGTAGAGTGGTAAAGTCTGTAAAGGGGGAGATAAGAGAGATTTTAGGGGAGAATATGTTCAACAAATTTGTATTACAGCCGGGCAGTGGTGGCGCACGCCTTTAATCCCAGCACTCGGGAGGCAGAGGCAGGCAGATCTCTGAGTTTGAGGCCAGCCTGGTCTACAATAGCTAGTTCCAGGACAGGCTCTAGAAACTATAGGGAAACCCTGTCTCGAAAAACCAAAAAAAAAAAAAATAGTGTTACAGCAACCTTATATAACTATTTACAATGAATTTGCACGGTGGAATTTTTGAATAATAATTTTAAAGTTATGCCCCTTTATTTCGAATGTCTTTTCTAAAAGCTAGTACACACAACCCAAGTTACAAACAAAATATGTCTAATAGAGGATGTCTAATTACTGATCCCATAAGTATCTAAGTAATGTATGAGTCTATCAATTGAGATTAACTGATTTCAAAGCCTAAGAGTTTAGGAGAATATAAACCTATTGATTTCATTTAGACACATAAAAATAGAGATGGATAGACATATTTATGCATGGACTTATGAATATAAATATATACCTACATAAGTATATTTTGTATCTCCCTAAACAAATCTGTTCATTTGTATGCTAAATGAGGCAAAAGTTAAATATGGTATGATTTCTCCAAAGCCATGTGATTTCATTGAATGAATAAGGTATCATTAATTTTAATGTACAATAAAAATACCTCTCTGCCTAGTCAATGTTATGAACAGCTCAGCTGAAAGGCAGCAATCCCTTGTGACATCTGCCCCTGCCATCAATCCATCCCATAGCGTGTAAATGAAGACTTTCACTGTTGCATAAGACTAGAATAAATACTTCATTATCAAGGTTTTTGCAAAGTGTTGATTTTTAAAAATTATATATAACACCCCTAATGAGCACCTATGAATATCCAAATTTTCATTCTCTTGGGAATGAAAATCTCCTAAGTATTCTCCAACCTCCCAGCTCACAGCAGTGTCTCCCAGCAGTCCACTGACATATGCAAATAACGGTCCATGTGTTAACGCTTCATAACATGACATATCACTTGTTAGCCTAATTGATGACATATTTTTCTGGCTCTTTCCACAGATGTGGGATTGTGGAGGTCTTTGAGTAGGCTTTGAATAAGATAACAAAGTAATAAATGAAGAGAGCTTAATATCTGATAAGGAAAATAACCGTTAAACAAATAACCACACAATCATTTCATTGTGAGAGCCCTCAGTAAAAATTACAGCAAAGAGATGCATAGAGTATGCTATGTCCATGGAGTGATCAGGGAAGATTATCAGGAAAGGTGAGAAAAGTGCAGACATTTCCTATTCTCGGTAGTCTTTTGGGATTACCTAGCATGAGGAGTCACATATGACAGTTAACAACACTTTGGGTCACTGGGGAAGACGTCTGTTAACCAATTTGAATATTTTCCTAATTGAGTAATTGTTTATGAATGACTAGATAGAAGCATTTTTCCTGGACCCAGGAGGCACTGTAAATGTTATTAAAATAATCCTTTATAAAAGTGGAAAATGATTCACTATTATCATGTAAACAAGCAGGAAAAAAAAATCCTGAACATCTGGCATGCTTCCAGTTTGCCAAGAAAGTTGCAAAATTAATCAAGACTCTTAGATAGAAATGTGACTAATTCACTGCTCACTGCCATCCAGATGTAAGGAAACTCTTTACAATAGTACACTGCTAATACTGATTAAAAGTGTAAAAGAAAAATCAAGTGGGAAACAGTTATATTGATTGGTTGTTCTTTTAACAATGAATGTCTTGCTATTACAAATAATGCTGCTATGAACATAGTTGAACAAATGCTTTTGTAGTATGATTGGATATCTTTTGGGTATATTCCCAAGAGGGGTTTCTCCCACAAGATAGTGAAAAAAGACAGACAATTACCTGAGAAAATTTGTTAAAGATATTATTTCCCTCATTCAACAAAGGTGTGACAAAGTTTTAAATATATGTATACTTTTTTACTAGTTACTTTTTGAAATTTATTTTTAATATTTTATTTATTATTTATACCTACATATTCTCTGTTTTGATCAATTCTACCCTCTTCCTTTACCTCTATTACCCTCCCTCACTTTTCTCTCCCAACCTTATGTGCTTGCTTTTTGGTTTTTGTTTTCAATACACACAATCTATTTGTTGTTGGGACCAATTGAGTCCTGGCTTTCAGCTGCTCTTCCCTGCTAGAGCCTTCTAATTGAAGTTACTAAAAGCTGTACTTTGCCTAGAGGTTCAGAGGATGGGATTTTCACCTGTTGGTCATTGACTGCAGGGTATTTAAGCCTCCATGGTGCTATTAAAGAAGGGCTTTTGTACCAGCGATTAGAGGTCCGTGTGTTGGTCTGTTTCTGTGTGTGTTTCCTCAACCTCCAGCCCCTTGCCTGAAGCTGCCAACTGGATTCTAGTGCATAGAGTGCAGACAGGGGACGCGGTGTGCGGCAATTTATTGCTATATGTATGTGTATGCCTGTGGTACTATCTGTTGGAGCACAGCTAACCTCTCAAGGCCCATGTCTCATATGAACACTGGCTCCACAACTCCCACAATCCTGAGGCAAGAGTGATCCCCTCGCCAGTCCTTCTGGATGGTTTGATCTTGTGGAAGTCTTTTGAACACATCAAGTTTTTGCTAATTTATGTGTGAAATGATCACGCCATGTCAAGACAAGACTATTTTGCTACAGATATCTACTCCCTCTGGATATTTTATTTTTTTTCTCTGCCCTCTGATTCCATGGGTAATTCCTGAGTCTGAACCTTAATTGAAAGATTACAATGTTGGTGCTCCACTTTGAGCTGAGCACTCAATAATTTCTTTTTCTGTTCATGCTCACTGTGTATCTCTGCAATCATAATCTACTGCAAAAGTAGCTTCTCTCATGAAGGCTGAGAATTGCACTAATCTTTGGATACCAAAGTGAAGGCGTAAGTCACAAACAATCCCACACCAGTTTGGAATTATGATTAATAGAATGGTTATTTATTTAAAGGGGAACAACTTACAGATCACCGTCCCAGCCAACAGCCCTCTGCGCAGTCTGGAAGGGAGCCTAGTCGCCTCCAGCAGAGCCAGAAGCCAGGAGCACAGAGGGAAGGGGCCGCATTTTTAAAGAGAGACCATGCCCCAATGGGCTGGTATCTCAGCGGCTATTGGCTGAAGGAGCGGAAGGAGCTCCCGCAACACCAAACTATGGTATCCAGAGCTCCACTGCCTCCTGGTGTTGAATTTCCTCTAGAAACAGTTGGTAGTTATTTGTTCATTGGTGTCCTTGGTAACTTTATTGAAGAAAGGTAACAAATCTGATGGTGATCCATCGTTTCTGGGAACAGAAGCAACCAAAAAAATTATAAAGCTACTGCATTTTCTGTTTGAGTGGAAAGGAACATGTGCTTTAGGGTACAGTCAGATACTGACAGAGAGGAAAATAAAGGCAATTCCAGTCTTTGTTTCCTTCCTTACAAGGATACCACAATCTGAGCAAATAAAAGTATGAGGAAGAACTATGAAAGACAACTAATAGACCCTTATCTGAAGTTAGAGATTCTTTGAAAGGTAGTGAATTGGCAGATCAGTGACAAGGGTTCCCCTTTCGCAGGAAATGAGTAAAGAAAGGCAGTCATAAGAAGAAATGTCTTGATAACCATCTTTGTCTCCATGTTAGTTATTTTTAATTGCTGTGATAAAATCCCATGACGCAAATCAACTTACAGAGTAAAGAGGTTTCCGATTGTGGTTGCAGAGGGAAAGCTGAAATTGGTGGAGGATGCATGGCAGCAGCCACCAGGGCCGGAAACAGAACTCAAATCTCAATCGCACAAAAAAATGTAGATTGCAAAATGGACCAAGCTAGAAACTCTCAAAGCTTGTCCCAGTGCCATACTTCCTACACCAATTCTGTGTCTCCATCAGGCTCCATGTCCTCCCCAAACATTTCCGAAAATTCAGGAGCAACTCTTCAGGTACCTAAACTTTTTGTTACCAAAATGCCAATTGTCAAATTTGCCTTGACAAATTAGACCTGCAGACCATGTTATAAGAGAATGAAATTTTTAATTTTACAGAAAATATTGTAATATTTTACACATCCCTGGGAATGAGTATTTATCCCTGAAAACTACTACAGGTTCTAGAAGGAATTTATTTTCTATCTGTCTGAAGTGTTGAAGTCCATTTTTATATGGGGACTGCCCCCTCACTTCTTTCATTCTCCCAATATTCTTCCTTCTACTTTCACGCCACATGTATTCCATTATCCTCCCCACTCCTTCCGTTTACTTATTATCATATACGCCTTTCTGTTGCCTTAATGGCGACCTACTGTGTCTCCCACATAAATACATAAATATGTTAAAATTAGAAGCTAGCATTTGCATATGAAAGGGAACATTAGGTGTCTGTCGATTATCTTGCTTAATATGTTATTTTCCAGGTCTACCCATTTGCCATCAAGTTTCCCAATTTGAGTTTTCTTTATGCCATGATCTATCTATCTATCTATCTATCTATCTATCTATCTATCTATCTATCTATTTTTCTTTCTTTCTATCTATCTATCTATCTATCATCTATCTATCTATCTATTTTTCTATCATCTATCTATCTATCTATCTACCTATATCTAAATATATTTTCATTATCTATTAAGCTGTGGATTGACATCTAAGCTGATTCTAATTTCTAACTCATTGAGATATACTGTCAATAAACATGGTTGTTCAAGTAGCTCTGTGGTATGTTTACTTTGAAACCTTCAGATATACTTAGGAATAATGTAAGTGAGGTCATATGGTACCTCTTTTTTGATGTTTATTTAATTTTTAACCTCTGTGTCTGTTTCTGTGTCTGTCTCTGTTTCTTTCTGTCTGTGTGTTTTCTTACTATTTACTGAGAATGTACTATACATGTGCAATTTATTTTGATCATACCCTATGCCTACTGTCCTCCACAATCCACTCCCAATTTCATGTCCTCCTTTAATCCACTGAGTATGGTTAATACTGATCATATGCACGGGGTAAAGCTATGTACTGGAGCATGAGTAATCTATCAGGTACAACATCCCTGAACAAATTTGCTCTCCTTCCTCTGGCAGTCATCGGCTGCCAATAGCTCCCACCTTCATGGCAGAACTTCATGCGCTCATTTCTTTCCCATGCTGGAAGTGAGTTCGTGAGTGCAGAAGTCCTATGTGTCCAAAAGGCATGGATTTGCCTAAGTCTTTCTCGAACTCTTTCCCTCTCAGCCTTTCCAATTCTCTTCTGTAATGTTCCCTAAGCCTTTTATGAGGGAACTGCTAAATAGTTGCCCCATTTAGGAGTTATAACTCTGTTATACCTTATTCTCTGTCATTTTAGCCTTTGCTAGTTTCTCTATTAACCACTATGTGCTGCATAAAGAACTTATGTGATTAAGGTTTAGGGTTACGCTAATCTATGAGCTAGGATCCTTAGTTCATAACACCTGCAAACATTTATTCAAATACATGAACAATCTTAATATAAGTGGTAAAACCATAAACTCTCAGAAGAAAACACAGGGTACTGCTCCATGAGCTTGGATTCCCATATATAACAATAAAAGGGTCCCTAAACTAAATGAAAACCTAGTGGTTTTATGTATCCTGAGACATCATCAAGAGACTGAAAAGGTAATGTATAGAACTATAGAGTTTAATTATAAATAATATATAGTGTATAAAGTTCTTGCATCCAGATCTCTGTAACTAAAGAGATAAGCTTTTCCTCAAAAAGGAAATGAAGAAAAGAGGAACACTTCTCAAATGAATGCTTACAAAATATTAAATCATCAAGAAAAATACTCAACATCATTAAATAAGAAATGCAAATGAAAGTCACAGTGATAAGGTGCTTTATATCCACTAGGATGTCAGTGAATTGATTCATTAACTTAATTGAATTAATTAATAAAATGTGTTAGCAGGAATGTACAAACACTCATATACTGCTAGCGGGAATGTAAATTATGTGGAGGAAATTTTGACAATTCCTCAAAAATTTAGATGTAGTATTAATATGTGGCTCAACAATTCAATTTCCAAACAAATATTCAAAGAAAACATATTCTTCTGTACCAACTTCTTAGCATTATTATTAATGTGAAATAAAAGATAGAAATCAGTACTAACACCACAAATGAACAAATTGATAAAGACAATAAGGAAAATATCTTATACACAGATTATAATATACATATATAAAAATGAATATTACAGTAAGATGAAATATTTATATATGCTAAAGTACACATGTTCCTTTGACAAACATAATACAAAAATATGTATGATGAAAAGTATTGCATATGTAAAATGCCATACCTATAAAGTATAAAAACTACATACTATAAAGTATAAAAATGACAGACTAAGCATTCTGATAGTAGCTAAGTCTAAGTAATTTTATGCATGATTCTTTAAAAGAAACTTAATAAGTACATAAATGTGGTCATTCTGAAAATTTTGAGAAGTGTTTTGAACAATGTGGATGCAGAAGTTATCTACTACTGGGAATAGGTTTGATACCTTCAAACTTTTTTATTCAAAGTGCCACTCTATGTTACATACATTTCCTCTAATGCATATTTATATATTAAAATAATTTTAAAAAAGTAAAAGATGAAGCAGGCAGAATAATAATAAATACATAATTAAAATCTGATGATGTGGGATTCCCTTCTGGATGCTGTGATTACCATTGATTAATAAAGAAACTGCTTTGGACCTATAGCAAGGCAGAACTTAGTAAGGCAGGGAAACCTAAACTGAATGCTGGGTGAAAGAAGGCAGAGTCAAAGAGAAACCATCAGAGAGAACCCATTGTACTGCTGATGGAGACTGTCATGTTAGAACCTTGCTGGTAGGCCACAAGCCTCGTAGTAAAATATAAAACAATGGAAATGGATTAAATTAATATGTAAGAGCTAGCCAATAAGAAGCTAGAGCTAATAGACCAAGCAGTGTTTTAATTAATACAGCTTCTTTGTGATTATTTCAAGTCTGGGAGGCCCTGAAACGAACAAGCAGCCTTTCTACAATAATCTGAAGGACTATAATAGTCCTATAATAGCCCTTATAATGTTATAAAGAAACATTCAACAGCCAAATTTCAGTTCACAAGGCTGAAGGAACAGCGTGCTAAACAAATCACAAGACACATATAGCAAATGCTTCCTGGGAGCAAAACAGAAGCAATGTCAGCTTGGAGGAGTATGGAGGAGGATTTTCTCTACTATGGGAGTAGAGCAAATGATCATATTTAAGATAACTTTAGCCTTTATATTAATATGTAACACTACTTTAAATTTATTATTATAGAAGATTAGCTTTCTCCTGTTTTCCTAGTTAATACAAAAAAATACCCATTGGTGGAAATGGGGTATGTATGAATTTATCACATATAGAATGACTTAGAGAAAATTGATTTAGGAAATAGAAAATAGGGCCATGATTGATCATGTTCAATTAAAAGCTCTGCCACATAACCAGAAACTCATAATTAAGACTTTCCAAATTATAGAGTTTATTAACATTGGAATGATTTTTACATGGATGTGAATGCATGCTCACTAAGATTCACAACTAGAAAGGTGAAGCATCCAATCCCACCAAAGACCCTCTGAGCACTATATACATTCACGACCTAACTATTTTTGTACAAGAAAAAACACTAAATCCAACTGGAAATCGACTCAGATGTAGATATAACGCTGCATCCAGATCACATCTGAGGAAACTGAGGGTGATATTCCCTGGAGAACTTGAATGAAGTAAATGACAGGCTTCTGCAAAATCCACCAGAGACATGTCAGCCATCCGCAGATGCCGTGTAATTGACTTGTTTCAAAGGGAGGATCTGTGTGATTCCAAAAGATGCCAAGCAATACCTGCATGCCCTGGAACTGCAGAATCACTGTTATCTCAAGCGAGAGAAGCTGGCTTCCTGGAGGAACAGCAGTTCTTCAAAAAAGATTAATCAGGATGGAAACAAAAAAAGTACAGCAGAGCCTGTTAGTAGCCACCATGTGACAAGCAATGTGGCATTGAAATTTCTCACTATACTTCCAAGGAACATATAATACACAAGATTTCAGCACACTGTGCTTACAGGCACTCGTAAGACCAGGTTTCTAGCTGTCACTTTAATTTGGCTATTCAAAGGAGGCAAGAAAACATGTCTGATCATTTTCTACTATAATAGGTTAAGTGTTTACAACTCTAGATATTTGCATAACAAAGAGGACTTGTCATGAAATAAGTGACGAGACACAAATTTAAGTCAAACAAACAGAGAGGGATAGTGCATTCCTGGCTGGAACTGACTTTGTATTAGCCTGTGGTGTCTAATGCAGCTTTGCTGTGCCATTACTACATAAATGCTTTCTCTAAGTGTATGCATTTATTTCAGGAAGCTTCCAAGATCTTTTCAGAAGGTCATCCTTGTTAGTTATTCCTACCTTATTGCCTGATTCTCTACGTTGCTTTATTGTGAGACAAGAATCTGGTAAAAAGAAGGATTATATCTTGTCAAGCTATATGGCCATTTTCATTTTATTCTGAGACCTGAGATCTAATGGAAATAAAACTTAATAACTGCTCATTATTATTCTACATATTCTTTGCTTAATATCTCTATGTAGATGTATGAATACTTGACACGAAGACAGTTTTACTTTATTCTAAGTTTACTAAATAAACTGCCCCATAAACAAGATATGGTCAAATTATCTACTTTATCTAAATAAATGAATAGTTTGGATCCCAATACATAAGTGTATTTTGGGGCTTTAAAGAAAACTAAGATTTGAATTGGGTTTGGTTGAAATTAAAGTACTTCAATTATTTTTCCTTCAGAGAGAAAATAAAATATTTCATACTATTTTTAAAATTTCCTTTGATAAAGCGATCATTTCAATTGCTAATTACTTCACTGTTGGTTACAAAGTTCTGTACAAAGCTAGAAGAATAAAGAATAGCATAGTAATCTCCCTCTGTTGTTTCTGCCATCACATTACAGAATCAGAACTATTATTTGGAATTAATAAGAACTCTACTGCAATATTCCAGTTTCTTTGTTAAATTCAACTTTTGAGTAATAACAGATTTATCAAACATGAGCACCAAGACAAGAGGATGTATGGAAACATCTGGCATCTCTTTAAATTAAAAGAAAGTCATCTTAAATTATTATGGTATATGTGGTGTCAATAAAATATCTTAGGCAATGCTGATTCCATCTTATTCTTCAAAAGTTATGACTCCCCAATCCCATGGAACTGGTTTAATGCATTTTATGAAAGCAGACATTTCAAATCAACCAGTAGAAGTCAGCTGTTCACACATTTGTAGCTGGTCATTCTTAACATTTTGTATGTCTCATGAGCAAGGAAAACAGTAAAAGGTGAAAACCTCAGTGGTCAGAGGTTTCGCAAAATGTCCAACATTCCTATTCTCTATATTTCAGTGCTCAAAGTGAGACCTATTAATGCCACAGGAACAGGAGACGGCTTCAGGTCCTTGAAAATTTGCAGTTATAGAAGGAAATGTCCTATGAAAGATTTGCTCATGGAATAGTTTTGCTTGTGGTAATTTGATTGTACTTTGTCGGACAACTCTGTAAGGCAGAGATAAGCCCTCAGGCCATGGTACCTTTAATCCTTCCGGGTTTGCGGATGGCCTTAGGAGAAGGTCATCAGTAGTAATCAAATTGGCAAGATTATTCTTGACTTTGAAGAAAGGATGTATTTCATTTCCTTTCATTTTCTTAATAAAATGACTTAGAAAAATTCAACTCTTTGAAGGATTATATTTTTGTGGTTCTTTATTGAATTTTCAAAAGACTGCTTGACTTGGAAGTCACTGTTTCTGTATAGTTTTCTTTTCTTTTCTTTTTTATTTTTACATGCAGTGATTTATCAGCTGCCATGCGCCCTTCAGATAAATTTTAAAACTGTTCCACATAAGAGGCAGAGACTTATTTTTAACAGAAATAATTGAAAAGGCACCAGGGACTCCTTCAGAGCTCAGCCTGTGCCGCTGCAAGAACACCATTTCCTGAGTCAAGTCAATAACAGAACAGCATGAGAAATAGGTTCCGAGCAATCTAATTTTGTACGGGAACAAGTAGGTAACAGGTAATATTTGGAGAGTATTCTATAATCTTCAGTAAGATGGAAAATTATGAAATACTGCCTCAAAACAAGTGCAGTTGCTTGCCAGGATCATCCGAGCTACATCTGTTTGTAGGGGACTTCAATTATAGGAAAGTTCACTGCCCTGTGCATTTAATCCTACTTTATTACAAGGTGAACGGTATTACCTCTCTTGGCCAATCACATTCACCCCATTTTTTTTCATGAAGCACAATGACAATCAGTGTGGGAATTAGAGTATCAGATGCACTGAAATTAAGGAAAATATATGGTATATTTTCCTGTGAATCACTCTTCACAGCTACTCAGGCGGGAAAGCATGTATTCTAAATATAAGAAGGGCAAGATGATTTGAATGAATATTTAATGTTTTGTAACAAACAAGAGAGTGTGATTGTTTCTTCACATTTATTATTTAATGTGAGGAAAAGTATACCAGCGAAACAATTGGTAATAGGGGCATGTCTAAGCAATATTCAGGCGGCATCAATCTAGAACTACATTCTCCATAGAATCACTTGTATGGTTTGGGTGAATGACTATACGTGAGTCGTAGCTTTTGGAGAACCGTGCCTTTTACTCCTTGTTCTGTCAGTCAGATCAGTTCTTTGGGTCTCCTTTCTTTAGTCTAACTCTCTCCCCTCATGTATATGTGCCTATTTCACCATGAAGTCTTAGTTCTTACTGGACAGATTGTACAGTGAATAGAGCACCTGGGTGGGTAAGGGTAGGATTCTTGTCCTTCCTTGGGGTGAACGACCACTTTCTAGTGGCACAGCAGTAAAGTTTAGAAATAACTTATCCTCATTAATGAAAATTGCTTTGGAAGATTTTTGGGATTTTCATTAACTTAACTTGCATAAGATTTCACCACCTTTAGCACACATTCTTTCAAAATACAGTTGAAGCAGAAGATCACAACTTTCAGGCTGGCTTTTGCTGAACCAAATGCACAAACTCCAGTGGATATTTTATTTATCAACAAGTATTCAACTAAATAACATCAGTAAAATATTTTCCAAAGATTAACAATATAGTCATATCCACTGGAACCATAAAATAGAAATCCCCAAATTTCATAATAATCACCTCCTAAGACTGACTCACTTGTCCCTTTAAAACAGATGGCTTAAAAATGGACAAATGCATGTTTTATTTTAAAAGTAATTTAAAATTTATTCAGAATTTTAATGGATAACAATTTGTTTTTATTTAATTAAATAAAATAATCTTATGAAAAACAATAATCTCATGAGTATTTTATTATTAATTTTCTGTTATATTTATATGAAAAAGATAATGGAGAACATAGTTAAATGACCCAAAATAACTTTTGGATATATAAACAGATAGTTGAGTTAGTTTAAGACCAGCACAATGACCAATTCTGCTTTTATTGTAGAAGTTTTAATCAAGTAATGAAATTATTTTTCTCCATTTGCTACCGTTCAACTTCTGATTCAGAAGTTTTATGTTATACAGTATTATAAAAAGAAAATCTTCTTCTGCATTCAAAAGTAATCAAACTTATATTTTGTGTTTTGCCATTACTTTTATGATTCATATGTAGATCTTAATATATGTTTGTTATATATTTACTTGTCAGATACACACACACACACACACACACACACACACACACACATATATATATATATATATATATATATATATATATATATATATATATATATATACTGCTATTCCCTACTATAAAACTAAGACAAATAAAGATCTCTGGCCTAGGAAAATCTTTAGGTATGCCATTTTCCTTCAACTCTTCTCTTAAGCACTTAATATGTTATTGGAAAAGGAGATTACTTGTTAAAAACCAAATGATAAATGAATGTTTCATATTAGAATACTTATATCTCTAAAAACTAAGACCACATAATGTGAATAGATATTAATATACTATCATAATAAACTAAGGTTATATAAAATATTTAGTAGACTTTTATTGTCTTTGAGATTTCATACACACGTGCGCATACACACACATATACAACATGCTTTGATCATACTTTTAGTTTTTCTTAAGGCTACTTGAGTAATAAATATCATGAATAAAATACAAATGCATGTATCTGTGTATCTGTACTAAATATTTTAACAGGCACTAATATTTGATGGAGATATAAGGATGAATGAGAAATTCTCTATCCTCTAGGTTTAGAGTCCAGCATAACAGGCTCCAGTTCGTAGGCATAGAGTTTTGTTCACTGATCTTTGAATGAGAATGCTTAGATTCATTTGTGCTGGTCTGAAGAGATTACTAAAAGCTGGGAAAAATTGATTTTAAAAGAATGAATAAGGATTTTCTAGAGAAAAAGTCTACATAAAAGTAGGATTGGTAGATTTTTTCTTCTTTTCTATTCTTCTTTTTGAGATTATAATTTAATTATCACACTTCTCCCTTCCCTCTCTTCCCTCCAATAATCCCCTCCTACTCTCCTTATGGCCTCTTTTGTCATGTTTGCTATCATATGTATATATGTTGCATACATATTTATTCCTAAATACATACTGTCATGTTCAGTCTGTATAGTGCTATCAGGGCTGCCCATCTGACGCTGAACAACCAGGTGCTGTGCTCTTCCCTAGGGAAGGACACCTCTCCCACTGTCAGACTTTGTTTCCTACAGTACTTTCTGTAGAGCTAAAACCTTGTGGGCTAAGAGAGAAAAAAATATTTTATGAGAGGGGGAAATGGTTTCAGAAGACTGGAGGACATGGAAGCCAGAGTTGTAGGGGATAGATAGATAGATAGATAGATAGATAGATAGATAGATAGATAGATATCCATATCTTTTCTAAGAACTTTCAATTGGGACTATTAGCAATTTGTATAATTGGATGGTTAAATAGTCGTTTTCAAAACCTTCTTATTCTTCTACAACACGTCTGTGCTCACACACACACACACACACACACACACAGAGAGAGAGAGAGAGAGAGAGATAGATGGGGGGGATCAGGACAAAAGATGAAGTACTATTATAGCACATTATATTAGGAAGTCACTTTCTATGACACTGCAAGTTAATGTAAACAAATAGAGATACACATGCAATGAATTTCCTGTGCAAACTATTTGGGGAACATTTTGGAAGAGTGTAGAACAATTCTAAGAGACAGTGGTCCAGGACTCAGCTCGTAGGTACTGCTTTCTCTATATGACAGGGACACTCTACCCATCATATCTCAACAATATGATCATCTAATTGGTGTCCAACTTGGAGGCTCAAATATCCACCTAAGGTCTGAGAAAGTGGTCTCTCAACCTGGCATGCAGAAGCTCAGTGCTTTTAAGAGGACCTGCTTTATAGTCGAGCACTTGAGCAAACAGCACTGGGTACTAACTCCTGCTCCAGGCAGACACAGCAAATTCCCAGAGCTGGGGTTGGTCAATATGGCTACCAGCCAGTACTCATCCATGTTAGAGTAGTCCCTCACAGAACCATCAGGGGCAGAACCAACCGCCCTGGCACCATATGCTAAGCATAGCCAAGGGATGGTAGGCTAGCAGTTTTAAAATTTGTCTCACATGGTCAGAGAGGCTTCAGAGGCCCATGATAAAAATGTTGTGAGATATTTGTACACTGTTTGAAAATATATTTATGTAATTTGTGTAATAAAAAGCTGAACAATCAATAGCTAGGAAGCGGTTAGGCAGGACTTCCAGGGACATAGAGGACTCTGGATAGAAGATCAGAGTTCCTAGCTAGAGTAAAAGGAAACAGCATGGGCAGTATGGAGAAATGAGTTAATAAGCCACATGCCAAATCATGGATTAAAATAAATGGGTTAATTGAAGTTATTGAAGAGATAATATGACAAGCCTAAGCTTTCATAATTAATAACTAGTTTCCATGTCATTATTTGTGAGCTGGTGGTTCAAAGAAAAATGTGAGTACACCTAATCAAGTGACATCAGTAGACACAGCAACTTGGATGAGTTGGGTGAGGGAGATCTCATAAGGTCCTATTCGTAGAGGAATAGCTATAGCTGCTTAAAGGTTGCTGAGAGAGAATCAGTCCTCATTAGAGACAAGCCACTGATGGGCTATTCACTCTCAAATGGTCAGCCATAACTTCACATATACTTATGAGAAACACGAAATAGAATAGAACCTGAATTTTGAAGAATATTATTTTCAGGTGTGTGCCTTTTGTTTACACTGCATTTGTTTTTACCTCTGTGAAGCTATGATTCTTCACCTGTCTAAAACACCTGCTGGTCCTAATAAAGAGCTGAATGACCAACAGTGAGGCAGGAGCAAGCAGGCATAAAGTATAAATAGAAGGAGAAATAAGGAGAAAAAAGTAGAGTAAGAGAACAAGATGGGGAGGATATGAAGGGCCAGCCACCCAACCACCCACCACCAAGTCAGCCATGGAGTAAGAAGAAAAGTAAGATATATAGAAGTAAGAAAGATAAAAGCCCAGAGGGAAAAGGTAGATGGGATAATTTAAATAAAGCTGGCTAGAAACAAGTCAAGTTAAGGGTAGGCATCCATAACTAAGAATAAGCCTCAGTGTATGATTTATTTGGCAGCTAGGTGGTAGACACCTTAAAAAACCAAAAGAGTTCTCTTTCTTGGGAGGACCTTGGACTCAACATAGTGTAGAGAACCCTGATGGCTGTTTGGCCTCAAGAGGGAGGGAGTGGGGGTGTGGGTGGAGGGGAGGGGAGGGAAGAGGGAGGAAGAGGGGAGGAGATGGCAATTTTTAATAAAAAAATAAATAAACTGGGGAAAAAAAACCAAAAGAGTAAAAAAAATAAAAAAAATCCCACAACACCTGAACCCATCAATTTCTTTGGATCATGAATAATTTATCTCGACTCACAGAGTTACCAATGAATTACACAAAAAAATGTGTAAATAATTAAATAATTTGCCAGATGATATGACTCACTCATAGAAAAACTGAGAAAAGAAGTTAGAATAAAATTTTAGAAGGCTAATATACCAATTCTAATTAACAGATAATTATCTGTCAGCTGTAATCAAGTTAAATTATTGAAATTAAAACTCCCTCCAAAAAAAACAAAATAAAACAATTAAAAGTTTCTACGTAAGAAGAGCGGTTTATTTCAACTTGTTGGCAGAGATTGATTGGTTGTTCCTGGCTGTTTAGACCCAAAATAATCACTCTAAAAGTATATTATTTGCAGTACTGGTTGGCCAACAGCTTAAGTGTATTTCTGGCTAACTCATATCTTAAATTAATCCGTTTCTATTAAGCTGTGTTTCGCCACGTGGCTGTGGCATAGTGGCAAGGATCCACCCGGCGTCTGTCTCTGGAGGGGCTACATGGCTTCTCACTGATTTCACCTACTCTCTCTCTCTCTCTCTCTCTCTCTCTCTCTCTCTCTCCCTCAATATATATATATATATATATATATATATATGTGTGTATGTATGTATGTATGTATGTATGTATGTATGTATGTATGTATGTATATATATTCCAGCCTGGCTATAGCTGGAAAGCATTGGCTGAAAGAAGCTTTTTATTAACCAATAAAAGCAACACATATACAGAAGGACTTCCTAAACCATCATCTCACAGTTTTCTCACATATACAGAAGGACTTCCTAAACCATCATCTCACAGTTTTCTCATAAAAAAAAGTTCAGTCTTGATTCATTTGGAAAGATTTTTTTCTAATGATTCAAGAGTTTCATGAAAATATTTATCATTTGATAATGATTTGAAAAAGTTAAAGACAAGTAAAGAAATGTACTAACAGAATTTCTACTTGAAATAAATGTCTTTAGAATAAATATTACCTTCGCAAATCATAGGTGATCTGTGATCTGTATTTAATCCCTTTAGGTTCTAAAGGAAGCAGAAACTAAACTGTAATATTCAGTACTTTAAGAGTCCAGGTGTGAACAACACTAGAAAGATACCAGCTAGTCAAGGGCATTCTGTGGACTGATGTGAAATATACAGAAATTTCCATGGGAAAGCATATTAGGAAGAAAGAGACTATGCTCTCCATGCCAACTCAAGGAGAGGCAATTTCAGATCAGACACATAAAAGCAAACACAAGATACTGAAGAAATAATAAATGCTGGTGAAAGCAGAGGAGAGGCAACACAAGCACATATCTTTGTCTCTTTTTCCTAAAGCTGTGAAATCTAAAATGAAAAGAATAGTATGAGTCACTTAAAAACGGTTAAAATGCAGGCTTATTGGATGGACTGTGAAATCAGGTTGCTGGTCTAGCTCTGGAAGTATATGTGCTGGTCATGTATGAGGTGACAATCTCATCCCCTTCTCAGCAGGACAGAGCTGATCTACTTGAACATTATTTTGAAAAGGTTTCTTTGTCCCTTCCTCTCCCTTTCCTATCTGCAATGTTCCCAGTCTCATCTTCAGTTACTGTTTTGTTAAAATACAATGATCCCACCTTACTCTTAGGTCTCCCGTTTGAGAAATCTCTGCTCTGTTTAAAAACCAAATGCCTGAAGCTTCCTGGAATTTTATATGACAGTAACTAGGGAGGAACACTCAATACTTTATACATTTGTAAGAGTAATATTAAAAATAAAAAGTTTCTAACTGGGATTTTGCTACTCTTTTCTTAACCCCAATCTGAAGCCACTCCTACAGGTCATTGTCAGCCCACTCACAGGTATGGCATATGCTGACCTGCATCCTCATATCTCAGAAACTTCGTTTATTCCTGACAGTCTAGAAATAATTTTACTAATAGCTTCTATATTTAAAAAAATATTTATGTGGCTATATAAAATGTCTTAAATTATTTACAGGCCAATAATTATAGATAACAAAGATCTTCTAGTATAATTCATAAAAAAGAGCAAACCAACAACTTTCTAATGTAATATTTAGCTTACTCTATGAATCTGCTATTAAAATAAAGACTACATGACAGTCATAGCTTAGATAATAAAAGTATGGTAGACAGAGGTATTATTAAATTGAAACAACAAAATCATGTAATTTAAAATCTTCAAACATGAATTTAGTAACAGGTCATGTTCTGAAAGACCAATGTACTTTCTATCATAATTAAAATTTTATTATGAAAGGCTTTACACATAACTGGTAGACATTCCTGTTGATTATAAGTATAGTTGCTTATATTTATTAGAAGTGTACACTTACCTTAATCATTTCCTAAGTTTTTCCATAAGGTAGTTAAATTTTAGGCTACTAAGTTAAAGCTACTCTTTTTACATAAAATGCTTATGAGGGAAGTTTTTATTAAAATATGGGATAAGACTTATGTTCTTCATAAGTCTAAAGAGCAAGCAAAATGAAGAGCAGGATAAAATATACTTAAAACATGAAAGGACTGGAAATTATTAAGCAAAGTGTAAGGGATTTTAAATCATGAATAGGGAGCCTTGACTTAAGAAGAAAATTCAAATTAGTTATCCTATTAGAGATACAGTGCAGGATAAAACTGAAGATAGGGAAAATGTTTTATTCATCATATGCTAACTGAAATGTAAAAAGCTGAGAAAATATCTTATATACATGGTCCAAAGATAAATATTAACGAACAAATTTCCATATAGCATCTAGGAAGAAATCTATACCAGAAAATCAGTACAGGTTTTTTCCACTTCCTTTTGTCTGCGATATGAATTCAGTAAAATTAGAACTCTCTGAACATTTTTCTGTGCTTCATATTTTATAACAATATCTAAGTGAAGAGCAGCTAGCAAACTCCAAGGCCACAGCCTTGCCTTTGATGATAAAAGTGGAACTATACAATCTCTATTCATCCCATATTTTGATAGAATCTCACTTTGTCTGGACTGGAAGAGAAATGTACTAAGCCCTTATAGTGCAATTAATATAATATTTCATCTTTTATCCATCTACCTCATAGCTTATTCCTTTGTATTTCTAGTGCACAGAAAAGAACGGTATATTGAGTTTAGTAATTCTCACTACTTTTAATTTGGTGTTTCTAATTGATTTGAAGTTCAAATTAATAAAAGGTGTGGTTTATTAATGGATATGTTTATGTGGAAAACTTTATAAGACTTCATGCAAAATAGATCCATAATTAGATTTCCCCTCAAATCCCTAATAACACCATTTTTACTGACATAAGAGGCCAAGAGGAAGCACAGTAATGCTTCAGTTATGAGATAGAGAAATGATGCTCAGTGTCCCTGAAGACAGAGCTTCAAAACTTTAAACCTTGGACATTTTGTTATGATTAGGGAAATACATATTTGAAGATGTCAATATTAGCTGGTATCAATGTGTATTTCATTTAAATAATGGAGGAATTCTCATGATTGAGACAAGTGTTATGAATTTGAAACTGTTTTCAGAACAGTTTTCTTGGAGGAGTTTTAGGAGTATAATTTGTCAGATACAATATCTGTTACAGCTTTTCATAGAGACTAAACCTCATGTCATTTGGATTAAGTTGCAGACTGATTAAATTTTAAAGCATCACTTCAATCAATATCTTAGCTATCTCATACTCCCATCTTCATAGTATGTAACAATAGATATTTTTGTCCCAGTGTGTGTTTCTCAATATCTTTATATTAAATTCAGTTGTTGGAGGAAAGAATCGTTTATTATAAATACCCAAAGATAAATTTCTGAGATAGTTTATGTCTCTATGTGACCAAGAAATAAAACCATCTTAATGTAAACCAAGCAAAACTATCTTTCTAATGTGATACTTAGAAAAGTGTTATTTTCTATGGTGATATTAATGTGTTTTCTAGTTACTCTCATCATACCTTCTCCTATTATCTTCTTATTCTGTCAATTTCCCTTTCTTTGTTCAAGTGCTTCTCTTACATCCTTGACCTTTTGTGATTGTGTGGGTTTGCAATGAGTTTAACTAGTCCTATCTGTATGACCATGGGTTTGAACTCTCCCCTGAAATCCAGTGGGTTCATCTTTGAGTATATAACTAACGATAGCCCTTCTACCAGACTGTTAGTTTCCCCCAGGGAATAAGATAATACTTTATTTAGCAGGGTGCTGTAATGGCTTTAATTGTCAACTTGAAACAACCTAGGATCACTTGGGAAAAGAGTCTCAATGAGGAATAATCAAAATTGACTTGGCATGCAAACAAGAGTCATTGATTGTCATGAGTAATGTGGTAAACATGGTCTATTGTGGGTGGCACCATTCCCTGCACTGAGAGTTCTAAACTGCAGAATTATGCTGATTTCAAGTGAGCATTAAGCATTTATTTCTTTTTTTACTGCTTTCAGTGGTGGATGTGGTGAGACAATGTATATATATATATATATATATATATATATATATATATATATATGTGTGTGTGTGTGTGTGTGTGTGTGTGTGTGTGTGTGTGTGTGTGTGTGTGTATCTTAATACATACATTCCCTGGAATTGAGAAACAAGATACACCCTCTCTTCTTTAACTGGGTTTGGCCAATATATATATTTTTTATCACAGCACCATAAGTGAAACTTAGACAGAGAGATAGAGCCTCCTAAGTCCCTTTCTAATCCACGGTTGACTGATGACAGACCTGGTTGTGCTCAGACCTCAATACATTGACTGCATCTGCTATGGGATCATGACTGAAATGGCTGAATCATGACCAGGAGACAAGGTTGCTGAGATCTTCTCCCTTTTATTCTTACTTTTTTTTCTGCCCTCTCTTCTGTGATGTTCCCTGAGTGCAGGAGGAAGGTAAGTGTCCTGCTTAAGACTGAGCCTTCCCTCATCACCCAGGCTCAGGACATTGAGCAGCCTTGAGTCCCTATAGTCACTGCTACTAGTTGCAAATAAAAGTTTCTCTTTTTGTTTGGCAACTTTGTGTTTCAGCTAGTAGAGTTTACAGATGGTTAGGAACATTGACACCACCAAACCTCAGTAGCCTATATAGTTCATTCTGTCAGTATCATCCGTATTACTCCTCGCAGAGATCTGTCTGTGTCCCCCATCTTCTTTTTCACCTTCACAAACAATAGCCTACACATAGACACTGACTTTAGGAATCTGAGCATAGTGTCCTATGTCGAGGTCCTAAAATCAAATAACACTACCTCTTCCATTTAAGTTAAAGATTTCTTTGACTTGTTTGAAATGAAAATACATAAAGAAGCATAATTTATTTAAGAATATTTTAATGGATCTAAAAATGAGTGTAAACAGTATTTTATGAAGTGACTTGTAAATCAAAAGGCATCTTATGTACATATAGACAGCATATACAAAATAGTCATAATTTTATGGTTGCACAAAAATGCAAATCCTTTATGAAGCTAAAGAGTTATTATCTATGCATACCAAAGAATAGAGGAAAATATTCATATGTTGTTTATTAATAACAGCTCAAAGTTTATGATTTGAACTTCTATAATTTCATATTACATAATATTTGTGATATTTTTCATTTCCTGCAAACATTTAAAAATGAATTAATTATTATTAGCTTGCATCCAGACTGACAGATGGTGATGCAGACTTGGCTGTAAGATATCATAAACTCTTGTCCTTACTTTGTCCTCTGTGCCCCAGAAGAGTGACATCCAGGCAGACAGATGGTATACCACCTTGGCTGTAAGCTGTGGTACCTTTTTCCTTATTTTGCCCCACCACACCCCAGAATAGTGTGGTATTTAGTCTGAGAGGTAATGGGACAGATTTGGCTGTAAAATATCGTGACCTCTTGTTTTTATTTTGTCCCACCATGCCCCAGAACAGTGGCATGCAGTCTGGTAGAAGGTGGGGCAAACTTGGTTGTACAATGTCATGACCTCATGTCCAAATTCTGCTTCACCACACCTCAAAACAATGAAATCCAGGCTGGCAGATGGCGGGTCAGACTTGGCTGTAAGACATCATGACCTCTTGTCCATATTCGGCTTCACCACACCCCAGAACAATGGCATTCAGACTGACAGATAGTGAGTCACACTTGGCTGTAAGCTATAATGACTTCTTGTCCATATTCGGCTTCACCACACCCCAGGATACTGAAGTTTTTTCTTGGATTGAAGTTCAAGCAGTGAAATTATTTACAGTGTAACCAGCATTAAAGAAAAAAGTTCTCAGGTGATATTAACTGAATATTAACATAGTCTTGAATTTATAAAATAAAAAATACATGTACTATTATGTATACTTTTTCTTTTGTTCCATATTATGTTTGGAAAATAATCCTATTGTATTTATGTCTCTATTTTCCATCTCTACACATACATCAATTGTGTGACTATTCCATCAGTTTGGTATACAATACAATCAATGGTTATTAGTGTTTCTGGCTGGGAGGAATCAAATAATTTTTATTCACTTGCCCATTCTTTTGTCATATTCATTCTTCTATTACATGTATCCAGAGTTTTATTTAATTTCCAAAGATTATTTATTTGCTTATTAATTGTTTTCCTCCTTTAGAAGATTGTGTAGTGATTTGTAGCACCAAGAAAGCTAGATTTCAGGAAGGAGGCCTTCAAGTAAGACGATGCCTTGAGGGTTTATAAAATAACTTTGGGGCTGCATGTCCCCCAACCCTACTTCTCCTTATGTATTTTCCCACTTTTTTTCCCCATTTTATTGTATCCTACTTCATAGCACTTATAGGCTTTTGTTCCCAACTCAAGCCCCACCAAGCTCCATGCATTATTCACACTGAATATGCACATCTGATGATGTGGAGCTAGAAATTGCTTCCTTTCAAATTCATGGCTTCTTTTTAATTACTCATGATTTTACATACATGCATAAGTATATAAATACATCATTCTGAATACATTTAATATTGCTTTTAAGTATATGATGTCAGAGCTATTTGATTTTAGAGATCCAATTAAAGGGCACCTCCCTGGAGAAGACTAATTCTACCTATTTCAGGAATTATTAGTTCCTAGTAGTTTTTTGTCTAGGGGTGGGGCCCCATGATGTTTCCACCTTCAACCTTAGCCTGTCAAATGGTATTGGCATTTTTCTCTTCTTTTCCGGAAGTCATATTTTGAAGTATCATGGATGTAGCTTCCCTCTCATTTCTAGGAGTCATACTGTCCCAGAAGATCTACTGTTCCTCTAGCTCCTCCAGTCTTTCAGCGCCACCCCAGTTGATGCAGCTACACCAGAACCACTAGTCACAGTCTGTGGAACCCAACATGTAGAAGAGGAAATGAATACATTCTCATATCAAGAGGACCAGAATGTCAGCTGTAAGATACTGTCTTCATTATTACAGAAAGGTTCTACGTATGAGAAAAATAATGTAAAAAAGGCAAAAAACCAAAAGCTACAATATGTAAAAATAGATACAGTATATAAACATGTACTATTTGACATGCCAGTTCAGATGAGGGTAATTTTAAAAGCCCTAAACCTAGGTTTGTTCACTGCTGAAAAGCCAAGTAAACTTTGAGCTTTCCTCAGACTTTAATAAACCCTAGTATTATTTTCAGAGATGCAGCTAATTAATGGATGCTGAGAGAAAGTAAGAGCAAGCAAGCAAGACAGGAGGAAAAAGAGAAACAGAGAGACAGAAACATCAGTATTCTCTACGGGCAAGGTCCCTATTAGTTATCCAATCCCAAGTGGTCAGTCCTACAAACATACAGTACATATAAGCAATATTAAATTGACTCAGTAGGATGCACACACACACACACACACAATAATTAAAGAAGAGGTCATAGATTTGAGAACGAGTGAGTGGGACATAGGAATTACTGAGCAAAAATGGGGAGAGAATAATGTAAACACAGTACTCACATATGAAAATCTGAAACATATTTGATTTAAAAGGTCATATTGTGATAAAAAGCAATACCAACAAAGATTAGAATTACATTGAGCTCATGTCATTAGCGTCCCTAAATTGTGAGATGTTTATCTAATTAAGCTACTTTGCTTTTTGTCCTGTTCATTATGTAGGCATTTCTCAAAATCTCTGGTTTTGTTGAAAAGTGTCTACGCACACCAGCAGTGGTCTTAGTTCAAATGTTACCTATATGAATTAGTTCCTAAATTTGTAACAAAATTAGGCTCATTTTTCTAGCAATCCTTGTTGCAGCAATTTCCTACAGGATTCATAGGTCCTTTTGTCATTGCTGTCGAAACTACTTCCTCCTTGAATAATTCTGCTTTTAGAAATGTTTTTACTATTGCTGTCATCGCGTTATTTCACAATGGCACGCCTTATTTAGTGTTTTAATTTGTCTTTGGACTTCTCTCAATCTATTGCTCAAATTTCAGCTAAACTGTGTCTTAGAGACAAAGCTTTGATGCTGCTGCTGTTAAGCTGCTCAGAATCTCTCCTTTGTTACAGACAAGGAAAATGGACGGAATTCAATAATGTAAGCTTCATTTACCTTCACAAACAGTTCCAGCTGAGTCATTTCGGGTGCTCTGGGTACTGATAAAACTAGACTCACAGTAGGATTATAATATCTTAGTCAGGACTGTATGGCTCGAAGGAACAGAAAACCACTCAATTGTACTCAAATACAGAAGGTTTGTCGAAAGGGCAGAGGCTGTAGAACCCAAACACAGTTACATTCCATTGAATTTGGAAATGAGACGAGGGTGCCATCAAAGTCTGAGGCAACTGAAAATATTTTTTTACTTCTTAATGTGAACATGTCAAATAATGCTTCCCCTTGACTTATTCTGTGGACCATTACTATGTACAGAATTGGGTGGTGGTGGCACATGCCTTAATCCCATCTCTCAGGAGGCAGAGGCAGGCAGATCTCTGTGAGGTCGAGGCCAGCCTGGTCTACAGGAAGCTAGTTCCAGGACAGGCTCCAAAGCTACAGAGAGAAACCCTGTCTCAGAAAAACAAAACAAAACAAAACAAACAAACATACAAAACAAACAAACAACAACAACAAAAAACAACAACAGATCTTGAACATCCTAAATCAGGGTTTTAGCTTCTTCATTTGAAGTGTTTCTATGTATGTGTGAATGGGTGTCAGCATGTATTTTGTATGCATCTTTTGGTTCTGTGCTTTGTAAGAAAAACTCTGAATGACAGTTGGACCACCAGTAAAACTTCATCCTACAAAATTTGCTTGAATTAAGCCAACTCACTTGCTCAATGGGTACAGTCCTTTTTTTCTGACTTGACTCTCTGCTCTGTCAATATCTGTAAGAATAATTCAGTTATTCCACAGATCGGCTTGAACATCTTGTTTAAAGAACAACTAATTATCTTCTTCCTTTGACTGCTCTGCACCAGATCACAATCATACTTGCACATCCTTGATAGAGCTGGTCTTGGTATCTCTCCTATAGATCCAGCTTGTTGTATGTGTCTATGTGTTTGTCTCTGTGTGTGCATTGGGGGAGGGGGGATTGGAGAGCTTAACCTTGTTTTTTTGTGGTCTTGAAGCTTCCAATTAATAACTGGGCCATAAAAATGTTCCATCCATATGTAATAAACATATGGTTTGTTGTAAACATGAATATGTTAAGAGTTTGAGTTAATAACATAAGCTCTCTATAGTAAGCTTAGTTTTAAAACAACAACCTTTAAGATTACTAGAAAGGGAAAAATTTCAAATTTTTATATTCAATCATCTTTACTTCAATAGTCAGTTACTAATGTACACACATGTCATCTCACACATGAAATGTTTTGGATGAAGGGTTAACTTCTCCAAACTGAGCTTGAGCCAAGTTTATCACAAGTCACCGTTCTAGTACACACATATACAATACCTGTCATGATTTTAAATGTCACTTTAGAAGTGCTGTTATTCTTGATGGTGGATTGCTAGTTCAGGAACGGTCTCTGATTTAAAATAAGACCATTAATCCTTGTCATTGCAAAATAATTCATGTAAATTTCATTTGCATATTCTTGCCTCCCCCTTTTTATGCTTTAATCTTGTAATCACTCCTATTAATATTGGAAAAGGTGACCTTAGGAACCGATTAGCATATTTGTTTAGAATAATGGAATAATTGCTTGTTTATTAGTACTGTGTTTGAACAAATAAATAGATTAACATAGAAGGGTTGTCTTTCAGCTTTGAAAAATAGTAGATAATGCTAATACATAACACATTTTCAAAGAACAATGAAAACTTTATTAAAATGTTAATAGACCCTAAACTTCAGATTGAAATGAAAAAGCATTTCTCAGCTGACTCCAAGAGAGCACTCTGGTTTTGTTTCATATTTTCCATTTAAAAAAATTAATTCATCCAGAAACCTGCTTCTTTGGAAACCAGATGCGATTGTGACCCTCAATGTCACAAAAAGTGACAATTTTGCAAATAATCATTGAATATTTAATAGACAACAATTTTATTCTTTTCTAGAAGAAGTACAGTGAACTATTTATGAATATGAACATAGAATTTATGACATATAGTACATATTCAGAAATCCTACACAATACCCCAATCTCATTTGAATTGCAGATCACAGTTAGCACATGAAGTTATAAAATTTTATTTATTTCTAATTAATCAATAATATTTTACTATGCAACATGAAGTGATCTAAAATATAAAAACCTTCATATTCCTGGTATGTTCATAAAAATCAAGATATTGAGATTGGAAATTTAGATAGGTAAATATCCACCCAATTCCCCATTTTTTTTCTCAAAAGAATATTAAATGGAAATCATCTGAATACCTTATTTTATTCTGCATTTGATGGCTAGAACTCGTAATCCTAGAACTTTCGAGGTAGAAGTAGTAAAATGAGAAGTGTAATATTATTCTCAGCTGTAGAGAAAATTCAAGACCATTCAGCACTACAGAAGATGAATCTCTGAGCATCAGAATAAGTAAGTGAAAAATAATAAGTAAATACAATTTTACTAATTTTAATAGAATATTACTATGCTAAACAATATTCTATAAATCATAAATAAGTTAACTGGCTAGTTTACAGATGACAAAGTTGAATTATAAAGACCCTGATTTAGTAATTAGTCACATAAGTCATCCAGTTGAACCATGTTTACCCAGTCCTGGCAATCAAGTCAAAATAATCTAGTCCCAACAATGAAGATAAGGTTATGTAACCTAGGTAACCAACCCAGGAACACTTCAAACTCGGTCTTATTTGAGACTATGGGTCTAAGAAGCTAAAAATCACTTTTCACTGATGAAATAGAATTGAAGCTAACCAAATACATACACTCATGTTAACCACATTCCGACTATAAAGCTGATGTGTTTCAATGTTTGCTGAGATGGTTTAATTGTTACACAACTGTACCTAATGAATTAACTCAGTTGCTGTTTGCAGAATATTATTATGAACTGGGCATTTGTGGTAGTTCTTTGTGTGAGTTGTATAATTCCATTCCTAAAACAAAGCTTTAGGACAAATCCTAGTTCAGTCAGCACTGGGAGAATGATCTATGAGGTTAAATAAGATGCACATAATGAGCATGGGCCATTTAGAAGTCAGTGTAGTAGGGTTATGATGGTGACCTGATAAACAATCTGCTCTTAGCTTGGGGAAACTTTGGGCAGGGTATTCTGGAGGAAGACTCAGATGTCCAGGGTCATAGAGATAATTCAAAGATTTATGAGAAGCCTAACTATTACCATCTACATACCATTTATAGGTTAAGTTGAATGTGTTCATGAAATTAGTTGCCTTTAGATCTGCAGGCATTATCACTATTAGTTTTAATAGGAAGATGCTATGATGCATTCCATCCTAAGCTAAACCCTCACAATTTTCAAAGAAAAATATCTCTGAGCATTTAACATTATTATAAAAGCTTATAGTGATCATGGTACAGAAAAGAAAATATCTCTATAGTGAATTGAAGTTGCTGAAGAAAGGTCCAAAAAATCAGATTGGTGGTGAACATACAAATGTAGACACTTTAATGGCAAGAATTGTACATTTTATGAAAAAATAACAGAAATCATACGAATATGAAACTGAAGGAATGAATATGTTTGTGCATATTTAGATTAATTTTATTTGTATTTATGTGTATGTGTGCATCTGTGCATGTGTGGGGTCGTTCCAAGGAGGTCACAAGAGAATTTCAAATCCCCTGGAACTGATTTACATGTCTAAGCTGGCAACCCAAATCAGGACTTACTGAATCCAACCATGTGCTCTTAACAACTGGGCCATCTTCATTCCAAATGAATGGACTGTCAAGCTATTTTCTATGCCAACATCTTAACTCTCAATTTCCTTGGGGCACAGATTTATATCCTATAGAATAAACTGTATTCAACAAGTTTAAGTGTGAAGAAGCAAGTAGAGGTCTTTGAATATTTAGTAGCTGAGTTGAGGGTCCAGACACTATGATATGGATGTGTAAAGCAAGCAAAAGAGCAAGCCTCATCTATTTACAAATCTTTTTAAATGGCCATAAGATTTAATGTACAAGAAAACAATTAGAACTGGGTGGAAAATAAAATGCAACTTTTTAATGTGCTTCCTAAATGGTATTTACTTGTTTGCCTTTTAAAATGGGGTTCCTTTCAATTTAAACAATTTTTCCATATTGTTTACAAAAATTAATAAATTGTAATATAAAACCTAAGTTGGTGGGTTGATGTGAAAGGAAATAAATGAAAAGAGAAGAAGAAAAAGAAGTGAAATGGGAAGGGTAATGAGGGGAAGGAAAAAATGGGGAGAAAGAAAACAGAAAAAGGGAGGAGAAAATTGCAAAAGAATCAGTGAAATACACACAACCTCTGATCGAGAGCCACTGCCATGGACTTAGAATTTAAACTGTGCTGTCACATTATCCTGTCCATTCTATGAAATTTTTTTGCACCAGCATACACCATGAATGCCAACCCATATCGAAACCATCCATTCATGGCTGGGAAAGCAAATCAGGTTAGATGTTGTCACACTGCAGATGAGATATGAGTCGCACCTTCCTCTCCAGTCACCACCACAGAGCTGCTGAGTGAATCTGATTATTCTCCTTTAGCGTTAGCCCTTAGTGGATATGACTCTTAAGATTGGCTTCACTAAGAGTCACTTCAGGAAAATAGCATTGCTTTATTAATACATAGTCAAAACTTGAGCAATATCTAATTATTATATAATGTCTTCTTAAGCATATGCCGAGAAAGAATCACAAAACGCTGGAAGCATTTCTCAGTGGTTCTGTTTCAGTCGATGCCTCCAGTACATGCTGATCTTCAGGGGACGCTGTTGTTTACTGAAATGGTTGTCTTTTTAGAATTGGTATTTTAATCGTCTCCGTTATCATAAGTGTTTCTGAACCTTAGAAATAATGACATATCTCTAAACACTGGGATATGTTATTTAAAGTCTCATAATTCTAAAAGGGATACAAGAGTACTTTATTCACTATAATACTTCTCATCTGAGAACTATAGGATGTGACAATTTGTTGAACAAACCATACTTATAAGTTTCCAAGCATTCTTATCTGTCAACTTTGCCACTTATGTTTTTATATCTAATTCCAAAGAGAAAAGCTTACAGATAAAAATGAAAAAATATTCTTCTCTCTTGCTTTAAGGCTTGCCATAAGAACAATACACACAGGGAAAAAAAACAGAAAAGAAAATGGGCAAGAGCACTGGCACTAATTATGGTGAAGAAAATAAAGATATCAATCAGGGTTTAAAGGCATAAAAATATACTGTCATATTACATTTTCCATACTGAATATATACAGTTATATATCTGCAGGGCACATCACAGTAAAGATGGAAAAAATAAAGCATATCCATAAAAGTTCTGTTTTGAAGGAAATGCTATGGAAAGTTAGAAGCACCCTAAGCAGATTTCATCCTTTAGAATGAAAGAAATATGAGGCAAAATTTAAAAGATGTCCTATTTTCCCAAATGCCAGGAAACTGTGTAGTGATTGATACAGGTACCAATAGTTCATTAAATGCCAAAGACCAATGAGATGGCTGTGCAGGTAAAGGCAGCTGTCCCCAAGACTAATGACCTGAGTGTGATCCCTAAAATCCACATAGTAGAAATCAGACCAACTCTTTCAAGTCATTCTCTGACCTCCACACATACACTCACATAATACACATCACACCCCCAAAACACAATAAGTAAAAAAATAAGCAAAAGAAAAAAATCACATGCCAAACACAGTGTTGTTTTCCAAGGAGTGTCTTCATATTATCACCAAAACATAAAAACGCTACAAAACCATGAATATGAAGACATCTTACATTGTACAGTTTTGAATTTTTTGCCAAAAATCAAATATTTATAGGTATGTGTTAATGTCAGGGTCTTCAATTCAATTCATTGGCACATGTGTCTGTTTTCATGCCAATACCTAGCTGTTTTATAACTATGGCTCTATAGTACAGTTTGAAGTTGGGGATAGTGATGCCTATTTATTGCACAGCTTTGTTTTAGCAATCCTCTTTTTTGTTGTTGTTATTCTTCCATATGAAGTTCAGCATTGTTCTTTTGAGGTCTGTGAAGAATTGTGTTGGGATTTTGATGGGGATTGCATTGAATCTGTACACTAGATTTGGTAGCATTGCCATTTTTATTATATTGATCCCACTTATCAAAGAGCATGGGAGATCTTTCCATTTTTTTAATCTTCTTCAGTTTCTTTTTTCAGAGGCTTAATGTTATCATCATACAGGTTTTTCACTTGTTTGATTAGAGTTACCCAAGATCAAAAACACTGATGACAACCTATGTGGAGAAAGAGAACACTCCTCCACTGATGTTGGGAGTGTAAACTTATACAGCCACTTTGGATGCAGTATGGCAGTTTCTCAGAAAATTAGGAATCAATCTACCTAAATACCCAACAATATCACTCTTGGGCATGTACTCATGGTTGCTCTATCATCCCATAAGGACACTTGTTCAACTATGTTCATAGCAGCATTATTCATAATAGTCACACACTGGAAACAAATTGGATACCCCTAAACAGAAGAAAGGATAAAGAAAATGTGGTACATTTACATGCTGGAGCCTTACTCAGCTATTAAAAAAAGAATATCATCATGAAACTTGCAGGCAAATGGATGGAATTAAAAAAAAAATCATTCTGAGTGAAGTATTCCAGACCCAGAAGGACAAACACAGTGCGTACTCACTCATAAGTGGATAGTAGATTAAAAGCAAAGGATAACCAGACCACAATCCTCAGCTCCAAAGAATCTAGGTAACAAGAAGGACACTAAGAGAGACACATACTCTGTGGAGAAAAAATCTTTTGGGTAAACTGGGGGAAGGGCAGTAAATGGGAGGTGATGGGGGATGAGAACCTGAGAGAACAGGATGGTTGACTGGAGAGAGGAATGGGATGGGAGAGCAAGGAAAGAGACATTTCTACAGAGGGAGCCATTATAGGGCTAGAGAGAAAACTGATGCTAGGAAAATTCCGAGAGATCCACAAGGATGACCTCAGCTAAGATCCCTAGCAACAGTGGACAAGGTGCTTCAACTGGCTGTTCCCTGTAATAAGATTGGTGACTACTCTAACTGTCCTCATAGACATCCAGTAACTAATGGAAGTAGATGCAGAGATACACATCCAAATGCTATGGAAGTCCAGTCAAAGAGAGGGAGGAGGGATTATATGAGCAATGGGTATAAATATCATGATAGCGATAACCCACAGATATTAGACCAACAGCTGTGAATTCTACAAGGGACTGAACCAGGCCCTATGCAGGTGGTGTGACAGTTTTGCTGCCTGGTCTGTTTGTGGGACCCATGGCAGTGGGACCACGATCCATCTCCAGCAGCTTTTTGAAGCTCATTCCATGTGGTAGGATTCCTTGCTCAGCCTTGAGATGGGGGTGTAGAAGGGCTTGGTCCTGGCTCAACTGAATTGTGGCAGGCTTTGTAACTCTCCTTGGGAGGCCTTACCCTTTCTGGGGAGTAGATGGAAGAGGCTTTGGGGAGGAGGTGAAGTAGAGGGGGAGGATGGGAGGAAGGGAAAACCATAAGTTGGTCCGTAAAATTAATTTAAAAATACATAAAATAGAAAGCAAAAAGACATCTTGCTCCACTCTGATTAGACCACATATCTCTCATTAGGTAATAGCTGTAGTAGGAGACTGTTTATTCAATTCCCAGCTACCCAAACCTGAAATAATAATCACTGTATTAATTGAAACTTTATTAATTGCAACAGTGTTTAGGCAATGACTCTAGCATATTCCTAGCTTATTCTTACATCTTAAATAGACCCATGCCTATCATTTTATCTTTTACCGCGAGGCTCATGGTTTGGTTTACCAGTAAGGTTCTCTGGCGTCTGTCTCCCTGACTCCACCTTCTTTTCTCCTCTATCTCTGCTTGGAATTTCCACCTTTCTTTATTCTGTGCAGCCACAGACTCAAAGCAGATTCTTTATTAACCAATGGTAATAAAACATATTCACATCATAAAGAGGGGAATCCCCCATCAAATAGCTCTATCTATCAGAGTGAGCGTTAAGCATACATGTAATCTGTTCTGTCGATGTCCATGTTTTGTTTATGCATTTAAATAAGTTTATTCCTAAAAACAGTGGGAAAAAACCCACCAATAATATAGTAGTAAATCCAAAACTCCCTTGAAATAATTATGGATATCTTAATTTATTTAACATGAAATTTTTCTGTTACATAAAATATTCCTGAAGTTTGCGACTTCAACAAAAGCATATATCTACAAATATAAAACACATATTTATTAGCTTTCTCATTATGCATGTATATGTAGCATCAGGTGTGACACATAATCATATAGATAGCATGACTATTATTGAGCAACATATGTCATTATTTTTTGATTTTGAGGACTTTTTCCATTTTTGACAGAATATTCAAAATACTATACTTGATTACATAACAAGTACAAACATTAACTTTATGACTCAGTGTTATTGTTTTTTTTTAATTTCCCCAAGTATGGGGAGAGATTGCTCAGTGGTTAAAATAATTTGCTGTTCTTTTAGGGGATCTGAATTAGGTTCCCAGCACCAATATCAGGTTTCAATTGCTTGTCATTTCAGCTGCAGGGCATACAACACTTTCTTTTGCCTTCTGTGAGGACCCACATGTATGTGGTATAGACACACACACACATACACACATGACACACATACAAATATGCATACCTAAATATGTTATAATTGAACTATAGAATTTCATAAATAAATTCAAAAGTATAAAATTATCAAACATAAAAATATGTCAATTTGGTGCCAATCTTGTTTAATGTGTTCTTATGTAATAAAATTTGAGGACTATCATTTTCAATAAAACACATCCAAAATTTATTCTGTGTTATGTAAATTTTTGAAGTAAACTAGCACCTCATTTTTCAGAAAGCACCATGCTTTCACCGAATAACAAATATACATAGATTATTGACAACACAAATAAGGCATAATGTCAGGCACAAGAAAGTCAACCTTGGCTTAGCATCAGCTAGAGTAATGTTTCCAATACCCTTACATAAGTGTTTTTGGCCACTTACTTAAATATTTAAATCATATACAATTGATGACTTCCTATTCTCTTTCCCTGGAAGGCTCTAGGACACCTGAATATACCCTGCAGAAGACATATTTAACTGTTATAATGAATTATTTTCAGCTATGAATATTTAATTGAAAGTAATTATTAGCAAAGTAGTGTTAATATCTGTTGATAGTAAACCTTAATATGAGTTATTTTTCAGGTGATTGAAAAATGTATTGAAACAGAGATTACATTACCATTTAAATTTTAGTATAACTGAACATCTGAGTGAGTTAAAAAGAAATAGCACAAATCAAGTTCTCACCATAGAATTTAGTAATAAAATACAGAAACATTAACCAGGAGACCTTGTTCTACAGACTTAGACTATGGCCTCTGTCTAGGGGCACAAAGTCTCAGAGGTAACTCTTACAGGGTCAATATAGAGTCTGCGTTTGTCAGATGCACAGGTGGAGCTTTCCAAAGGGAAAAAAAGACTAATGTGTGTCTGTGTTCGAACTGAAGACTGTAGGGTCACGATACACCCAGACTGATTAGTTGTAAAGAATATGACAATGTCATGGTTCAGTTCCACAAGAAAATAAACACAGCACTAGACAACCAAAAAGGCAGTGGGGTAGAGGTGCTGAGATAGATATTACATAGTTGAGAATTTTATCCTGGTGTCAATCCAAATTTTAATAATAGGCTTAACGGAAGGGAATTTACATTAGGAATTGACTGTTTTGCTTTAGGACTCTTTGTTATAAAAGAATTACCTTGATATCTTTCAAGTAATATTGTTCATTTATAAATGACTCTTCTCTCACAAAATCGCATATATAGAAGGATATTATTTTGTAAGTATTAATATATTTGTACCTTATTCTAATAAAAATAATGTTTATATATGATATATATTACACATACATATGCATGCATTGTAAATACATATTACCTATAAACTTTATTTTATATATACATAAAAACTTTAATTATTTAAACATAATAATACAGTGTTTATACAGAAGCCTTCCTTCAGTACTGTGTCATTTTATTCATATTGCTACCTGTGTCAACTGTTACTTCCAATGGTTTTTCATTAACTGGACTGAGTGTTTAATCATTCACCTTATGACGCTGCTACAACAGAGCTCTTGTGGATGTGCATGTACAGATTTGTGTGCAGGTAAATAATTTCAAGTGTCACTGACTTGTAAGTCATATATCAAAGAATATTTTGTGATTATATAACATAAGGATATTAAACAGACTAAAACATCTTAATAACCACAAAGGTTAAGTAGTTAATGTAGGCAGGGGGGACTTCTCCAAGGAAGGAGAAATTGAGTACAGTGTGATGAAGAAAAGGGAAAGTAGAACAGGATTAAATAGAGATGAGATGTGAGGTCAATGTAAAGGAAAAATGTGGGGAGGAACAACAAATACTAAAGCCTTGTGAAAATCCATATGGAGACATTCTACCCCAGAAGCTTCCTAAAATTCATACAAATATGAAATGAATTTAAATGGAATCACAGAGCAATGGGTGAGACAATGTCCCCACCAGACATCTTACATCACATTGATAAATTCCAGTTTCAAGAATGGGTTGGATTTTATTGAGCTATTAGCCAAAGGATCCCATAGAATTCTTTCAACATCACAAGTTATTGTCGATGTTATTGGGTACTCTCCACAATACTTTATAGAAAGGTATTCTTGATGAAAACCAAATTTTTGTCATCAAAGAAGAATTGACCTGGTGCCCATGTATATATTTCACACACTGGCCCATGTTCATGGTGATGGAAGGTACTTTGCACACTACTTAAAGAGAAAAGTAATCATCAACATCAAGCAACTAGAAACTCTTTGACCTACAGCAGAAGCCAACCTACAAGATATACTGGTATAATAATGACACAAATGTTATGAAAATATCCAAGTTACTTTTTACTAAACTTAAGGCTCACTCCATGAGACATAACTTGGACCCGACACTGATAAAATGGATAAGAACACAGTACTGGATAGGTCTTGAGCCCTAGAGGAAAGCCTGCTGTTATTATTTTGCTAAAGGAAAGTAGCAATAAAATGACTCCTGATGACATATTCACAAACCAGCATCATTCAGCCGTCTTCAGGGATGGTTATTTGTTAATGGTGACCCTAATTAACAAAGAGATCTACAACTGAGCCATGTGCAGAGAATGACAGACTTTGGAGTACTCAGCCCAAAATGGAATATCTTTTTCAAATCTTGTCCTCAAGGCTCAGGGATCTATAAGAAAGAGGAGGCATAAGACCGTAAGAGTCAGAAGAGGTAGAAAAATCTGAAGAAACAGTGTGTTCCAGATACAAGAGAACTGATGTGCATCTGAACTTAGAGCTACTGGGACAACAAAGAGACCTGCCTAGGTTCAAAACAGAGGAATTCCCAACACTAAGAATGGGAAGCTGATGTAAGTTCCACCTCTAACCAAGAAATTTCAAATGATACCTGTTGGGAAAGGGAATATCAACTCTAGCTAAGGAAGCATAATGACTGCATCAACCATGCTCCAGGGCAGGTCCCATGCTCAGGTCAACACTAAACAGACTCTAGATTTGTGTGTGTGTGTGTGTGTGTGTGTGTGTGTGTGTGTGTGTGTGTGTGTGTGTGTGACTGAGTGTATGTGCGTGCATGAATGCGTGTGTTGGGGTCTATGAGTTTCTTCCTTGGCTTCCCTTGGTAATGTACTGCAGTAGGGACCCTTTCCACCACAAGTTTCTTTTATTCATGAATTTATCACAGCTACAGAAAGTAAACAAGGACATCCCCAAACTGTACCACAGGACACCAGGGGTGTTTAAGACCTTAATAGCAGTAGTTATCTCATTGATGTACACATAGTAAACTCAGCAAAATGTATGCATTTGATGTATTTGATTTTTAGATGTTGAATACCTCAGTAAAGCTTAAAAATCTAATAGGCTTTAAATAAATATATAAAGTCATAGTTAGATTTCCCTAGACACCTACTTGAATGGCTAAATTTAATAACCTGAGTACAAGCAATGTTGGCAACCTCTGAGAAAGTCAAAATATCATTTGTGCTGTCATAATACAAAACAGTATCTCTTATGGGGAAGTAGTCTTGACACTTTCTTAAATAGTTTAGAAAAATTAGCACTTATTCAGTCATTTTGTTAAGTATGACCTCCACTAGTTTAATTTTTAAAATATAAACATTTTGTTAATTGTATTTTGCTCACTAGAAATTAAAAGGCTATTGTTTTTTGAGATCATCATTCACAATCATTATGGATTTTCCCCTGCATTAGTATAATGACTGCAAGAGCCTTTTATGCCACACCACAAGTGAGGTCAAGTCAATAAAGAAAAGCAATGATTTGCACAATTAGAGTATTGTATAGACTATCTTGTCTTGTCATTATTTCATTAACGTTGGTGAGATAAGCATCAGCATAGAATGAGGAGGAAGCCATCCTTATATGTGAAATATAGAAAAAATTAAGTTTTCTCTTTTGTGTTTAGAGGTCCCCTAAAAACATGTTCTAATGAATTCAGTTGTAAAATGAAGCTACTTCTCTTTTCTTTTCAATAAACCTCACTGCCAGCACAGCAATGTCAAAGTCAGTTCTAAAAGAACTTCAAGACTGCAATTTGAACAGAATGTCTCCAGAACTTTTAAGGAGGTCAGCAGAACCTAAGGATTGCTGAGGACGTGTTCTTCAAAATGCCCGTGCAATTCCTAGTAGACTAATGCAGCATATTTTTACAGAAGACTCCTGATAAGGGTCAGATATTTAGCGCTACATTAAACGTGCCCTCCTGCCCTCACCATCCACATAAACATTACATCACTAAGTAGAAGCAGGAAGGTGCTTGTGGTCAAAGACTGATTAGTGATATGGATTCCCAGAATATACAGTGGAAGGAGAGGAATGACTCTTTAAAGCTACGTCTGGCTTTTACAATTGCCACTATCACACACAGAGAGAGAGAGACAGAGAGAGAGAGAGAGAGAGAGAGAGAGAGAGAGAGAGAGAGAGAGAGAGAGAGTAGAGAGAGAATGAATCTAAATATTTATTAATTTAATTTTTTCAAGGGTAAGTCAGAGCAACTTGTAAAGCAAAATGGTGCTGCAATATTTAATAACATGATATGTTCCACATTTAATTAAGGGGATTAAGATGACTTTTTAAATTTTACTCCCTTAAAACTTTTCATAAGTCTTACAGTCCATAATTCATTTGATTTTCACAAGTTATTTATTTTATTTAAATATAATGCATATTAATAATTACCAACCAAGATCAATATAGTTACTTCGACCATGGCACAGTGTCTGTATCTCATCTAACCCAGAACTGCTTTTATTGGTTTGTTACAATGTATCTCATCTTCTTTTTTATTACAATGGATTTTGCTTTTAAGGTTTTACATATTCATATATTTATATGATCTTCTAGTGAAGATCACATTTGAAAGTACTCATTTTTCATTCCTTATCCCCTTTTAATAAAATCAAAGAACTTTTTCCACAACTGTAATTTACACATTTTTTCCATGATCTTAGGTGGCTGGTTTTAAAAGTCTTTAAAAGCCTTTTGAAGTAGCAAAGCCAGACACTTTGTGTCATGGTGTCATCTCAGTCTTCAACTTTTATTTCAGCTCAGACTTCCTCTGGACCCCAGTTTCTGCTACCCTCACTACCAGCCTAGTGTTACAGGCATCTCAAAAGATGAGAAATATTTTTTTTTTATTTTAGTTTCTCTTAGTCACCAAGCTTAGCATGTGTGCCATGAAGAGTGAACAAATTTTCCCTTTTCAAAATACTAGACCAGTGGCACGAATCCAATACTCACTCAGTAAACAATGGTTTTTCATTTAGCACTGCTACTTTCCTTAGAAATATGTCACAATAATTTGAATATAGCACCTCCTCATTTATAAGGGGAATGGGGAAAAGCATGTTTTATATTTTTCTAAGTAGTATTTTTCTGCCTTCCAACATGTCTCAAACTTTTGAGATTAATTATCCTCATAATGGTCTTTCTATACTTTGACTTTCTGTTTGAAAATGTTCCATTTGGCACAGTCATTCTTGCCTTTCAGTACCAGAAGGTAGAATGGGAATTTAAGAGGTCAGCATGTGTTTTAGTTAGGGTTTCTATTGCTACAAGGAAACACCATGACAACAAAGCAAGTTGGGGAGGAAAGAGTTTATTTGTCTTACACTTCAGCATTGCTGTTCATCACTGAGGAAAGTCGGGAACACAAACAGGTCAGGATCCTAGAGGCAGGAGTTAATGCAGAGGACATGGAGGGGTGCTGCTTACTGACCTTTCCCCCATGGCTTGCCCACTCTCCTTTATATAGAACGCTGGACTACCAGCCCGGAGTCTGCATCACCTTTCATGGGCTGGGCCCATGAGAAAATGAGAAAATGCCTTACAGCTGGATTTCGAGAAGGCATTTTTTCCAACTGAGGCTCCTTCCTCTCTGATGACTCTAGCCTGTGTCAGGTTGACACACAAAATCACCCAATGCAGCAAGTTTTATATCCCACTTTATAAATGCAAAGTGAAGCATCGTAGCCTAAAAAAAAGTCTGTATCAATTAAGCCATACTTCCTCTCTTCCTTTAAGATGTATTTCTGTAGCATATACATGATACCAAAAATGTGAGCATTAAATTAGATGAAAATGGGAGCTCCTATGATCATATGATCATGCCTGGAAGGATTAACTACTCACAAAAGCTAGTGCCCTATGACAGGGGTACAATGCACCGGTGCCCTGTGCCCATTTCAGCGCTTATAACTCAGCCCTAGGGAGGGACACTGCAATAGACTTTCCCTGGTGCTTCAACCAGAAAAAAAAAAATGTTTCTGTATTATGTGAGAGCGAATGGAAGAAAATCACCCAAGGGTAGAAGAGAAAAAGTACCTCTAGACTCCTAGTGTAACTTGGAAGTTAGTGGCCATGTTGGTGTCCAATGCTGGGCAGGGGCTCTTTCGCAGGAATTAAAAAAAGCTGTATAGGTTGAATCATGTTGATTCACAAGGTTCCTAACTAGGAGGGTTTAGGAATTGAGTCTGTATGATTTTGAAACTTTTCCACATATATGAAGGGATATCTTGGGAATGAGATACGAACCAATATATAAATACTAAATTTATTTACAATTCTTATGTGCTTCATAAGAGTTTTATATAGCCTTTTACTTTTAAGGCTTATTTTATTATGGGTATGTGTGAGTTTATGTAAGTTTTTATGTGCCACAAAGAGACTAGAAGAAAGTATGGGACCCATTGGAACTAGAGTTACATAACTGAGAGAGCCATTGCTTGTGTGCAGAGAATAATCCAAGGTACTTCTAGAGCAGAAAGTCCTATTAACTTCTAGACCACGTCATTAGCCCTTTGTATAATATTTTAAGTAACTTGAGTGAATCAAAATTCCATGGTATGGAAGTTTCTGCATCAGATAATTCTTAGACAGTTTTAGATGCTTGAGAAATTTAAAACTATGATTTTCACATTGCAGAACAGATTCTCCTTTTCTTTTCTTTTCTTTTCTTTTCTTTTCTGTCTCTCTCTGTGTCTCTCTGTCTCTCTCTCTCTCTCTCTCTCTCTCTCTCTCTCTCTCTCTCTCTCTCTCTCTCTCTCTCTCTCTCTCTCTCTCTCTCTCTCTCTCTCTCTCTCTCTCTCTCTTTCTCCTGTACATGCAAATTCTCTTGGGAGTAGTGAAGACAGGGTTTCTCTGTGTAACAATCGTAGCTGCTTTGGAAATCGATTTGTAAACCAGGCAGGTATTGAACTCACAGATATCTGCCTGCCTCTGCCTCTGGATTACTGGGATTAAAGGTGTGCACCACCACTGCCTGGCCAGATTCTCAATTTCTAAGTGGTAACTTTTCCTACTGTTAAAATTGATCCTTCCATCTGTGACACAATAAACATCTGTTCCTCTCTCCCTCTGCACAGGGGTATTATTCCTCAGAAATCCATGAACATATTTCTTTTATATAATTCCACATCTTTTTTAACAGCAAGATAATTTTTCACAAATCCTGTCTCATTACTATTAGACTCCAGTGACTCTCTGTTTTAAGTATACTTACATCTGACCATTTCTGAATTTCACCAGTATGTCTTATTTAACAGTCCTAGATTCATGGAGGCTTTGCTTTCTGCTGGAGTGATGATGAAAAGGTAAGTAAACTCATGTTTTGTAAGGACATTTAAGAGAGACCAGAAGTTCACCAGCCTATGATGGACCCCCTTCTTCACAGTGCATTCCACACTGAATGCCTAAGTGGGATCTGGTGAGTCGTATCTTCACCCCGTGACAGATAATCAATTTGTATTAGTTACTTTTCTATTGCTGTGATAAAGCACAATGACCAAGGGAACTTACCGAAGAGTTTATCGTGACTTAAAGTTCCAGAGAGATAAGAGCCCATCAAGACAGTGAATTGTGGCAGCAGGCGGAAGTCACTCTTACAGGAATACAATTACAGGAACATCTGAGAACTCACATCTCCACCTGCAAACAGGAAGTAAAGATAGCTTTTAAAAATGAACACACACCCTCGTGACATATTTTTTTCTTGTTTTCTTTTCACTTTTATTCTTCTCTCATATGTTATATCACAACTGCACTTTCCCCTCTTCCCATTTCTCCAATTCCCTTCTCTTTTTCTCCCTCTCTCCAAGATGAACTCCTCGTTGGTTTCCCTTGTGGAAAAAAAAGAGCAGACTTCCCAGGAATACTCACCCAGCTTGGCCTAGCAAGATACAATCATTCTTGGCACAAACCCTCTTATCACAGCTGGATGTGCAACCCAGTAGGAGGAAAAGTGTCCCAAACACAGGCAAAAGAGACAGACATCCCCTCACTCAATCGCTGGCAGTCCCTCAAGAACACAAAGCTATACAACCATAAGTTATAGGCAGAGGACCTAACTTAGTTCCATACTGGGTCCATGTTTGTTGCTTCCATTTCTGTGATCCCTTAGGAACCCTGCTTAGTTGATTTTGTGGCCATTGTTCTCCTGGTATCCTGGACCTATCGGACAACTACTTCTTCACTCCCTTCTGCTGGGTTCCCCTTGATCCTCTTAGTGTTTGGCTTTGGGTCACTATATCTGCTTGCATCAGTTACTGAATGAGACCCCTCTGATGACAATCGGTCTAGACACCAATATTATCTGTAAGTATAGCAAAATATTATTAAGAATCATTTCCCTTGAGCCGGGCAGTGGTGGCACATGCCTTTAATCCCAGCACTTGGGAGGCAGAGGCAGGTGGATCTCTATGAGTTCCAGGCCAACCTGGTCTACAGAATGAATTACAAGACAGGTTCCAAAAACTACAGAGAAACCCTGTCTTGAAAATTCAAACAAAAAAAGAATAAAAAAGAAAAGAAAAAGAAAAAGAAAAAAAAAGAATCATTTCCCTTCCTTTTTTCCCAGTCGTGTTTGGTTCTATCCTGAGTATTTGGGCTGTCTTGTCTGTGGGTTCTGACCCTCCAGGCAGTGTCAGGGATTGGTGGGCTCCCTATCATGGCATGGCCTTCATATTGGACCAGTCATGGGCTGGCCACTTCCACAAGTTCTGTGCCACCCTTGTCCTAACATGCTTTGCAGGCAAGACAGGTTTGTGGCTGGATTGACATCACAGTCCAACTGCTAGTTAAGGTTACTGTTACTGTGATTAAACACTGTGACCAAAAAACAAGTTGGAGAAGGAAGTATTTATACAGCCTACATTTCCATATCACCGCTGATCGTCAAAGGAAGTCAGAACAGGAGCTCAAGCAGGGCAGGCACCTGGAGGCAGGAAGGAGCTGATAGAGAGCCAGTGAGGAGTGCTGTTTAGTGGCTTGCACTGCATGGCTTGCTCAGCCTGCTGTCTTATAGAACCAATGACTGGCAGCCTAGGGATGGCCCCACCCACAATGGGCTAGGGACTCTCCCATCAGTCCCCAATTAAGAAAGTGCCCTACAGCTGAAGGCATTTTTTCTCAGTTGAGGTTCTCTTTACTCACATAACACTAGCTTGTCTCAGTTGACATAAAACTAGCCAAAACAGTCACTGTTCTATTGCTATGAAGAAACGCCGTGGTCAAGGTAACTCTGATAAAAGAAATCAGTTAATTGGGGGCTGGTTTACAGTTTTGGAGGTTTAGTTCAATATCACCTAGAAAGGAAGAATGCAGCACATAGGACAGGGGAGCAGTAGCTGAGAGCTACACCCTGAGTCAGGCTGTGAAAGAGAGAGATAAATCCTGTGCCTTGAATGGACGTTTGAACACTTAAAGCCTACCCTCAGTGAAACAATTTCTCCAACAAGACCAGACTTCTGATTCCTTCTAATCCTTCTCAAAGAGTCCCACTTCCTAATTACTAACCATATGACTATTTGGGGGCCATTATTATTCAAACCACCATATCTAGTATATTAAGCATTCTTCCAACCCCTGTGACCAATGATTTTATGTTGCTTAGCCTGTAACCTTTTCCAGTACACAACTCTGTCATCTAATATATAAAAAATTTCTGTAAAAATTTATTTAATAATATACCATCAAGACTCACCAAATTGTGTATATGACTGTTGTTGCTAAGATAATTCTGTTGTGGAATATAGTTGAAGATGTCTTACAAACATTTATGCTGTGGAACATTTTTAATGATTCAAAGATGTGTTACTTTGCTTATATAAAACACCTGATTGTTCTAATGAAGCGCTGAGGGGCCATAGCTGAACTGCTCAAAGGATAACACACTAATAATGGTGTGTTTTCCTTTTCCTATGTGCCAAGCTCATTAGATTTCCCCTAAAATACTGGTGTTTAAGTCTATGTTAAAAATCTTTTTTAATTCATCTTTCTAGAAAATGTTCTAGAAAACATTGCTTGCTTTTTATCAGCCCTCCACCACTCTTCTTTTGACAATATATGTTTATATTAACTATTTCTCTAGCTGAAAACTCTTTCTACAGGCAGGAGAGGGATAAGCAGGGCTGTAAGTCAGAGAGAATAAGTAGAAGGAGTGAACAAGAGAAAGAGCAGGAGCGCGAGCCACCCATCTCCACAGTAAGTTGTAGAGTAAGAAGAAAGATATACAGAAATAGAAAAAGGTAAAAATTTAAAAGGATAAATTAGACACCATTTTCCCTTTTCTGTTTAAGCGAAAAGGAAGGCTTTAACTTTAACATAGTAAAATTATAAATAACAAAACAGGCATTAAGCAAGAATATAGCCACAATATTTATGTCTACTTTAGCTTTTATCATAACTAAGGAAAACAATAATTATAACTATCTATTCTTAAACTCCATCAAAGATTCCAGAAGGATATATTGTTACCTAAATAAACAGGAAGTGCATTGTAAGCAACTTCCAAAACTCTAGATTTGACAGAGACATCTTGCTACCTGAATAGTCATCCAAAATTCTGTATTGTTGGAGCATCCATCTTTAGCCTACAAGCCCACAGTATCCGGCAGACTTTTCCATGAAGCAGAAATTTTCAGACTCTTTTGCCTATATTGGCAGTTTGTCAGTCACTTTCTTCTGTATCCTGAAGAATGTCTGGCAGACTCTTTCATGAAGCAGGAACCTTGAAGAACTGTCTCACCTTCTTTAGGCAACTTCAGCAGTCATTTTTCTGTGGGTCCTACATGTCCACTTCATACAGTATAACATCAAGCAATCCAGGCAAGAGCAGTTTCTTGCCCAAATGGCCAACAAACTTCATCAGGATCCTCTTCAATGCCCACCATCCTCTTAAAGAAGATTGGTGCTGCCAGGAGCAGCTGTGTCTCATTTTTGTGAAAAGTTTTAAGATTTTAAAACATTTTAAATGCCATACTCTGAAGGTCTATGAAAGATTTGAAGAATACCTACCTAACTGAAATATATATCTATATATCTAGACAACCTAACTAGCATGACTATAAGATTAACTATTATAAATGATTATCTATTAACCTATCCTTAACTATACGTTACATTTTTAAATGAGATGTACAAACACAATACCTTAATGAAGAACAGGAATAAACATATAACAAAATTGACCTAAAATTTGCATCAATAAACCAAGATCCATACCAATGCAAATTATTCATCTCTATAGCATATCCCCCTTTAAATGTAAATAAATATTTACAAATAATATTTGATAAGTTGGGTATAGTTCTCTCTAAACTGCCTCCTGCTTTTTGTTGGCTGAAGTTTTGTTTGGGGGTTTTCCCAGCGAACTTTCAGGGAGTCTTGGTCCATCAAGTCACATTAGTCTGGAATTAATCCATAGATTCTCATCCTCTGGAAATGAAAGACGAACCTCTTTTCCAAAGCAACATCCTTAGACCCTTATTTTGAAATCAAGTATCTTAAAGTAGATATGTTGGTTTAACTTAGCAGCCCATACAATGGAATGTCTTTCTGTACTTAGCTCCTGACCAGTCAAAAAATTCAAAGAAAATACAATAATATACATAATCCAGATTCTCTGTGTATATTCCATTTTTACGTGGCTTATTTTTCTTACTCTATTACTTTTTCTACAAATTTACTGTCTCTTTAAAGTCTTTGTTTTATTTTTTTAAAAAAACATTTATTTCTTTTTATAATCTCTATAGTCTTTTTCTTCTCTCTCTGAAGCCTACATACATTTATCCAGCACTGTGACACATTTAGAGGTCTGTTATATCTGAATCTGTCTTTATTGTGTATCTGTAAATATTTTCAGACCAGCGGCACCCTTTTTTATGCTAAGTGGATGTGGCTAGGGCCAACACAGCCCTGCCTGATTGCTCCTTCCAGTCCAGCATGGCAGAAGCATGTTCACTGCCTCTGCAAGCCATACACACTTCCCTAGTTCTAAGTATGCAGTGGGTCTATGTTGTGCCATTAAGCAGTTTATAACATACTCCTCACAAACCTCATTTAAAGGCTCAGTCTTCTGAAACAGCCAGAGAGATTTGTGCTGCCATTTTAAAACCACACCTTTTTTGTTCGTTCATTTTTGTTTTTGTTTTTGGTATTTGGTATTTGGTATTTTTTTTTTTTTTTTTTTTTGCTACCACTGAGTCAGGAAGCCCTCTCTTAAAGTAGCTGTGGCATGCTGCTAACAAGCAAGGTCCATCTGTTTTTTGGTGTCTAGAATTCCTTTCCAAGCCCTCTCAGGTTTGTTTTTGTTTTTTTTTTTTTTTTTTTTTTTTTTGGATTTAGCTAGCACATGCTGGTGCTACTTTGTTGTATGAGGTCGCTTGTTTGTTCCTGGCTGCTCAGCCCTGAAATAACCACAGAGAAACCATATTATTTGCAATATTGTTTGGCCAATAGCTTAAGTCTAATTCTGGCTAACTCGTATCTTAAATTAATCCATCTCCATTAATCTGTGTATCGCCATGAGGCTGTGGTTTACCGGGTAAAGTTCTGGCTTCTGTCTCTGGCCTGGACTACATGGCTTCTTGCAGACTCTGCCTTCTCTCTACCAGCACTCTGTGAAGTTCTCCTTGCCATAGGTCAAAGCAGTTTCATTATTCATTAACTAATAAAAGCAACACATAGATAGATGGACCTCCCACACCAGTTTTTTATCAGTCCCCCCGTTTTTCTTTTGATTATATATATTTACATTAACTATTTCTATAGCTGAAAATATATTTTGCTGACTGCAGTCTTGTTCATGTTTTGATTTATCACCCTAGCCTGAGTTCTTCAGAAGTAAGCAGATAAATATAAATCTGTAATTCTTTTGTTGCAAAAGAAAGTTGATGTGTTCTATATCTGGTGCAATGTGTATATACTTTTGAGTATATGTGTGTGAGTGTGGTTTCATGTGTATCCAAGTCCCTAATCAGAAAATATTTATGATACTCATCATCTTCTTTCTTTTCTTTTGTTCCTTGTCCTCTAGTCGCAGGCTCTAGAAGACAGCAATCTGACAGTTAGAAAATGATGATTTTTTTTTCTGGTACTAAAACTCCGAAGAGACCTCCTTTCTTGTCTCCCCTGAGCTGAAATCGGTGATCTGCAAATCATGGGGTTAAAGCTATCAGTGTTTCTAGTCTATAAATCCTTAAAGTCCAAAAAGACTAGCAAGTTCTCCTCTCATGACCACTCATGCAAATCAGAATTGCCCTTCCTCCATGGGTAAGAGAATTTATACAAGACAGTAAAATTTCTTATATGCATAGAGTTTGAGACAGACAGGAAAGAATTTGTTTCAATGGCTATCTTAATCTGGCCATGGAATGCTTTCAATTCTGAGTTCATTGCAATAAAGTGACTTCTAAAATTTTCCGCCCATTCCAACTGGAGTTGGTGATCTCCCATTAGTTCTGTCCCACCGTCTCCATGAGTGAACGCACTCCTCTCGTTCCTGACTTTCTCCCTCATGTTCTCGCTCCTTCTGCTCCTCATCAGGACCTTGGGAGCTCAGTCCAGTGCTCCAATGTGGGGCTCAGTCACCTTCCCCATCTGTCGCCAGCTGGAGGTTCCCTCACGGTCCTGACTTTCTTTCTCATGTTCTCTCTCCTTCTGCTCCTCATCAGGACCTTGGGAGCTCAGTCCGATGCGACCAAACCGTCTCTCTGAATGTGGCCAACAGCGGGGGCTGACTGAGAAGCAAAGGACAATGGCTCTGGGCTCTGATTGTTCTTCATGGACGGGCTCTGTGGGAGCCTTCTCAGCTTGGTCGATCACCTTCCTGGACCTGGGGGGAGTTGGGAGGACCTTGGTCTTAGCATAGAGTGGGGAACCCTGATGGCTCCTTGGCCTTGAGAGGGAGGGAGGGGAGGTATGGGTGGAGGGGAGGGGAGGGAAGGGGGAGAAGGAGGGGAGGGAAGGGGGGAGGAGGAGGGGAGGGAGGGGGGAGGAGGAGGGAAGGAGATGGAAATTTTTTAAATATAAAAAAAAAACATGAGGAAAAAAAAATAAAATAAAATAAAATTTTCCGCCATCAAATATGTTCATTATGTATTTTTAAATTTTTATTATATTTTGTTGACATTGTGAGGACCAGAAATTCTTGTGTATTTTTCAGTTTTTATATACAAAAGTGAAATATTGATACTATTTAACTGAAATAATAAACTACTGTAGTTTTTATTTGTATTTGATATATTTTAGATCTCTTAGGACCTTCTAAATCAATGAAATATTGTTATCAAAAACATATCTTAATGATTTACATAATTTGAATTTATTCTGGTATTTGGAATTTAGCTCAAAACAAAGATAATAGATTCACAAAGAAAAAAAAAACAAAGAAAATATAGGTGTTGGGGATTTTCAACATGTATTTATCAAATACTCTAAGTAGTTGAACATAAAATTTAAAGTAATTTTCAGCAAAAGAAAAAAAAATAGTGTGAAGTCTGTATGAAGCTTGTAAGAGGATCATGACAAGTATAAATGTCTTCAGAGTGCTGTTTATAAACAATATCACTGAACTAAAAAAAACCTTCAAAAGCACTGAAAATTTAACTATAGATGTCACAATATAGTGGGGGTTCCCAGACTTTGATCATCAGACACATCAGAGCAGATTTAGAGACTTAGAGATAATTCTCCCATGTGAAATGAAATATGGTTGAGTAGACACTATAGTTGGAACAAGAAAAGATGTTAAGATGGTAGCAGGAGGACTTCCAAATTAAATACATGCAGAAGTCTAGAAACTAACAAATTGACAATGGGAATAGGCAAGGTGATAAACAAGTGTAAATTTTCACATTTACAACAGCTGCAAAATGGTGATGGTGATAGCATATTTGAAAAGTTTAAGCAAACATATTAACCCTAGTATAAAGCTCTCTTTTTAAAAATCTATGAATATAAAACCTATAAAAAGTGTAAAAGATAATTTAGAGCCATTGTTTACAAAGAAAACCCTCTCAAACAACCAGTGTTACCCTGGGGTTTATTTATCTAGCAAATCAATAATTTATTCACAAAAAGAAAATCCATACTGCAGTAAATACTTATACAAAACTAACTAAAAATAGATTATTTTGGTAGTCCATCCCAGCTCTCCTCTTCTCTGCCCTCTTTTTTTGATTTGGAGCTAGACCTCTGGAAATTTTATTTCTATGTGGAATTTATTAGTCAGCTGGCTTCTTCTGTGCTGATAAATGTGGCAGTCAAACAGGTTGGGAGCATGTGTCTTTATGAACTTGTAACTTGTAGCACCTGTCAGTACTGTCTCCTTCATTAACAACGGGTGCCCAGCTCAAATTCCATTCCACTCTTTCAGAAACAGCTTTATTACACCCTTGCAGTAATTGTCAATAGATCCTCAAACAATGACTGTACTATGTGCCTAAACCCCTGATGCCAAAGTCTCTACAAGTTCATACATTTGTCCGTCCTGCTGTGTCTGGAAGACACTGCTTCCTTGATGCCAATCCCTTTCTTCTGTCTTTTACTATCATTTCTGTCTCCTCTTTCACATAGTCTTCTGAGCCTTAAGGGTTTAATAAAGACATTCAGCTTAGGAATGAGGGTTCCAAGGTCTCTTACTCTGTGCATTATCCAGATGTGTGCATTTGTATTTGTTTCTATTTCCGGCAGGACAATTACCTGATGATGGTAGAGGAAGTAACTGATCTATGTGCCATTGTAATTGAAATGTTTGTATCAGGTGTGATGTTTCCCTTTCTCTTCAGGTAGCATGCAGAGTACCATGAATACTTCTCAGTAGGCATGAAGGCTCTATTTACATACCAGCTCAACTTCTCCTGGTTCCATGAGAAATGGAAATGTCCTCAGCAATAGGGCCTTATCATCACTTGGGGGATAATAATGAATACCCTTTCCAATGGCCTGAGATGTGTGATAGTGTCTTAGGGTTTTAATTGCTGTGACGAGACGGCATGACCTCGGCAACTCTTATAAATAAAACATTGTGGGGCCTTGATTACAGTTTCAAATGTCCAGTCCATTATCTTCATGGTGGGGAGCATGGTAGCATGCAGGCAGACATGGTACTGGAGTAGCAGCTTAGAGTCCTGCATCTTGCAGGCAATGGGAAGTCATCTGAGTGTCACACTGAGCAAAGATTAAGCAGAAGAGACCTCAAAGCCTGCCCCTGCAGTAACACACTTCTTCTAACAAGGCCATTCCCACTCCACTAAAGCCACACCTCCTAATAGTGCCACTCCCTATGAGATTACCGAGATTAATTACATTAAAACTACCACAGGGTGTTTTCATAGGGCCCTTCAGTCAGGAATTTAATAAGGTATAACCCATTCTTAGCACTGAACTTTTCACAGAATCAAAAAAAAATGTAAACAAAAAGCACCAGACACACATAGATAGACACACAGAAAATAAAAGCACCAGAAAAAAATTGTTTTCTTCTACCAGCTAACCTCACCTGAATACCAAATGACTTTTGTACAGAATACAACTTGGACATCAAAATTAAGAAGTTGCAGACTCATTATACATTGAGTAAAAAATTAATACATGTTAAATTTGTGAAATTTGATGAGTACAATCTTACCTAACATAGTAGGGCGCAGTTACAGATGATTTTGCCTCTCTGGAGACAAGTGGCTAATCAGAGTCAAAAATACCACTAACATAAGCTGTGAGTAGAGAACAGTAATTCACAGGGAAAAAGTACAATGTAACTCATAGCCTCCACAATAAAGCCTGACTAGGCTGTATTGTGGATACCTCAGGATCTCTGCTGAGATGTCATGAGAAAGTCTAACGTGATTTTAACATTTGAGTGCAATACTCTGATCATTTATTTCTACTCTTCATCTTGAGCATGTATATGCCTATCTGCGCTCCATTCTCAATCACAGAGAAGTGCTTGTTTAATGATTTTACTTTTTAAATTTTCAGTGTAAAACCTGTCACAACAGTTTCCTGCTCAAATCCTACAGTAGCTTCCCTCACATTTATAACATAATCCCTAGTCTCCTTTCCCATTGACTGCTATTCCCATAACTTTCCCATAGGCTATTACAATGTCTTTTATTTTTCTTGCTTGCCTCTCACGCAGGTGCATTCTTCCTTTAGGCAGTACATGAGGATTTGCTCCAGTATCTAGTCCTGAAAGAAATCCACTTTAAGTTCCTACATGAAATTGATCCTAGACCAGTGATTTCTTTTTACTAAACGTATTTACTTGTTTTATACCCCAACCAGTTTCCCCTACCTCCTCTCCTCCCATTCCCTCTCCCCATGTCTCCTCTGCCCCCATCCACTCCTCCTCTGTTTCTTTTCAGAAAGAGTCAAGTCTCCCATGGGTGTCAACAGAGCATATCACACTGAGAAAAGACTAAACATGCCCCCTCATATTAAAGTTTGGTAAGGCAACCCAGTATGAGAAATACGTTCCGAAAAGCCTGCCAAAGTGTCAGGGACAGTACCTGCTCTCACTGTTAGGAGTCCCGCAAGTGGGCCAAGCTATGTAACTGTTGCACATATGTAGAGGGCCTAAGTCAGTCCCACCTGGGCTCCTGAGCTGTGGTTCCACTCTGAGAGCTCTCATGAGACCAGATTGTGGGTTCCACCACATAAACAAACTGAAAGGAAAAAAAAAACCCTCATGATTAACTCATTATATGATGAAAAAAGCCTTTGACAAAAATCCAACACCGCTTCATGATAAAGGCCTTAGAGAGATCAGGAATACAAGAAACATAGCTAAACACAATAAAAGCAATATAAACAAGCTGACAGTTAACCTCAAATTAAATGGAGAGAAACTCAAAGCAATTTTGCGAAAATCATGAACAAGACAAGGTTCCCAACTCTTTCCAAACCTATTCAATATAATACTCAAAGTTCTAGCTGGAGCAATAAGAGAACAAAACGAGATCAAAGGGATACAAATTGGAAAAAAAGAAGTCAAAGTATCATTATTTACAGATGATATGATAATATACATAAGCAACCCCAAAAAATCCACCAGGGAATTCCTACAGCAATGTGGCTGGATACAGTATTAACTCAGAAAAATTAGTAGCCCTTTTATATATAGATGATAAACAGGCTGAGAAAGGAATTAGGGAAAAACCACCCTTCACAATAGCCACAAATAATACAGAATACCTTGGGGTAACTCTGGCCAAACAAGTGAAACATCTGTATGACAAAACTTTAAGTCTTTGAAGAAAAAAACTTGAAGAAAAATATAAGAAGATGGAAAGATCTCCCATGCTCATTGATTGATAGGATTAACATAGTAAAAAGGACCATCTCATCAAAAGCAATCTACAGATTCAACACAATCGTCATCAAAATTCCAATGCAAGTCTTTATGGTCATTTTTTAAATGTTTTTATTAATTCTATAAGAGTTTAAGATACTGTGGTTTGAACATTTTCAGGGAAGGCAAAAGGGAGAAGAGAAAGGGGAGAGATTATGTAACTGTATTTTAATTAATTTTTTAAAGGGAATACCTCAGCAAGTAAGTTTATTTTATTTTCAGACTGTAGTATAATTACATCTCTCCCTTCCTTTTCCTCCTTCCAAATTCCAGCCACAAACCCCTATTCTCTCTCCTTCAATTTTCAATGTAGTTTTAATCTCTATGCTTGGACCACATCTAGCAAGTATTTGATGTATATTTGAGAACAAATGACTAAATTAATATAAAGGAAATCTGTAACTTTGTTAAAATGTCAGTATGAATCTTCCTTGGATTTCATCCTTCCAAAACATGTTTCTCACTTAAAATGTGATCTTCTGGGGTTTTTTTCTCCTAAGAACATGTTACTTTTGGAAATCAATTTTTATTTTACTTTACAAAAAAGCATACACATTTGTGAATCTTGTCTAAAATTTTAATTTTACACATAGTTCCTCTTTTTTACTAAGAAAGCTTATGAAAAATTATTAACAGACCTAAATTTCAGCCTATTTCATAGTCTTGGAATTATTTGTAACTGTCAAGATTCACTTTCTATTTCCATAAGCATTGGGGAATGACTATTAATCTCAGATAAGGAATCACAAGTGCAGAAGAAATATTCCTAATACTTCAAAGGAGTTCCACTCTCCCTATCTAATTTATCTAATTGAAGATAAAAAAAAAAAAAAAAAAAAAAAAAAAAAAAAAAAAAAAAAAAAAAAAAGCCTAGTGAATGTAATTGTTGCTGTTGTTTTTAACTCATTCTTTTGGCTCTTTTGGGTGGCTGCCACCCAGCTCTCAAATAAATCACATATGGAAGCTTATTCTTACTTATGAATGCCAGGCCTTAGTGTTCCTGGTTTTTAATTATCCCATTTACCTTTTGCCTCTGGGCTTTTATCTTTCTCTATTCTATTCTATATACCTACTTTTCTTCCCTCCCTCCATTCTTTATTTTTCTTTTCTTTCTTTCCTTCCTTTCTTTTCCCTTCTTATTCCCTAACTCACTGCTCCCCCCTCTCTCTGTCTCTGTCTCTGTCTCTGTCTCTCTCTCTCTCTCTCTCTCTCTCTCTCTCTCTCTCTCTCTTTCTTTCCTTCCTTCTTTTTCTGTTGCTAGTTCTGTAGCTGGGTGGTTGGTCCCTGATGTCCACCTTCTATTGCTTCCCATCTTTCTCTGCCCATATTTCTCTACCTTTGTATTTTCTCTGCCTGCCAGCCCCACTTACCCTTCTCCTGCTTTAACATTGCTCATTTAGCTCTTTATTAGGCTAATCAGGTGTTTTAGGCAGACAAGTAACACAGCTTCACAGAGTTAAACAAATGCAACCAAAAGAATGCAATGCACTTGGCATTGTTAAACAACATTCCACAGCACAAATAAAAGTAGCACATCCCTGACTAATTCCACAGCACGTAGTGGTTTTCAAGTAATGAAATGTAGACCCCTTTTGAACTTTTAAACCATGCTCAGAAAGTAAAAGTGTAATCCTTTGTAGTGGGATCTGAACATACTAACAAACAAACAAACAAACAAAAAACCCGATAGGGAAAATACAAGTTTGCCATAGTTTAAAACAAATGAACAAAAAACCAACAAAAACACCACCTCAGGGTACAAGAAACATTTGAAATATTGGGGCTGGGGCGGGGAAGGTACAGTGACAGTTGACCAAAAGATGTCAGTCCTGTCTGACTGTATGGTGCGTATAAGTAAAATATTTACAACTTCATTGTGCAGTGATAAGCATAAACCAAAAACTCAATGGAAGTAGCCTCAGAAAAAAATGTTCTTACTGGAAACAATACATTTTCTTTATAAAATACAATAATCAGAAATATTCAGATAGTAAAAATTAATGTTAGAACTAAAGCAGCATAACCAGATGTAATATAAACAATGTCCTCAATAAATAGGAAGACAAACCGTCTCAACCCCCATTCATTAAGTATCTCAGTACACTCAGGATCTAAACTGTAAGAAGCAGGAGCTTTGAATACAAATAGATAATGAAAAAGTAGTTCAAATTTTAGACCATAAGTATCATTGAATAAACTGATGTAGAGTGCTTTAATAATAACTATGTCGGCATACCTATTTTATTAGTATTTTAAAGAACTTGCCTACAAATCACTGGGTCATTAACAAAAGCTACAATTTCTGTCAAAAGGAAAGATGCCTATTCAGATAGATGGTTACTCAATCAAATAGAACAAATAATTCTGAAATGATAAATGTGACATTCTGGAGAGTGGATAATGAAATCAAAAGCAATAAGCCAGTAATGTGACACAGACACACTTAATAGATTTCCTTTTATTAATAGCATTATCTCATTGAAAGAAGCGAATATGAATAGAATTTAATAGATGTTTTTTTATGAAGGCTTCAGTAATGGTTTTGACATAATGTCCCCTGATAGCTGACTTCAAAATTAATACAAATTGCTTTGGATATGAACACAATCCTGTAGATAGAAGACTGATTTTTTTTGATTAAACAAAAGTTAACTGCAAATTAATATTAATGCAGCTCATTGAGTAAGACTCCAATCAGCTCACATAGCTGTGAATTTCTGCACTGAAAGATGTTGAGTTTAATAGTAAACAAAACGTTTCAGTTGAGTGCTTACTAACTAGGAAAAAGTGAGTTTTAATTACATGTTCTGATTATATTAAAATGGCAGAGTAGTGAAGAAGGGCAGAGCCACTGTGTTAGGATTTAACCAAAGCCACGGTCTACATGTGTATGTTTGGCAGCGACGCGGGAGGGTAGGGGCACAGAGGAATGGTATTTTGACAAACCCTGCTGTGTTCCCATTTCAGTAGTTGACAATTAAGAGTTTAATGTATGTTTTTGGACCTAACACAATCATTTTTCCTGGACTTAATAAAGGAGCTATAAAAGAGTGGGAGGGCCTGAAGAGTTAAGGATTTCTTAATTGTATATTATAAGAATTTAAATAAAAATCATCTTTGTCAAGCACTGGAAAGAGTAAATGCAAATATGAACATATAATTTGATCGATTTTTATTATGCTCTGAATCTGTGTGGAGTGCTCTTCTAAGCACCTAGATTAGTGGTTAATAAAACAGACTAAACTCTGCCCCCATGAAATTAGTCTTCTACCAAACTGACTTCTCTCATTTCTCTTCCTCCTTCATACTGCCATAGAATGTTTTCCTAAAAAGCTAGAAACCTGGAGACTGATATTAGCCTTTGCAGAACACCTGTTTAATCCTATATTTGGGATCTTGTGGAAAGTACACATGAAAATCAGCTTCAGCACCTGAGGAAAGATGTATGTATTTAAATTAGTTAGTTAGTTGAAAACAAAGCTCTATAAAGAGGAAGTGCATATGAAGGCATGGCAGACAAGAAAATAAGACTTTGAGGTGAAGAATAAGGTCCTGATATAATGAAATTCAGATTATCAGTTAGGTGAGTACAACATGTCATGGTGAAAGAAAACACTGAAAGATTTGTAAGATGAAAATTATAGTATTTGTACCAGGATCATGTTAATAAAGAGGAAAACAAATCAGGGTTGTATTAAAATCCACAGCAAAAGTCCAGTGCAAAGATGAACAACCTATGCTATCCATGATGGGACCTGGGAGACACAGGCACTGTAGCAACGCAAGAGGCAATGAACTGAAGCTAAAACTAGAAGTCTAGTTTCTCAGTCATATTAAATATGATTTTCAAGTATTATGAGCTAGAGAGGTAGATCAGCTCTGACAACCCATGCATTTTCCATCAGCACTGAATTCCTAGATTGGGCCAGTCAGCTTTTCTGGGGAAGGGACAAAGAACACCTTCCTTAGCGTATTCAGGTTTACATGGCATGCTCTATCAGTTTATAACTTTACAACATGAAATTTCTTGAGTAACCTTTATAATAATAAAAATCTATTAAATTAAACTTAGCAGTCATCCTGGGTGTAAAATATCAAGAATGACAGAGAGGTAAACCAAAATTTTTTCTGTGTTTTGTTGACCATCTTGAATGTTCCCTATTAGGCACTGGCTACCATGTCCAGAATTTGAAGTATGCATAATGAAATTTCCAAATACTCAAATGCCATGGGACAAATAAAAAGAACATTTAATGAGAAAATTACTTAATGTTACATGATACACAAGTTGTTTTCACTATTATTTACTGAGGCAAACATGAAAGATAGTTAATGACCTTGGTCATAAACATTTGGACAAGAAGGCAAACACAACTTTCTACTTGTTCTCCACCTAAGGAGTAAAGAAACAGGCACACCTGGGTGTGGTCTGGCCCTTGGCTGTAGCAGCCAGAGGCATTGCAGAACAGTTGTAACATTCCCACAGTGAATTTGATGGTTGCTCAGAATGCTCAGCCAGAGTAGACAACTGGGAACTTTCCCTCCAGCTGCCAGACTCTCAGGCTGCCAGTACAAAAACTGCTTTACAGTCTGCTGCCAAGGAAGTTTGAGCTTGACTCTTGTCTAACTTTCCTGGGGTGGTGAATAATATTATGTCACGTCTTCTGCCAAAATAATGCAAATTAAAGCTAAGGACAAAAATAAGATAAATACATGCATTGAAAAATTTGGCAGTCCTTGAAGCTAAATTAGAAGAGTATCAAATGAGTTTCAATCCACCACACTTCCATACAAATTGCAGAATTGAAACTTTGAGTGAGATTATTTTTTAAGCCCCTGAAATGAAAAGATGAGCCTCTCCTCATAGAAGCAAATATGAAATTTCATGTTGCCCATAATAAATGAACTGCTTATCAATAAACTGAAAGGCTTATACATTACATTCCCTAACTCTTGCCAGCTCTACACTTGCTTGGATTTATATCACTTCTGTAGAGAAAATTCTAATTTTATTTTGTTGCACAAACAAGATGTACTGAGAATGCAATACAAAGATTATACTACAGCATGATCCTAGGTTACATGGACTGCTAACAGTTCTGTTGTAATGCTTTTAGACGTTCTGAAACTTACTTTCGTCTACATCATTCCTATCCCTGCCTGGTAAAAAGAAGGAGAGAGAGAGAGAGAGAGAGAGAGAGAGAGAGAGAGAGAGAGAGAGAGAGAGAGAGAGAGAGAGAGAGAGAGAGAGAGAGAGAGAGAGAGGAAGAAGGAGGGAGGGAGGGAGGGAGGGAGGGAAGGAGGGAAGGAGGGAAGGAGGGAAGGAGGGAAGAAGGGAGGGAGGGAGGGAAGGAATAAATATAAGTATAGTTGCACAACACCCTGGCACATCAGGCCAGTATGTGTAATTTCTAATTCCCTGAAAGTGCAGTAAACATTAGTATGGGTGATTTTTGATTCCAGTTTTAAAAATGGAAAGAGGCCGGGCGATGGTGGCGCACGCCTTTAATCCCAGCACTCGGGAGGCAGAGGCAGGCGGATCTCTGTGAGTTCGAGACCAGCCTGGTCTACAAGAGCTAGTTCCAGGACAGGCTCCAAAGCTACAGAGAAACTCTGTCTCGAAAAACAAAACAAAACAAAAAAAAAATGGAAAGAGAAATTGAATAACAATAAAGGCTTTTGTGAGGTGAGAAGCAGAACCCATGTCAGATTTTTCATTTTGATGTGAACATGAAGGAAAAATGAAGACAGCTACTCAAAAGTAAAATTAAAAGTTGTTGTTATTCTTTACATTCTAAGGATTACAACTGGCAGTTATTGTCTCCAGTTGCTTCTCTCTGAACTCTGCACAGGCTTTTCTAACTTCTGTCAGTCAATCTCAGGTTCTCAAGGTCAGGTAGTACTACTGCACCCCCATATCCATTTTCCACAACCAGAGCCTGCTGTCATCAAAGCTACACCCTCCAGGTCCAGCTGCATGATAATGGTCCCCAGCAGGGATAGTGGGCTTTTTGGCTAGCTCCATTCAGACAGCTGCATGGTGGCTTGCTCTTCCCCAGCAGAGCTGGCACGTTACGTTACAGAGACCCAATGTAAGAGGACTTTGGGAATCCAGTGTCACAAGGTGAATATTATTTGCTATGATACCAAGGGAGTTACACACAAATTAAAACATTAATTTTTCTATCAGGAAAAGTCACATAAGGGTATATACATACGTATATCTGTGTATACCTGAATGCTATACTCATAAATACAATTGGTTCAATTGAATGAATATTTGAAATTTCTGTATGCCAATGCAATGTTAATATATAATTATTAGCCATGATCTGCTATTTTTACAATATTCCAGTCAAACAGAGAAGGGTAGGAATCTTTCTTAGTTTATAAAATTGTCTGCGATCATTTTATCTTTTTCTAACTTACCTTATAAATTAATCTTAACTGAAAAAATGTGATACGACTGTAAAATCATGAATACAGTTCCTTCAAGGAAGAAGTTTTCTATGATTTTTATGAATATCTAAATATTTAAAATCTTGATTCTCTAACATCCAAGCATAAATAGTTTTTATTTATATATAAACCAGATATCCAAAGTGATACTTGTTATAAAACAGCGTGAGAAAGACCTTGGTGTGTTGTAGCCAAGGTGCCCCATGGCGGTTGAGAGATACACATGCCATGCAGACAGCACTCACAGGCTCACAGGGAGGGTTCATTTATTGGGGAGAAGGGAGAGAGAGAAGAGAAAAAGGGAGCACAGAGTGGCTGCCTTATGGAAAAGAAAGATACAGAGATGCAGAGAGACAGAGAAAGGAGACACAGAGAGACAGAGACAGAGAGAGAGATGGGTGAGGGTGGGTAGAGGGGAAAAGAGAGAAGAAGAGGAAAAAGAGAGAGAAAGCTGGCAGAGTTCAGCTTTCCAAAGGGCGGAGCCGAGCACATGTGCACAAAGACCACACAACAGGCCAGGGTACTGCACACTGGGGTTATGCATTCTGACAAATCTCCAAAAGGCAGGCCGGTTGTGCCTGAATGCTAACACTGTTTCTTGGTAGTTTTGGATATTGTACTATTTGATAAAACATGTCAGAGAAATAGCCCAATACCTCTACAATCTTAACAAAGCCCCAAATACCTTCTTAGCAGAAAAGAAATACGGTATATAATTTCTAAATTATTTATAAAGACACACAGACATACTAACGCAGGGAAACTGAGTTACAATAGAAAATAATAAGAGCATAAGTATGTAGAAACTAAAGGGTTCAAACAGACTCAACCATAGTTTCTGAACTATCCTCCCCCTATTTTCTGAAACACTAGACTCCCTTGTTTGGCCACTTCCTTATTCCTGAGGCTGACTTCTAAGACCAAGTCATCAAAATTCCTCTCTGGTCATACTGACCAACATGTCCAATCAGAACTACCAATTCATCCTAGCAAGGGACCTCTCCTTTTCTCCTTAAAAAAGCATTTCTGCAGAGCTACCTGCTACCTTTTGCCCAGTTCAGATTCAGCAATTTAGCCTTTTTATCTTGCTTAATAAAAGATATCTTTGTGTTGGAAATTGGCGTTTGGGTGTGCTATGTGGTCCGGAGAGGATATCCCAAGGCACATGGGTCCCTTCATAAATAGTTCAGTTTTATTGATAGTTCTGTAAATAAAGTTAGCTTACATTAAAGCCTCCTCCTCTCTGTAAACTAGCTTTTTTTTTGTATCAGAAGGTGACATGCAGGCTTTGGACACGAGAGGGGCTGGAGGAGAAAAGAGAAAGTAAATTGATGTAATTTACAATAATTTTAAAAATTACAAAATGAAAAATAATTAAATAAAATTATGTCCTTATATACCATTTTCACTAAAATGTAAATTCAATATTTAGTATACAGTGTGTGCTACCTTTTGTACCCAGTCTTCCTTCCCAGTCTCCATAAAACAAGTTCTGTCTATAGCTCTGAATGAATAGAACAAACTCTATTTTGAGAAAGAATGCCATTTTAGGCAGGATCTAACTAAGGGGGAATGAATGCAGTCCAGCAAAGTCATAAACATTCCCAAGAAACTATGCCAGTCCTGGTCAAAGAGACCCACCAGGGTGGCCAAACAATATAGGCTTGCTTCAAATGTCCTTGTAGATACCTGGTTAACAGCTGCTTTGAAATTCTTGTCTGCTGACAGTCACTTTTTTGAAATTCCCCTATACCCTAACCAATGAATTCAAAAGTTGTATATTTTATCCAATCCCCAAATGCCAAGGCTTGTGACACCCTGCTTGCAATTTTCTCCTTTAAATTCCCCTTACCCTCAAGCCTCCGGGCTGTTCTTCCCCACCCTCTGCATCAGTGTCAGATTGTGGTCTGAGTTAGCTAACTTGCAATCAATAAACCCTAGTGTCTTTGCATCAAATACCAGCTCTGTAGTGGTCTTGTTTGGGAGCACCATATAACACAGGCACAACAACTCTTATTCAGAAACAATAATTTGTGGTCTGATAAAGCAGAAAATATCTGTAATTCAAGCATAAGCAAAAAAAGGTTCAAGCAAGAGGATAATCAGTTTAAATGAGGCCAGCCTGGGCTACACAGAGAGACTTTGTCTCATGTTGGAGACCAATTTCAACAAGTATACCACTTACCAGGGTAGGAGCATGGGGATTAGAAAAATAAGTAAAGTGAGCAAAGACACAAGTGAAAATAATAAACAGAAGCATAGGATAGTATCCAGAGAGAGTTCCACTGAATACTGAAAAACCACCCACACTTAATTTCCATTTGCTTAAATACCCTGACCTCAGAAGTGAGATTAAAAAAATCACTGTACCAACATGATATAAGGAATGAACACATCAGTTGAAGGATTATGGGTTACATTCTTAGTTAAACATTCTTTTGTCAAAACAAGACAAGCAAAGCTAATGCCCTAGACCAAAACATCCCATAGACAAACCACTCCCTGGGTGGGATCCGTAGTTATCTCCCTAAGGAAGTAGGAACCTAGTTGGTGTTTGAGGTAGAAACTTCTACTTTTTAATACTTGAAATACCAGGTCTAGATCTTAGCCACACCTGATATTTGAACTGTTGACAATAACCTTGAAGGAACAGAAGTTCCAACTCTCTGACCTTTAGTCAAGTAGAATGGACCCATGCCTGTGCATCCTGTCAGTCTCAAAGAGCCAAGGACTGAAGATAAACATAGTAGTTGAGACTCACCTAGTATGTTGAAGACCTGGGTTAAATTGCAAACATCACAGAGTTGAAGCATGCCCTATCTTCTTAACTTTACCATTCTAAAATACTGGCTCAAAAAGTAGATACATCTTCTGTAATGCTATACCATGTGTTATCATTTATAAAGATATGGTGTGGATGGGTCCAACAAGGGGCAGTGGCATGTCACTCAAGGCCCCAGTGGGTCCTCTGGCAGGTGGCCTGAGACCTCAGTGGGAGACAGGCAGATAGATACACCACATAGAGAGAGCTGGGGTAGAGGGTTTATTTAGTGGGTTATGGAGGGGGAAGGGAAGGGGAGAAGAGTTGGAAAAGAGAGAGAGTCAAAAGTTGCCTCTCAAGAAGAAGGGCAGATGGAGAGAAGTGGAGACTGGAGAGAAGGTGGAAGATCTGCTTGCCTCAGCATAATTGGGGGAGGTTGGGAGTAGGTGGAGCTTGTCTCTTAAAGGGACAGGGTACTCAGGTGACAGGCCAGGCCAACAGATTACAAAATTTTTGCTGCTCAGGTCAAGGTAGGCTTGTCTTCCTATAGGTTTCCTAACACAGAGAATCTTCTAGAGCCTGGCAGGCCCTGCTTCTGACAGTAGAAGACAAATACAGTCCTGATGTGATGCTGTTAACCTCAATGACCATGGAGGACACTGAGGAATGGCTCTAGGTAGCCAAATAAAGTAAGTTCTTTGTCGTATTTTTAATCAATAACTCCTCAAGTAAAATTTTAGCCTTCTCAAAGATCTCTGATGTAGTTTGACAAATGAGAGGTTTTGTCAGTTTAAAAGAGCAACCTCATCAAAGAAATTTCAGTATAACTTCTTAACATATTCTAAATTAAAGGTATTTTAAGATATACAAATACAAGTTATTAAGGTGTGCACTTGCAAGTTATAAAGGTGTGAGGACAAGTACCAGTTATCAAATTTCTCTCATACTGCCTTTCATAGTCTTAAATATACTTTTCATTGTGCAAAGACATCTGTCACAGTCATTTGATATAAGTATGCTGATGTTTATACAATATATGTATCTAAAACAAACTCAAAAATTCTTGTGAGTTCCAGGGAGCCAAATTAAAGGACCCATTTTAAACAGGTTAGATACAACCTTCTCAATTTCCTGGTCCTAAAAAGAATATTTTTTTTCCTAAACTTAACTTTGTCCTCTGCTCTGCCAACACCTTGTCAGGTTCAGGAGACAATGGACAGTTCCACACCACAAATCCTGAATAGGAGTAAAGCAACCAACTACCCCAGGATGTGACCAGCATCCAGTTATCTCAGGCTCCCCCAGAAAGACTTTGATGCTCCCAAATAAGCAGGAAGCAGTCTTGAGAATCTGCTGTCCTAATTCCTTCAACCTGATAGTCCTAACTCCTCACCTTTTTATTATAAAAATTATTAGAATTTTTAATAAAATTTTATTAGAAAAAGATGGGAGTGTTGTAATCTGCTGGCCTGGTCTGTCCTTTGGATACCATGTCCTTTAAGAGACAAGCTCTGCTCACTCCCAACCTCCTACCCACCACTTCCACTGAGGCAAATAAACTTTGCACCCCAGCTCTCTCTGCATGGTATATCTGTCTGTCTCCTGCCTAGGCCTCAGGCCACCTGCCAGAGGACCTATTAGGAACTCAGATAATCCACTGCCATCTCACGTGGGACTGGTCCACCACCATATCTCTATAAATGATAACACCCTGTCTTTCTGGTCACTAGCTACCTCCAAATGAAGACCAACTCTCATCCTATACTCAACTCTTCACCCACCCTTTGTCTACCAATTTCCAACAACATCATCTTCCTACTCAAAAAAAAAGCCTGAAAAAAAAAGTTCCTGAAAGCCATCAACATCTTAGATTAGTGTAATTAATACTGTTATTCCATCCCACTCCCCTTACAATCATACCATGTTGAACCTGGCATACTTGATTCTGATTAATTATGCAGGCCTGGTTACACCTGAGCAAAAGATTTTTTTATCAAATTCATCAACCCACTTACTTCCTGTAACTGATTGCACATTCTTTCTTCACAAGTAGGGGCCCACCAAAATTGGTTGCTGGGATCACCCTCCCACCAACACCCCTGCACTTTGTGGTCATCCTTCTTCCTCCTGATACGCCATCTTTCTGCCCTTCCTTACTCTAGAGTACTGACCTTCTGTTCTCAGTCACGCTCCAATCCTTTGCTCACTATTTCATGAAAGGTCACTCAGGACTTAGGGTCATATATCTCCTTTATTTGTGCTACCACTAAAGTTACCATAATCTATCATTTCTAATAGTTACTTATTTTCTCCTAGTATCTTACTATCGAGAAAGCCAGTTACTTGACAAAAGATTTGCAGTTCCTTACACGTCTTTGCAGGCTTTTGTTTTCCTAAGAAATCAGCATTCAACTGTACACAGTTCCACTTCATCCAGCATATAGCTGGTTGAATGACAAATTGGTTATCACTCAAGATTTAATCTATCTTATTTGCCATGGGTATAAGAAGTCTTTCCCTGCATCTTGTGTTTCTTATTTTGTCATCTGTAGCACCACAATGATGTACTATAATAAATAGAATTGGAACTCTTTTAGTCACATTCAATTGAACCACAGTGTAGATCATACACTCCCAGAATCAAACAATTCCTGTCTTCTTCCTCCTATATTACTCATCACAGGGCACATTCAGGAAATACTCAGTGTGCATTTGTGTATGTTTATGAAAACATTAATGTTAACACTCTAGGAAAGAAAATAGCTAGGAAATAGCTTGCATTCAAAAATACCAGAATCATAGTTTTAGCATTCCATAATTCTGAACTTTCATGTTAAAATTTTATTTTCTGCCTGTTTTAATTTGCAATAAAACATACATGGAAACTCTGCCCTTGTGATTCTTATTGTATCTTTTAAATTTTAGGGAGGAAAGTAAGATACATCAGCAGTAAATACCACACCAGAATACACATTGCAGAGTTTAATACATTATGAACAAAAGCAGTATAATGAATCATTACACTGGTCCTTCCCAGAATAAAATCCCTTAGAATCATATTCAGTGTTTACTTTCCCTATGGTTAGGGGAGTCTAGAAATTCTTACTGTACTTATTTTGTACTAAGAAACGTAACACATGCAATGTTCCTTAAACACAGTCATTTTTCTTTTAGAACATTGCATCTCTGAAATGCTTTCTGCCTTTCTTAACAACACTGTGAGACAATCACATTACCAGCTGTGTCCCAACAAACACTATTTCCATTGGTCTACAAACTCAGCAGCTGCTTCAAGCACATGCTTCTACCTCCTCCTTCATGTATGTCAGAGCTGCACCATAACATCGAATTGGTATCCCTGGTTAGAGGAAAACTGTCCTAAGGTATTAACAAACAAAAGCGTTACTTGAATTATAATAAAAGTCTCAAGCAAATTACCTTGGATACATTTTGCTATGGCTAACTTATACATCTGATTATATAAGGAGAAGATAGAAAATGCATTCAAACTGCCTTCTGATGACCATACCTATGTGGCATGATTGTTGGCAAAAGGACATGTATTGCATCAGTCAAGAGCAGCCTTATCCTGCTCTCAAGCAAGTTTGTGTACCCCTTTGTACAGTTTTTCCCCCAATGGAATTCGTTGTCCTTGTGTGAAGTGAAATTAGGTGAGGCTTACTAAGAGTGAAAAACCTATAATCACTCATTGATGAAGAACAAACCTAACTGCATCTTGTAAAGACACACTGACATTATATATTTTGCTCACCCAGTAAAGCAAAGCCCTTCTTTAAGCTAAGCTCCTTTCTAACAGAAATCCATTCAAATGCTATTATGGTGAAGTCACTGAAGCAGAAGTTTCAGACTTTTAACCTCATGAGTCTGATATAAGTAGACAGACTTACGTACAAAGAAACCTTTCATATCAAATGAGGCATCAAAATATTTATTCCTCTTCAGGTCTTATAATAGCTTTGTCTGAAAGTCATTTACACCACCTCAACATACAGGGCCACATGACTCACAAATTATTCTACTCAATAGATCACAATGTTTAGGAAAAGTCATGTAATAATTCATCCTGATGTATTCTATAAACTGAAATTATGGGATTGTAATACCAATATATTCAGAAATTATACAAATGCAAGCATGGGTTTTATTGTGTCTAGACTAACACATTGAGTCAAGTAGTGAATAAGGCTATAATAATTTTCAGAAATATTTTTATTATCTTTTCCCATGAGATCATTAACTTGTATTTATACAATGTCTTTCTTAGGTTAATTTGAGATGCTTCATTTGAAGTCAAAACATTTTCTTGAGAATGTTGCTAAAATGTGGCATTCATTAAAAATAAATGAGAGCCCTTTAACTGACCTCAAAGCAATGATTATAACAGGCCCTCCTTCCAAGGGTGAGACAGAGCCAAACGTTGGCCTAGTTGACAAAGTTCCTTAATAGCTTAAGATGAGAGATTTATAGTTATCTGCATACCTCTGGAAACTGCCAATCAAGTCTTTAGTCAGTTAATTTAAGGCAGAAATCTACAATTCATTCATGTACATTCCAATTAAGTTTACATTTAATAATATCTAAACCATTGCAGAAGATAAAAAATAATGATTCTTTGTTTTTAAGTCTGTGAACACAATTAGGAAAAAGAAAACTTATGGGTGACAAGGTTGTATCTCAAAAATGTAACTCTATCAGTTAACCAAAATGGGCTTCATGACATCAACTCCCAATGTCAGAGAATTTGGGTTACAGTGCCTTCAGCTTGTTTTGTCTTCGGTCACATGTGCCTGAGAGAAAACTCATTAATCTAGCTTTTGATATAATTATGCTATCTGTAGAAGTAAGTAAAAATATCTTTTTTTCCCCAAACATTTAAACCCAGGAAGAAAGGAAAGAAAGCATATTTGGCACCTTGTTTTGCATCAAATGTATAGTCACATGTAAAACTCATTCTCAAAGTTTCATATTGCTACCGACAAATGTGGTATTTTTTCTTTCTTTTTTTCTGAATTGGATTCGATAATGCATATGGGTATCAAAACAACACATAGCACCCTATTGGTATGTAAAAATTGTGGGTTTATATCGTTCAAAATAAATTTAATTTTCAAAATGTATTCTCTCTCATATCACAATAAACTCTAAAATCAGAGAAGTGAAGACTTTTCTATTCAACAGTGCGATGAATTGTTTACGTAATAAGTCTGAAGACAATATTTCCTCCTATTTTCAAGAAAAGATAATTGCCTTAGTCTGTTTTCCATTTCCCTAAGAAGATACCTGAGACTGAAAGTTCTATAGAGTATTATTCAGCCAGGCAATGGCAGTACAGCCCTTTAATCCCAGCACTCCGGAGGCAAAGGCAGGAGCATCTCTGTGAGTTCGAGGGCAGTCTGGTCTACAGACTGAGTTCCAGGACAGCAAACAGAAACTCTGTCTTGTAAAACAAACAAACAAAAATAATATTATTTAGCTAATAATTCTTAGGACATAATAACAACCAAGGTAACATATAAAGACCTAATGAGAGGGGCTGCTTGAAACATCAGACATAATGGATGTCATTAGAAGAGAAGTCAATTGTGTCAATGGGAGCCTTTCTTTATGCCTTAACTCAGTAATTATCTCCTATATTCCCCATCACTGGAAACCAATAGCCTAAGAGACTGGGATTGAAATCACTAATACATGGCTTTTCAAGAGTGCCATCAAGGCATGGCACTAATTACTTCCCAAATTTCCCAAGGTACCTGGGTAATGTTGAACAACAATTGACATTTTTACAATTTTTATATGATATTAAATTAAAGTCTTCCTTTTCTAGATCATATTACTGTGTTAACTATTCTTCTAGCGTCTTTCAAATTATACTCAGTTCAAATACAAGAAAAAATGCAATATCAACTCAATTTGATAATTTACCTGAATGTTATTTTATCCTTTACCTGTGTGTTCCTTCATAATTTTTTTAAATTATTGCATATTCCTGGGAAGGGTGGCACACACTTCTGCCTCAAGAGCACAGTCCCAGTGCTCTTGAGGCAGAAGTAGACTGAGTTCTGTGAGTAAGAGACCAGCCATGTCTACCTAGAGACTTCAGTTACAGGTAGCACTACATTGTAACAGCTCATCTTACAATGACAAACAAGTAGCCAAATATAGGGCATTTAAAAAATAAATTCTAAAAGAGCAGCACAGAAAAGTGAAAGCTATACTTTGTGAAACTCCCCATTCTCATCTTCATTCACAACTGCAGTGAAAGGAGACAATTAGTTTACTCCATGGGGCCTGGGGTGTATCAGATGGTAAGCTGCCTTCTACACAAGCGTGAAGACTTGATTTTGTGCTTCAGGATTCTTATGAAAAACAGCTGGGTGTAGTAATAAATAAATCTCAGCACTAGGGAAGCAGTGTGCCTCAAGTGTGAGCTCCAGACAAAGTGAGAAACCTAGTTTCAAAAATTTATATCAATGGCACTAAAGTAATAAATTAATTATGTTTATACCATATACATAAACAAGTGAGCTCTCTCTCTCTCTCTCTCTCTCTCTCTCTCTCTCTCTCTCTCTCTCTCTCTCTCTCTCTCTCTCTTTCTCCTCACCCTTTGTTGACCAACGTGGGGATTATGACACTCTCTCCCCTGCCTGAACGTGGTTTATACTTGTAATGTTTCAAATAAAATTAAATTCAGTAAAAATGCTTTTTTTTTCGCTAATAAGTTCAGGTCCTAATAAGTGGTCTTTAGAATTTGCAAGACATGTTGTAGATGGATTTTAGATTAGTTCATAAAGTAGTAGTTTGTGTTCACCCGTACCCCATCTTCTTCATACCCCTTCTTCATCCCAGTTTAAACCTTGTCCCTCTCTGTATTCTCGCTACACTGGTATCACAGGTGTTCTGCAATTCTCCCAAACCCTCACCCTGTAAGATGGACTGGGGGACTCAGTGTTGGAACAGACACATCCAGACACCAACTTCTCAGTACAATGGAGATTTAGTAGCCTGGAAGGGCAAGCACACATGCAGGGCTGGAGGCTACGTCTGAACTGGGCACAGGGAGACAGCAGTTGCTTTGCAGGAGTGGGATTTTACGGAGAAAGAACAAAAGTCTGTGTTAGGAAGAGTTTGTAAGTACTGATTGGACAGGTAGCCAGTGAAACCAAATAACTAATATAATTAATATATAATTGCTATAGTATAGTTTGTTTTCCTTTTCCTGACCACCCCAAAATTAACTAATACAATTCCATACTTAAAATCAAGACCTAGGGGGAACTGTTTTCATGAGAAATAAGGATAAAAGTGATTGAGTCCCAAGCATTCACACGCCAGATGATTAGGTTCAGGTGTTCTCAAATTAGCAGTGCTTCACAGTTCATTTATCCAGACGGCACTCCGAGTTTCTCCAGAGAATAGAAGGACCATTCTAGCATCTCAATATTTCTAGCTGTCATTCAGTGCTCCCAGGACACACTGACAGGAATAGGTGAGGCACACAAAGAACCATGCCATAAAGGCGAGGAACCAGAAAAAATGACAAAAGAAGTAACTTCTGAAGTTATTATCAGAATTATTATAATAATTTTATTAAAACACAAGACAAAATTTGATCAAGGAAATAAAGAACACAGAAATATTTGAAAAAGATAAATAAAAAGCCTGGAAGTGCAAAGTATAATAGACACATGAAAATTTAAAATTAAAATGTGCAAAAAAAATCAGTGAACTGAAAAGTTAAAAAAATTAATTAAAAGTTGATTTTATTCATGCAATATTTTATTGTTTCTTCTTTTTTTTCTGCAAGAAACTTATCTCTTTAGCGGCAGAAACAACCCTTAGTACTGGAGATACATTCAATATCTGGTCACATTGAGATATGAAATACAACATGCTACATTTCCTATAATAGAGCCTAGGCCTGTCACCAGGCAGCTCCGTTGCTTCCAGATAGGAACAGAGAACCAGATGTGAAGGGTTTGAACAAAGAACAGAAAATGACACCTAATCATAATAAACTGTCTTCATGTAGACATATTTCTCCCATTTTCATACCCTTCACATAAACACCAAGAAAAGAAAAGATGGGCAAATACTGATATTTTTGTTTAGAATGAACTGCAGTGTGATTGCAGACAACAGGGGGGAGGGTCTTAACGTCACAATGAGTGGTTAAATTCTAGTTTAACTTGCTGTAGAAGAGGATTAATAAAAAAGAAAGAGAAGAAGCAAAGTATTAAGATTTTTCCCATAATTTTCAGAGTTGAAAAAAAAGATTAATCTACAGGCACAAAAACCAAATAAATTAAGAGAAGCAAGCAGGATAAATTTGCATTATGAACTATTGTCATATACACTGAAGAAAGTTAAAAGATAAGAGAACACTGTAAGAACAGTTAGAGTGGAACATAAAATATAAAACATTTATCAAAAGTGAGATAATCAGAAAAAAGGGGGTTTATTCTGAGCATCAGGGAAGTCAAAGTATCATTTGATATTTTAATATGTAAAATAGCAATGGCCACCTAGAAATCTACACCCAGCAAAATGTTCTTCAAAAAAAAAAAGCTGAAATAACGGTGGAGAGAGGACCAGACCTCAAGAATATTTGAAAGGATGAATTTCAGCAGGAATTAATGGTCCAGCCCTGTAAACAAGTAGAACACAGAGCAGGGATCATGTGGATGTGATCAGACAGTAACTGCCTGCTTCCCCTTATTTTAGTAACACCATGGAAATGTTAGTGCATTGAAACACCATGAAAAGATTCTTCTCCCTGGTTGGAAAACTTTACCCCAGAATAATGTGTTTTAATCAATTTTATTTATTAATGGCTTCATTCTCTTTATCACATATAATTTATAAAAACTTTATTTTCAGGGATTGAATTCAGGTTTATCAGCAAACACATCACATGGACCCCTTATTCTACTTTTGCCGAGGCTTTAATATGTAATACCCAGTCAGGATGCAGAACCCTTTCTTCCATGAGGAGCAGCTAGTCAGGGGCAGGGCTAGCTAGCCCTCTCTCTCTCACACACACATGACCCAGGACTAGCTCTCTCATTTGTAGCAGATGGCAATGAGTGAGCTGGGGAGGGCATCTTTCTCTCACCCATGCCACCACAAGGCAGATGTGGAGGGGATTTGCTCTTCTGCTCACCTGAGTCCCTGGCAACTGATTCAGCTCTACTGTGGTTAGATGTCTCAGTGAGTAAACGTGGTGGCCATCAATTCTGACAATCTGAGTTAGATCCTTGGGTCCCACATGGGTGAAACAGAAAATTGATTTCTGCAAGTTGTCCTCTGACCTTCACATGTGCTATGTGCATGATACCAACATATCCCTCCCCCACAACAATTAATCAATAAATGTAAAAAAAAGTTTTAAGATGCTATTTACTGATCCATAAATGTTAGAGATTTCATTAAAATACTGTGGGTATATTTATGTATCCTTTAGTGATTTGAGAGAATGTCACAGTGATCCAGTATATATCAATGTTGGGATTTATTAAACAAAGAAAAGGCTCCCAAGATATGCAAAAGTTATGATTGCTACAAAATAAATTATCAAATTAAATAGTATTATTTATGGATGTATGTTGATTATATAGTAAGCTGAATAAACCAAGAATTTGGATAATCAAACAAGCACTGTGACATAGAAATGTAAAACCAGGATGAGCTCCAAACCACAGCTATGAATGTCAATGTCATCTTCTATTACGCTTGAATTCTACCAGTTCTGGAAGACGGAGCTGCAGTTCTACCTCAAGCTCTCTTCCTTAATGGGACCATGGAAGTCTGCCACTTTGAGCTTGTCTTTCTTTGGAGGAACTTTGCTCCTAATCTAATCATTAAATGTCTCACCCATCAGCATTAGTTTGTTGGACAGACAGCCTTTTGTCAGCCATCACAACATTGTACTCAGTAGGTATGATATTTGTTCAACTAGAAGGCATTTGTTACTTAGGAGAAAATAATAATATGGCTGCATAATTTCATCTATAGGCCTCATAAGTTTCATGAGGCCTGTGCCTATACTTTCTTTGGCCATTTAACTCAGAATTCCATAGATAGACAATAGCTAATGGATGACTGAATACTAAATCCTTCATAAAACCCCTCTTGGTCATTTATGGGAAATAAATAAAATACTCCATATGAAGATGAATCTTGGCTGTCAACTTGAGTGGTTACAAGAGGCATGCCTCTATGGAGTCTGTAAAATATCAGCTAAAGAAGAGAAAGATCTTGCTCAGCCTGTTCAGCTTCTTCTAATAAAGATGTCGTGTCAGAGGGAAAGGCTGTTTGTTTGTAAGTGTCTTCTTAGTCCTGCCGCTACTCCTGTTGCTTCTGGAAACGTAAGAGCTGAAAGAGTCACAGACTTAGGGTGGCCTCAACTGTCATTCAATTTTCCAATGCAGCCATATTCATTGTTCAGGTTTCATTTTGGACTTGAGGTTTGTCTTCATCCTTTTGTTTTTTGATAGTCCTGAAAACAGATTTAGAGTGTCATAGGACTCTATGACTGAGCTACATTTCCAGCCCTAGTTTTTTTCCGAAAATGTTCTAACCATGATGCCTGGAAAAAAATCTCTGCAGCTGAGAGAGGCCTTCATCACTGATCACCCTGCCTCAGACTCTGAAGTGCTGGGACAACAGGCCCGTGCCAGCGGGTCTGAAATTCCATGTGTTTAAGTTTGCACAGGTTTTCTCCTTTCACTTTTGTGCCCCACAAATGATGTAGCTGTCTTCTGCTCTCCACAGTTTCTTTTAAAACCTGACTTCTGACTTCTATGCAGCAGTGGGGAAGGGGCTGCTGTTCTGCCTCAGAAATCATACATCGGAAGAGATGCTGGCATGACAGATGCTAACTGTTGCCAACAGAAGACATCCAAATAAGCAAACATATAAGACCACGGTCTCAACCCAAGTATCTTATGCTTCTGGTTGTTTCTGAGACCTGTGCAGTGGTCTTTCTTCAATTCCAAGTATGAACTGTTCCATACATAAACTGCCATGGCTCACACAGTATGTGGGTACATTCAGACATAGACAACATATCCACACAAGCACACACACATCACTCACACACATTAAAACTAAGTTTTACATCATTCTTTTTTTTTATTTTCTTGGGTGCATTATTTTTATATGGAACAGAGTAGAAAATTCTTTCTTCATCCAGATTGAAAGCACATACCCAAACTTATTTTTATAAACATAAATCAAAGCTGATCGTCTCGGACTGGAACATATGGTTTAGAAATACAGAGTCAAAAGGTGATGTCAATTATCATTTTCCAAGTATTTCAATTAAATATGATTCTTGTTCAGTGTGCTGTCATTATTACTTTCCAAACATCCACACTGATTGATGTGAAACATCTTTATGGAGAATAACTTCTGATAACATACACTGACTTTTTGATTATATCCCTATTTCAAACCAATGGATTTAGTCATTAATGACAAGTATTACTCTGCCCTAGATATTCTATTTAACTAAAATAATTTATATTAATCATGACAAACAAAACAGTCAAATAATTTATTCTAATTAAAGTAAAAATTTCATTTATGAGAATATAATATAGAGACTTAATAAATATGGAATCTTAAATAGACAGGAGAACAAATGGAATCTAATCAGAGACCCTAATATTAATTCAGACACCTATGAACACCTGATTTTTGACAGAGAAGCTAGAATTATACAATGGACAAAAGAAAGCATCTTCAGCCAATAGTGCTGTCACAACTGGATGTCAACATGTAGAAGAATGAAAATAGATCCATATATATTCCCATGCACAGAACTCAAGTCCAAATGGACCAAAGACCTCAACATAAATCCAGCCACACTCAACCTCATAGAAGAGAAAGTGGGAAGCAGGCTTGAACATATTGACCCAGGAGACGCCTTCATGAATCTAACACCGGTAGCACAGACACTGAGAGCAACAATAAATAAATGGGATCTCCTGAAACTGAGAAGCTTCTGTAAGGCAAAGGGTATGGTATATAAAACAAAACAGCAGCCTACAGAATGGGAAGAGATCTTTACCAACCACCACATCTGACAGAGGGTTGATCTACAAAATATAAAAAGAACTCAAGAAACTAGACATCAAAATACCAAATAATCCAATTTAAAAATGGGGTACAGATCTAAACAGAGAATTCTTAACAGAGGAATGGCTGAAAGGCACATAATGAAATGTTCAGCATCCTTAGTCATCAGAGAAATGCAAATCAAAACAACTCTGAGAGTGGTTGGAGAGTGAGTGGGGGAAGGTGGGTGAAGCTAAAGAAGGGGAAGGAGAGGGAGCTGAATTGTTATGTAAAGTAAAAAAAAAGGAGATTGCTTTAAAAATAAATAAATAAATAATTTTTTTAAAAAAATTGCAACAATATTTGCCCTTCATGAGAATCATGGCCTTCACAAGCACCAGTGACAGAAGATGAGTTGTTGTTTGCTTAACCGACAACATTAATTCATTGATATCACACAGATCACAGATGTGAGGAGAAACACATGCACTCGTGGAGGACCAAGGTCCTGGAACTATTCCAAATCCTCTCAGTCAGAGGCAATCATCAGGAGGTAGGAAGGCATTTTCAGTAGGAATTAATTTTATTTCTTCCTCCCTGGATCTCTGTATCTCTCTCTGCATGTATGTGTGTATCTTCTTTTTAACCCTGTATGAATGCTTATATAAATGAGGATATATTATTTGTCCATACATTTTTCACAGACTAAGTTATTTTATTAATTATTGTTTCCATTTTTATAATGCTTCTTCCTCCACCTTGCTTTGTGTCTGGCTTTGTTCATTACAGCAACAGGAGTGAAGCCAAGACAGTGCTGAAAGTAGACTTGTTTCCCTAGTCCCTTATGTCTTATCCCTCATCTGATCATCCACCCCATAAGCTTACTTTAATCCTTCGTCCTATCCAGAATGACACCTATTCATTTACAAATAAGCACCTAACATAATATTATACATATGAGACGGTGAAATTCACTGCAACTCAGTCAATTCCCAAAATGGACAAGAGGCTTTGAATGCATCATTCTATTCACCAGAACTTTTTATGACACTTCAGGAATTCACATGGAGTAAGCAATGAGGAAAAGAGCACATTCCCTTGGGCTAAAAATGTCTTTGACTTTCACAATGGCCCAAGAAGCACCTTCGCCTTTATTATGGTAAAACCCAAAAGAGAATTGTAATTTCCCTAAAATCTGGCTTTCAAGTAATTCACCAAACCATCTCCATTTTCCTCTCCATCACTAAATTTGCCTTTGATATCTGTAAGTTCCATAATTGTCTTGTTCCCCTGCAGACATTCTCATCCGATGTCTTCACTCCTGACTCAAGGCAGCAGCACCTGCTTCACTCTGAAAGTGCCCACAGCTACCTTGCTGCCCTGCCTCCATGACTGCGGCCAGTCTTGGCTGTGAAACACATGTTCAAAGCCCTATACAAATAGAGAAAGCCTGCCAATTGCCAGAGTGACAGTCGAAATGACACCAGACAAACCATGCTACATATTTTCTCTCACCCTTATCTGTCACCGCAGTTTCTATTCTTTGCTGTCATTTTTTTCTGGCACTTGGTAAGTCTTGATGTCTTTTCTATCAAGTTTTTTTTTCTTTCTCCATCATCCAACTTTTATGTCTAGTTGCCCTCAGTCTTTCTCTTTCCTGAGAGCAAATTTCTTCCTGCTGTTTTCTTTATCCAACATCTATGGTTGCCTCATTTACATAATCTTGTTATATGAATATTATATATTTAGCAAAATGTAAAAATGCAGTGGATATATTTTCCTAAAGGAATGCAAATCGATATAAAAAATAGTTAAAATCACCAGAGAACTCATTCACATGCTATATATACCTTATTAAGGGAGGTGTTGGGTATTTCACTTTAAAAAAAAAAAACCAACAGGGGGTGATATTTTCTAATGAGAAAATAAAATGAAAGTGACAGGTTTATCATTAAATGTTTTAGGAACTGTGATGAAGGCCTGTACACCATGGAGGCTTGCAACAATTTTAACATAATAACTTGTGCATTCTAATGAAAACTGATTTTCAAACTTTACTACCAGCCAGGTAAATAAGTACTGACCAGGCACAGCCCTGTTTAACAAGATAAGGTGTGTGATTAGGGAATTGCAGATCAACATCTGCAGCAGCTTTACTTATAACAAATATATATACAAATATATATATGTCCATATATTGATTTAGATATGAGGCATCCCCCAAATCCCACAAATGACTCAGGAGTTGGCAGCTTGATTCTTAGCTGATAGTGTTATTTCTGGATACCATCTGAGTAGAAGCAGCCAATTACTGGGTCACAGACGTGTGACGTCTTTCTGTGGCCCTCTTTTGCCATCCTCTACTTTCCAGTCTCTGGTGCAAGTGCTTCTGCCTAGCCGTAGGATGGACAAATCCCCCTTGATGGCCTAACCACCCTGACACTGGGAACTAAGCAAATTCTCCTCCCTTTCTTTATGTTAGGCACTTCGTTGCAACAAGAAAAACAATAACTAATTGATGCAGGAGAGTTATCTGTCTATGTTACTTTCATTGGTTAATTAATAAAGAAAACTGCGTTGGCCCTTTAAGAGAGCAGAAAATTAGGTAGGCGGAGTAGACAGAACAGAATTCTGGGAAAGAGGGGGAGACGATTCAGGCAGTCTCCATAGTGAGTCGCCATGATTCTCCTCTCTGAGATGGACGCAGGTTAAGATCTCTCCTGGTAAGCCACACCTCGTGGTGCTACACGGATTACTAAATATGGGTTAAAGGAAGATGTGAGAATTAACCAATAAGAGGCTACAGATAATGGGCCAGACAGTGTTTAAAAGAATGCAGTTTCCGTGTAATTATTTTGGATAAAGCTAGCCGGGTGGCAGGACACAGCCCCGCCGATCCCTTCTACAACTAATACAGAAAATTTCCCCAACAGGTGAATAGTTTAACAGTTTGAGCAACTTGCTTACTGTAGAAGGCTACTCAGTAATAAAATAGAATAAATCGTTGTTAGGAACAACTTGCATGAATTTAAAATTATGCTGAGTTATGAAGGAAGTCATATTTGAAAGGTCACAGACTGTATGATTCCACTCATGGGAATTCTTAAAATGATAAAATGGCAGAGATGGATTAATAGTGTTGATTACTGTCAGAGGTGAGGAGACAGGTAGAGGGTAGAATTAAGAAAGGATAAAGCAGGATTTCTGTGGTGGTATTGTTTGAGCTTGGTTCAGTTACTAGGAGCTACACAAGTAACAAGACTGGATGTCTGTAATACCCACAAAATGAACAAATACAAAATCTTGCAAAATATAAGATCAGTACATTGTTTCAATATGAAATTTCTGAATGTACAATAGTGACGGAAGATGATGCCATGAGGCTGGGTTATTAAACACTAGAGAGTTCCTTCAATGTTCTTTCTTATAGCTGCATATTATAAGCTCCGGTGACTTTAAAATCAGGCTGAAAAGCAATAGTACTAGAGAAAGACAGAAAAAGGGATTTATGTTTTTAATACATTGGAATTTATTTTGAGTTATAATTTGAATATGAAAACTGCATTTGCTTTACTTCAACATCTACTCACACAGAAAAATAAAAGCAAACAAGGAAAATGGAGGATGCTTCCTATTTTGTTAATATTTATTTACATTTTTAAATAAGGATGTCCTGCATGCATTTATATGTCAGCCATGTGTGTGCAGTGCCTGCAGAGTCCATAAGTGTACATCAGATCCCGTGGAACTGGACTTACAGACAATTGTGAGCCAGTTTGTTTCGTCATCAGTCTATGGAATTACACCCTTTTTAAAGAAAGTCCTAAGTGTGTGTGTGTGTGTATATGTATATATATATATATATATATATATATATATATATATATACTTTCCCAGTAGAAGGATCATCAATATTTTTGACTGCTCAATCTGTATTTTTTAAACCTACAGATGAGTATCAATGGTAAAGATTTTAATGTCAGGCCATTTCTCTTGTATGAAGAGAAAACCTTCAGGTTTGGGGTAAGAAAATTATTTAATTATTCTCATGAATAGGAATCAGCAGTCATATCTTATTCCCATTAATTGTTGAGGAGGAGCACATTGCATGAGATATCACTCATTTCTGCAAACTTTTACCCTGTATGATAAACAAAGTGCCAGTAGAGTTCTCTGGAAAGAGTAAAACTCTGACTGGGTCTAGACTATTGGGTCTTACTGTCCCCTTATGCTCTGCTATGACAGAGGCCACCTCTATCTGGAGAAGCATCGAAGCAAAAAGCCTACTGTGGATTTAAGAGCTTAATGTAAGCATGCTAATTCTAAAATGACATGCTACTTTCTCTTCCCCATCTAAACCGCAGGATCAGGAACAAAGTTTCCTTCCCCTCAGTCTACAATTCCCATAAGCAGGGATATGAAGATTATTGCCTGGAGATAATCAGTATCCGGCTGTGGCAGGGTTTAGTATTGGAGTATTTAAGAGTAGTTACACTAGAGGATGTGAAGAATAAATTATTACTACTAGAATACTTTAGTCAGAAATTATTATTTCTTAGTTTATAGCCTTAGGAAACATAATCTTTACACCATCCAATTCTATGAATTAATTTTGTATTTTTAAAATGTACTCTATAGTATATTGATTATCTGAACCGGTTATTTATTGATATAGGAACTGAAAATATAATAATCTTTTATGTAATATATAAAAAGTTAAAGAGGAGCCACATCTTTACCTGAGGAGAAAGTCCGTCAAGCATAATAGGGAGGAAAGAATACTGATGGTCCTAGCACAAAGGGAGAGAAATCAAAATTCCTATTATTTCTAGCAAGTGGATAAATCAGTACCATGGGAACATTAATTGTATATTTAAATTTTTTGTTTTTACAAACTTTAAAGTGGCATTTGTCTTAGAATATAGGCCACGATAACATTCCATGAGAATAGAGTAACAGACATTTTGTGAGTAGGTTAAAGCACATGCACACTGTATGTAAAAGTGAGCATCAGAGCAAAACCTACACATACACACATCATCACTCACACGTACAGTGTACATTTTGTTACCTTTATAAAGCAACAATGCACAGACAAACCATGCCATGTCCAAGTCATCACTGCTTGGTGGATAATTTTCAGTGGGAACTTAGACGGATTTAAAATCATCTTATGTATAGACACCTGAGTACATTTGTGATAGTGTTGCCAAAAAGATTAACCTGAGAAAGATGACAACCATGGGCAGTACCAATTCATAGGATGGACTCTACACTGGTAGAGTAGGGAAAGCATATTAGGGGGAAGACAGCCACCAACCAGAGACTTAAACTTATGAAGATGCAGTTCAATTAAAAGGAAACTGCTCAAACTAGGAATGCCAATAGAGAAGGTTCCCTGTTCCAAAATAGCTGTCTAAGCAATTATTTTCCCAGGTTCATCCATAGGTAGCTAAAGCCACGGAGACTGAAGAAGAAAGAGGGCCAAGTACTCCTGGGTCAGTCAGAGAAGACCCTAGCAGCATTCTCTATAGTATGCTTGTTTTGTAAGCTTAAGAATGTAAGAGTTACAAGCCTGTGGGGGCTTGAACCAAGGTTCCAGAAAGCCTCTGAGACAAAGCAGGGTGTGTCAGGGTCAGAATGTCTGCACGAAGGCCATGGTAAGGATACTGTATGAAGCTTGGTTTGGCAGCTAAGGCCCCAGGAATATTTGCTGAGACCACCAAACAGAGCTAGTCCAGGAGAAATTGTTTGTGTGTTGCACAGGTAGCAGACCTGGAAATGCAAAATTATAATACCATAAGAGTCCAAGTGACTACATTCTCAGATGTTTTTTTTTTTTTTTTTTTTTTTTTTTTTGAGAAAGGAAGAGTTTATTTGGCTTATAGCTCACAATTCGTTACAGAGGAAAGCCAAGACAGGAAGAAAGGCAGGAATCTGAAGGTAGGAACTGAAGAAGAGACCATGGGAAAACACTGCCTTTGGCTTTTCTCTCAGGTATACCCCAAGTATACCTTATACACCTCAGGATTACCTGGCCAGGAATAGCACAGCTCACAGAGGGCTGGATCCTCCTGTATTGATTAATAATCGAGAAAATTCCCCATATCAATTGAGATGATTCTTCACTGAGTTTTACCTTTTCCCAAGTGGTTCAATTGAACACCAAAGCTATCCAGGATGTTCCTCTCTTCCAGATCTCACAACATATGAGCTTCTGTATATCATCTGTGGTCTGCCCTGCAAGCCACACAATGCTCTAAGCTCTGTCACTTTCTCCTCTGAAACCCAGTGGATCTCTTGCTCGTGTTGTAATAGAGAGGGTGTAATAAAATTGTACAGATGTTCCAGTTTTAGGGTTCTTAATCCTTTCTCTGGGGCTATACCTGAGGGCTGATGTGCCTCTGTTCCTTGGTGGTAGACTTGGGTAGGCTGAGCCTGCTTTTTGTTTCTCATTCTTGAATCTTATTTCGTTTTTATTTTTTCTCATATAATACATCCTGACCATAGTTTCCCTTTCCTAAATCTCTCCATCTCCTGCTGTCTTCTGTCTCCCTCAGATCCATCCCTCCTCGATTTCCCTTCAGAAAAGAGCAAACCTCCAAGGGATATCAACCAAACAGGCATAACAATATACAATAAGACTTGGCATAAATCATCACATCAAAGCTGGAAAAGTTGACTCAGTAGGAGGAAAAAGGTGCCACAAGCATCCAAAAGAGTCAGAGACACCTGCACTCCCATTGTGAGGAGTCCCACAAAAGCTTTTTGCACAGCCCACAGGTATTTCCTCAGTCTGGTTCTGGGGACCCCAGTCTGATCATGTGCTTCTTCAGGCAGAGGCAGGGCTGGAACACCATGAGCACTGGGAATCTCTCCATTTTAGATTTTCCCATACTCTTCTGGTGCTTGGTAGAGGTTTCTGTCCACTTTCCTCTTTAGTGGTTAAGTTCAGCATGTTATTTGGGTTTCAGGCAGAGTCAACCAGTTCTTCAAGTTCTTATAGGTCAGGTGCTTAAGTCCTCATGGCTCTTCCTGGTAGGATGTGGCTCTGCACTACAATTGGGTGTTTCTCATTTCCCTGGCTTCTTTGTGGACAAAAGCCCACCTAGTCTTAGTTCTTTGCTCATGTTGCCTCTATTGGTACAATGCATGGCTTTTTATCTTGATTTTCTTCCACTTACCTAGTCTCCAAGACACTATTTCTCAAGAACTGAACTCAAAGATGCCTTGTGCCTTGAGGAGCTCTAAGGAAAGTGGAGCCAGTGCATGCCCTCAGCTAGCAAGAGGAAGATTGCCTCTATCTTATTAGGTTTCTTTTGTCTTTTAGATTTATCTATTTTCTTTACATTTACCTATTTATGCATATGAGTGATTTGCCTGCCTGTATGTATGTATGCATACCACATATGGTGCCTGCATAAGTCAGAAGAGAATATTGCATCTCTGGGATCTGAAATTACAGAAGGTTAGGAGCTACCATGTGGATGCTGAGAACTGAATTCTGGTCTTTTGCAAAAGTGGCAAATACTCCTAACGTCAACAGAACTATCTCTTCTGCTTTACTATATATCCTTGGCTGGCCTAGAGCTCACTGTGTAGGCCAGACTGACTTTAAACTCAGTGAATCTCCTGAGTGGTGGGACTAAAAGGCTGGAGCCAGCACCCCAGATGAATCCCTCTATCTTTTAATTTAAAATGCTTCTTCCTTTCGTTAAATTCAGTTCTCAGTTAAATGATCCCTGGATGTCTATTACATATTTGGTTTCTTGAGGGGAAGCTGCAAGAGCTGTTTTCCCCTATCGGGCTTCAGTGAACAAGGAAAGTAAATAAGACTGGAAAACAAAACAAGTTCCAAACTCCCAGTGCATTATGTCACAGAACATTCGTCCGGTTCTGGAATTGGAATCTCTACTCTGGCATTTTATGTTGGAAGTTTGCAACTTATTTCTCTTTATTTTGTTTTGTATATAATTAGTATCTCCTAGGAGACACCCTACAGGACGCATCTGTAGAGGTATTTCCAAGAAGGTTAGACTGAGCTGTAGTAACCCACCCTCAGTGTGGGTAGTGCCAACACATGGGCTAGTATGACAAGCTAAACAAAAACTAAATGAGAAAGCAAACTGAGCATGGACATTGTGTAAGCAGAGGCCACTCCTGTGTTTCCCAGCTGCTTTGACCCGAATTATCACACAGAACTGTTGGGAGCAGTGAGACCCCAGATCCTGAATTTCTTGTAATCCCCTAATCTGAGTGCCTACAGCTGCTCTGAGCACGAGACCTTCAGGAGTTCCTGATGGCAGGAGAGTGGTCTGGTGGGTTTGGCTGGGGCATGGCTATCTTTATATAATCTGCCCCTGAACACAATAAAGGGCACATTCTAGGGGAATTCAAGGATGACAAGTGTCGTTGTCTCTCTGTCTGTATGTGTTTGTGTATTTTAACCTCCTGCCCCTTGCCCGAATCTCACAAACTGGGTGCCAGCGCACCGATCGGCGCGGTGCGTGGCACAGAACTATATTAATTACACCTCTACTTGACCAATAGCTTAGGCATATTCCTGGCTCTTTTTTTTTTTTTTTTTTTTTTTTTTTTTTTTTTTTTGGTTTTTCGAGACAGGGTTTCCCTGTAGTTTCTAGAGCCTGTCCTGGAACTAGCTCTTGTAGACCAGGCTGGCCTGGAACTCAGAGATCCGCCTGCCTCTGCCTCCCGAGTGCTGGGATTAAAGGCGTGCGCCACCACCGCCCGGTTGGCTAACTCTTATATATTATTATTCTGTGTGTTGCCGCAAGCCTGGTGCCTACCAGTAAAATTTTTGGACATCTGTCTCTGACAGCTACATGGTGGTATCTCCTGGACTATGCCTACTCTCTATATTTCCCTTCCAGCCTAGCTATATTCTGTCCTGCCATAAAACAGCTTTATTCATTAACCAATAAAAGCAACATATATACAGAAGGACCTCCCATACCAACACTGGTCTCTCTTTGGTGCTTGCAACACAATGATACTTCAATTTCTTTTTTCAGGTAACTTGTAAGTGCAACCAGAAATAAAACTTACATAAGTTCCTTTTACAATTTAATACATCAATACCCCATAAGTTGTCATCTCCTGCACTGAATTTGATTATAAGTGAATCAACAACAAAATTCACCCTTAGACCATCACCAATCTTGAAAATCACAGGAGCTAGGTTCTACTCCTTAAACATTTAAATTTTTAAAAGGCAGAATTCACTAGTGCCTCTCATCTGTCTAACTTTCCATAAACAAAATTCTACCAATACCCATGCCTTACTATAGTCACGATCTCCTTCATTAGTCTAAAAGCCTGCAAGCAGCTCACTAACAGTATGCTGCTTCCATTCTGGAAACAATGTTGAGCTGTTCTTCATGCCTTGTCCACTCTGTGACTGACTCATTGCCAGTACAGATCATGGTGAGATGTGAGTCATGCTCCAGGCACATAAAATCTTTCACAGCTCCTCTCTATCTCTTCTGGGCTTCCCATTTGGATGTCGAGGATGATAAAGTCTAAGGGACAGAAGCCATATGTCATGGGTCTAGACACATAAAGGGCAGCCTATTCAACTTTTACAGTCCTAGGACAATCAAGTAGGAATGAAATTTGTAAATGGAGAATGCTCGTTCATTTCCCGGCTGCCCAAACCCAAATAATCACACAGAAACTAAGTTAGTTCAGGCTTCTTTTAAAACTATCTCTTACATCTTAAATTAACTCATTTCTATTAATCTATGTATCACCATAAGGCGGTGGCCTACCAGTATGCTTTTCTCCTTAAGCAGCTACATGGCATCTCTCGGACTCTGCCTATTTTCTCTCTGTATCTCTTTCAGCCGTGCTATATTCTGCCCTGCCATATGCCAAAGTGGCTTTATTCATTAACCAATAAAAACAACACATATACAGAAGGACATCCTACATAAGAAATTAATTTCTAATATTTGAAATCAGTAATATTTTTGAGTCTGTTGGTATATTGTCTGTTCTAACAGGATAGCACTTTCTTTAGAGAGTTCTATGTACCACTTGAAAAACCATTCTTGCATCAGCTCTCTTTGTTTATGGCAACATCCATGCCTACTTGTAAATGTGTTAATATGTGTATTTGTCCAATTTGACTTTAAAACTTATATGTGTTCCAATATGAACACTGATACTCATTTTGAGACTTCACAGACATACATCTCAAACACATAAAATAAAGAAAGAGAGAGAGAGAGAGAGAGTTTCAAATGCATCTATTGGGACTTCTGAAGCACCTTGAAAACTAGTGTGAAAATTGGACTTGTAGTTTAATATTCTAAGACATATGCATAGTCTCACTGCATTTCATTTGTTTAGTCATTCACAAATATATATATATATATATATATATTATCAGAAATATATATTTCTGATAAAACTTTACTTCTTTAAGGTCAAAATATAGATGTTCATATGTAGCTATTTTTAGTTTATTACACTCCATCACAGTATTTCTCACACATCTGACTACCATAATCCCGTGAACTCTCTCATCTCTTTCTACTTAGACATTTTATCAGTGATCCCTGGACCTAGAGAAGAGAAAGTTTCTACCAGGGATGCTTCGAGTATTGAGGCTATGTAAGAATCATAACGAGAAAAATAATAGATGTTAGGTAAATCTTCTACCTTTCAAAACAAGAAACAAACACTATACTCATTTACAAAATATTATATTTATTTTATAATTTTATGCATAGTATTTTGACTGCATGTATGTTTGTGTTCCACATGCATGCCTGATGACCTCAGATATCAGAATATGGCATGGAATCCCCTGGAACTAGACTTACAGGTGGTTATGAGATGTCGTGTGCGCTGGGAATCAAATTCATGTCTTCTGCAATAATAAAAAGTATTGTTAACCACTGAGCCAACTCTCCAACACTGCAATGATCCTTCAATTTCATTTCCTAAAAAAGTAGATATAATATTCTTCAAGAGAAAAGAAGTAAAATTTTCATTATATTATTTTTAAGTATAGTATATTCTGCCTTTCTTTATTATGGCATCCTAAATGCGAAATAGAAAATCAATTCCAATACTGTACCTAACTTCTATATACACCAATCAGCTAATCAAAATGTTAATAATGACAAGGGGCTCTAACTGATTTTGTGAAATGCATGCTGGAATGTTCAAAATTACTCTCCTACAAAAATGTTTAAACTCTTGTATGGGACATAATTCAGTGGAATACCAACACCCATTGCATCTATGTATGGTTTTTGCCGGGTTGAGGTTTTAGAAGTCTTAAAAGAGGAAATTAGAAGGTGTATCAGAATAACAACAAGAAAACAATAACTTTCCAATCCCCACCCTACCGTTCATGGAAATGTCTCCATAGACTGATCACAGCATTGCTCTCCCGTTCATGGAAATGTCTCCATAGACTGATCACAGCATTGCTCTACCGTTCATGGAAATGTCTCCATAGACTGATCACAGCATTGCTCTACCGTTCATGGAAATGTCTCCATAGACTGATCACAGCATTGCTCTACCGTTCATGGAAATGTCTCCATAGACTGATCACAGCATTGCTCTACCGTTCATGGAAATGTCTCCATAGACTGACCACAGCATTGCTCTACCGTTCATGGAAATGTCTCCATAGACGACTGATCACAGCATTGCTCTACCGTTCATGGAAATGTCTCCATAGACTGATCACAGCATTGCTCTACCGTTCATGGAAATGTCTCCATAGACTGATCACAGCATTGCTCTACCGTTCATGGAAATGTCTCCATAGACTGACCACAGCATTGCTCTACCGTTCATGGAAATGTCTCCATAGACGACTGATCACAGCATTGCTCTACCGTTCATGGAAATGTCTCCATAGACTGATCACAGCATTGCTCTACCGTTCATGGAAATGTCTCCATAGACTGACCACAGCATTGCTCTACCGTTCATGGAAATGTCTCCATAGACGACTGATCACAGCATTGCTCTACCGTTCATGGAAATGTCTCCATAGACTGATCACAGCATTGCTCTACCGTTCATGGAAATGTCTCCATAGACTGACCACAGCATTGCTCTTCTCTTTTCAGTCCAATCACAGCATAGGTTTTTCAAGCCTTAGTTTTTATTTTGAGACATTATAGTAACAACATTTTGATAAATTCAGTCAGACAATTTAACACTAATTATTTGAAGATCTGTCACTCATTCCAGTGTTCTTATAGTATTTTAAATTTTTAACAAGTACATAATAACTGTACATAATTATTTGATATAGATAATTATATATATATACATATCTATGTGACTACTATATACAATATAATGAACAATTTGAATTATTATATAGAAAAAGCCTTCAATATATTGAAATTATTTAAATGAAACAAAAGTAGAAAATTAAGAACTATCTATCTATCATAAAAATGAAAAGATTAAACATCTCTATGTGCATATACTCATGACTGTCTCACTTCTACGTACATGTCTACTCATGCATTCTTCTTGCATGGTTGTGGATACTTCATAGCTAAAGTTACCACTATATTAGATAGAAATAGGGATATCTAAGAGATTAACCAATTAGCATACATAGTCAATAGAAAATAAACAGCTCTGGTAACAAATGATTAAAATAATTCACTTGTCTATGTGTCAGGTCAACTGCAGTTTCTGCGGTGCCAATAGCCTTTATTGTCCTAAACTATATTCTGTTATTGAAGTAAGGGGAAACAATGCTTATGAAAATTATGAAAGACTGAAAGAATCTTTTGATTCGAGACTGTTGGTCAGGGGCAAGGAGGAGTGTGCAATTTTGATGATTTACTACCAGAACTAAAGCCAGTTTCATTAGACCTTCAGGGGTTTAACAGCTTTGCCCCGGAATCCTTCTTGTTCTTCAGTTATTACTGACACCTCACAAAAACAGCCCAGTGCACTACCTATTTTGTGAACCTGAGACCGTGAACCACACAGGCAACTTATTTACTAGAAGTGACTTTGAGATTGTCAACTTGCTTGCTCCACCAATCTAAATTATTATGTCATAAACTTTGTCTAGTTCGAGACAGCTTCGTCTTGGTAAGATTTGTCTGTGCAATGCACAGCCCGGGTCTTAAATCCCTGTAAATATTTTGTCCTGCTTTACCACCTTGAGATCATCTGCCATACAGACAAGGGCAGTGTCTCTCCCAAATACCACCACAGCATTTGAGATGCTGACAGTCAGTACCTGGAAGACAAAGACTATAAGAGTAGAAAGTGCTTACTCTTCATAAAGTAAAGGCGCGTGATTATTTCTGATCTAAAAGAAAACAGTCAAGTTAAAGTAAAACTGTGAGTTTCTAAAAACATATATAAACCTAAAACTGAAAGAAGCCTGAGACATGTTGTGTAGCTATTTGGATTATTTCTTTCTGTCAAAAGTTGGAAAATGTTATTCTTTTAGATTCTATATTATAACTTTATCTAAATATCATATAAGGTCCAATTTTATCCTAATTTCTTTTGATATTTCATGAGAAGTTAGAACTGAATGTCACTTGTCACTTCTCATCTTATACATTAGCAAACCAACAGTTGTGTAAGTCATTGCTTCATAGACACTTACTTCTACCAGCTCGCAATAGCATTGCATGCATAATTGCTCATTTGCTTGATATTAAAAACTTCGCCATCAGTACTTCAGAAAACTGCAAACATTCAGAGTGTATATCTATTCTATATTAATAAAGAGCTGACCTAGTGTACAACTGTTGGTTTAAGCCCTTATTTGCTAATAACTGAAACCTGAACACATAAAACAAGCAGTTACTGCCTTATTTTGAAACGTATGTCATTGATGGGTGAAATGCTGAATCTATTCTATCCCTTTCAATTATAATTTCCCTGTAAGTGTGTCTGTATGTGTGTGTGTATGTGTGTGTATGTGAGAGAGAGACTTTAGCATAATTCTTCTATGCCTATAATTAATAACTTCTCATATTTTCTTACCTTCTTATTAATGTAGCTTTGTCATTGTCTAATACCCAAATTCCTCTGTGTTGTCTTCAAGCACCCGTACTGTACCCCTGCCCATCAGGTCACCCTGTTGTGATGTTTTTCTTAGAGGTTTATATTTGACTTAATATTTTTTTCGTTTTTGGAGCTTCTACTTTTATCAGTGTTTCTCTGTGTTGATTTTCACTCCCATATCCTGTGTTCACTACCTTACACCATTCTACCACTTGTGCTCCACTTCATCCATGTAAGAGTTTGTGTCTATTTCCGTGTCTTAGTATATCCTCACAATCATTCTTCTGAAATAATTTCTAAGATTTTTTTCTAATCCCCCAGTTGAGGACATTATTATGGCATTAATAATTTTTGTAAGCATAGCATTTCATTGGTTGTTCATTTGTCTTAGGTTTGTGTCGGGATTTGTACTGAAGTTGCTTGAAATATTGGTGGTTTGTTAGTATTCTTTGCAAAAATAAATGTAACTTTAAGGTAAAGGTTGGGAAAAGGTATTCCAAGTAGAAGAGACTTGGAATTAATCCGTGTAGTCATTCTTACATTTGACAAAGTAGACTTCAAGTCTAAGCTATTCAGAAGAGATGAATCCTATCACATTATAGTGACTAAGGGAACAATCTATCAGGAAGACTTTATGATTTTCATAGCTATGTATTGATCATGGGTACACTAAACTTCATAAAAAATACAAATAGGGAAACCCTGTCTCGAAAAACCAAAAAAAAAAAAAAATACAAATAGACAGAAAGGTAGAGATTAATCCAACAGCAGGTCACTTTAAAACCATGACAAAGGTCCTCCCAACAATAATAAAATAATGTCTAAATTGAATTATCTCACAAATCAAACCTATCAACTAAAAGACTATGCAAAAAGCAGAAAATATACAAACTTATGTAGATTGGATAAAATGCTATTAAATGATGAGTCAGTCACAAAAGAAATTAAAAAGAAAGTTTTTAAATTTCTGGAATCAAATAAATAGAAAAACACATTATATTGAAATGTATGTGATTAATGAAAACAGTTAAATGGATGTTTGTAGCTAAAAAGCCCACAGTTAAAAACAAAAAACTTTCAACTAAATAAATAAATAATACACATTAAAGTGTTGGGCAAATAAGAGGAAGCCATATGACCAATAAGTAGAATAAGATAATTAAGATAAGTATAGAAATTAATGAAGTGGAAATGAATAGAAAATACAAAGACTCAATCAAACAAAGAGTTATCATTCTGAAAATATAAACAATAACACCAAAATAAATAAAAGAAATAACTAGAAAATCCAAATTAATAACTTTTTATGGAAATGAAAAGATTTCATCAGATACCAATGAATATTTAAATAAAAAATGACAATTCCTTAAAAATTTATTTTCCATTGAGTTTGAAAACTAAACTAAATGGATGAAATTTGTGACAAAATATAATCCAAGATGTGAAAAATAGTTTAAAAGGATATTTAGTATAGGCAGTCTTAGGAAGGGTTCATTCTTGGGGTTTTTATTCTAGGATACCCTGGGAGAACAATAGGTTAAGAATCCCTCTGTAACACCTCCCTTCTATCCCTTCAGGCTATGCTGGCTCAGTCATCTTTGCTTTATGAGGTATCCAGACCTTGCTAACAACCCTGCAGCCTAGTCCATCACTGCCTTGTGGCACTCACTCCTATCCAGGAAAAGAGAGCAGCTAGAGTTGATTTGGGCTGCGATGACTATCACATGGCACATGGCTGTCACTCCTGCCTGTTTTTTTTTTTTTTTTTTTTTTTGAGACAAAACTTGAACTTACTTACTCACTTATATACAACTCTCCTCTTTTGTAGAAATAGAGGTCATTAATCATTATCTTGTCTTCACTTCTCCTTGGCCACACAATGGCATGTTCTAACTCATCATCTCTAATACTTAAATACTCTAAAATGTTTCTCATAATGAGGCAAGAACATCATCTCATCAATTCCCGAAACATGATTGTCATTCATGGACTTATTCATCACCTTACTGTGGATGTAGCTCCAATGAGATCACCTGACTCTCAACACTTTTAAAACCCTAGAGTTTCCACGGTTGATAATGCAAATGAAAAACAGAACTCTAGTTCTCACTTGCATTTTTCTTTTTACAAACAGTGCTCTTTTATATGCACAAAACATTTGAATTTATTTTTCTATGAACTTTATCAATATTCCATTGAGTTTTGGGTTCACAATTTGCAGATTTATAGTGTGTGTTTGTGTGTGTGTGTGTGTGTGTGTGTGTGTGTGTGTGTGTGAATATATTGTAGTGATAATTATTTTTATTTCCAGCCTCTGGTTACTTTTCTATGTTTTACCTTCACCACATACATTTTTAAATATTCTATGTAATTAAAATTTTAATATGTGATTTTATGACTTTACATTAAATATTATACTTACAACAAAAATTCTCTTTCTATGCTTTATAAATATATTATCACAACTATTCAATTTTAATGATTAATGCCTTCATTTTTGTGCTTTTCTCTTATTCATATATTTACTTTGTTTAAAGAATGAGACAAAAATCAAATTTTATTGTCATTATCTACAGAGGAACTCAGTTGTTCCAACAGCATGTAATGCATAAGTCATCTTTGCTCCATAGATTTGCAATATACATACATCCTAGCAAATCCCCCCATATCTTAAAGACCACTTAAGGCCCTTTCTTAAGTTTCCACTCAATCTCATTATGTTCAGAATAATCATATGTCAGCAATACTCCTTGAAACACTAAATATAGAGGTTTCATTATGTGTCAACTAAATTGTATTTTCTTCATTTTTAACTATTTCTCCAATTATATCAAGCTATGACCTATAAGCCAAAGCTTAGTTTAACATAATTTGTTTCTATCTTTATCTTTTCATTTTTTACATCAAATGTTACACAAGCTTTCCTTTCTCAAGTCAGTTTATGCTGTACCTTCTTAGTGTGTTCACCTTCATGACCCATTGAGATTTACAATTGAAGAACCTTTTATAAATAATGCATCTTTTGGATATTTTAGAATATATTTACATCAAGAATTTTGATGTCTCAATATAAAAGCATGTGACTAGACAAGTTACAAAGATGTGAATTACTGGAAAAGATAGAAATTTATCTCTGATACGCAAATAAAAACATTAGATTACTTTGTTACTCTAGAAAATTGATAAAATGCCATGTATAATCACTCATTCCTGTAATTCTTGTGCTCAGAAGCCTGAGACAGAAGAACTGATGTATGTTCCTAAGAACAGCTTGAACTACATCAGTTTAAGGCTGTGTTTCAAGAAGACCAAAGTGAGATAATGAAGGCGAGGAGAGAGGTTGTGCATAAATCATTACACGGGTGTAGCATTTACACAACTTCAGTTCTACTATTTTATTCCGAAAAATTATCAAAGTATACAAAGTTCTATGTACATAGATCGCATAGTGTGCAAGAGTAGTACTAAACACACAGCACATTCTAACTAAAGAAATGCTGGCCATTGTGATATGAAACGCTGAAAATGATTAAATTTCTCAAAAAACACACATGAGATGGAACTATACGCTCTCATATTGCTATTATCATTTCAAAATGCATAGTAGCTTTGAATTAGATCACTATTGATCATTAAGCAGCAAAAAACAAAAATGGGAACATTAAGCTATGACAGCAGTATGGTCATGGTAATAGTCATTGTCATATAGTATATATATTAAAGTACAACTCATTTGTATTTCTATGTAACAAGTAAATAATAATTATCTGTGAATTATTTAGTTTTTGATGATTTGTATTTATTTGTCATCTTCTTGTATTTCCTACATGGCCAATTAAGCTAGTATAATTAATAAATAGTAATCTAAATAAAAACATGTTTTGTGATTATCATATTCATAAAAAAGACTTTTATATTTTATAATATGTAATATTATAACATCTACTTATTCATGATCTTAAATGTTCATTTATTTTGAATATTTATCTATTAATTTTGATATTATAATATCTGCAAACATAAATTATAATAATCTATGTATTTATGTATTACTAATTGTATATATACATCTCAACTGTATACAACTATATATGTAGCTCTAGCATCCCAAGATCTCTCTGTGATTAATTTTATACAGATCAGACTTAATACACAGTAAATAAAGCCAAATTCCACAGCTTTCATTCCTGCAATATACCTTCCAGGTGCACAGAAAGGGTCTCTGAGTATGTTTCCACGGTGAACCACAAGCCCAATGTTTTCCAAAGGAGGATGTTCTATTATCAACTGAAGACACTATCTTTTTCTATTCCAATATCCCTATATCTCGTAAAAAGTGGGGTCAGACATTTTTTAAAAAATATTTATTTATTTATTATGTATACAATATTCTGGCTGTGTGTATGTCTGCAGGCCTGAAGAGAGCACCAGACCTCATTACAGATGGTTGTGAGCCACCATGTGGTTGCTGGGAATTGAACTCAGAACCTTTGGAAGAGCAGGCAATGCTCTTAACCACTGAGCCATCTCTCTAGCTCCCAGGGTCAGACATTTTGAAGACTTGAAATTTGTAATTTTAGGTAGAGATTTATTTGCTATGTTCATAGCAGAAGGCATATATGATAACTGACAGTTGCTTTCATATGCAATTTAGCTACCAAGAGCAAACTTATCTGTGGGACGTCTTTGGAGGTAAGAACCAGTGATGTAAAGTTACAAGTAACCCAACAATATGAATTGTTTTATGAATGCTGGTACCTAGTGTATGTGATAAGGAAGAAAGGAAACACACTACTTATAGAACTAAGATCTAGCATTGGGAAAATCATAGATAGTTTTATAGTGTATCAGTAATAGACCTGATAGTTTACTCCTCTTTTGAGAATATTACTACTGTTTCTAACAGTATTTCTTAACAAGTTATGAAGCTTAAATAAACTTTCATCAACAATCAATCAGAAATTTCAAAATTTTAATCAACCATTTAAGAGAAAAAGTGACTAGATTTCTTTCATCTTTGTAGATATTGTTAATGATTGCTGTCATAAGAATACTGAATCACAGGGAGTTCTGTAAAGTAGAAAAATAAATATCACAGAGACATCTCAAAGTAAACAATCAGCACATTCTCTTTCCTATCATTGTATCTGTGGTATTATTGCAAGCAATATTAATATAAAATTTATGTGAATCTTTTCTGCTTTTATACATGCAAAAAAGAAAATTCTATCAATGTATCTAAAAATTTATATAAGCTTCAACTACAAATCTGTAGCCAACAATTTGCTAGTGTTTTACTTATGAGAGCATGTTTGTACGTGTGTGTGTGCATGTATGTATGTTTATACACATATGTGTGCATGGATTTGTAAAAGGAGAAGAAAGACATGGAATGAAACATTCAGTATGCTGAGATTTTAAAGAATACGATGAAACATTATATTTCACGTAACTTTCGAAATCAAGTCCTCATATCATTTATTCCTAATTGTAAATTTAAATTAACAAACTAAAAATAACATGTGATTCTGTTGCTGAATTTATTTTCTGTATCCTACGGTTTCATTCTAAGTATTTTTGCTGTGCTTTCTCCCTTTTTCACTGATACAGTTCTAGTAAGATGATGAGTGTACCTGTTACTTATTTGGCTGTGATTTATATTTATTCCTTATATGCCACTAGATTGTTTCTTAGTTCAAATACATAATTTTAGCATTTAAAAATCTGTCCAATCCTTTCATGTTCTTTCTTATAGCAAGAAGATAATTTGGAATTTGTTAAAAATAGAAATAGAATACTGATATAATAGACTGTTGAATTCTTTTTTTAAAGGAAAGAAAGGAAGGAAGAGAAAATGGCAATCCAAATAAATTAACCCCCAAGAGCTGTAGAAAAGAGCAAACAAGATCTTTATTGCCACAGAATAGAGGTATTAGAGCCACACTCAACCACTGCACTTCTGTACTTGGACAAATCCAGTTTAGGGATGGGATTCTGTTTTATCACTGGATCTGCTAGGATAAAGCATTAGGCAATACATGTTGTAGCTACCAAATTATGGATGTATTGGTTGCAGCACTATCTACAATCAAACACAATGCATAAGAAAATCCTGGAGATTCCACCAGTTCTTCTCAAACTCATATCCCTGTTAGGCAGACTTCTGCCACTGGTAGAGCTTGGAGTCACCTCTTACTGCTTCCTAGCCTTTCAGAGTTCAAGGAGCAATCCCAGGCTTTGGAAAGTCTACTGTTGTGGAGTGCAGGCTAATTCAGAAGCAGAATCTCATGACTGGGAAAATGAATTGTCCACATTCAGGTGTTCAGACACCATGTTAAAAAACTGCCTCTAAAGCTTAGGAAAATTATGCTAAATGGAAAGCTGTGATACTGAGGTACCTTCTCGTTCCTCTCATTTTAGCATGTTAGGCTTTGAAGACACATGTAGGTCACAAATACCTAACCACTTTACTCATGGCTACAGCTTGTCCCAGCCTCTGGCAGCCAGCTCCACTCTGCTGCCAAGGACTTAATAAAAGAGCATTTATAGAGACTCACAAAGTCCTTGGTAACAGACTTTGGGTCAGACTCATTCACTAATTTGTTTACTCATTCGCCAAACAGAGTACATAGTGGTTTTTGGACTCTGTATAAATGCTAAGAGAATGGGCCAACTTCATCTTTGGATATAACTCATGTCCTTAGGAAATACTTTCAAATGACTAGGAAAACTTCAGACAGATAATAATGCTAAATTACCACAAATTCTAGAATATGGAAATAAACAGAATCATCTAACATCACAAAAGGAAAAGAAATTGAAGAGGCAATACTTTTCAGAGTCAGTATTATTGGAGCAGCCACGTCCAAGAGTTTCTCCACTCCTTACCACAAGAAACGTGTTTCCGAAATGAGTGAGTTAGAGACTGACTCCTTTGTCTGCTCTTAAGACCCTTTTCCTTCTACTGGGTTGTTTTTTCCAGCCTTGATACTAGTGTTAGTACCTAGTCTTATTCTAACTTGTTATGGCACATTAAGTTTATATGCCTGCAAGAGCTGCTCTTTTCTTTAGAGAAACAGAGAAGGAGTGGATATTGTGGAGAGACTGAGGGAGTGGAAGGAGAGGGAACTGTGCCCGGGATGTATTGTATAAGAACAATTTTAAAAAATGAGTGAGCCACCTATACAGATCATTATTCTGAGGTATATATAATTTGTTAATTGTATGGCACATATGATGAATTTAATTAAAATTATAATTCTACAGTACAGCAAAGAAAAGAATGCTATTTGAGGCAAAAGATATGTACTTTGTTATAGTATATAAAAATTGGTTTTGATACCAAGAGCTCTCAATTTAGATGTTGATTTTTTCCCAATATGTTTCCTTCTACATGACAATTATATGTAAGGATAAAATAAGCTATGCTTGGATAAGCAGCCTGGGTTTTATATCCTGTTTTCTCTTCTCAAATACCTTAGTAGAGTTGAGTACACAGAAGTGCTCAGTGCATCCTGCTGGAGTGAATAGTTCACATACAAGACTAAGTTGGCACTGATCAATATATTTTATAGTCTTTTCCTCTAAGAACTGAGGTATGACTGAGAAAGTAGTGACAAGGTGAAAAACGAGACAATCGGGAAGTGGGGTGAAGAACAGATGGTAGCTAGGATGTGAGACGGCCACGCTAAAAATGTTGACAGTCAAGGGAAGGATAATCTCGTTTCATTTCCATGACTCCCTTGGAGCGACTCCAAGATCACCAAGATTTCATATTGAGTTTCATTCAAAATTTATTGTGTATGTTTGTATGTGCAATATCTTGCAAGGATCTTTAGAGAGCAGACTCTTTTGTCACTAATCCCCAGGCACTGTGACAGAGAAATATGAAAAGACTCAGCTGGCCAAGATCCAAGAGGGAGTAACCAGACTGTGCAGGTGGTTAATCTCCTAAGAGTAAAGACAAGTTTGTTCCCCAGTTCCCTGGCTAAAATCTACATCTCTCTGATTTGTTATCGACCCAATGGGAAATCTATGACTTGACATGGATTCACAAAATGAGGAAGTCCCGGGTCACTAAATAAGGTAAAGCCACTGAAAAGAAAACCATTTAGTCATACTGTATGCCAGAACCGAAATCTGGAGAAAAATTGGCCCCAAGCATAAGTGACTATGAGTACATTTATTATGACTTGAGGAAAAGAGAAACCAATGAATTGGCAATGTGCCTTATTATTACAAAGAAATCTCTTTTTTCATTATTCAATAATAACTGTAGATGGCTATCTCAGCCAGAAAACTATACTTATTGCAGAAAATTATATTATATATATTACCATAAAGATGACATCTCAATTGTCAAAAACATTAAGTGCTGTCTAGGTAGACAGTGTAGATTCCATAGATTCTCAATGGACTGAATGTTTTTTCTATTCATTCTCTAATGCACTATTACTTAGTGTGAGAGAAGCAAATGCATTTCAGAAAATTTAATATTGTATCAGCTTGCAGGACAAACTCAAATACTGTTGTCATCTTCAAAAATGTAGCTTACATGATTGGCATGATACCACCGTTTCCTCTAAATAAATATGAGAAAACTTTGCATGTTTATTTGCAATGTCATATCCATTTCCATAATAATAAAACATTATGTGACTTTTACAGAGTCTTAGGTAGAACTCAGGGCCTTGTATATGCTAACATTCACTTTATGACTGAGCTGAATTCCCAGTTGCCATTCAACCTGTAAATCTTCCTTTCTGAAAACTCCATAAACTTTTCCAGAAATAAAATGGCATGTGACATTGTATCAGGTTAAAAAACCGAAGTGCAGGAATAAGAGAGCTATTTCTTACTAATCTAGATAACAATCATTTTGAATATCTAAAAATACATGCGCATGCATGTATGTATGCATACATGTATACTTAGGGACACTCTTCTTTTATATATTGGAGCTCTAATGGAGAGATTTCCAGGCAGCTCTGCTTCAGGAAAAGTTTCCCCAGGTCAAGTGTAAGGATTCTACTGCAGCTGGGAGGGTTTTCATAGTGAAAGTGTTACCGATCTGCTCTAGTCCCAGGGAAACTGTCACAGCTGGGCTCTTCTCCAGTAAAAGTGTCCACCATACAACAAACCTCACTCAAGAGATTTATTCAGAAGGAAAATTCCAAGAGGGGACTGCCTCTAGGCTGAGAAACGGTAGCAAACTGAACAGAAGGCAGAGCTTACATGCTGCTTCTTGGGTGTTTTGGGTGTGTGTGTGTGTGGAGCTTTCCAGGGCGGCATTGCTTTGGTAGTTTTTCTTGATGTGATTTCAAGTCCTCAGCCCTGGTCTTGTGGTCAGGCTGGACTCAGGGAGTGTTTCCTGGCTCTTTACCCTACAGGTTACAATCTCTTATTTCAGCAGTCAGTATTGGAGGGAAGAAACCAGAGTGACTCCATTGAAGATCCTTTTGATTTTTGAGAACAGGTTTTATCCTGTTCTCCTTTAGATCAAAATCGATGGCAGAAAACCAAGAAAAACTGTCAAAATCTAAACTGCCAGTTGTAGGACCTGCATTTCATATCCCATTTCAAACTAAAAGATAAGCACTTACATTTAAAATAAAAATTAAAATGATATAAATATTACAGATACAAGAAGGAAGGAGAGATACAATGCCAATGAAATAAATTATTTCTAGCTTTCATATGCAAACAAGACAGGTAACATGGTTAAAAAAACGAGGTATAAAATGAGACAGAATTATTTGAATTAGGAACTTAAACTTCAAACACTAGAGATGAAAACATGAAGTAGCTATTTACATGAGTGTGTAATAAAATCTTTTATGTTACCTAAAAGATCTTGTACAGAAGAGCTGACCCTACTGTGCTGTTAGCAGAGGACAGGGTTGCTTGCAGGTACTGGGAGGAGTTTAAGAACAGGCATAATCCCTTTATGAAAAGGACCCTGCCATGATTTGAATAAGAAATGTCCCTGTTGTCTGCAGCATCTGAACACTTGGTCCACAGTTGGTGGTGCTATATGTCGAGTTCAGGAAGTTTGGCTTTAGTAAAGAAAATATGCCACTGTGGGGGCAGGATTTGAGAGCCATCTCGGAGTATGTGACTGGGATTTGAGCTCTCAGCTTCCTACTCCTGCCAAGCCTGCTGGTGTGGCTCCTACCTGTTTACTAGGGTTTCCATGCTGTGATGAACTCTTATTGTTAGTTCCTGCCAAGGAAGCCATCCTGCCTAGGCCACCAAGGTTATGTTATCACTTGTTGCCAGGGGCCTTTTCACCTTCAACTAAGCCCCATGCACACCCTTGGAAGTGCCTGTCCATCACAGTCCTCTCTCTTCCTCCTCTTGCCCCTCTAGCCCCTCTCGTTCCTATCTCGCCTGTTCTCTCTGTCTGTCTGTCTGCCTGCCTCTCTCAAGTCATTGTTTCACTCTTCCCATTCCCCAATAAACCTCTGATGCTAGATCTGTAGTGTGTGGCTTGTTCCCTTAAGGGGATACCTAGTCAGGGAGCGCAAGCTGAAGATATTTCCTTTCTGCTTTTTATCTTTTTACCACGTATCCCTTTATAACCACAAGCCCAAATAAACTCCCACCAACTCGTGTGTGTGTGTGTGTGTGTGTGTGTGTGTGTGTGTGTGATAGAAGGAACAGGAAGATTGCAGCCTAAAACACTGAAGCATGCAGGTATGCAAATACCAGACCTCTAGCATCCAAAACCATCAAAAACACATTTTGTGGTATTTAAGCTATACAGATTATACTTTGCTGATACACCTCATATTTCTGTCTTTTTCAAGCTTTTCACAAGTGTTTCTATTGTTAACTCCTATGCTACAAATGTTTTAAATTAATTTTTCCTCATCTTTCAAAATGCCATAAAATTTAACTGGCTACAAGAAATATATATCCCTGGGATATCTGAATGGACACTTGTAAAACATTCAATGTGTCTTTAAATTGATGCTGTACTCATAGTTTCTATACCTTTCCCTATATAACAAATCTATATAGTATTCAATTTCAAGTAAAATGTATATTTTTAATGGTTGGAGAGAATTTTATTTTATTTTCATTTTTATTGCCAAATAAGCATTTGATTTATTAAACTATCTATTTACTCTCAGTGATGGTTTAAAGATTTAAGAATATTTTCCCTAACTCTCATAAGTAAAGAAATTTTAGTATTGGAGCAGTTTTAACTAGAAAGAAATCCTGTACCATATATACATTGTTATCCTATTATTTAACATCTTTCAATAGGGAGATATACTTGTTAGTATAGATGAGCCAATATTAAGATGTTACTAAGCTAAAGTTCATAGTTTCTGTAAAAGCTTATCCTCTGAGCTGTATGATAATGGAGTCTTGACTGTTGTCATGTAGCTGTCAAAACATAGTTGTGATGTATTTCAGTATCATACAGAAGTTTTGCTGCCCAGAAAATTCCCTGAATAGGAGCTGGGGAGAAGACACACAAATAAAATGGCCTGAGTTCAGATTCCCAGAGATCACAGCCGTATATTCCCATAACCCTAATTATTGGAAGCACAGATGGCCGATTCCAAGGTCATTATCTCTGAAGAGTCCACTATCTTTGCTTTCAACCTCCTCTAAACAGATGTTTCCAGGTCAATAAGACACACACACACACACATATGCATGCATGCGCACGCACACGCACACACACACACACACACACACACACACACACACACACACACGATGGAGAAGAGATTGAATTGAAAAGATAACCCTTTGACATCAATCTCTGGTTTCCCCATAGGCCTGGTACAATGAAAGAACCACACACAGGAAAAAAGGAAGGAAGAGATAAAGGGAGAGTGGAGTTCAGGGAAGGAAGAAAGGGAAGAGAGAGGGAAGGAGGGAGGGAAGGAGAGAGGTACAACAAAGACGCAAAGGACAGAGGGAAGGAGGGAGAGGGAAAATATCTCCCGAGATCTACCTGTTTTCTTTTTTTTTTCTTTTTTCTTTTTTTGGTTTTTCGAGACAGGGTTTCTCTGCAGCTTTTTTTTAGAGCCTGTCCTGGAACTAGCTCTTGTAGACCAGGCTGGCCTCGAACTCACAGAGATCCGCCTGCCTCTGCCTCCCGAGTGCTGGGATTAAAGGCGTGCGCCACCACCGCCCGGCTATCTGTTTTCATTTCCTCTTATTCTTTCCTGTAGACCTGAGAGTCCTCTAGTTCTGCTGTTTCTCGCTTTGTTTTCTCTATCCCATAGTTGTGATCATATCCTCAGCTTTCAAAATCTGTGCTCTCTCATTTAGTTAGAGGCTCTTTGGGCATCCTCACCCCATGTCTTACCATGATTTAACAGGTAGCTTCTTAATTGCTGAATACTACCCCAGTTAGGGCGCTCATCTATAGAACAACATTTCAGTTGCTTCTGCATTTTGGCAGTTACAAACTCTAAACCCAGACACAGTTTCAATTCACTTGAGGAAAAATGTCTTTCACAAAGGTTTCATGAATTATTACTACCTAGGTGTAGGCAATACATAGAAAATAAACATATACTTGATACCTGTAATGTTGCTTGTGGCCAAAGGCTCAAATCCAGTAAAAGTCTCTTGAGTAGACAAGAATAAATGACAGCATATAAGTCCAAATTTATTCCTCAGTTAAATACAGATGAATATATTTCATGTCTCTGTTGTCCATGAGGTAGCTAAATTCATGAAATTTAATTATACACAAGAGCTAACCTCTTCATATTTCTACATATGAATCTAATAGTATTTAAAACTAAGTGTCACTTTACCTAGTATCTAATATTTTTTCAAGCATCTACTGCTCCAAATTTTAAATTATTTAACTATTCCCTTAAATTATGGAAATTTTCTGAATATTTATAATTTCAAAAAATTAAATACTGTAAAAAGAGGTAACCCTTAACAGGTTTATCAGGAAGCCTGTGGTATTGAAATTTGAACAAGTATCACCTATAACTTACTAATTTGCTGATCTTTATAATTGATATCATTTAATCAAGTGCCCTGATATATCACTAAATTTAAATATAGTCTACCAATGTCCCAGTAGCTATAGTTTACCTCTTTATTATGTACAGTTCCTTTTTGCTTAAAGACTAAGGTAAAAATATAGGATGTGCATGATATTTTTGTGTTTGTAAGGTGAAAATGTGCATAAGAACAATAAACAGCACCAATATGTACAAAAATAGTGAGCAATGTTTATTGACAACATATTAATTTTAACGTGTATGAGTATTTTGCTTGCATGTGTAATATGTGTCCCGCAAACATACCTGCTACCCCAGACATCAGAAGAGGTCCTCAAGCCCTCTGCTACAGCAATGACAAGTTGTTGTGAGCTGTCAGGTGGATGCTGGGAACCAAATCTAGATCCTGTGCAAGAACAAGTGCCCTGACCACTGAGGAGTATCTTTGGCCCAAGGTTAGTAAAATGATAATAAGAGACTACAGCATTCTTTACAAAATGATATTTCTATGTCTATGATGTGACCCTCATTGCCTTTTGTAATAAAGAATATTTAATATTTAATAGTTTATCTTATTAAAGTTCATTTTATGATTTCATAAGCCAAAAACATGTATACTAGTATCTCTATATTCAAGGACCCTGGCTCAGAGATGTCTCATTATCTTGCAAATATGCCCACTTGATGGTTTATCAGACTCAAACAGAAAAGGAGAACTATGAAAGAGGCCCAACATAAAACTCTAAACTCAGTTTAAATGTTACATGATTTTTTTTTTGTTTTTGACTTTGTAACTCAAGTCCATGATTCACCATTTTACAAGTCAAAGAATGTCAAAGTTTGAACAGGTCTGCAAAGGTTTTCCTTGCAGTTGTACTTTCCAAAGTGTGGCCTGCAGAACACTGCTGGCATTTGCAAGATGTTTGCTGGACTCTTGTCTTAGAACCTGCCTCAGGTCAAGTCAAAATTTGCAGAGTTGACAGTCTCAGCTGATAACAAACTATTTAATGACTGTGGATAAAAATGTTCAGCCCTCTGAGTAGCAAGGTTATTCACTTTTATATAACTATTACAAATTTATCTTTTTCATTTTGTTAATATAAATAAGTGATGTAACTGCTTCCCAGCAAATGAGGCAGTAAATTTGATTAATCCATATAGTCAACTCAAATGTTCTAGGAAAAATTCCAATTCTACTTGAGTCTTTTATCATCATAAATATTGATGTTCAGAATCAAAATTGATATGTATGTGACACAATATTTACATATTCCAAGATGTTCCTGGATCATTTATATGTTTCACCTCTGTTGAACAAACTGTCATAAAATCAATTATAGTCCTCAGGAAATAAACTTGACAGTCATTTTTATTCAAAGAAAATATATTCAAGGCTTAGTATATTTTCTTGAGGTTAACAGAGTCCCTGTGTGCCATAAATTGACTACTACACAGTTCTATTAATGAGAAGGTAAATCATAAATAATTTTAAGAGGCAAGAGAATAATCTAGGAGAAAAGGGAGGTCAGTCACTCTTTGGAGAGCACGTGATGCTGAGGACTTCATAAGCAATGTCATCATCAGAAACCAGAGAGAGGGGAAGCAGATGGCATATGAAATGAGCATCTGAGCAAAAATTGCAGGTTTAGAAGTCAAGCATATTCTTAAAGAACTTACATGAAACACCTGACATCATTATACCAAGAAAGAATGTGCAAGCAATACCTTACTTTGTTTCTTTCCTCTTATAATCTTATCAAACCTTTTTGTATTTTTTTAAATTAGTGAAAGTTAATGTTGATTTTGCTAAAAGTGATGAACATGTAAACTCTTGTAATAGATAATTAATCCATTTTCATACCTTACCTTGGTCTCAATTGTATTTGTTTATCAAAAAAGAAACCACTCAAAAAGTTAGCTTAATTACTTAGAGAAGGTAAAATGATTTTTATCTAAACTATAAATTCTATAGGACAATTGAAGCCTAGTGATATGAAATCCATTCCTGTCTGTGACCCTTCTGAGTAAGTTATTCAACCTCCCTAAACCTCATTTTCCTTACCTATTTACTGAGGATAAAGTACTCATCCCCTAGGTAGAAAATTGTATTAAAAATTGTTGTATGGGCCAGTGCACAGGGTAACAGTCAATATATAATAATGTTATTTTAGAAATAACTGTTTATACATGAGAATTCTAAACAGCATAGATGCCATTGGCATAATATTTCAGAATGAGTTTCACTGCCTCCATTAGAAAAATTTCTTTACCGTCAAGTTTACTAGTTTTCAAAGTTTCCCAATCAATTCTTGGAAAATTCGTGGTTTTTTTTTTTTTTTTTTTTTTTTTTTTTTTTTTTTTTTTTTTTTTTTTTTTTTTTTTTTTGCTTAGAAGAGATTTTTTTATTTTTTATTTTTTCTTATTTATTTATTTTTAATTAAAAAATTTCCGCATCCTCCCCGCCTCCCATTTCCCTTCCCCTCCCCCCTCCCCTCCCCCTCCCTCTCCTGTCTGAAGAGCAGTAAGGGTTCCCTGCCCTGTGGAAAGTCCAAGGTCCTCCCCACTCCATCCAGGTCTAGGAAGGTGAGCATCCAAACAGGCTAGCCCCCCTCCAAATCCAGTATATGTAGTAGGATCAAAATCCAGTGCCATTGTTCTTGGCTTCTCAGCAGCCCTCATTTTCCGCCATGTTCGGGGAGTCCGGTTTTATCCTGTGCTTTTTCAGTTCCAGTCCAGCTGGCCTTGGTGAGCTCCCATTAGATCAGCCCACCATCTCTGTGGGTGGGTGCACCCCTCGCGGTCCTGACTTCCTTGCTCATGTTCTCCCTCCTTCTGCTCCTCATTTTGACCTAGGGAGCTCAGTCCGGTGCTCCAATGTGATTTTTTTTTCTCATTTTCCCACTAAATTCAGGAACACGACAAGGCTGTCCACTCTCTCCTTATCTCTTCAATATAGTGCTTGAAGTTCTAGCAATAGCAATAAGACAACACAAGAGGATCAAGGGGATTCGAACTGGAAAGGAAGAAGTTAAACTTTCGTTATTTGCAGATGATATGATAGTGTACATAAGCGACCCGAAAAACTCCACCAAAGAACTCCTACAGCTGATAAACTCCTTTAGTATCGTGGCGGGATACAAGATCAACTCCAAAAAATCAGTTGCCCTCCTATATACAAAGGATAAGGAAGCAGAGAAAGAAATCAGAGAAGCGTCACCTTTCACGATAGCCACAAATAGCATAAAATATCTTGGGGTAACTGTAACCAAGGAAGTGAAAGACCTATTTTAAGAAAATTCGTGTTTTTAAAATATTTTTATCATATTTACATGAATTTATCATTTTATTGCCTATATATTTTATCCTAGCACTGAGTTCTAAGGTATTTCTACTTAAATGCCCTTATTTTAATTTGATGTCAAAGCAAGGGTATCAGGGAAGTTCTCTATGAAAAGCTGCCATCTCCTTTATTACATATAACCCACATTACAAAGTCCTCCTGTCGATTACGTCCCCAGGCTTGCCTTCTGTGGCAGTTGAACAAGTGTAGAGAATTGATTGGTGCATAGAGAAGCAGCTAGCGATCATGTACACAAGTTTTCTAGAACCTACTAAGGAAAGGAAATGATGATTTTCTGAGGTACATTCATTTTTTTCATTCAACTCAGCTTCAGGTAGAAAGACTTGTCTTGAACAATCTCATTTTCGGCAAAGCTTACTAGTAAAAGCAGCAAAGTTTGTGAAGTAATAGAATTGGAGCTATCCTGGAATTTGTGACCAGATCAGTAATGCATACAGTACAGCTCAGATGAAGGATCCTGGTAAATTTTGCTCTTTTAACATTAGAAAATCTGCTTCAATATTACACCCCTGGTCCTTTCTTCATTCGAATAGAGGTTCTGAAACCATGTACTGTTGATAGAGGTTTCATTAGAAATCTTTAGTACATTACTAAATTCAAGAAGAAATGCCTCCAGTATGCCTATCTGCCCTCTCCCAACCAATCCAGCTTAATGGAACACCAAGCTGTTCTTAAAGCAAGCAGCCATTTCTGGCTCTATAGCAAGTCACTGCTGAGGTTTTCTACTTCTAACACTTTATTTATTGAAAAGATAGCCAGGCTGTTTAAAATAAGAAGACTGGCCCCATTAGTTCCCAACACTGACAGGCCAGGGATAATTGTGCAACAGCCAAACATCCCCCACATGGTTCCTTTGTGCCATGACTCAAATAACATTAATGTATGAGCGAGTTCAAGGAAGCATAAACATTCAAACTATATAACTGTATACATGAAGTCCAGAAACTGGTTTCTATATGTGTTTTTCAATAATCATAATATAGAGACCACAAAAGTCATTTTGATCTTTTGATCAGGAGCCCAAGAATCATGGGCTGGCAGAACCAACTTGCTTCTCCAGAAAACAGAATGTAGTTAAGAAGTCTTAGAAGTCAGCAAGGACAACTGAATATGTTTATTTAAAATTTACATAGTACTTTCTTCCAAAAATAACTGTAGGTAACTGAGAGGAAGGGCTGCATGCCAAAGAGAATTTCATTCTCTCTCTCTCTCTCTCTCTCTCTCTCTCTCTCTCTCTCTCTCTCTCTCTCTCTCTCTCTCTCTCTCTCTCTCTCTCTCTCTCTTTTTCTCTCTCTCTCTCTCTGTTATAACATATAAATGAGATGTGATTGTGACTTAGACTTTCATGGCTCCAAATGAGAAGAGAACCTAGTGATGACGCAGATGTTGAAGACTGGACTTGAATCTAGGCTTGTCACCCACAATCTTTGACATTAAATGACTTTTCTTCTTCAAGGTTTGTTTCTATACTCTGTGAAAAAAAGTTAACAAATAGTATATCCACACAATTTTTTCCCGAATTAAATACCGTGTGAGAAAACCCATAACAACTTGCAACTAAGAAGTGTATTATTATATTTTTACATTATTATTTTGTCTTTTGCCAAGAGTGGATCTCATTCAGAATAATCATACAGCCATTAAACATCTATCTATGCTAAATGGTTTCAAAATTTCTTGTGATAGCATTTTGATTTTCTAGAGTCTCATTTTGTTTTAAAATGCTACCCTTCACTTGCAGTACATGCTGGTGTCCTTGAAGGTCACTGAGATCTCATCATAGTTATTGAGAAGCCAGATAAGTAAAAGTGAAATGTCAAGAAGTAAAAATAGAGCAGAAAACTACTTTGTTTAGTCAATAAAAGTGATTGGGTTGGTTATCTTTCTTGTCTCATTCATTAGCCCTGGAGATACTTGAAGGTTATAAGTGATTGGGCTTGGTTAACTTCCCTGCCTCCTCCTTTTACCCTGGAGACATTTGGAAGCTACTAATATAAGCTGTTTCTAATACAAGAGCAAAAAAGAATTTCTTTCTGCATGCAAGTATTTTAATAATGAGTTGGTAAATCAGACTTCTTACGTGCATATGCAAGAAAAAACAGAGGAATGTGGACACTGGCCAAGATTTTTTATTTTTATTTTTTGATTAGTTTCAAATTGAAGCACTTAATGCTTCCCCTGGTTTGTTTGTGAATCAGGATTGCACACCTCAGCATAAAACAACTTCTCTGTACTGGTCATTTCTAGACTACGTCTCTTCCCAATAGCACCTGTGGTTTCACTCTTGCTGCTTGAATATCATCCCAGGGTTAGCAAGGAAGCATCACATTGAGTCTGACATAGCTACTGAATGGGAACCTGCATCTGAATAGGATTACAGAATGATTCCCATAAACTGAAGCCTTTCAACAGCCCCACTGTGTCTGTATTTTACCTCCCACAGCTTTTCCTCTTTTGCTTTATACTCTTCCAAACTGCCCACATCCCCACACTGATGTCCTGGTACTGTTTTGTATATTTTCACTCTAACTGAATATGTTTATTCAAAAATTCGATACTTTTCACACCAACAGAACCAGCACCATGGGAAAAATAAGGTCTGGCATGTTCATTTAAATTCTAAATTGCTTAATAAATAGAGTCACTAACCAAAAACATAATTGGTATCTCCAAAGAGAAGTTGCATATCCAGGCAGATGCTAAGCGTGTCCAGAGATATCTTCAAAGGCAATACAATACACAGTGAACATCAGCATGGAGTGGTGGCCTGATGGCTTACAGGTAATGTGTTGTGGAATATTTGTTAACTGTGATGATGTTTAGCATTTGTGAAGATGCGTTATTTATGTTGTGGAATCTTTTCTTAACTATGCAAAGATGTGCTGCATTTGTTTAATTTTGTGAAGATCTGTTGCTGTTTTACCTTGCCTGCCTAAGGCACCTGATGGGTCTAAAAAAAAGCTGAATGGCCAATATCAAGGGAGGAGGTATAACCAAAACTTCCAGGCAGAGATAGTAAGTAGGAGGAGAAATTTAGGCTCCATAGGGAAAAAAAGAAAAAGATATGCCAGGAAAACACCAGGGAGATTCCAGGGGCCAGACAGACAGAAACAGAGGAATCAGGAAAGTAGAAATTACAGAATGAGAGAAAGGAAAAAAGCCCTGAGGAACAGAATAATAGAAATAAGTTAAGTTAAAAACGCTAGTGGAACAAGCCTTACCTAAAGCTAAGCAATCATAATTAGTAAAATCTCTATCTCTTTATTTTGGAACTGGTTGGCAGTTCCACCTACAGCAATGCATTGTTAAAAATATGACATAGAACCCTGTCTCAAAAAAAAAATGACATAGAAAAGTGAATAGTCCATCAGATGTGGAAATCTGAGCTTAAGATTTCTAGAGAGATATGCCCAGTTATAATGACTCATTTTTAATTTTCTTTAAATGTAAGCTAGAAAACAGTCTTCATTATCAAGTTACACTAACAGATCTATCCAACCACAGAGGATTTCCTCGTCTTGCTAAACTATTTCTTTACCAAGAACAGGTCACACATTGACTCACATAACTTTACCTTTAAGTTGGTATAATGTTCATATAAATAATATCAAATATATAGGTGTTATAATAAGAGTTAATCTGGCATTATTTTAGTCCTTTCTATAAGACAAAAATCAAAATGTCCCCACTAATAAACTCTCACTTAGGCATTAAATAAATGTACTTGACCATCAGAATAATGTATAAAATTCAGAAGTTGGTTTTTATGTTATCTGTTATAGCGAGGGAAGATGTATTTCAGTAGAATTCTCTCTCACAAACCTTTATAGCAGACAACACAAGCAAACATATACCCTGCCGTCACCTTTTTTCCTCCTCCCTTTATTCTTTTATGCCTACTCTCATTCAACTATTATATCTGGTGCATACTATGTGTACGCATTCTGCTGGATGCTGTGCATGAAATACACCTTATAATAGGAGCACCAATTTAAGAAAACTATTTTGAGATCAAGAGACGAGTCACAGAAATTTGACAAAGTATATATATAAAATCTATACAGAGACATTAGAGGAAAGCAGATGATTTGTCCTAAAGAGACTGTCAAAGGGTCACCTCATGAGTGACTGCAGGTATTGGAAATGCTGTTTGATCAAGTAGGTTGTAGAGCAGTTTTAGCACTTCAGGGAAAATCAAGAAAGTGGCTAAAAATGGAGGGAAGGTTTTTCAATAGGTGTTTAAAGGACTATCCTAAAATGATTGACAGTTGTTGCCATTATGAGATATGATGCTTGAAATGGAAAAAGATCAAAGTCAGTGGACTTCCACAAGAGTTTTTACCCAACAGAAAAGTCTTAAACCTTCTCTCATAAATACATTTAATCTTATATTTTCAAGCATCTTACTAATGATTTACTTGAATTAATGTCAGATGTAACCATTCAGACCAGACACAAAGTAGGGTCATGTGGGATAGTGTTCTTGTTTGCAGAACCTCTCCACATGCTTGACATCCACCAGTACGATGTTATCCTTCAATCCATAGAGCTTCAAATGCATTCTCTGATGTAAAACTCAAAAATAAATATTTCTATGTCTAATAGAAATGAGGGTAGAAGATGTGATATAGGCCATTGGGTAACAAGGAACTCTATTATCTCATGTTTGATGAAAACCAGACTGGATTCTTCCTCCTTTCAGAAAGTCTAAGGTCTGGCATTTTGTTAGCTAATCTAGATATTCAAAAACCAATTTTCTAAAAGTGCAACTAAAATAATGGGTAAGATATCATTTCAGGTCTTACAGAGTAACAATGCTGAGGAAGAGCCTATACTTGCCTCAAGCTCTGAACTGTTTTCAAACTTCCACATGTACAGCATAACACAACAGATTCTCTTTTGAGCCTTTAGGTAATCTCATGTCTTTGTTACTTTTCACTTGGCTGTGATAAAATACTCTAACAAAATCAACCTAAGAGTAAAGGAACTTATTCTGGTTCACAGCTCAAGATTATACTCCGTCTGAGTTGGAAAAGCACAGTAGCAGGCACTGGGGCATCTGGTCACACTGTGTCCACAGTGGAGTTCAGACAGCTAACTCTTCTTGTGCTCATCCTCTTTCGTCAATGTATCCAGTCTGAGATCCTCATACAGGGAACAGTGCCACTTACCCACCTCTACCCGAATCAAGATAATCCCCCAGAGACATGCCTAGCCACCTCTCTCCCTGGAGTTCTTAGATTCTGCAAAGTTAGCAATGACACAAATGTTAATATCAAGCGTTTCTTTTCCTGCAGTCCTAATGTACCTAACTTACTGTTTAATCCCCACAGTTTTACTAAAGTTCCACTAGAGTCTCTTCTGTTGAAGTTGAAGCAGTTAAAGAAAATGCCTACCTAGTGTTTGTTTACACAGATGTGTGTTATTTGTGCGTGTACATTTTTCTATGTACATTTGTATTGTAGACATTTCATACAGTAATATAATACGAGAGAATTTAAAGAGATTAAAAAAAGAACAAAGGAAAAAAATAATTAAAACATAGCTGGATCACTTCCCCCTCCCTTCCCAACTCTCCTGTTGCCTCCCAACTCCATCTCAAAGTAATGACCTCTTATTCCTTCATTACTGTTACATGCACACACACAGACACAGACACAGACACACACACACACACACACACACACATACACACACATACACACAAGAATTTACAAATATACCTGATGAGTCTGTTAAGTGTCACATGTATTTGTTTTTAGGTCTAATTAGTTGGTATTGGATAATCAATTGGGAGACTCAATTAGTCATCCCTAGGGTAAATTCATTCTCCTTTTCTCAACAGTCCTTAATTATTTGTAGCTCTTTATCTATGGGTGGATTCAATAAGACTTCTTCTGTACATGCTGGAAATGCAGTTGTTATCATTGTTCAGGTCTTGTCCAGGCAGATATATTGTTAAGATTTATAAGAGCTATATCACATATATTACTTAACTTTAACCTAAATGATGTTCAATAGCTTTGCAAGAGAAATAACATAATTTTAGTTACTAACATGAACATCTTTTTAAAATTTTACTACCACAATGTCTGTTGTCCATCACCAAACAATAATGACTTCTATAAGTTTTCAGATAGTGCATAGTCCATCTATATTCAGAAAAAGCTTTAATAGTTTTTTTTTTTCAAATTTCATTAACAATTCTACTTTTAGATTCTTCCAAACATAAATGTTCTTTGACAATTTTAATTCTAATAATGATTTTATTTCTACTAAGAATGAATAGATGATAAAGATTAAATTCATAAAAGCTCTAAACTTTTGATTTTGTACCTTTATAATAAAAGAAATTATGCTATACAAATCCTATAAAGTTAGGAAATTTGTCTTCAGAAATAGTGATTTTTGTTTTCAAAGTCTCATAGCACACTGTAGAAAGTATTACTTAAATGATGTTATATTTTTCATTACCAATGGTTTTCAGTTGGTTACCCTACTTTTTAGCAATTACTTCTTTAACAGAATCAACTTGGAAAAGCTTTACAAGTGAAATCCATCATGTTGAAAAAATAGAACAAAGTAGAAAGTTTTATTTTCTCTATCACTGTTTGTGAAGTAGCAGCATGAAACTAGGTCATTGCCTATTCATTTGTAATATGCAAAAGTTTTAATACAAGATAAAGAGTTTCTCCTTTTCCTGTCTTTTATCTACTTTTTTCACAGAAATGCAGAACTAAAATAAGAATAACTTAAGAGGTAAATTAATAGCGTTTGTTGTTAGTGCTCGCCTGATAAATGTGTTCCCAGCATGCCTTAAAGGAGCAACTTCTGCTTCAAAATACTCAGCACAAGAAAAAAATCATTCTTCTAAAAGCTTTTCTTGGGTAAAAAGTCCCTGAAAGATTTGCTTTCTAAAAGATAGCACTGATATCTTGTTAGTTGATTTTGGAGTCCCTATCTTGCTGTGGATGTCAAGTTATACAAATCATTGATTGACTACTCCCACAAGCTCTGAGCTACCATGCCCCAGCACACAGACAAGAGAGGTTGAGGTGGAAGGTTTTTAGGTTGCTGTCGCAGTCCCACCACTGAGTGCTTGAGCACCGGACTGAGCTCCCAAGGTCCTGAGGAGGAGCAGAAGGAGAGAGAACATGAGAAAGAAAGTCAGGACCATGAGGGAACCTCCATCTGGCGATAGATGAAGAAAATGACTGAGCCCCACATTTGGAGCACTGGGACTGAGCTCCCAAGGTCCTGATGAGGAGCAGAAGGAGAGAGAACATGAGAAAGAAAGTCAGGAACGTGAGGGGTTGTGTTCACTCATGGAGACGGTGGGACAGAACTAATGGGAGATCCCAACTCCAGTTGGAATGGGACTGATGGATCATGCGACCAAACCCGTTCTCTCTGAATGTGGCCAACAGCGGGGACTGACTGAGAAGCAAAGGACAATGGCGCTGGGCTCTGATTCTTCTGCATGGATGGGCTCTGTGGGAGCCTTTCTCAGCTTGGTCGATCACCTTCCTGGACCTGGGGGGAGTTGGGAGGACCTTGGTCTTAGCATAGAGTAGGGAACCCTGATGGCTCCTTGGCCTTGAGAGGGAGGGAGGGAAGGCATGGGTGGAGGGGAGGGAAGGGAAGGGGGAGAAGGAGGGGAGGGAAGGGGGAGGAGGAGGGGAGGGAAGGGGGAGGGAGGAGGGGAGGAGATGGAAATTTTTAAATATAAAAAAATAAAACCATGAGAAAACAAGAAAAAAAAAGAAAAAAAAAAGATGGCCCATTTAGACTCTGTATCCTCCATGACTAGGATTCCTCACTAGGGTCACCCTCATAGATTCCAGGAAGTTTCCACTCTGCTAGGTTTCCACACTGTATCAAAAATGGCCCCAATCACAGTAGTCTCTTCCTTATACTCTTTCCCTCCATCTCGTTCTCCCCTACCTGATCCTTTCCCGTTCTCACCTACCCCCAGTTCACCCATATATCTATTCCTATTTCCCCTTCTCAGGGAGCTCCAGGTGTTCCCCTAGAGACCTCCTAATTACTAGCCTCTGGGTCTGTGGATGGGAGCACAATTATACTCACTGAACAGTTAATAGCCACGTTTAAATGAGTACATACATTTTCCTTTCTGAGGTCTTATAGCATTTATCACTTATTAATGCAATTTTTTTTCATTTATCTTTATATCTATTGTTTCAGAATAGTGCTTAATAAGTAAAAATCTGTTGAGTAAAATTCTCTCTACTTAAATTCTGGTGCCGTCACTTATTTAGTTTATCCAGTTTCTTTAACAGTATAAAAATAGTATTTGTTGTATTCACACTGGCATATTCATTGTTTCCATGACATGACTAACTTCCATTATATGGTATCACTATGTGTCCTGTAGTTGGGACAAAGTGGTATTCACTGTCCCTGTCTTCATCAGGTTATAGATATGGACCTCACTGCTACTGCAGTATTGTGCACACACTTGGCTCTAGAAATCTGAGCATGTTATGTTGAGGACAGCTCATAAGAACTACAGGTTGTAACCATTATAGATGACACAATAAAGTAAATAATTTCTCGTATTGAAAGATACTCAAAATACCAGTGTATTGCTTTATTAAAAGAGTATCAATAGAGTCCAGGCCATTCCACCCAGAACACTTTAAGCTATATTAATCCGAGAAAACTGCCAATGAAAGAAGATAATTCTCTAACTTTTCCCACTCAGGTCCCCCAAAGAAGTTCATCATTCCATGTTTAAAATGTGGTTTTTCTCAACGTCTACCTGAAAAGAACATATTGATCTCAAAGACAGAGGAAAATGGAAAAGAATCTAAACAAGCCTCAAATTCACCACCACTAGGTCACATGTTTTTATCCAACCATACTTCTACACAAGTATCCATTTCTCTATTAATACAAACAATAAAAATAAACAGGTCCTCATGTTTCTTTGGAATATCATTTCATCATAAAAGATTCTTTCTTACATGTAATGTCTTTCTCTTGTTGATCTTTTATTATAGTGCCTAAGCTACACTTTGATGGCAATGGAAGATACTTGTTTCCCCCAACAGTGTCATAGAATGATATCCTTCCAGGAACTAAAGTAAAACCTAATGAGAAGGTCACATCAGCTGAAAGCTTGCCTTCTTTAAAGATCAGCATAAAACTCAAAAACTGCCTGATTATATTTATCACTGATGCTGGTCTACAACAGCACGTTCTAAGTGCAGGGTAAGCCAAATTTTAGTGGGATGACAAATATCAACATTTCACTCTGATGTTTGAAGAAGGACGCTTAAAAGAAATCCCACACTAGCTCAGAATTGAGTACAATAGAGGGTTATTTTTTAGGGGTAGACTCACAGATCATAAGGTCTTTTTTCCATACACATACTAATGTTTCCTAATATATAGAGAGTTCACTTTGTCTAGTTTTTAAGTTATAAATTCCTAATATGTTAAGCTAAAAACTTATGATAACTACCATATGTTTTTAACCACCAAAATTGTGGTCAAAATCACAGTTCTAGTTTATAATAACTAGGGAATGATAAAACTGAAAATGGTTGTGAAAATGGGTATTGGGGCTGGGGAGAATTTCCAGTTATGTTTAAGACCACATTCTGGTTCTTTTTATAATATCCGAATTCAGTTTCCAGCACCCATGACAGAAAGCTCACAACCACTTTTAACTCCAGGGTGATACAACAGCATTGACTGCAGGGGCATGTGCACTCACATGCATACACAGAGAGACAAACACACATATAATTAAAAGAATAAAAATTTAAATACCCAAAAATTATTTTGTAGAAAATCTTATTGTTTTTCTTGATGAATCAAAGCCATAGAAATGCTACGTAAGGAAACAATCAGGTTAGTCAGGGGGACTGTTGTCCAGAATAGAAATGACCTATAATATCTAATCTGTAGTGATATAAGATTAGACATGCTTTAGAAACTATAGTACAATTTAAAATGTTTTCAATAAACATAGTGTTTTAAAATATTTAGCTTCTTTTATTTGTTCTTAATAATTTATGAACAAATGGTCAATATACATACCATCCAAGCTTAATCCAGGCATTATTTTAAAAAGATTTATTTTATTTTATTTATTTCTTATTACAGATTTGATTTTCAAAAAAACACTTTTATTTGGATTTTGAGATTAACATAGTTTACACAGCATTTATCCTTTCCATCCCTCTCTTCAAACCCTCTCTTATACCCACCACATCTCCTTCAAATCATGGCCTCTCTTTTATTAGTTATTATTTTTAATTTTTTATTCTCTATACATATATCCCAATCATCACAGTCTCCCCTCTGTTGGCAGAGACTGCTGTTCTATTTCCCGGGTTCCCAGACCAGAAATAATCATACAGAAACTATACTATTTGCAATACTGTTTTGGCCAATAGCTTTAGCGTATCTCTTGCTAACTCTTATATCTTAAATTAACCCAATCTCCAACAGAGCCACCTGTCTTTTGCAAGCAGCTACGTGGCTTCTCTTTGACTCCTCCTACTCTCTCTCTATATCTTTTCTAGCCTAGCTATATTCTGTTAACCCATTGACCTAAAGCAACTCATTTATTCATTAACCAATAAAAGCAACACATATACAGATGGACTTCCATTCACCTTCCCTCCCGTTTTCTACCCCCTGCCACTGCCCTTCTTCCCCAGATCCACTGCTCAACCCATCCCTTCAGAGGTAATTCAATGTTATCAATCTAACACAGCACAACAAGATGTTGTAACACTAAGCATAAATTATCATATCAAGGCTGGATGGAGGACAACCCAATAAGAGGGAAAAGTTTCCAGGAATAGGCAAAAGAGTCAGAGTTTTCATTGTTAAGAGTTCAACAAAATCCCTTGCTAAACAACCACAGCATGTATGCAGAGAGCCTATCACAGACCTGTGTAGGCTCTGTAATTGGTGCTTCAGTCTCTGTAAGCCTCTATAAGCCCTGCTCAATTGATTCTGTGGGCCATGTTCTCCCTGGTGTCCTTGATGCCTCTGGCTCTTACAACCCCTTCCTCCACCTTTTTTTTTTTTTTTGCAGGTTCCCCCAATCTCTGCTTCATGTTTGGTGTGGGGCTCTATGTCTGCTCCTATCAGCTGCTGAAGGAAGCCTCTCTGATGACAATCTGTCTTGGCACCCCCTCTGATGACCATAGCAGAATATCATTAGGACTTTTCATTGACATTTTTGTCAGTTGTGTTTTGGTTCCACCCTAGGTCTCTGGAGTCAGTCCTGACATTTCATGTTAAAATACACAAAAAAAAAAACTCAAAAATCAAAGTTCATAAAACAACCACTTCAAAAAAGGGCCGAGAAACTAAATAAAGTGAACAAAAGAAGAAAAATATCTCTAATAATATCTCTCAGAAGTATTCAGTTCTAAAACATCCATATAAGTGCCATTAAATGATTAACAGGTTATATTTAGAAATTTATATGTATATATAAATTAACATATATGATATAATAACATGAAAAAAGAGGTATTGAATTTGAATAGAGCAGGGAGGGCAATATGGGAAGATTTGGAGGCATATAAAAGAAGTAGAGAAATTTTGTGATTAAATTACAATCTCATAATAAACAAGAAAATAAAAAGCTTGCATACTCCCAAGTAAATATTGAAATTGCAAACCAAAACAATTTGAGGTTTTCTCTTACAGTCAGAATGGCGAAGACCAGTGGACCGACCCACAACGAACATTAGAAGGGACGTAGGGGAAAGGGAGCCCTCATTCCTCATTTACTACTGGTGGGACTGCTAACTGATGCAACCATTATGGAAATCAGCATGGAGAATTCTCAAAAATCTAAAAATATATCTGTCATAAAACAGATTTTCAAGGTGGGTGAGAGCCACTGGCACTCCTGAGCAAGTGAAATAAGAGCAGGTTTCATGTTTACTGTTGACAGAGAAGCTTCAAATCTCACTTTCGCCAAATATAAACAACCTTCCTCTGGACTCTAGCAACAAATTTGTTGCGCACCAGCTAGCAAGCATGGTTGGCCAAATTACAAAGAGAACTGTTTATAAATTCACAAGCGTTTTCATATGCTGTACACATTATACCAATCACTTTCAACCCTAACACTCATCAGTACTCTACCAAAGGCTCATCCGACGCTTAAAACCCGCCCACCTTCTGGGTCTGCAGAACTGAGCTTCAGCCTCCCTTTCCTACACACAGACAAAGAAGTATTTTTCGTGCTTATTTAGCTTCTCCCTTACAATTTATATTTTCCCTTATGAAAGAAAGAACAGCCTTCAAATTGTAACAAAAGCATATTATCTAAAACTCATGTGTGGGATTGTGTGTGGTAAACAGCTGGAGCCTACCTAGACTATTCAACTGACCCTGCCAGGCTTCTTTCAGTGAGAGCTCATTTAAGCAGATCACCTTCAGTTTGCCTTCTCAAAGGTCAGAGGCTTGGCTGGGTCTCAGTATGGATTCTTCCAGGGAGGGTCAGAAGCAGCTTTCCAGTGTGGAGAACGCAAAATACAAGGGATGCCCTAGATCACAGGCACAGTGTCAGCTTTATCCAATACATCCCAAAGTGAATGAAAAACCCACAGAAAGGCAAGTTCAAACTACGTCCTCCAGGACAAAAGCCAGAATTTCTCACTAGCCAGGAAATAACTATCTTCACATAAGACTCGCATCTTCAAATGTAAGCATTATTATGCAGAACTATATTTCTAAGCAAGAGCCTTTTACAGCTACCCTTCCTTTGTATGTTAGCAATAATTTACTGAAATTTAATGAATAAAAGAACATCAAGAGAAAATTGGACTGTGTGTGCTGATACAAAAGGCTATTGTGCCTTTTATACTTTTTTATTCTATACAAGATCATTAATTACTAAAGCTACAGAATAGCCCTGTTCTAGGAATTCAGTGTAGAAAGTTGTAAATGTATATAAAATGTAATGAGTACAAAAGAACATAGAGTTGCAGCATCTATTCCAAGAGTAACCATTGCTGTTAAAAGCTACAAGAATAAAGGAGATGATACATTGTGTTAAAAACGTAACCATCACCCATCCTCAAGATAGAAACATCAAAGGTGAATAGGGAAACACAAGAAAATAGTCTAGAAAATAATATTCAACAATTTGATATAAAAATATAGATAATATAATTAATAGGATTCAGACAAAAGTATGGGAACATGGCTAAATCTTTCAGGAGGAGCTGGAGGCAAACTTGTAGAATGACAATTTCCCTCCCTCTTGCTCTTTTCCTGATCCATTTCTCTCCTTTTTCTGGGTAGGGAGTGACGCAAGCCTGGCCCTACTGCCTTGCCACTTGACCTTTCCTCAGCTTCATTTTCTTTGGGGGGGCGTGTGTTGTTTTGAATCAGGGTTTCCCTGTGTAGCTTTGGAGGCCTGTCCAGAAGCTTGTGCTCTATAGGCAAGGATCTTGAACTAATAGAGATCCGCCTACCTCTGCTTCTTGAGTGCTGGGATTAAAAAGCATGTGCCTTGGTTTCTCAGTTCTCCTCCAAGGGCAACGGCAATGAACATGAACTCTACAGCATGGATGGGCTCACTGTGAGCCTTGTCAGTTTGGTTGCTCACCTTCCTGGAATTAGCGGGAGCTGGGAGGACCTTGGACTTAACATAGTGAAGGGAACCCTGATGGCTCTTTGTCTTGGAGAGGGGTGGAGTGAGGGTATGAGTAGAAGGGAGGGGAGGGAAGGGGGAGGTGGAGGGAAGGAGATGGAAATCTTTAATAAAAAAATGAGGAAAAAAAAAAAAAGCATGTGCCTCCACTGCCAGGCCCTTTCTCAGCTTCTTATTGGCTGACGTTACGAAGTAAAGGCATGTTCACTGCTGTTTGATTTAAAGGACATACATCCTATACACTTTATTTTTCAACCATCAGTTTATTGCTGACTTTACATGTTTGTTGATAAATGTCTTATATAAACTGCTTCTATGAGTGATCTTACACATTTTAATCAATCAAAAAAAAAAAAAAAAGACCAAAATTATTACCAGGATTTTCTCCATAACTGGTACAGATTAAGAAGAAACACTGGGAGCCGGGCGGTGGTGGCGCGCGCCTTTAATCCCAGCACTCGGGAGGCAGAGGCAGTGCGGATCTCTGTGAGTTCGAGGGCCAGCCTGGTTACAAGAGCTAGTTCCAGGACAGGCTCCAAGCTAACAGAGAAACCCTGTCTCGAAAAACCAAAATAAATAAATAAATAAAGAAGAACACTGGGGGTAATGTAGAGTGTTAAACATAAACCTTTAATATCATATCAACATTTAATATGCTGAAAATTGAAATAATGGATCTAAATATCTCATGCTTTATCTACCTGTAAGCTAAACAGCCATTGTATGTATAAGGAAAAGAAATTTTCCTAGTACTGCAATAAGTGCAATAACTTCATAAAGATCTAAAGACAGAAGTACAAACTAAGGTAGGAATTTGGCCATGCTGGGTACAACATGAAAGACAATGGTAAATGGTTTGCAGTATTCACAGTTGAGTTGAGGTGATGATTGTCCATTCTTCTGAAAAAAATACAAGAGTTGTAAAATGAAGATTATGCATCTGCTACTCAATTTATTCTTATTTATATCCAAATTTATGCTCGGAAATATGTTTCAGGGGAGCTTTTATTTTTTTTACAAGAAAAGGCATGGAAGTTATATATGCTACCAAAACCATTTAATCCATTATCTTGTTAGAAACTTAAAGCAAAACATCTGTAAATATATACATAAAATTACCCAAGCAATGATTTGTTAACAGCATGCCAAAACAGCACAGGAAAGACTTTTAAACAATAATTTGTTGCTCCAGAATGGCTGTCAGTGATACAATAATCTCTTTGAGTAGAACAATACACTTATTAAAAAGTATAATTTGCTGTTTCACCATACCTTTCTTTCACCTTGTATTTGCAATGCTAATCATCATGGTTTGCTGCTATTATTTTAACATCTTTAAAATTCATTGTGAAATTATACCAAGATTATAAACACCTGTATATTTTTGCATACGTATGTATAGAAAAATCAATATTGCCATCTCAGTGTTTGAAAAAATATTATAACTATCTAGGCAGTTCCGTCGATCCACTACTACCTTGATTTCCCTTTATGGTATTTTTATGATTTTATAATATAGAAAAAAGTATGTAGCCCCATTTATTTAACCTTATTTTTGAAAGAATGCTCACCAAGTCAATTAAAGTTTCCTCTGCAGATGGATCTTCTAAAGTGTGAAACAGTCTTTATCCAGATGCTCAAGTGAGCAGATGAATATTTAACATAATTTAACAGGTCCTTTCACAGAATCCCTCCTACGCAGTAATTCACTGGCTAAAGAAGAGAGGGGAAAAGCAAAGAAGAAAAAGAGAGTCTCCTTGGAGACAATACTGAGTAGAGCAACTAGCATCTTTTATTTGGGTATTATTCAAACACTTTAGAAAATCACCAGTAACTCTATAGAGTTTCTTTTATGAGAACAAAACAGTCAGCCCACAAATATTGCAAATTTTTGACAGCCTAACTGAGGGGGCATTAATTTATTCATTCATTCATTTACTAATGTTAGCCTAAGGATGTGAAAGCAAAGAGTGGGCAGAGTCGGTAGAAACAGTTGTGTGAGTTCTGTGGCGAACCATAATATTCTAAGTTCTCATTCTTTAGGTGATTGACTAGACATGTGTGTATGATAGTCTTTAAGGAATTAGCCACAGACCAAACCATAGTGTTTCCTATCCATTTTAAGAGAAGTAACAACTAGCACCTTATATCACAAGGCTTCATTTCTTATCTCTGTATTTTTTGTTACCAGCATGACCTGGGGTCAACCACTTAACATGTTAGTTTTTCATCTGTAATACAAGCATATTTTCTCCTCCTTTGGGTAATTTCTGGCATTGTCAGCCTCATTAGTATGATTCAATGTAAATTGAGTGGGGGGATATCTATACATAATTCTATGGTTTGCCACTCAAACCTTGTAGCTTCCTGGAAGTCAAGCAGACATTGATTTTTATTCAGCCTAGTTAGGAATAAGCTCGAGTATCAGGGATATATTTAGACAGTATCTTGAATGAAGGGATAGTAATGTCAAAGCTTGATTTCATGCTTCCTGAGATTAATAAAAGTGTTTCTGCACCTCTAGATTCTAGTTAAATGGCTTGTACACTATTTCTATAGCTTTTACGAATAATCAAAATCTAAATTACTTACCTAATTTTTATTTTTGTTCAGAAAAAGTAAGTGATATATTCATCATTTCAATATATAGCTGTCTTCTCAACCCTAAAGACACTACACAGTGACTTGGTTTCATAAGTAACAGAGTAGTCACACATTAAGAAAAGATCACACAATATCACCAATACAACTCTACTAACTTGTAATAATATAGAGCCCTCTGTAATAATGTAGACTTCATCTTAGCAAACAAAAAGTGCTAAGCAATGGGGGAGTAGCCTGACCAGAAAGAGTTGGAACCTATGGTCGGGCTATTGTCTGCACACTGAAAGGAAAGAGAGTCTAAAGGGCCCATCATGCCAAGGATACTCACCTGAAAACCAGTAGAGAGGTTATTATGCTGAGAGTCTTTTACACTGTTCTCAGAGTTTCCTCCAAAGAATGTGTTGACTTTTCTTTAGGTTTGCATAATCCTTTCCCAGATTCCACTTAAACAACCCCCAAAGAGGCCCAAGATTTCAAAAATATGTTTACAGCCTTTACCACTGGTTTTCCCCCTACCCGAATCACTGTTTAAGGCCTAAAAAACACAAGAATATACATTTATTTAAAAAATGGAATGATCCTTAAGGCCATTCTTAGAGAACTATGTGTCAGGTAGAAGGGCAATAGACAAGAATATACATTTATTTAAAAAATGGAATGATCCTAAGCCATTCTTAGAGAACTATGTGTCAGGTAGAAGGCATAGCAAAGGGTTAACAGGCCAATAAAGTATGCTGCATGAGAGATGATTCCTTTGTTGTACTTTTAGAGAAGAAAAACCTAGAAATAGCCAAAATAAATTTGTACATCATGCGATCATTCTTGTTTCCAAGTTTCTAAACCTAACTTTAATAGAAGAGATATACAGCATAATATAATCTTACCTATATTGTGTCTTGACTTGATGATGAATAAATTGACATATGTTCAAACATACTTTCCATTTCATCAAGCAATTCCTAGTTATCTTTATTTGGAACTTAGGTGACTGGAGGCCTCATAGTAAAAGAGAAGATCATCTATGCTTATCAGGTATTGTCATGAACACATAATTTTTATAGTGCATGTGAAATTACTTGTGATATTAAAAATCTATCCAAACAACAATAAATGCACCTACTGAAACCATTATCACTGCCTGAAAATTTAAAATGGCTATGTGTGCAATCTAAGAAGCCAGCTTACCACTCGGGACCATACTGTCCTTGTTTGGTCATAACGAAATGAGCAAGGCTGAGCATAACAAGGGGTAAGTCACTAGGGAAAAATTCTGCCTCATCATTTTAATTAGCTTACCTTTTAAAAATACTTAGTTAGCAAAGTGTTTTCCTTAACAGACCTGGCGAAAGCCCAAATTTTAGTTAGGTTAATGGGCCTCTTAGGGATAAAAAGAGAATTAGGGAATTAGATGGTGCTTCATGGGCCTGAGAGTAGTAAAAGCTATGTATGAGAGAGGGTGAGATTGCTATTTCATTTGAATTATACAGCAACTGGGCTTCCCCTTTGGGAATATTTCCACATATGTGTTTAGAAATAGTCATTTTAATAAAGAGGACAGACTTATTTGAAGCCTCTCACTGGCACTGAGACCTAGATTTTCTTGAAATTTTATTAATTTATATAGTGAATGCCTACTGTGTACCAAGTCACATATGGGGCTGGAGTCACACAGTTGAAAACAAACACAAGTTGCTGTCCACAAGGTCTGGTGAAGAACAAGAAAAATCAATAAACACAATGGATGCATTGCTTGGCAGTTTGGAAATGAGGTATACCCGGGGACAATGAGTAGAAGTGGACCAAAGGAATTGCCTTCAGGACAAGCTGAATAATGGGTAAACTGGGAAGATACGCCACATAAGATTCAGGCCAAAGCGGCAAGATTCTTGATGCCCAGGCAGCATGTCTAAAATGTGGGTAGGGAGCTCAGCTTCTGCCTGGCTAGAAAGGAATGAGGATACTGATGCATTCTCCAGATATGCAAGAGAAGACACCAATACATGTCAAATATGCCAAGCTAGAAAGAAATACCAACTGAATGCAAAAGTTTTCTTTAAGACTAGTGACTCGAAAACCAAACACTTCCGTTAGCTTTCTAACATTTGTACTCTAGAATGAATTTAAAACAAGTAGGGGATGTGCCACAACAGATTGGTGGTTTCCTCACAAAGATTGAAGACCTACCCTTATCGCTGAGGACACTGTATATTTATGACATTTATGACTCAAATGATTTGAGTTGGATTTAATCTGAAAGCTTCCTTGCTGTAGCCTAGCCTTCATGATACCAGAAAATACTATTCATATTGCCAAGGAAGAAGGCAATTATTAGTTCTAAACTACTGCAATGCCTATGTACCGCAATAACCACCATGACGAAACATACCGAAAGGTACAATAACTGCCATCCTTATATTGGTGCTAATCAGCTATAGCCCATGTAATAGGAGGGAAATCGTGTCTGTTATGAGATACATTGCTAACTTCTTTGAGCTAGTGAACTCACAGATCCTAGAAAAGATGTGCTATCAGTACTTTACTATCCCAGCCTAGTTCCTTCATACAGTCTAGGTTTCATACCCACAAATAAGCGTGGCTACCATCCCTCACCAAAGAAGGTTTTCTTAACAATAAATGGAAACCGTAACAGAAAACCACAACTGGAAACAATGCAGAGATCAGAGAACTGTAGGTAATCCAGCCCCAGTGGCTTCAAGGACAGCACAGCTTCTGCAACTATGGTTCAGAAACCTTCAAGGAAGAGGTAGAAGATTATAAGAGCCAGTGCACCAAGAAGTTTTCTGTAAAACAGTCTCTTCTAGAAATGACTGCATGAAGAATGGAGAGTCAGCAACATCAATAGAATGTGATAACATAGAAGTGGGTGTTATAGAAGTAGGTGTTTTACGGGGTCCCACCCTAGACAAAGAACTTCAAGTGACTAATAACTGATAGGAGAAGAATCATTCTTCCTATGGGATAAGCCCCTAACAGGTTATCCAGTACAAAAAGGGTCAAATGAATATATATATCAAATACAGATTCAGTAGGTTGTATTATATATTTTTCATGTTTGTGTACATACACACGTGCACATATATAACAACAATAAACAAAGAAAAAGAGGCTATCAGTTTAATAGTGGGGATATTAAAGTGGCTGGAGGAAGGTAATGGAAAAAAGTGATATAATTGTATTTTAATTAGAAATGTATAAATAATTTAAAATAAAAAACCACAAATTAAATTTATTACTCCCTCATCTTAAACAGAAAATTTAAAGCTGAATTATAATATAAATAGGACTATCTTATTTATGGGTACTATAAAAGTCAATATATTATAGATTCTTTAACAAAAATGATGAAACTTCATTTTCTTCAATATATCTCAATTGTACACATCTTTGAAATCGAGAAATACTTACTAGAGAGACATTTGTCTTCTAAGCTAATAAAAGGAAAATTATGATCGATATCTAGTGTAACTGTACTAAAAAATTCAAGACTTTAGGCAGCTGAGATACAACAGTATATGTTGTGGCCAAACACACTAGTAGTCAGTTCTGCATCATGTTAGATTCTCTTTCCTCGGTGTGTGATGATACCACAGGCTTTGCTTCATCTTCTCTACTTAGTGATTTTTTTCTCGTCTTAAGTAATTTCATTTTTGTCCTACTAGAGCCAAAGTTCTAAATGTGTTAAAGTGAAGAATTAAAAGTTCAAGTTACAGGAGAGTCCTCACTGGGTTTTTCTAGTCAAAGATCAATAGTAAGAACACAGAATAGAAGGACGATAGAAGATGACAGGCTCGGACAATTGAGAGGACTTGTTTACCTCTATTCATCTTTCTTTCATGACAGATCATTGAGAACAAATAAATGACTAATATCACATTTTAAGAATGAATTCAAAGTGTGGGGATGATCGTGTTTGACATCTATTGGCTTGAGAATCAGAAGTCATAGGGAAGTATTTCAGTCATCACTTGTAACAAGCTGTGTACTGGAGACGTCATGACTACATAGAAGTCAAAGGCTCACTGGCTATCTAATCTTTGTGATTATTTTAATCATTGTTTTAAACTGATTTACTTTTTCTTCTGTAAGTGGACATACATATGTGCATATGTATGTGCGTGTGTGTGTATGCATTTTTTTAATCAACAAGCCAGTGTTGAGCTGAAATAAGTTGAGAGTAGTCCATTGGTTTTCTGAACTCTGTCCTTTAAAGAATGCCCCCCCCCAGGGTTCTGTGATTAAAAAAAAAGTTGCAGCTCTTGTAAAGGAAAAGGGTTCTTTTCCCAGCATCCACAGGGTGGCTCACACTGTCAGTTACACTAGCTCCCAGGGATATATTCTCTATTTTGGCATGTGTGGGCTCCAGGCATGCATGAGGTAACGTTCATACATGAATACAAACATGTGTACACATTAATAATTTTCAAATACCTCCCTAACAATTATTTCATGCACTAGCCCTCATCCTGTCTATATGACCTTGGCTTCCTTTGACTAGGACTTTCCCATTCCCCTGCCTTTCTGAACCTTAATAAACCCCATTTTACTTTCTGCTTCTCTAAGTTCAACCATTTTAGTGCCCACATACAAATGGGATTGCTGTCCACTCCAATCTGCATAAGAGAATAGATTCAAAGTCACACAGCCCTCAGAAGTAGTCAGCAGTCCCCACAGGTGATGCTGAGTTGTCACCAAGAAAATAGAAAGCTAAAGCTTTTGTTTTGCATCAGATCAAAGAAAATCAAGATGGTTCTGACTATGTACGAGAAATTCCATGAAAACTAAGGTTTCTGAAAAAAGAAATGGATTCACATTTGGTTATAGGGAAAGGTGAAAAAGTAAGCAATTTCCAGAGGGACCATTTATAAAAGCCAAGAAATGGTAGAAGTGGTAAAAGTTGATTTAACCTAGAAATTCAATTAAAAATGAGTAATATTCACATTCTCTGTGATTAGCAAAGAAACTTGGACTCAAATGTTACACAATAATTTCATATTTCTAGACATTTAAGGGAGATAATGGAACATAAGGACATAAGAAAATATTTTAGATTCCAATTGCAGTTGTTCTCTGTACATAGGACTGTTGTAAAGCTAGAAAAATACTATATAGATCATTTTATGGGAAAATAGACAAGATCTCCTGAGAAATCTGGGAGCATGCGGGTGGGGGAAAATGGAGGGCAAAAGGCAGGGAGAGTAGGAGGGAGGAGGAGAACTTGAGAGATTTGAATAGTCAAGATGGGGGAAGGACAGGGGTAGAGAACAAGGAAAAAGATATCTTGATTGAGGGAGCCATTATGGGGCTCACAAGAAACCTGACACTAGAGAAATTCCCAGGAATCGACAAGGATGACCCCAACTAAGACCCTAAGCAATAGTTGAGAGGGTGCCCAAACTGGTTTTTCCCTGGTCAGATTGATGACTAGCTTAAATGTGACCATATAATCTTCATCCAGCAACTGACAGAAGCGGAGGTAGAGATCCACAAAGGAGTCCTGGGCTGAGTTCTCAAAGTGATGGAGGCTGGTCTTCTATCAATCTGTTGATTTCATTGGTTAATTAATAAAGAAAACTGCTTGGCCTAATAGGTTAGAAAATAGGTGGGTGGAGTAGACAGAACAGGAAGAAGGAAGTGAGGTAGATGGCTCAGACAATTGCCCTGCTCTATAGCCAGATGCGATGGAGCAAGCCACCAGGTCAGATATGCTGAATCTTCCCCGGTAAGACACCACTCATGGTGTTACAAAGATTATTAGATATGGGTTAGTCAAGATGTAAGAAAGAGGCTGAAAATAATGGGCCAAGCAGTATTTAAAAGAATACAATTTATGAGTTGTTATTTCAGGGCATAAGCTAGACGGGCGGCGGGAAGCCAGCCCACTGCTCCCCACTACATCAAAGTCCAGGTAAAGAGTGGGAGGAGGGAGAATATGAGCAAAGAGGCAAAGACCATGATGGGGATACCCACTGGAACAACTTATCTGAGCTAATGGGAGCCACCAACTCCGGCGTAACAGGGAAAGAACCAGCATAGGACCAAATTAGGCCATCTGAATGTGAGTGACTGTTAGACGGCTGGGACAGATAGTGGGGCCACTGGCAGTGGGATCAGAATTTACTTCTACTGGCTATTTGGAACCCATTCTCATTGGAAGAATACCTTATTCAGCCTAGATATAATAGGGAAGGTCTTCGTCCTTTCAAAGCAATGTGCTAGACTTTGCTGACCTTACCCTCTCTAAAGAGTGGATTGGGATAAAGATGGAAGGAATGGGAGGAAGGAAGGGAGTGGAAATTGGGACTGATATGTAAAATGAGAAAAGATAGTTTTTAAAAATGAAATAAAATAAAAAAGATTTGATATCTGTTTATCATTTTGCTATACTTTTAAAAAAATGAACAAAATTCTGGACTTTACCAGAAACACTGAAAACGAACTTAATGGGCTAAATACATTTATAATAAGCCAGTTTTACCACTTTTATATTCAAGGTGACATTTTGTTAAAAGAAAGATGAAATCTCACTCTCTAATTTGTTCTTTCATTATTTCTTAGCAAAGTATAATATTAAAGATGTCATTGGCATTTTTCTAAAGAATTTGTTAAGGTATTTTATAGCCTATGGTAACCACAAAGGGGGCGGGGACATTTTCAACCTTAAGAGCTTATTTTCATTCATATAAATAAGTGCCTGGTATATAGAGATGAATCCCAAACTAGTTTCAACTTATTTCTCTTACATTTTCTTATATCAAAACACATATGAGCATAGATACTGCTTCTAATTTTTTTAGTGTACTATTAAGTGTGAAAATTGTTTTGCTTAAGGTGTATAGCTCAAGTTTAGGTTAATGACTGGCACATTTTTCATAGAAAAAGCAATGCAAAAACTAATAAAATCCTTAGTTACTGACAAAAGAGGTAAATAGCAGCACTGGGGTTGACTGCCAGTGTTTATAGATTTGCCCTGTGTTCTCTGTGTTACTCTAACCAATCCCTCACTTTAATCATTCATGTGTTCTTTAGAGGAAGAAACAAGAAAATGTTTGACATCATATATCTACCCTCTGCTTACCAATAACACAGACAACAATCCAAACGAGTTGAGAATCTGTCAGATTCTGGCTTTAGTTCCTCATGGGCAAAAGTACACAGGGAACAATTGTCAAATTATCCTTTAGTTGGTACTTATGCCAACTAAGCTGCTAAATAAATTATTAGCTAGTCAATTATAAATTATGATTAAAAATATCTAATCATTTCTTAATTGAAAATTACTGTGTGAATTCTGTCTATGCAGAGAGGTGCCCTTCAAAAGATGTTATTTAAAAATTCACTACATGAGGAAATGAGATGGCCAGTATGGGAGGAGAACGGAAAAGAAGAGCAAGGAAAGAGATATTTTGATTGAGGGAGCCATTATGGGGCTAGTGAGAAGCCTGGCACTAGGAAAATTCCCAGGTATCCACAAGGATAATCCCAGCTAAGACCCTACACAATATCAGAGAGGGTGCCTGAAGTCTGCTTTCCCTATGATCAGATTGGTGATTACCTTAACTATCACCATAGAATCTGCATCCAGCAACTGATGGAAGCAGTTGCAGAGATTCACAGCTAAATACTGGGGCCAAGCTCCCAGAGTCCTGTCAAAGAGAGGGAGGAACAATAATAATGAGCATAGGGGTCAAGACCATGATGGAGAAAACCACAGAGACAACTGGCCTGAACTAGTGGGAGCTCACTGACTCCAGACTGACGGCTGGGGAACCTGTGTAGGACCAAACTAGACCTTCTGAATGTGGATATCATTTGTGTGGCTGGAGTAGTCTGTGGGGCAACTGTCCGTGGGACCAGGATTTATCCTTAGTGCTTGAACTGACTTTTTGGAGCCCATTCTCTTTGGAGGGATACTTGCTCAGCCTAGATATAGTGGAAAGGGCCTTGGTCCTGCCTGAAAGTGATATGCCAGACTTTGTTGAAGTCTTATTCTCTCTGAGGATGGGTGGGAGGTGCAGTGGTGGAAGGAGGGGGGACCGAGAGGAGGGGACAGAGTAGGAACTGGGATTGGTATGTAAAATGAGAAAGGATTGTTTCAAAAAATTAATAAGGAAAGGATGGAAGGAAGGAAGGAAGGAAGGAAGGAAGGGAGGAAGGAAAGAAGGAAGGAGGTAAGGAGGGAGGAAAGAAAGAAGGAAAGAGGAAGGAAGGAAGGAAGGAAGGAAGGAAGGAAGGAAGGAAGGAAGGAAGGAAAATCGCTACAGTCTTAATTATTAGATTATATATGGAGCTGTGCAAGTGAATTTGAGAGGACAATTAAGGCCAATTTTTGGGGCAACAGTAACAATGTTTTAATTTGATTATTTTACAAGCTGTGCTTGTGTGGGACTCTTTTACAAGCTGATCTATTAGTTTCATGTGTTTCTTCCCAAAATTTCAGGCATAGTTAAGCCTACTGGGTTTCTTCTACAGTTCTGCATTCAGTGTCTTTTCTTGTATTTTCTTATCTTTTGAATCTCAAAAGTCAATTTAGAAGGCCTGGGCTAAGCCTGTGAATAACTCATTTATATAAATAAATGCCAGGTATATGCCAATAACCCCCCACACTAGCATCTCTGACCATAGCCTTGAAATGAAGTGCATGTATCTAACTACACTTTCACACTTAATAGTTACATCAAATAAAAATGTCATAAAACACAGTTCCAGTCCCCAGCCTAAAATCCATTATGTTCTCATGCCCGTTGCCCTGTCATCTAGATGGTAGGTAACTCTGTTCTTCCCTCACTAAGTGCCAGAAAACTTGAAGTCATCCTTGGTTCTCTTATCTCATTTTACACTTAAAGCTTTTCAGTCAGTGCCACATGGTATATTTTCAAAGTACTTCTGGCTAATTTTATCCCCTCCATAGCCAGTCTTAAGGTCCACTCTCATCTTTAATTAACACCACACCTTTCAGATTGCAGCAGCCACTCACAGCACTCCCTGCCTTTGTTCTCGCCTCCTGCTTGCCCTATTTTCTCTTTTAAGCATGAAAGTAAGAATACTCCTTTTTAAGATTATTTTTATTAACTTGAAATTTAGTATTTTTATTTTTGATATTGTAATGTAATTAGACCACTTTCTCCTTCCTTTTCCTTCTTCTAAAATCTCCCACATTTTTCCTCCACCCAATGTTATTTTAATGTATATGCATTAATTTGTATTTTACACATATGAGGATTTGCCTTCACGGATATAAGTGTGCTATCAACATACAATGTCCTCAGAGGTCAGAAGAAATCGGTGGATGTCCTGAAACTCGATTACAGCAGGTTGTGAACTGCTGTCTCTTCAACGTCGTGAATATTCCTTTTGAGATGTGATTTTACTTCTATTTTTCTCTAGTTCCAGAAGTTCTACGTCAAATTCAATGTCAAACTCAACAATAGCTTAAGGGCTCTAAAATTTTGTTCTTTCCTATATTGACATAATATCCTCCTGTTATAAATCTCTATCTAACTTTCTGTCTATCCTTCCATATCTGTCCATCTATCTGTCTAATCTCTAGACACAATAATTTCTAAGTTCTTCCTCAAACACACCAACTATGCCTTAGTCTAAATTTTACCATCTCTCTGTGCTTCTTCTCACTGCTATATTCTTATTAGGGGGTAGTTAATTCCTTTTCTGCCCACACATCTTTGTTAAAAGGTCTTTTCAGACACGTTTCTAATTATACTGTTTCCATTTATTTGCAGCTGCATCTCCAACTGAGAATCATTTGCTCCCACAAACTTGCTTTATCTTCAACCATAGCTCTTACTATCAATTAGTATTAGTTGTGCTTATTTATTTTGTGAATTTTCTATACGCTTCAATAAAAGCAAGGGCTTTTCATATATTTTTATGAACAACTATAACACTAGCACTTAGAACCAGCCCAAGCACACAGTGGGTACTCACCGTTGTTATCAGACCTTGCATTTGATACCTTCTCCTTATAAAAAGGAAATATGAAAACAAATGAGTACCTTAAAATGAAGTGCCAGAATGGCACCTGAAGATATCCCGTGTGAAGCTCATCTGAGCTTGTCTTACTTAATCTTGAGATTCACCCACCACTGATTAAAGATAATAAAGAAATAAAAAGTGTTACCAGTTAATGTGTGACATTATTCATTTATGCCTAGTCTCTTTTGCTTTATTTAATGCTAAAAGAGATTAAAACACATTAAAGAAATGAGCAGGGTGAGTTGATATCTGCTTCTCATAGTGGCCAGCAGCTAGGTCAAGGCCTAGTAAAGAAAAATGTAAAAGTAAGTAATGTGGCCTCTGCTCTTGGGTTGTGCATATTTTTTAAAAATTTACAACCCAGTAAATATAGAAAGCCAAACAAAACTCTCTATTTCCCAGTTACTAATAACTTTTTGTTTTTAAAATCTCAAATATATTGCTTTTTTAAAAATATCAACACCTATGCTCTCTTCACTCACTTTTAATCAGCCCATTTCAACCATAAGTAAAGCGCCACTAAATGAGGATGTAATTATTAATTCAAGAAATTTTAAGAGTGCTGAATTAATTTGGCTAATAGAGATTTTTTTCCTTTTATTTTTTTCATGAGTATGGCAATAGGATGTGGACATTTCTGGCACCCTCACCTCAGCTGCCCAAGGACCTAGCTGGGGGCATCTTCCTGGACACCTGGGAACCCCTCTAGAGTCAAGTCTCTGCCAACCCTAGAATGGCTCCCTTAAGTAAGACATATAATTCCTTGTTCCCATATCCACCCTTCCTATATCCCAACCATCCTATTCCCCCAATAAACGAGACATAGGAAAGACAAATTCTGCCTCCTCTCATCTTCACACTCTAGATAACATGCAACCAGGCTCTGGAACCAGCTCTACTCTGTGACTCCCAAGTCCATTTCCTAACAAGGCTCTGAGACAAGTTCTACTCCAGGGCTCCCAAGTCAACTTTCCAACCAGGCTCTGGAAACCAGCTCTCTACTCCCAGGACTCCCAAGTCTGCTTGCTCTCTTTCACATCTGCCTTGAGCTTTGAGGCAACATTGCTATGCATCACTGGACATCTCAGTCTGCAATGTATCACAGCCATGATGATGTTCCTATAAGATTAGTAACAGCTGAAAGATTCCTATCAGCTAATGATGTCTCCACTGTTTAGCAATGCCCTCTTGCTGTGTTTGTGGTGAGCTGACATAAACAAACTTTAGAGGATTGTTGTATAAAAGCATAACCCAATTATATACAATATACAATATTTAATAACGCTTCTACTGACAACAAGGACATGGCTCCTTTGTCTTCGCATTTGATATATATTAAGATTGTGCATGCATCTAATATACATACGTATATTTGCATACACACATACATAAATGACATATATGCATATCATATATACTTTGTTTATGCCATTGCATATATACATACATATATGTATTTGTACACACATATATGTCAGAGTACACTTCCTCTACTTACAAAATGTTTACTGTAAAATAATGACATGTTTAATGTGTACCGTATGGGTTTATGTAAATATTCAAAATTTTTCAAGCCGTAACCCACAACCCCATTGTTAAATGATTGGGTATATTATACACAATTGTCTAGGCCAGACACCACTTGACCCACACTAATCTAACACTGATATATTTAAGACACTCTCAAACTTCCAAACCCCTTTCTTTGCTCAAGCTTTTACAATTATTGGAGCTGCCACTCTTTACCTAGGAACTCAAACCATAAATTTTCAGTTTCTTTCCACTTCTATTTTATCACATTCCATGCTTCAATAGTGTATACATGATTACTTATACGTAAACCATAATGATGAGATTATCCAAATAGCTTCCATAAAATTCTCTCTGCTTCTGGTTTGGAGAGCACCATATCTCAAAAATTCCTTCAGAACATACATTATTTGAATTCTATTGACTAAGTCAACTCTCAGAATAAAGTGCACTGTATTCCCTGGGGTCTTCCTTAGCCTCACTGTTTCCAAGCTTAAAGGTCTCACCTCTAATGGAACTCTTCTTTGGCCATTTCCTGGAGCCCTACTGCTCCAAGCTCAAGTCCATTGTTTTGAAGTGGTCTCACAACAACGATTGTCCCTGCCTTCTTTTATGATGATGTTCTCAACTCCCCATCAGATCAGTTTGAGCAAACTTCAGGACAGTCTCTTACTGGCTATAGGTCTGGGATCTCCATTTTTTAGAGCATTTACCATAGAAAGTATGCTACTGTGTATTTTTTTCTCTACCCAGTTTTAGACTTAAAAATATGACAGTCCTTTTTTTAAGTATGAAGACTCAGGAGTGTGTTTCTCAAGGATCTGAAAGTGATTAGTGTCTCAATGGAAAGAGAGGAGCCTGACTTTGATAAGAGGTGATTAGTAAGCATAAATGACCCAACTACTTGTCCTCCTATACGTGCCATCTTCCCAGACAGTCCCAGTGGATCGCCAACTACTGAAAATATGTATATTCTCAAGTTTTTATTTAAGGAAAACTGAGTTCGCTGTCATTCCCTTCTTTTACAGTCTTGGTCCTCTGACCACAATCATAGAGAATCTTCTTTGGCATATTGGTTCACTCTGGTGAGACTTTCTGTTGTCGCCATTCCATGGGGTGCCCTCTGGCAACCTCATGTGATTTATTTGTCTTTGTAGAACTACCTAACATGTCACCCTCTCGTTTGTCAGTTTCTGCAACGAAACCTGAGCTCCAGGGGCACAGGGGTCATCTTTGTCTTCATCACCATTGTACCCTCAGCGTAGGGAACTGCGCTCCGTATGTGGTTGGCTCACAATAATTGTGCGCTCCTGAGATGGAAGGAGGGTTTGGATAGGGCTTCAAAATCAAATTCATTTAGGAGAGAAAATATTTCCATATTCCATATTTTCAGTTATGCTTGTTCTAAATCCTTACGAAGTTCCTGAGAATGTGAGCCCAATACCAGCATTCTGAATTGCTTCTATGTCATAATTCTACAAAATTCTCCAGATTTCAGCTAGTTTCAGTTAAATCTCTACTCCACAGAGGTGTCTCATTTAAAGCATTGAGAGCAAAGCCAGGAGGAGATATCCCCTAAGTTGGCAGGCCCACTCTTCTCTGTGTATACAAATCACTCTGTACTTCTCTGTGGTGGGGTATACAGAGACACTCACTCATGCTATTTCCCCTTGACAGTATCTCCTGCAATTTCCAGGTAGAACAGTAGAAATGAATCTATTTCTCAGACATCCATTCATGGCCTGATTCTCAGAGGCTGCAAGAAAGAATATTCAACCCATTTTTCACTGAGTATCACACTACAGTAATATGAGCATAAGTTTAGCAAAAGGTAAAGTAGTGGTCATTTGGCAACTTCAGTTCTCCTGGTGAAGACATCAACAGTGAAGCAACCATGAAAAATGAGGGTTATGACTGGAGTCAAAGCTGAATCATGTCCAAGGATGGGATGAAACTGGTACCTGAGCAGGTCATAGAAAGAGGAGAGTATGGATCAGTAAGTGGAAAAAGAGGTAGGGAAATCTGAACAGTTAGTTCTGCAAAGATATGGGGAAGAGACTGCTGAAAGATACAAGTGGAGAGATAACTGGAGAATGTGTACAAGATGCATTGTAAACTAACAGAAAGGAGCTTGTGCCTTTGAAGACAGAAATAGCACTATAAAATATGTATTATAAATAATTCTACTTTTCAGAAGGATACTCAGGCTACAGTATAAAGAGCATGTTAGAAAGAATCAAAATGTGAGTTGGAAACATTATTTTTGTTGTTTCTTTTTATTATCTGAGATGAGGTCTCGCCAAGTTTCTCAGGCTGACCTCAAGTCTAAGATCCTGCCAGTTTAATTTTGCAAGCAGCTGGGATTAGAGAACTATCACTGTCGGGGCATTTTTGTAATTCAAGTGAGAGATGCTGATGCAATAATGACCATCCATCTTCTTAAGCTGTGGACTGTGATTCCATATCTGCTCAGCTGATTGTGCCTGTTGAAAAATATTGGGCAAGTAACAGTTTCGGTGTACATGACAAATGATAATCAATTCAAAATCAAATTGTTGCATCAGCTGTCATTGCCATTATTTCGATCTTGTTCACACAACCATATAGTTTCATGAGCGCATTTCCCCTGCCATGTTCAGGGGACACTATCTAGCAGCAGGTGTCATAGGTGTTTAACCTATGTGATATTTTCACCTCTTCTGCAGTGTTCCCTGAGCCTTCATTGTAGAAGCTGCACTGTAGATGTATGAACTGGAGCTGGATATCCCATGATTACTTATCAGCCGACCAGTTGTAGATTTGTGTAATAGTCTCCATGTTTTAAAAAAAAAAAAAAAAAACAAAAAAAAACAAGCATCCCTGATGAACGGTGAGAGTCCCACTTACCTGCATATATAAGAATAACTATTTAGAATACAGTTAGAAATTGTATGGGTTCAAGGAAACGGCAATAGAAAGTTCTCCTCTAGGGTCTAAATCTCTCCACTAGCAATTGGTTAAGGTTTGCAGTACCTGCCATGAATTCCCTCACACTGAGTAGGCCTTAAGTTCAATTAGACAGATGCTACTTATTCCCCATATAAAAGCGTCAGTATTGTGCATTGGTAATATCCTGGCAACCTGAACTTTGCTGTGGTTCATAGGTTTCATAGCTGGGCACAGAGGCAGCGCCAGTTGACGGTAAGAACATTCCACAAGTTCCCAAATCTTGATGAACCGAATGGCTACTTCGAAAAGGATATTCCATTTCTCTCACAGAGGAGTTCTTGTATAGTTGGTCCAGTCCCAAGTGGTCATCCTTGGACATCTCTACATTGGAGCAACATATACTTCCAAGTGCAATTATCCATGTAGTGTGTCTTGGGAATTTGTGTTCAAATGATTCATTTTAAGAATTGTTTTTTAAATTGTTGAGTTGAGTTTCATTTTAAAAATCATTAAATAAGTTTTGCTTGAGACTTGGGACAGAAGTAACAATTCCTGAATTATGTGTAAGTGTGCATATGCCACTTTCACATGCATTTATGCAGTCAGCATTCTCGGCACTGACTATAAAGTCAGAGCCCTGACCAACTCTGAGGAAGAAATAAAGATGCAATCTATACAAATTGTCTTATCAGATATTCAACTAAGACTTCTTCATGTAAAAACAAGGACATCCATCTTACAAGTATGTGAATTTGCTTTTGTCTTTAATAAATGATAAGCAATATATGTATGCAAAAGAATGTAAAATAAATTTCTGCATGAATTAACAGTGTGAATGTTTACCTCTTTCATAACCTACAATGAACTAGTTTCCAGTGGTAAGATCTGAAAATTGGTGGTGAGAGAAGACCAGATAGGGAGAAATCACAATTGGTTCCCAAGTTAAGACAAGTCTCGATTCACTGAGATGAATGATACCTGCAAAAAAAAATGTTTTTTTTTTTAATTTAAAAGATTTTTTTTTCTTCATTTCACATACCAATTTTGCAGGACCAAGTCACTTCCCAATGTATTGTGACTGAATAATGTTATTTCTCCACAAGGAATGGGTTCCAAAAAACCAGTTTATGAACTAGGGATAAATTCTGGTTTGCCAGTGGCCCCACAGACTGCCAAAGCCACAGAACTGTCACCCAAAGAGGGTCAAGTTTGGTCCTAGGCATGTTCCCCAGCTGTCAATCTGGAGTCAGTGAGTGCCCACAAGCTCAAGTCAGCTGTCTTTATGAGTTTCCCCATCATGATCTTGACCTCTTTGCTCATAATCCCTCCTCCCTCTCTTCAACTGGACTCTGAAAACTTGGCCCAGTGACTAGCCGTGGATCTCTGCAAAAGAATGGTTTTTTAAAAGGTATATAATTTACCTATTTAGTTCATGACATTTAATCATGATCCATGTTTTCCTGCCGCCCATCATGATAGGTAAAGACTCATGAACTTCAAGCCTATACAAGCTCATAAGTGACTCTATTCAGGCTCAGCACAACCTGCCAATTGCTTTTTATAAACTGCCTTCCATTCATCTATTATTGATATTACTGAAAATCTGCAGTTTTGATGCTAAAAACGATGGGCAGGATTATCTTGTTAGTAACAAACTGCTCAGGTGCATACAGTTCCCATTTGAAATTGCACCTAGGTGAGAGGACCCAGACCTGCTGGCTTGTCAGCCTCTCGGAAGTATGGATGTCAAGACGCAAGTCATGATTGCTTTTCACACTTGATTTTTTTTCCTCCTCCTTCACTTTCTCTGATGATATGGATCTTAAAAATATTGCGGATGGTGAAAAAGGAAATAAGGTCCCGTGGAGAAAAGACTAAAAGTTGTCAGCTCTCTTCCCTCAAACAAGAGAGCACAGCAGGGAATTATTCTTTTTCTATATCCTGTAGCTTGCCAGGCAACTGCATTATATTTGATGGATACATTTTGGACTCATTATTTCCTCTTTGGAACACTGGACATTTTACTCATTTTGAAGGACTCACAATGGGCAAAGGTTAGGAAAGAGGAAGAGTATTAGTAGCTGAATGCTCCATTAAGAGCACAGGCAGGTCAGAGGGGCTAAAGACAGAGGGGCCAGCATGCTGAGTCCACTATTCAGGGATATCTGGCCAAACTCAACTATCCAACTGTCATAACTTAGCTTTCACATGAGACTTATTTACACAGAACCGATGATGATTTCTAAACAAAAATGCATATTATTTATCTGCATAAAACAAAATGGCAAATTAAAACAGAAGTCATATAGTTGTGGAAGATAGGATCTATTCCTGGATTGAAACATTTCAACTCTGATACCAATTGTGAAAATGCATGGGATATCCAGAAATACACACACACATACACACACACGCTGAGGTTGGATTTTTGGAAGTTTATTAGAAAGATGAATAGAGGATAGAAAAACAATGAAACTAGGAAATTAAATATGTATTTCTGAGCTCTTTAAACTACAGCAGTGGAAATATAACTTGTTCTTGTTGAATGGATGTTCTGGACATCTAAAGAAAATAAAACCATGTTAATTATGTGATAAAACAGATTAAAAGTCCTGGACTAGTATGGAATTTCCCTCTATGTTGTGAATATGTTTTATTACCATTGATTAATAAAGAAACTACTTTGGCCTATGGCAGGGCAGAATATAGCCAGACTGGAAGAGATATATATATATAGAGAAAGTAGGCAGAGCCAAAGAGATGCCATGTAGCAGCCAAAGGAGACAAACACTAGAACCTTACCAGTAGGCCACAGCCTTGTGGTGATACACGGATTAATAGAAATGGGTTAATTTAAGATGTAAGCTATAGCTAGGAACATGCTTGAGCCACTGGCCAAACATTGCTGTAATTAGTACAGTTTCTGTGTGATTATTCGGTTCTGGGTTGCCAGGAATGAAAGAGTAGTCTCTGTTTACAAAATGGCACCCGTCATCCGGCATGTATCCACATGAGACCTGAAGATTTGGAGTGAGCTACAGATGAGAAAGAATGTGTGAGGTTTGTGTTTCTGTGTCCACACTCCCTCTCTCAATATCATCTTTTCTAGGTCCATTCACCTGTAAATTTCCTAACTTGATTTTTCTTAACAGCTTAACTGTACACCATCACATCATACACATTGTCACCATCCACTCATCTGTGGAAGAACAGTAAGGTGTTTCCACCATCTGACTATTTTAAACAGGACAGCAATGAACCTTGCTGAACGCGTTACCAGTAGAGTCAGATGTTGAGGTCTTTGGGCATATTCCAAGGGGTTTGTTGTAGATTCACCATCCTTATTTACAGAAGGACTGCTCCAGTTTGCCTTCCCACCAACCGTGAGTAAAAGTTCCTCTTTTGCCACAAACTCACCAGTATTGATTGTCAATTGTTCTGTTCATCTTTGCCGTTTTGCTATTTTGACTGGAGAGAAATAGAATCTCAAAGTTGTGTGAATTTGCATTTCCTTAACTTCTAAGGTAAACAGCTTTTAGGTGTTTCTTAGTCATTTTCATTTCTTCTATTGAAAACTCTCTGTTCAGACCCTTAGCCCAGTTTTTGGTTTTTGTTGTTTGTTTGTTTTTGATTATACCTTTTTTTTTTTTCTTGACTTTGTGTTAAGCCTGTGTGAAAGAAGCAGCAAGCAACTTTGAAACTCATGGAATATGGCCTGGCAGTCAGCATAAACTTCCTGGTAAGCCTTGTAGAGGCAGAACCTGAAGGACTGTGTCCTGAGAACCTCATACTGTTATTGAACAAAGCTCTGCTTATTGCTCTCACTATCACTGTGCCCCTGATAACCTATGAGTTGTGTGAAAACTCTATAGGCTTCTATCTCCCACTGGGCAGTGTTACTGATACAATAATAGTAAATGACTTTGTTGCTGGAGCAGATTAATGGCTCATCCACCACCCTTAGAAAGAATTTAGAGATGTAGATTGTTAGTAAAGTTTGGTTAAGATGCTTTCCTTAATAATTTTGATGTATAAAATCTTGGGAAACAATTTAAGTTTCAAAGGAAAAACTTTTAGTGAGGGACTTGTTGAGGTAAAGGAACAAGAAAAAATGTAGCCCGGGTCATTACTAGCTGGCATGCCTTTCCTGCTAAAGATAGGCTGGTGATCTAAGTCAGTGATTAATTCCTTGTACCCACTTTAGCCTTCAGTTTCCTGATATGATTTACTAAAAAAAATGTTGATTAGTGTGTATGTACCCTGAGTATTTAAAGTAGAAATGACTACTTGTGTTTATATATGAAAGTTTAAATCTGTGATTTTCTTAAAACTTTTTATAAGATTACCTTTTGAGATAAATAAAATAATTTATTCTTACTTTATAACCACAGAATGCAACCTACCAGTAAAAGAACTGAGAAAAATGCCTTGCTTGCTTATACTTTGTTAATCTATAACAAGTTGCTTAGATATGAATGTATGTGGGTCCTTGGGAATGATCTGTTTTTCACCTGTAATATGCAAAATTTTTATCATGTAAGGGAAAAAAGAAACATGCTGATTTTTTGCGTGTATTCATTCAACTGAAAAATAGAGTGAAACCACAGTGTAATTTTCATATTGCTTGAAAGATTTTGTTAGGGTACATAAGCTAAAGGGGGAAAAATAAGAGATATACATCATTTCTTCTTCCTGTATATCAGGAAAGATGCAATGGAAAAAATAGATCCTGACATGTTGAAGGTGTGTGTGTGTCTGTGTGTGTGTGTGTGTGTGTGTGTGTGTGTGTTGCCCTGGTTTTCAGCCCTAGAGAATTAAGTTTTGCTCTCTCAGAGAAAAAAGTCAATTAATCCCTGACCTGGAAGCTCCTCTTCAGTTCCTGACCTGCTGCAAGCTGACCTTTCAACAACTTTGTTTCAAGTTCTTTGTGCATTCTGGATCTCAATCCTCTAACAGATGCATGCTTGGTGTGCTGGCTAGTATTATGTCAACTTGACGCACAAACTAGTTATCTGGAAGGAGGGAACCTAAATTGAGAAAATGCCTCCATAAGATCCAGTTGCAAGGCATTTTCTTTCTTTCTTTCTTTCTTTCTTTCTTTCTTTCTTTCTTTCTTTCTTTCCTTTCTTTCCTTTCTTTCTTTCTTTCTTTCTTTCTTCCTCTCTCTCTCTCTCTCTCTCTCTCTCTCTCTCTCTCTCTCTCTCTCTCTCTCTCACTCTTTCTGTTTAGAAATTCTTATATTTGAGTGATAGAAATGAAGAAAATCAGTAATCTGAATATTGGTGAACCTGTCTTTCAATTCACCAATTTATGTGTCAATATGTCAATATGTTCATAAGTGCAGCCTGTTAATTACAAATATCAGGGCACTGGAAAGATGGTCTATATTTTAAAAATAGCAGTTGGCATTACTGTCTCCTAGACTGTCTGTAGCCCCGAGATTTTCAGCATGTTTTACCTATCAATCCTTCCCAACCATATTTCTGGGCACTTGGCAGGCAACACCAAAGACTGGGTGATTTCCCTATCACAAATGTGTATCCCCAGTTCTGGGAGCCTCATTCCGAGGTCAGCTTGGGGTTGGATTCCTCTATGGCACTCCAGCTGTTATCTCTTCACACGGTCTTTCCCATCCTCCTCATAACACATGGAAATGCTTATTTGGTCATGCTGTGAGTACATAAACAAGTTCTCTTACCATCTTCTTATGTTATCTGGGCTTCCCTCTTTTAAACATAATACAGATTGAATCAAGGTTGAGTCTAAGGAACTCATTTTGCTTAATCATGTGTGTAAGGACACTACCTACAGGTAAGAGAATATCCTCAGTATTTTTAGGGGTTTATCATAAATTCTGAGGGTGGTCTTACTGAGACACACTGAAGGGCCCTGGGTTCTATAAGAAAGCAGGCCAAACCAGCCACGAGGAGCAAGCAGAATCCCTCTGCATGAGCTCCTGCCTCCAGGTTCCTACCCTATTTGAGTTTCTGTCCTGACTTCTGTGCTGATGAAGAGCAATATGGTCATGTAAGCTGGATAAAGCCTTTCCTTCCCAGTGTGCTTTTGGGTCTTAGTGCTTTGTCGCAGCAAAAGAAATCCTAAGACAGCTGGCAAAACTTCTCTCCCATCCTGTAGGATTTTCTACACTCAATTGTTTATTTTGCTGCACAGGACCTTTTTAGTCCACTTGTCAATTGTCGGTCTTAATTTTTGGGCAAAACTTTTCAGAAAATCATTTCCTACACCTATATCATGGAGAGTACTGCCTATATATTCTTCTAGCCATTATAGTGTTTCAGGTTTGAAACTGAGATCTTGAATACACTTGGATTTCTGTTCATGATGGTAGATTGGAGTCTCATTTCACATTTCTACTTGTGGACATCCAGTCTTCCCAGCATCGTTTTTTAACTTTTTGGTCCTCTGTCAAGTATTAGATGGCTATAGTAATGAGTACTGATGTTTGGATCTTCTATTTTATTCCATTGGTCTACATGTCTGTTTTTGTTCCCATACCATATTGCTTTTATTACTATAGTTCTATAATCTATCATGAAGTCTGAAAAATAAATACCTCTGGTAATCTTCATTTTGATCAGGATTGCTTTAGCTATCTAGTATCTTTAGGGTGTCAAGACAATTTTGGGATTTTTTTTCCCCTATTTTTCTATTTTGATTGAGATTGCATGGGATCTGCAGACTGTTTTGAGAAGTAAGGTCATGTTTAGAGATTCTACCTCTTCCTGAATACAGATGTCTTTCCATTTTTAATTTCTTTCTCAATCTCTTACTTTAAAGATTAGATGTCTTTACTATAGACGTCTTCTACATCCTTCAGCAGGTTAGATTTATTCCAAGGTATTTCACTGTCTTTGGTTCTATTGTAAATAGGAGTGTGTGAAGTTTGTTTGTTTCTGGTGTACCTGAAGTTGATTTTGTACTCTGTCATTTTGCTGAAATTGACAATGGTTTCTACAAGTTTTCTGGTGAATTTGGGAGGGGGGCGATCTCATGTATTTAATATAATACTATTTTTAAATAGGAGAATTTGACTTCTTTTCCTCTTTGTATCCCTTGATTTAACTTGTTGTACTATTCCAGCTAGTGCTTGCAACACTATATTGAAAGGGATGAATAGTGGAAAGACTTCTCATTGCTGATTCAATGTGTTTGCTTCAAGATTTTTCCCTTTAGGAAAAGTATAGCTGTTAATTTGTTATGTATATATTTTATTATATTGAAGGGAGGTCTCTCCAGTCCTAGTCTTTCTTTCAAGACTTTTATTATGAAAATATGTCATATTATGTCAAAGGTTTTTTTTTCCATCTATTGAGATGATCATGTGCTTTTTGTCCTAAAGTCCATGTATATGGTTTATATTTATTAACTAAAGGTGTGCTGAAGCAACCCTGCATTTCTGTGATACAGACAATTTGGTCATGTTGATTGATGCTATTGATATGTGCCTTTATTTGGTTTGCTAGCTTTTTATTAAGAATTTTTTGCATCTCTGTTCACCAGGGATATTGCTCAGTAGTTTTGGTTCTCATTGTCACTGTGTCTTTTTCTGCCTTTAGTTTTAGAGTAATACAAGCTTCATCGAATGAGTTTGAGAGCGATTATTATGTTTATTTTTTAAAATAATTTAAGAAATAATGGTTGTAGTAAGTTTTTCTTAGAATTCTGATGTAAATCCATCTGAGTCTGAACATTTTTTAAGTCAGACTTTTATTATTGTTTTAATATTCTTCTTTGTTATAGGTTTCTTTGTATTCTTGGTCTCATCTTGATTTAATTTTGATATTTTGGGTATATCAATAAACTTGTCATTTATTTTAGATCTTCCAACTTAATGGAGTACAAGTTTTTAAACTATTCTCTTATAATATTCTGTATTCTTTTTATTTCTATTGTAAGGTCATTTCTGAACCTTTCAATTTTGATCATTTCTTTCTTTTGGTTGTTTGGGCAAAGGGTCTGTCAATCTGAAGTAACTACTTGATTCATTGTGTCTTTGTTGTATTTTCTCTATTTTTATTTCATCAATCTCTGCATTGATATCCATTATAATTTTCTGTCTATTGTGTTTGTATTGGTTTATTCTTGTTTTTCATAATTCTTGAGATTCATCAAAGTAACTTATTTATTTTTTTAATTTTTTTCATATGGCACTTAGGACTCTGTGTTAGGTTGGTTTCTAATATGTCTCAGAGATTTGGTTATGTTTTAATTTTAATTTAGTTGATGGAATATTTTTAATTCTTGCTTAATTACTACTTTGCAACATTCATCATGCAGTAATCTCTTGAATTCACCTTCTTAGTACTGTTTTGTTTGCTGTGGATTTTAAGTCTTACTGCATAACCATCAGATAGGACGAATACATGGATTGTCTTTATCTGTTTGGATTTTTTATGGTCTGTTTTAAGTTCTTCCATGTGCTGCTAAACATAAAGTATCCTCTTTGACATTTGGGTAAAATATCCTGTATATATCTTTTAGGTTCACTTGGTATAAGATACCATGCCATTTAATTCTGAATTTCTATTTCTTTTTGTACAAACAATCTATCTATTTGAGAAAGTGGCGTGTAGAAATCACGTATTCTTACTGTTTTTCTGTTATTCTGTGCTTTTAATTCCATTAGCATTTTTACTTATAAAAATAGGTATATATGAGTCTGGTGCATATATGCTTAATATTGTAATATTTTCTTGATTAATTCATGTCTTGATTAGAATGAGGTGTCTTTCTTTGTCTCTTCTGAATCATTTTAGGCTGAAGTCCACTTTGTCAGATATTAAGATGGCAATACTTGTTTGTTTCCTGATCCCTTTTCCCCATCCTTTCACTTCAAAGAGGGACCTGTCTTTCTTTCTGTCTTTAGGCTGAGTTTCTTGTAGATGACATAAATATGGATTTTATTTCTTAATCCATTCAGCGTGTCTATTTTGATTAGAAGGTGTGTGGGTATCACACTCATTTTGTTCTCATTTTATTTGTGTTCTTAGTTATCTTTTGCATTTTATTAAATTATAGCTTTGTTTATTTTCTTCCTAGTCTCTTGCCTGAGTTTATGCCTCTCTTAATTTTGAAATATTGCTTTCAATACTCTGATTAGGGTTATTTTGTTGGATATAATTTTTTAGCCATTTTTTAATCATAGAAAGTTTTACCTTCTTCAAATATACAAGATAGTATATCAGGGTATAGTAATGTAGACTAGTAGTTTTGGTCTTTTAGAACTTGAAATGTATTACTCCAAGCTTCTGAATTTTAGTTTCCATTGAAAAAATTCAGATGGTATTCTGATGAGCATTTCTTCATACATAACTTGTATTTTTTTCTCCTGCAGGTTTCAATTTTCTCTTTGTTCAGCATATTTAGTCTTTAGCTATTATGAGCTTTAGGATGTTTCTTTTCTGGTCATGTATAGTTGGGATACTCTGTGATTCTTACATCTATGTGGTTATGCGTTTCCTTCATTCGGGAAAGTTTAATTCTCTGATTTTGTGAAAGATCTGCTCTGTGCCACTGACCTGGGATCCTTCTGTTTGAATCACTCTATGTGTAAGACTTTCCCTGAGTCTTCTAATTAGGGTATTAACATTTTAAATCTCATGTACACTTTATCTTGTGTTCTTCTCAATGTCCCTTCTTGATTTAATTCAATTTACAAACCCTGAGTTATATCATTTCTTTTAATCATTTATTTTTATTTTCTTGCACATTCCTCATCATGTATTATTATCTTGTTGATTGTTCCATTGGAGTTCAGTAAAATATCTGTCCTGTTGTATCTTCCTTAAGTTCCTTGAATTCTTTAATTAAATTTATTTTTTCTTAAATTCTCTGTCTGGGTTCGATCTAGGTAGTTCTTGTTAAAACACACCTCCATAGGACAGCGGTTGCTGGTAGATATACTATCTTGGCCATCTTTGTCTTATTTTGAAATTTTACATGGCATGTGGACTTGCTTCTTTGGTTGTGAATCTGATGTAATAATGAACCAGTGCAGTCACTGCATGACTTGTGCTATGGCAAATAAAACTGGCAGATGAGGTGCTTAACAGGCATTGATGTCTCCTAAAACTTCAGATCTGGAGCTAGCCTGTGGGTTTGCATGTGGGTGGCATGTTGGGGGAAGGAAGAGGAAGAAAAGAAGTGATCAAGGTGAGATGGCTTCCAAGCAAAAAGGACTGCAGGCCACAGGGACAATGTATAATTCTTATGGATATGTCTTCTGTCATTCACTGTTCTGAAACTGTTTCTTTCAAAAGTCTTATAATCTTGAGGAACACATTATTAAACTGTCAGATATATTGCCTTCATGTAGTATTTTAACCATAAACTATATTGTGTTTTTTATTGCAAACTTCTAATATACTTTCTGGTTTCTATAGGTAAGTTTATATTCTTTAAATTCTATAAAAAATAATTCAAACTTTATTATTTTACAGCTTGAATGCTTCAGGATAAAGTGTCACAGTATCTAGCTAGAGTCACACCCTGAAAATTATCAGTTACTACCTGTGCTGACTCTCAGAATATTCTACTAATAGTTTCCTGGGTTTTCACCCTTTTCATGACTTTGGAAAATTGAAGATTTCTGCAGAGAGAATGTTTGCTCTTTTTTCTGAGGTTCATTCTGTCTGCCTTCCTGTAAATGTCATGTTTCTTGCATAGGATTTGTATCTGGCTGCTTGTGGAAATTCTGTGACTGATAGGAAGCTAACCAGTGTCAACCACTAGAACTAATCCATCACATACAGTTGTCATAGCACAAAGAATGTCAATTATCCCTCACACAGTAACTTAGATGGCAAAATCGATCCATGAAGGTGCAGCAAATTATCTTCTAAATATAGAATGTAGAGCTAGAGACTGAGGTATTCTCTAAAGTTCTTGCCCTAAGGAAAAACCAAATGACAGGTCTGTTAGACAACACATCAGATACAAAAATTTGAGGACCTAAAGCCAGGAGGAAAGGGACAAGCAAATCCCAATGTATCTCACACAGAAGTGTTGCAAGGAGGGGCTGCTTGTTCATCCCAGCTGCCTGGCTAGCTTAGTCCCGGAATAACCACACAGAAATTGTATTCATTAAAACACATCTTGGCACAATAGCTCTAGTTTCTTATGGCTCACTTTTACATCTTAATTTAACCTATTTCTTTTACTCTGTATATTGCCACGTGGCAATGGCTTACTGGGAAAGTTTCTAACTGTTGTCCATCTCAAGTGGAGGATCCATGGCTTCTCTCCCTGACTCTGCTTTCTTCCTCCCAGAAATCATTTCTGACTTCTCTTCCTACCTAAGTTCTGTTCTATCATGCCCAAAGCAGTTCCTTTATTAACCACTGAAAGCAACACAAAGACAGAAGGATCTCCTATACCACAGAAGAATTCAAATACAAGTTAAAAGTGAAGAAAAGCAACAGCTCTCATTTGTGACACTACTTCTAATTGTTTGACTACTTAAAGAACTCTTACCTGAGATTTCCAATTAAGAAAGAGAAAAGAATGGTATCTATCTAATGGAGCTATTTGAATCCTGAGTTAAGTTAGTTTCTTCCTCTCTGTTGGTATTTCAACAGAATTGTGAAAACCATAAAGTATACCATTTAGTCATAAGGTTGATGTTCTAGCTTAGTATAGAAGATGATATTCTATTGACCACAAAACAGCAGAAATTTGTGATTTCCTTTTATGTATTTTTATTCAGACAGAGTAAAACAAGCATGGGAATATCATCTTATGTTCAAATGTTTAATAAACATGTAGTACAGATACTGTGCAGAGAAATAGTACATTGGAATGAACAACCTTGAAATGATCATTGTCTTCAATGGATCTTAAACACTAGCAAAGCAATAAAACTAATTACTAAAGAAAAATAAATATCTTCCATGGAATTTATTTCTCGTTGTATTGCCAGTTTTGTTACATTGTAGTTCTATTTTGTTAATATGGCTAATAAAGAATATTTGAGATAAAAGGGTATGTTCTGTTGAACTGTGATCACACTCGAGCATGTCACAATTCTTTTGCAATGTCAAATAGCAAAATTAAAGAGTAACACAATTGAATAAAACCTTTCTTGGAGCAAAGAGGACCAAAATGTTTCGTTATTGCTTTAGAACTAAATGCAAACTTGTGTTTAATTCTATTAAAGGCTTAATGATCTCAGCAGGAACTTTGACAGTTCAAAGTGAGATCCAAAGAGATGCATTGTGGGTTATCAAATTCTATAAATTAGATATTCAATGAATGTGTACAGTTGAAACCCTAGAAATTATATTCCAAATGTATTTGAATCTTTTATTGTGACAGAAAAATTCAGTTTCAATTAATTAAAGTTATTTTTGTAATTTTATGTTACTAATCTTACAGTGCCTTTCAAGAAATAAGCCAATTCATTTCTAAGAAGTGAATAGCATTGCTGAACAATTGTGTGCACATAACCAGACTTTAAGATGAACAAAATAAGAAATACTGAATTCTTATTAAACATGTTAAGAGATACTGAATTCTAACTTACTAAACACATTTTCTTTCTTAATCTGCATGTAAATAATCAAAAGAAATGACAGATTGATATCTGTGGAGGAAAGGAACAAGATGACTGTTGATTGGCTCCTCTACAACAACAATTCAAAAGTCACTCAAAAGTCCATAACATTGTCAATTTATATGACAAAGAATGGGTGTGGATGGACAAGTAGTCCTTGAGTGTCCTCAGAAGTGATTGTCCATACAACTTCTACAGAACAGCAAAAGATCTGTACCTAAGGAAACAGGATATTCTTGTATATTAATCTTTCATTTTATATTAATGCTTAGGACCTAAGTTTAATGAATAAATAGGATCTTATAGTTTCCAAATGACCATTTACAAAATGGATATGCAACCCCTTGACTCTGCTAGCAAGCCCTTGTTATGAGAAATTTTAAAAGTGCCTCCATGAAATTTTCTTACCCATTATACTCTTTTAGGGAGAAGCAAAGAATTACAGAAGTTACATGCTTGACCTTGGTATTTTGAACAGTGCCAAGAGCAATATTCTCTTAAATTTTCTCCTCCTAATTAGTACAAGCTGTCTCTTGCTTTTTATCTCTCCACATTTAAGTGGAAATATGAGGCAAAAGAAGACAAATTGTTCTTTGCTCCTTTGCTAACTGCCACCAAGACAAATGATACTCCTGTAGGTTATGGGAGTACTTCAAGGAGCTAAAAGCCCTTTATTACTTTCTGCTAGTGCCATGTGTAATAAAGCAATGAAGAATGAGCAGTATAGCACATCACTTAGATAATGAGCCACCTACTGAACTTGAAACATTGTATGTTTCTTAGACAACCATTTGACTCTTCACTCCTTTAATAACATATATTTGGAGAACAAAGAGATTACAAAGGAATGTGAAGATAGGACACTTTGACCATTGATGAATGTGTACTTGCCTACACAACTGATAAGGGAAGATGCCCAAAAATGCTTCTAATGAGGACAGAAGGAAGTGCCACCCTTCAGGAAATGTTTAAAAGTAAGTGTTATACATTATTACTTTATTTATACTATATATTCCTTTATTGTTAATTGTTGCTTAAAATATTTATTCAAGAATATAGATATACAAATATAGTCAAAATACTACAACTGGAGGTAGTGGCTAAGGGATATTATTCTTGTAACAATGACTTCTTTTTTCTTTCAATAGATAGCCTATGATACATTATGGACTCTTATGCATTCTGGATGATAACAATATATATGCTTCTATTTATCTGTGAAAATAGTTCCTTATACTTAAATTAAAAAAGAATGAAGACAACCAACATGACATATCGAAAAATGGCCCACATTTCCCCCAGGTCAACATTAAATATATTCTAAAATGTGTGATGATACATTTTCATTGCCAGTGTTAAAAAACATTGACTTCAACAAACAATAAGTAGACCTTTGGGTTTGTTTTTTTTTTTTTTTCAAGACAGGATTATTCTGTAGCTTTGATGCCTGTCCTGAAACTTGCTCTGTAGACCAAGCCGACATTGAACTCACAGAGATCCACCAAGTTCTTCCAAGTTCTGGGATTAAAGGCATGCAACACCACCACCTGACATAAATAGACTTGAATGAGATTTTTCTTTAGGATAATAAATCTGAGTCAAACAGAACTGAGTCCCTCAGTCCAGCATATACTCATTTTGTGTGAATTTATCATAATGTTCTAACCTAGGCTAGAAAAAAAAATGGATGAAAAAGGTAGTGAGACTAAATTCAAAATTATCAGTTTGATAATAACAAGAAACTGTACTGTGTCTAAAGGAAAACAAAAAAAGAACCTCCAGAAGAAAGCATTGCCAGATGAACATCCTATTTTAAAAGCATTACCCCACGTTTGCTAGAGGAAAAGAAGCCATGGTCTCACCCAGGTCCTGAACTGAGAGGTCCTGTGAGACCCTACATTGTCTTAGATACATGTAGATAGTTTGTTTGGCACTAGAAATTATTTTGTGCAATAGTTTCTCTGTTTTTCATGAAATAGAAAAATCTTAACTTACTAGCATCACAGAGAAGAGAAATACACAGGTAGATGTTTGAGGAGTGAGACAGTATAAAACTTCACGTGGGAGAATGAGAGAACATTCCTGATAGACTAGAATAAGGTCAAGAGAACCAAGTGGCAACTTGGACTATATTCGCTTATTCAGAAACAAATAAAATATTGGTACACCATTTTTAGCAGACATGTGTGTGCAACGAAAGCTGAGAGTAAGTAAGATCGAATTGGGGGTTGCCTGCCATAGAAGATTCAGTAGCAAGAACCAAAGAAAGTGAAAGCAAGGTGAACTGTAGAATATAAATTCAAAGGGAGCTATGAAATCTTGCTTTTCAGATGTTATTGGATCATGCAGTGGCTGTGACTGCATGCCCAAGACTTGTATAAATGTCAAGTCAACCGAAGTTCCAGGTTGGACAGAGGAGGAGAACACAAAGCCCTTACCCCTAGCTGAGAAGCTATTGGAAATCAATGACTGCTGGAGACAGGTGAGTCCACTTTCTTCTCATAAGGCCAATGATAGGCTACGTATACTCCAGTGGATGCTCCAAATCCACACATAGTCAAGCACCAGTAAATGGGCTCAGTGGACTTAGCAAATGAGTATATAAAGGTGGGAAGGAGAAGCAGTGGGGAAATTACTGGAGGAGTCAGAGGAGAGAAGCGGGGATGGGTTTGATCAAAATGTATCATATGCATGTCTGATTTTTCAAACAAAATGTTCACAAGAATCAAGGTGATCAAAGGAGGGTCACAGAAGAATTGTGGAAGTGCTGAGGCCATTCCATGGGTAAAAGTATTTACCATGCAAGCCTGGTAGCCGAAGTTTATTCTCTGGAACCCAGGTGGAATGAGAAAACCAGCTTCCCAAAGTTGTTCCACATGCTCCTACATTCCAATATAATATAAACAGAAACTATTCAAACGGGGCAAAATGAGGACATGGGAGCAAAGGAGTCTTGGTGTTGGTTAGATGACTGCAACAAGCTGCAGTCCAGAGTAACTGGTATATAAACTTCAGCAAGAATTCAAAATCTTGATAGTAGGAAGCAAGGTCTTAAAGAGGCATAAATTATCAGAAAAGACACTTGTCCTAAGTACAAAGAATGTGGGTGACATAAAAAAGAAAAACATCATCCTTTGAGAAGATAATTAGAAAGTTTCTTCAAGAGAGCTATGCTGTAATTAGGAAGAGAAGATGAGAAGAACCTTATGCAAAGGGCTTGGAATATAAAGATTTTTTTTCTGAGGACAGAAAGAATAAATATACTTAAAAAGATTACAAAAGAAACCATCAAGAGTTGAAGAAGTATGGAAAACCTAGGCCAATGATGGGATATTGTAAATCATTTGATCATGTAAGATCACAATGACTACTGTGACTGGCAGACATGCATTGTGGAGTTAATGTAGACCAAGTCTATGGTGGTCAGAGCATCTGTGGTGTTTTCTGAGGAAGAAACACTGAGAGAGTACAGATACTTCTGGGATTACATCAGTGACATGTTGAGGTCTATGGAAAACAACAAGAAAGTACAGAGATCTTTTAAATGCTCCCCATGTGTCTCTTCACTGGAGCAGTGAGAAGACAGTCATCACTTCTAAGAGCTCTTGCAACTGTGTTGGAACTTTATGGAGGAAATTGCACTTTGAAAATGTAAACATCTAAGACTAGCTAATATGAACCTATAGAGCATTCATATCTCAAAACTAAATGCTGTTATATCTATTATTTCCCAAGAGGCTGGAAGATAGCTCAGTGGGTGAATTTTGGATCCCCGGTGTCCATGGAAATGTATGGCATGACAGCATTCATTTTTAAGATAAGCAATGATGATGGGGACAGAAGTAGAGACAGATGACTTCCTGGAGTTCACCAGGTCATCTAGAAAAGCTAAATCTATGAGTGTCAATAGATTCATTGAGAAATTTTATCTAAAAAAATATTTAGTGAGTGATAAGTCTCCACTAACATACACCCACACCCCCACCCCAACCCACCCCTACCCCACCCCAAATATATATATATATCTCACATACACAAAAAGGCAAAAACATATGCATAAATAACATACTCACACTAAGACAAGCAATAAAAAAGAATTCTTTTCCACTGACCTCTTTTCTTCTGCCATTTGTCATTGTATGTACAGTATGGAGTCACTGAAATAAAGGAAATAGGAAGCTTGGGCCTTGGAAATAAGTTTTAGAATCAATATAAGGAAGAAAAGAAAAGACCTTAAGCAATATGTTGGGGCCAAAGTAAAATAAATGAACCAAAAAGCTAATAGAACTGAGAAATGAGAGGAACACACAATGCTAAGTCAGCAGCACCTAAGACGGGTATCTTCGTTTCTGCTAGGAAACAAGCAGAAAAGTTAAAAATTGGCATTTCTAAGTGCTTTGGGGAGTCCTGAGTTAGATACTTTAACTACTGTTCCCTGTTCACACTGGGATACAGAAAAAGCTACTGCAAGCAATGATCACTGGTGGCTTGATTCTGAATCTTTGAGAGCCGGTGACAACACGAGAAAACTACAAGTAGCAGAGGCCTCAGGAATGCAGCTTGATGGCCACTCCATATAAAATCCCTAAAAGCCGAGCATGTGCCCTGAAGCTTAGCCTGCACTGGCTTTCTCCTTCTGTTTTGTTTACCATGACCAGCATGTACTTTAAAACATTCTTCGGCTCAAACATTCTGACAAGCATGAAACCTCAACACACACACACACACATACACACACACACACACACACACACACACCTAACCCGTTTATTGTCAAATGTCTATGCAATTCTAAGTTTTATCATGAAGACAGAAGGCCCAGGGTGTCGTCAAGTGGATCTCCTAGATGTGTTGAGTTCACCAAGTATACATTTAATCCTCACTAAAGTTTCAATGGTTGAATGTGGTCTTCAAAATCAATGGAGAGCTTGGAGACAACTGTCCTCACTTTCCTTCTATGAAGGCATTGGTTGGGTAACTAAGTTCACTTGATTTACTGTATACTGTAGATAACCAGCACGTATCAAGTGCTCATTAATCATAGATGGAGAGCAAGCCCAGATAGGACTCATGGAAAGACGGTGATTATTTCACACTTTTAACTTTGCCACTTCCTGGAGTGCTTACAACACTAGACCAGCCAAGCATTCAAGCATATGTCCAATTTCTATTTTCTCCAGAAATACATATTTAGTTACGGTCATTTTTAAAAAGTTCCCTTTGCCACAGCATGCATTGTTGTACGGTGCTACTAATATTTCTATTTCTCTACTCTTTAGTTTACCCTTCCACTAAAACATCTCAGCACCATAGACATTTTATTGTAGTTTCATTTGTTTTCATATATGTATGCTAAATATGTCACACTGAATGACCAGTTGCTTATACAAATTTCCAAAGACAAGTCAGTTTGCCAATATTGGAAATATCCTGTAAGCTGTTATTCTGGAAGTATGATACTGTTGTTTTATTAATAGCCAACAAAGGAAAACAAATATGACTATTATGATTGATTTACTATGTTTTTTGAAATGATATGCTAAATATTTTATTTGGTAAAATATCTTTTAGATGAGAATTACTATTTCAGACATCAAGGTAGCTAACCAATTGGTTCCTTAATGTTGTTTTTTCAAAAATTATATACTTCAACTGAACATTTTAAAATTCTCTCAAAGTCTGTCCAAACTCATCCTATTAAACTAAATCCTCTAACGCTCACTTTGTGTGCTGCCAAATTACTATCATGAAATGGGGCTTCCATAGTGTTGGGTCATGAATTATCTTCCTTTCACGAGGAGTTAGGAGAGTTCTGTATATAAATATTTCATAAGCATTCCCTAGAAATTTCCTTGCCTTCCAAACAATAATGAATTTCTATTTTGATTCAACATTATTCTACCTAGGTCTTGTATAACATAAAACAACCAAATAATTAATAGCTTCCAACTCACTTATAAAATTCAATTTTGTGTTCAACTACAAGGTATTTTTTCCTTTAAATAACACAAGAATAATAGTATGACACATTTTGCTAATAAAACAAATGAATTTAAGTGCCTCATCCTCTCCATTACTTCATCTAATTATTAAAGCAAAAATAACAAAACGTATGTTAATAGAACTCACTAAGCCAAAAGGTTTTCACATTACAGAGGCATGAAGTCCAGATCATAAGATTTAAATGGTTAAAAACCTAAAACAAATCTATTAGCCTGTTATAATTGGGTCTCTATAATCAATAAAGAGAACCATGAACCAGACTAAGGATATCCAGACTCTAGTCAATGTCCTGATACTCACTTGTTCAAAGAATTGAGAAGTATATTTACATAAATCCCATTCACCTTAATGATAACATGGCATAATTACTGGAAGTATTTTTTATGTAGATACATGAAAAAAACTATTAATAAATAATACATTGTTTAATAAATAAATAAATAAATAAGATAAACATGGAAAGAAATAAGTATATCTATGTATATAAGTCAAATGATAGACCCCAGAAAGGGAGCTGTTATTATATATTTTATATTTCTATGGTATTTACTACTGTAATAAATGATCATTGATTTACGGGTAAATTTACCATATTGTTATTAAGTAGAGAGGAAAAAGACTGTATTATCCAATCAGTATTACCCAAAGCTTTTTTGCTTTGATTTTCCCAGCCTCTTCACCTGCTCTCTTCTGTTAGTCCCGCCAAAATTAAGAGGTCTTAAAACTGGAGACAAGTGATCAATATGAAGTCTGATACTTCAAAATTTGCAGATGAGAATAGAATTTAATATGTGCATGTCACTTGCACAAATCAAGGTGTAACATAATGTTCACTATACCATCCTTTTGTTAACATCATAACTTTCTAATTTTTTAATTGTTTCTGAAAATAGATTATTTTTATACAATGTAAGGTAAGGGATGGTCAGGATTAAACTGGAGCATTTAAAAACAAACAGAACATACACTGCTACTGTCAAAGTCAAACCTTGAAATCAGTAGTATATGGTTTGTTGCCCAAAGCACCAACAAAATGCCACAAATTTAGTTCCATAAACCTCAGATACACATTTTTTTCTCAATTCTGGGTGCCAGGTGTGTGAAACTGAACGGTTAGCAGGGCCATGGTCCTTCTGAAGACTAAAGGTGAGACTTCCCTTCCTTGCATAACATTTATCTCTTTCTCCCTTTTCACACGCCCTTCCCTGTACTTCATTTTGTCTTATAACTCAAACTTGCACTTTATTCAACATTCTTTTGTTGTTGTTGTTTGGTTTTTTATTTTTGTTTTTGTTTTTGAGACAAGGTTTCTCTATGTAACAGCTCTGTTTTCGAACTGGCTCTGTAGACCAGGCTGGTCTTGAACTCACAGAGATACACATGCCTCTGCCTCTCGAGTGCTGGGATTATTGGTGAGCGATACCAGTGGCCGTCATATGTTTGGTCAGGGATCTGCAAACAACAGACAAGGGTTCCCTCTACCTTTCTTTGATAACCCATCTCTTCCCTGGTGTCTGCTGTGTAAGTCACTCAAAGACCTCATTCTGCAAGACCGTTTTCTACCACCTGTTAGGCTTCATCTTTGTCCCAACAATGAATTTGTTAACTTCAGTGCCTTTTGAAAACTGCTTATGCTGATAACCAAACAGATTAGTAAATGCATGTTTCTTTCTTTTTAAGTTTACATCTTTCATGTCTTACCATAAGCAACAAGGAGGAATCTTGAGTGTCATCTCTGCCTCCTGAGACTTCATATTAGTGCATCTGCATTTCTCTTCTTGCAAGGGTACTGGTCATTGGTTTCAAGACCCACTTCAAATTCAGAATTATCACATTTCATAACCTTTATTAATATCTGTGAAAACCCACTTTTGAAAACAAGGTTAAGTTTTCAGGAGTGGGGTTAAAATAAAGTTTGTCTTTTAGTGAGCACTATTAAGTCTATTACAGATGGAAAGATGAGATGGTCACCATTATGCACAAGGCTTTCTAACTTATTTCAGAAACTTGCAAAATCTTGTCCCATCAGGATTTGCTGTGGAACATTAAGGGAGATGCCCTTAACTACAAAGTTTACCTGATTTTCTTCACAAAGAATTTTAATCATACAAATGTGTGAAGCCAGATTCTAGATGTACGAGCATGAATGAGGGGAACAGGGTCTAGTGTCTGCAACCCACCCAATCCAGAGAGAACGCAGCACACCATAAATGCCTATAGTGTCTGCTCATATCGTCTCATCCCCAGGTCCCAGGAGAGTAAAATTCAATTGCATTTTGTTTGTGAATCCAAGCAGAGAAAAATCACTATTATTGAAGAGGATAACTGTAAACGAGAAGTTACAGAACACTGGAAAATTTTCTCTGCTTCCATTTGTCATAAAAATGGTTTTCAGTGAAGGAAGCATTGCTCTCATAATGAAACCAAAAATTCCTAATAATGATCAAGTGTGTCTCATAGTTGCGTAACATTTTGATTTTCCAATTAGGAAGGGAGGAGTGTGTATTTGAGCAAATAAAAAATAATAGCATTTACATCAGAAATATCATTAATAGTTTAAATTATTACCATAATTTGAAGAGGCCACACATTTTTTTTTATTTTGTCAAGTTAATTGAAATCATCTGGAGATAAATTGACAAAGCACATATGCTAGTAAAACCTTACCGTCTTAAAGACATACAAACATGAGTAAAGTAGGCATCAGGCAGATTCTAGGGTCCTTAGAAAGGAAGTAGTTATTTTATTCATCATGAGGTTGTGCTGGCTTAAAGAAAGTGCCCCCCCACAAGGAGAAGCACTATTATCAGGTATGGCCTTATTGGAGGAAGTATGTCACTGTGGGAGTGGGCTTTGAGGTCTCTTTTTTCTCTGATGTCTCTTCACAGCAATAAAAACCCTAAGACGAAGTCATAGATTACTTCTCTTTAAAGTTGAAGAACATCTTTTTCTGAGTTTTTAGAAATGGTGTTCGCTTACTAGTGGAAGACAGTACTCGTTCCTCTTCTCATCCCCAGCATCGCCCGCAGGACTGTTATCTTTGTCCTCCCCGTGGCAAAATGCAAATATCTGCCCTGACTTATTTCTTTGGAGGAATAGCAGAGTTGTTTACTGTTTACATAAATATCCTTTTCTGAAATCCATTTAAAAAGGCACATACAATAAAAGAAAAAAAAAAACAGTTTGAATTTGAACTGTAAAGTCAGTACAGGATTCCCCCCACTTTAAAAAAAATGTCCCTGAGTTCAGTAAGTTTCATTTTCTGCCCTCAGTTGCCCACCTTAGAAGCCTAGGGATGGTCATGATTTAACTCTTCTATGTGACTGTGTCACTCATGCTCCTATGGTAACCACATAAGCAGGCATAATTCTCAGGAGACCTCTCCAAATCTGTTATCCCACCCATGAGAGTACTTTTACTAAACTCTCACTATCTAAGCTGCATAAAACCACCTAATTAACCCTCTTCCAATCCTAGGCAGAGAACCAAGAGCTGGACAGGGCCTGATGGCAGATCACACAAACACAGCAACATGTAGTAACTAATATTGTGATCACAAGTGTTCAATCAAATGTAATTTCTCATATTTATATGCATATTTGGCCTTCTTTTTTCTCTCCGACTCATAAAAACATAATGAGAAATATCTGCCCCTGATTTCCACACTATTTTATTCATTCTAAAAAGTTGAAAATATAGATTGGCAAGGCTGCTCCCTAACAGAAGCAAAGTTAGGTCGCATCTACCATAGCAGAAATTCTGGCACCTTGGAAAGCAAGTGAGCACAAAGAGGAAGAGAATGATGTCATCCTTGAGCCCATTAGAGAGCCAGTTTTCTTTCAATCCAGCAGCTAGATCACCTAAAGGCTAATATCTCTCTCAGTCACAAAATAGAGGCAGAAAGGAAAGGCATGATCTGGCAGCAAGAGATTTCAGCAGGCATTTCTACAGTGTACAGACACTTCCTTCATCTCCAGCATGCCTTCTCATCAGAGAATAACCAACAAGTTTAAACACTCTATGAAGGCTGTGATCTGTAAACCTCATAACTGGAACATGTAGTGATGTGCTTTAGTATATAAGGAGCTGAACTGTCAATACTTAGAAAAATATAGATGAAGAAAGTTGGGATTTAATTAAATAAAAGGTCATGGATATGGGGAACACACATCTTAGTTCCTATCTATACAATAGTATAGTATTTTTATAAAGAAATTAAATACCAATTATATTACTGTATATACAGGGAGTTTCAGTGGTTAAGTCTATGAATTAATTTAAGTGCTTTGAGGATTATATATGAAAAAGTAGACCTAGAATAAAGCCTTTATGGATTGCTCTTGAGAGATAACGCTTCCTTCCAGAGCAGACTCTGTTAGAGCTGCTTCTACATCCCCACTCTTGTCTGGCTGTTTACTGTCTCCCTTTAAAAATGTCGCAGTTAGGGTCCACATTCCATCCTAGAGGTAAGCATAAACATAGTCAAGATACTTGGATTTTTTTTCTTATAGGTTTGGATTTTTAAGCTTGTAGAATTTCAGTTTTGATATATTCTAGAATTCTAAATTTTAGGTAATTTCTATAACACTTCCTGCCATCAAATCAGTTTGACTGTCATCCACTCTGGTACTCTCTGATATTGAATGCCCTTCTTCAGTACAGTTCTAAATTGCAGTGTACCCTTAAGAAGCAGTCAATTTTAAGGCAAAGGAAAGGAGAACCAGCGATGGCTGGCAACAGCGCCTAGACGATGGACCTTAGCAGTGTTTGTATTAGTCAGCCTGGTCTCATAACAGCAGAAGTGTCTTAGACAATATGAATCTATTTTATCACATTTTTGGAGAGTACTAACTGAACACCAAGGTGTCATTAGCTTTGGACTCTTCTGGGTCATAACCCTTTGTCTAATAGAGGGCCATGGTACTGTAGGGCATGAACCGGAGTGGAGTCGCTGACTATGAAGCATGTTCACTATTGTGCATCACTTACCAATTTGTAACTTCTACCTCTTAGAAAAGTCAGGGGCGGTTGACCTCCCACAGAAAGTGTTAAGGGAAGTCACTTTATCACTCAGATAGGCATCGAGAGATGAGAGATGCCTAGAATCATGGCAAGCTCATCTCTCAAAGCCAGGAAAGCTGACTGTGGCAATGGGAGCCTAATCAGCACATGCTCTTTATACTGCAGCCAAGGAAACACAGCCGTGCCTTATCTGAACTTTTATATACCTGGTGTCACAGGGATGTCTCAGAGACACCGAAGCCTTTCCAGGAGGGATGAAAGTGAACCCAGGTTATTCCAGAGAGCTCCTCATCATCAAATGTCCAGGCGCTTCAGGCACTCTCTCCAGTTAATACTGGGAGATAGGAGCAGGAAAAGCAAGAGCCAGCAGAATCAGCCAGACCTGCCCTACACTGGCTCTCGACAGGCAGCCCATCCACTTACACAGCATGCCTTGGAGCACAGTTTTAGTCCTACCAATGGGACTTGGTGTGCTTTTGACTTTTTGACTTTCCATTTATAGTAATTTGAATGAGACTGGCCCCCATAGGCCAATATGGAACTGCACTATTAGGAGGTATGGCCAAGGAAGTCTGTCACTAAGGGTGCACTTTAAGTTGGAGAAGCTCAAGTCATCCAATGGTTCTCCATCACCCTTCTTCCTATGCATCTAAATGTAGAAGTCTCAGCTACCTCTCCAACACCATGTCTGTCTGCATGCCATCATGCTTCTTGTCATGATGATAATGGACTAAGTCTCTGAATTGTACGTCAGACCAAAGAAAACATTTGCCTTTATAAGAGTTGTAGTGGTCATGGTGTCTCTTCACAGCAACAGATCCCTAACTAGGACACTGTTCTTGAATTACCACTTCCTTGTTTTCAGACAATTTGGAAAACTCTTATTTCTCATGCCTAGAAATTAGCACTTAAGTGTAATCTCTAACTATGATGCCAAGTGGAGACATTTTGAACAAGGTATGGAATAAATTTTCAGTAACACTTTTCCTTCAAAGCAAAAAGTAAAACTTTTCCTTCAAAGTTCTCAATCTGTGGGTCACAACTTCCTTGGGGGTCAAATGACCCTTTCACAGGGGGTCACCTAAGACCATTGGAAAACAGATATTTAGACTATGGTTCATGACAGTAGCTAAATTACAGTTATGAAGCAACAATAAAATCATTTTATGCTTGGGGTCACCACAACAGGAGGAACTGTATTAAAGGGTCACAGCGTTAGGAAGGTTGAGAACACTGATCTAAAATATGTTAATAGGGTAAGTGTGAGTCATTCAATAGCTACAGAGGAAAAGTTGGAAACCAATAACTCAACTCTACTTATTATGATGCAAATTAGGAAGATTTTATTCAGTGACAATCCACAGTGTTTTACTTGATCATTAATGAGATTCCTCACCCTCTTTTCTACATCTTCTAAGAGATTGTTTGAACTTTCTTTTATTAAAGACTTCTATCCTTTAATTTAATTTTCTATTTCATTCCCAAGGGGGCTACTGCATTTCTCATTTATATATGTGTTACTGAATATATTATTTTTGCTTGCAACTTTTTAATTATTATATGACTTATCAGTAGCACTTTTGCATTCTTGCCTGTGTTACCAGCTCTCTACCACTACTGAGGTACAGTACGACAGCCTTGAGTCAATCGGCTAGGCGCTCATGGGATCCAGCTGAATTTCCTAGCAGCCCTCGGAGATAAACAACACAGTGATCTGAGAGAAGAATTTTCTGTGTCTTGGTTTCATTTGGGTTTTTTAATCAGATTTTCCTTCTCTAACCTTATGACAGAACGAAAATTTTGAATTCTGATTTTCCTAGAGGTTGGTAATTAATTAAACCAAAAGAACTATCAAGAAATATAGACTCTAGTCACGATGTCATTAACACAAAGCCAGGGTTCCTCCACTTCCAAGATTTGCCTGCTCATTTATTCCTCATCTGTCTGATCCAGTATATGACTCAGTTTCCCTTCTCCTATCTCTAATTCATCATCATACAAAATAGTGCCTCTTACACACTGGAACACTTGGCTCTGCTCTTAAACTCTCTTATCCTGTTACAGTTATATAATCACTACCTGTTCACAGTCACCAAGAAAATAAAACTCAGCGTTGTTGGCATCATGGGTATCCAAATTAACCATAAGTAAAGTTCATAGCCAATCAGTCTACATAATTTGTACATGGCTACAGCAGGTATCTAATCATGAGGATTATATGACACAACTACTTAAAAACTTTTTAATGTTTCTCTCTAATGGAAAATAAGGACTTCGAAAACCACAAGAAATTCCTCAAATATGTAAATTCTTGATGTCATCTTCAAGACCAACCCACCCCTAAATAACTGTAACCCAGGTTAATGGTAAATGTGTGTATGTTTATGCATGAGTATGTGCATATCTACCTTTGACCTGCTACTGCAGTTTATTATTAACTGAGTTCCATGCCCCATTTGTCCAGTGAATTCTGTCTTTATGTTCATAGAATTGACAGACCTAGCCACTGCTGTGACTCAAGAGTAATCAGTCTCTTTTGATTAGAATTGCAATGTGTGGATGGATGTTCCTCGAGGGCACATTTCTAAGAATATTCACATGAACTTAGAACAGTTGTGGCCGGTGTGTTCCAGTAATGCAACAAGCACATAAGCAGAACAGATGGGCTGTTTCAAAACTAGTGAGTGAAGAATTTTGATTACTGAAAAAATAATATATTTCTCAGGAACATTTTACAATGTGGATTGAAATCAATAAGAATATGATTAATGTGCCATTTTGAATATGGTTAACCAATTTTTGCACAAATTTTAAAATATCATGATTATATTCAGCTACCAAATTACCACAAATACTTTGATGATACATTCCTTGATGAATACACTCCCAAATCAGAAATAAATAGCAACCTTGAGCCGATGAACTCCACACTATTATTAGCAACTGTTTCAGGCCTTCTCAACTGACGCCCACCAATTTATAGTAAAAACATATTTTATGCAGCATTTTCTGTAGTCTTTGGGGTTAGGAGCTCTATATTTCACATCCTTATAGCCTTGTTCAGGTAACACCTAATGGTTTCTTTGAAATAATCTTTATTAGATAAATATACAAAAACCTATGGTTCAAATATTATAAACCTTAAACTTAGAGTGTTGTCATACCACTTAAAATATAATGACCAATATGGTATTTCGTTTATTTATTTTTGACTATAAAAATAACCCTGAATTTAGAGAGATTTAATTTTTACATAATTATCTAATATTTTATAAAACCTTTAAATCCAATGGCTTCAATTAAAAATATATTAAAAATGAATTTCTATGTACAATTTTAAACTAAACACTGGTTTTCTGGGCTCATCATATATCCATTCTTATATAAATTGCAGATATGATTTTACTGGGCAACCTAGAGACACAAATTCTAAAATATTGATTAGTTCTACCTACCTCTGTTTTTATTCCTGACTCCTCCTCCACCTAAAACACAAACCGTTGTAATCTGTAGTTTGGGTTACATCTGACTTCCCAACTGGCTTCCCAGGATCCATGTTTGACTTTGCAACTTATTAATCATAAATCAGGAAAAGTATCATTTAGTAGCTTTTGATTATTCTCACAGAAAAAAAAAACACTCCCCTCAACTGTTTCTTGCAACGACCTGGACTGACACAGCTGTCTTCCCTCCTGACTCTAACCTGCCCTTGACAACTCTCGCCAGATTCCTTGGCCCCAGCATTTTAGCTTCTTTCAGGTGTTAGCTGGGAGCAAGATAATAAAGTTTTTCCTTAGGACTTTAAACTCTTGACTCCTGTCTTACTGGCTTTTTGCCCAATGTTCTTGTCATTATTGTCTTGTGTTCATTCCTAAGATCCCATTTTATCTTGATGAGATTATCCCTGTACAATTGAAAACAGGTCTTCTCCCATTGTTCTTTGAGACATAACACTTCCTTAACTGAATATATAGTCAACTGTTCACTGGTTTGAATTAAAGCTCTATATCAGCATCAAGTTCTGCAATTAGCACTTCCCAAAATACATATCTTATCAATACCAATTTTTGTAGAAATTAATAGTTTTCTATCCTACTGCTATAAATAGATAATACAAATATCCTTATCTCTCAGTGTATTGTATTCATTATTGATCATGTATTTCCCACAACAGATATGTCACAAAAAATGCTTATGTATTGTTAGTTAGTTACATATTTAAAATAACTTCATTTTAGAGAGTGCTAATCTGAAATAGTGATGTTGCCCTGTCTGACTCTAACTACACATGAGAAAAATATAGGATAATTGCGGTACAACAAAACTCAGTCTCTGTCTCTGTCCTCTGTAGTTTCGTGAGAGGTAGAAATAGAGAGAGAGTGGGGAAAAGTAGCCATCCTAAAGTAAGTGTTCAGAGTTCCAACCTCAGCCCTATCTCTGTAAGAATCAGAGATTTTAAAAAACAGCCTCCCGTCTCTTTATGTCTCAACTCTCTTTTTAAAATGGGTTTGAGGAAACAGTCTTTAAAAATATTAAATTCTGAGTAGTCTTAAGAAGTTTTCAACTTATTAAAAATAAACACAATGATTGTTGCAATGCAAGCATTCATGTGTGTGAGATACAAAATAGACCCAGCATTGACTCATTAATCATTACAATTCTATTGCCAGGCACACCTTCACAGCTATGAGGTAATCATACAAAACTGGAAGATCTGTACAAATTCTCTCACCTGTTAGCAATGGTCAGGCAGGAAGCTTCATCACACAGCTCATTTTAATCACTGGTTTGCACAGCCTTCTTGGTGCTCCTAATTTTATTCTTAATCACTCTACGCCAAGGTTGCAGACTGGGATACCCCAAATCAACTTTCTGGCTTACTGATGACTAGCACTCTCTGAAGCATCAATTAGATATGTCCTCATCTTGTCATGTGTCCCTGGAGCATCAATAAAGAGAGTCTATTACCATTTACCTTTCTTCTGTTTTGTCTCTTCAGGAGTGGATGGAAAACTAGACTGTCTCTGTCTCCCAGGCCTGACAAGAAGGTCTGGTCAATGCTCGCTGTTTCTCAGGTGTCTTCATTGATTTTTGCATTGCTTTTGGCTTATTTTCAGCACATCACTTTAGTGTCTTATTTGACGGCCCTCTGACCTATTCTCTATTGAATTGTTGTCCAGGAATGTACTCCCCTGCCCTGCCTGCACAATAGGGCTGAATATTTATCTACAGTACTGATCAGGTTGACAGTTTAAAGTGGTGACCATATAATTGTGACAGAAGTTTCTACAAACCTGAGTCAATAATACTTAGCAAAAGTGGGTTACAGAATAATGAGTATGTATATCTTTCATCTTTTATCATTTTACAATATTTATATTAATTAACAAACTGTTCAATTAATAGGTATTTGAATCTTTATCATTGGGTCAGCTTGGAAAGAGCTCCCTCTCTCTCTCTCTCTCTCTCTCTCTCTCTCTCTCTCTCTCTCTCTCTATCATCTATCTATCTCTCTGTCTTTCACATACACACACACACACACAAACATACAATATACACATACACACATACACTTAAAATAATGTGTAACCTTAAAGGAAAATGTTTTAGTTTTTAATTTTAAGTTGATTATTAGGATGATATAACAAGAAGGGCTTGAGTGAATATTGTAAGAATGTTTACAGTTGGGATTTTTAAAGCATATGGTTATGAACAGGTGTTGGTGGTAAAGACTAGAAGGAATATGTAAAGGTACTTTTGGAAGTAGTTCAGTATAGCTATTAATGCCATGTGCAAGCCTAGTCACTGCCTAGATTCATATTTTTCTTCCCCTATTCACTAAGCGAATGTTTTCAGACAGGTTGTTGGTTTCAAACTCAAAGTCAATCATTTATAAACTAAAAACAGAAACAACATTAACCTTACAGAGCTGTGGTTGGGGTTAAAGTGAATGAAACTTATGAAAGCAATTTAGTGGCAGGATACAGAGCACACTGAGTGACACTATTAGATCATACTACATAAGGAAGATGTCTTCTACATTAGGGATGAACCAGGAGAATATTTCAGTCAAGTGAGCAGCGTCCACAATAGAAGCAAGGAGCTTGGAGTGAGCATGGCTTATGTCCAGGTGAGAGAACAAAGCTATCTTGGTATAATCTAGAGCAATCCAGTGTTCTTCTACTAGGCATTCCATTTTAACATTTGAGTTTGGACCAAGGACAAAAAAAGTAATTAGGTTTTGGAACTAGCATTTTACCCTGCCTCCAGATGAGTCAAAGCATCTCACTGTGATGGTGCATTGCTCCAATACTCACCCTGGCAGTCTTGCAAAGGATGCTCACACTTTCTTAATGTGGGATGCTATCTCTTTGTCAAGTGATGTTTCAGTTGAGGAATCATTTCCAAGTTACACTAATACAGGTGTAGTGGTTGACTTCAGACCATTGATAGGCCAGCGGCCCAAAGGCAGAGCAAAATATATGCTTCTAAGTCTTACCCACTTTATGGTAGGCAAAAAAAGTTCTTTTAATTTTTATGAGAGCATCTTTGTGTGTCCTTTTCAGTGTATTTTATCAGAGGTTCCAGTGACAAGATGGTTTGAGAAGATTTAGAATAGGTCAGGACATATTCTACAGAGGCATGGGAGACAAGCAGCAGGCTTACTACATGAATGGTAGTGCCAAACTACTCCAATCTAATCTCTTCATTAAAGAAAAAATGCTTTCTTTATTGCAACAATGGGAAATTCTTCTATTATTTCCTAGATCTACTGGAAAGAAATACAACAAGAAAAACAGTATTTATGTTTTCACAATAAGCATGAGGACCCAGATTTTATTTTCAAGGTTCGTAACTTCTGGTAGAGAATTGCCTGAGCAGAAGGCCTTTCAAACCCAGCTTTACTTAAACTCTTTACTTTTACTCTTTGTAGCATCCCTGACTTTCAATGTTATGGTTCATTTTTGGTGTGAAGTACATGGAATGGGTGGAATCCACAGTTAGACTTTTATTGCCAGATATCCCATGCCTTACTGCTCTATGCCATCAAAACACCTTCTTAATTCACACTTGAGGGACTGTCAGAGAAACCAAAGTGTGCTATAGACTGTGGTATTTGGCCATACATAGTGTTATAAGAAAGAGGTAGCAATAGGTGGCTTCTGTGCATATAGTCTGGTGATTCTCAGAGAAAAAACCAAATGGTACAGATGGCATTTTACCTCTTTAATAATTAAATCATTAAGATTTTGGCATATTATGATTTTTATATCTATTGCCGAACCATTCAAAGAAAAAGGAGTTTATATCATATGAAACTGTGGGCTTTAGAATGTATATTGACAATAGAACCATAAGGTTGGATTGAAATATTTTCTTTCTTTGGATGTGTTGGCATTACAAACAAGCCACTGATGAATGAACAAAAAAAAAAAAAAGGAGAAAGACTGAGTGGCCACCTCCCTTAGATTTTAACTGACATTTGTTTGCCTGACAAACTGTCAGACTTACAAAGGAATCCAGGAGACAGTGCCAAGGCATGCCGGGGCCCATTCTGCTTCTCAGACACTAGAAGTTCTCAGTCTAAAAAGATGATCCAGAAGTCACAGGAGTATCACAAACCATGATATGTCCAGACCGTGACACAGAGGCAGCGGTACAGCCTACCACAGTACCATACATAAGGCCCTGAGATACCCATTTAATAAATCCAACTATTAAGAAACCGAGATAGAGTTCTGATGAATTCTCTTCTTTATTTTAAAATGAAATATCTTTCTCCCAAGCCTCTCACACAGCCTACTTAAAATAATACAAAGAGCTGCCTACCTACATGAACATTTGAAAACCTATGAATATTGTGCCTGCTCCTGTCCTTATCAAAATCCAATCTCTGCTGAGCCTCCAACTTCAAAACTCCACAGACAAAGAAGCCTGGAAAATGCATAAATCATGATGTGGCTCCTGGCTACTTCGCCACAGTGATGAAGTGCTTAGCATCTTGTACCACCTGCATCCTAATGGGCCATAAGCTATTCTGTTTTCTCTGAGGCTTTGATAAAAGCAAAGCGAATAAGCAGTGAGCTGCATCTTTAGTATTCAGGACTGAGAAGAGCTGTTCTCTAAGCCATCTCGCATACCTCACTGCCAGCACACGTTTGACTAGGGATGCAACAGTCCCGGACAGCTTCTGTGTGCACCCTATGTGATCATGAAGTAACAGGCCACAGACTGGTTCATGCCTCTCCGAGTTCCTCATCTGCAGGAATCGTAATGAGATTATGGCAGTGGCAGTTGTGAAACACACCCAGAGAAAGCCAGGATCATGCATGCTTCCTATAATCAACAGCCAAGCTCATATTCATTCTGAGCTTCCATTATGCTTCAAGATGGCCTACCAATAGGTGGGCATGTTTTTTCCCCCTGATTTGTTTTGGTTCTCACAGGACATCTTTTGGTATAGACCATGTAGTATTTAGAAAATCGACAGATGTCATGTAAGAAAACTGTTTTGTATTTGATGCTGAATGTTGTTACCAAAAAGGACATTTTAAATCAAATTAAAAACCAAACCTTAACATACTTTTAGTAATCCAACTGATATTATAAAGCATCTCTCATAGGTTTTACAAGAATTACTAGGGTCATGATCTCCTCCAACCCTTCTAATGCCTACAATCTTTCTTCCCCCTCTTCTGTGGGGTTCCCTGATCTCCATGGAGAAGTATTGGACTGAGACCTCCAATTTAGACTCTCTCTCCTTATAATGTCTGGCTTTGGTTCTCTGTACTCATTTGCATTTGCTGCCGGAGGAAGCCTCTCTTATAACAACTGAATAAGGCACAAATCTCTGAGTATAGCAGAATATCATTAGGATTTATTTGTTGATTCCATCTATGTGTCTGAGCTATCAGTCTCTGGTTCTGGGCCATCCAGGCAGTGTAGGATAGGGCATGGGCTCACAGAAGCTGAAATAGAAAGTACAGGGGCTGTACGGGTCTGTACCAGGTCCTCTGTGTGAATGATTTGTATGCTATCTTGGTGTTATTGTGAGGCTTCTAACAGTGGGGGTGAGTGCTCTTGACACTCTTTTCCTCCTGTTGTGTTGTTTTGTCCAAACTGGACATGAGGGTTTTCACCTCTTTCATCTTGTTTTGTCCGGTTTGGCTGTCATGTCTTGGTGATCTGCTCTCTTCTGAGAGCAAACAGAGGGGAAGCAGATCTGGGGGAGGGGGAAGGAAGGAGCTAGGAGGAGTGGAGGGAGGGGAAATTTTGCTCGGGATGTTTTGTATTAATGAAGAATCTATTTTAAACTTTAAAAAGGAATGACTGGGTATTCATGCTGCAAAAATGACATTGAAACATTTATCAGACATTGAATTTAGATAATAGTACGTAGGAGGAAGGCTTTGGGTTTGACCTAAAATTATTCTCTTTGAAATTCATATGGGAATTTTTAACTTGTTTTTTAAAGGAATGGCTATCTTAGAAGAAAAAAATGTAACATAGTTTCTTAATAACCAATATGACACTATATTGTACCCAGAAATGCTTAAGTGTCACTTCTTGATATTCCAGGGGATGGCATCATTTGTCTCACAGACAACTTCAGTTGGACATCAACAAGCTTGCATGGCCCTGGAGAGCCACTAGTTAGTTAGTCAGCCCCCTAGTTAGTTCCTGTATCGCCCAGAGTATAATTAACACTAATTAAACAGAGTGTCTCACAGTGCTGAGAACTCTTAATTTTTACAAAAAGCAGGGAAAACAGGCCCTATAAAAATCCATCTCTTCTTTTTTGGAATGTTAGCTGTATCTTGGTTCAACATGGCACTGGAGACCAATACTGTGAAAGAATTAACTATATATGGACATTTGTCATCTATTCCAAGCCTGTTTACATTCACCAAAAAATTCTTGAAAGCCCGTTCTCTGTGATCTATTGTTTCTGGTGCTTTCATTATAAGGATAAATGAAATTGACAAAAATCCTTACCCTCACAGAATTTTTATTCTATAAAATTTATATTCTATAGATTTTTAATTTTATAAAATTTTTATTCTCTAAACATTGATAATAAGCAAGAGTAATAAATAAACTATACCTTATGATATAAAAGAATAAGTACTAAAGAATTTTTAAAAATTCTACAATCAGTGAGGTAGGAATGAGTGTTTAAATTTTAGATCTAATACTAAAAAAATTCACTGAGAAAAAATTAACAAATTACTACTGGAAAGGAAAAAATGAGCATGTAATTTGTCTGAATAAGGTGTTTTAGTCAGAGACAAATACCATTTTCCAAAATCCTTGTTGAACTGGTCAAGCCTGCTTATGGGATAGGACAGGCAGCTGAGTGCCCAGAGCTGAACAAATGAGGACAGAGAAGGAGGGAGACACCGTCTGAACACAGGCTGTGACCAGGCAACACATGGAGAAGAGAAGGGTGTTTGCCAAGTGCTGGAGCAACCTTACTTCTGTCTGCACAAGGGTCTTGACTTCCTGGGACTTGAGGATGGGCAGTAGGTAAGAGCTTGGCACAGAAATCCAGCCAAAAGATGATGGGTTTTGCTCCAGAGTGTTGAGAGCTGCACTTGGGAGAGAAGGTGCAGTGATCTAACTTAATATCACATGGTCTAGCAGCCGTTAGAAAGTCATTCTAGGTCCTCAGAGGGTCCTCAGAATGCACAAGGAATGACTCCAGCACGTGCAGTAAGGATCTCCATACACACACATACATTACTCGCCCTCATTTACATTCTTAGAGGAGAAAATACAAGTGAGATTGAAAGGAACATTTTGATTGAACAAACGTGATAACTTAAACTTTGTATTCTTAGAAAAACTGTATTATAATAAATACATAATTTTAGAATGCATATTTATACTTTAGTGTAGTTATTAAGTGGAAACTCACCATAAGCATCTAATGTTGTCTCAGTGGCATTTCTCTGCCATAATTTGTGGGAAGCACTGCAAATGTCTAGTCTTCTGTGACGTGCCTATTTCCAGGTATCGGGGTTCGTTTTCTTCTCAGAATGACACTTAATTACTGTATACATTTTTAAATACTTTTAAATTCTACATATTTTATAATCTTAAACTTAGGAGTATCCTAGCTAGTTTTTATGTCAGTTTGACACAAGCTAGGGCCATCTGCAAGCCACAATATTCCCAGTGCTTTTTGAGAAATTACTTTTCAGAATGAATTGCGTCATGTTCGATTCTGTCCCAGCCTGGTAGGTAACCTACGACTAATGACTGGTTAAGGGAGCACACAAAGCCATCCTCTTCCCAGAGTCACATCACCTAAGGGCTGCATGAGTGAGCGCCAGAGTTCCCATAGACCTGTCTACAGTCTCTGTGATAGGTGGGCCTGAGGTGAGCCTTCCCCTCTACCCATCCTGCCTCTCACTCTCTCACAATGTGGTTTCCAAAGGCATTTACTAAGAAACCTCCTGCACACAAATCTCTACCTCAGCTTTTGCCAGGAATCCATGTAAGACATGACAGCCTCATTTATACCACCATTGCCTAATACATATGGGAATGAAACCGCAAATACAACTAATATTTAGTCACCTAAAAACAAAACAAGGTATGTTCACTAAAGGAGATGAGCGTTAGCTACTTCTAACATTTTTTTTCACTTTTAATTCCAATCTAATCACTGTCTAGCTTAATGAAGGGGCTTTTTAAAATGACTTACTAATCAAGAGAAAATGACTTACTTCAAGATAAAATAGTTTGCCATGGTACAAAACATGACACATCACTGCCAATATACACAGAGATTAAAAATACAACTGACCTTAGAAGTCATGAGTATATATCATAACCACCTAAGGATGAATAAGTCTTGGAAGGAAATCAAGACAACTTTATTTAAAATTGTTTTCTAAGTTACTCAGCCACTCAGCTATTAACGAAATGAGCATTAGCAAAAGTCATCCTGACAGATAGAAATGTACAAGCTCATATCTGCACAGAGTATCCATTTATAGGTGTGTGTGCTTACAAGTAATCCCTTGAATAGAATTCTTTCATAAAGTGTTTTAAACAAAAAGAAACACTGGCCGCCACTGATGATATCTATATGCCACTATCAGTTCACCTCCCCAGAAATCGAAAAAATGAAGTACAATACAATATAGTATAATACATTTTAATATAATATATTCCAGTAATGGCAGCAATTTGTATGACATTGACACAGCTATTTTAATATGCATTGACCAATTTGAACAAATTATCACTATGGTGAATATGAAACATTTACTTTCTCGTGTGGTTAGCTAAAAGCATATGAAGATCAAAGATTCCTCCCCCCCCACACACACACATTCCTCTCTCCTACTCTCTAGTTCCTTTTGGTTTCAAAATCTTTCTCTTCTTCTTAAGGCTTTTATGAGGTTGGGTAAACTTAGATTTTTATCTGCCTGAAAAATTACTATATGGAAAAATCATCTGTGTTATTGAGACATATTTAATACTCGGAGATGTTTAATATTTAATAATCATAAGAGAACCATTCAATGTTGCTTCAAGATCATATTTGTCAGGCTTGAACTAAATAACTTTCAAAATCATGTAATTGTAGTCACTAATTTTTCTGAAGAAAAAAATTCAGTCCTACTATCTTAGTTAGGGTTTACTATTGCTGGGAAAGACACCATGACCATGGGAAAGAGTGTTTTCTAAAGAAAACATTCAATTGGGGTGCCTTGATTACAGTTCCAGAGGTTCAGTTCATTATCATCATGACAGGCAGCATGGTGTTCTGAAGGCAGATGTGGTGCTGGAGCTGAGACTGCTACATGTTGCTGGCAACAGGAAGTCAACTGACTGTCACACTGAGTGAAGCTTGGGAAAAAAAAAAAAAAAACTCCAAAGCTTGCCCTCACAGAGACAAACTTCCTTCAACAAGACCATACTTCCTCCAACAAGGCCACACTTCCTAATAGTGCCACTCCTTTTGGGGGGACATTTTCTTTCTAAACACCACACTCACAGAGATAAAGTTATTTATGTCAAGTTCATAGAGGCGTTTATGGTGGAATCGAATCTGGAAATGTGGACCTCCTTTCTATCAGGATATTGGTCTCGGGAGCAGTTTTACTTGGTCCTTTCCCAATACATGACAAAGGAGTTAAAATACATATCTTGTTTATAAGAATGTGATAACTCTCAAGGCAGAGCAGCGGCAGAACAGAAACACCAAGGCATTCACCAGAGACATTAACAGATGTCCTTCCCTCTTGAATCCATGTTTACACGGCAAGTACTCTTATCTCCGCTGCACCATGCAGCGAGGCAGCCAGACCTTTCTGCTTAGAAGCTAAGGAGTAGTTGGAAGTTGTGCTATGGCTGTTTTATTTTGCTTCCTGTTACTGCTTTTGTTTTTAGCTTATCTGTTTGCTTCCTTCCCACTGAGTAATTCACAGGAGAGAAAGACACATTCTATTAGTTGTTCCTCAATGAATCAGGAGTGAGGGTAATAAAGTGTCTCCAAAAGTTCATGTGCTAGCAGTTTGCTCCTGGCACTAGGTGCTATTGAGCAGTCACCGGATGTTTAGGCCAATAACCTCATTGTAATGGTTAATTATGATTGTCAACTTTATGAACTCACTTCATAATGAGGGACGGCCTTGGTGTCTGCAGCAGCTTTTCCAGAAAGAATTGAGTGGGAACTGCTTGTCCTAAATTTGGGTCGCAGCATCCCATGGGCTTGTTTCTTAGGGTAAGTAAAAAGTGAAAAAGAAAAAAGCTATCTGAGTGTCAGCATTCCTTTCTTTATTGCCTGATCCGCTGAGATGTGAGCAGACCGTCCCATCCTCCTGCGGTTATGCAGTCACCCACTGCTGTGCCTATACCACCATGGAACTCCCAAACCATGAACCAAAACAGCTCTCCTTTTCTTGGTACTTTCCCTTGTTAACAGCAATTAGAGATGGATCCAATAGACTCATTCATTAATTAATCCAAGGATGAGCTCATACTGAAAGATTTTTTAGGAGGCAGCAGCTACTGGGAAATGCTGGGTCACAATGGGAACATCTTGAATTGCACATGTTTTCCCTGCACCTTCCTGTCTTGCCCATCTCCTCTGTCTACGTGAGGTAACTCACTAACTCCATTATATGCTTCCTACCTTGAAGCTCTGCTCTGCCAATCATGAATCCCAAGACACCAGAACCAAGTGAAAATGTGCAGAAACCTCTGAAAATGGGAAGCAAAATAATTTTCCTTCCTGTGTTTACTTCATTATTTTGTCAGAGTAATGAAGGGGCTAAGTATAGTCAGGTTCCTAAGAACATATGGTGTATCATCTGGGACTCTACTGCCTGGGTACAGAATTAGGGCTCATAACCACATCACATGTGACACCCTGAACATTTTACTTGTTATCTTGGAGATTTCTCTATAAATTTCTGATAATAAAAGTTCCTACTTAAGAAGTTACAGTTATTTGTTATTTTACTATCATTTTCTATAAACATCAAATGTAAATAATATATAGAATGAGAACATTTTGAAGAAATAGCAGTGGGACACAGGTCGAAACGTTGACAAAGAATAGATGGGGATGAAGACCAAGAGAGGAAGACAGAGAGAGAGAAATGAGAGTGTGGTCCAAATGGCCACAGCTTCTGCTGCAAGCCTGTAGAAAGACAATGGGCGAAGGAGGGGATTGTTCCTTCTTCCTCGGCTTGCCCTCACATTGCTAGCACATCCATTCCTTCCTAGCACTGGAGCCTACACATGTGGAAGACCAGCTGAGACACCAGGCCTCATGGGAAAGGAGGAAATACTAGATTTTTAAGCTTTCTTTTCACAGTTCGCCATTGCTGGGTGAGATAGACTGCAGCCTGTAAGTCATTCTAATACACACGCTCTCCAACGTGAGTTCTGAGTATTTCTCATTTGGATATTGACCAAAAGACTGCCTGCGAGAAAAATAATCCTTACCTGGTACCGTATGAAGTGAAAAGCGGGAGTCCTTGTGACGACCTGGGAAAGTTTATTTAAACTTTTAAGAATTTAAAAATTCTTTTTAAAGAATTTGAAGAATGCATGCAATCTTTGATTAGAAATTCCACCTACAAGCTTATCGTTTTCATATGGCTTCCTCTTTGTATATAAACATACTTTCAGAAATGTTATGAAAATGCAGCATTTTTAAAATAACAGACTACTAAATTTGATACACTTTCTACACATTTTTATAATGAATGCAGTAAATGTTGAGAAGTATAATTTTGTGGGAGTTTAAATGTAATTGGCACCCATAAGCTCATGGGGAGTGGCATGATTAGAATATGTGGGTTTTTTTCTTTTTTTGGTGTAGGTATGGCCTTGTTGGAGGAAGTGTCACTGTGGAGCCAGGCACTGAGATCTCATATATGCTCAAGACAGGCCCGGTGTCTCAGAACACTTCCTGTTGCCTGCTGATCAAGCTATAGGACTCTCAGCTTCAGTACCATGTCTCCCTATATGCTACCATGTCCCATCATGATGACAATGGATGAAACTTCTGAAGATGTAAGATACTCCATTCTTTATAAGAGCTGCTGTTGCCAGGGTGTCTCTTCACAGCGATAGAGACCATAATTAAGATAAACTGCGATCCTGTTACACACACAAGCATTCTCTGACCTGTTGAAACCCTAGATTTCACATCCCTTTTGTTATGTATCTTTCAGCTATGTGCCTTGTGTTCTCAGTCACCCTTCACTGATGTTTTCTTGATCACAGTGTTTTGTACTATATATGGCAGTCACTGTCCTCCTCAAAGGCAAGAGGATGGCAATGAGAGTTTTCAATATGTGTGGTGACTTTGGCTATCTGTATTTCCCAATGAGATCGCTCTGGCAGCCCTGCTAGTTAAACTCAATTGTGTCATGTCTTATTTGGATCAAGCATGACATTGATCTTACATCAATGCTGCAGGACCTAAACTAACCTCCTATTCTGTATTTTCTTCTCCCTCTGTGATCCCTTTCTACCACAGCTCGTGGAATTTATTCCAGCTCACAGAAGTCTCCATAGGATCCCACTGTTTCTCAATACAACTATTTTCAGTCATTGTTAGGGGATGTGGGATACATGGATCTCAAACCTGACCTATAAGTCTGTGAACGCCTCCAAAAGATTAAGTCTGACCTTTTCTCTGTCTTACTACATTGTCCAGATGGATTAATTTTGATGTGTTTTTGCCCAAGGCTGTTGCTAGTGATCATTTGAAACAATCTTCTTCAAACATGTATTGAGATAAAAATTGTCAGTCTTTCTATCATCTAAAGCATTTCTGACATACTAGGTCAAAGTTGAGAGTTAGGAATACAGTATCTTCATGCTGTTTCAACTTTAGCTTTCCTCATATTCTCCATGTCATATACTGGAGGTTTCGATGGGGCATATTTTTCCTTAATGGTCTGGTTCTATGTCATTTTCTTGTATGCATGCTATAACTTGCATCTTTTTAATGGATTCAGAATAATCTTTTTAATACTTTGGTCTCAAACTAAGCACATATCATTTTAAAAAATCTAGTTTAGAATCCAGAGACATGAAATGATCTCACTGAAATCTTGTTGTAGCAGTTTTCTCTACCACTATTTCTCTTCAAACACATAACCCCCAAAGGAGGGTAGAAGAAGGCCTTAACATGCCCAGAGAAAATAACATTATAAACATGAAAAGTCAGGAAAGTATATTTAAATAGCTTAACATAATACACACACACACACACACACACACACACACACACACACACACAAGCACACACACGAGTGATGGAATCCAAGAACACCAGAAAAGCAAGGAAGATAGAGCAAAGCAATGGATGGACTGAGAAGAGTCAGCATTGGGAACTCGGAATCCACAGGAAAGGGACAGGTTCACCCTGAGAGGGAACTGAACTTTCATCTCCCTGGGCCTAATGCAGAGGCAGGCATTGTTCCAGTATACATGCTAAGATGTACGGATTCTAAAAATAAAAAAATATTTGAGCACACCACATACTTCTACCTCTGTGTGATTGAGAACAAGAGAAAAAAACCTCCTGTCTCCATGCTATTCGTCTAATTATGACTGGAAATAGAAATAAAATAGTATTTTAAATAGCATAGGAAAGTTTAGCTCTCTGCCTCAGAGGGCAGCTGTCTACTTGAATTTTTTCCTTTGTTTCTTGCTTATTTGCTTTAGTAATTGCAAGGGAGCAAAAAGTTGTGGAATCTATGCAGCACTCTATTAAGAAAGTGAGAAACATAATGTACTGGATGAGCAATAAGAAAAGAAAGGAAAAAGACTTCGCATTCATGCTGTCCTGAGTTTGCATTGCTTAATTAAATGACAAGTGTATGGAAAACTTAGGTTAGAAGAAGACATACATGCATATAAACTCACAATGTCTATTGACAGTAAAATTGTGAGTGATTATTTTTATTTTATTTATAATTTTATATTTTAGATAGCCTAAAATAACCTTTAAAAGATGATTAAGCTCCAGTAATTCAAAGTGAACAAGTGTGCAGAAGTGTTATTAGAGTATCAAGAATGATTTCAAGCTATATTATTTATGACTCACTCTTTCATTAAGGTCTCCATGTAAGAAGCAACAGTAATCACAATTGTCATTGTACATTTACAAATTAATATTTTCTGAATGCTGGAAGAAAATGAAAATTCATAGAACTGACTAGGACTCCAAGTATTAAAATAGAAAAAAAAAAGTTGTGTCTTTGAGCCTTCTGGAATGGCTTAACTTTAAGATAATCTTCCTGAAGGGGGAAACGGGGAGTCAGAGCTTCCGCTGCCTTAGGTACAGTTAGACTTCCCTCTCTCTCTATTGCTGAGCCTCTGCCACTGGCACAATTACACTTTCTTCTCTCTCTGTCACTGAGCCTTGTCTCTCTATTTCTATCTTCAAAGGTTTCTTCGTGTTGAGCAGGCTGGCGGCCTGTGAATAAATGACCCATGCCGTCCAAAAGGCAGCAAGATGCCTCTAGATTCCCCTTAAGAAAGATGGTCATTAGTGCAATGTTTTCATGGAACCGGATAATCCCCTCAGATCAAAGAAAATTTCTGTTTTCATAACCAAAGGACCTCTCCTTGACAATCTCACTACTGTCATTCAGAAAATACTCATGGAGTCCAAACAAAACTTTGATGATAGTAACTCATCAAAACATGATTCTTTATTATTTTGGAAGCATAATTATTTTCTAGAGAACTGTGTTTCTAGATGGATTGATCTCTCAAGAATATTAGTTTTTAACTCATCTACTATATTACTTATTGTAGATCTTACTACTAGCATCCTGAATAAACAACATCAAGAGGGAAACAAGATTCATGACAGAATTAATTGGTTTATTTTAAGCTCAACAGTGCTTTAGGCATAGGTATCAAAATCATGGGGCCAAGTTAACATATAATTCCCTCTCCTCCATTTGATAGCAATGCTAGTCTCTTACACAATCTGTATAATAGCAATTTCAGGGGAAATTGAACAGTGCCAAATTCTTTATCAATGCTATGGAATGTGATGGATTTGTAAAGAGAATTCTGACAGTATTTTCAAAGCAATGAGAAACATGATACATGTTTATTGCCATGGTGTTTTCTTTACTGGAAACATTTGTTGAATTAACTTTCTTTTGCCCACTAATAGAGATGGAGGAAGGACAGAGATGAGGGAGATATCTTGGTTGAGGGAGTCATTAATGAGGCTAGCAAGAAACCTGGCTCTAGAGAAATTCCCAGGAATCCACAAGGTAAAATCCTAAGCAATAGGGGAGAGGGTGACCAAACTGGCCTTGCTCTGTATTCAGACTGATGAATATCTTAAATATCCCCATAGAACCTTCATCCAGCAACGGATGGAAACAGAGGCTGAGACCCTCATTGGAGCACTGGACTGAGCTCTGCAAGTCTAGTTGAAGATTGGTAGGAATGAGATTATGAGCGAAGAGGTCAAGACCATGATGGGGATACCCACTGAAGCAGTCTACCTGAGCTAATGGGAGCTCACCAACACCAGCCGGACTGGGAAGGAACAAGCATAGTTCCAAAACCAGTGCCTCTGAATGTGGTTGACTGTTGCATGGCTGGGGCAGACTGAAGCGCCCCTAGCAGTTGCACAAGGATTTATCTCTACTACTTGTACTGGATTTTTGGGAACCTATTTTTTTGGATGGATTCCTTGCTCTGCCTAGATATAGTAGGGAGGGGCCTTGAATCTTCCCCAAACAATGTGCCTTAAACTCTCTAAGGAGGAGTGGTTGGGGGGTGGGGAGTAAGTGGAAGGAATGGAAGGAGGGGAGGTAGTGGGACCATGAATTGGTATGTATAATAAAAAAAGATAGTTGTTTTTTTAAAAAAAATTTAAAGAAAAAAATCATAACTTTCAAAAAGAAATTTCAAATTCAATCTTAAGGATTTGCATTTTTTAAAAGAGACACTTTCTGATTTCTGAGTCAAGAGAGATCAAAGCTTGTTTTGTTTGTTCCTGTGAGTTTTGTGAGTTTGCTTTGATTTAATCTTTGCCTCAGGGCACAATGAGGAGCTGGACAGACATTCACATACCCTCAGTCCTTTGTTACTCACTAAATGATCCCTGAGGTCCACCTACTGAAAAAAGATTACACAGACCTTGGAAATATATTCCCTGGATGGTCATCCCACCTAGCTGAGCTTCAAGCCCAGCCAGCAAGTACAGGATTAACCCCTTAGATTCGTAGATGCTTGGCTCATCAGAAGCGGACTCTAAAGTCTTATATCTGAAAACTCGAGTCCTGGTTGCCCAGAAGAGGTAGTGGTTTAGGCACCCTCAGCTCCTCCCTACCATTTGGCATCTCCACGCTCTCGCTCCCAGTTCTTTCATCCCTGTTTTAAACAAGGATCAGCAAAGCACGGGGCTGTCTAGGGAGCATGTCCCTTGTGCCCATGGAACATCTTCCCCTCCTGTCAATTTTAATTATAAACGGGAAGAGCTAATGCAACTGGAGCGTCTGTGTTTCTCTGATAAGGCTCAATTGTTGGTTTCCCTCTGGTTTTATGATCTTCAGGGATGGAGAAGGCTGACAACAAGAGTCATCAGCCAGAGGTGCTGACCCAGAAGGCTGACTTTTCAGAAGGGCGGAGACGGAGGAGTTCTTTGAAATGAAATTGCAATAACAAAGATTATGTGACTGTGACAAATGATGTGGAAGCTGGAGAAGGCAGGAAAGGTTCAGAATGAGCCAGCTTGCCTCTGTCAAGACTGGATCAAGAAGAAAGATACAAATGCTTCATCACTGTGTGGACGTTGCTAGACAGGCTGCTGTGTAACTCTTCCCAAGGCCAGCAGCTAGGTGCTTTCTGTTGCATCTGCCTGCCATTCCACTGCTGTGACTACCAACATGTACTCTGTGTGACCCATGCCTAATAACAGCAGCTACTTTCCGTAGAGTGCCCACTGAGCGTCAGGTTCTGTGCTCAACTTCAGTTAGTAATCCTCACCCACTGCTTTGACTCAGAATGCTGCCAGTCCTAGTGTCTAGGATCTGCGGATGAGCACATTAAAAAACTTCCCAAAGACTAAGAGCTAGCGCATGCAAAGCAAGAGCAAATCCAGTGCAGAAATGGTCTGGGCTCAACTTTACTCTGCAGTTTTGCATTAGAAGCCTCGAGAGTAACTGAATATCATGTCACACTTTGTCCTTTGGACTACAGAAAAGGCAGACAAGCAAATCAGCCAACCCAGCTTTCATTGAAAATTTGCTGCTGTTGAGTGAGCCAAAATATCTGACATGTCATTTTTTTTCAGATCACCTTTTCTATCTTTGATTCCATATATGAAAGAAAATCAGATACGTCTTTTATCGCTGTTAACATTGTTTGTTCCATTTATTTTCCTATACAATAGCAGGCTCTCAGCTTTCACAACCGAATATTGTTGTTTATGGACTGTATTTCGTATCATTCACCTACTGACTGGACATGAAGGCAGATTCCACCCCTTGGCTATATGGACTGTGTCCCAACGAACAGGTGTGCATATATTTCTTTTCTACGGGGACTTCAGAAGTCTACCAAGTAATGGTAAAATTCAATTACAGATTGGGTTTCAGCTTTAATGTTTGGAAAATTCACCACAATGCCCTTCATCCTGGCTATATTAACCTACATTCCCACTAATTATACACATGCTCCTTTTTCTCCAAGCCTTCACTAGCATGTGTTGGGAATACACATTCTGACTTGGGGATGGGATGGAATATCATTGTGGTTTTCCTTTACATTGTGCTGATTACTAAGTAACCATTCAATCATAAATTTATTGACCTTTTGCCTTTCCTTCATAAGTGATTATTGAAATTTTCACAGTCGCTGAACTCCTTGTTTTATAAAGGGCTCGGTTCTAAGGATATCAATCCTATGAGACAAATAGATGGCAAAACCACAACCTTCTCTGTTGGCTCTCCTCTGTCATTTGCTTAACTAGGACAGGAATTTTTAAATTTGATGAAATCCTAGTCTTCAATCGCTAGTTTTGTTTGACATACTTGTGGAATCCTCTCGGGGAATTCTTGGTGTGTGCCAATGTCTTAAACTGCTTCCCTCATTTTTGCTCTGCTATATTTAAGTAAGCTCCAAGTCTTACATTAAAGTCTCCCACCCACATTGACTGTTTTTGTACAGAGTAACATGGAGATATCCAGGTTTCCCAGCAGAAGAGATTATAACTTCCCTTTTGAAGAGATTATAGCTATGCATGTTTTTAAGACTTCTACTCAGAAGAGTTGAAAGAGGCAATATGGGCTTATTTCCAGGTCCCCTGTGCTTGTTTCCCCAACCCACATGTCTGCTGCCATGTCACGTTTCTATGTTTTTGCAGTCAGGAGCGATGCTTATACTACTTCCTTTCACATCGGTTTCCTTGGTTACTTGAGGACCTTTGTGCTCTAACATTGACTTTAAGATTGTTTTTTATAATTCTGCAGCCTTATTATCAGTATAAAAGTAACAAATTATTACGATGGGACCTAAATCTCCTTTTTATCTTTGAAAATGTTTGTTTTTATAAAATTAAGCATTCTGACACTTGGCATATATAAATTTATTATTTGATTTTTCAGAAAAAAATATTCTTTTATTCACATTCTAAAATATTCTTAACCTTTTATTTGAAATGTAGTCCTATATCAAAGGACATGGGTGATGACAACAATAATTGCATTTTCTGAGGCTGAGAAAGGATGCTGAACTGCTTTAGTTAGTTACATGGCAAATACACCAAAGCTTCATGTTTCACATCTGTACTCTGCTCTACACCTCCATACTCTTGCTAATTATTTTTCTAGGGCTTGTCCAATTGCCATTGTGTAATAACTTGATCATGCAGAGAATCTTTTCATGTCAGCATTCCACTGGAAGCTACAGATATCATTGTTTAAAGTGTGCTTAATGAGGAAGCCATCTAAATTTGACCTGATACTATCCACAATTATAATTATTATGGTATGACATTCCTTCATGTGATATTATTATATTTTTTGACAAATTGTTATTTTGACCAGTGTAGGTATACTTTGTATGCAATATGTTCTGTCTTTAAGTCTGTGTAGTTAATCTATTCTTGCTTGCTTTTGTGGTCCATGTACTTTAAAGAATATGTCTCTTGCTTCCGTTCTAACAATGTATTAAAGATGAAGTGAGTATTTTACACATATCATTTGAGTTCTGTCTTTTTGAACTGGTCAATCTGTGTTTTAAATGAAAGTTAAGACTATTTTAATCCAGAGTTTAGTACTACTGTGCTGCTGATTTTCTTCTGGTAGTTGCAGGTACATTTTGGTCATTTCTTCCTCTCATTTATTTTATCCCATTCATGGTTTACTGTCTTAGTAATATTTTATCCTTTACAACTTTTCATTTGCATATATCTATTTCTAGTGGGATCTAGTCACATATTCAAATGATGACACTCATCAAATTCTTCCTCTTCTGGGTATGGGATTCCCTTAAGCATCTTGTAACTCTGGTCTACTGTTTATGAATTCATTAAATTTATCCTTGTTATGGAAATTCTGTACTATATATAAACTAGTTTAAAAATACAGTCAGGAAAGATTTGCAAATACATGAAACATAAATCCTTTCACCAGCCATACCTTAGTTATGAAGAACTGCCAAGATTTACCCCAACCTATCCTCCAAAAGCAGTAGCCTAATTTTAGAAATATCATCTTCCAAACATAATAGAGATTTTGAATATATAACCAACCAACCCCAGACATAGTCCACTCTAAGACATAAAACTTTACTTTTCTTTATTCTCAACAACTAAAGAAACAAAAGCAAAACAAAATACTATACCAAACCCTAAGGGAAAAAGCCAATAGATTTGTATGCTTTTAGGGAATAGGGAATGGTGTTTGCTGGCATAATATTTATGTGAAGTATCTTTTAAAGCTTACAGTTCTATATTATAGCCTATTTTTAGAATATGAGTTTTATATTAGTAATCTTACATAAGTTAGTCAACATTTGAGTGTTCTATATTTAAGTTTCCTCATTAATTTCAGCGAGAAAAACAAAGCAACACATTTTATCTTTCCTTTAAATATTTGTCTTCTAAGATTTTATTTTTAGTATTATTATTCTCTTATATATTACATCCCAACACATTTTCTGCTCCCACTATGCCCCCCAGTCCCTCTAGCCCACCTTCTTTCTCCCCCAGATCCACTCCTCCATTTCCATTCAGAAATAAACAGGCCTCCCAGGGATATCAACCAAACACAGCATAACAAGTTGTAAGAAAATTAGGCACACATTCGTATCAAGGCTGGATGAGGAAACCCAGTAGGAAGTAAAGTACCCTAGGAACTGACCTGTTAACTAAGATTAAGTGTTATCTTCTAGGTTTTGAACACAGAGAAGTGTAGGCAGATTTTTCTATATAGACTGCCAATCAGTATTATCCTTCCAGCCACTCCCCCAAGTAACCATACAGAGATTTAATAATTAATTATGAATGTTCAGCTGATAGCTAACAGCTATAAACAGTTATAAAAGATAACTCCTTTTTAGCTAGCTCTTGTAACTTAAATTAACCCATTTCTATTCATCTATGTGCTGCCCCAAGGTCCTTTACCTCAGATATGTACAACCTGCTCACTCAGTGTCTTATGGCATCGCTCCTGGGTCTTCTTTTCTACCTAGCATTTTCTTTGCCCTGGAAATCCTGCCTAGCCCTAAGTCAATCATCTGTTTATTAACAATGAGAGCAACACATTTTTACAGTATATAGAAGGATTATTCCATAGAAGATGAGATGAACATTTAGTCAACTTTTTCAAAAAAATCACTGTTGTTGGGACACAGTGGCACACTTTTAATTCCAGCACTCAGGAGGCAGAGGCAGACAAATCTCTGAGTAGAGAAAACTTGGTCTACAAAGTAAGTGACGGGACAACAAGACTAACAGAGAAACCATGTCTCAAAAACCGATAACATAAAAATTTTTAGAATGTTTTATCAAAATCAAAATTTGCTCTTAAAGCCCACATTCAAGTATAATATTGGAACTAAAAAATAATTTTAATTTTATCATTTGTACCATTGATATAAAGGAGCAGGCAAAGATCTTTAGGATGCAGAAATCAGTTATGAACTCCAGATGACAAGTCTATTTCAAAATGTAAATACATATTTTAATCTGTTTTGAAAAAGTATAGCTGCTACTACATTTTGAGTAGTTTTAGGAGGAGCTAAGAAGGAGCATGACAGAACATTCTAGAATAATAATATGGATGCACATTTTGCTTAAGTTTAAGTAAGGGATATTCATGTACCAAACACCCATCAACTATGTATTTGATATGGGTGCTCTTCGTTTTAGGTAGATTTCACCCTTAAATAAGTATAGATAGATTATGAGTTCTGGTAAAAATACATACAGCCCTTAATAAGAGGTTGAAGTGATATTTTATTTGTGATCTAACAAATAAAGCTTGTATGATGATCAAAGTACAGAATTAAACCACAGGTTAGCCAAAGAGGTCAGGCAGTTGTGGCACACACCTTTAATCCCAGCAGTTAGGAGGCAGGGGAAAATGAATCTCTGTGAGTTCAGGTCACCTACCCAAGATTGAATGAATCTTTCTAAAAGAGAAACAGACCTCACACAAAGGTAACTGCAGCACTTAGAATCACATGCATTAAATTCCAGCACTAGGGAGATGGAAATAGGGGCAATATGGCTAGGAGGAGAGTGGAATATAAGGCAGGAGGAGACACGAGCTCAGACGCAGACTGAGGATTCAGTTTGAGAAGTCAGTCTGATGTTACAGTCTGAGGTTTTGGAGAGAAAGCATTCAGTCTGAGGATTAGTGAAGACAGGATCACTCTTTTGTTCCAAAGTAATGACTGACTGTTCTCCTCTGGTCTTCAGCATTATTCTCTGGGTTTTTATTATTAATACCAATTAGAATTTGTGCTACAATTTACTTTGAAATACATAAACAGAAGAAAGATTTGGAATGAAGATAGGGAGGAATATGATAGATTTATGATAAATAATATCTTTGTAATAATCAAGAAAAATATCCTTCTAGCCAGGAAGTAAAGAAAATAAAAGCAGCAGCCAAGAAATGAAAATCAGGGGCATGTGATTTTCCTGTGTGTTTAAGATCCTCTTTCACTCAGTTATTATACATTCTTTGCCAGTCATTCAACAGGGTTTTGACATGTACAAAAAATTGAGTTAGTCTAATGAAACACTTTTGCTAATTTTGTAAAACTTGGAGGCAAAAGGGGGCAGGCAAAGCTCTCTTGGGATACACAAAACTTTAGTTATCAACCAAAAATAATCAAAATGTAAAATTTTTCCTTATCAAATGGACTGCTGAGAAAATACATGAGAGAAATCAGTGATCCTCCAAAGAGTTGATATTCGCAGAATTTCTTAAACATTCTTATGCAGCAGCTTCACATTTTTCACCTTGAATCTTGTTAATAGATGGAGAATGACTAGTAGTCACCAGTTGTCAAAAACAAGAGATAAATATGATGGGTGGTAGATAGATAGATAGATAGACAGACAGATAGATAGATAGATAGATAGATAGATAGATAGATAGATAGATGATAGATAGATAGATGATAGATAGATGATAGATAGACAGACAGACAGATAGATAGATAGACAGACAGACAGATGATAGATAGGTAGATAGATAGATAGATAGATAGATAGATAGATAGATAGATAGATAGATGATAGATGATATATAGATGATAGACAGACAGACAGACAGACAGATAGATAGATAGATGATATAGATAGATAGATAGATGATAGATAGATAGATAGATAGATAGATAGATAGATAGATAGATAGATAGCAAATAGACAGACAGAAGATAGATAGATAGACAGACAGACAGACAGACAGACAGATAATTTTGCTGGGATTTATTTTATTAGGAAGCCAATAAGTAAGGCATATATTTATTTTTTTTAACTAGCTCTGATACCACACTTGATTCATTAAAGGAGCCAAATGAAATCATTGTGATAAACTCCTAACAATAACAAGATTTAAATATACAACCAGTTAAACTCACAGCTTTAAATAATATCTATGAAATTCAAGTGCACAATTTTGACACTGAGCTCCTTTCTGAATTTTAAACATTTAAATATTCAATAAAAGACAACTTTTATTTCAAGTATTTCAAATTCAGGATATTCAATAGTAAAACCAATGGGTATATAGCCACAAGGGAGAGATGGTGAGGTTAACAGGAGGATAAATATAAGCAAGGCATGTTAGTATTTTTAAAATGCAATAAGGAAACATTAGTTTATGTCCTAACTAAAAAGGCCGATTTTAGAAATCAGTAAAAATAAACTACTCTTTCTTCTTTCCTGAATCTGCTACTAGAAAGAACTAACCTTGCCCATATTCGGATTTACCTAATAATACTATTCTTTATTGCATACATGTTATTAGATTCTAAAAATATTCAGAAGATTGCTCTTTTATAATTAAGAAACATCTTTCAAATAAAAAGTGGAAAAGATGAAAATCAGGCGGAAAGGCACAGGCTGCTATCGCCTCACACTGGAGAACAGTGCTGCAGGCTGATGCTCTTATTCTTTTATATATGTATGTGTGTTTGTTTGTTGTTGTTGTGAAAGTGTTTCTTTTCACCTCATTAGCAGAAATATCACCAGTGATGCTATAGAGGTGATATAACCTTGCCTAAAGAAGAGTTATATTGAGATTCAAGATCCAAAAAGAGGAGCAGATGATTTCATGTGATATAGTCATTCTCAAAAATGAAATTCAATAACATTTTCCATGATAAAAAAAACTACCAGAAAAGATAAAAAGAGGAATGTAGATCATCCAATAAATATTATCACACTAAAAATAAACCCAAGAAGCTAGTTCCCATGATGAAAAGAAAAAATCATTCAATCACAAGATGTATGTGGTGGTTTGAATGAGAATGGCCACCATAGGTTTATAACTTTGTATAGTTAAGCTCCAGTTGGTGGAACTATTTGAGAATGATTAGGAAGTATGGCACTGTTGGCTATGATGCTTTAAATCATTCCATTCATCCTTCCTCTCTCTCTTTCTCTCTTTCTCCTTCTCTCCTTCCTTTCTTTTTTCTTTCCACCCTTTCTGCCTCCCCCTTCCCATCCTTGCTCTATAACACCATGACTTTCCTCTGCTATAATTGACTCTGACTCTTTGAAAATGCAGCCCCAAGTTAAACACTTTCTTTATAAATTGCCAAAATCATAGTGAGTTAACAGCATTAAAAAAAATAACTATGACATTAAGCCATGTAAATAGTAAGGACTGTGAAGGAAGGACACCTCAGTTGGATCAAAAAAGCATCTGAAATATCAAAATGATTAAACAAAAAAGTGGATGATATGAAAAAAATAACTTCCAAAGATTAAAAATTATGTTGCATAATAAGAAGAAGAAAAGATGGATGGAATGAGCAATACATTAGAGACAAGGACAAACAATAAAGATAAATCACTTACACTGAATGCTAGTTATTTGAAAAGAACTACAAAATCCATCAATCTCTACCCAGAATAATGATAGAAAGAAACAGAAAGATAAATAATAACAATTAAACCAAAGAATAAGCAAAAAATCGGTACACTAGAAGAAATGGACAAGTCTTTGAAAGAAAAAGCTCCCAATGACGAACTAAAAAGAATAAAATAAAATGAGCAGACTGGTGGATATCAACAAAATTTAATTCTCACTTTAAGTTCTTCCTATAGGAAGTGCAAATCCATAGAGTATCATTGTGAGAACAAGCAAAATAACAATGAAAATAATTCCAACTCCATATTAGCAGAACTGAATAAAATATTTCTCACATATTCTAGGTAGAAATATTATCTATTATAAAAGCTGGGCAAAAACAATTTTAAAAAAATATATAAACAAAAATCCCTTAGGGAAGATACACTAACCCACCAAACATGACAGGCTATTGCCAAGGCTATGGGTTGTTCCCCACAAACTGATGGTAAGGCCTTATTGCTGAAGGCAACACTTACTTATGTCATCAAACAAGGAAAAGTTGAACTGGTACCTACCTCAAAATTTTACCCCACCATTTGTGATGTTGGAAAGTAATCTACACACTACTTGTAGAAGAAGGTGATCATCCAAATCTCTTAACTACAAATTGTGTGACCTACAACAGCAACCCTGCCTAGAAGATTACAGGTGCAATGGTGGAAGTGTGGTGGGAGAAACAAATCACTTTGGGGTTGTATTTAAGGCCTGCTCCATGATATGGAACCCATAGCTTACATTGATAAAGTAAGATCTTGAGACTGGATAGGCACTGGATCTAGGAGTAAATCTACACTAATATTCTTCTAAAGGAACATAGCAATTAAATATCCCCTGATGACATATTGTTTTATGTGTAGATTAGTGCCATACTCAAATATCATTAGAGAAGATTCGTGTAATAGAAATTAACACAGAGACCCACAACTGGACAATGTGCAGAGTGAGAGATTTCAGAGTACTCAGTTCTAAATGAGATCCCTTCACCGAATCAATTCCCTTGAGGCTCAGGGATCTATGCCTCAAGCGAGGCTGAAATATAATAAGAACAAGAGATGACAGATGACTCCAAGGAAATAGTGTTATTCAGACACAAGACTGAAACACATATGAAATTATGCAGATTATGGTAGCACCCACAGATCTGAACATGTTCAACACAGTTTGAGTCCCAACAATAAGAGGAGGAACTGGGTGTGATGTCCTACCCCTACCCCTGAAGTTATTTGCAATTGATAACAGTTGGGAGGGGGGGAAGTAATGAGCATTCTCCAATCAACTGTGACTGGGTAGATCAACTACAATCCAGAGTAGGCCCCATGACCAAAAGTAGTACTACAACACAAAACAAATTCAATGTTTGTTTGTTTGGTGGTGGGTTGTTTGATTGTTTATTTCCTTTATTTTGTATTGTAGAAGTTTTGCTTCATTTGTTTTATTTTGGAATTTTCTGCCTTATTGGTCTTTTGATTGCTTTTCTATATCCATTGAGGGGATTGGGGTTGTCTTGATTGTTTTTTTAAAGAGATAAAACACAATATTTCATGGATAGGGTGATGGAGAGGATCTTGCAAAATTTATAGGAGAAAAAAAAAACATGATCCAAACACAATGTATGAAAAAGTTTTAATTAAAAAATAAAATAAACAGAGAAATAAATTGAAAATAACCCAGAAGTCCACTGATCAGTATTTATACAAAGTATAGTTTATTCGTCCATTATAATATTATGCAAAGTAGACGTGTCAAAATAACTATGATAATAAACAGGACACAGCCAAATGGTGAAGGTCACACATACAATCTCAAAATTCAGGAGGAAAAGGAAATGCTACAAGTTCCAAATCCTGGGCTACAATGTAAAAATCTGTCATGATGCAACTGGAAACTACAAGCAACTAAGGAGTGCTGAGAGCAGGAGAAATTGTCTTCTCGAAGGTTATCCAATGCCAAAGAGCAACACTGAATGAACTGAGTAGGTTGTACTTATCCATTTAGAAAAATTTCATTGCATGTATGTGTGTGTGTGCGTGTGCGTGTGTGTGCGTGTGCGTGCTTGTGAATTATTGAAAATGAGGCCATGAATTTGAAAGGGTCAGGAAGCAGTATAGGTGGAGGATTTAGAGGGAGATAAGGAAAGGGGAAGTTATGTAATCATATTAAAATCTCAAAGAAATAAAAAAGCCAGATCATAAAACTACATATTTCTTTATTTATGTGCTTAAAGATTCTAGAAAATAGAAACTAATCCACAGGGGAAGATGGATTGTAAAGTGGCAAGAGAACCTCTGTTATAATAGAATAAATATTTATTCCTTTGATTGTGTTGCTGGTTTTATGGTATATAGATCTGCTAAAAAAAAAAAAAAAAAAAGTAACTCGGAGCCGGGCGGCGGTGGCGCACGCCTTTAATCCCAGCACTCGGGAGGCAGAGGTAGGTGGATCTCTGTGAGTTCGAGACCAGCCTGGTCTACAAGAGCTAGTTCCAGGACAGGCTCCAAAGCCACAGAGAAACCCTATCTCGAAAAACCAAAAAAAAAAAAAAAAAAAAAAAAAAGTAACTCTACAGCATGGACGGGCTCACTGTGAGCCTTGTCAGTTTGGTTGCTGACTTTCCTGGACTTAGGGGGAGCTGGGAGGACCTTGGACTTAACATAGTGAAGGGAACCCTGATGGCTCTTTGTCTTGGAGAGGGGTGGAGTGGGAGTATGGGTGGAAGGGAGGGGAGGGAAGGGGGAGGAGATGGAAATCTTTAATAAAAAAAATGAGAAAAAAAATCACAATAAATATAAAAAAAAGCCAAAAAAAAGTATTAACTTTACCTTTTAAATATGTTGTTTTTATTATACCCAACTAACTTTAGAACAAAAAAAGAGGAAGAGAGATTAGGAAGAAGGGAAGGAGGCAGGCAAAGAGATAAAGTGTGAAGAGAGGAAGTCAGCCCTCTGATGTGGGATTTCCCTCCGTATGATGTGAATATCACTGGTAAATAAAGAAACTGTCTTGTCCTGTTGATAGGGCAGAGCTTAGGTAAACTGGGAAAACCAAACTGAATGCTGGGAGGAAGAAGGCAGAGTCAGAAGAGAAGCCATGGAGCTGTCACTGGACACAGATTGCTGAAACTTTGCTTTTGTAGACCAGGACCTCGTGGTTAATGGAGATGGGATAAATTAAGCTGTAAGAAGCTAGAGCTGATAGGCCAGGTAGTGATTTAATGAATATAGTTTCTGTGTGATTATTACAGGGCTGAGCTATTGAGCAACTGGGAACCAACAAGCAGTCTTCCTCCAACAACCCTCTGCAGATCATTTGAAGTAATCCGCAAAGTCTTGAAATCTGTCCCATGCAACCTCCCTCTTCAGTCTTGTCCCTCACAGCTCTCTACATCCTGGGTCTTTTCATTTTCTTTAGAGCACATACTCAATATTCTAGTTATCAGTAACTAGTAGCCTGAAATTATGTTTGAGTTGCCCATTTGCCTTCCAATGACAAGAGAGACTTTTCCTTTCCTCCTACTCCTCAGTGCCTCTTTTGAGTCGATATCCTGATTAGCTTTTCCTTGATTTTACTCTTTAGACCAGGTCAGCATTTGTCAGCTAAGAGGTGTTGGAGTAACTGAGAAGTAATGGCAGCTGCCTTGCCTTGAGCACAAAGTACTTATTGTCATACTCGAAATCTAGAGCCTAGTTGGCCTCATGATTTTGCTCTATGAACTTGTCTGAATATCAAGAAATGAACTAATCTAGCTCTCAGAACAATTCCCAGTGGGACTGTCAGAGGCTTCCCTGTGGAACGAACAGATGTTTTTTTTATCACAATGTGTTTTTTGTTTCTCTGCTTCAGTAATGTTTATGAACTATTCACGAAACACACATTTACTGTGAGCAGGTATTTTGTCACCTACTCAGACTTAGGAGCCACTTATGTTGAAGTAAGGGTAGAATGAGCCTGTGTATTGCCACTGCATGGTACAAAAGCTGAAGATCGATATGCAAGGAGTTGTGTAGTGTCCTTGGATGGACACTTAATGTGAAATGAGCCCTAGTGCAGACACTTAAGATATCACTCTGTGTCATTTAGGTCAAACAATAGAAAAAAAAAGAAAGAAAATGCAATAATTTAAGCTAGTTTTTAAAGTATAACAAAGAACACTTAGGTAAGTGTGAGTTCCCATCCCCTCTGGAAAAAGGGTGCAAAATAAATCTAGCTAGCTATTCCCTCTGGAGCATGTTGTTTACTTCTCTTGAAAATCGCAGAGAAGTCCTACACCAAATAAGCTAAATTATTTTAAAGCTGCTGCTAGTGGTAGCTTCATTTATTTTTCCCCTGAGCAAGCATTGTTGGATTCAAATAAAAAGCTAGCGGCCTGTTTGGTAGATGATAATGAATGATAATGAATCTAGCTAGCAAAGTTACAGTACAAAATCAGAATGGTAAGTTTGCTTTTACAAACATTTATTTAATACAGACAAGTGCAGAAACCTGAAGGCAAATGGTTGATGGTAAACAATTATGATCTACCTAGGGGCATGTTTCAACGTCTATTTCACAGTGATGGGAACTAAGGAAAAAATAATAGCAAATGACATCATTACCAGTCGATCATGGGGAACAGCCAAAGTGGCAGCATAAAAGGATCCTTTACCTTCTCCAGACAGGGGAGGTCCTTGCTACAGAACCACATTTTCAATCATGCTAATAAATTTAGAAAAAAAGGAAAAAGGAAACAACAGCAACAAATTTGTCCTGCTCTGAAACACAGTCTACTATATAACCCTGTAACAGAACATATGTGATATACGACAGGTAAATCTCACTAAGCAATAACATATTTGTGTTTGTCATATCAACCTCTGTTTATTGTAGATCACATTTGCTGTTCAATTTATGGGACTCTTAAGTTGTAAAGGGAAATATTGCAGAAATGAATTGTGACATCAGGATTGTTTTTTCCAGCTGCCCACATTTAGAGAAAACGTGGAAGATTATTTTTTTAATGCTAATAAGCTTTCTGCTGTGTTGGTAGAAGCTGTACCTTTTGTAAACAATTGTTTTTTTCCTAAAAGAAATATAACAGCAATTCTGAAATAACATCTTAAAGATATCTTTTTCTAGAAGGCACTGTCTTCTTTTCAGTGGCATAATGCCTACAAAGAAGTCCTTCTTTTTTTCAAGTCATGGAGTTTCAGCAGGAATGGAATAAAATGATAGAAAAGTCTTCAACAACTGCCGTATGCTCTGGGAATCATACTAAGCATTTTGAATGTTAGCTTGAACATTTTTCATTAAGATCATCATTTTACTAATGAATGTACTGAGGTGACTCCTCAAGCCTTTGTTACCTCTCTGGTAAACAATGGAATAAAAGCAAACACAGCACATCCCAAAGCTTTCAAGGTAACATATATTAGTTGGATCACTTCTATTTTTGTTTCTAATATATTTCCCTCAGTACCAGGCATCAGATCACTGTTCCAGAAAGCCCTTCTTCATGACTACCATGTGATCAGGAGCTGTACAGGGTCTTAAGAAAATTTCACTCCAAATATCGGAACACATTAGGTTTAAATATGAAATTGGATCTCTTTGAAATTTGAGACATGGGATCTTGGAATCATGGCCATTTTTGCACCGTAAATACTTTTCAGTATGTCAAGAATATAAGTGATACTCAGGGAAAAAAATGTACTCACCTGAACAAAATTAAGAAAGATTTTCAAACGTCCCCCTGGGAACACTAGGGTCCTTCAGAGTCACTGGGTATCAGTAAGTGAAGGAATAACAAAGAGAGGAGTAATAGGCAATCTTCAGCAATATCAGTGTTCCACCCACGCTTTCTTCAGTTGAGAAGCTGGCCCTCCACAAACTATATGTCTAAACACATTTCACATTATTAAAGTACATATTCATACATTGATTTCAAATGTATATCTTTGTTTTCTACTATCCTCTAAAAAGTCTGTAGCTAGAAAAAAAGAAATAAGCAAACATATGGCAAGTATATAGGGGACTGTAGAAATTGTGCCCTTGAGTGTGCTTCACTGGTGTTGAGTGCTCCAGAATCTTATAGAAGGAATTCAACTTGATAAACTCACATAGATGCTTTGTGAAGAATTCCTCACCGCATATTCAGACAGGTCAACAGGACATCGTGACTGAAAGGAGACATGACCTACTTCAAGTCTGGAATGTAAATCACTGGGAATGGTCCTACTCATCGTGTCTCTAGTCATACAATAAGTTGTATTGGGAATTATTCGTTGCAGAAGTAGTTCCTACAACTCCTTTGAAGCCATAAATGGTTAGAATTATTTGTACAGGAATGGTGTTCAGAAGCAGAAAAAGGGGGAAGGTCATGGCATGGAAATAAGGAAATTCTTGTCTTAAATTAATGTTGACAATTAAGGTGTAAGGATGACCAATTCCCATAGTGTAGTTGGAGTTCAGCTGAGGCATCAGAATGACAGTGTCCAGGCTTCATTCTAAGATTCTGTGAGCAAAGTGTATGCTGTAGCATTGTGAAACATTATGTACAGAATTGGAGGGAGAGTTAGCGTGGCCTGTATCAGGCTTTCTTTTGGCCTCCTACCAGCTCCCAAATAAAGAGATGGAGACTTAGTTATGAGAGACTTAGTTATGAATGCTCAGCCTTAGCTTAGGCTTGTCCCACTAGCTCTTAAAAGTTTTTAAACTGTTTATGTTCATCAACATTTTACCTTGGGGTTTTTAAACTTTCTTTCATTCTTTATGTCCTACTCTTGTCTGGCTTCCAGCTGCCTGGCTGCTTGACCTCTAGCAACTCCCTCTCTTTCTCCCTTGTTCTTTCTCTCTTTCAAGCCTAGATCCCTCTTACTACTACTGATTCTCTCTGGCTGCCATCCCTGCCTATCCCTCATCTGCCTAGCTTTTGGGTTTACATCTTTTTATTAGACCTGTCAGGCCCCTAGGCAGGTGTTGACCAAGTACCATTCTCTTGACAGAGTTTCTGTCACACCGGGTCCTGCAGTCATTCAGTCCCAAAGAAACTCACAGAGGTCTACATTAATTATAAACTGGTTGGCATAGTAGCTCAGGCTTCTTATTAACTCTTATAAATTATATTCGCCCATAATTCTTGTCTGTGTTAGCCACGTGGATTGGTACCTTTTTCGGCTAGGCAGCTGGGTCACAACTGCAGGCTAAAACTTTCATCTTCCCATAATTCTCATTGCCTCACCTCTACTTCCTCCCTGGCTACTGGCCAATCAGCATTTATTAAACAAGCACAAGAAACAAATCTTTACAAGGTAAAACCATTGTCCCACAGCAGGCAGGCAAGCTAAAACAGCAACACATCTTTACATAATTAAACAAATGTTGCATAAATAAATGCAATACATCCTTATATCCTTAAACAAATGTAGTATATACAAATGTAATATACATTTAATAGTTAAAGTAATATTCTGCAACATAAACAGATGTAACAATCTTTCCATAGATAAAGTAACATTCCACAACAGTGATCAGAATCAACTCAAACAAATTAGACTTTAGGAGAGATATGTTTGGAACACTATGAGAACTACAACACAGAAAAAGAATAAAATCATTATAGATTATTCTGAGTCAAGTTTCTCAGATATACTTTCCAGCTCTGGAGCACAAGTTAATTGACCCACTAGATCAGATCACAGCAATTCAACTAATAATGACATTGCACAACTGAGAGTTTTGCTTATTGATGCTATCTTTAAAAAAAAACTAGCTATATACAATTATCTGCTATTTTGGAATCATGTCCTAAGCACAGAGCCTAAGCCTTGAGATGTTCATTGCTTCCAAAATAACTTGAAATGAGGAACCTAGGGTAAGAATCTCCCCAGATGCTGAGAAAAGAATCATCACTAACTCTTTTTAAGCACTGACTTTGTTTGAGGCCAGACATTCCATTGTTATTCACATTTTGCAACAAAATTATCATACAGAAATCCTGCGATCTCTTCGAGTTCCACACAAAGTAAATGACAAACTTGGATTTGGGATTTTAGGGTACTGACACGATACCCCTGAAGATTTTTGATCAATATCTTTTGATATAATGTTGCCTCCCTCTTTTGAAAGTATTGCATTTAATTATGCTTCCAAAAGGCTAAGAATCCACCAAACCACAAAACATAGCAACTTTCAAAGAGTAGACAGCATTGTGAAAGTTAACACACTGAAAAAAATTTACACCAGAAGAGAACTACATGTAATAGTGGTTGAGAATATGGGTTTGAGACCTTTCCAGACCCATACTAACGTCTTGATTGTTCCACTTTGTCTCTCAATTATAGTAATTATTAGGGTAAATTCTTGGAATATTTCCAGGAACATAATTAAAGCACTGAAAATGCCCGTTCTGACAATATACTGTTATTAAATTATTTATAATCATGCCATGCCATTTTTAAATAGAATAAAATCTCAGCTCTTTCATGGTTCTTGGTAAAATATTCTTTCAAATATTTAGCCTAAAGCATTTGTATGTGTGTTATATAATAGTTATATTCAGCAGCTTTGATTACTTCTGCTGTTAATATTCTACTCTGGGATAATACAGAAACTACACAAGTCACACTGACCTCATGCACCAAGAGTATAACTTCTGAACTTCATGATTCAACTCTACCATAAACTAGCTCTACTTTAATATTAAAAATAATTCAACAAAAAATAAAGCTTATATTAAAAATTATAAACAACAAAGTAACTCAGGATGTTTAAGTCCCAGTTCAGTAATAAAAAAATCATGAAAAATCAATGAAACATAACTCCTCCAAAAATTGCCAGGCCACAGTAATGGCTGCCAGTTAGAGTGAAATAGATGAAATCTCCGAAAAAGAACTCAAAAAATGATTAATTGCATGTTCAGAGAAATAAAGAAAGAAATAAAATCCTTAATGAACTCCAGGAGAACACAAACAATCTTCTGGAAAAATGAAGAAAGTTCAGGCCATATATGAAAGAGGAATTCTATAAAGACTAAAACTAACCGAACTAGTGAAAATGAGAAAGAACTAAAACAAGTCAAATGACTCTGTGGGAAGCTTTATCAGCAAAGTGGATCAAGAGAGGACAGAATGCCTGAACATGAAAGAAAGTGCATGAATTAAAAGGGGTGTGACAATGAGGACAGTGACAACTTAATAAGAAAGTAATATAACCAAGACACTAAATGTACAGACCAAAGAAAGAATATTGAAAGCAGCAAGAGAAAAGCACCAAGGCACATGCAAAGCCAGGATCATGTGAATAACTGTAGTGGTATATCATTTGTATTTTAATAAATAAATCTTGCCTGAAGACCAGAGGGATAGCTAATGTCACTAGAGGATAGATAATGGTAACACACACATTTAATCTCAGAATTTTAGAGACAGAGGCAGATGGAATATCTGTAAATTCAAAGCTACCCTAGGCTACACAAGATCAATGCAAAACAAATCCAGGTGGTGGTGGTTCAAGCCTTTAATCCCAGTCCTAGGGAGTCACATGACTTTAATCCCAACATTTGTGGAAATACAAAATGGAGGAGAGAGAGGCTTAGTCATTTTAATCTTCAATAGCCCCACCTTGGTAGAGGTAAGTCATTTCTAGTGGCTTGGTTGCTTTGCTTTTCTGAACCCCAATATCTGACTCTGAGTTTTTATTATTTGTGCTACAAATAACAGCAGACTTTAAAATTCAGCAAAACTGTTTGGTGGATAAAGGAGTTTATGAACATGAAGTCTGTTCTACAGAAGATATGAGATGGGATTCTTCAGACATATTAATTAAATGATACCATCAATTAAATAGACTTAACAGGCATCTAAAGAACATTCCAACTAAACACTGCAAAATACACAGCAGATTGTGGATCTCTCTTTAAAATAGACGGTGCACTGTGAAAATTAAATATAAAATGTATATAATTACTTGTAATTACTGATCATAATGAAATACAACTACGTAAAAAATAAAAAATAGAGCATACACAAACTCATGGGTATTAAACAACACATTGCTGAATGATAAATGAGTTACTAAGAACAGCAAAAGGAAATGGAAAAAATTGTAAGAATTAAAAGAAATGAAAACCCAATATACAAAATCCTATAAACAGTTATAAGAAGGGAGTTTTGAGCTCCAAGTACTTACATCGAGAAATCAGAAGAGTCAAATGAATTGTTTAAAGGTATGTCTTAAGGTACTCAAACCATAGAACAAGACAAAACTCAAGCCAGCAGACATAATTAAGTTAAGGTGAGAAATTAATTAAATGTAAATGAAAATATAAAGAATGAAGCAAAGGGTTGATTCTTTGGAAAGATAAGATAAGCATTATTGATCACCGTATTAGCCAAAACGACCGTATGACAGAGGAGAAACAATTTAATAAAATTAGAGATATAAAAGGCACCATTATGACAAATGCCAATGAAATTCAAAAATCATTAATACAGAACTATAAAACATATATTCATGATGCTGGGAGGATTGTTCTGTGGTTAATGTGTCTGCTACACAGGCATGAGGGCTGCATTCATTTCCTTCACCCAGGTAGAAGCTGGACATGGTTACACCAGTTCTGGGAGGCAGAAAAATCTGGATTCAGCGGGTGGGTTAAGTGAAATAACCTGTCTCAAAAATAAGGGTTAGAACTGATTGCTGAATGCATCCCGGGATCAAATTCTGGCCCCCACACTAACTAATATAGGCAAGTGCACCCACATACTCATTCTTCTACATCCTCTCTTTTCTATCTCTCTCTGTGTCTCTCTTTCTCTTTCACATACACACAAACGTACATATCAATACATTGGAAATCTAAGTATATAGATTTCTGGATGTGTATGACTTACCAAAAAACAACATAAGTAATATAAATACATATATGATAAACAGTGAGATTAAAACAGTCATAAAATTCTGCCAACTATAAAAGGTGAAGACCCAGACAGATTCTATTATGACTTCAATTAGGTCCTCAAAGTAGAACAAATGCCACTTTCTCCAAACTGTCCCATAAAGTAAGTAACAAGGGAAAAATACTAAGAGCCTTTTTTCAACATCATTATTATCTAGATACAAAAACCAAATAAAGTTACAACAGAAAATAGAAAATTGTAGATCGATTGTGATGAACACAGATGCAAAAAAGTCTCAATAAATTATTTGCAAACCAAATTCAAGAACACATTAAAAATATGTCACCATAATGAAGTTAGCTTTCTTAAAGATACGAAGATAGTTTGTCCTAAACATATCAAAATGCATACTTCATCACATAAATGGAGTAAAGGAAAGAATTAAATTATCATCTATAATAAAATATATTTTGACAGAATCCAACATCCTTTCAGGGTAATAGTACTGAAGGCAAGTGAAATAAAAAGAATTTATTTTAGCACAGTAAGGGCTATATAAATAAAACCTATAATCAAATTTTGCACTAACTTGTGGAATAACAAAGGTTTCCACTTCCTCCACTTTTACTCAATGTAGTACTGGAAATCTTAGCTAAGCAATGAGGTGAAAGAAGCACTATAAGATTATACAGTGGAAGAAAGAAAGTCAAATTATCTTCATTTGAATGTGATAAAATTACATATGGCACAGAATATTAAGACTCCATTAGAAAACTCATAGAAGTGATAAACACTTTAGTAAAATTTCAAAGTATAAATGTACCATAGAAAAATTAGTAGCTTTCTTAAATTTCAATTAAAACATGCTTAGTAAGAAATAAGGAAAGCAATATTCCACTCACATTTACACTCTCTAGGAAGAAATAAAGAATATTATTAAATGGAGATTTTGCTATGTTCTGGAACTGGAAGAATCAGTATTGTAAAAGTAGTGATTTTATCAAAAAAATCTATCAACAGAATCAATAAAATCTTTATCAAAACCCCAATACTATTCTTGATAGAAATAGAAAAACAATATTAAAATAATTTGAAGCACAAAAAATTTCTAGCAAAGCAATTTTGAGTAGTAATATGAGAATGATATTAATGATGCTGACTGTGATGAAAATGATAGAGGTAGCACAGTACTTGCTTACAAGGCCTATTTCAAAGCCACAGTAACATGAAGAGCACAGAACTGTCTCAAGTATTCATTAGATCAGTAAAATATAAGAGGAAATCAAGATACAGACCCACAGAGCAACAACCTGAATTTGGACAAACTAAAAATACTCAATGAAAGGCAGTTCCTTAAAAATAGTCCTGGAAATCTGGATATCTACATATACAAGAACTGAACTAGATCTTTATCTCTTGCCCTGAAAAAAGACACTAACTCTAAAAAATTTAATGTTCTTAATTTCTTATATGAAGCCCAAAGGCTACAATAGGGAAAAATACCTCTTTTTTAATATATATGTGTAAGGAATTCCATGATAGGACTTCAGTATCTCTGGAAATAAGGTCAAAAAGTATCAACTGATACCTAGAAAGTGTCAGCACGACAGACAAAACAATTATTTGAGTAATGGTACAGCCTGGAGAAAAGGGGAAAATCTTCAGCTCGTATATATCTGACAGGGGATTAATATCTAGAAAATAAAAAAGTTCAAGAAAAACAAACACAGCCCAATATAAAAATGAGATAACTACCTGAATGACATGATCTCCAAACATGAAACAAAAATAATCAGTAAATATTTTTGGAATTCAAAGTTTTTGGAATTCAAAATTTAGAGGCATCATGGAAATGGAAATTGAAATAATTTGAGCTTCTCTTTCATTCTGGTCAGCATGGCTGCAACCAGGAAAACAAATGACAGCAAATGTAGCAACAGAGACACTGCATTTACTGCTTGTTGGGGTGTAACCTGGTGGTGCCACTGTAAAAATCAATGTGCAACTTTCTTTTAAATTTGAAAAGGATCTGTTTGACCTAGTTATACTATTCATGGGCATATGCCTAAACCTTTTATATCCTCCCACAGAGTCACTAACACCTCCAGGTGTGTTGCTGCTCTATTCACAATAGCAAGGAAGCCTACATATTTGTCCATTGATGAATGGATAATGCAAATGTGGTGCAAATATAATGGAATTTTGTTTAGAAATGTAATAACCAGAAAACAGATGGAACTGGAAAATATTATATTAAATGAGAAAACCTGGTTCATAAATAGAAACCATACAAGTTCTCTTTCATATGGAGATACCATCTTCTCTTTTTATACATGCATATCATGTATGTGTAGAGATTATGGACCAGCAAGGAGCCAAAACATGGTTAAAACAGGATTTAGAGAGTGATAGTAAGACACATGTAATAAATAAGTCAAAAGGTGAATGTGATAGGTGTAAAGGTTTAAGGAGAGAGAAGACAGGGACATGGGAGAGAAGGATGGGTTGGGGGAGATGCAATCAGTGCTAAGCATTTATGAAATGAAAAAAGACATTTTTAAAACTACATTTTAAACTGCTTTGCAAACTAATTTTAAAATGTATTTATTAAAAATTTGAACAGTGGTAAATTATGTCCATGGATAAAATCTCTTTCAGAACCCACAAGGTTATCAAATGAAGATTTCAGTTTCTAGGGTAGGCTGCTCTTGTGGATAATTAACCTAGGCAGATCCCTGAACTCCAAAACAGTCCTGGCTATTGTCACTGCTCTTGACTGCTCACCAGAATTAGACAATAAACCCTACAGCTATTGACAATACTTGGGTTGGTCACCACAGTACACCAAAAAAAAAAAAAAAAAAAAAAGACCTACTTGATTTCTCCAGCTGCCAAGTTTTCATAGTGTTGAACAGGTTAAACAGTGCTATGCAGAAATCAAGAATCACCCACGGTCTAACTCAGATGTGAACCCTTGAATCCTGCATTCTGTACTATTGACCTGCAGGTCATGATATGACCACTATTGCAATAGTGCAATGACTGTTATGGGGGTAACCAACTAATTTCTAATTGAATCTGAGGCCCATTTGACAGAATGAAAGTCACATTAATATTGGAAAGCTGGACAAAAGCCTGTAGCTTAGAAGGCAATGGGCCCTAACAAGGAAATTGTTCCTGCTCTGCTGTTTTGCTAAATAAAATAATAAATTTGTCAAATTGCCTTTTGGATATTTGTGTTTATTCCCACAGGCTGTTTCTACTGTCAGATTTAGTTAAAGAACTTTCCTTCTGCAGTGGCAAAACTTCATTTTAGCATTACAGAGTTTTGTAACTTTTAGTGTGCTGAGGATAAATGATTATTGAAGGTTCAGCCTTGCAGGGACATCTATGCCACCCTTGAAGGGCTCAGGGAACATCACAAAAGAAAACACACAGAAGGTCAGAGTTGGAGAGAGGTATGGGGTGCTGTAGGACACTGGCTTTCAGGGTGTGATGTCCATCTAATCTTCAGCAGTTTTGGCCACCGGCACAAAATCTAAACAATATTGGGCTCATCATTCATTCTATCATGGAGAAAATAGGGACTCATGAGACGTCACTCTTCCTTTGAGATTCACAAACAGCTAATAGTTTCTGGAATAAGAGACATTTTCTTCAGTCGTGTAACCAATGCTACTGAATTGTAGCACTTCCCCTACCCTCCGATAAGCAAGCCTAATAAACTCAATGACAAAAATATTAATAACAATAATATTAAAATATGTTATCTGAATTTGTATCCAGATACCGAGATTTACTTTAATAATGATTCTCTATGTGACCTGGGTGATCTAAGTATGTTTTCATTATTTAGTGATTTTTAAAGACCTTCTTAAATCTGATAGTCTTTATTCATTTATAATCCCTGGGGACATTTGCTTATGATCTCAACTAAACAAACGATTAACTGGATTAAAATATTTCTTTAAAATGTGAATTAAAGAACAACTTTTAAAAAATGATAAGCTAAAAATCCAAATTATTCCATTAGTTAATTTAGGGAAACCTAAAGAAAGACATGTTCAACACTTACATGAAGGATTCTATTGACAATGTTCTATTTTTCCAGGGTTCCTATGGAAATATAATCTATCTAATGTTTTAAGTATCTTTTGTAAAATTTGTCTCACTGAATACAAATCATCTCAAAAAGACTTTTTGAGTATGAAAGACTTTTACATACAAATGCATCAATTGATTTCTGAAATTATTTCAAGTCAATCCTAGCCTAGCAAACTATTCACAGGTGATTTAAGATTTTGAAACTTGTAGTCTGATTTTTTGGCATCTAAAATCTTTGAGTCTATGACACAAACAACACTTTATTTTTTGAAATTTTAAAAGTATTTTCCATTTATTTATTTAGTGTTTGTGATGTATATGAATGCACTTACATGGAATGCACATGCCGGTAACAGCATGATTTGAAAGTTTGTGGGAACTGGTTGGTTCTCTCTTTCTACCACAGGTGTCTAAGAACTAATGCTCAGATTTTCATCTTTAGCATCAAGCACCTTTACCCAAGGAGCCATACTTCTGGCTGAAGAAGACCTCCATAAGAAGTCAATGTTTGAGTTCCATAAAGACATGAACACTCTTAAATAAGCAATAACAACTTCCATTTATATAGTGCTAACTTTCAGAAATTGTTGAATCAATTTGAAATACAGCTAAGAGCTTTTTGCTGTAGCTAGGTAAAGCATCACAATGTGGTCAGGTCTTTCACTGTCTACTTATGTGCTTCTCAGAGCTGTTTTCTCACCTCAAGTGCCCTTTGGAGAGGCAGCCTACATGTTTAAAAAACAACTCTGGGTTTTAGTGAGGGTCTCAAAGTCCTGTCAAATTCTAGAAATCTGTGTTATCTGGTGCATTTTCATATGAAGAAAATTATCATAGAAATCATCTGACTTAACATTTCAGCTAATTTGAAGCCTTAGCTAGAGAACTCACCTAGGTTAGCTGCGATGCCTCATGATCAGATAGCACTGTTCCACACAGCAGCTTGAGAAAGAACTCAAAGGATTTTTTCTTTGTTTGGGAGGATGTTTTTTAACTTTATTGGTATGCCTCTGAATTAAAACTTGTGCATATTTACGTTGAACAATCTAAAATATTGGTATATATAGACCACATATATATACATATATACATATATATATATATATTATGACCAACATAGTTAAGATATTTATCACCTCATCTCATAACCAAAGGAAGAGATTGCAAAGATAAAACATTAAAACTTCCCTCTCAGTTTTGAAGCAAAAAGTTATATGTGACTCTAACAAATACCTTTAGCTTATTTTCATTTTCTTCATATATATATATATATATACATATATATATATATATATATATAATGTTTGACATCCATGCTATCATGCTATCATGACAAAGAAAATATGCAAAGTCATATTGGTGATCACAAATGCAGTATACTCAACAGACACTTTCTTAGATGGAGATAAATATCTGCTGCTTCTTAGATGTGATAATTGCATAGATTTGCCATAGCAAATTACTACAACAAGGTGGCTGAAAAAAACAAAAAATGTTTTTCCACAGTTTAGCAGCCTCTTTGTCATATGCCATGCTGTCTATGAAGACTCCATGGGGAAAGTGTGTTCCTGCAAACCTCCTGGCCTCTGGTGACCACCAACACAGGTCAGGCTTCTACCACTAGAAAATTCTTGTAGGCTCTATTGTGACATGGTGTTTCCCTGTGTACCTACCTGTGTTCAGAATTGCATCCTCATAGCTGGGCATATACCTCTAATCTACAATTACTAAGCATGATTAAATCCATAAAGACCCAATTTCTACCTAATATCATATTGCAGATTCTACACAGACATAAGATTGGGGAAGACACAACTAAACTCAGTATATTACAGTTGTTTGGACAAACAAGCAAAGTATTATCATAAATTTTCTTTCTTGAATTTCAAACTACTACATCATTCACACATGCCTATCTATCCAACTTTCCCTTTCCCCTATAATATGGACAATGCATGTATTCAGGACAGAAGGATTTCAACAGTTAAAGCGTTACCGTTTCATAGAAAAACAGGAGATAATTTCTACCTTCAAATAATAAAATGTTGTGGGAATGCATTCCATTTAGTCAAAGGCATTTAGGAGTGACTTGCCATGGGCATGGTTTTCTCTGAGTACATGAGATAAACTAGGGAGAGGGTCCATCTTGCACTCACTCTCCTGTTTGTGGTCAGAGTAGGAACAAGTGGAAGAGAAGTGGCTTGCAGTTGGTGGCTCTTGAACCTTGGACAGAATGGCTGGGTAAAGGCAGCTGGATCAGCGGCAGTGTCTACAGAGTTGTGTATTTGTGAGTTTGTCTTTTCATTGCATTCTTTAACAAATTGGTAAATAGACTTCTGTGGGTTCTAGCATCAATAAGGTTATGAAAGAATATGTGAACTTATTCATAATGTATTTTGGCATTTTATTTTTAAACATAGCTTATTTTAGAAAACTTTTAGTCATGGGATATACGAGGCATCTGCTAAACACTAAATTTATTTTTATATTGGTTTCTGTTAAGGATTAAATTGTGTTGATGAGAGTTCTTGTGACTTTGAGCTAAAGGGTAAAGGACTGCTAACAGACATTTTTACATAGAAGCTTTTATCGAATGATGATTCTATCACATCACAATAGCAGAATTAGGTTTAGCTCAATCATCATACACATTCAAATATATTTACATGAAAAGCCCTTCACATAAATGGTCTTTTCTAATCCTTAAATTTAGCTGTAGCATAGCATCTTAAGATGCTTCACTTGCTCTAAAATCAAGAATATTTGAGCATCAGAACTTTAATTAGTACTAGCAAAATTGAAATAGTAAAGTATTTTCTTCATAGCTACCTGTAGTAAGTCAATCAATGTTCTTGAATTGCAGCAGTTGGACTCCAACATAGCTACCTGTATTAAGTCAATCAATGTCTTTGAATTGTAGGAGTTGAACTCCTATCCCAACAGCCTGTGATTTTTACTATGTGTTGCTGTGTAAAATGCAGCTCAAATATAATGATCAGTTCTAGAAGGAATCACACAAAAAAAGAGACGTTTGCACAGGTAAAATGTGATCATGAGATAACTTCATGGGTCTGCACAGAAATTAAAAACCCCACATAAATAGAAGATCTACATTCTTCCCCTGAGCTGAGACATTAATGTTTTGAATACCTAGAGACACAATGGGGTTGCATTTCCAGCAGAAATTGCACATTAGGAAATAAGAATATTTAAATAATCTAAAAAGGGAACAAAGAAGACATCTGAAACGGTTAATCTCTCTCCATTTTTATCTTTTAGGATAAAGATTATAACCTTTCCACGTTTCACAATGCCCTTCTAAAATTGGATTGTAGACTTATAAAGCTACACTTGGTTCAAGTTGAAGCATATTATATCTCACAATGTCCTAGTCCCTAGGCTGACTTCTCATACAGTCATCTAAAGGCACTATACTCCTGTCCTCATTTTGTTCAGTAAGAAAATGTTCATTTTATGGGGAAAAAGTGTTGATATTTGGATATCATTTTGGCCATGTAGAAGGTGGAAACCTCAGGAGTTGATAGGTCAGGAGAGGTCTTTACTTCTGAGAAGTAGAGTGGCAGAGAAAAATAAATTCATTGTCAGAGGAAGGATGTGAGCTTTGAGCAACTTTTGCTTAAGCTTTCACCGTGTAATGTGGCAGTCAGAGACCTGACTAGACACCAGTGCTTTGATTTTGGATTCTCTGGCCTCTCATAAGAGAATGGTGACTATGACTATCTAATCTTCAACCCCATTGAAAGCCTGACAAGGGAGATAATATTACTTGAGGAGGCAGGAAGTGCAGTCAAGCAGCTTCCAAAATGTGGAGTAGATGACAGAGATAACTGGTTGCCTGAGCAATCACCTAAAGTCTCATTTGCAATGTTGAAGTGACCAACTTTGGCTAAGGGCAGAGTAACTGACAGACCATTTCCAGAGGCAGGAAAATTTTCAAAAACCACCTTACATACCAAACTCATCATTTTGGGTCTAGGTTACCTCACTCAGAATAGTGTTTTCTATTTCCATCCATTTGCATGCAAAGTTCAAGATGTCATTGTTTTTTACTGCTGAGTAGTACTCTAATGTGTATATATTCCACACTTTCTTCATCCATTCTTCCATTGAAGGGCATCTAGGTTGTTTCCAGGTTCTGTCTATTACAAATAATGCTGCTATAAACATAGTTGAACAAATGCTTTTGTAGTATGATAGGGCATCTCTTGGGTATAATCCCAGGAGTGGTATTGCTGGGTCCTGGGGTAGGTTGATTCCGAAGTTCCTGAGAAACCACCACACTGATTTCCAAAGTGGTTGCACAAGTTTGCATTCCCACCAGCAATGGATGAGTGTACTCCTTACTCCACGTCCTCTCCAGAAAAAGCTATCATTAGTGTTTTTGATTTTAGCCATTCTGACAGGTGTAAGATGGTATCTCAAAGTTGTTTTGATTTGCATTTTCCTGATCACCAAGGAGGTTGAGCATGACCTTAAGTCTCTTTTGGCCATTTGAACTTCTTCTGTTGAGAATTCTCTGTTCAGTTCAGTACCCCATTTTTTTAATTGGGTTAATTAGCATTTTAAAGTCCAGTTTCTTGAGTTCGTTATATATTTTGGAGATCAGACCTTTGTCTGTTGCAGGGTTGGTGAAGATATTCTCCCAGTCAGTAGGTAGCCTTTTTGTCTTAATGACAGTGAGTTTGGTATGTACTCACTCATAAGTGGATTCTAGACATAAATAAAGAAGCTCATCTGGCGTTGAATGGAGATAAAGAGAGAGACCCACATTGGAGCACAGGACTGAGCTCCCAAGGCCCAAATGAGGAGCTGATGGAGGGAGAACATGAGCAAGGAAGTCAGGACCGCAAGGAGTGCACCCACCCACTGAGACACTGGGGCTGGTCTAATGGGAGCTCACCAAGGCCAGCTGGACTGAGACTGAAAAAGCATGGGATCAAACCGGACTCTCTGAACGTGGCAGACAACGAGGGCTGACTGAGAAGCCAAGGACAATGGCACTGGGTTTTGATCCTACTGCATGTACTGGCTTTGGGGGAGCCTAGTCTGTTTAGATGTGCACCTTCCTGGACCTGGATGAAGGGGGGAGGACCTTGGACTTCCCACAGGGCAGAGAACCCTGATTGCTCTTTGGACTGGAGAGGGAGGAGTACGAGAGTGGAGGGAGAAGGAGGGAAATGGGAGGTGGGGAGGAGGCAGAAATTTTTAATAATAATAATAAAATTTTAAAAAAGAAGAAAGAAAAAAAGAAAGAAAGAAAAACTGTCTTATACTGTCTTGGCAAGATTTGACAGTCTTTTTTCTTGTATCTTGCTGGTCCAGTTCAGACATGGTGCACTTTGTCACTGAGGTATGGGCAGTTTCTTGCCCAAAGGCCAGTTGTGCCAAGAAGAAGACAAACTCCAAGTGTAGTGTGTTTGGTGCTCAACATCTCTTGGGAATAGATTAAAGCTGCCAGAAGCAATCATGTCTCATGTCAACAGAATCCTAAATTATTTCAATGCCATATTCTACAGATCTTTAAACTGGGGGTTACCTATCTATACAGGATACAATCTCTATGTATCTGAAGAACCTAATTAGTCTGATGAAAAGTATAACAAACATGAATGACTATTGACCTATAATACTTAATACCTATATAACTTAAAGATTAAAAATTCAGTATCAGAATATTAAACAATCTTTAAACAACTGTGTAATAAAGGAAGACAATGACCTCAAAATGTAAACAATGTACAAGTATCTTGATCAGAGGTAGAAATATATAATGCAATATAATAAATATGTTATAAAATCGTTTCAATAGACAAAATGTCTTCAACAGAGGTAGAAATATACATCATACAATATGACAAAAGAATTTTGCTGAGGTGTACAAATATTGTAAACCGAAATAACAAGTATAATTTGAACATGTATCAATATATAAGAAACTATACCAGTGTAAATTGTCCATAAATAATGTCACAAGTATTCATTCTATTACTCACTATTATTACTATTATTAGTGTGATAAGTTCACAGTAAATTACCTATTATCCCATTCAATCTTCCATATTTTTGAGATCTCTAGGCTTACATAATTTTCACGCTAATCTCCAACCCTATGAGTGTTGTGGGGAGTGGTGGGCCACTTCCCACCACCCGGCTTGCTTTACCCAAAATAATTACATGGAAACTGTATTCATTTAAACATTGCCTGGCCCGTAAGTTTCAGCCTCTTATTGGCAAATTCTCATATCTTGCTTTAACCCATATTTAGTAATCTGTGTAGCACCACAAGGTGGTGTCTTACCGGGAAGAATCTTAGCCTGTGTCCATCTCAGAGAGGAGAGCTATGGCATCTGCCTGAGGCATTTGCCTGACTCTGCTTTCTTTCTCCCACAATTCTGTTCTGTCTACTCTGCCTACCTAATTTTCTGTTCTATTAAAGGGCCAAGGCAGTTTCTTTATTAACCAATGAAAGTAACACATAGACAGTTGACCCTCCTCCATCATATGAGGGTAATAATTAACCACTAAATGGTGTCTCTAATCATAAGGAAAAACTTTGTTGGGAGAGGTGACATCGTTTTCTGGAATTGCTTCCTGCTGTCATTGAGATGATGTTTTTTCTATGGGATTCTGTAAAAGTAAAATGATGGTTAAGTTTCAAGATTTCTGTTTTCTATCATTACAAATGGTCTCTGAGTAGTCGATGGGGTCCTTTTGTTTGTTTGCTTGTTTGTTTCTGTTAAAATTCTTATTTGGAGCTTTGGCCAAAATGTTGCAAGGTACACCATTTCCACAGCAGGTACCCCAAAACTAGTCTCATAATAGCACTATCAGTATCATGATATAATATCAACCAGGTGGAGTTGTTGTTGTTTGGCCCTATATTCTTCCTGGAAGCTTCAAAGATTACTGCAGGAAAATCTACTGTTTATTGTGGAAAATTTCAGCATATTCATATAGATATATATTCAGCAAAAGATATGATATAAACAAAATTGGCATAGAGAAAAATGAAATCTTTCCTTAAAATCTACATTCTTTCTGTCCCATACCAGATGGCTCCTGACATGAGACAGAAATTCTGAATTTTTCTTTTAACAACATGCTTGGAGATTTAGAGAAGGATATCCATTGTCCAACTCCAAAGCCAGCTCTTATTTTTAAGTAGAGAAGTATACATGTCCAAGTAATCAAATTTTACCATGCAGATAATACAGCATCATAAAGCAGATTTCTCTTTGCTTGTTGATTTTTTCTGGATAGTAATATTTTTATGTTTAAGCATCTAAATGTCCAAGGTCTCTCCACTCTTTAAAGATGAATATTTTCCTGCAAAGACAAGAAAAACCCTGCTCCAACCCTTATGAGATTTTCTTACCACCTGTTTGATTGTCACCTCTATGGATGAGCCATCATTTCTCTTCCTCAAGAGGGTTCTCTTTTTCAAACCAAATCTTTATCAGTTTTGATGGTATCCATAGATTTTCTTCTCTTGTGAGAACAAGAGCAAAACTCCTTCCCCAATGTAGCACATCTCCTAGTTTCCATTGTGAGGTCAGCACATCCTTGAAACATATGGGATGATTTAATTCAAAAAGACTTTTCTATTATCAACGCCCCTCTGCTGCTGTTGTTCTTTTCTCATTGGCATTAAGAAAATTCAAGGTTAATAAAGCATTATGTAATCTATTTCTGAGGTTACTTTCCATCCCTTTCTGTTTGTTTAACATATCCTTTATAGTTCAATTTATCTTTCTATAACTGCCTGACCTATAGAATTGTGTGGTATACCTGTAATATGTTTTATATTATAATAAGCAAAAAACTGTTTAATTTTCTTAAACATATATGCTGGACCATTGTCTGTCTTTATTTGTGCAGGTATACCCATGATGGCCATAACTTCTAATAAATGCATGATTACTGAAATAGTTCTTTCTGACTGCAAGGCAGTTACCCACTGAAAACCTGAATGTGTTGATGGTGCAGTGTACATATTTTAAATTTTCAAATTCTTTAAAGTGTACCACATCCATCTGCCAGATTTCATTCCTTTGAGTACCCTTAGGGTTACTCCCTGCAGGCAATGGTGTTTGTTATAGAAAGAACAAGTAGGACATCTCATTATAATCTTCTTGTCTTGTTGCCTTGTAATAGAAAACCCTTTCTTTAAACCTTTCCTACTGACATGATCTTTCTTATGAAATTCTGAAGCCTTCATCACACTTCCAATCAATAATTGATCAATTTCTGCATTATTTTGTGCTAGATGTCTAGCAGACCCATATAGGATCAGATGTGTGTTATGGATATGGAACAAAGCTTATTCCTAATTTTATCTTGAACCTGTATGAATAATGAAGTCAATTCTGAATCATCTGATTTAGCAGTTTCAATATGCAAGACAACTCTTTCTGTATATTATTAATCAGTACAATATTGAGATATTCTTTAAAATCCCTTAGTACCATGAGAATAGCATATAATTCTTCCTTTTAGACAGAATTATAAAGGCTTTGCTCCACATTACTTAATTCTTCTGGTTTGTAACCTACCTTTTTTGATTTATTTGTATCTGTTTAAAATGTACAAGCCTTAGCTATTGGTGCATCATGTACAATTCAGGAAAGAATCCAAGTAGTTCTCATTATAAAGCTAATTTTATCACTTTTGGGATAATTGTTATTAATTTCTCCCCAAAAAGTTAGCACAAGCTCTTTTCCAAGGTTCATTGTCTTCCCATATTTTTTTTTAATTTCAAGGAACTATAATCTCTGCTGGGTCTATACCTGCTAGTTGACAAAGTCTCATTTTTTATTTTATAACTAATTAAGAGACTTTTTCCACATAAGTTTTTAATTTTTTACTTGGTTTATTTGGTAAAAAGATCCAATCTAATATCTTCCCTTTGCATTAAAATCCATTTAGGAGAAATCTGGAAGGCAGTATGACTAGAATAGAATTAAGATTTAGATTCACTCTATCTACATGTGCCTCCTGTAATTTCTCTTCAATGATCATCAATTCTTTTTCCACTTCAGTTGATAATTCTCTGGGACTATTTAAGACTTGTCACTGTCTAAGGTTTTGTTTAAATGAACCATTAGGTCACTTGTTATCCCAAAAGCCAGTCATAGACTGGAAATATCTCCTAACAATCTTTGAAAGTCATTAAGGGTCCACAATTGGTCTCTCCTAATTTGTGCCTAATTGTGTTCTAATTTTCTGTAAACCTACTTTAACAGAATCTCCTCTTTGTATTGTTTCAGGAGCAATTTGTAATCCCCATTTAGGCAAAACTTTTTTACTTCTTCAAACATTCTTTCTAAAGTATCTGAATTTGAGTCAGATAACAAAATGTCATCCATGTAATGGTAAATTATAGACTTAGAAAATTGCTTGCATATTATTTCCAATGACTGATTTACAAAGTATTGGCACAGGGTGGGCTATTGAGCATTCCCTGTGGGAGGACAGGGAATTTTGCTTATATAGGTACTGAAAAATATGTTTTGTTTAACAAATTAAGAACAGCTATTAAGGTGATCAAACAATTCCAAAAAGTGGGGCCTAGGATAAAGAAGAAACCCAAAGTTTTCCATCAGTGTAAGTTGTGGATTGAGTGCACTATGGGGATTGCAGGCTGGGGAGCACTGAGCAGCAGGTTGCTGCTTCTGATAGAAGGCTAAAACCCTGGGTGGGAGAGTCAGTACCCAATGCACTACATGGCTGGTGGATAACAAGTGACCAATACCAAAAATTGTGGACTGGTTCCCACGTTCAGGTGCCAGATGATGGCAGAAGTCACAAAATAATCCAACACTAGTTCAGAATTATGAATGATAAAGGGTTATTCATTTAGGAAAGACTTACAGACCACTGTCATAGATAACAGTCCTCTACATGAACAAGGAACAGGAAGAGAGCTAACAGCAGGAAGCAAGAGAGTGAGCACACGCTTTACAGCTGCATTTATAGTATAAGAGACCACACCCAAGTGGACTGATATCTTAAATGCTATTGACTGAAAAAGCAGAAGGAGCACCCACAGCATCAGACTGTTCATACTCTTCTCTGTTCTCTTTGCTTAATGGTTTCCTTACTTCTGCTCAGATAATTCTACTTTAACTCACCTTTCCCAACCCAAGTCTTTCCTGGCCCATTCAAATGCCTTTCTTTCAGGAGTTGGCTCACACTGACCTATACATTCCTTTCTGGAACAAGGGGAACTTTCACTGTCCCCACATTCTGGTTTATCTTCTGCTTTGTGTTTTTCTCCCTTACTTGTCCAGTTACTAAAGGAATCTATGTTCCCACCACAACTGAATCATCCCCAGCAACTACCATCACATTTTGTAGATTAAATTAAAAGATTTTCATAAGAACTTGTTTCTCAATATTCCATGGCAGAAACGATCCTTTTCTAAAGAAACAAAGGACACCTTCACTGATTTTTGGATGAGGACCCTGTAGAGCCAAGGAAGAAGAATGATGACTTGCCGCAAAATTATTTGTTCTTGGAAGATAGATCTAGACAGTAATTTCCTAGCTAAATACTGGACGAGTTCTAACACAAATCATTCTGGGGTTTTTTTTCTGAGTAGCCACAGTCATGTTTTCCTATCTTTTCTATTTCAGAGTTTTCTTTAACAGTTGTTGCTAAAACCCTAAATATAAGACAGAGTTTAAATTTGGGGGTATCTGGCTTATTTATTTGGTATTAATGTGGATTTTCAGCTCTTCCTTGTCCTCAAATAAAGATAGAAGCTAAGATGGAAGACTCTAGTGCAGACATGAATCCTAATATGTTGACATAAAAGGCATGAGAATTATCAATTATTCTCCCATTTACTAACAAGGCAAAGAAGAACCTAAATATAGCTGTGCTTATTGAAATAACTTAAGAGTACTGGAATGTCTGAACACAATTTCTACAAGATGGAAATTGTATTTCTTTTTACCTGGCCTCCATTCAAACACTTATAATTCTGTTGAGCACTCCTATTCAGTGAGCCACTTGATGATAGAAAATACAACTTCACACTTGGGTAATGGAATTATGTGGAGTACTGGCTTGATATTCCCCTATGAGAAATTTATGTTTCCTGTGCATTGTTGAGTATTTCATTTCATTTTGAGATAAAACCTTCATTTCACGACTTCTTTGCTAGTCTCTAAGAAACCCAGGTGGTGTAAATGAGCTCTCGTACATATTCATTTGAGTAAAGTGAAGAAAAGGCATTAATGAAATCCTTCCTTCTATTAAAGCAGAAACCAACAATAGTATATTCCTTCTCCACAGGGAGTAGAACTGAATTTAAAGGAGCAGTGAGCTGTTTGGCAGATATGAGACTCTGGAGAATAATTAAATTCCTATAAACTTTCCTCAAAAAAATTCTTCACAAATTGTAAGAAAAAATATTTTCATAGATTTAGACTAATTAGATTATGCCTTGGTATTCGCCACTGTTACTCATAAAAATGGTTATTCTGAACAAAGTTCTGATTGCTGTCTTTGCACTAGAACATACTGTCTATTAGTTTGAGGGTTTAAAATTAAAATTTCATTTTTCCTTTTTTCTACTATTTAGGTTTATTGAGTTTCTCCATTAAATATTGATGTCTATCATAATTATTCATTTTTATGTTTAATAACAATCCAATACATTCTCAATATAACACTGTTCAGCCAGATTCCTCTGCTAAGGTGAAAATATGGAAACACTTTTATACCCTATATTTATCCATAATCTTGTATAGAATGTTCTTGATATTTGATGATGTTTTCATCTGTAGGTACTTCTTGAAGAATGATGTGGTTATATACCAAAATAGGTTAAAACGTCATGTTAAAAATCCATATACTGTCTGGGCATAATATTGTACCTTTTTAGTTCCAGCATTCAGGAGACAGGCAGATGACTCTATGTGAACTCTGAATTTAAGGTCAGCTTGGTCCACATAGTGAATCTGCCAGACATCTAAGGCCACATAGAGAAACCTCATCTCAGGAACACCAAATAATAATAATAATAATAATAATAATAATAATAATAATGGAACTTACTAGTATGAAAATACAGCACAGTGCTTAGGATAGGATCTTTGTACTCACTGGTATATAGTCAGTTGGGAGGTACTGTTAATTGCTTCTGGCCAGTAACCTCAGAATATGATCCAAACATACTGCTAGATTTGGTAAAGATCAGTCTTCAGAATTCATATATTAGGTCTATCAAAAGCAGATTGGTTTGCACCATTATAAATTATCAACTCATAAATTGAGCCACAGTGAAGCTGAGGGATTTCCACACAGAAAGAGGAACAAAACGCAAAACACTGCCAATACTTCTTTTGATATCACAATTCTAAGTAAACAAACTAATTAGACTGGGAGTCTAAGTAGAATTTTTGAAATTTCTATGCTTTATCTTTCCCTACCAGGTCTTACATTATACCTCTATTAAATACAGTTTATCTTATAGAGCCTTTAAAGTGGCAGTAGTCATTCCGGTGATGGTGGTTGGTTCTATGTGTTTACATACGTTCATACAGGCATGTATCATATGTATAAAAGCATGTACATATGTTTATGTGCAAGCATAAATTCCAGTTCCTTCTTCAATTTCTTCTGCACCATATTTTTGAACCTGGAGCTCACTAATTCAGTTAGCCTGTCTGGCCAGTAGGCTCAAGGAATCCCCCTGTCTCTGTCTTCCTAGTCCCTTTTTGTTTAAGTTACACCCCTTGCTTTGAATAAAACATATTACAAATATTACAATACAAATACAAATACTATAATGCAACCTATTTACTAGGTTGAAATATTTGAGATAGTAACTTTCTATAGATAGAAGGTTTCTTTTGCTTACGGCTCTAGCGGTTCTCAGTTCAAATGGCACACAGCAAGCTGGGAGATGGCTGCTTTACTGTGTTACCTTCACGCAAAGAGGGAGGGTCAGAATAAAGCAGAGACAGCAAGGACTGGCTCAGGTCTCATAGCTCCTTTTGAGGTGAAGACCTTCAACCTAACTGAAGGTCTCTCATTAGACCTTACCCCTCAATGGCCCACTGCACTTTTAACACATGGGTTCTTGGAAGATAACACTCATATTCAAATCACAGCATTCAGTATATTATCAAGCACTTCTAGCAACATTTTAAAAATTATTATGTGTTGCCCCTGGGGCTTATTTTACAGAATAGATTCTAGCATCAATCTAGAAGACTCACAGATTTAGAGTGAAGAAGTCTATCTATTTTATCGACGTCAAGATTATGTTCTCAGTAGGAAAATGTAGTTGGATCACTTACCCTTCTGGCTAGATTGCTTGTCCTACAGTTCAGTTTTCTCCGTGGGAATGCTCTTTCCTTTAGGGCACCATTACTCCAGTCAATCTCCAGTCACTCGGGAACGAGGATGCCGCCCTCCTTTCTTGGAATGGAGGAGAGTGGAACGTCAAACACTTCTTTCTCCAGCATGTTTTAAACTTGTTTCACTCTAATTATATCATCAAATGCCCCAAAAGACTGAAAACTGACAGGAAAGAGCTCCTGCTTTTATTGTGTACCATAATATCAGACATAGAGCAAGTAACTGATCAATATTCTTAGGAAAAAAAATGAATGAATGCACACATGAAATCACTAATAATCCAAGTTTCCAGTGTACAATGAAAGGGATGTATATTCAAAAAAGGTGAAGAAGAGCCTTTTCCATCCTCCAGAGAAGATTTTGACTTCTAAAGAAGTCAGAAATTCTTACAGTTGAAACAGAAGCAGCCTTTTGAACTTGATCATTTTTAGAATACTAGTCTAGGCTGCGAGTCTCAAAAACAAGCTTTATATTCACCAAACCCAAGGGGTGTAGGGCACGATCCAGGAAACCTAGAAGAAAAGTCTGCCACTGAGGCATAAAAAAAATCAAGGTATAAAGGGGCTTTCAGTTGGGGTCTGCTTGTTAGGAATGTGAAGTTTGAGAGTCCTTGATCCTTCCTATATCAGGTTACTTTGTAACTCAATTGTTTCCTTAACTCAAGAGAATCAGATCTCCCTTTTTTTAATTTTAAATTTGATTTTTGTTGTAGTTCAATTGTTATATGAACTAAAATATATAAAATAAAGACATTAATTAAATTAAGATAGCAGTGGTCAAGTTTGCTTGCTGCCAAGTGAATCACCCTTAACTTAAATCTTGTAAAGCACACATAATTAATTTGAGAGCCTGAGGGCACTTGCATGGAAAGGATAATGGGTTGAAACTTTACATGATCTAAAATTCTTAAGCTGAAGTTTCCCTGCTCTATTGGTTTATGTTAACACCTTAGTGATTAATCTGGCGATGATTGAAGCCTTTTCTATCCAGGGACACCAAACTGACTTCATGAACCAATTCAATTCTGGGTCATTTTAAATTTTCACTCATCACAAACTTGATTGAACTGACTGTACCATAATCAACTTTTTAAAACTACAGAAAATACTATATTGGTCTCTTCTGATCCATTGGAAATTGAATATAAAACTTGCCTCTATGATATTTTCTAGGCTTTAACAAGTAGATGCAGAAAGCATACACATGCAACTACAAAGAGCTATTGTTCAAACTACTATCTATATGGCTTATAGATGGGTAGAGGCTGTGGGTCTATAATTCTAACATGTACAAAACTAAGGTAGAAGCCTAGAGAGCTCAAAGCCAACCTGAGCTAGAGGGTGAGAGTCTACCTCTAGAAAGCAAACAAAAAAATCCAGATGTTACTTTATAAATTACAGAACATCCCCTCTAAAGGTGTAGCAATGCCATCGTGAAAAGTTATAATCATCAGAAAATACTGACCTAATAATGTTAAGGGGGAAAGCAGTTACAAAACTATATAAAAATGCTAAGCCATTTCAGGAGAAGTAGCCACTCTGCCAGTGTAGCCACTCACTCAGTCAAGGCCTTGTTTTGTCTGTCTGTCTGTCTGTCTGTCTGTCTGTCTGTCTGTCTGTCTGTTTGTTTGTTTTTAACCTTAACTCAGCTGTAGACTTACTGGGTCTCGTAGAATTCTGTCTCACAAGTGTCATAAACGCAATGTGCAAACATGGTAGCCACAAAGGAGGGCATTTCTCCTTGGCGTGCCTGCGTGCTTCATTCTCCCGTCACACTTTACATACAACTGTCAAGTTTAAAGATGCAACCATGAGTAACTTCAAAACCACAACAGCATAGCAAATAAAACCACAGCCCCGCTGTGGGTTCAGCGGTGGCATATCTGTGACACAGTCCTAACATACTGTTTTGTGTTTGAATGAAGTACTTTCCAGTCCCAGGGCACTCTAATACATGCTTATGATCAGAAGCAGAAGTAAAGGTTATCAGGCCAAGGCAGAGGAGGACCTGTGAACACTGAATGTGTAGAAAAGGAGATTAGAATAAATCTATTCAATAAGGAAGTCAATCTCAATCTGATATTCACATGATATTATACAGCTAAGCCACTACTTCATAGACTATCAAGAAAGCCTACAGTGAAAGACAGTCGGGCATCACGAAGGGAAGCCTGCCTTCTGGTTATTTCAGATGCAGTTCTCAAGATTGACTGGGACGCTAATTGGAGAGTCATTAAGTGAGAAATGTGCAGTGCCACACATATCAATGGTCTGTGTTCTTTCTGGTTGACAAAAACGAACAATTCCAGGAATCATGGTGAATGCTGTAATCTGATAATTAAAGAAGAGCTTGGTGAAGCAAAAGGAAAAAACAGGAAAATTAAATTCAGAACAAACTGATGAAGAGTCAGGCACCAGCTGACAAAAAATCAACCGTTTAAGATGTTCTAAAAGAGAAGCTGACAATGTTCCTCATAAACAAGGTTAACAACATCCAAACAGAGAAGCCTTACCGTAAAATAGTACCAGGCTGTCAGAACAATGCGTTTCTGGACCAAGCAACTAATACTGCCTCTGTTCCCTGCCTTGCTCAAAAGCAAATGAGGTCAGCTTCAAAATATGATCAAATCAAGTGCACTTCAACTGAGCTGTTTAGGTACAATCTGTGTCCATCCACATACTTAAAGTAACTTTCACATCAGCATAGCAGGAAAGTCAGATTGACCAGAGGTCTTTATATTTATTTTCATTGTTTTTCAGAAAGCTTTAGCCTCAATTTTATGTCAGTTTGGCTTGATTACAAGTACCTCAATCCTACCCCCAGAACTGCAGTCCTGACAAAATAATAATTTGTATTCTTTCATTCTTTCTCCTAACAAGCTACCTTCTCCTGAGCTGGAGTCAGCTATTCATGACTTTCAGTGAGGCTCAGATTCATATATATAAGCCAAGTGCCACCTCTCACTGGCCAAAGGTTGTCTCCAGGCATTCAAATTGGACACTTCCTCTTATCTGTTAATGTATTTCTACTGCAAGGATCACCAGATTAGCTCTGGATTAAGTTGGACCATAATATCAGTTCTCCCTTATATTATGCCCTGAACTACCTGCATTCATTCTTATCAATGAAAAGTTGTATATCAACTTACATGTCTACCTCAGGTCTTATGACACCAGCAAATATTATCCATTCAAATACTTGCTGTTTCTCTCACTAATGCCATCAAGTGATTGGAAGTTCGAGATGTCCATAGTCCCAGATGGTATGAAATGCCAAATTATTCTTGAAGTTACTCAAACATAGGATGAAATCATCTGTCGCTTGCCTTGGTCTCTAGACTAAATCCTTGACTTCAGATGAGAAACACTTCCCTTAACAAAGGCATTGATGTTGTCAACTCTGGTGTCTACTACAAATAAGAAAGAAAAAATGGGGTATCTACACATTAAGAATTCAGAAGAACTGTTAGATCTTTACTTCAAAATTGCCTCAATCTCCATGCTAAAGGATTGCAGTATCACCCTTGTATTTCAAATCAGCTCAGCATAAATCCTTTGACCATTAGCAAAAAGAGATGCAGCGGGTGACTCTACCTATAGCAAATACAGATAAGGTGTAGCCCTTGTGGAGCTAATAGTCCAGTTAAATGGAAATAACACACACTGCACTGCATTTTCATTTCTTTTATGTGAGTCCAAACTACAAAAAAAAATTATGACACACTTTAAGGATACAATCTAAATATCATTTTCTTGGAGTTAATCATTACTCTCTTCCAGATTTGATTTTATTCAAATCATTCCATGAGGCAATATATCCATTATTACAGCTCTCCGGATTTTGTGTCTCCTCTGAGCTGTATGGTAGAAGGTGATAAGTGTTTGAAAATTTTAGAACAAGATAAGAGGAATTTGAAAAATGTTCATTAATGCATTCATTCATGCACTTAACATTTATAAATCAACAACTGTCTGACAAGCACTATGCAAAACACTATGCGGAATCAGTAGATTTGAAGGGACAGCTAACGACTCCCAAAGAACTCAGGACAACCTGTTCTCTAGCACTGGGCTACCAAGTTGGAGTTTTCATCATTTAAAGTTTAGTGAATGAACTTTTATTCTTCAGCTTTAATCCATATTCAACTGTACCCCAAATTCGATTGTGTATCTACAGGCACATCTTAAACCTCAATCCCCTGCATGGACTACATGCCTGATGCTCCTTTTATGCCTGCTCAGCTTCATTTTTCAGTAACATTAAAAAGAGAAAGCAAAAAGATTAACGACTGAGTGCTGTGTTTCCCAGAGTGAAGTCCTCCTTCTCTAAACCAGAAGCAGCTATTAGTGTACTCAGGAAAACACAGTAAACCTGTTCCTGAATCTTTGGGGCTGGGCACTAAAAGTCTGCCTTTTAAGTAAGCCCACAGGGAAACTGAAATCTACCACTGTAGCTTGTTTGCCTTTGTTTCATATATATAAATTTAGGCCTTTTGCCTTTTAATGTAACAGGGTCTGCTTTCTGGATTCATTTCCTTTCAGAATATAAGTGAACGACTTCTAGGGGTAGGAGACAATTAACTCCACAATGTGACTGTGAAGCCCCATAGATTTGATACCTTATTTCCTTTCCAAGGCCAGCTCTGCTATTGCCTATTTTATTCTGGATTCCAACCACACTCTAGCATCTACTTACATGACTGCATGAAATCTCCCTCAACTGTTTACAGTACAGTGTGCCATTCCTAACACAGGGAAGGCCCATTCCTTATACTAGCCTAGTTATCTACTTTTAATCCTTTATATTTTATCTTTTTTAATTCTATAAACTTCATTACAAAAATATTTCAAATAAATAAATTCTACATATTTTATCTCTTTATGCAAGAGAATTTCTCTAACCACCAAATATTAGCTAGGTCCAACATATTGATCTTTTGTAGAACCCAGATATCCTTCCATAGAAGAGCTTGTATATAACTATACATTGCATGTATTTTGTTGGATGCTTAGTTCACTACTTCATTTAATTTATCACTGTATATTCTCTCCTACTTCTGTTCCCAGCACATGCATCTACCTAATAATCTGCATAGAGTAAATGATATATAAAGCATGTCACAGGATAATATATAATACGTAGTAGACAAGCCATGAAATAGTATGAGGATTCAGAAATCAAAAGTATCAGTATGTATTATTGTGATCAGGAAAGATTTAGTAGATGAAACGGAGCTTTAATTGGGTCTGAGATACTAATTAAAATTGGTCAAAAATGTGGAGGCAGAAAGACAGTACTTATAGACAGAAGTTCAGAGGCCAGAAGCTCAGTATCCTAGTTAAATTATCCCAAAATTTATTCCAATTCAGCACATTTTGTTTCTAGATAAATTCAGTAAAGATTTTTTTTTATTTTGATTGATTGTCTTGTCCCTGGAGAAATGGACTAGAGAAAAGTAATATTTAAAATTCCCCCATGGTTTTATTGATCCCATCACCCAACACTAAAAATAACAATACACTGGAATTCAAAGTATTAAAAGAGGTTAAAAGAGAGTCAAACTGTGGCCAGCTATTTAGACAGACATTATGAAATTTGGCAGAGGTGTTATAAATATTTGAAAAGGCCACATCTAATCTATCAGAGAATTAAATCAGAAGTGCTGAGATCCACTCCTCTCCAACAAAGTGAAGTTGCAGGTATCAAACTCCCGTGAACTTTAAATGCTAGGATACCCAGCCCACCTTAATTTCCTTTTTCCTTAATTTCTGTTTAAATTGTTTTCTATTGCAAATGCAAAGAATTTTCTACAGATCCATGTTCACTTAAATTTCAAGTCTACTAAACAATCTAAATATAAGAAGATGAAAAAGTGAAGTGATTGATTATTTTCTTGTCTGTTTCAAACATGTTTTGTAAATGGATGTAGCATTCATGTCATGTTCAGATATTAAAAGAAGTGTCTTGAGTCATCACCTTGTGTTCCTTTTGCAAGTATGTACATATATAAGTTTTTAACCAGGGCACTGTTCAATTATACAAGATGAATTAAAAATGCTCATAAGAGACTTTAACTATACTGAAGTAAATAACTTGGTTAGGATTTCTGTTGATGCAATGAAACACCTTGAGAAAAAAATCAAGTTAGGGAGGAGAGAGTTTGTTTGGTATATGCTTCTGTATCACTGTTCACCATCAAAGGATGTTAGAACAGGAGCTCAAACAGGGCAGGAACCTGGAGGTTCCTAAGGTCATGGAGGGGTGGTACTTACTGGCTTGCTCTTTACAGGTTACTTGGCCTTCTTTCTAATAGAAATCACGACCACCAATCCAGGAATAACACAGCTACAATGGGCTGGGACTGACACATGAATCACTAAGTAAAAAAAGTGCTTTATAGCCAGTTCTTATGGAGGCATATTTTGGGTTTTGTTTTTGTTTTTTTCTATTGAAGTTGGCTCCTCTCAGATGACTATAGATTGTATCAAGTTGACATAAAACTAGCCAAAACACATCTTGTCCTTCTCTGTAAAAATGAAAATTTAGAAAACACAGTAATATACGAAATAACTGAACTATACACCACCTTTCTTGAAAGACGGAAAGCAGGTGAGGCCAGCTATTCAATACCCTTAGTCTTTTAAGCTGAAAGAACATTGTAGACTGCAGTTCCATGGAAGAAACCAGCACAAATGGAAATTTCACTGGGCCCAAATGCATAGCTCAAGGATAAGATTGCTGAGGTAATCACAATCTATTGAAATGTTGGAAGAAAGGACTGCAGAAATATTCAAGGGATTTTTTTTCTTAAGTCTGTTTTTAAATACTAAGCCATCATATATAGCATGACATTACACAGAGCAAGCAAAAAGCACTGGAAAGCTATAAAATGAACCAGACCACAGATTGGATCGGAAGGCATTCAAACACCCATCAGCCAAAGTGGAAAGCTGTGAACAATCAGAGCAGATTATAGAGACTCCATAACATTTGCACCTTAGAAGTCAGGCTCAACCAGGCAGGATGGGGATACTGGAGAGATGGGGAAAGTCCACAGCATCACTTCAGTAGAGGTGAGGCAATGCTGAGGAGTATCAATCAGTCTGATGACGTAGCAAGAGACAACATCCAAACAGAAGCACAAATAGGAATTGACTAAAAAGAAACTGAGCAAAGCCACCCTAATCTATGGGACCATTTAAAGCCTAATGTAAAATTTAAATGAAAAGATTTCCCATATTTGATGTAAACTCATGTTACCAAGAAATTCAAGTGATTCAAAAGCCAAGGGAGAATGAATTATGAATCAGGTCACACCAAGACATGCCATCATCCAAAAGAGAAAAACTCGGAAAGTAATTACAAAGAAATGGGAATATTTAATTAATAAGTGGGCCAATGAACTGAACAGAAAGTTTCTAAATTAAGCAGTACAAATAGCCAGTCATTGTTTTTAAAATGAATTCTACATCTCTAGCCATCAGAGAAGTTCAAATTAAAATTACTTAAAATTATTTTGGTATTCTATCTCATCCCAGTCGGGAAACCAATGACACGTATGCTAAAGTCAGCCTGGTCTGGGCAGTATACTACATATTCAGGCAGAGCTTATTTGGGCAGAAATAAAAATAAGATATAGAAGAAAATTGGTGGAGCACATTAAGTAAGGAAATTCAGGCTCAGAAAGAAAAACATTGTATGTTCTCTCCCAAACTCTGACTGCTAAATGTGTTTCTAAGTAAAACTAAATTTGAATAAAGAAGGAATTTAAAAAAGAGTCCATGATACTTGAAAAAATTAAGTAGCTTTAAAGGAGGGGATGTGGAAAACCAAAAGAATAAGGCAGAAGGAGGAAAACTATGAAGGAAAAGTTGACCTGGAAATGGGTGTAGTAAGAGACCGCTTGTTTATCCTGACTGCTCAGCCCAAAAATAACCACACAGAAACTATATTAACTGCTTGGCCTATTAGCTCTAGCTTCTAACTAGCTAACTCTTACATCTCAATTTAACCCATCTCTATTAATCTTTGCAGCACCATGTAGCTGTGGCTTACCAGGTAATATTCCGGTCTCTGTCTCTGGCAGGGCAACATGGCTTTCTCTGACTCTGCCTTCTTTCTCCCAGAATTCAATTTAGTTCTACCCTTCTACCTATATTCTGCCCTGCACAGGCCTAAGACAGTTTCTGTATTAACCAATGGTATTCACAGCATACAGAGGGGAATCCCACATTAATGGGGAACAGAGGGATAAGGCAGAAGCAAGGAGAAATTAGTCAACATATAATATATATGAAAATCCCTAAAGCAGTGTTACATTGTAGGCTAATTTTAAGAACAGAAATAAAATATTACAATGCTTTGAAAAGGAATATTATACACATACGCAAGCAAAGAAAAGGATGACTAGTGACTTCATAAAAATTACTGGAAATTAGGAAAAGAAGTGAAACAATCAAAAATTATAGAGATTTCTTTGCTCAAAAAGGAGGGGAAGGCATTTTCAGACAAATAAAAAGATGGTGTGTGTTATCAGTCACTGTGCACTACCAAGGAGAGGTGAAGGAAATGCTCCAGATGAACAATCGTTCCCCAGGGAATCTGCTCTGGATGTAGCATGGGATGCTGCAGAAATGTCAGCTGTGCACGTGGATAAATTATACAGTATACACAGATGAAAACTTAAAGTGTAAATGATAAGTGAGTCAGGATTTGAAGTCAGGGGAACTTAAGGGAGCAAGGGAAAAGAGGTTCTCAAACTGGAATCTAGCCAAAGCCTCTTGCCGGCGGAGAAGCAAGAATCAGCACAATTGATTTGCTGTAAAAATTGTGGACATAGAAATATTACTTTTCGTTGTCTGTGCTAAAATAGGAACGAGCCAAATTTAATGTCAGAATATAGATGACCTTGGGTGTGGCCTTATTCCTTTCCTCAGACATTTTTATGAAATCTCAAACAAGTTGTTATTTACAGTAAATATATTCTACATTCTTACATCCCTGTGATCTATACTTTTACCTTAACCAAATCTATCTTGTGCACTTCAAGAAGCTCCCTATGATTTCACTTAGGCTCCTCAGTAATCTGTCAAAGATAATAGCTTAAAATCTACCAAAGTCATGTAGGTGACTCTAATGACAACTGAAGTCTTTCAACTGTTAGAGAAGCCTAGACACATTGTCAAATATGTCTTGATTTATTCCTGAGAACATCTTTCCTTTTTATAATTCCCATGCTTAAGAGCTGTATTAAAAATGTCTTTTAATAAATCCCAACATTGATATATACTGGCTCACTGTGACATTCTCTCAAATCACTAAAGGAGACATAAATATACCCACAGTATTTTAATGAAATCTCTAACATTTATGGATCAGTAAATAGCATCTTAAAACTCTTTTTACATCTATTGATTAATTGTGTGGGGGAGGGGTGTGTTGGTATCATGCACACAGCACATGTGAAGGTCAGAGGACAACTTGCGAAATCAATTTTCTGTTTCACCCATGTGGGACCCAAGGATCTAACTCAGATTGTCAGAATTGATGGCCGCCACGTTTACTCACTGAGACATCTAACCATCCAAGAAATAAGTATTTGAAAATCATATAAAAAATTAAATAACTCAAGCTGAGAAGCTGGGGGGAGTTGGGAGGACATTGGTCTTAGCATAGAGTGGGGAACCCTGATGGCTCCTTGGCCTTGAGAAGGAAGGAGGGGAGGTATGGGTGGAGGGGGGGGAGGGAAGGGAGAGAAGGAGGGGAGGGAAGGGGGAGGAGGAGGGGAGGGAGGGGGGAGGAGGAGGGAAGGAGATGGATATTTTTAAATATATATATAAAAAAATAAACCATGAGAAAAAAAAATTAAATAACTCCATCAACTCTCAAACAGCATGTCAAAGGTGATTTGACCTAATTGATACTCATGGAACATCTCTGTTCAGTGTATTTCAAGAACAACTGACATTAAGTAATTCTAGTTAAGTCAGCTTCTGGACCATCAAGAAGCCTCAATAATTATAAAAAGATTTAACTCCCACAAAGTAGGTTTTCAAATTGGTATAATAATTCAGAATTTTTTAAATCATTTCCTGGGATATCATCAAATATTTAGAAAATTGACAGCACTATCCTAAATGATTCATCATCAAGGAGAAGTCACAGAGGGCATTACAAAATATTTTGAACAAATATTAAGGAAGATGTTGTTTTATACATACCAAATGAAAATAAATGTTTAGACAGAAAACTAATTAAATATAAAAAATATAAATTATCTAAGATCAATTAATTAAGCTTTAATCCTTAGTTTTTAGTGTTACTATATTTATTCATGTGTGTACACAGTTTTCTCTCTCTCTCTCTCTCTCTCTCTCTCTCTCTCTCTGTGTGTGTGTGTGTGTGTGTGTGTGTGTGTGTGTGTGTTTGTATGAGCACATGTGCTGGGGTGCACACGTGGAGGTCAGATGATAACTTCAAGGAGTAGATCCTCTCCTTCTACCATGTGAGTCTAAGGTTTAAGCTCAGGTTGTCATGTATGGCAGATATATATATATATATATATATATATATATATATATATATATATATATATCTTCTTTACTTACTAAACCATCTTGCTTGCTCCAGGCTTTAATCCTTACAAGCTTCCAAAAGAACAAAATAAGTAAATACAAAGGAAAGAAATTTTAAAAAATCAGGGAATGCTAGTGAAATTAAAAACCAATTCATTTTTAAAATCATTAAAATGAGTAAATCCCTATTTAGATTCATCCATGAAAAGGATTAAGAGCTCAACTGACGCATATCTGGAATAAAAGACATCATTTGAGCTCCTATAAAGACCACAAATATGTCAAAGAAACATTTTTATCAATTTTATGCCTATGTCACATACATGTTATATGAAGAACACAATTAAAATTGAAACCAATCTATATAGCACGTAAAAAGTGAAATGCATTTATTTAAAAAAGGAAAATAGAATTGAAACTTTTTTTTGAGACCACAGTAGTTTCATGTACAGGCTACTAACTGTGGGAAAGAAGTCCTACACAAGGGGGTTTTAAACAAATGACAGGAGCAAGCTCTTCTGAAACCATCAGCTTCAAAGATGCCCTCAAAACAAAGTCAGAACAGAACAGCACAGAGAGAGAAAACCATGAACTACTTTGTAGTTGTACTTTCTCGTTTGGACCACCACCCAACAAATAACAATACAAAGACATTATTAATTATAAAAACATAACGTAGGCTTGTTTTCAACTAGTTCTTACAACTTAATTAATCCATACTTTTAATCCATGTTCTGCCATGTGACTTGTTACCTCCTATTTTCCCCATGCCCTGCTCTTCCTCTGTCCTTGTCTTGCTGACAACACTATCTTTCTTTTTTCCAGAGTCTTCTCTGCCCCAGAAGTCCCACCTTCTTGCATAGTTATTGGCCATCCTGCTCTTTATTAAATGAATCAGAAAGAACCCTGCCAAAGGCACATCTTCACCATGCAAATAAACTTTCTGCAACACTACTTGCTATCTTTTATGAGCACAAGTGCAAATAGCCTCAAAAAAATCTAATTGAAGGAAAAATATAAAAAATAGCACATTTTGGTCAAGTGGCACTGTTTCAGGACTCTAAGGAACTATAAAGATTAAAAAAAAATAGCAGGATAAAAAGAGGAAGTGCAATCATCCTAACAGGTGCATATGTGTATGTCCATGAGAAACATCCAAATATTTATTTCAATAATTTTCTTGACAATCTAAGAATGAAAGCAAATTCTTCAAAACTAGAGGACAAATTGGAAGGCCACAACTAACACCCAAACTATTTGAGACAGGATTTCTTGTTTAGCATTGACTGTCCTGGAGCTAGATCTATAGACCAGGCAAGCCTTGAAATCACAGAGATATGCCCACCCCTGCCTTTTAAATGCTTGGATTAACTGTATGAGCCACCACCACTAGTTTGAATCAGGATTATTAAGGTGCAATATTTGTTGTCAACTCATGTCCTATACAACAACTAATTAACAGGCATTTGTTCTGGTTACCATGTCAAATGTCCCCACAGATTCATGTTTTAGAGCACTTAGTCAGCAGTTCGGGTCATTGTTTCGGGAGGTTGAGGAACCCTTTTTAAGAGGTGATGCCCAGGTGTTAGAAGTGTGCACTAGGGCGAGCTTATGAGTCATAGCTTGGAGCTGGTCCTCGCCTTCTCTACCACAGGTGAGAGCACCTGCATCCAAGCCACAGCCCTAGATACCACGCCTCCCCTATGACCTACAATAATTCCTTTCCTTAGGTTGCTTCTTCTCAGGTGTGGTAAATAGAATAAAAATGGCTCCCATAGACCCGTTGGGAGTGGCACTGTAAGGAAGTGTAACTTTGTTGGCGTAAATGTGCCTTGTTGGATAAAGTGTGTCACGAGGGTCTGGGCTTTGAGGTCTTGGAAGTTCAAACCAGGCCTAGTGGCTCACAGTCACTTCCTGCTGCCTGCAGATCCAGATGTAGAACTCGCAGCTGCCTCTCCAGCACCATGTCTGCCTGCATGCCACCATGCTTCCTGCCATGATGGTAGTGGACTAAACCTCTGAGCAGTAAGCCAGCCTCAGTTCAATGTTTTCCTTTCTAAGAGTTGCTGTTGTCATGTTATAATTTCACAGTGACAGAAACCCTAATAAGACATCGGGTGTTTGGTCACAGCAATGCTGAACCTACACAGTTTCCAAGGGAGTTAAAGAGATTTCTTTTAAGTCTTATTTTTTTTAAAAAAAAAAAAAAAAAAATTCTTGTAAGCTATTCTGAGAGTTAATTCAAAATACATTGAAGCCCTAAAATTCAAAGAAGTGCTGCAAACTTCTAGAGGGATTATATGGGTAAAATAGAAAAAGAAATTTTAGGATCCTGAAACCATGAATTTGAAAAAAAGTCATAAATTGAATTGATGAAAATTAAAAACTTTTGCTCCTCAAAACTTGCCATTAAAGGAAGAAGAAAAATTATATTTATATAACTTGCAAAGCATACATAAGAACACTCAACATCACTAGGCACTGGGGAAATGCAAATTACAAACTCAAGGAGAACCATTAGCATAACATGCTACAATTTAAAAGATGAACAACATCAATTTTGCCAAGAATAAGGAACAAATAGAACTTTCATGCACTTCTGGATAAAGGACAAAGTGACATGTCATTGAGGGAAATCTTTGGACAGCTTTTTAAAAAGTTTACCTTGCATATTTAATGTTCTATTCTAGCATACTTATATGGATAAATTATCCTATATGAATAAATTGTCCAGACAAAGACACATAAGAAAACTTATAGGAACTTTAATCAGAAGTACCTAAATTGGAAGCACACAAAAACCTTCATTAATCACTCTATGCAACAGACTACCACTCAACATTAAATAGAAATGAATACTACTGACAGAAACCATGCTGAGTCAAAGAAGGTAGACAAAGAAATGGACATGTCACATGCTAATTTGTTGGAAATAAGAATGAAGGAACTTTCAGTGAGATGGCCTGAGTCTTGATTGGAGTAGACATCACATGGATGTATGAAGTTGCCAAAATTCATATCTCTATATTTTAGAAGGCACAATTGTTGTTTACATGCTTCTGTGGCCACAGTTCAATAAACAAGTTTGCCTAGTGTGCTCCAATCCCTGTATTAGATTCCATTCCCTCACTGAACACACACAAACACACACACACACACACACACAGAGAGAGAGAGAGAGAGAGAGAGAGAGAGAGAGAGAGAGAATGTAAATACACACACACATGCCTGTGCTTACATGCAAATGTGGCCAGAGGGTGCATGAGTGTCTGCCTCTCTCACTCTCTACATCTTTCTCTAAGTCAAGGTTTCTCCCTGAACCTAGGGCTCACGCTTTCTCATCTCTACAATCAGTCACTGTGCTACAGCAATACCCATCTCTGCCTCTTCCTCGGAGCCAGGCTAGCAGTGCTGCCTGAAACACAAGTTTTGCAACGTAAGGATCAAAACTCTTGTCCTCGTGATTCCACACCACGTGATTCCACAGCAGGTTCTCTTAACTGGTGAGTCATTTCTCTAGTTTCAAGCTTCTTTTTTCTGTAGAATAGGAAAATACTTTCTTCTTTTTCTTCAGCTTGGAACTTTCTTTCTCTCCTTTTTTTTTTTTTTAAACTTAGTAGCTAAGTTTTTTTAAAAGAAGAATGCACTGGTATATTTTGTGTAGGAATACTTACCAGCTATGATCTAGATAAACTGTAATAATTTGGAGTCAGAATGTGGTGTCCTTACCATGTAACTATTAATGGTGGTTAAATCTAACAATTAAAGAGAGTTCAGTAAATCTGGCTACCTAAAGGGTTTGGAGAAAACTGGGAGCTTCCTGGGGTGACTAGTAAGGAAGGTGATTGAGACCACTAAAGTCTATCTTGATGAGGGATAAAGCAGCAGGCCTTGCCAAGATGAGGTGTCTACACACTCTAATTCTCCTCAAACATTTTTTGCAAAATAATCAGAAGAGATTTCAAAGTTATACAGACCTTAAAGGATCTTGATTTGATTCAAGGTGAATAAATACAAAAAGAACTAAATTACTTGTCATTAAGTAGAAATGAGAATGCCTATTAAGAAGATGCCCCATGTTTGTTCTGTGGCTTGGTAGACTTTGCAGCACCAGATCTATCGTAAGTACATGTGCAGATACACGCGAGCATTCTAAAACTGTACCACAGTACAAGACAAGAAGGAGAACCAGCTTAGCCTACAGATAACAGGATTGTTAAGGATCTGTCTTCAGCTTAGAGGGTAAGTAGTCTAGATTTCAAACAATTTTAGAAATACTAACCTACCCGTGTAGTACATTAGAGAGAAGGCAAGGGGGTAATGGTATCCAATTAAAAAAAAATACTGCTTTTTCTTTGTTTGTTTTTAGGCATGAAGTCTTTTAACCATATAACTCCTTGGAAATTTAAAGGATAACAAATTTATTATGGCTCACAGTTCAAGTGCCCAATCCATCACAGCAAGGAGGACAGGCAACAAAAGCCTGAAGCACCTGGTCATATCACATCCTTAGTGAGGAAGCAGAGGGCAGTGGCTGCATGTTGCATCTCAGCCCCCTTTCCGCATTTACATAGTTTAGAATCTCAGCCAGGAAATGGTACTCCCACAGTAGGCAAGTCTGCCGACCTCAATTAATCTAACCAAGGTAATCCCACACAGGCATGCCTGCATACCCTATATTCTATAAAACTAATAGTTAATCCTGGCCGTCACAGTTCCCAGGAAAGATTTACATCCTCTATTGTTAGCTGTAGGCAGAGGTTGTACTTCAAAGGCTACCAAATGTCTTCCTTTCTGATCATCTTGAAGAGGAATGTTCACAAGATGCTCATACAAATAAAAGTAAACAAACTGCTCTGGGAGGCAATGCTGCCTTTGCACTGGTACCTAAAATACACATCTAAGTAACTATTTAGTCATGACAGAGACAAACAAATTTTTGATTCATAAAACTTATTTACCCATATTTAAATCTGAACAGAATTTATTATAGCTATTGGGTGTAACATTTTATTTTAAATATTTAAGATGTCACCAAATTGCAGTCTTCCAAACCAGGAAACAAAACACAGTCATCTTAAGAGGTAAAGTAAAAATATTTGAATTTTTTAAGAAAGCAAATTACAGGTTCCCAAAGTATTCCACTGTACCATGTATTATTCGCCTTCCATATTTCTCTTAGCTAACTGCAGAATGAAGTGACTGGCCTCAGGTCTGGAACACGCTGTAGTCCTGCCATGTCCACTTGCATGAACATCACAAAAGGACCTTTAAAGACTGCAGAATGAAGTGACTGGCCTCAGGTTTGGTACACGCTGTAGTCCTCAGGTCTTGTTGACCATGTCCTTTGCATTACAGAAGGTTTTCAGTTTCAGGAGGTTCATTTATTAATTCTCTCTAGTGTCTGTGCTGCTGGGGTTATGTTTAGGAAGTGGTCTCCTGTGCCAATGCGTTCAAGTGTACTTCCCACTTTCTCTTCTATAAGGTTCAGTGTGGCTGGCTTTATATTGAGCTCTTTCATCCATTTGGACTTGAGCTTTGTGCATATACTCACTCATAGGTGGTTTTTAAACATAAAGCAAAGAAAACCAGTCTACAAACCACAATCCCAGAGAACTTAGACAACAATGAGGACACTAAGAAAGACTTACATAGATCTAATCTACATGGGAAGTAGAAAGTAGAAAAAGACAAGATCTCCTGAGTAAATTGGAAGCATGGGGACCTTGGGACGGAGGTTGAAGGGGGAGGGGAGAGGCAGGAAGGGGAACAGAGAAAAATGTAGAGCTCAATAAAAAAAGAAAAGTACAAAAAACAAACAAAAAATCCCTGTCTTGCATAGCAAGGAATAGTCACTAAAGAAAGTCAAATACATAATAGACGTATCCCATACAATAACAGCTGTCATCAACTAACACCTGAATGAAAACCAAGGAACTGAATGACACGAACACTTTAAAATATAGAGAAAATGAACAATGAGGCTAAGAAAAAATTAATCCTAATTGTGTACAACATAAATTAAAGTTCTCAGTAAATAAAAATTATTACATATTATTTCTTCTAAGTAAAGAGGAGATTAAAAGTAGACAGGCTGGTGAGAATGGCAGAGAATGAAATTCTCTGGAGTGGCAGAGCATGAAAAGAGAAAATATTTAACAAAATAAGATCAGTTTTAGCTGATGAAAATCTAAATGGCATAAAACATAAATGCCACATTCTGATTTATTTATCTAGGAAAAGATAGGGATTTTTTTTAAAAAATGAGGCCATATGGTTACATTCAAGAGTCAGTATAGAATCAACCAGCCCTGATATTTGCTCCCTCTGGCTTAATCTATTAGAAAGTAGTGTCTTGAATTATAATCTTCCTTTTTTCCTTTTTTTTTCCTTTTTTTTGGTTTCATAATCTTAAAATATCACAAGATGTTCACTTAAGAATGAGAGGTTACATTTATAGTACCTTTCCAAACTTCAGTAGGTAATAAATTGAACCAGATTTGATCAAAAGAAAAGAATGTCAACTCATCCCTCACTAGACAGGGTATAAAAAGCTGTTCATGGGAAACTGCTCTTGTTTGACTTCATGAATGACACACCCCTACCTACTAACGGTTAACTCTAAGCTGCAAGTTTCATATCCGTAAAATAAGCAATCTTATAAAGTTCTAGGATGTTTTAAATTTTGATGATTTTTTTCTGCAAAATTTCTATAGTACTGTCACATGGTAACAGGGACAATTTATTTAAACTCATTTGCTGTCACTAGTCATAACTGGTATATTGTTGAACTTGTGGTTAATTAGTATATCTGTTTCCAGTTGCTGTAGGAATAAAGTGCCACAATCCTGGAATAACTCTGATTTATTATTTATTTCTTCCTACATTATCTATTCAGAAAGACTCTGGGCATTTCATCTCTTACAAAACAGAAAAACCTATTCAAGCTAGAAGTCTATCATGTATCTTGCTGAACTGAAAAGCAATCTGTTGGCAGAACTAGATTCATTTCTTGAGGTTTTGGATGTTGAATTTGTCAGCTTGCTCTTTCTAAAACCAAGAGGCCACTGACATTTGGGGGATCCTCCAAAGCCCACTCAAATCTCCCTGACCATTTCTGTCATTGTTTCCTCTTCTGTCTGACCGTCCACTTAGAAAGGCCTTTATGAGTTCAACGATGCCATATCAGTTATCAACAATCACCTTTCCATCTCAAGATTCTTAACTGTAAAATCTCTTTTGCTTTTAGTACAATAAAATTGCCTCTCAACCTCTTCAGGAGATTGGTGTCAGGGCCCCTGTGAATACCAAGACCAAGAAATGTCCGTCTTTTATACAAAATTCTTGAAGTACTAACATATATGCCCATTCTCTTGTGTATTTCAGTGACTAGCAGATTTATAATATCTGATTAATTATTAATGCTACATGCTTGTTACACTGTTCAGGGAGTAACGACAGAAAAGATTCTGTACATTTTCAGAAGAGACAAAGCTTTTAAAAATACTCTCCACCCACAGTTGCACACATCTGACTATGCAGAGCCCACATCCATGAAGATGCAACCGCAACCAGCAGTTTCAGAGAATGGATAGCAAAGCTCTAGGGGCCACTGCTCCACCTACCGCAGGGTTACTCCACATACTTCAGTCATTCGCTGTTCCTCGTTTAGGTTTGACTAGAACATGCAGTGAACAAATGCAGTTATCTGAGTCACTTACATTTCTAGCACAGCCCCAACCAGCCGTTCTAGCATTCACACTTGCTCTCACCCATGTTCACACGCTTGCTCTCATCTGCTTTCGTTCATTATGTACTCCTAGTGAACATATAGACAGCTGCCTCTTTACTTACATTTTGTAACTCATCGATTTGTTTTCTTTCGAAAGCAATACACCCTGTTAAAAAATGCAAGGTAAGGCATATGTGCCAAGTCATGTGTTGTAAAACTAACTACATATATTTTTATGGCTTACAAATCTCAACAATTTTATTTTTGTTTCATAAATATTAATCCAATAGTTAATATTAATACATTCAGTCTTGATTTCCTGAAAGAGGATGAAATAAAGAACATTTTGAAGGGATTTCTGCAGATGTAGCTGTTTCATTTGGTATCTAAAGAAAGGAACAAATTTGTATGTTTTATGGTTTCCTACTTACACACTGTCTTCCTAACCACAGAAATTTACCTATAACATATAGCAAAATCAACAAGGAGAAAATCACTTATAAGTTTATCAAATATTATATAAAAATAAAAAGGGGAATTAAAAGATAGGCAGGTACCATTTCATTTAAAAGTTAATTCATTCTGTAACCTGATTATACAAATCGATTCTTTTAATTAGGGTAGATTGATGAAATCTAAGCATCCAGAATAACAACTCAGGAAAAAATTATAATAAGGAATGCATCTCATAGCAGCTTCCATAGTTCTCTGTGATGTTGATTCCCTTATGTGAAAAATTATTCATGAATAACTCATATGAAAAAATAACCATTCATTGATATAGTGGCAAGATACACGTGGTAGAAATATTCAAGAAATATTATCAAAAGAAAGCAATTTTGTTAATACTTCAGAATAATATTTGTGATCCTGAACAAAAAATATAAAAGCATACTCCTCTTACACTTGGCAAATGCTTACTTTTATTTCTAAGATTAAAAAAATAAGCTAAGTATTTTAAATTATCCACAATTAAATTATAATCTATAATCACTCACCATTAAGTAAAAAATATGCTAATTAGAAATTCTAAGCTAATTGCAGGCTGTCAGATACATATGTATAATAAAAATTTCTTATTTTCATAATAGTCTATAATTACATGTTTCACAATAGACTAATGGAGTTTCAGGAACCATTACATTGTGTGATGTTCCTTCTTACTAAACAACACAATATATAATTCAGGATGAACTATTTTCGTCTTTTGCTATCAGAAATGAATTAATGTTAAATAAAATTCAGGTACACAAAACTATAATCAGCTTGCATTAGTAACTAGAGGAAATTCAGGGCGGCTCCTCTTCAGAGTGATTTTTGTTTTCCTGTGTTCACGATAAAGGACTGAATCACGGAGGCATCTCTATCACAGTCAAGACACGAAGACATATCAATATACCACATATGTTGGCAAAATAATAAATTAATCAACTGTACTCAAAATTTCCCCAAAGACACCAAAACTAATTCTGTCTTTATTGCTATATTTGCCCTTGAACAGAACTAATACAAGTGGAACAAAAAGAATATTATGGAATAATAAAATAACTTTGGGTGTATCATGGTTTATGTCACCTGTCAATTCTTTTCTGTTTCTCAATCTTTTGGATACTTACAGGGGATGATCTTGATTATGGTAGGTAGCATGTGGCATTATTTCTCATGCAGAGATCCTGGGCTACATAAAAATGATGTTAGTGTGTGTGTGTGTGTGTGTGTGTGTGTGTATGTGTGTGTGTATGTGTGTGTGTGTTTGTACATGTAACAATAATTAGTCCTAACAGAGACCATGAATTTGAAAAAGAGAGAAGGGGTATTTGGGATGAAATGGTTTAGAGAAAGGACAGAAAAGGGGGAAATGATAAAATTATATTAAACTCAATAAAAATAACTTATTTGAGGGAAAAAGAGAGTTGAACAAATTCATTTGTTGTGCATGCCCCACATATGATGTATTAGAACCTCAGAGTGTAAGCCAAAGTGAACTATTTTTTGTGGGTTAGTTCTTCCTCTCTTTGTTCAAATTGGAGCAAGTGTGTATCCTCATGTGTCTCCTGCCTACACAGGATTAAACACACATCCTTTGTAGAGGATGCAATCATGCTTGTTTACAAAAGTGAAAACACTGGATTTGTTATCTTGCACAAAAAGCTCATCGCATTCCAGGAAGTTATCTGACCTTGGGCAAGTGAGTCACAGAGGATAGAAGCATTTCTGTTTTATAGGTGTCTTAATCACAGTAATTTAAAAATTAAATGCAAACATATCTTTAGATTGATTTCCTCCTTAGTTACACACTGATTCTGTGGTGAGTACCTGTTCATAGTGACACCTAATAATCATCTGTTTAATGCCACCCAAAAGGAAATTCATGTATCTAGTTAAGGCACTAATGTTGCAAGAGCCAACAGTAATTAGCAGAAATGGAAAGGCCGAAGGCCCTGTGATGACTGACATCAGATTTACTATCCAGAAGGAACCCAAACATGAGAATGAGAGTGAGTCACTGGTCTCATCTCAGGCCCCCATTTTTGTAAATTCTTTAAGTACAGGCAAATCATCTCTAATGGTTTCTGAGTGGTTTGCACAGAAATAACTATTTTCTATTAATAAACCACACAATAACCTCCTTGCTCTGTGTACACCAGGTTGAGTGTCCTATCACAGTATAGAACTATTTCAGCTAACAAATCCACCTTTGATACATCTGAGCCTATGTAGCTTTAATCGGTACCTTTCCTAGTATGCCAGTAGGCTGTATATGTAACAACTTTGTCCAGTTTGCCAGGCAATGTATTTTTGACCTAACATTCCAACCTTTTGTTGACGATAAGGGGAAACCAAACTCTCCTCTGAAAGGAGGACGTTGTTGTCATGGCATAGGAAGGCTGGAATGCTAAGAGTGGATTCAGGCAATGGGGTACAGAACCAGCTGAAGAGAGAAGGAGCAATCACATCTGCGGGACTGGTTCCTGTTAGCTTTCAGCAAGTCCAGTGCTCAAAGTCATTTGGAGCATTTGACATCCACAGCTGATCCCTGCATGGTGTCTGTCAGCTGAGGGAAATTCTGTTGGAACAGATATAGACTAGAGACAGAAGTTAAAGTTAAGAAACTTAAAGGAAAATTTTACATTTGAAGCTTTCAGGCAAAACTTTTATTTGGAACCCATGGTCCTAGTAAGGAGGGAAGAGAGGAGTCCCAAGACCAGGGAGGAGATAGCGATCCCACCCTCAGGAATAGGCAGGTGGGGAAACTCATTTTGTTGATTCAAAGGAGTAATTATCAGGAACCCATTTAACCTGTGAGACGTGGACCCAAGTCTTATCATTCCTTCACCTCCCTGAAGCTTACATGAATTTTTTAGTTTACAAAAAGAAATAAAAGTTTTAGATACATTAGCATTACCACTGTTTGTAGTCTGTACTGAAACATATTGTAGAAAAAGCAGCTAACAGGTATGTGTAAAAGAGCTGGAATAGGCTCATGCTTTCAAGTCATAGCAAAAGCTATGACTTTGGGTTAAAAAGCATAATCATTTCGGGGAGTGTGCAGACATGGTCCTGGAGCTGAGAGTTATGTCACTCAGGCAACAGGAAGTTGACTGACAGTCACACTGAGGGAAGCTTGAGCAAAAGAGACCTCACAGCCTGCCCCCACAGTGACATACTTCTTTCTACAAGAGCACACCCACTTCAGCAAGCCACTCCCTTTAGGTGTCATTCTCTTTCAAACCATCATGTCTGCACACTCCCCGACATGACGATAATGGACTGAACCTCTGAAGTTGTAGAAGCTGTAAGCCTCCCCAATGAAATATTTTCTCTATAAGAGTGGCTATGGTCACGGTTGTCTTCACAACAATAAAAACAATAACTAAGACAATAAAAAAAAAGCATAATCATTGTTTTGTTTATCCAGAGGGCAGATATATTGGAAGAAGATGTCTTTAGCCTGGACACTAGTCTTGCAAATCTAGATAAGGTTTATATCTTGTTTTAGGTAGCTAAATGAAACCAGTAGTCTATTTTATTTTACTTTAGTTTGCTATTTTTCTTTATTTTCTTTTCCCAGTCTCAAAATCTGGTGGATCATGTGACATAGGGGAGAGAGAAGATTTAAGTAAGCATACTTGGGTCTAGAGAAGGAAGAGCCATAAACTGGTTAGAGCCACTCTTCAATAAAGTAGAATGACATGAAACAAGTTTAATATTATTCACATCCAAAAGATAGTTGAATCCCTGCTAAGCTGAATCCAATAATCCAAAGACTAGCAAGTTTGGAGACAAAAAAAAAAAAAAAAAAATCTGAGCCCTGACCCTCTAAACAGCCATAGTAAGCAGCATAGTGGCAGTGGCCAGTGGTGGCAGAGACAGTAAAGGGAAAACCAACAAACAGAGTACACAGAAAATTCACCCACTCAAAGGAGACCAGTCAGAAACAAAATATGCAGTGGCCAGCTTCATTCATATATTCAGCTGAGTCTAACCAATTTCCATCTCGGTCCCCATGTTTAAAATACCAGAAAACACAGACCTGTTCACACACATTAAACAGACAGACAAATCTTTACGGCATTTAACTGGGCTTAGACAACTTTCATCTCAGCTCCCAGTATCCAAACAACCAAAACCAGGTGGGTGGTACAACATCTCACTTTTTGCCCCAATGGTAGAATACAGGTCCTATCAAGCCCTCCTTGTCCCAGATCGGGATCCCAACAGAAACAGATGTCACAGAAAATTACTATAACTTACTAGGGGAGGCATCCACAGACACTTGCTGCTTTTCTTAGCATGGCAGTTCACTCTGATAGTCCATGAAGCCAAAAGGATGCCTGAGAACCTTGAAAGGTGTACATCCCCGAGGCCGTCCTTCAGCTCAGGAGTCCTGGAGCCAAAATCCAGGTTAGAATCTGGGTGAGAGGTTTGATGTCATTGGGGGCCTGCCGAAAAATGTTAATCTCACGGGGCAAGAATGGGGGCCATTACCACAATTTTTGAGCCAAATCTGGAGCAAGCTTTATAAAATACTGGCAAGGACCATGGAAACGGGCCAGGTCCATTCCCACAATTCCCAGAGTATGGCGCTAAATTACTTTAGACAAGGCTTTATAAGGGCAAAACCCAAAAGGCTGCGTACTTCCCACCTTCAACCAATCAGGATCAAGCATACATACCAAGGTACTTCCTGTCTATGTTCCTGCTGCCTATGTGTGATCAAGCACACATCCAGTAGAACTAGTTCAACTTGTTTGTTTACACAGGTGAAAACACTGGGCTTGTTAATTTACATGAACAGCCCCTAGCATCTGGGAAGTTATCTGCCTTGGGCAAGTAAGGCTTAAATGTTAGAGGCATTTTTGTTTTGTAGATCTCTTAAGCACAGTGATTTAAACTTAAACCACAAATTTAGCCATCACAGCTCCTGTCCCCCAGAGACTTGTCAGTTCAAATAGCATAAATTTCAGAAAGCAAACTTATTAACACATGTACTCTGAAATAAAATAATAAAGAAAGAAAAGAAAACAGAAAAACGAAAATTCACCCATCCATTCACACCTACCAACTCACACATGTGCACCCCTACACAAGGGAGAAAAAAAGTTTCCTGTACTTGACTAAAGCAAGACATGCTCAGTCCTGTGAAGGAGCCTGAGAATTAGGTCATTAACAAGGACTCCAAACCACTGAAGAAAGGCCTGCCATCATGGCATCCCCTATACGGTAATGGAATTCATCAGAAAGAAGTGATTGTGTTCCTATTGGGCCTTGACAGGCTGTTCTCAGATTCTAAACCAAGACTTTCTCTCTCTCTCTCTTGTTCATCATTATCAATAAAAATATCTGATCGCTTTTTCTTCGGGTGCAGATGGTAAACTAACAGGAGAGTATAGCCTGTCAAAATGACAGTGTACATGGATTCTTCTTATCTTGATGTCTTTGGGAGGACAGCTAATCTGAAATTTACAAAAGAAGGAACTCCTTATCGGTGTTTCTTCATCAATAAGTGACAGTGACAGGCCCAACATATAACTATTGCCTATTTCCAAAGCGATGCTAATATGTAATGCAAAACATCCACCAGCTACAGGGACAGGCAGCTGCCTTTGCTTCAAATAAAGGAACCTTCTTTAGAATTGATTAAAAGAGAAAATACTACTGCCATTGCAAGAGCAGAAAAGTCCATATGAATGTATATGAAATCATGACTGTAAAATGTGTGAAATATACAGACTGTATATTTACAGTGAAAATGCACAATATGTGGTGGTAAATAGCGGTATAAATGTGGGTTTATAAATGTGGATTATAAAAGAAACTTTTCCTCAGCTATTAGTAGGTTTGCTTTGGCTTATAAATCTTAAAATTTCTAAATTTTCATTCATATATTCTTGACTTTTATTCTTTTCATTTCTTGGTGAGTAAAGGTAGAGGCAGTGTCATATTTTGTACTGAGTATCTTGTGTTCCATGTCATTAAATAATATAGGTACTTAGCAACTGAGTTTCATTAAGGAATTGAAGAGGAAGACAAAGTCAGTAAACACAAGTCCCATCCCCAGTCTTTCAACTGTTCCTCCTTTCTCCTTTCTAGACTATTTCTTAAATTGTAACATGCATTTGTTACAATTTAAATTTGATGTCTGGATCAAAATTAACTAATTGCACATGCCCTATAATAAGTGGCTAAGGAACATTGTCTTAACTATTCGTCAGCCTTTCTAACACAGAACCAGCCATGTACTCTTTCCTGATCTTTGGGACCAATTCTTAAGTTTATGATGTAGAGGCAAAATTATTCACAATTATCTAGATAACAGCTCTGAGTGACCACAGTCATTCAGATGTTGGTTTGGTTTCAAGTTGGAATTAATCTGGATTATTTGACTCACAGTAATTATGATATAATTACAGTAAAGCAGGTTTAGTTTCCTTGCATTTAATTTTCCTCAACTGAAAAGTAAAGATAGTAGTATCTACCTCACGTTTCTGGAAGAATTAAGAGAAATATTCTACACAAGGCTCTTGCAACACTGATCAGCGAGTGTCAGTTTTCAATAAATTATAGCTATATTTACAGTTGGTGATTATTAATGACTCAATCTCATTCTTCAAAATGGACAATACCAATCAGCTAAGCCTAATTAATACTACTTTCAAAGATGAAAAACCAAGGTATTCTATCACCATTTGCTTTATTCACAAGTGTGAAAAATGATCATCTTAATGTCTGTAAAGTCACACCAATACTTTAAGTTCCTGGCTGAATTTTACTCACACAAATTGACACTTCAGCTTGGAAGGCATGCCCTTGAAATGTGTAGCCTCAAAAACAAAACTACTTAGGAAGAGCTGGGCTTTGTTTTGATAATTCTCTTTTATGCAGGAAGTGATGGAGCAAAAGAATATATTACTTATTTTTATACAGAGATCCAAGCTTTGAATTTTGAGTGCTCTGACTCTACACTTAACATACAATATTGGTAGATATTTCTAAATTTATTTGCTAGATATCTTTGTAAATAGAAAATTGTGTATTCTTCTTTGTGAGTGAATTTAAAAGTAAGCAGGTTTTCTTGATCTTTTCTCCCTCCTGCATTCTCCAACATCTACCAAAAGAAGGTACTAAGAGTATTGCTTTATTGTCTGTCACATACACAATTAGGTAAGAGAAAAAAAAAGATCAATGAGTCTCAAACTTGATAGTACACCAAAATACTAATCTTATTAGCCATTCAAGGAGCATATAAATCATATTGCTAAATCAGATTTAAACAAATCATCTTACCAAGAATTAACTTCTATAATATTTCAAGGACATGAGCAGTCAAGAGATTCAGACAAAGAAAGATCAGCTACTGATGGATACTCCCAAGTCTTATTTTGAATCAGAATAATAGATGAACTCACAATGAAGTCCACAGTGCTCTTTTATCTAGTTAACATGAGGAAACTTTTATTGTGAAATAATCCTGTGATGATTTGAAGGAGAATTGCCTCTGTGGTGCATTGAATAAAAGTGGCCCCACAGGCCCACCGGGAGTTGCACTAGTTGAAGATGTGACTTCATTAAGGTAGGCATGGCATTATTAGAGGAAATGTGTCACTGCACTTTGAGTTTTCAGAAGCTCAAACTAGGCAGAATGGCTCACTGTCTGTTCTTGTCGCCTACAGATTCAGAAGTAGAAATCTTGGCTCCTCCTCTGGCACCATGTCTGCCTGCTTACTGCCATGTTTCCCACCATGATGATAATGGACTAAACCTCTGAACTGTAAGCCATCTCCAGTTAAATATTTTCCTTTATAAGAGTTGACATGGTCATTATCTCTTTTCACAACCATAAAATTTTAACTAAGACAGTTCCCAGAAGCTAATATTAATACTTGGCTCCTGGTTGATGGAATTTGGGGGGAGGGTTAGGTGGTATGAACTTGATGGAGCAGATGTTTCACGGGGGAGAGTCTTTGTGTTTCAAAAGCCCACACAAATCCCAGTTATCTTCTTCTTTCTCTCTGATCCAAATCTGAGGATATGGATGTAAACTCTCAGCATCATGCCTGCTATGCTCAATGTCATGCTGAACCTTCTGGAAACATGAGCCCCAATAAACTCTTTCATTTATAACTTGTCTTGGTCATGGTGTTTCTTCCCAGCAATAGAAAAGTAACTAAGACAATCCCACTTAATATCCTAAAGATACAGAGCTAACGTGAGATTCACTAGTGAGCTATGCCTTGTGGATTCTAAGTTTATGAAGTCATTCATCCACCTAGGAAAAGTGTTACTTTCAGGTACAGTGAAGTAGAAATCATGGTTCAGACCCAGCTATCAGTGCTGCCAGCTCAGCAGCACCTTCATTGAAATGTTCTCAGTCATCCTTCAGTGGCTGGGTCATTTCTTCTATAGCCAGCTTCTTGGGAAGGGTGTCCATTGCTCCATCTGCTCCTGTATGGTCTATAATCTCAAGAAGCACTATACCAAATTTTAATTGATATTTTTTATTCCTTGGCAAAGTGATGCATGTATATATAGCATTTGGTTATTCTTCACACTACCATCTCTCATTCTTCCTCCTGCTGCTGAACCTTTCTTCCAACCCATAAATTCTCCTCTTATTTTCATATCTTTTGTTATTATTGATGTTTTGAGGGATTTTATTTCTTTATCATTTGTTTGTGATTCACTGAGTTTAATTAGTTACTTGCATGATTATAAGCAATGTTTACTGAAGCATAGACAATTTAATTTAATTATCAATTTAAGATATAAGAACTAGCTAGAAATATGCTTAAGCTATTGGCCAAACAGTATTGCAATTAATATAGTTTTGTTGGAGGCCGGTCGATAGAATTAACCAGACTAGCTTTAATATAAAATATTAAGCTTTAATAAAGGAAAGAAAGGGGGACTTACAAAGCCTGGGTTCCAGCGAGGAGCTCAGGAAAAACAAAGAGGAAGCGGGAAGCACACCTGCAAGTTTTATAAGTAAATCTTAGCCTAAGGGGAACACACCCCACAAACAAGGTGATTGGCTGAGGTTCCCCTTCATAGTTTCTGTGTGATTATTTTAGGTCTTGGTATCTGGGAGTAAAAGAGCAGTCTCTGCCAAAAGAAATCACCCAAACGACTGGGGCTAACCCGCATAACAAGCTATACACTCCGTATCCAAGTGCTTGTATACCCACTCGGAGTTAGGAGGAAATTAGCTGAGAGCATGCCTGCCACTCAGCACCCCTGCCTGGGAAAGAAGCCTAATCAGGTCTGTTAGGCATGCACAGGCAGGAGAGCATAGCGGATTCCCACCACCATACACAGAGATATTTCCAGGCCATGCGGTGTGCTGCATGGTAGATTTAATTTTTACTCAGATAAAAAGGGTTTATATGCTGCATATTGCCATGAGAATAGCATATAATTCTGTGTTTTGGATAGAATTTTAAGGACTTTGTCCCACCTTACTTAATTCTTCTGATTTGTATCCTGCCTTCCCTGATTTACTTGCATCATGTTGCAATTATCCCAAAAGTGATAGACTTAACCTTATAAAAAGAACTTCTTGAATTCTTCCCTCAATTGTACGTGATGCTTCAATAACTGGAGCCCATACATTTTATACTGATGCAAGTAAATCAGGGAAGGGAGGTTACATATACTATTCTCATGGTACTAAGGGATGTTATAAAAAACCTCTTAATATACTTACTAATTCACAATAGGCAGAAAGAGCTGTTTTGCATATTTAAACCACTGAATTTGTACCAGGTGTCACAAAATTGACTTCAATATTCATACAAGTTTAAGATATAATTAGGAATATGATTTGTCCCATATACATAATACACATCCAATCCCATCAGGTCTGCCAGGTCCTCTAGCAAAAGGTAATGCAGAAATTGATTGATTACTGATTGGAAGTGTGCTGAAAACATCAGAACTTCATAAGAGAATTCATGTCAATATCAAAGGCTTAAAGAAAGAGTTTTCTATTACATGACAAGCTAAGGAGATTATAAAGAGCTTTTTTCTATCTTTCAATGAATAAATATGCCTATATATGTCTATATAACTAATGTTTAAGTTTTCCACAATGAACAATGTATTTTCTTGCAGTAATTGTTGAAGTTTTCAGGAAGAAGATGGGGCCCCACAACAACAACTCTACTTGGTTGATATGACATCATGATGCTAATAGCACTACTAGAAAAACTTGTTTGGGCTACCAGCTGCTTAAGATGGTTCCAACTTGGTTAGCTGAAATGGTGCACTTTTTTAGGATGTTCTGGCCAGAACTCCAAATAGAAACCTCAGAAAAATTCTACCGAATATTCAGAGACTATTTACAGTTATAGCAGACAGTAATCGTAAAACTTAACCATCATTCTACTTTCACAGGATCCCATAGAAAGAACATTGCTCCCATGACAGCTGGAAGTTATTCTAGAAGATGACATCCCCTCTGCCAACAAAAAGAGAGGAAATCAGATGGGATAATAGCTTACTGTGAGCTTATTCACACTAATAATAATAGTGAATAATGGAGTGAATACTTGTGAACTATTATTTATAGGCAAGTTAAAACCTTCCTTTTTTATTTAAAGAGAAAAGCGGAACTGATGTAGGATTACTCTTTGTAGCTCCAGGTACCTGACTTTCCAACAAGTTAGGGTATCTTTCCCCCCAGAGCTGTAGCACATACAACATCAGCAGTAGACCCTCTCCCAGGGCCTGTTCATACTGAGGCATGTGTGGTGGATATTACAAAGTGTGTATTGCCCTCTTGTGAGTGGGCCTTGAATCTAATCAAAAAGCAATTGAAATTTCCATTTTTCTAAATCAAAACAAAAGGCTTGGAAAAATGTCACAGATGTAGAACCTAACAGAACATTTGCGGATCAACTCCCAGCAATAAAATCCCAACCATGTCGCAGATTCAACAGCATATAAAATTTTAATCTTGCCAATTCTTCAGAAAGTGCATAAATTCAATGAGATTTTTTTTCAAGGAGCCATTTATTCATTAATGTGTCTCTAAAGTGACAAAATTCAAAAAGCTTTTCTTAGAAAGATGAAGAGGCAATAGCCCATGAGAGCAGGTCAGTGCACACATATGAGCTTCTCGTTTCTCCATGGGTCCTTTAGAAACATCACTTAGTTCCAAGTTGCAGAATAGAGATTATTCAGATGGGTGCTGGAAATGATTCATTGTGATCTCCGGAATTCATTCTGTGGCACTAAGGAGAACATTACATAGAAAACCTTAAGCACACGATACACTTTTTACAAATCAGAAATGTCTCTACTGGGCAGATACACTTTAGAACACAAGTCTACCTCCAAATACTTTTCTGTCTCTCCTTCTTCTACTCACTCAGCAAGCAGAGATGAGAGTAGAGCCTTAGGCTTTCCGTCATCATGAGGGAGTGTGACCTGAACACGTGTTCATGGGACATCGGTGTCTTTTTACATTTCATATACTAAAAGTTCTAAAAATATAGACTGGACAGTTATAAACAATATAAATTTATTTCTAGTACTTCTGGGGCTGATTAGGCTCCAGATGAAGGCACTGGATTGACAAGACGCCTTGATCCTTACATGCTAGCTGCTGCATCATCTGGTGGACACAAATACACAAATGCCATGTCCTCACACAGTAAAAAGAAAAAGGAAGAAGTGTGGTCGTTGTTGTGGCAAATCATTTTATAGGGGCACCAAATATCCTCTCATATTTTGAAGGCCAAATCTCTTAATATTTAATTGAAGATTGTGTTTCAATATAAATTATGGAAAGGACAAAAACATTCAAATCATAGCATCCACTACAACTGGTGTTCTAAACACAGAATTCCTCTGAAGATTGCATTTGAAACACTGAGATGAATGGGATTGGTACTAAGAGATGACTTCTCCATTAAAGCATTTCCTGCTCTTGCAAAAGACGTACGTTTGGTTCCAAGCACTCATATTTGGTGGATAACTGCTGTCTCTAATTCCAACTCCAAGTGATCTGATGCTCTTCTCTGACCTTCACAGGTACTTATACACATGTGACATACATTTATCAGACAAATAGATATACAGATAAATACAAACTAAAACAATCTTGTTAAAATAGAGAAAAATATCCTACTTCAACTTTGTCCTTAACTGTTATTCTCCCAAAAACCTTCATTCACCACCTAGCAAATGGAAACAATCCCAAGCAGTGACTACATAAAGTCATTATCAAGCATGAATGCCCAATAACTACTCAAAATATAAAATACGCCAGATGCAAACCATTTTTCCTTGGTGTTAAGGCAAACTTTGCCTTCCAGTAGTTGACTTATTCTAGTGAAGCTGAGTTAGACAAACCTACTGCTCTATGTGCTACTGATTTTATATTGCTTTTTAGCTTTTTAAAGATATTTGATTGATTTTAGCTACTATAGATTTTCTTGATAGCATCTTGTGATCCCACCTTCCAGTCCTTAAACTTTCTTTATATACTTGCTAATTAATCTTTCAAACACTGTATATTATGCATCTAATAAATTATTAGGGCTGAAAATATTGTTGGCAATAAAAAGATGAATAGGATTAAATGCTTACCTTCAAAGAGTCAGCAGATAAGTATTACACTGCTTAAAATGGTGAAGTTGTTTGTTGCTGTTCCTCTGTTTTTTCAGTTTTTGCTTGTTGTTTGTTGTTGTTTGGGGACATGGTTGGTTGGTTGTTTTTGAGATATCCTCTTATTATAGGGTACAGGCTCAGCTCCAAACCCCGGGCTCAAGGAACCTGTCTGTCTCATCCAATCTAGCATCTGTGACCACAGACACACCACTAGGCTACATAAATCAGGTTTTGCTTCACTGTGAAAAACATACAAAAATAAATCATAACGTAAGGAAATAAGGTTTTATTTTGGCTCATGTTTTCAGAGACTTCAATCCCTTATCATTGAAACCATTGCTTCCAGATCCATAGTGAGCCAGAACACGGCTAATAGAAGTATATAGAAAACCTACTTGTATCATAGCAGACAGGGAGTCAAGAAAGCAATTACTAAGAATGTGGCATAGTTTCCAAAGACATACCCTGTGACTACTTTTTCCAAATAGTCCCTTCCTTCTAACTTGTCCAAAACCTTCCAAAATAAAGTCCTAAGCTAGAAATCAAACATTCTATAAAGAGTCTATAAAGGAGAGTTCATATATAACCATAACACATGATGAGTATAAATACATTAATAAGTATTAAAATATTGTCAAAAAGTAGGAGAAATAAAAGTAATCGGTCACTCAAATAATGAAACTGATGTCCCAAAAGAATTAGTTACCTACCAAAGTGATACAACAAACACCAAAACCCACGTCTGTTGATCTTAGCCTAGGATTGCTAGCAGGTAATGATAGTGCTGCTGTTTGCATCTGGTATTTACTGACTAAAAGATTCCTGATCTGTTCTCGAAGAATTCTTATGAGCAGATCTATGTGGGTCATGCTAATAAGAAGACAATGAAGTAGACACCTAGTGTGTGAGCTCAAAATATGTAAATCAAATGGAAATGAGAACAGGGGAAGGAACAAAGAAATGAAGATAGGAACCAGACGAGCCGTTAGTAAAGTGAATACCTCAGATGGTTTCTATAAATTTAAAACTCCTTTGCCTACATTTTTCTGACATTCATGACATACTATTTACAAGCATTTTCCAGTTGACAGATAAAAAAGGTCATGTGGAACAGCTAAATTTACACATCTAGCTCTTATTTTGACATTGTTAACTATGTTCTTTTTACATATCATGGAGACAGAGACATGAGAACATTTTGTGCATTTTGAAAATTTAAAATAGCTCAATTTCAAAGCAACAAAAAGAATCTTGATACTGCTCCATAGTTTGGTTATGATAAAGAGAACATTAGGAGTGCCTACGCAACCAATGGTATTCCCTATTAATATCTTGGCAGCTGTGACAGAATTAGGTAAATGGTTGCATATTATCTCCCCTGGTCATCTCCAGATTGTATTCATTAATCAATAAATCCTCTGAATTTCCACTTTACACTTTTCCCTTCTCTTTTTTAGAAATATTTATAGAACACTCACTTAGTCTCTGGCAGTTACCTCTTGGTATACCTTGCTATCTCTGGACTTGATCCACTCCAAATTTTTCCAGTATATTTCTATAAAAATAATTATATATGAAACAAATTTATACCAGCTTCCATGTCCTATGGCAGTTAATCTCCTTTATATATTTTTTAACTAATGATGTCTTAATCTTCCCTGGCATCTCCAAAGTCTTAGCTTCTAGCCATACAAATCTACCTAAATCAAATGTGTTATAGCTAAGAAGAGATATGTTTGTACATCCTGTTTCCTTTCTGTGGAATGATCAGTGTGCTTCATCCTGTTCATTCTTTCTCATTCAATCTTGGTTGATGTAAATAAAGAATTGTTTTCCTCATGAATATTTCTTATTTCTTGCTAACTGTATTTCCCCTTTTCATAGTTTGTCTATAGAATGCTCCTCAACAAAGTCATGTGTTAAATATTTGGTTACTAAGCTTTGGAAACTATTGGAATATGGTAGATCTCTTAATAGGAAAGGTCTATTCAGAACAAATTATGTTCCTGGGTACAAGAATACCCTAAAAGGTAAAGAGTATTATAGATCTACTTCTCTCTTTGCTTCTTAGCTGATAGATGGGCAACAAACGTCTTCCGTCATATAGTCCTAACATAGTGTATGTCGTTGCCACATTCCCAAAACAACAGGGTCAAGTAAGCCTGCACAGAAGACTCTAAACCTGATAAAGGAGTTGTTAAGGTCAGTGAATTGGACCCTGAAAACCCTAACAAGTATAGCTAATCATAACTCATCAAACTGACTAAAGGAACAAGTGATGATGAGAGTGTGCAAAGGCAGTGTATTCAATGTCCCCACACCTGGAAGACCGATGAGGAGAACTCCCCACCTCCCAGATCTACCTTTGGAATACTCACATAAGATCTAGGCTTAAAGAAAGGGCAAAACATATGCATAAGTAAGCAATACTGTCCATGATGTGGTTTAACCATCATTGCCTCTTCTCTAAGCTCTCCTGTAATACAATCTAACAAATGTCACAGTTGCCTGAAGATAAGTTCCTTTATAGGAGATAAGTTCCTCATTTGGCTGGCTTCAGTCTTTGACCTCCCGCATTATGAGATTCCTAAGGACATGCCAATTTCATGAGGTACACTGCCTTAATAGTCAAAGAGAAGGGCACAAGTACCTCTTTGAAATGCATTTATTCCTGTCATGTTTTGTCTTTACACCTTTCCAATAAGGTACACTATAACTGTGCCTGAAATAAATAGTAAAAGTACAATATAAACCAAAATTCAAATGTCCTAGTTAGGGTTACTGTTAATGTCAAGAAACACCATAACAAAGGCAAGTCAAAGAGGAAAATGTTCATTTGGCTTACATTTACACAGCACTGTTCATCGCTGGAGAAAGTCAAGACAGGAACTCAAGCAGAGCAGGAAACTGGGGGCAAGAGCTAATACAGATACCATGGAGAAATGCTGGTACCTGCCTCAATCCCTCTGTTTTTTCCTTAGAATAGTAAAATTACATATAACAAAATAGATATCAAGCAAGAATTATAGTTATAATATTTATTTATCTATCCTTGTAAATATCTATCACAAGTCATCTATCTTTGTGAATCTGAAGTTTTATATCTAATTTATCTTTCTATAATAACTAAGGAAAACTATAATTATAACTATCTATCTTCAACTCTTCAAAGACCCCAGAAGGATATAATATTATCTAAGTAAACAGGAAGTGCATTGCAAGCAACTTCCAAAGTTCTAGAAATGACAGAGATATCTCACTGCCTGGACAGTCACCAAAAGTTCTGTAATGTTGGGGCATCCATCTTCAGCCTACAGGCCCATAGTATCCAGCAGACTTTTCCATGAAGCAGGAAGTTTGAAGATTTGTTTTGTCTTATAATGACAAAGTTCATCAGTTGCTTCCTTCTGTGTAATGCAAAATGTCTGGCAGACTCTTTCATGAAGCAGGAAACCTGAAGGGGGTCTCACCTTCTTTAGGCAAGTTCAGCAGTCAATTTTCTGTGGGTCCTGCATGTCCAGTTCATACAACACAACATTAAGGAGTCCAGGCAAGAGCACTTTCTTGCCCAAATGGCTAACCAGCTCCATAAGGAACCTCTTTGATGCCCATCATCCTCTTGAAGTAGGCTAGTGCTACCAAAAGCAGATATGTCTCATTGTTGAGAAAAATCTAAGTCCTTAAAATATTTTAAATGCCATATTCCATAGGTTTTTTAAGTGTTAAAGATTATCTATCTAACTGAAATATATCTCTGTATGTCTAGAAAATTCTAAAATAATAAAGATTGATTATAACAAATGACTATTAATCTGTTTTTCTTAACTATACATTACATTTTAAATGAGCTGAACAAACACAATACCTTAAACAAGAGTGTATATATGTGTGTGTCTGTGTTATACTGTATATATATGTATATATATATAACAAAATCAACCTTAAAATGTATCAATAGACCAAGATCCATACCAATGCAAAGTGTTCATCTCTATATCATTTATTCCCCCCCTTTATTTTAGACCTTGAACATTATTATAACCAACCCTTTTAAAATGAAAATAAACATTTATAAACAATCTATTTTGGAATTTGGGTATAGTTTCAAGACTACTTCCTCCTGATTGTTGGGCACAGTATTCTTAGGGGTCATGGAGATATTTGCTGGGGGGATGTCTTGTTCCATTAAAGCACATTAACCTGGTTCTCATCTTCTGTGGAAACAAAAGCAGAACCTCTTTCCAAAGTAACATATCCTTAGACTCAAATTTTGAAGTCAAACTCCATTTATGTTGCTTTAGCTTCATATCCTCCACTATCAAATGTCTTTCTATAGTCAAAATCTCAAAGAGAACACAATAATATGCATAATCCAGATCCTCTGTGCACTTCCCATCCTTACTCCTTTAATCTATGACTATCTCTACTCTTTTATATTACTTTTATTGTCTCTCCAAAGACTTTACTTCTTTTTATAACTGTCTATACTCTTTTCCTTTCTCTCTCAAGCCTACATACATTTTGAAACACACTGTGTCTTGTTTAGAGGTCTTTTATATCTGAATCTATCCTATTGTTTATCTAAAATCCTTTTCTGACCAGTAGTGCTTTTTTTTAATGCTGAGAGGTATGACTAGGACTAAGGCTGCTTTGCCTTTTCGCCCTATGGCTGAGGTATTTTCACTGCCAGCTCTGTGAGCCATACTCACCGCCCCAGCTCCTTGGACCCCGCGGGTCTATGTTGTCATTGCCATTAAGCAACTTGTAACATGCTGCCCACAGACCCCATTTAAGTGCAGGATCTCCCAAAAGAGCCAGAGCTATCTCTGCTGCCAGTGTCAGCACAAACCAAGAAGCCATTTATTAAAGAAGCCATGCAGGTTTTGCTACTTATGCTGACTCAGGAAATCTCTTAAAGGAGCCATGCCTCTACTTGCCTCTAGCAAACAGAACCCACCTGAGAAAATGCTGCTACCAAGAAGCCATGCTTAACTCTATTGTGTCTAGAATTCCTTCCCAAGCTCTCTCAGTTTTTATATGGATGTAGTTTTCCCACGTTGGTACATCATTTTGTTGGCAGAGACTGCTCATTCATTTCCCGGCTGCCCAGACCTGAATGATCACACAGAAACTATATTGATTACAACACTGTTTGCCCAATGACTCTAGCATATTCCTAGCTAGCCCTTACAACTTAAATTAATCCATTTCTATCAATTTGTGTATTGCCATGAAGTTGCGGCCTACCAGTAAGGTTCCTGAAGTCCCAGTATGTCCTTCTTCAGCAACTACATGGTGTCTCCTTGTCTCCACCTACTCTCTCCCTATATCTTTGTTTGGTTTTCCTGCCTGGATTTTCTCTGTTAAGCCATTGACTGAAACAGCTTTATTTATTAACAAATGGCAATAAAACATACTTAGAGTATACAAAGGGGCATCCCACATCATGGCTGTGTGGTTATTGCTGGTCACTTTTTGCCATGTTTATGTTAAGAATCTGAAGCAAAACAAGAAGCAGAATGAAATAAAAAGTATTTAGTGTGGCAAGGAGAGGAGCATGGTGCCATTAAAGTCACAGACAAAGGGGTCAAGAAAAGCGACCATAACTGCTAGAGGGAAATACCTCGGAAGAAAAACTACACACTGCCCCAAGGCAGCGGGGAGGTGCCTTAATGAGTACAGAGGTCCATGGAGGTGAGATGTTAAAGTCATTTGATAAAAATATTATTTAAAGAGAGATTGTCTGAAAAGAAAGTTTCACTTGGGAAAGCACTATCTGTGAAGTGCTTTTCTTGGTTCAGCATCACACGACATCCAAGGTGGCTACAACTGTCGTTCCAATGGACCCAGATGTTATAAAAATCCAGGTAATGTATAACAGAGACAAATCCCCTCTCAGGAGGCCTTCATTACAGTGAAAACTCTAGGATTTGGGGGATGCCAGGACTGTGAGAAAAATGAGAAAAGACACAGGCACCAGGTGGGGCCAGCCTAAGAGACAAGCACTAGTCCTGAAAATGGTGAACTGAGAGAGGAAACCTGTGTCAGCCAGTTAGAGCTCAAAAGATATCTCACGTTCTAAGTGCTGGACATGAAGCTACAGAATTCACTGTATGCCCCGTAACAGTTCGGTTTTATTTCTCCTACCCTCTCCTTGATTGTTTAATTTTCCCTTTTGGAGTGAGAATGTTTATATTGTGTCGTGTGTTGGAATTATGCAATATTTCTTTTATTTTATTTTTAAGGGATGCCTATGAACATCTACGGATAAGCCAGGAGCAAAATGTTATATTCTGAATTCTCCCCACAGTCTTCTTTTAAGTGCCTGGTCCCCAGATTGTGGCAGTATTTCAAAAGGAGTTTTTAGGGAGCGGAGTATACTTGTAGGAAGTAGGTCACTAGGTGATAACCATCTTCAATTTAAACCTGCATTCTCTGCTTCTTGTTAACCACCATGTAAACAGTTGTCAGAGCAAGTTCCTAGCACCATGATCTGAGACATGTCCATTGCCATGTCTTCCCAACTGGAAGCACGAGGGAAAATAGTTCTTTGTTCTAGTCACTTTTTCCTGTTGGGCGTTTTGTCACCGTACTTAAAAAGTAACTTATGGATATGCCAATGTATTAACTGTTAAGTCCCTCCCTAGCATGATAGCATTCTCCAGGGAGACTGTAAAGCTATTTTTAGGTACATCTATTACATAGCCAAACATTTCTTAAGAAAAAAAAATGGAGTAATTTGTTCTAACTCAGTAGATACTTGTGCTGGAGCTAAATTTGCCTTCCCTGCATGTAAGAATTTTGCTTAGTTTGCAGTACTTCCCTAGGAGGAAAAACAATAACTGTGCGAAATTATAAACTGATAATTTCACCTGGTCATATTAAATTTATTTCATAAAATAATAGGCAAAATGTAGGATGACCTTAGTGGCTAGCACAATTTAGTTACTCACACTGATCTTATAGAACAGCATGCCTAATCTGGTAGGCAGACATCTAAGATTGAGTCCATTAATCTTGAACTTTAGATTTTATGCTCTTGACTAATGCATGTTCTTTAATAAGGAGCAAAACCAGTCATTTTTTAGCTTTCCTTTTATTTTTTTATTTAGTCTTTGTCTCTTTTACATCATGCTTCTTGATCCCATTCATTTCTCCATCCCTTCATATCTGCTCTCTGCCCTTGCAACACTTACTCTGAAAATATAATAAAATAAAGTTTCATATAAAAAAGAAAAAGAAAGAAAAATCTCCTTGTAGAAGCTGTAGTATGACAAAGTGAGTCACACAGGACACCCTTTAGCCCATACATCTTTACTTGCAAGTGTTCATTTACAAAGAGTCATTGGTCTGGCTTGAGGCCTCTGGTTTCTGCTACACCACAATACTGGGCCCTCACTGGGGCTCTTCTTGATATCCTGTTGTTACCCTGTGTCATGGAGATCCTGCATCGTTGGATCTGCAAGACCAGTCCCTTCACACGTTTCGACAGATGGGGTGGATTTGGGCGTGGACCTACTTATAACCCTGGTTCTTGGCCTCATAAGTTGCAGGGCTAGTCAGTCAGCCAGCTCTCCCCTGTTCCTACCACCAAGGTGAATTCTCCAACATTTCCCTGGTTAGTTTACCCAAGGCAACAAGGCGCAAGAGGTGGGACCAGTTCTGCTTCCATGTTCTCAGGGTCAGTTCACCCAGACCTGTACCACCAGAATCATCTCTACTGTGCTGCCAAGGCTAGGGGCAGAGACCACTCTCCTGAGTACGGTAGGCAGAGACCACTCTCCTGAGTGCTGTAGGCAGAGACCACTCTCCTGAGTGCTGTAGGCAGAGACCACTCTTCTAAGTGCTGCAGGTAGAAACCACTCTTCTGAGTGCTGTAGGCAGAGACCACCCTCCTGAGTACTGTAGGCAGAGACCACTCTTCTGAGTTCTGTAGCTGGTAAGGGGTGGAGATAGCTCCCCTGATCTTAGAACCTCGGGGCCAGCTATCCCAACTGCCACAGGCTGTCAGGCATCACTCCCTCATCCATGCTACCATATGGCAGATGAGGAGTGGAGCCAGTGGAGCCATACTCGTGTTTTCAGGCAGCTCACCTGTGCCCGTCAACAGAATCAGCTCTACTGTGCTTCCCAGGTGAGGTGCAGGGCCCATTTTCCCAAGTGCTACAGCTGGCAAAGGGGAGGGTCCTCTCCCTTACCTGCCGTAGGTAGCAGTGGGTTTAGGGAACATTTCCTCACCTATTCCACCACATGGCAGACAAGGGGGGTGAGACCCACTCTCTCACTTTCACGCCTTCAGGGCCAGCTTGTCCCCCACCCCAGTCCCCACTCTTCACATCACCCCATTCCCCCCATAACAGGGTCAGTTCTGTCAGGCTATCCAGGCAAGGTATGGAACCCACTCCCCCTAGTGTTGCAGTCAGTGAGGGGCAGAGCCCAGCTCTGTGCAGTCCTATTCTCTAGGCCTTCAGTGGTCACCAAAGACCACAGCAAGGACATGGACCCAGACACGAGCCTTGGCAGAAGCCCAGGCATGGTCATCACCATGGTCACAGTTCAGCCAGATCCTCATTGCTTTCACCTCTGCCCACAGAGCAGCTCTCTCTCTCTCTCTCTCTCTCTCTCCATCTCCTCTCTCTCTCTCCTCTCTCTCTCTCTCTCTCTCTTTCTTCCTCTCCCTCTCTCCCTCTCTCTCTCCCTCTCCCTCCTCCTTCCCCCTCCCCCTCCTCCTCCCTCCCTCCTCCTCCTCCTCTCCCTCTCTCTCTCTCTCTCTCTCTCTCTCTCTCTCTCCCTCTCTCTCCCTCTCTCTCCCATATCACACCATACACTTGTTCACCAAAATATTGCTCAATGCCCCGGCACCACAAAGAGCCAGGCAGGCCCATAGTTTTTCCTAGACACTCAAGGCAGGCTGCCCTGGGCACGCATGTTGGTCTCCTTGTTCTGCTCAGTCACAATGCCTTCAATTTTAATAAACAGAATACTTTAATGGACTGATTTCTTCACAAATGTAATCCTACTTCGATCACTTTGTTTGAAAAATGTGAACTCTGCCATAATAGTCTCTCTATGGTCATCTTAGCTTGTATACAGTAGGAACAGTTTGAGAATGAAGGGGATCATGTGGCCCAACAAGTACAGAAGCAGAACTGTTGACTTCTGCTGAGCAGTTTGCAAGAAACTGGATCAACAACAACTGCATGAACTTGGAAGTTAGTCTTCTCTGGAATGCTGAGATAACCACGTTCCAATCAGCAGTTTCTTATAGCCTTTTAGACACATGGATAGCAGCTCCTTCATTATTCTATTGGCAAATAAAGCTTGGGGGTCAGACATTAGGATATAAATCTGATAGATACACAAAGCAACAGAGAAATGGTCCACTGACCCTCCTCTTCACCTTCCCAAATCAAAAGCCCATGACTCTTTATTAGCACCCTCCCCCTGGTTCCTTCCTGTGTCTCTATCTTCATCTGAATAGGCCAAAAAAACTCTGTCCTCTATTCTAACCAGCTGAATGTGGACTCCACCATTTGAATCAAAGTTTTACTTGATTTGGCAGCCTTGGATTGGCCATGTGAACAAATCTCCCACTGCAGACATGAAAGAAAAATGGCCAGTTAAGCTGTTGCCTGATTTCTAATGTACAGAAAACATGATAGAGGAAAAATCTGGCATCATAACTGGTTAAGTAGTGATGGTTTGTTATTTATCAATGTGGACCTGATACTCTCAAAATCTAGGATGCTCCCTGGAAAATCTCTTTATACTCCTGCATTATAACTGAACCTGAACATAAAAGCAAGAAGGCTAATGATTCAGATAACCTTCCACATTTGGCGTACTTAGTGAGGACATAGAGACCGTAACATATGGAGTAGAAAAGTTACATCATAAAAACTGTTCATGGGGCACTGGAGACATGGCTCAGCAGTTAAGAGCACTGGTTCCTGTTTCAAAGAATTCAGATTCAATTCCGGGCACCCAAACACTGGCTCCCAACCCTCTGTAACTCTAGTTCCAAAAGATCTAATGCCCTCTTTGGCCTCAGCAGACACTGAATGCACACGGTGCACAGACTACATGCAGGCAAAATACGGTATGCATAAAATTAAAACTGATTCAAATTTATTAATTTATAGTTATTAAATTAAGTTCATTATTTGTAGTGCATAGTCGTGAGGCTGTACACAAAAATAATGACTAAGAAAATGATGCATATTTTCTTGTATCCACTCATGTATATTACAACTATAAACACATCCACACATATATATATATTATATATAATCTGTATAAAATCTGTATGTATGTACATATATATGAATGCGGGCTTTAATATACAAAGTATACACAGCCTATCACACTTAGAGGAAAAAGAAACACAGAAAAAATATCAACATTTCTTGAGCCCACCAGAGAACTGAGGTATAACTACTCCCTTAGAATCTGAAGTGGGAGGAGGTTGCCTCAAGGAAATATTAGCAATTGAAATCTACCTATCTGGAGCAGATGCTGCTGGAGTCATAAACTTTGAATTTGATTAGATGAACTGCTAGAGGCTGCGTATAAATAAATAGAAAGTGAGAAATCACAAGAGTGGGCAACTTTGGAGGACTTTTTCTCCCAGAATCCTACAAAGCCTCTCATAGAGAATTTTGAGACAGTCTGAAAGTGACTGTGGAAGGGGCAAAAAAAACCCACTCAGCTGTAAGCCTCGAGCATCCCCCCAAACAAACACCTGTTCTCCAGAGGAAAGGTGCCCATCAAACCAGCAGGAAAGGGAAATTCCTCCTACTGACACTTACTCTATGAATCTTTTTTCACTTAATTGGTGGGTAGATACTTATCATATAAGGCTAAAAAAATAAAACTGACATTGGGAGGGGCATCAGAAAGCTATAATATTCATTTTGAAACTCTTATGAACATGACAGTGTTGATCACAGATTCACTAAACAACTAAAATTTATTTTTAACACTACAGAATACTGACTATCCACGTACTTTATCACCCCACCAACAAGGTTCCAGCATAGTAGTAGTGGACCGCAGTTCAGAGGGCTCTAACACACAGACTGAGTACTGGAGGAAGAATTTTTGAGAGAAAAGATATATTTAAAGCCTCTGAAATATACTGTCATTGGTGCTGATTTTAGTTCATAGCCCCCACCCCCATTAAAATTTCAAGATGATCTTCTGAGAAGCATCCTCCTGCAGGAGATGGAACAAATACAGAGACCAGAGCCAGACAGTATGCAGAGAGTGAGAGACCTCAAAACACTCAGTTCCAAAGGGGATGTCTCTGTCAAATCCCTCTCACATGGCTCAGGGAGCTCTGCAGAAGAGGAGGCAGATGAGTATAGGAGCCAGAGAACAGGAAGGAAACAGGCCTTCTAAATAGAGTAGAACCAACACACATATGAACTCACAGACACTGAGACAGCATGCACAATTGCACAAGTCTGTACCAGATGAGGCCCTAGAGTTGAAAGAAGTGGAGACAAGACTCCACCCCTACCCCAGAAGCTGTTTCCAACTGATACACACATGCATATAAAAAATTAGTTTCTCCAAGAGAGTCTTACTGAGGAAGCAAACTATTCTTAAGGGTAGACTGCATGCCCAGCAGTAGATGGCCAACAGGAAACGAACTCAATGCCATATTTAGAGGTTCCTAGTCTCATAATGTCCTGTAATTTTTTTTTTTACTTTTATTTTATTTATTTATTTACCCTACAAGCTTTGTATATATTCATGGATTCCAGTTTTGTAGCTTTATGGGATTCCTGAGTGTACAAACCAGTGAATCTATGTTGGTTTCTTACATCTTTTCTTCACCTCTTTTCCTTCTATTGATTTGTATCCTATTGATTTGTTTGTTTTTCTTTTATCTTATCATATTGTGTCTTATTTTAGCCCTTAGAAGCATTTCTCCCAGGAGATATGAATCTGCATGGGAAGGGACACGGAGAGGCACTGGAAAAAGAGGAGGGAAGAAAAACCATAATCACAGTATATTGTATGAAAAATGTATTTTCAGTAAAAGAAAAATAAAAATTCCAAAATAGCCCGTGTAAAATCATGTTACTCTTGTTTAGATCTTGCATTTTTTAAGAACTTATTTATTTTTATTTGTGTGTACAACTGTTTTGTCTACATGTATGTCTGGGCACCGTGTGTGTTCAGTGCATACAGAAGCCAGAAGAGGGCTTTAGATATTCCAGCACTAGAGTTACAGATGGTTAGGAGCCACCATGTGGGTGCTGGGAATCCAACCTATGTCCTTTAGAAGAACAACATTTTTTCTTAGCCATGGAGTCATTTCTCCAGCTCCTAGACATTTTGCTTTTAGTCTTTTAAAAATGTGTCTTTTAGGAAATAAAATAATTTCAAACTAGACCTCCTACAGTATAGTGAGTACTGCTAATTCTTGTTATAGATGATTCAAAGTCTTCTCTCCATCTGACACATAAAGCAGGAAAAGAGATTTATGGTCCCTCCAAGGCAGAGACTATGCTCCTCATCAGGACTAAAAAACTTATAGGAAAGCTTATACCACAGCTTCCCAAAATGACTTGTGGAACCAGGGGTGTCAGTGAACAGTTGTGGCAGAATGGAGGCATGGAGAGAAAGACATATTAAGGTTAACACATTTTTTGAGATTATAATTATGTATATAGTTTAAACATGTGTATAATTATGTTTTGATATTGTTATTCCATATATATGTTCCCAATCAAATTCTTAATTCCCAGTCGCAAGAACATAAAAATTTCAACTGGTAGGAAGCCGGGTGGTGGTGGCGCACGCCTTTAATCCCAGCACTCGGGAGGCAGAGGCAGGCAGATCTCTGTGAGTTCGAGACCAGCCTGGTCTACAAGAGCTAGTTCCAGGACAGGCTCCAAAGCTACAGAGAAACCCTGTCTCGAAAAACAAAACAAAAAAAATTTCAACTGGTCCCTTCTTAACTCAGATCAGACCCATGCCCATAGCAAGACCACAGCTACAATAAGTATTAAATATTGTTCAACTACAAACTAAATAAATATAAACCTACTTCAAGCAAAAACCATTGTCCTCCTCTCCTTTTATTCTTTACAACATATCCAGCTTTTGGCAAAATTAAAATGCAAGCTAACAGTCAAAACGTTTTAAAAACAAAAGTAAGGTAAAAACTTAGCTCTCTGCAGAGAAAAGATTATGCCCTATTCAGATGAAACACAGACGTGGGACATACTAATACAAACTATTGAAGAAAATATTGTGGAGAAATTAATGTAGTAACAAAAAAAGAAAAAATCTTTCAAGAGCATCTTAATTGTTACCATAAAAACAGAATATAGTCCTTGAACGACTTTCACAGAAGCAAAGGCAGGCCCCAGTGAGCTTACTGAATAGACACTTACTTACTGAATATTGTCTTACCCATGTTTTATTTTTGTGATTAAAAAACACCAAAAGCAACACGGGGTGAAAAGGGTTTATTTCACTTCACACTTCAGGTCTCAGTCCATCACCTACGGAGGAGAGGGCAGTTATTTGAGTAGGGCAGGAACCTACAGGCAGCAGGGACTGGTGTAGAGACCACGGAAGGATATTGTTTACTGACTTACTCACTCATGGCTGCTCAGTCAGCCTTCTCATAGCACCTAGGACCACCTACAGTCATCTGGGAACGAGAAGTGCACCACAGGCTTGCCCACCAGCCAACCCGCTGATGACATGACTTGAAGTGAGGCTCTTTCTTCCAAAATGACTCTAACCTTTATTAAATTGATATAAAACTAGGTAGCACAATTATGAAAGATATAGAGGCATTATAGAAACACACACAGTAACAAATATGAGAATCAACTCATGCAATTGAAAGGAAAACCAACAACGAAATATGAGAATCAACTCATGCAACTGAAAGGAAAAGCATTTTGCTTCATATTTTTAAAATTTTACCCCATTAGTATTTTTATGTTTCAGTTACAAATTTCATCCATATTTAAAAATTAGATAAGGAGAACATGAACATAAATATGTGCAAATCACCTCAATCCTTAGGCAGATTTAATACAATAGGATCTGTTTGCTTAACAACAGACTTCAGTTGAAGATGGAGAAGGGTCGACCTATAGATGTGTTGATTTCTGTTAGCTAACATAGCTTACTTCAAGTTACATACATGATGTACACAAACATGACGGTTTGGCGGGGTGGGGGGAGCTACCCCTGTTGTTGTAAAGTTCTGAACACTAGGTGGCATTGTTTGAGGAGGTTGAGGAACCTTTCTAAGAGGGAGCCTTCCTGGAGAAAGGTACTTCACTGGGGATGAGCTTTGAAGAGTCTAACCTGCCTTCTCTCTCTTTCCCTGTTTCTGATGTGGATGGAAATGTGATGCCCCAGCTTCCTATCCTGCCACAGTGCCTTTCCCACCATTGTAGTCTTTCCCTCTGGAACCCTAGGTGAAAGAAAGAAAGAAAGAAAGAAAGAAAGAAAGAAAGAAAGAAAGAAAGAAAGAAAGAAAGAAAGAAAGAAAGAAAGAGAAAAAGAGAGAAAGATTTCTTTGTTCCCTAAGTTGCTTTCAGCATTTTTTATCATAACAACAGAACAAAAACAAGAGAAAAGTAATTAGCACACTGAATACAGAATTGTGAAGAAATAGGTATAATTATCCTGCCAAACTATTGCAAACTAAACTTTGTAATGCTACTGAATAGCTGATGATTTTTCTATGATTTTTTTCCTTCTTAAAAATGGAAATTATCATTAAAATGTTCAACTTTACTTTTAATATATGATGTGAGATAAACATTGGAAAATTTTCAAAGGTGATATTAATCCCTGCTGATATTATTTACTTAAGAAACTGATCTTAGTGGTTAGAAATTTGGCATTTTTATCACTTTTCTTATAATAAAATAGTCTATTATATATTTAATATTTTTACATGCATACAAATCATGCTTTTTAAAATTTTAAGATCTAGTTTTATAATTATACATGACAATATATGAGTTTATATTTCATCTATCAAATCTACATAACTTTGCAGTTTAATGATTTAATATACAACCAATATATAAATTTTCAACTCAATTTTGTATATTAATATTTTCAGCTATACCCTGAATACATTTTCCCATTATTACTTTATATAGAAAAATACAATTTTTTCAATTACTTTCGATATTTAGAAATAAAATGTTGCTTCCAATATGCCATTTGCGATCCATATTTTTACCACTAGCCACTATCCTCTTTATATTCCTCAGACTCCATACTGTCTACCAATAATGTTATCAGGGCTTAATTTATTTGTGTTTGCTTAGTATCTCTCTGTCTATTTTATTTTTCTTTTTCTATCAGCTATTCCTGTCAATCATATTTAAGGGTCTTGCGATGACATATGTATTTTTACTTTTCTTTGGTTTTTTCAATCTAAATCTATTCTTTCAGATTTTAATATACTCAGATTTAATATCTGTTGTCCTTCATTTCATTACTTCTATTTTAGATGATGTTGACTGTCATTCATAGCAATTTTATAGTTTTCTCACTTGTAGGTGGCTTACCCACTATTTCTCTCCATTGCCAATTGAAGCATTTTATATTTCTGCAATAAAAAGCTGGACACTGAATAAAAAGTACCTGAGTACACAGTATTATATGAAACAAGTACCAACTAATTCTTCCAACAGTGTCTCTCCCTTACCCCAAATTCTCAAAAAAGTACTTTTTTTTCTTTTCAAATTTGCTTAAGGAAAGTTATGTTTTAGTTTTCCTACTATTTATTACACTTCAACCTATTGAGTTTGTCAAACTCTCTATTCTTTTCAACCCAGACAAGCTTTGAATCTTTTCATTTGCTTGTGTCAAAATTTTAAATTACCTAATAAATTCTTTTGTTATATCTGGTCCAGAAGTGCTTGTAAATTTTTAAATGCTACTGTTATCACTCAGAACTGCCTAAATACACACTGTTTTCCGGTGGGCATTCAGTCGCAACAGGCAAGCGATTGCACTACACAGCGTTAACTGTGCATCGCCAGCAAGAGCATAGTCCTAGCCTTCTCGCTGGGGCATGTGCCACACATAAGAGTAGTGTTGCTTTATTTCCTCATTCTAAATAAAATGTGAAGAACATTGTGCCTACAGATAACATAGAGAAGAACTGAAAATCGGGTAATAAGCAATGATTACAGAAGCCAGGTATATTCAAATTGGCAACAAAGCATAAAAGAAGCGTTTTTTTTTTTTCTATCTCCTTGTTTAAACATTCAATCCCCTGAAGCAAGAAAACGTATCTATTCTGTGGTTTTGCAGCATTTGTACGCTGTGGTGAGCATATAGTAGACCATCATTCAATATGACTGAAGGCCTTCATCATAACTGTTCTCTATCTAGTGTTTATTACTTATTGGGAGACAAGTGAACGAAGAGTGCACACAATTATATTTATATAACTCCATAAGGCCAGGAAAATCTATGACTATGTTCCCAAAGATATACCACCTTTAAATTTATTATTGATATGCAAATTACTTTAAACTTTTATCGTTTTCTTCCCACCCCCCCCCCTTCCGTTTCTTCCCTCCAAGCTCTCCATATACCTCTGCTTGCTCTCTTTTAAATTGATGAGTGCTTTCGTTCATTAATTGTTACACACACTTGGCTCAATCTGTTTAATATTATTTGTATGGTGCTTTCAGGGCTGACCATGGGTAACCAATTGGTCTGTTCTTACCTAAATATTGTTATTCCAACTCTCGCATTCCTTAGCTGTCTCATAGCTTTTGGGGAGGGTTGAGATCTTATGGGCTTCCCCTGTTTATTTTTACATTGTTGTCCTTGTTCAGTTCATGTTCAGACAATCATATTAGTGATACTTAATGGGTGTAGCTTCTGACATTACTAGGAAACAGAATCTCACAAAAACTCTCCAATCCTTAGATTCTTACAATCTTTCTTTGCCATCTTCTGCCATGTTTCCCAAGCCTTAGATGCAGGGGTGGCTTTGGATATGTCCCTATTAGTACTGGACTCCACAACTCTTCATTTTGAGTTGTTTTGATGGCATCCATGTGTTGCAAAGAGAAGTTTCCATGATGAAGGGGGAAGACTAAACTTATCTATGCTTATAAGTACCATTATTTAGAATGTAGTTAGGGATTATGCTGGTTTAGTAAAATGGCAGTTGTTGGCTCTCCTAGAAGATCCAGAACACTAGCTCTGGGTTGTTGGCTAGGTTTCCAGCACTTTCTCTGATTCCCTTTTGTTCAGGAGGGTATTAATTTCAATTATAGAGGCATTTTAATTATAATATATTTTGTAACCACTCTCTATAACAGACATTGGATTTTAATCTCTGTAGCTCTAGGGAAATCAATAGTGATGAGCAGATGGAAGCTGTGTTACCCACAGTGTGGGAGCTTGTCCTCTAGTCTCCCTTAAAAAATCCATTTGCCTTTAGGTGGAGCTGATACAAAAGCATACCCAGCCCTTAATGCGAAAACTGTTACAGAGTATCATTAATGTTGAACTCTGGGTGAATGGCTTGTAATACTCTGCCAAGATTTTGTAGTTTACTTTCCCTTTTTTATCAGTTATTACAAGTTTAAATATTCCTGCACATCCATTCCAAACTTAAAGACGGGGACAAATTCTAAGAACTAATTTTGTCATTACATAAACATCATAAAATATACATGCACAGAACTAGATGCTGTTCTTGACTGTATCCCTAAGCTATCTGATCTGGTCTCTATCCTACAGTCATGCTAAACAAAGTGAGATTAAATGCAACATCTGAGAAAAGGGTAAATAAATTTAAAAAATGTTTTGTTTTATAGAATATTTTTCAATTGGATAATTAAAAAAATAGAAGTAGCACACCTTAAAATAATGAAGTACAATAAACATATAAACCAGTACCAGTATTTTTGGACATCAGGTAATATTATTAAGTATCTATACTCCCATTTACAACAATAAATATTTATAATTATTAGACAATGGCCATAGATCTTGAACACTACCTGATTTACATTGTCATTGTGTTTTAAATAATATTTTATTCATTTGTTGAAAATTTCATACATGTATATAATGTAATTTAATTAAATTCCAAACCCCATTCTACTCCAACTACCCAAAAGGCTTCTAACCACATCTCTCTATAAACTCTATGTCCTCTTTTTATTATTTGTGAATTTATTTATTGTAAACAACTGAGTCAAATCAGTGCTTCCCACGTATGTACTGGTGTGTGGCCATCTAAAGGAACATAAGCTACTCCCTCAGAGCAGAGTGGTTCCTCCTGCTCTAGTTGCAACTTCTTTCCAGTCATTCTCCAGCAGGAGTGGGTTCAAGTGTCTCCTTCGCTTCCACACTGGATTTTTACCTCTATGGATCTCATGCGTGTCACCATAGTTGTTACGAGTCATTCATGTGTGCGACAACCAAGTCAGATGGAGGAGACAACATCGCACAAGACTCCCTGCTCTCTGACTCCTAAGTCCCTTCTGCTGTGACACTCTCTGAGCCTTGGTGAGAGGGAGGACAGACTGATACAGATGTCCTTTCCATGTCTGAGCACCCACAGCCATACGTTCTCAGCATTTTCAACACTTCCGAGTCTCTGTTTTAAACACTCTAAGAAGCTTCTCTGACCAAGGCTGAGAGTAGCACAAATCTATGGATATAAACAAAAATATATAAAAGGCAGTTTGACAACTTGACCACTTTTCAAAACAACAGTAGGTTCATTGCTATGACCTTTTACCTCCCTAACCATGAGGTTTGATTATGTTTACAATAAGTAATGCATTCTTTCCTGAGCAGCTGGCCTCAAGTCAAACCAAGGGAACAGTTGTTACCCCCTAAAAGTAATCTTGCCACAGTTACACCTGTGGATAATTCCTGCCTGTCAGCTCTGTGTTAGTGAAGTCCTGGGTAAGACCATGGATATCCTTACTTATCCAGCATCCTGCAAAGCACCTTCAAACACTATAAACACCAGCCATCAGTGAGAAATAAAAACCAGGTGCTTATAGTGAATAATTTAGTCCAGTTTGTGTTAATAAATTGAATCAATAGTATACTTTGATAAAGGCCTCCATTTTTGTCTGAGGAAAACGCAAAGAATTTGTTAACCTCCACAATGAAATAGTTGTACATCAAAACTGACAAGCTGCTTATAATCTAAAGAATATGATTTTCTATTGGTTAGGCAGAGTCATCTGCAATATATAATAACCCTCAAATACACGTAATTCCAATTAAGTGGACAAATAAGTAATGGAATCAGATCAAATAAAGTCATATTTTATTTAGCTCTCTTCATGAAAAGGGGCTTAAAGAATTTGTTTTTAGTTTGCCTTGAAGAATAAAGTAATTCACTTTATCTATAGAAAATCCAAAATGGAGACAACCTTATGTGTTTCCCTAGGCCCCTAAGGAGCAGGTTGTGTTATAAATGAGGGAGAAAATGTCATAAAACAAGGATGGACCAGAGTAGATGTGGGGCACCGTGAACCCCAAGAAAAGTGAAAGTTTCATGAGTGGTGTGGAGACTGTTAGCTTTCCTTTTGGCTCCCTATCTACTCTTTTCTTCTAACAATGAGCACCAGCAACTGGCAGTCGCCCTTTCTCAAGTCTCTGCTTGACAAATAACTATATCTCTCATGCCTCTGGTATGCCATCATTCCTTATATTCTGGTTCCACTTTGTGACCATGGCAATATAAACATCCAACTCAATTCTACTCTGGGTCATGACATCAGGCACACAAAATTGTGCAGAAATAATTTCTAAGAGATAAAATAAATATACCTGACCCGGTTATCTGTTTGTGTGAGGCTCCACCAGAGGTTCATTGTGTGTTTCTTATTCCTGGCTCTCTACCACAACCTTATTGCCAGTATGTGGTGGCATATTTTAGAGGATGTAGCTCTACCATGGTGCCTAACCCAAGAGTCACAGTTGTATTACTATTGAGAAATAACGTATGTTATTTATAGAGAATATTACTCAATCAAGAAGTTCGTAAGCATTAAATTAGGTTGCTACTCAAAATATTCTGTCTGTTCTATATGACAAGCTAACAAAGGAAATGATACCTGAATCCTGCCCCAGAAAGCTACCAATATACTAACTCATTTGGTCTTTGAGTGAAATGCTTTCAAGTCACACTTTCTTGTTCTTTGAAAGTAAAATTTCAATTGACTTATATTTTCCCTAAATGTATTTCCATACACATGAAGAATAGTTAGTTTTCCCTCTTACCTAGCTTTTGCAATATTTCATTTCCAGTAAAATAATTCAAATTCTGATATCTAGAAATAGTTACGTCAGTTAAGAACCTTAGCATTATTCACAATAGAAAGAACTCATTTGCCTTGCCTATGAAAATGTGCCATATGCGTACAGCTAAATTTTGTTCATTAACCTAAAAAGAAAAATATCTTTACATGCTAGAAAACTGCTAAACTTTGGAAAAATCATGCTAAGGAAAGACAGTTATAAGTGGACACATATTTTTAAAATCTATTTATATGAAATATCCAAAATAGAAAATCTATAATCAGAAAGTAGACTTCCTTTATGCTGTCAGATGATTTAAAGTGGATAGGGGAGCAACAAGCAGAATAGAATTTGACTGAAAAAGGATATAAAGTTACACAGTATTATTCTGATATTTTGGAATTATTATTAAATTAACTAATCATTATAGATGTACAACATAGTGAATATACAAAGGCACTTCTTTAAAAATTGGGAGATTCTACATAAAAATATGCAAATATAGATCCTCTCAAAAGAACAGTAAAGCTGGGCAGTGGTGGCACATGCCTTTGATCCCAGCACTTGGGAGGTAGAGGCAGGCAGATCTTTGAGTTCAAGGACCTGGTCTACAGACTAAATTCCAGGACAGCCAAGGCTACACAAGCAAAGCCTTTCTTGGGGAAAAAAAGGAACAGGAAAGATTAACTTAAATAATATCTATGTGATTCAGCTTACCTAAAATATCAACTCATATGATTCAGTCAATACATATAATTATTAATGAAATGTTTGAATAGCACTAAGTGAAACAAAACCCTGAAGAAAGTATTAGGCTTAACTCTAGCCCTCTAACCAACCATTGAGTTTGCAGTGAATGGCTATTTGAGTCTCTATATACAGAAATTTATAATCATTGACAAGAAGATAACAGATGTGTAATTATTTTAAGTGGAGAAGGTCAGAGGAGAGGAGAAAGAATTATGGAGTCTAGGCTGGCCTCAAACTTGTGATTCTCCTGCCTCTGCCTCATTCAGAAAATTCTACCAGCATGTGCCACTACAACAGGCTTTTGTTTTGCTTTGTTTTGTTTTGAGGGGAGTGGTTTGGGTTGGTTTGGTTTGGTTTTGGTTTTTCAAGACAGGATTTCACTGCATAATACCTCGGACTGTCCTGGAACTTGCTTTGTAGACCAGGCTGGTCTTGAACTCACAGAGAACTGCGTGTCTCTGCCTCCCAAGTGCTGGGACTAAAGGCGTGTGCCACCAACCACCTGGCAGCGGATGTGTAATTTCATACAAACACAAAAGAAGAAACAGGATGATTTTGTGAAGTTTAAACACCATACCCACTACATAGGAAAGGGACACTTCATTTTTAATGTAGCATACCAGGATGAGAGATGTTTATGAATTCTAATATATTACCAATAACTATTCAAAAGTCTGACAAACACTCTGCAACATTTGAAATATTTTTATGTTCTTTTATGCTCCTTACCTTATCATGCCAGTGGCAAAAATCTTCAATGTCTCATTACCTGGCTATTGTACCTGTCAAGCTAACCCATTATCATCCCGCTTGCCTTCTCTTGAAGAACTACAGGTAAATAGTCATAATGGCTCTGAGGAAATGGGATTTCCTGTAAAAAGAAGGAAGCAAGCATTCTAGAGTTACTGGCCGAGACAAAAATCTACTTTAAGTCAAATAACCTCTATTTTAAAAGGATCACAGGCCAGTTCCCCAATGCAGAAGTTCATACAGCTTGTTTAAAAAAATGACAATTACAATAAACATTACCATAATTATATATCTACAAAATTATGTATGAGTAAACACATGCATGCCACATAAATTAAAAGAATTGAAAAACACTACCAAGGCTAACTCTCCTCTACTCCTAGATTTTCATTATAGAGATAGAGGTACTGATGAATAATTTCACAATTCATGCTCACTGGATTGCCATTTCCTCATATCCACTCTATATTAATTTGTAATACTAAATTTGCAATAATTAAGATACATAGCATATAATTTGAAGATTTCAAGTTACAAGGGCACAATCTGAATGAACAAATGCTAAAGCAGGATAAAGGTCTACGCAAATAACTGATTTCCCCTGAGGTACATGATAAACAGTTTGCACCCCAGACTGCTCACTCAATGATAACTACAGCATCTCTTAAAGGGGGTCTACCTTATCTCCTTTATGATGAAAACTCGGGCTGAGTCATAAGGGAACTACAGGAGCTTGTGTCATTGAGCATTTATGGAGTGCGCTCCAGGCAGCCAGAAGAGGATTTGCTTACATTTTTGCTAGTTGGTCTGCAGCCCCCAGCAACATGTAAGACGCATGTGTCAGTACTTTCTCAGTGAAGAAAAGAACAGTTTCTCCTTTGTCCTGGTGCTCTCTGTCTTCCCTAGGGTTTTCCTCTTCCTTATTTAGTATTCACCTCCACACCCCCATGCTCAGGCTCCCTGATTGATACAGCAGCTGATTTGGAGCTCTCCTTAAAACCATTTGTGGGCCATCGAAATTCACCCCAGCCCTGCTTATCCCTGCAAGGGGAACAGAAGCACTTGACGTTTTTGATTCAACACCCTGGGAGTCACAACCTACCATTACATTCTCCTCATCCTTGAAGAGGGCTCCCTATCTAGACATAAAAATAGAATTCCGGAAAGAAGCCCCTGGAGACATGTTGGCAGGCAGAATTAAAGCCAGCTACACCGTGTGATTGACTGCAAAGGTTATGCCCGACCTATGGAGAAAGGATAAAGGCCAGATCATCGGATTTACAAAGTCTGTTGTGGATGAGAATTTTAGTCAATAATATCAGCACTTCTGGGAGTTAGAAAACTCCTTGCAACCATTAAAACCAAGAGGCGCACAGACAGGAAGATTCTCTGGCCCACTCACTTGGGATTCAGAGAACTAGAAAGATAAAGCTGAGGATGGAGACAAACAGAAAGGGGGAAGGAATGCACAGGGACATCCACACTCTCACGGATAATCCCAGAGTGACTGGCCTATTTTGGAATATTTTAAAATTGTGTTTACATCAATGACAGTCTTAAGTGATCACAACATGAACTTTTATTGTAGGTCCCCACTCAACAACAGTAGCTTAATTATGCTACTCAGCATGTCCTACTGAAAGAAACGACAGTTGAACTGATTCTAGCTCATTGTGATTTTACAGCCAGATCTAATTAGTGCCTTTATGGCCAGAGAATTGTTCATATCTTCTCAGGGCTTTTGTCTTTAAATGGACACATAACATATATAATCTAAATATTGCTAGCATCTATCTTCTTCCACATGTAAACTGTACATTGAACATTAAAAACGAATTCATTGCTACATAGGCCAGCTACAAAGAGATCATGTGAAGACAATGAAGGCTTAATTTAGAACTGACCTGGTTTTGTTCCTTTAAATATATACATGTTGAAAGAGTATAAATAAGAACCCACAAGAAATAATGAAAATTGCTGCCAAAAACATTGAACAGAAAATTCCCCAAAGTCTGAACAGTTACCAAGAGGGAAAGTAAAATTATAATGAAATAAGACAAAGCAATGTAATCAATCACAAACACTCCCACAACACTAAAAACCTGTGATTGTGGCATAGGAGCTATGCTTCCCACAGTGCTCTCTCTAAAATCTTTACGATGTACGTAAAGTAACACGTTTGAACTTTATGGCTAGTTTATTTTTGTGTCAACAAGGTTAAAAACATTCCCTAAGTTTATCTGAATACATGCATCCTATTTTATATAAACTATAAAGAAGTGTGCGAAAACAAAATACTAGCTTCCTTTCCCAAATGAAATGTTATGCTGTTAGAACAAATTATAATAAAAGAGTCAGCGTTTTCCATTTTATGAAGTGGAATGCACACAATGATAATGCATTCACAGATCTCCTGAACATTCAAGGCAAGGTCAAGATTCCCTCCATGTCACAACCTTCATTCTCATCTTATGCACAAAAAAATGCAAATTTCTTCCAAAGCATCTTAATTGTTCTTCCTGTTTCACTCTGCAGTAAAGTAGCTGTTACTACAGTGTCATTCTTCAGGCTTTCCGTCCTACTACTCTGACCGGAACACTTTCTGGGCTTCCTAGAGGAGTCACAATAAGGTATAAGCTGTTTGTGGCCTGCAGTAAGACCCTATGAAGCCTGGCCATTGTCCATGTGTCCCATCTCACCTCTGATGATTCTTGCTGTTGCGTTCACATTGCTTACAAAGTCACAGATCTTTGATTCTTCCTCAACTAAACTAAGCAAGTTCCTATCTCAAAATCTTTGCACATTTTATCCTTCCTTCATGAAGTCCCTTTCTAAAAAGTTGGAGCTATAATTATTGTTTTACATAATGTATCCATATAAACTTTACACTTTAATATTTTATAGTATATTAAAGGAGCTGTGAAGCTATTACAATTATAACTGAAATCATTTGGTCCTTCTACAAACACCACTTCTCATTTGATCTCATCGTCTCTTCTAGCCCTGTACTGTGCAACTCAACTGTCTGTCACTATAAACTGGGCATATCGTCTGAATAGAACCACACAATCTGGAGTTTAGTCACTGGTTTCTATATTGTAGCAAAATTTTGTCAAGATTTAGTTGTGTTGAAATATTTTTCTTTGAAAACAGTCTTCATAAAGATGTTACTTGGTTTTGTTATCCACTTGTCAGTCAATGGACATTTAGGGCATCTTCACTTTTGCATAATTATGAGTGAGGCTGCTATAAAGATACACGTATACGTCTCCATGTGGAAATATCATTGCTATTTCTCTCAGGTACATACCAAGGTGTAGAAATGCAGAGCAATTTAGTAACTACATTTTGCACATTTTGAGGAGCAGTAAGACTGTTTCACAAAATGACTGTGCCACTTAACATTCCCACGAGTATAAAAAACATAAAGAATAACAATGCCAAATCTAGGCAAGACTATGGAGGAACTGAAATTCTGATGCATTACTAATGAGAATATAAGCTATTACAGATAGTTTGTGAAGCACCCTGAGACTTTCTTATAAAGTCAAATATATTCTTACCACTATAACTTAGCAATTACACTTATAGGCACTTGTCTAAAAAGAATGAACACACACACAAAGGGAGAAACTGAAAAGTGTTTTAAATCTTTTCAAACAATTTAATTCATGATAGCACAAAACCATAAACTGTGCCCAAAACCAAGAATAGGAATATAGAATATTGTGTTATATATAATCTCTATTACTATCCAGAGAAAGGCCTGCTTATTATATTCCATATTGTTACAGAGTGCCAAGAATAAACCCTGAAGTCTGGAAATCATTATCAGCTACTATAGTACATGCTGTGAGAAGTTGTGGAAAGTTCTTTAACATGCAAAATTAATATAATCTGATATTATAAAAGTATTGTTGACTGGAAAGAGACACAAGGAAGCTTTCTTGGATAACAAAATGCACATGATAGAATATGTGCTATCATATATAGTCATTTCTTAACATACACCAAAATGTATACTTAAAGTTCATCCATTTCACTAAAACTAAATACACAACAATATAAAATAATCATTTACACATTAATAAGTCATGGATCAAGAATGGCTAAGAGCACCAATAAAGGTAAATGATATTATACAGTGTTTGATACCCTAATGAACTAGATCATAAGAAATCATTAAATATCTACAACTCAAACCTCTATGGTGAATATGAACAAATGAGTTGATAGTGATCCTTTGGGAACTCCTGGTGTGGGAGGTCCTTGTGTCTATATGTTGCCTTTATTGGTTAATGAATAAAGAAACTGGCTTGGCCTGATAGGGTAGAGTAGAGCTAGGCAGGGAACACTAAACTGAATGCTAGAAGAAAGAAGGCAGAGTGAGAGAGAAGCCATGTAGCCCTGCCAGAGACAGATGACAGAACTTTACCTGGTAAACCACAGTCACATGGCAATACACAGATTAATGGAGATGGGCTAGTTTTGGATATAAGAGTTAGCCAGAAATATGCTTAAGGTATTGGCCAAACAGTATTGCAAATAACATGGTTTCTGTGTGATTATTTTGGGGCTAAGCAGCCACGAACTAACTAGCGGCCTCCTACAACAAACTCCCAAGGCTCTTCTTTCATCTATCACTGTGTAACATCAGCAAAAGTAAGTTCAAATATGACTAAAAGTAATCAATAAAGAAAGTGAAGAAAATGGTTCTTTTGAACATTTGCTCTTGTCTATTAACAGTTAAGAATTATCTGTAATATCTTCTGGACCTCAGCAAATTACCTGAAATAAGAAGTGTTGAAAAACATGGTCATAGAATCTTTTCTCAGTAGTCAGAAGTCAATGCATAGATACATGACTGGTGACCATGCTGAGAATAAAACACTGGGTACTCAGCCCCAAATGGAATGTCTAGACTAGCTCCTACCAAGGTTCTGGGAACGTTAAAGGAGAGGTGACAAAATGAATATACGAGCCAGAGGATGGGAAGGAGTTTGTAAAGTGTTGCTTCTGGACATGACAAAGCAATCATCTTCACGACCCCAGCAGCGGTGGTTACCACATGAAAACTGGACAAGGACACGTGAGCCACAGTTCAGCATAGCTTTGAAGGGTTATTTGAATGTCAGTTGTTAATGAAAATAATCATGCATGCAGATAGATGTTTTTAATGTATCCTAATCAGGTACTAAAAGTTCAATAATTTGAGATTATGATTAAGTAAATGAGTGAGTCAAGAGGCAAACAGCGTGGTACTTAATCTTAGTTATTGGTATTAATATAATTAATAATATGGTTAATCAAAGTTATTGATATTAAAGTATTGAAGAAGGCTGAACTTAGAAGAAAAACAATGCAGACCACTGATGTAGCATGAATTCTAATTAGTCTTAATAAAAAAAAAAACACAGAATCAGATATTAGGGTGTGAAAGCTGAAAGATCAGAGAAGCAGAGCAGCCAGCCACTAGTTCTTACCTGTATGAAATCCTCAGACCAAATGGTATCCTGTCTCTAAAAGTCCTCAGACTGAATGTCATCTCTACAAAACTTCAGGCTGAATCATGAGCTCCTGTCTCTTCCCACCTTATATTCCTCTCTCTGCCCAGCCAATCCTGTTTCCACATCCCAAGTGTTGGGATTAAAGGTGTGAGTCAACACCTCTTGGCTGTTTCTCTTTTAGACTGATTCAGTCTCGTGTAGCCCAGGTTGGCCTTGAATTCACAGAGATCCATCTGCCTTTGTCTCCAAAATGCTGGGATTATAGATGTGTGCTACCACTACCTGGCCTCTATGGCTAACTAGATCTTCAGGCACAAACAAAATACTACCAAAATTTTGATATATGTTCATTCATTTTTAATGTGGAATGCTGTTTATTGAAGATTTGAGACAATTATACTTAATCTATGATTGAGACCAGAGGATAATGTTACTATGAACATAAAGAATCACTGACATTCTTTCAAGAGACTTCGTCAGTAGATTCTTATTAGTCTAGTGTTCCATGAATGAAATTAGAAAAGAGCTCTACACTGCAATTTATCTTCTGAAATCTGCCAAGGATGGAATCATTGTACTGGACTAGGAAATATGTATGCCATCACGTCTCTTAAGGGTGAAAGAGAATGAATAATAGACAGCACAGACAGCAAATTCTCAATAAGACTCGTAAGGACTTTCACAGAGCATCCTGAGTCATTCATGCCACGCTTCCTTAAATAATAGACAGCACAGACAGAAAATTCTCAATAGGACTCGTAAGGACTTTCACAGAGCATCCTGAGTCATTCATGCCATGCTTCCTTTCACTTTTTTCCTTTTCTTTTTTTGGTTTGTTTTTTCGAGACAGGGTTTCTCTGTAGCTATTGGGGCCTGTCCTGTAACTTGCTCTGTAGACCAGGCTGTCCTTGAACTCACAGAGATCCACCTGCCTCTGCCTCCTGAGTACTGGGATTAAAGGCATGCACCACTGCTGCCTGGATGGAGCATGGATATTAACCAAATGCAACAAAGAGCTGGTAAGGGAAACGTTAAAGTACCATACCAAATGCATCTGTGCTTAGGAGCATTTGAAAGGGCTATACAAATAGAACAGTGTGATAAAATTTAGTGTCTATGGAAACATATTGATATTAAAGCTAAATGCATGCACAGAAACCTCTGTAGCCCATGACTGTCCAATCAAAAATGGGACTAAACTGCTGGCTAGGCTTTGTTAGGGACAAACATAAAATTAGAGGAACTGCAACTGGATATAGAAGACCTCAGGCACTGTGGTATTCTCCAATATCCCCTAGCTCCTCCTAGTCATTAGTATTCCCAGGGAAGGGATTCAGATAGCCATATTGCTACTCTAGCTGCTGACTCAGCTAATCTTCAGACGTTTGGCATCCAGCTTAACCATGAAAAATATGCAGCTCTCTCAAATGGGAGATGAAATACGAGGCAAAGTACACAAAGAAGAGTCAATTTTGAGTTACATATAGATAACTCAATTTACTTATTGGTTGAATAAAAAGATTAAATGCAAAATGACCCAATTCTAAAAGTTTAAGTATTTCAAATGAAAAATAAAATAAAATAATATTGTTGGCATGTAAGTATGTGAATCCACTATTTGGCTGTGCAAAGAAGACTTTGCTTAACCTCGTGGATTTTATGAGTTACTTTTAATTACAGTAAAAATAGTGTTTAGGATTACGTATGCACAAAATACACTTACCTACAATCAGATTATACTTTAGGAAAAAAAGCCAATAGTCCTCACATTAAAAATGATGGATATTAAGTCTTGGATATTTCTATTGTTTTTCTTTGTTTTGTTTTAATATCCTAAATGCAACTGTCCTGAATTGAGACTGAATAATTGCATGTGCCAAATTTTATAAGCTGCACTCCTAACCAACAATGTCATGGTATTACCAGTGGGGTATTTTGCAGTTAACTAGGACATAGGTACACTTCAATGAACTGAACTAATGTACTTATAACAAGGGTTTCAGGGGAGTTCTTTTGCTCTCTTTCTGTCTGGAAAGGTCTAACAGTGTGACAAGGAGCAACAGGAAGTGGGTCATCTGAAATCAGGAGGAGGGGTCTTGTTAAAAGGAAAGACTGACTTCCTGCTTTCAAAACAGAGTAATAAATATTTGGTGCTTTCTAGCCTCCAGGAAGGTATTTTGGTTCAGAAAGATGAACTCAATTCCTATATAATCAATACACAGAATTGCTAAAAATGACTTACTTTGGTAACTTCATAAGAAGAACTAACAAATCCTTTATTTTTTGTTTGTTTTCTTTATTCCTGTTGTCTGTCTTTCGGATCTCTCTAAGGGAAAAGTTTATATAATAGAGGAGTAGGGTAAATTTATCTGACTTCCTTCCCCTTTCTTTTTTCTAGTTTAGCATGACAAAGGCAACCTGCAGCATCCTTATCTTATCTTAGCTTATCTTAGATTGTCTTATCTTATCTTACTTAGATTATCTTAATGTTCATTTTGCAGAACTGCACAGGGTAAATAGTTTTTCCAATGTTATACAAAGAGTAAGGGGTCTGATCTTATTCCCAAGCTCATAGTTTTTCATTATACGTCTCCCCAGTGCAGAGATGTATGTGAGGGACTGGGGCAACTAAAGCCACAACACTCTTCAGCTGATTTGTTTGTGGGCAGTGGTTAAATGAGAAACATAGTGGTTGTTCAAGTCAGGGAATGGGCTATCCCATCTAAAGTTCCAAAATTAACTCAAGTTCTCCTGTTACCACCTCAGAATCTACAAATGACTATAGATAGATAGATAGATAGATAGATAGATAGATAGATAGATAGATAGATAGATAGATGGATGGATGGATGGATGGATGGGTGGGTGGGTGGGTGGGTGGGTGGGTGGGTGGATGGATAGATAGATAGATAGATGGATAGATAGATAGATAGATGATAGATAGATAGGTGATAGATAGATACATACATACATATATATATATATATATATATATAGAGAGAGAGAGAGAGAGAGAGAGAGAGAGTCATCTGTTATTGTTGATTGATCACTAGCTGTAAAATTATTCTCAATTTCATTTTTGGCTAAATCCTTTTAAATAAATAATTCTGCAGTTCTTAGTAACTTCTTCATAACTCCAGGAAATGTGACTCTTCTAAGCATAATTAAAGATGAGACGGAAACTGTCTGACATACTGAGCCTGGGAAACTGTCTGACATACTGAACCTGGGAGTTACCATCTCAGCCTTTTCATAAATATAGTATTCTGGAAAGAAGCTGAGGTCCAATCTCCTACAGGTATAATAGTGACAATCATAAGTCCTCACCATGGTTTGAGTCTTACTAAGAGTAGTCAGACGAGCTATAGTAAAGATCACTAGCAAGTGGAATATTTGACTATATCATCTTCAAGTTCTTTGCTAACTTTGCTCATTAGACTTCTGGTATACTTCAATACACACAATTTGTTCCATCAAGAACAGACCTTCTAGAATGTATTTTATGGTACTGTAGCCCATGCACACAACATGCAACATTACATTCAGGATAAATGGGTTTAAAAGTCTCTTGGGGGAGAATTGTCTCATTTTTTTGACAAGTAGAGACAAAAACAACACAAAGGCTCACACCCTCTCTCTACTCCAAGTAGAAAATCTCTTACTCTTGGCTCTCCTGTAACATATGAACTTAATAAATCTTTTCTACTACTCAAATATCAGAACTATTTTGTGATTACAGTATATAAACCATGACAACTACAAAATCTTTTCAAAAGGTTTGAGAAGTTTTGATAACCTGAAACAAGAAATGAATCACTTTTATCTACTGACTTATTACTATTTCTGGATTAGACAAAGAGGCTTAGATGCCTTTGATATAAACTCAGTAGTCAAGTGTTAAGTAGATCAATGTAAACCTATAGTCAACTTGATCAAGACAAAGAAGATTTGCAAATGCATCAGTAGAAAGACTTCCCCTGTGGGTTCTAAAGAATGCATTATGCAAAGGTTTATAGTAAGATTATATGATGGCCTTAAATTGGCTGTTTCATCTTTTTATTAGTATTAAATCAACAAATCTTTTTAGTTTAATGAAATCATACCACTGTTTTTAACTATTAAGTTTGATTTTGGTTTCATCTGCCAAGTTAATACATGATGTTTCCCTTTGGGTTTAACACCATTCCTAGTTGAATATGTATGAAACTATATACTATACTTTGATCAGTGGCAACTGCCTACAGATGGTTTTGAGCCACCATGTGGTTGCTGGGTGGCAGGAACGCAGCCCGCAGCTCCTCACTACAATTGCCAGCTCTTACAATGTGTGTGTGTGTCTGTGTGTGTGTGTATGTGTGTGTGTATTCATATATGTTTGTATGAAGCAATATAGGTAACTAATGATTGTTAATGGGAAGATTCCTGAGTACTACAGTAGATATAGAGACATGAAGAGTGCCCAAAATCTGTGTTTTCAACAACTGACCACGTAGCTCTAGAAGAAAATAAAGGCAGCATCACTGACAGGGCGTGGGAATCAGGGAATCAATAGAAATTGCTGCATAAGAAGAATGAGGAGAGCCAAGAAACAAAGTCAGAAAGGACCTTGTCCCCATATGTATTAGAGAAGTGGTAATGGAGTCTATGGACATTGATATAGTTCAATTACTTCTTTGCCTATGCTTTTATATGTTAACATTGTAGCCCTTATTTCCTCATATGCTAATAATATCTACCTTACAAAAGTATCATTTCTCTGTCTCTCCTTTTTACCTTATATATACTTTTAATCCCTTGTGTCTCAGTAAAAAAGACAAATACTGACACAGTTCTGCCTTTTACATTTTACAAACAAGAAAGATGAAATCTAAGAATTATGGGCAGCCGATGGCCATAAAAAAAAAGCATATACTCTGTCAGATCCTAATACATGGTTCATACTTTGCACTGAAGTTTTTCCCAAACTGGTCACAACATTCTAGAAAATTATAGACATCACCTTGATTATATGATTTTTAAATACAGAAAGCAAAATTATAGCTTGTTCCAAGTTGACTTTAGTCGTATTGCAGATTGTGAAAAAAAAAAAAAAGAAACAATATTATTGAGCCTAATGTTAGTCAATGTTTTCTGCAATGCCTAATCCTTTCTCCTGGGTTGTACACTCCTGAAGAAAGCACCCACTCTTCTCTAGGGACTGAACAATAGCAGTGAAGATGGATTGTTACAGATACAGTAGATGTTCTGTGTCTGCAAGCTTTGAACCTCTGAGGACAACCAATCAAGGAAAAGGTATTAAGAAAGTAGGTTGAGTCTGAACTTAATATGTGTAGGAAGTTAAGGCTTGCCAAACAGAGATAGGAGCCAACTGGAGTCTATCTGGTGCTGTCAGAGAACCTGATAGTGTCTAACCAATGAAGGGTGACCACAGAACGCCTCCTGAGGGCCTAGGAACAGGCACTGTCAGTGAGGGATGACCAAGCCATGTCAACAGATCAGAACACTTGGGTGCTGGGAGGGAATATAAGGTTGTCCCCATTGCTAGATAAATGAGTCTGTTGTATCCCTTTCACCAGATGCCCAGCGTCTATGCCATTGACCTTGGGCCTTCTTACTCCCTCCCCCAAGGAAGACCTTAGAGCCCAACTATAAACATGAACATAATTTTCCTCTCATTTTTCCCTTACAGTAATTTTTATGTTTGTTGATTATTTAATACATGTATGAAGCTGTGGACAGGCTCTATCCAAAGGATATGCCATTTTATAGAAAGTGCTTGAGCTATGGCAGATTTTGCTCTCTGTGTGGGGTACTAGAGACCCAAGGATGGCTGTAGTTTCAAACAAATGGATAGGGGGTTTGTGGGGGGGGGGGGATGTTTGGTTTTTGTTTTGCTTTATTTTTTTGTATTCCGTGTCTTTTCTCTTCTACACAAAAGGGAAGTATTATTTTCTTTCTTTGGCTACTGTAACCATTCATTTATCTATTCATGTAACCACTCTATTTATATAATAAATTATAAAATATTTTACAAGAAATTTAGAGAAAATGGTTACTAAGCAACTATTTATTAACAAGACAGTAAGTATTCCCTCTTCTGGACTTTGAGATTTACTAAAGTGTAGAAAATGCTTACAAAAGCCTGGCATAATAATGAAGGTTACTATTCAGTGAGTTCCCATGCAATCAGGCTTGGGCCAGTCCCTTTTCTGATTAGTTCTACTTTCCTCTTGCATCTCAAAAGGAGTGATTTGCTATCAGGCTAGCTAATGCTTCCTGCCTACAAGCGGAATGACTTAGAAGAATATCATGGTTACTTTGTTCTACCCCTTGTAATAAGTTAAAAGGAAATTTAGAGATGTGTTAAACTTTGTTCTTTGTAAGATTATGTTTTGTGTGTCACACTCATCCCGTGCATGGTAGTCAAAGTATCATGTGCCACCAAGCTTCATTTCTAGCCCTCTTTATACATTTTACTTCGAGATAAGGTCTCACTAAATTGCCCAGGTTGGTTTTGAACTCACATAAAGCTTAGCAAGACCTTGAATTTGAGATCTTTCTGGCTTAAACCTGAGCTGCCAGGCCCATCTTAGGTTCATCCTGATCTCTAGAATGTAACGGTGATCTCTTTTCACCTTCTGATGGCTCAGCTAGATTAAGAATCTTTCTCAGAATGTAAGATCCAGGGCATTTCAGTCCATTGCCAGGTTAGTGATCATATACACAGGTTCCAAAGTGGTGGAGGCCTTTGCTTACAAAGTCTTTCCAGAGTTAATGTACTTCCAACTGCTCCAAGCCACGATTTTTGCTTGTTAAATATGGTTAGTTCTGTATTTTAAGGGGTTTGCACTAAATAGACCATTTAATACAATCACTGAAGCTTTTCCTTTCCAAATAGAAAAACCTCAATGCCAGTGTCCCAGACACTAAGATCCCAAGCTAAACATAAGACTTTGGTAGAAGTCAAATGATGGAGACTCATAGGTAGTGAATAACAGTCATAGCATAGCATTCAGGGGAGATGTGATCTGCACTAATCAATTTTTATTTAATTTTGTCTAATACTTTAAATTGCCAAGAGAAGGTCTCACTCTATTTCACAGTATTGTCTCACATTTCAAGACCTGGGTAATTTTCTTGCTTTAAACTTTCCAGTATTGGGGTCATAGGTATTTATCTCCCTATATCTGGCTATCTATCTTATTTTAATAAACTCATTCTATTAATACAGGTTGAATGATTCTAGTTTCAGAAACCAGACTTAAAACCCTATGGAGTCAGAGTTGTTAAGAACCTTGAAAGAACAATTGTCATAAAAGTACTTTCAGTGGCCAAATAGCTGTATGTTATTGGCACAAGAGTCTATAACTATGTTCATTTGTTCATTGTTAAAGCCCCTGCATGCCTGGATTTAATGCTCTGTTTTATTCCATTTTCTAAACTAAACATACAATATTAATCTTAAGACCACAAAAACATGAAAATTTACAAGAAATCTCCTTGATCATATCTAACTTAACACAAGAACAAAAGTAATTGAAGTTAAATTTGACCTGAAGATGTTCTAGAGACCTAGAACCCTGTAAAGTCTTTTCTAGTCCCCCAGAGCTACAACTAGGAGATTTGTAAAATATGTTAAGGGGATTATTTTTAAGGACTTGTTGATTATATATTTCTGTTTATTGTTTAATGAACTCCTAACCCCAGTCATATAAAATTCAACAGTTGCTATTTAGTCCTAAATGAAGCATAAAATAATAACTAACCTATGGGACATATGTAGAAAAAAATTCTTTCATCTTAGGCAGCTGAAAAAAATTGTTCCAGTACTACTGCTAGGGATGACAAAATGTTTCCTCTGGAAATTACAGTAAAATAATCATTTTCCTCTTTAGTGAGCCAGAAGATATTTAAAAATAGCTGAGATCTTGAGAACTCCAGAAAGTTCAGATCTTATAGACAGAAAACTGCCCCTCCCAAAAACGTGCACTACTTTGTAAAATTTAGTCAATAAAGATCTCTTATTAACTTAAAACTACATGTTCATTTTTAAATATTTATTGTGGACTTTAATCAAAATTCTGACACAGAAAATGGAAGATAAATACTGACAGCCTAGAATATACCGTAATACCTGTTGCACCATCAGTACACAATTAACTAAGCGTGGTTTCCAATGATGTATCACTAGAGGAATATCACTAATAAAGTCAGAGTTATTCACGTTTTCAAAATCATTTCTTGAAAATGGACATATTTCATACATTTCTCTAAGAACTAGAATGTAATAGGAGAGACAAATAGATTCATACATACACAGCTGCTTTCAAGTTGGTTTTGATATAATGGAGGAAACCGAATAATTCAGGAATTAGGAGATTTTGAGATTACTGTGAAAGACAGACAAGATTAAAGAGTAACTAACTGACATAGAGCTCAAAACTTCTTGGAGGTTGACTTTGAGTTTGATAGAACAGTAGGAGTTAGGTGTAAAAAGATGGAGAATAACAACCCATAAGTTCCATCGAACACTGAGTACCCAGTAATTTCAGAGACCTATAATTAAGCAAAAAATTAAAAAAAGAAAGAATACTGGTACTAGTAGAGAGAATAGTCTTTATAAGCCTTTAAAAATGTATTGTCTTTAAAGATAACATAAAAAATCAAATGCACCAGAAAGTGTCTTGTCCATGCACTTCGGGAAGATCACCTTAGATAAAAGACAGAAAATTGAATTGTTAGAACTGAGCAGAAAGCAGTTTAGCAAGAGATGTGGGATTATGATCTAAAAGAGTGACAATGAGGAGAGATAAAGAGGAATGAATACATATGTTCATAAATATACATATATGTGTATATCTAAAGAAAGTCAGTTAGCATTATGTGATCCTCAGTTGGACAAGACAAGTAAAAGGATAAAGAAAGGTTCAAGATGGCACTTGGGTTTCTGACTGAGACACTCATTAGGACATAGAATATAATAGCAAGGGAAAGTGATGGACTACAGAATTCTGTTGCATTTTGGGTTTTGGTTGTCTGTGCAACAGTCAAGGAAAGATGCTCAGCAGTAGGCACTAGAAGAGAGGTGAGAATTGTGGCTAACAAATAATGAATGTGAAAGTTCATATGTAATAACAAAATTTCACAACAACTATGTTATACTTATTTAAATCTTAACCACAATTGTTTGATTTCTTATCCAACCTAATAGTTTATAAGCTGAAACAGAAATAAACTAAGTTTCTAAGGTCACACAAACACCAAATGGCATGAGGTGGACCAGACAAGATTGTAATGGTGTTTTTAGACAACTAGGAGGGAGAAAAATGTATAATGTTGCTTTCTAACACAAAGAGCCGAGTGGTCATTAAGCAACTGATAAAGCATGGTGACATCACTCTTTGATTTTATTTGCCGGTTGTTGAAGTTTATCTCTTTTAGAACAATCCAAAATCCACAAAAAGTTGTACTGCATAATAAATTTCTATACACACCAACCACTTGAATCATTGTCACCAGAACAAACAAAAGTAAGCCCCTCAAACTGCCAAACAATTGCTTACCATATCCCCCAAATAAAGACATCCTGTCTACCTACAGAACACATGTCAGAGTCAGGAAAGCTGCAAGGGCTGAGCATGCCTATCTAATTTTAAAGGCCTATTCAACTTTTCGCAAATGTCCCAATAATGTCATTTAGGCAAACATCCACTCAAGGATCTCCTGCATTTAGTTGTCAGTTCTCTTTAGTCGTCGTTAATTTGAAACAATTTGTTGTCTTTGGGTTTTCAAGGAACTGACACTGTCAAAGATGACAAGCTAGGTGTTTTGTAGAACGTTCTTCAGTTTATGTTTGCCTGCTATTTCCTCATGATTACATCCAGGCTATGCATCCTGGGCAGAAAGATTCAGAAATCATGACATTTTCCTTTCATTGCATTTGCCAGGTGGTATGTAATTTCAATTTTTCTCATCACTGGTGATGCTAACTTCAATTTCTTTAAGGCGCTGTTGGCAGAACTTAAGTACCATAATGATTTCTTTCTTTCTTTTTATAATCAGTCAGTACTTTAGGTTGAGGCATTTTAGAACTGTTAGTATCCTTTCCATGATCAAATGTCTATTCGTCTACTTATGTCCAAATAAAAACATTCAACTGACTAGGACTGGGACTGTTCTTGCTTATTTTGATGTTTAGCACTCTGAGCTCTTTGAAGTTAACATCTCTATCTTTTGATGTGCGACCATCATTTTTGAGAAGTTCTTAATCCCTAACCAAACATAATCGCCCAGATCTCTGTCTCCTCTCTTTGTTCCAGTCTTGCAAGTAGATTCTATCTAGAGAAAGCTTGACTTATAGTAAACCACATACAGAAACCCCATCACCACATCTGCTTTTCCTCCTGTGATGTTCCGGCCCCCATATCATTATTTCCAGCAACAGATCATGCCTCTTTCCTAGAGAATTAATGAAAGGACATTTACCACCTTCGGAGAAAATGCTCTGTTTCCTCACAGGAGCATAACCTGTCCTCATGGACAATTTGTCCCTGTCAGTACTTTCAGTGTTGGTCCCAGTTGGACTCGACTGGATACTGAGCACAATTCACGCTGTCTGCTCTTCTAGCTCAAGTGTCTCTCAATGCCAGGTACATCTTATAATAAGGCAATACCTTTAACACGGGTGAATGACATCCCTTCTTACTTACTTCCTGCCTTAACCTCTTGAGTAAATATGCCCATAGTTCACCCAAGAACATGCAAAACTGTGAAACACTTGGCATTCTAAACTCCCTCAGGGACAATAAATAATTTTCATCTCCTTCCAGAAGACAAACAAATAGATAAATATTTTAGGGATGTCCATCTTATCCATAAGTTAAGAACTGTTTTGTTACCAATAACATGCTTGTTTGTTTTTAAAAATTATTAGATTTGGATCAACAGTGCTCTGGGTTTTTTTTTTTTTTTCACAAGAACAATAGGTGAATTTTTACTTTTCATTTTGTAAGAAGATTGGATTAAATATATTTTTCTGAGCAATTTATTATTTTATTCTTCCTTTAGAGATATAAAACTTCTTATCTTTTAAACATACTCAATTGGGTAAAGTGTGGTGCTAATAAAAAAACAGAGTTCTCTCTGCTGTGTGTTTGTAACATACTTAGGGTGAGGTATCTTGTGGTAGAATCCACAACACTGTGGATTTTAGATGGGAATGAAAGATACAGTACTGGCCAGTAGTGTGAATAACAGATGAATAAGGTAAGGCTTTTTCATGTAGCTGAGAGGTTTGTGGGAATAGTCTCTATCGGGAAGTGTTAGTGGTACAGAGGATCTCACTGATGAATAATACCCTGCAGAGATGAGAGATGGGGCCCCGAGGCCAGGTGGAAGGAATGCTTGGATATGGCCACTAGAACAGAATTCTCTTTCCTGACAGTATGAGGAAAAGGGCAATAAAGGTGATGGCAGATGTCATAATCCCCATAAAAATGCAAAAAGAAATTAAAGTGTTCTACTTGCCGGTGCTCACACTACCATCCATAAAGTTCTAACTGAGGAATTAAGTACTGAATAGTATGAGTGAAAACTGCTGGTTTGTGATTTCTTTGGACTGCAGAATACATGTTAAAAATAGCAGTAACCATCTATTGAAGAGCCCAGAAGGTACAGGCATATAAATGGGAATAATTGGTTATGAGATGAAGCATTCAACTGGGGCAAACAGGAATAATAATGAATTTCTTGGGAGGGCAGCTGATTGAATAAAGATATAGTGAACTGTGGAGGCACAAAAATGTGAGCTTATTCCTCCTTGTCTGAAGGTCAAAAGAGTGTGAGGTTGCTCAAAGTTGTTGACAACAACTATGGCTGCACACCCTGACCTAGGTTGTGGTTGCTTGGTGTTTTGGACATTAAGATGATCCATGGAGGTAGGTCCACTCCACCCTGACCAAAGGTCAAAGAATTCAAACATACTTCTGTTTCTTCTTTAGAAATAGGAGGTTTGAGCTAGGGAGTGGCTGCCTTCAGGATACTTAGTCTAGGGTGGGTTCACTGCCTAAACAACAGAATGCTTTTCTCATGGATTAATGACTTGATAGCTCAAGGTATTGAAGCAAGTAACTGTTCTAGCTGTCCTTTGTATCATGTTAAATCAGGCTTTGCCTTCTTCCCCCTTTTGTATTGGGGTATAAAAGTGCCAGAAAATTAAACACAGGTAAACTCAGAACTCATAAGTCAAAAGGATTCAGCATTCAGTATTTGCTGAGTTGCCTGCCTGATACTAGCCTACATCTCTTTGATTCTTTCTTATCTCTGTTCTACCTGCCTAACATTTCTAATCTTCATGCTCCTACCTTGGAAAATACAAACCTGCCACAGCTAGGATCGTGGCAGAAGTCACCCCAAGAAGGTAGCTCCTGACATATGGCAGCCCAGTGTGGCAACTTGTAACAGTGAAAGGTCTAGCCGACATGTCCAACCATTTGACATTAGGACACAAAGCTTTCATCTGAAAAGTTCATTCTTGAGAACTAACTATACAACTGAGTCACAAAGAGCAAATCTCAGGATGTTTTTAGTGACTTTATGATTCATTTTTGGGCCAATTTATTGTGATCTTGGACACTTGAGGCTGCATATAGCTGTAAGTCAAAGGCTGAGCACAAGTGTTAGGACCTGCAAAAATTACCGAAGGAAGGCAGACAAAAGAGGCACAAAATGGCAAAATAATGGAAAGGAAGTGAAAGTATATCAGAGTCCATGATTTTAGAGGAATTAAGGTCACATCAAATGGGTAACATCACTATAAAAACAGCAGAAATGTCATGGGGCTGAAAATGTCCTGTGTTGAAGAAGAGGTCAACAAACTGATGTACATAGGTGGAGGGGACTCTTTACCTAGACACAGATAAATGGTAAGACTTGGGGGAAAGCTAAAACTGTGAGTGTTGTGAATCTTTGGTGTATTTGGTGAAAAAGATAACCCAGAATCCCATTTATTCATACATGGATGTGGGTACATGAGTAAATATACATATATATATAAGATAAAATATACACAATAAAATAGCATAAACTTTGAAAGAAAAAAATATTGGAAGTTTTAAAATAAAAAACAGAATCAGCTGTCACACTTTTCAGAAAGAGCTGCATTCCAAGGTGAAGAAAAAATTTAACTAACTACAGATAAAACAGTCACAGGACATGCAGTGAGAATGCAGAGACTCCCTGAGCAAGGTGTTTTCAATGGTGGTCAGTAAACAACAACATAGCACACCTGGGGCTGGAGAGATGGCTCAGTGATTAAATGTACTAGCTGCTCTTCCAGAAGACCTGGGTTTGATTCCCAGCACCCACATGGCAGCTCACAGCTGTCTGTAATTCTAGTTTCAGGGGGATCTGACACCCTCGTACAGATATACATGCAGGCAAAACACCAATGCACATAAAATAAATAAATAATTTAAAAAAACATAGCACACCTATGAGATTGCCTTACTTTGAAAGTCTGCACATGATTTGATTATAACAGTCTCAGTTATGACTCAAGCTAAGATCTAGGCAATAGACACAGGAGTCTCTGCTCAGATCACCAAAGCAATCCCATGGTACTGAGAAAAGGAGAAATCTCTGGAGCCCCTGAACTTGAAAGTATATAGGATCTTTTTTGAGGCACACAAACTTGTCTACTCCTGGCAAATCAGTTACATCACTTGGAGAAACTATGTATTTGCTGGAAGAGATTGAGAGTTCCACAAGAAATGTTGGTAGGCTAAAAATATTACTTCTGACAGTAGCAGCTATGAATTCAGAAGTAACCTGCGTGTTCAAGTACTCTGTCTCTTGATGTTTTTTCTTCACTTTCAAATTGATTTTCTCTACTTAACCAGAAATAGAGTCAAAATTTTATCATTTTGAGATTTGACCAGACTAGAGGACAATTTAGTCAATAAAGAAGGTGACAAGCACTTATCCAAACTTTCTTTCTTTTTGATATGACATATTACAAGACTTGAAATCATTTAAAGGATCACTAAGTCGTATGAAGAATACACTGTCTTTTCAAGTTTCTCTACTTAATGTTTCACACAAACAATATATCAATAGAACTTTCAACTTTCAAGGAAATTCTCTTCCTCTGCCTTAAGGATTAATATTACATTGTAGCCGCTAGCTCCAGAAATGTCTTTCTAGAATATTCCATCATTTCCAAAGTTTCAAATCACATGAAAATACATCCTTTTAGGAGATACACCTTATGTCCTGACACCAAGGAGAACTCGCTTTGCAGTATTTGCAATGCAAAATGCATACTACAAATTTAGATGAGTTATGATGTTAAAGGCAGCAACTTCTACTACAGTGTCTGAGGCAAATTCTGGTGGCAGAGTCAGAGATTCGCTCTACCAGTGATAACTGCTTTCTCCATCAGAGTCTACTGAGATTGCGAGGGACTCCTGATTCGTGATGAGCCACTCCCCAACTCAACAGAAAGGAAAGTGGGTTGATATTTCTCGCTTTTGGGCTCAGCAGGCTTTTTTCATTTAATTAAAAGGAATAAGAAGGAAAGTCACGTTTAATCTATGACTCTAGCCCCTAAGTAACAGCTAACACCAAATATTACACTCCCTAGCCACTAAAAATGACAGCCATGTGGTCTAAGTTTGGAGAGAAGCTGGGGGAGACAATTTCTCCAAAAACAGGTAAACACTAGAAATAAAAAATAAGACAGGAAGTATTCACTCATTCCCAAATCCATTTGCTTCTACTGAAGTGTTAAGTAGAGTTTGGCATATTTAGTCTCAGGGCACAAATCATACCGGCAAATAATGAGAACTAACACCTGAAAGACTTATTGAAGGACACAGAAGAAGGAAGTAGCTTGAACCTTCCCTAAATGTCCTTATTGGGTTCCCCCTTCGTATTTGCCACTGCACTAGGGACAGAAGGGAGGACTCTTAACAAGAACAACCCAGCCATTGTTTGTATCTGGGGAAAGGATGCGGAGTCTTTGTCATTTGGGGCAAGTCAAGAAATAGCCTTGTTCTAGTTCTTCCTCGTTGTGTGAACCTGACTGTTTCTGTTGCATTTTTCTTTGCAGCTCCAAAACTAGAGGGGAGGCTGTGACTCTTTACTTTCCTGTGACACCAGGGGCTCTAAAGACACAGTAAATATAGGGCCCAGTGGTTGACCCCAAGAATCCAGAACACAAGCTTCTCTCAGGAAAGTGTTTCCGAAAACCCCAGCAATGGTGTTTGCATGCCAACTGCAACCTACAATGTCACCTCTTATCCCATCATTTTCTTTCTTTTCTTTATTTTTTTTTGTAAGACAGGTTTTCTCTGTGTAACATCCCGGTTTTCCTGAAAACTCACTTTATAGATAAGACTGGCTTCAAACTCACAGAGGTCTACCTGACATGCACCAGCACATCCAGCCCTTATCCTATTTTAAGAGTAGTTTAAAACCAGCCTTGGAGTTTTGTAATGAAAGAGTTATCTTACAGGACCTCCAATGGTTGTAAAAGACTAATTAAAATATAAATATTTGTAGACACTGAAACGATGTGGGCATCCTCCCTTGAATGCTGTTAACAAGTTTTATTGCCATGGTTAATAAAGAAAATGTTTTGGCCTCATGGCAGGGCAGAATATAGCAAGACAGAAATCCAAGCAGAGAGCGGAAGAGGAAAGAATGCAGAATCAGGCAGATACCATGTAGCTACCGAAAGAGAAAAAGGCCAGAAACCTTACCAGTAGCCACAGACTTGTGGTGATACAACAGATTAATAGAAATGAGTTAATTTAAGATATAAGAGCTAGCTAGCAATATGCCTGAGCTGTTGGCTAAACCGTGTTATAATTCATATAGTTTTGTGTGATATTCGAGTCTGAGCAACCGGGAAAATGATGTGCAGTCTCCATTTATACTGAACAACTCACAAAATTCAGGGGAAAATTTCCCAAATTCCTAAAGAAAATCCTTAACAATAAGTAGAATAGCATAGACAGTGGTTCTCAACCTTCTTAATGCAGTGACCCTTTAACACAGTTCCTCTTGGTTATGGTGAACCCCCAACCACAAAAACATTTTTGTTGCTACTTCATAATAGTTGCTACTGTTATAAATCATAATACATGTTTCTGTGTTTTCTGCTTGAAACCCCTGTGAAACTAAGGGGTTGCTACCCACAGTTTGAAAACCACTGGTTTAGAAATATATAAATATCTTATACAGTTGAGCAACTTCTCTATTTACTTTGAGGACTAGAAAAGATCTTTAAGATTGATTTCCACACTTAATTTTGTTTTGTAATTAGGTAAAACATTTGCATAGTCCAAAATTAAAGTGTTTTGAAACATATTCAAAGAACTATAACTGGTTCTCTCTGTTGTCATAATGGAAAGACATCCATCCCTATATCTAAGTTAAGCAATAATAGCACAAATATATATACTATATATATACATATATATGTGTGGTACATATATACATATACATGAAGGATATTTATATATATCTTATATGTATATTATATGTTTGTATATATTATACGTTTGTATAGGCTATATATAATTTTTTATTTCAGTTATAATGAAAATTGTTCTTTTCTTCTTGAAAGCATACCCCATAGGACCTGTGGCTATAGCTCAATGGTTAGAGCTCTTGCCAAGCACAATATGAGGTTCTAGGACCTATTCCCAGTACAATATATATATATATATGTATATATATTGTATATACATTGTACATATATATATATATATGTCATACACACACATACACATGTATGCACACTTTTGATAAGAACAGTAGAGAAAGATGTTGGTGATGTGCTTGCTATGCAATTGTGGGGATCCTTAGTTTGTGTTCCACGATGCATCTCTAAAATCTAATGTGACACTAAGTCTGGAATCCCAGCACTTTGGAGTCAGTGACAAGGTGGACTACCTGCCGGGTCATTGCCTGTCAGCCTGGTTGAATTGGTCCAATTCCAGGCTCAGTGACAGATCCTGCTTTAAAAACTAAGATGGACAGCAATGAAAGAGGGTGCTTGATGTCAGCCTCTGGCATTCACATACATGTGCACACATGTGGACATCCAGCCGCACACTCATGTCCACACAAACACATACACATACCACAATTACACACAAAACACTACACAAATGCACACGCACTCACTCTTATGAAAATATACACTCAGTGATGCCTCTGTGTGTAGGCATTTCTCTTTCTACTTTATTGCTCTCAATAGAACCCTGTGTGTATATAGCAAGTTCATTCAACCAGTCCTCTGCTGAGGGATATTTGGGTTGCTTCCCGCTTTGGCAAACAGTGATGCAGTGGAGTGACATTAAATGGACAACAAGAGAATCTTAGTTTGAATTTCTCAATAATGTTTAACAGGAAGCATATAAAGAATTCAGTAAATTTTGAGAATTAGAATGCATGAAGTCACCTGAAGGAGAGTCTCTGGGCTGTGAGGTTTACTGTGACAACACAAGGAAACTGTATGATTCTGCAGGAAATTAGATGATCTGCCAAGACTCTTTGTTCTTTCTTCCCTTATTCATTACCAAAGATAGCTAGCATCCATCTCTGCCTCAAAGAGATGTGTGGATAGTTAATGTAACGCTGACTACTATCAGTTTATTAAACCAGATTTAAATGACCCCTTAGATTTTCTCATCATATCACACATTATAAGAACACTATTTTAAAGACTTTTTTCCTTCCTCTGCTTTTCCCCAAATTTTAACCACTTTAGAAAAATTCAACAGCTTTATAAAATATATTATACCATAAAATTCATCAATAAAGTTCATTGTCTACTGTCTTTTATTATATTCACAGAGTTCTATGAGCTTAACACAATTTTAGAATATTTTTATAACTTCCCAGAGGAATCCTCTCCTCATTATCACTCTCCTTCCCCCAAAAAATCTCCAGGTACTTATTACCCAACAGTCTCCATAGCAGTTATTAACCTTACCAGTCCCTCGTAGCATTACCTATTCTGTACATCAAAAATAGATGACTCAAACATATGTGGCCATTATTTTTCATTTGAGATCAGTCTTGTGTATCTCAGGTTTGGTGCTGAACTTTCTATGTAGCTGTAGATGACCTTGGACCTCTAACCTTCATTCTATCGCCTCCCAAGTGACGGCATTACCACTACATGGCCATACATAGTTCATGAAGTGTTGAGACTGGACCCAACAATGTCGTACATGCTATCTATGTGTGCTCTCTCTACTGAGCTACCTCACCAACTTCTCCCCAAGATAAGGTCAGTTGTCGCTGTCATTTTCATCTAGTTTTCATGAATCATCAATATTTTACCATGTCTGAGCACCTTCCTGCTTTTCATTCTATTACTCCAGTTTATCCCCTGACACGTCATCTCTTGGACATCAGCATTCTACTTTCTGTCTCTCATATTTTCACTTCTCTTAAATATATAAGTAGAATGATGAAGCGTCTCCCATGGACCAACTTGATTCACTCAGCCCATTGTCCTGAGAGATCACCTGTGTTGTAGCTTGTGTCAGAATTTCAATTATTTTGAGCGTGAGATAACAATTCAGAGACAGTGTATGTTACACTTTTCTTTCACATTCCTCTGTCTATGGATGCTTGAGTTGTTTCTGTTTTATTTGTTGTAAATAATGCCATTATGAATGCAAATATATGAGTATATGTTTTAAAGACAGGATCTAGCTTCACTTTTCAGTCTCCCTTCAAAGTTAAAATCTTCTTGCCCTGGTCTTTTGATTTGGCTGGGATTATAGGCAGAGGCCACCACACTCAACTTACACATAATTTTTTGTATCTCTGTTTTCAACTCCTTTGGCTATATACTGAGACTTAGAATCACTGAACTACACAGTAATTGTCTTCTTGTTTTTTGAGCAACTGTTATGCTGCTGAGTAGAGTGACCCGCACCATTTTACATGTCTCCAAACTGCCCCAGGGTTGGATTTTCCGTCTCTGTGCCAATAATTATTGCTTTTTCCTTTGTTGACAACAATCTTCTTAATAAGTGTGATGTGCTCTGCTACTGTAGTTTTGATTTGAATTTCTAAAGATAAGTGACATTGAGGCAACTGTCACTTGTTCTTCTTGACCACATGCCACATTTTCTTTAGAAAAAAAATTGACCAATTCAAGTATTTTGTTATTTTTTAAATTACTTTGTGTTGCTTTTGCTGAATTTCTATGAATTCTCCAGATAGTCTTGTTATTAATCTTTTAATATTTGTGCAGTTTACAAATATACACTCCCCATGAGTTATACTTGCTAGGTATTATGCACAAAACTTTTAATTTTGAAAAATATGTGTTCCTTTTTGGGTGGGGAACATACTTTTTCTTGGTTTCCTATTCCAACATGCCAATTTTCAGTTTGACTGTTAAATCCAATTCTGTAAATATTTTTTGCTGCATTTTATCAGAGGTTAGTTTTAGGAGTTAAACGTAGATCTTTGGTCTATTATGAGCTATTTTTCATATAGTGTATAGTCTAGCTTTGCTTCATTTGTTGTAATAAAACATCATGACCCAAAAGCAACTTGGGGAGAAGTGGTTTATTTGTTCTTACATCAGCAGAAGTCAGAGTAGAACCTGAGACTTGAAGGTATGGACTGAAGCCATGATCGTGGAAGAGTGCTGCTTACTGCCTTGTTTCCGGGGCTTTCTCAGCTTGTGTTCTTCCACAATCCAGTACCACCTGCCCAGGTGTGGCACAGCCAAGAGTAGACTGGCCCTCTTGACACCAATAATCATTAATATAAATAAAGGTAATATTCTACAGATATCCCCATGCTCTAATCCACATGAGAAAAGTACTCAGGTAAGATTTCCTCCTCCCAAGTGACTTCAGTTTTGTGTCAAACTGACAAGAAACGAACAGGCACAGGTTATTATTCTTCATCGTGGATAATCAGTTCCTCCAGCACCATTTTTCAAAACACTGTTCTTTTCCACACTAAACAGTTTTGAAAACATCATGAAAAATCACTTGGCCATATGCATGAAGATTTATTTCTGATTTTTATATATATTTATATATATGACTGTCCTTACTCCAGTAAGCATTTTTGATTAAGAAAACCATGTGGTACTTTTTGAAATACGGTTACATGAGTCATCTAGATTGAATTGCTTTTTGTTTGGAATCTTGAGGTGTTATATGGATTTTCAGAGATGTTTTTTTCTAAGTATAATATTATATAGTTTACATGGATAGTGAAGATCATTTAGGTTTTGTTGACAACTTAGTAGTTGGAAGTTTTCCAGCATGCATACTTGGTATATGTTTCAGTTCATTCATGTCTCTTTAATCTCTTTCATCTGCCTGTTGTATTCAAGTTGTTTCTCAGTTACTGGCTGGTTTTGACGCTCTTTCAAATGTAATGTCTTTATAATTCCCTTTCAAAATCGTTCTTTCGTTAGCATTGGGTACTATGTTAAGTAGTAAACATAAACAAGATATTTGCTTTGTTCATGACTTTAGAAAAAAGTATTCCTCAATGTTGCTGTAACCTTTGCTGCAGGAGTGTTTGCACTGTGGTTTTAATTTATTGAGATAGCTTTCTTCTTCCCAGTCTGTTGAGTGCCTTTAAGGTGAAAATGTTCTACATCCTGTCAAATTTTATGGGAGAAGCCTCCCTTTTCCTGTTTTCATTTCTTTGTCAAATACCTGAGCTACCTGGCCTATTTCTCATTTCATAATTCCAGAGGTTTCAATACATGGTCAGATATGCTCTGAATTACTGTACAACCCATGGCAGAGACAGGTGATGGAGCAGCTCATCTCAGGGTAGCCCGGGAGCCCAGAGAGACAGGGAAAGGCCAGGGACACATTATGCCACTTCTGTGACTTCTTTCTACTTTTCTTCTTGAATAAACAGATCCCACTTCCTCCTAGATCATTCAGCTCCCAATTCATCTATTCATTCACTAAAAATGTCAGAGCCCTTATGTCCAATCATATTTCAGTGATTGTATTCACAGTCTAGGGACTAAGTCTTCAACACTTTTTGGTGTATACTTTATTTCCAAGCCATAAGACACTATTGTGCTAATGTTGTATGTTATATCAACCAATATACGCATGTTGGAACAATTTATTTTGGAACAAATATCACATGGTCAATCTTATGGTCATTTTAATAACCTGGTGAATTCAGTCATGTTAGGGTAAGCCTAGTTCCATAAGATGGGATCCCAAGTACTAACTAACCTTTAAATAATTTGGAAAATTTTGAGAAAGCCACATTAGTTTCTCTTTCAATGCTTTGTACAGCTCAATAACTAAACCCACCAGGTCTAGGCATTCTCTCAAGAGAATTTTGCTTATTAATTCAAAGACTATCCTAGTGAAGACTATTTAAAATCTTCATTTCTTGGTGATTTATTCATAGTCTGTTTAAGTTTCTAGGAATGAGGTTCTATAAATGCTCGGCAGGCAACTGCTCACAGAATTTATTTCTTTCATTTTGTAGACTCATTAGTAATGGCCTCACTTTTTGTTTTATTTTATTTATTTAAAATTATTTACTTTGTTTTATTTGTGTGAGTGTGTTCACACATTTACTGTCAAAGCAAAATTCATATAGCTGGCTCTCTCCTTTTGCCTTTTAGGTACCAGGCATCAAGCTCAAACTTGTTGGCACCTCACTTTTTTTTATTTTAGTATTTCAATTGTCTCTATTTTTTCTTAGTCTGCTGAGTTAAAAGTCTCCCAGTGCTTTTAACCAAACAATCCATCGATAGTTTTTTACTTTTATTTCATTCTCTTGCTTCTTTTGCTATGTTTAATTATTTTCTTGGTGGCTTTATTAAAAAATAATTAGCATATTAATTTAACCTAATTGAAACCAAAAGTAATTGTAACTAAAATAAGTTAATCCTCCACATTCAAGATTTCAACCAGACATGAATCAAACATTTTGGAAAAAGAAATTATATCTGTACTAAATTGAATATCCATGGTTGTTGCCTTTGTCACGATGTCCTAAATGATATGATTCGACAGCATCACATTGTATTCACTATTGTAAATAATCAATGCATAATGTAAAGTCGACGAGAAGATATACAGATATTATATGCAAATTCTATGGCATGTTACATAAGGTTCTTGGGTGATCGTAGATATTGTACAAATGTTTTGCTCTCATTGAAGAATCAATTTTCCATAAAGACTGAGGCAAAACCATATACAACTGGTTTTTCTAGTGTATCTTTATTATCCCTGGCCTCCTTTTATTATTAATACACATATTACATATAAGTTTATTGTAAGCCCATTAAAATATTTTACAATCACTGCTGTATGAAACCGTCCTTTAATTTACATAGAAGAAAACTGATGCTCTCATTATATTTACTTGGGTAATTACCATTGCCAGTACCTTTACTTCTTTAGGTAGACGTGAACTTCCATTCAGTTTCCCTCCAAGTCCTACTTCTTTTAGTTCCTTTAACTGTTGCTTGAAAAGTAAAATGCCCTGTTTAAACTTAAGCCAGATGGTCTTTAGCATTCTGCCCTAATTTTCTCAGCCAATCCATCGCATTATTAGATATATTTTCTACTTGCCATGTCCACACAGCAGGTAACAAATAGAACTACAACATAACAAGGGTCCCTGTGCCTTTGGCTTTCAATAACCTGTTACTCATCAGCAGCCTCTAAAATCTCTTCTGCCAAAAGCATTTTCATGTCCCTCACAAATTCTACCTACCAACTGGTCCCACTGACAATGTCAGATATTTTGCTGTTGTTGCTTTGTTTTTTTTTTTATAATAATACTCATCTCTTGGCCACAAAAGCCTTTTTATCTCTTGTGGTATAAAATGAACTCCAAGCTCACTTGTATAAATGATAACAATTATTTATTTTCATTGACTCTTATTCTGACCATTGAGAATTTAACTGGGCAAATCGTATCCAGGATATGTCACATAATTGCAGCCCATTACTTCCTGGGTCTGGAGTCATCTCAAAGCCTTATTTGCTCAGTTGTCTAGCAAGTACCAGTGGTTGTCATCAGAGTCCTGAGTGGGTTCTACAGTTCAGAATGCAGCCTTTCATATGGCCTGCATTTATCACATTTGTAACAGTTGAATTCTAGTCAAATGATGGTTTATCATCTTTTTAAAACTGATCTTCCAAAATCCAAGTCCATAGCATTGCTTCCACTACTGTCTGGGTCAATCTTTCCAGTTTTAAGAACAGAAGGCACGAGTTTACCCCAGTACACAAACAACAAACAAAAAAAACAAGTAACAGGACTGGATATATTATCATGATCATTTATGATAAATACAAGTTTGGCCACAATAAGAAAAGAAGAAACTAGGGCATTCCCTAATTCCAAAAAAAAAAAAAAAAACATGTATTTATATGGTTCTTACAATGGAAGAAGTAGTGCTAGGTAATACGAATTCTCTGACCACTGGGTCCACTCTCACTAAACAAACCAAGTTTTACCTAAGGCAAATAAATAATCCTATAAACAATTCAGATTCCTAATGGGTATACACTAAAATAGAGCCTCTGTTACTGTAAGCATCTTCTGCAACTTGAAGTATTACTAGCAGAAAAATTGTTCAGAAAAATAATGAGATAAAGATAGAAAGGGGAGCGAGAGACAAAAAGAAAGACAGAGTGAGAGAAACAGGGAGGCAGAGGCAGAGATAGTGACAGAGATACAGAGACAGAGGAGGCAGAGAGAACGTGAATTTGAATCAGAGAATGCAGGCTGAAGCTCTAAATGCTTTTGCTGAGCAAAGGTAGTTTTTGAAGCATTTCTTCATTAAACCTTCTATTCAGAACTGGCTGGGAATTGAATAAATAAAAGAGATCCCAGAAGTCTAGAGAAGGAAAAGTAAGTAATAGGGAACCAGGCTTTGGAAATGAGTTTAAGCTACTGTTTGCAACAGAAGAGCTAAGAATAAAGTGTTGCTCCACTGAGGTTTACAGCATGAGTTTGAGCCTGCAGGAACTTCTCAACTTCTGGATTTAACTGTGAATTTTACATTAACAAATTACAGAAGGCTCCAATAATATTGTCATAGAGAGCCTGAAAAAGCTCCAAAACTAGCACAAACAACACCTCCTCTTACACAGGTCAGAGACAAGATAATTATTTCCATTGGAAGACATGTCTACGTGTTTCTGCCTTTCTTACTTTATTAGTGGGTTTATGAGGAAATTGTCAATACAACTGAGTCAATCAGTCAAAAGTATTATTGAACTACGAATATTTTCCAAGATCCAGTCTCTGTCTAAGGATATTAGAGTTTATTCGGCAATAGAATGGAAAGGGATGCAAAAGAGATTTTATTGCAATGTGAGACAAAGGAACACTTGGCTAAGAAATCTCACAAAAGTAGTAACCATTTTGCTAAGAGGAGTTTGACAGAGACAGATTTTATTTGAGCTGTAAATGAGCAACTGAGTTCTACCCAAATAGAAATGAGGTGGATCTAGATATATTGACCAACACCACTTTCCAAATCGCACTGAAAAAGAATGAATATCAATTTGCCAAACAAAGCCTTCATTAGTATCTCAGTGATATTAGAAAAATACCACACTCTATACATATTGTAGGAAACTGTTCATTCTCCAGCACCCAAACTCCCAAAATAATCACACAGAAACTGTATTAATTAAATTAATGCTTGACCTATTAGCTCTAGCTTCTTATTAGCTAGCTCTTATATCTTTTGGTTAACCCATTTCTATTATTTTATATTTATCATGAGGCTTGTGGCCTACCAGCAAGGTTCCAGTGTGTCTGTTTCTGATGGCGGCTCTATGGCTTCTCTCTGACTCTGCCTTCTTTCTCCCAGCATTCAGTTTATTTTCCCCATCTAGCTCTGTTCTGCCCTGCTATAGGCTTAAAGCAGTTTCCTTATTCATTAATCAATAAGAAAAACACATATACAGAAGGACTTCCCACATCATATATGTATCTATAGATTTATATAAATCCAAGGGTCTAAGATAACATGCCTAAAAAATAATAACGGTTTATCCTTTAAGGTGGGGGCATGGACAATAAAGCTGAATATTTCTAGATTCATATATTTACAAACAACTTCATTTTTTGTACCATATATCTTCACACTCCAGTTTATGCCCACTGAGCACTATAATTTCAAAGATTATCATTTGTATTGTAGCGAGTGGGAATTAATTGCATGCTCTTCACCCAAATTCTTAAACTGTAAATTGAACCCCAAGTAGGGTGATGTAACTGAATGTAAGGGTTGTAAAATATTTCAGCAGTCAGAGATTTTTATATATGCAATGAGACAAAAACTTAATACAAAATCAAACATGTAATAAATGAGGTGTCTCTAGCAGTAGTCACGTGTGAGGCATTGTAGGATTTCACTGCACATTGGTCTGAACAGAGAGCACCCTTACTGTGCGCTAGGCAAGTTATCATGTCAGGCAATGCCAATAAATGCCGACTAAACCTCCTTGGCTCAAACTCAGGATTATTGTATGTTACAAATTGCAGTGTTTGGCTGAATACACAAAGGTTTCTCTTCTTAAAGAAAATAGTAGTTTAATTACATAAAACAAAGACTCAATATTTTCTACTGTCATTCCTCCTTAGTATGTACCAAATTAGCAAACCTTTGGATTGTATTATATAAAAATGCTTCATTTTAAAAATTGTTGTTTACATTGCTGACTAGTTGCACAAAAAAATTCAATGAATTTTGGCTTACAATTGAGACAGAATTTACAATTTCTGAAATGGTTTTAAATATACTTTGGCCATTTTCTACTATGTAATTATGCAAATGGATTCTCAGCATTGATAATTATAAAATTAAAATATCAGTCAACTCTGAAAAACATTGAAGATATTCTACATCTTGTAGTACCAAGTCCTCAGCCAAGATTTAATTTTTTATATAAAAACAAGCACATCTACTTCTTCAGGATGCAAATTTATTTGTATTAAGTAAATGGCACCATTATTTTATGTCAAAAATTGGTTTATAATAAATTCCTTTATGATTTATTCCCAATAAATGTATGATTTGCATACCTATTTTACACACCTATATACCCAGGTTATAATAAAAATCTCTCAGGTGGTGTCTTGAGAGATGATTCAGCAGTTAATAATCATCACCCCCACTTTGTATTTTTTTTTTTTTTTTTTTTTTGGTTTTTTCGAGACAGGGTTTCTCTGTAGCTTTGAAGCCTATCCTGGAACTAGCTCTTGTAGACCAGGCTGGTCTCGCACCCACTTTGGATAGCTCACAACCACCTGTAACTTCAAGGGATTTGACACCATCCTGGAGCCCCTGTGGCTCCTGTACGTACAAAGTACACAAAAGCCATGCATAGGGGTTGAAGAAAGGGCTGAGTAGTTAAGTGCACTTGATGCTCTTGCAGATGACTTAGGTTTGGTTCTTAGCTCCCAGGTGGCAATTCACCACCTGTACTCCAGTTCCATTGTATCCAGCACCATGTGCTGTCCCTTATGCTCACCAGGCACACATGTGGCATGCATACATACATGTAGTCAAACACACATAAAGTAATTTAATCCTTAAGCACACACACTTACAGAGGTAGAAACACATGCACATAAATACATTTTTAAAAAAATTTTAGACAAAAGGGAGTCATGGGTTAAAATTGGTGAGTTCTGTTCTGAGCAAACAATGCAGTCTTTCACATAACTCTCAGCATGACTGACATTGTGAAAATTCTGAAGCTTTGCTATGGTTAGCTTTGCAATTTGCTCTTAGTAAATTTCAGTGGTGATTTTATTCAAAAGAAGTTTTATTCAGAGTTTGTAATTAAAAAGTCAACAGGTGGCATAATTAGATCCAAAAATAGACTATGAGAGAACATGAGGTCTCTTTGAATGTAGGTGTTGGATACAGTGATGGCAGCCTTTGGAAACAGATCTATCAGTAATAAGATCTGGGTTGCCTCATGAGGGAATTTAAACTTTACTTTGAGATGCCTAATCAAGAAGGTGACACAATCAGGTTTGTCTTTAGGACCATGTCTGACATTAATAGGGAGAACGGATTTGTAGATATGGGGCAGTGGCAGCAGAAACTACTTAGAAGGCTGTCACATCAGTCGAAAGAATGTGAGGATGGACACTAATAATAAGAATGTTGGCATAAGACAAGCTGAACCAATAATCAGTAGATAACTCAATATAAGAAGTGAATTGGTGCCAAGGAATACTCTAAAACCCCCAAACAATATTTCAGGTCATATGTCTGAAAAAAAGAACAACAACAACAAAAAAAAAAATGGGATACCTACTGAGATTCATGCTAAGACACTGAGTTCCTGACCAAAAATCTTGACCTGGATCCAAAACCACCTCAGAGCCATAGGTAGAATAGAGCCAGTGGGTACTCCCTAACTGGTCCCATATAGATGTACTGAGTCAAACTGATCATTGTATCATATAACAAACAACTTACATCTTGCCATTTTATTCTTAAAGGTAATAGAACTTGGGCAAACTCCTTGCCAGTGTGTGTTTAGATGCCCTCGTATCTGGCAGTCACATAATGTTCCACCAAAAGGAATGGCATGTCTTACTTGGCAGAATATGTTTGCTTGCCATAAGCTGCTGCTGCCTCTTATTTGCACAGCCTCTCTTCTCGGCCATTCCAAGCACATTTAACACATCTATTAAGTAGTCCTGGTAGATGATCATATGTAAATTCTTACTCCACACTGCTTTCTAAATCTAATTTTTCCCAGCTCGTCATTTTAAAAATTAGAACAGCAGTCGCCTATCTGTCCACCTTCTGGAACATTTCTCATCCTAGTGATTAGCAAGCCACCAGCAATGACTCCAGGATTTCAGAGGATTAGCCCGGATGTGAGGCATCTGCATCTTGAATTTATTTAGAATGCAGAAGTGAGGTTTCCCAGGACTCGTATATTCTGGCTCTCACTCCTGGAGGCAGATAGAAATTTAACTTAGTTAAAAACAGGCCATTAGAAGGCCAGTTTGTACGGCAGTCCAATAAGCAAGCTGGAGAGCAGATCACTGACGAGACTAAGAAGGTACGGAAAGGCCAGCTCATGTAGGCAAATTAGCATAAACTGAAAACCCAGGAATGTCTTGGGAAGCATCACATCATTGCATGATTGCAGTTCTCTCCAAATTGAAGCAAATTAAGTCACTCTCTACTTTCTATTCCCATTCTGTTCTGTTTCATTACGTTTGCACTTAGCATCAGATAATAACATTGGAAACTATAATAAATAGTTCATCTTTACCAAGTCCTAGGTGCTAAGTTATTTGCATTGCGTTTTTCTCACGCTGCGCCTAAAAGATAGTCTACTAGCATCGAGTTACATAATCACTTCCACTTTATCTGGTGCAAGTGCAGAATTTGTTGTACTACAGGGTGCCGTGTATCTTGAAGAATCATGGAACGCTCTAAAGAAGCAGATTCTGGGCTGAGTTTAGAGGGAATCATTCCAAAGGTACCTCGACACCAGTGCTGCTATTCGACGTTGGGAAGCCACTGGCCCCCAAACTAATGCAATCTGGGAAGTTACCCAGCCAAGGGGCTGCCACAGACACGAACTTCTATAAATCAGAAGCCACAGCCGCTGCCAGCTTAGGAACAGTTCCACGCTAGTGCAATCTGCCTTGCAGAATGGATGTTCCATGTCTTCCGCTTGGCACCAACAGAGCAAATGACTGGACAAACTGAACTCTGCTCAGTGCTGCCACAGAACAAACTGGATGCCTCTACCACCCGTGTGCCAAGAAAGAAATAATGAAATTGCATAATAAATGCATCATCTGTCTCACTTCGGTTATTCAAATCTGACAGCGCATGGTAACTTACCCCAAGTCATAGCTGCAAGACTGGGAGTTTATTTCTTTTCTTTTCTCTTTTTCTTTTTTCTTTTTCTTCTTTCTTTCTTCTTTCTTTCTTTTCTCTTTTTCTTTTCTCTTTTTTTTCTTTTTTCTCTTTCTTTCTTTTTTTCTTTTTTCTTTTTTTTTTCTTTTTCTTTTTCTTTCTTTTATTTTCTTTTCTTTCTTTCTTTCTTTTCTTCTTTCTTCTTCTTTCTTTCTTTTTCTTTCTATCTTTTTGTGAGACAAGGTTTCTCTGTAGCTTTGGAGCCTGTCCTGGAACTCAGTCTGTAGACCAGCTTGGCCTCAAACTCTCAGAGATCCACCTGCATCTGCCTCCCAAGTGCTGGGATTAAAGGCGTGCACCACCACCGCCCGGTATATGTTTCAGTTTTATTTGAATTTCCTGCTCGCTCATCAAGACATCATTCATGCTATTTGCATATCTTTCTATGCAAAGTTTCTGTTCAAGGGTTATGCTCATTTTTTTTTAAGAGCTGCACTTTCTAGCCCAGGTTGGCTTAAGGATTCATTTTCTAGCCAGGGCTAGCCTTGAACTTACTATCCTCCAGTCTCAGCTTCTCCAATATTGGGTTATAGGTATTCACCAACCACATCTTGCTCTCAGTTCATTTCTTTTAATGTTTTTTACTATGTGTGTATATCTATGCTGTGCTCTGGTTGTGTGTGTGTGTGTGAGAGGGGGCGGGTATTTGAGAGTATAAGTACACTCATGTCAAAGCAATGCATGTGGAAGTCAGAGGACCGATCACCTCTGGTATGGGTTCTCAGCTTCCACCTTGTTCAAGACAGTGTCTCTTGACTGAGCCATGGTGGCACACTTCATTAATCCTAGTACTCAGGAGGCAGAGGCAGGCAGTCTCTGTGAGTTCAAGGCCAGTCTGCTCTACGAAGTGAGTTCTAGCACAGGTTCCAAAGCTACAGAGAAACCCTGACTCAAAAAACTTAAATAATAATAAAATAATGATAATAACAACAACAATAATAATAAAGACAGGGTCTCTCAGTCTTTAGCACTGTATAAGCCAGGCTGAGGGGTCTAATAATGTCCATATTCTTGTTTCTTACTCCAATATTCCTATGGGTTTGCAGGGATTACAGATACATTAGCTATAGCACCTGGATTTTACATGGGGGCATGACCTGGTTAGTCTTCACTAGCAATTAGACACAGCCTATAGTCATCCAAGAGCCTTAGGGGAGGAATTACCTACATCTGTTCATACATCTCTGTAGGAGACTGGTTTGTTAGCTGATTAGGAGAGCCAGGCTATTACAGGGGTTTTCATGCACAGTCGGGAGACTCAGCACTGTATAAGAAAGCTAGCTGTTTATAACCAGCTAGCAGAACCCACCAATGCTCTTGCTGTCCTTTTCAACTAGAAAGTCCCTTGATGAGAGATAATGCTGTATCAAATAGCATATAGACCTGCCTTTATATTCCTGCCTTGACTTCCCTCAGTGGTAGAATGTGACCAAAACTTATAAGCTGAATAAACCCTTTTTGCTCATAAAATGTTTCTGGTCATAATGCCATAATGCTGTATCATAATAACATATCAAAGTTGAATAGCGAGATACTGGGTTTGGTCTTTACATGTGTCTGTGATCCCAACTCAGAGTTCCCTCATACTTGAATAGCAAGCCCCTGTACCCAGTGAAACATCTCTTCAGCCCTGTGTTCTACAAAGAGTAAAAGGGATTAGCTTGTGCAATATTTTTTGGGGGGAGGGGGACAAGGGAGTGTTATGTTTTTAAGAGAGTTGTACTCTGTTGTACTGGACCTAGAACTCACTACATGGTCCACACTGGTCTCAAATTCATGGCCATTCTTCTGCCTGAGCTCCGTGACCCTTTGTAATTACAGGCATGAACCACTAAAAACACAAATAAAACATAACCATTAAATGATTCCTGCCGTTGTTTTTATTTCCTTTTGTGGGTTCGTGCTTTTTCCAACTCCTAGGCTCAAAAGATATTAACAGAACCTAATTCACAAGAGGTTAGCCTGTGCTTTTATTCTAGGTTTCCAGTTTAATCTCATGTTTTGCAAAGGTTTTCAAGGTTGGGATAAGTGCCTGGAGGTTCACCTTCCAAATAAGCTGCCTAATTATTGTTCATCATTTGTTGAAAAAGATCATCCTTTCCCCCACTTAGTGGGCTTTGTGTTCTGTACAAACTCAGTTGACTATGCATTAGTGGATCTATTACTATGCTCCACCTACTATGTGTGAGTGTCATCTGACAGCCAGAAGTCTGCCTAGGGACCTCCAAGGTCAAAATCACTTTTGTCATAATATTAAGATATCGTTTAAGATTTTTATTATCATTTTCTCATAAGCACTTGGTTGGTATTTCTAGAGGATTGATGTGGACAGTTCAACAAATTGAAACAGAAGTGAAAAATCTGTTAACACACCAAATACAAAAAAATTTTAACATACCAAATACAAAAAAAATGTTAACACACCAAATACAAGAATATTTGAAAAATGTACAATGATAATACCACTTTTCTCACTTAGTTTTGGTATGCTAGATAAGAGAATATGCTTCTTTTTATCAAAAATTGCCCTTCAATAATGAAGCCATTATAGTTACTTGACAGTGATTATGTGCCGATATCTCAGTGGGAACCTCCAATTGCCAAGCACCGCACCCCCGTGTCTGGGCTCCGTGCGCTTGAACCCAGTTCAGTTTCTTGTAATCCCTTGATCTGAGTGCCTACAGCTGCTCTGAGCACGAGACCTTTAGGAGTTCCTGAGGGCAGAAACACATACAAACATAAACACATACAGACAGAAAGACAGCGACACGGGTCATCCTTGAATTCCCCAAGAATGCCCCCTTTATTGTGTTCAGGGGCAGATTATATAGAAATTATATAGAGATAGCCATGCCCCAGCCAAACCCCCAAGAACCACCACCAGAAACCCTCTCCTGCCATCAGGAACTCCTGAAGGTCTCGTGCTCAGAGCAGCTGTAGGCACTCCAGATCAGGGGATTACAAGCAAGATTCAGGATCTGGGGTCCTCACTGCTCCAACAATTATGTAAAATACTAGTAAAAATTCTTCAATTCTTATTCTTAACTAACATATAACAATTAAGATACTAAAGACAGACATCTCCATACAGTTCATCTAAACAGCACTTTAGAGTCTCTCATTTTTTTTTTCACTTTTTAAAGTAAATTTTGTATGTGTAACATGTGTCTTGAATGCACATGTGTGTACACATGCCTGTGGAGGGCAGAGTCATGTTTCTCCTTCTATCAGGTACGACCTGGAGACCAAACTCAGCTCACTATGCTTGGCAGTCTGGCACTGCTGATGCTGGGATATTCAATTAGTTTTAATGAATATAATAGAATCCCCTGACTGTTATTATTTCATACCAATTTTAATTGCACTTATCGAGTTCAATAGTTAACACCTTTCATTAGTTGATATTTTTCTTCTTCTTTTTGACAGTTACATACATATATATGTATATACATATATAGAGACCACAATGTACTATATTGGTTTTTCATTTGTATTTTAATAATAAAGCTTGGCTTAAGATCAGAGCCTTGTAGACCAGGCAATGGGACACACAGCTTTAATCTGAGTTACCACACTAGTCTGCCATAAAACCGGGCAGTGTATGCCTTTGATCCCAGCCCTAGAGAGTTATATGGAGGAGACAGCTTGAAGACACAGTATCATTCTGAGATTTCTGGAGGCAGGATCGCCATTTTGGACTGAGGTAGAGCTAAGATCCAGTGGCTGCCTGTATTGCTCCTCTGACGTTAAGGTTGAACCCCAGTATCTATATCTGCATTTTTACTAATCATGCTACAGTGCTGTAATTATACTCGCCATCCTCTATCACCCCCTGATGTCACCTTCCTTTTCCACTGAACCTCTTACTCCTACACCATCTCCCAGTGGCTTCATTATTTAGTCAAAATGACTTTCACCCCTACAAGAACCATTATCAGTCATTAGTTCTTCAGGACAGATTGAGCCAACATGGACACCTTTATCCTTGCTATAAAGGTGAAGGGCATACCTGGAAGTCAGCATTTTATGGCACTCTTCCCTATTCTCTGTCTCTTCAATTCTTTCCACTCTCTTGTCTCTGATGTTCCCGGGACTGAAGATGGGAAGCCGTGACATAGTTATTCTATCTATGGCTAAACAATAATCAATCGTTAATTCTCAACACTTCAAACAGACAGGAGTCTCTGCTTGGAGGATAACCAACTGCTTCTTTTTTCCACTAGAAGGGACACATATCTGATATTATAAACAAGGTCAAAAGCTAAAGGTTGGGGAGGGTATGAACCTAAGAAAGGGAACATGCTATTGTTCTTTTCCTAAATAAATGTTACCCAAGTAGTCCTCTGGATGTTTACGTTTATAGACTATAAACTCATAGACTAGAATGGCTCAGCCTGGGGCAGAGAGATCCATCTATGCTAAGAGTGATGGTTAATGCAGAGACTAAAAGTAAATCTTAAAATCAGATACTATTAATCCTTCAAACGTTCCTTCTCTTATAACATCATATTATGTATCTACTATTCCCTTTTAACAGTTTAAACCTATGCAAACTTAGTATCTTACAATTCTGTTGGCCCTAAGTCTCACATGGGTTTTTCTGGATGAAAATTAAGTTGCTCTCACAGCTATATTATATTCCTGTGTGGAGACTCCAGGTGAGGACATCGTTTCTGTGGACAAGCTGTTGGGCAAAACTCAGTTCCTTGATATTGCAAATCAGGAGACCCATTTTCCTAGCAGGCATTCGGCTGCAGCCATTCTCAGCCTCTCTGTTAACCTACTACCCTTACCTCCCATCCTCAAAAGCAGCCAGAGTTCACCTCCAGCTCCAAATCTCTCTTCCCTATGTGTTTCATCCATATGCCCTACAAAGGAAGTGCAAATGGCAGAGATCTCATGAGATTAGACAGGGCACACTTGGACCATCTAAGATAGTCTCACCATCTCGGCGTTCAATTTTTAATCATTTTTGGATAGTCGTTTTGGCCTTCTAAGTTAGTGTATTCACAGGTTCAAGGGATTAGGGATGGGATTTTTCTCTAAAATAATGAGTGGAGCTTGATTGACAAAGACTACCATGATTAGTTCTGTATTCTAATTCCTTTATGTACCAATATAAATTGTAGAATCAGTTCTTTAACTCGCTGGAGCGGAATACATATGACATTAAAGCCGAAAGAGGGTGGCTTCATGGAAGCCACCATGAAGGGGTCAGGGGGCAATGGAAAGGATAGTAGGCCAAGGGGGGGAGTGAAAAGACAGATACAAAAATGTTACAATGAAACCCATGAGTTAATAGGCCTTCTCAAAAATAAAATAATTAAAGACGCTGGCTTCCTTACTGTGATTATATTGAGTTTACAGAGCAACCTGGGAAGAACTAACTTATGAAACTGTGGAGTCTCTATGAAACAAGGTAGAGCCCTTGATTTAAAGTCTTCCTTCTCCGCCAGTGTTTTATTGTTGTGGTGTGTAAAATGATGCCGGTTTATGAAAATTCTGCCAATATCTTCTTCAAGTATTTAGTATTGGATATAATTACGAGAGTTATTTTAAATTACTCATTGCTAGCTGTCTATAGAAATACTATTTATTTTTTGGACATTAAACCTGTGGTTTTTTACTAACTCAATTATTAGTCCTGCCAGTTTTTTATGTTCATTGGGCTTTAGTTAATGATTCATCTTCTATTGTCACCCATTCTATTTCTTCCTCACTAGCTTCTCCTTGGCTCACTGCCTTCCCCGACTCCAGTGATGTGCTAGAGAGAAATGATCAAAGTGGCATTTTGCCTTGCAGCATAACTTAGCACTATAGGAGAAAAACACTCAGTTTCACCATGAAAATGGTGTCAAAAATAGGCTTTTCTTAACTTTTATTACTAGATTGAAAACTATTCTCCCAGAGCCTGGTTTTCTGAGGTTTTTATCGTGAGTAAACGCTGAACTTGTGAAAGGTTTTTCTAGTCGCAGATGCGTGCACACTCATTTTTCTTCTCAGTCAATGATTATAGTTACTTACGATGATCTATTGAAGCTAATCATGTAATTCAGATCAGCCCAGAGTGGACAAGTATCATCTTTATTGTCTCATTTACAAAGCACTGCATTTGATTTATTGATAATCTCTATTTTATTATTTTTATTGAGCTATACATTTTCTTCCACTCCTCTTTCTTCCTACTCTCTCCTCTTCTACCATCTTCTGTGACCCCTATGCTTCCAATTTACTCAGAGATCTTGTCTTTTTCTCCTTCCTGTGTAGATCCATGTATGTCTCTTTTAGGGTCCTCTTTGTTGTCCAGGTTCTCTGGAGTTGTGGACTATAGGCTGGTTTTCTTGCTTTATATCTAAAAGCCACTTATGAGTGAGTACATATTATATTTATCTTTCTAAGTCTGGGTTACTCACTCAATATGGTTTTTTCTAGATCCAACCATCTGCCTGAAAATTTCAGTATGTCATTGTTTTTTTACCATTGTGAGCAACCCCATTGTGTAAATGTACATTTTTCTTTATCCATTCTTCAGTCAGGGGCATCTAGGTTGTTTCTAGGCTCTGGCTTTTATAAATAATGCTAGCTATGAACATAGTAGAGCCCATGCCCTTGATAATCTCTTAGGTTATTTGTGAAACATTCCTTCATCGTTTTTGTAAGACCTTGTATATACTTGCTTTATTTGTTTCTCTTAAATATTTAGGAAAAGTCACTTGAGGCTGAATTTTTTCACATATTTTAGGTACAACTTTAAGAGTATGAAATAAATTCATGACTATTCAGTAAAGAATCATTCAGTGCTTTTATTTCAGTGAAATCATTAATTTTATTGACACAAAGTGCTGATAATAGTTCCTAGAAATTCTCATACTATTATTGATCCTTTAATAATATCCCTTTATCAGGGCTACTTACAATTTATCATCTTTCATATATTTTGCAACTTTAGTATATGCTTGTCAGGTTTTTTTTTTTTTTTTTTTGAGGGAACAAACTCTTCTTTTTTTCTTTTTCCTCTACCTTTTTTTTCTAGTTCATTTCTACTCCTTCTCTTTTTTATTTTCTTCTTCCAGTTTTAGTTTATATTTTTTGTTTCATTTGCTCTTCAATTTCTACTTCCTCTAGATCAAAGCAGAAATCATTAGTTTTCTTATCACACATAAGCATTCAAGCCTATATTTTTGTTAGGTATTATGTTAGCACTTCATCATACCAATTTGAAAATTTGTTTTATTTTCATTCAGCATAAAATACCAATTTATTCTTAGTTTCCTGACTGACGTGTAGATTATTGTAAATCCTTTGAAGTTTATTTCATAAGTATATGAAAAATTCCAAATAATTTTATACTTTTCAATTTAATTCACATATATTCAAAATATATTTTGTTTGGTTTCAATTTTTAAACTTTAAGTAAGTCTAAAAATAAAATAAGTTTTTATTTTTCCATGTATGAATGTTTTGATTTTATTACATGAGGGCCTTGTGCCCACAGAGGCCAGAAGAGGGCATCCTATTGCCTAGGACTGGATTAGGGATGGTTGTGAGCCACCATCTGGGTGCATGGGAAAGCAAACCTAGGTTCTCTAATGAGCAAAAGGTGCTCTTAAATGCTAACTGTATGTCTAGGCCCTGATTTAAATTTTTTTTTTTAACTTCTTCATGGGCCTGGAGAGTTAACATATCAGAATAGCCCTGGGTTACTCTTCCAGGGGACCGGAGTTTGACTCCTAGCTCACACAAGATGGTTCATGACTATTCATAGCTCCAGTCCCAGGAAACTCATGCTTTCTTCTGGCCTCTGTGGACATGAGGCATGCATGCAGACATACATGCGGGTAAACACCTATACACATAAAACTATTAATTAATTATCTAAAATGTTTTCATGACTCTTTCATGGCCCGGTATGTGGCATACCTTAGGAAATGTTCCTTGCTCACTTTAATGCCGTGTTTGTTGTGTTGTGGGTGTGTGTCACCTGTGACGCGAAGACTGACCTTGTTTTCAAGTTCTACCTCATCATTTATTTTTGTTATTGCGATATAAATGTCTGAGAAAGATGGAGTGAGATCTTCAACTCTGTGTACAGCCTCTGTAATCTTTCCATTTTATCAGTGTGAGTCATTGACTTGAAGTTATGGTGGTTTCAAATTTAAAGTTGTTATTTTCACAGTACACTCCATGGTGAAATCCCTAGTTGCTGGTTGGGTTTGTTATGACATAGCCTTCATGTTTTCTTTAGTTTTGTTGGCAAATGTCGTCTATCCTATTTATTCTTTCTTTTTTATCATTTTTTCTTTTAGAAATTAAAACAGATTTATTTAGACAGAATCCTTTGTGGTGAATTTCTATACTCACTTCCAATAATCATCTATCTTTACTTAGATGCTTAGGATATTTACTTTTCCTCTGATTATGAATTCGACAGTCACATATTCCTTTTTCATTTGTTTTTCCTTCATCTCTTTGTTGGCAGAGGCTGCTTATTCATTTCCTGGCCACACAGACCCAAAATAATCACGCAGAAAATGTATTATTATAACTCTGCTTGGCCTATTAGCTCATGCTTTTTAGTGGCTATTTCAGCTAGCCATAGTTCTGGGATTCTAGGCCTTTGCCACAACACCCCAGGATTTATATGTGTGTACTAGGGACTCACCCCTAAATTCCCACCTTAGGCGCAAAACTTTTAACCCACTGTAGCCACCTCCTCAGCCTCTCTCCGTTATTTTTATGTGCTCAAATTTTAATGGTATAAATGTTTTTTCCTACCTGAAAGCTTCCTGTAACATTTCATAGCACAAAAGGTCTGCAGAATTAAAAGACTCTGAGCCTCCAACTGTTAAAAAATACTTTTTTTAAATTTCATGTTTTAGTATTTTACTCTTAGTTTTGATTTTAAGATTTTCTGATCACATTTCTCAACAATTTAACTATATTGAGCTTTGGGGATCAATGGTTTCAAGTTTTCATCAATTTGGACAAAATTGAGCCAACTCTCTCTTTAAATAGTGCTTATGTCTTCTGTTCCCCCTCAACCAATACCACCAACATTTCTTTCTTGGAATCAAACATATGTTCAACTTGATATTGTCCCATGGTGCTAATATCATTTGAAATCTTGTCTAGTCATTTAGTTCTCCATGCTTAGCCCCGAGTTGTGCTTGTAATTTTCAGTTATGTCTTAAAGCTACTGTTGATTTCTTCTTCTCTGTCTAAGATGTTTTAAATTTCAGTTCTGGACTTTTTATTGCATTAAAGTCTACTTTAAATCTTTTTTTACATTTCCCATTTCTCTTTTCATAGTGCTTTTCATGTCTTCTGTAAATGTATAGTATTTATAACAGCTGCTTTAGGGAGTTTGTTGTCAAGTCTGTTGTTTCTATAACTTCTAAATCTGTTTCTTCTCTTTGTTATCAGTAACATTTCTCTACCTCTATATATGCCAGGCATATTTTTCACTGGATGGCAGACATTGTTAATTTGTAATATAATTGTTAATTACAATATATTATTAATTGAAAATTAACAATAATAAGCAATAATAAGTACTAGATTTTGTTACATTCTTTCCATAAGAGTCCAACATTGTTCTCGCCTTCAGTAAAATAATTTTCAGTTCAGTTTCTTCCTTCCATGGGTTCAATCTCTTTGAATGATAGTGGAGACAGGATTGTCATTTTGGTCTGAGGTAGTGGTAAGAATCAGTGGCTGGCTGCTTTGTTTTCTGGTCTTCAGGTCCAATATCTGTCTCTGGGTTTTTTATAATTCATGCTACAATTGGCACCTAATGTTTGAGGTACTAATTCACACAAAAAAATCTATAATTTACCATTACATGGATGACATTTTATTATCTGATTCAAATGTATATACTTTAAAAAATGTTTGAAGAAATAAAGAAAAATTTTGCCTTGTTGGGGATTACAAATTGCTCCTAAAAATTACAAAGAGGAGATTGTATTTATTATTTAAGCTATAAAATAGGTTTACAAAAAAATTAGATCCCAAAAGGTACAAATTAGGAGAGATGGATTGCATTCTTTTAATGACTTCCAAAGATTGCTAGGAGACATTTCCCCACTACAGCCCTTATTGGGGAAAACCTATTGAACTGATTCAATTAAACAAAACCTTAGATGATGATAAGGACTTAAATATTCCCAGGGAATTATCAGTGGAAGCTGAGAGAGAACTGACTTTAACTGAAGAGAAATTACAGAAAACACACGTGGTTGATGTGGGTCCAAATCTTAACTGATGCTGGCCATATTACCCTGCAAACATTCCCCTATAGAAATTTTAATGTAGAGGGAAGATATCAACTTAGAATGGATCTTTTTATCACATAAACTCAGTAAAAAGTTAAAAACTTGTGTGGAAAAGTCTCTGAGTTTATTATAAAAGGAAAATTGAGATTTCATCAATTAATAGGAAAAGACCCAGCAGAGAATATAGTCCCTTTTAATAATGATGAAAATAAAAAATTATGGGAAGAACGTGAACCCTGGCAAAGAGCTTGCAATATTTTAGGAGAGATTAACAGAAACCATCCCAAAAGCAAGAGAATTCAACTTATAAGAACTAATTATATCCTTCCTCATATTGTACACGACACACCAATAGCTGGAGCCCCTACATTCTATACTGATGTAAATAAAATAGGAAAGGCAGGTTACAAATCAGAAAATATAAGTAAACTGGAACAAAGCCCTTAAGATTCTTCCAAAAGTCAGAATTATATGCTATTTTTATGGTACTAGGGAATTTTAAAGAACTCTCAATATAGTACTGATTCACAATATGGAGAAAGAGGTTTTTTTGCATATTGAACTGTTAAATTTATACGAGACAATACAGAATTGAATTCATTATTCACTCAGTTGCAAGATACAATCAGGAATATGCATCATCTCACATACCAGGACACATTCAATTTTATATGGGTCTGCCAGGTCCTCTAGCACAAGGTGAGGTGTGTGGGTTTTGGTCACTCAATGGGTTACGGATATTTGTCACTGTTTCGGGGGGGCGTTGATTAAAAGTTATTGGTTACAATCAGGAGGTAAGTTGAATGCAGGAGATTATATTCAGAGTTCTTGTTTTGAAAAGAAAAAATGAGGATATACATATAATAAGGTAAAAAGGTAGATTATTAAATATACTTTTAAATAAGCAACTACTAATTTTAAATGTTTTTTGAATTTGACTTTTGTATATTGTATACAAATTTTTATATTGATACAAATTTGAGATTAATTTTATTAGAATATACTGTACATACATTTCTACTCTTGTTCAAGGTATTGTACCTATAATTTATTTATAAGTACAATTTTATTATTTAACATTGTTAAATATCATAAATTAAATTGTAAAACTTTATTAATGCATCTAATGATGTAATGAAAATTTCTAGTCCTTGAAAGTTATTATTACCAACTATTTAGGATAATAAGGAAATGTAGGTTAGTAACATTAGGTATGCTTTCAAGATCAAACAGAGATATGTTTAAATAGAGAGGTCATCTTCTGACACTTCAGAGATCTACAGAATATGTCATTTAAGTTGTTTAAATAACATAGGTACTTTTTCTTTTTTATGACAATGAGACCTGTCCACTTCTGGCAGCACCAATCTACTTCAAAGAAGATGGTGGGCATCAAAAAAACTCCATATAGAGTTTGCTTTCTTTGTGGCAAAAGTAAGCCACTGGGCAAAAAAAAGTGTTCTTGCTTCAACTGCTGACAGTATGATATCCTAATGGGATAAGCAAGACACAAAAGAGAGTGACTGCTAAACCTGGCCTAAATAAGGTGGACAGTCCTTTAAAAATGATGCTTCATAGAAAAGTCTATCAGATATTCTAGGCCTATAGGCTAAGAATGGATGCCCCGAAATTGTAGAGAAACTTTGGGTGACTATAGAGGCATCCAGCTGTTTCTGTCATTTCTCACATTTTTAAAAAGTCACTTGCTCGCACTTACTGCTTACTCAGTTAATATTTCCTCCTTGGGTTCCTGACAGAGTTGAAAACTGGATAGTTAGAGTTTTCTTTGTTTACCAGATGCAAAAAGCAAGTTATGATAGAAAGTAAATTATCTACAAGACTTTGAACCACCAAGATAGGAGAGTTATGGAGTATTCTCTCTGAATTTTTCAACTGCAAATGAACTAGACATTGTTGATGTATGTATTGCATGTATATATTGTATACAGTCATTGTACTTATTGCATATAGATTTTCTTATATTAGTTATAGCATCCTTTTTTATTTTATGCAAAAATAGGAAATGTAATGATATTCCATTTGTATTTTAATAAATAAAGTTTGCCTGAAGACCACACAGTAAAACATCAATACTTTTCAGCCATCCAGACCAGGTAGAGGTGGTATACACCTTTAATCCAAGCACTAGAGGAATATAAAAGAGGAGAAGACAGGCCTCAGCTCAGTCTCATTCTGAGGATTCATGAAAACAGAATCACCATTTTGGCATGAGATAGAGGTAAGAGCCAGTGGCTGGTTGTTTTGCTTTTCTGATCTTCAGGGTGAAACCCAATATCTGTCTCTGTGTTTTTACAGTTTGTGCTACAATAGTTCTCTAGTGTTTCTGATTTACTGTGTTTGCTGTTGGTTTCACATAGACAGAGTAGTCTTCTCTGAGGATAGTATCTTTTACAAAGAAAGCCTGACATTTCTGAGTATTCTGTAGAGGGCCTCCTATGTTAGGAAGCTTCTCAGTTTTGCTAGCAGGAATATGAAGTACTCCTAGCCTGATGTGTTCCTAAAGAATGGTGGTCTACTGGCTCCCACTGCCTTTTTCTGAAGCTTTGAGAAATTTCACTCATGTTTATATAGACTAATACTGTGAGTTAAGGGAGTGTCTCTGCTGATCTCTTAGCGAACTTAAAATTTTCTTATTTCTAAATTTGACTTTTCAAATTATAGCAATTTTGACCTCCCTGAACTCCTTCTCCTCAATTCAGCATGTGCCTCTGGTAGTAAACCGGGGAGCTCTAAGGCTCCTCTCATTTGTTTCCTTTCTCTCGTGCATCATACTTTACGGGAGCTTGTTGTCCAAAGTTTGTCTATCATTTTAATTTCTGTTATGTCAGAAGAGCAATAAATGGTAAGGGTTTATGGGCAGAAGTGGAGAAATTCAGAAATACCATATTCATTCACAACATTGCATTAAGCAGATGAAGACAGGATAACTTCAGTGCTAACCCTACCATATCTAACCACATTAGCTGATGCTTCAAAGAGGAATACTTGGGAAAATAACAGAGATATCGTAAGTGACAGAATTACAATTAGAAACACAAGCCTCTGCCTCAGCTTCTCTTCTCTATTTCCTCTTAATAATCAACTTCTCAGGCTCACCCTTGTCTGACTCTCATTTACTTTGGATTTACCATTAACATATTAGTATATTCAAACCCTATCAACAAACTAGACAGAGAGAAGACCCTAGGATACATCACAAAAAAGGTCACCACTTTGACAGAAAAACAAGAAATAAGAAAATAAATTCATGGACCTTTACCTTTGGGTCACTCTGAAAATTTGAATGACTGTAGTTGTCATTCATGCTCCAGTAAGATCTCCTATAAATGAAATCTCAGCATCTCATTTCCTTTATACATAACACCTTTGCCTTATATTTATAATTCTTCTTAAAGTAGGCAAATAGCAATCTCTGAATTTTTGGTGTTAGAATTAATGAGAAATTGGGAACAAAAGAAGCACATAATTCAAAGTCTGAGCCAACAGAAGTCACTCCTGTGTCGGCTTTTGTCCAGTTGGTACAGAAAAGTGACACTCAGTTATTTGTCATTTGAGTTTACTCTCCAACAACAAAGATTGCTCAATCTGGAATCCTGGCCTCATAAATCATGTAAGGCAACACAGATTCTATTTATAAATAACTTTCAAAGGCCATATTGTGTCCCCAATTTATTTGCCAAAGTCCCACAGAGATAGAGTCATGTACAGACCAAGGTCATGTCATGCCTAATATTCTCACTTTCATCTTCATATGAGAAACTGGGGCGAAGGTATATCAGTAAAGTGCAAAGTCCTGTGTAACTTATTAGGGTCCAAGGCCAAATACAAAGGCTTAGTTTTTAAAGAATTGTTGCCATGGCTTGGGCACCTCGCAGATGTGCATGTGTATCAAAGCAACGGGCACCAACTGATTGAGACTGCTCAGATCACAGCCAAACCAAGAGCTCTCACTCATAATCCTGCAGTCACTGCCTTGCAGCTCTCAAACAATAAGCTACTGATCATCCAGAATCAGGGGCTCTCTTCCTCCCTCCCCATCACTTACCTACTCAGCTTCTAGCCAAGATGTTGCAGTTAAAATAATACACTTTAAGAAAAATTGGTGTCCTTAAAATTGCTAGTTTTACACCTGCCTCCTGCAAAGGTAATTCTGTACAGTAACTCTTATCGTTCGGTGTCTTGAATAATTACACAATTTAGAAACTTTATCTCAGTTTGTCCCTTGTTTGTATCTAGCAGTATATTATTTTCTTCTCAAGCTACAGGGTTCATAATTTCCATGCCACTGCTGTTTTGAAGATGAAATATGCTTTTTATTATCTCAAACAGCACTTGATGCATCACATTTAGCCCATGTTCACACAAGTCAAGTGGAGGAGATCCTGTTATAACGCAGACATTTTCTGTAAACCGCTCACTCGGGTGAAAAGGTGAAGTCAAGTGTACAGGGACTGGGAATTTATGAAAACATTAAAACTCCTCCACTTGAGAAAATATCACAGAGACTTTGTCTCCTGCCTTTCACAGCCATATTGGAGGTGATGGCCCATTTAGGTCCTAACAACAGCAAACCTGGAAGGCTGATTTTAAGTATGCCTTCTGAAGATGGGAAGTCAGAGTTGTATTGCCCTCATTTCTTCTTCTTTTTTTATTTCAATAGAGATTTTTTTCTGCCTCTGCTGTTTAATGCGGGCTTTATGCCAAAACCATCTTAGAACGTCTGTTGTGCCAGATGTCACCCTTTTGCCCTTTTGCTCTATCTGCAGATTTTCTTTTAACAAGCGCTAAAGCCCAAGTTAGCAAGCATGCATTTTCTACAGTAAAAGAGGCATTGTGAATAACACCCTCAAAGAGCACAGCACCTTATTCAAGCACTACATTCCAAAAAAATTTATTCATGTTCCTTTCCATTCAAAGTGAGAACTTTAAAGTTTGGGGTTTGAGCTCAGCGTCCTCACCCAGTGTAAGGTGAGATCTGAGCTATGCTACAGATTGGCTTAGGTTTGCTGTCAAATGATCATTTTAGGAAAAGATATTGTTCTACCTATAAATACTTTACATCTACTCTAAGTTCCCAAAACAGATCTGTAGATCGTAAATTGTCCTCACAGGTATCATCTCCCTACACAAAGGCTCTCAACAGAGCACTGGATACTCAAAGCCCTGTGTATGATCTGTGCCATTGCAGAGAAGAGTTCTGGGGTCACGACTAGGGTAGGAGGAGCTCCTAGATGAGGGGATGGCCAGTGTTGACCTCCTATTTCCTTGTCACCTTTCAACTTTGGAAGCTTCTTTTTGGGAACTGGGCAGCATTTCAATAGCTAAAAATGAGTCAGAATATAAGATATTTAGTATCCTATATTTGGGACTACTGAAATGGTCTCCAGGGAGGTTTGGGTATAATAATTCATTCTTTCAAGAAGTACCTGCTTTAAATAACCAATTTTGGGTTTCATATGAGTTGATTTATAGTCATCAAGCTTATTTTACACAGAAATAACAAGCCATAAAATCACAATAACATTCAATATATGAGGTCATAGATTTTGATCCTTTAAAAATTGAAATAGATCTTGGAGAAAATTTCTTGTTAACATGAAAAAGTAAAAGCAAGTAGGAAATGAATTGGCTTGTGTTTTAAAGAGCACTAGGTAACAGCCATATCATTAGGGGGAAAAGCCACATGCTGGCAACAAGTTGACAAAAGAGAAAGCTGCCTTTTCGCCTTATCAAGGAGGAACAGGAAACCTCCCAAGAGGGTGAACCTATTCAAGCAGAGAGTTGTTCTTCACTTTCTCCTCACATGCCTCTCTCACCACACCACAAACAGCATCTATTTAGAAGACTTTTGGGGAATGGGCAGAACTGCCAAGAATTACTCTTCAGAGGGATTCAAAGATCTCAAGGAGATGAGCAAATAAATGCTATTATGTGCTATTATTATCATGCCATGTCTGCCTGTAGCTATGGGGAAGGTGGCCATGCATCTCTCAGTTTGGACATAATAGTATTTAAAGTTTGAATACATTTTTTTTTTTGGTTTTTCGAGACAGGGTTTCTCTGCAGCTTTTTTTTTTTTAGAGCCTGTCCTGGAACTAGCTCTTGTAGACCAGGCTGGCCTCGAACTCACAGAGATCCGCCTGCCTCTGCCTCCCGAGTGCTGGGATTAAAGGCGTGCGCCACCACCGCCCAGCTAAGTTTGAATACATTTTTTAAAGTTCCTTCTGTACCCCAGGCTGGCCTCAAATTCATAATCCTCTTTTCTTGGCCTCCCAAGTGCTAAAAGCACAGTTCTGTGCACCCAAACCTGCTTTTGCTCATATCCAATCTGAACAGGAATACTTTTCTGTTCAGTACAATTCTCCATACCCTTATGCTATGATTTAAATGTGGAATGTCCCCCTGCAGGATCATGTGTTCAAAGTCTTGATCTGTATTTGCTGCCAGTATTTGAGAGATCACAAAATCTTTAGCATACAGTGCCTAGGAGGAAAGAAATCAGAGGAGTTTTAGCTCTGTCCTGCCCTGCCCTGTTCTGTTTGAGATCTAAGGTCTCTGCTTCCTGATTCACTGAAATTTAAGGAATCAGTCCCATGCTCCATTGTCACGGCCAAGACCTGGTCCTACCACCATACCTTCTTTATCATAACAGACTATCCCTCCCTTTAATGGAATATAAGCCAACAGTAAGAGTTAGGTTAATATATTCACAAATTTTCAAATCCATTGAGGCGGTAAATGCAGACACCATTGCTTTGTGTGGTAAAATCTCAAAACCTCCATAGTATCTGTCATTAGAGAAAGTAGCAGATTTCATGATACAATAACAAGTTACCTTTTGGTGACAATACCAACAAACAACACTAACATTGACAAATGATGATCTTTTTTTCTGGGACTATGTCACAAAAAAGTAAATAATTAGAGAAAGAAAATGTAATTAGAGACAACTCACGAACAAGCATTACGTCAGCTCTATCCCAGAAGTTTTTACTTTCCAGACTTCCATGGTTGACCTGAAGTTATTGGAAGCAGAGAATTAGCTCCACTACAGAAAACTTGACTATATCAAGAGATGTAGAAATGGAGGCAAGGTAGCCAAGCTGTTTAGTTAGAGAGAGAGGGGAAAAAACAAGAGAAATGACTGTTTCAGTACCTCGCCTCTGGTGTTATACTTTTGTTATCTTTAAGAAATATCAAAAATAAGAAATAGCTTAAATATTGTAGGGAATAATAAAAGAGGATTTACTAAAAATGAAAAAAAGAGGACAGGACTTTCAAAGCAAAGTCTTTGTACAAGCTGAATGGGCTGACTGATCTGACTTGGTACAGTGTGTCTCATTCAGATGTATGGACTTTCAAGAGACAGCTCTCCATAGATAACTAGTATTGTGATAAACACGGACTAGTTTTGCATCATTTCAAGGATTTCTGTAGCAAGGTCTTCAAAGATAATAGTAGCCTATGCTATAAAAAAAAAATCAGCTTTCTTCACTCACAACTCCTCAGCTGTGGTGCTGGCCTCCTTTGTGTAATGCATTGTTGCATTGTTCCACATCAACTCCGGGGAACTGGAGATGGGGAAGACGGGAACTGGCATGAGCATGCTTGTCCTTCCACTTGCCATTAATTTAGTAACAGAGTCCTCTGTCTGATCTGGGAGTTTCCTAGGGCTGCCACTGGAACTACAGCCTCAAGCACGCAGCCTTGCATGAAGTAAAACTGTCATAGTACCTGGCATTGGAGCAAATAGCAAGGTTACAACAAAATCACAATTTAAATTTTTGTGAAGATGCTAACAAAATGAACATAGACAAATAATGAGCTTTTATTCTAGTAGTATGTCACAAAATGATCAGACTACTGAGTAAGACATACTGGACACAGGCTAAAATGTAAAGAAAGAAATGAATGACTGGACTGGACTCCAGGAAAGCCAACTTTTAATTAAAGTTGGATCCTGAAGAAGCAAGAAACTGAGGCAATAACTTGACAAACTGTGCCAGACACAGAGTCAAAAGAACTGGAAAGATCTTTTGTCGGAAGAATAGAAGACAAGATGTTGCCTGGCAAGGCAGTAAGTATGTCACCATATGGTACAGGTTTTGGTTCAAGATACTTAATTCAGTCTCTCACTCATAAAATAAATGGAAGATGTTCAGGTACTAGCAAAAAACAGACAAGCTATTGAAAAAAAAGCTAAGATTCTAGCTCATGAAAGAGACTGGAAAGCATAGAAAACTATTTACACTGCTTAATAAAAGTTGGAGTTGGATTGTGGGGCTGAAGGGCACGAATGGAATCATGAGAATGTCAACTTAGCTGCATAGACCTCAGCTCCATCAGTGGTACAGCAGACATAGGCTGCAGATTAAGGTTTCCCACACCCATCCTGGTCCGTCTGAATAAATGAGCAGGGCTGGTTCTGCTGCCGGAGCCATCTGTAGAACCAATCAATATAAAGGTAAAGGCTGAGAAAAAGCAACAGCATCTGAAATGGGAAAACTGCCACCCATGAAGAATTATATTGAGTTTATAAAAGTAGTGCACTAATTTTAGTTTAAAATAGCACAGACCTAAGTCATATTGCAGTCCATTTAATCAGATGAACCTGGTAGTTGTTGGGTTTTTTTGTTTGTTTGTTTTTTTGGTTTTTTTTTTGTTTTTTTTGTTTTTTTTGTCAAAAATCCACAGCTTAGACACCAATGTGAAAATATATGCCTGAGGTTTGGATTTCACATATGTTGGGCATATGGCTTTAAAAACAATGGTGAGAGTGGGGGACACGCCTTACAAAACAAGGTTTGGGCTAGGCTTCCCCTTCATCTCCCCCTTTTGTCTAAATAAGACAGAACCAAACCAAATACAACTATATTCAATAGGAACAAATAATAAATATAAAATTACAAACAATATTAAGAAGAAACATATAACAAAAGTTTTACTAAGTATTCTATTTCAAGGAGTCTAAATAATGTAGAGGGTAACTACAATTATCTAATCTTCAACCCCATCAAAGATCTGAGAAGGGAAGTAATATTACTTAAGCAACCAGGAAGTACAAACAAGAAACTTCCAAAATGTGCAACAAATGACAGAGACAACTAACTACCTGGGCAGTCACCCAAAGTTTCGTTTTGCAATGTTGAGGCAACCAACTTTGGCTAAGGCCTAACACAACTGACATAACATTTTTCAAAGGCAAGGAACTTTTTGTAGAACTGTCCAACCCTGTCTTGGCAAGATAAGACAATCCTGTTTTTATCCATTTACGGATACTCTGAAACTCTGTCAGTGGTCGAGGTATGGGCTTTTTCTTTGCCTAAAGGCCACTTCTGCCAAGAAGAAGACAAGCTCCCAGTGGAGTGTCTTTGGTGCTCAACATTCTCTCGGGAGTAGAGTGGTGTTGCCAGGAGTGATTGTGTCTCATAAGTACCAAACTCTAGGTTAGATTAAAGGCCATGTTCTACAGCTCTTCAAAGAGGTCGAAGATTATACTATCTATACTAAATATAATTTCTATGTATCTAAAAAACCTGAAAAACAACTGTGCAATAAATGAGGACAATATCCCCAAACGTAAACAATGTCATTATACAAATAATATCAGAGGTAGAAATGTACATTGCAATATGATAAATATCTCAATATAACAATTGTTTTAAACAGAGGTAGAAGCATACTCTCATACAATAGAGGTAGAAGCATACTCGCATACAATGTTCAATATACAAGAATCAACACCAATGCAATTTTCTAATAACAATAATTCACAAATACCAATCATCCCATCAAACCAGGTAATCCCCCCCCCCTTTTTTTTTAAACACCCCTGAGTCCATATAATACCTCCCCCATCCCCTCAACCCTATACCATCTACCAAATGATGTCCCTAAACCAGAGGGCAAACTCTGTTGGGAGAGGGGGCGTCGTCCTCTAAGATTGCTTCTAGCTGACATGGGGGCGACGTTCTTCTCAGGGGGTTCCATGAAAGCAAATGATGGTAAAATTCCCAGAATAACATTTTGTCGAGGAAATTGTAACTAGCCTCTGAGTGTTTTGAGGAGGTCCGGCCAGAGTGTTGTCAAAATTGTACACCATTTGAAACTGTCTTGTGTAGTTGGTACCAAAAAAAAAAACAAAAAAAGGTCTAATTTTAGCGCTATTAAAAAACATGACGTCATAGTAACCAGGTGAAATTGATGTTGTGGGGCCCCATCTTCATCCTGGAAACTTCAAAATTACTGAAGGAAAATTTGTTGTTTGTTACAGGAAAGGTAAACATTATCTACAAAGACATATACAGACATATATATTCGATGGAAGGTATAATAAAGACAGACAGATATGAGGAAAGGCAAAGAAAGTTTATCAAGTATCATCATCATCATCATCATCATCATTATTATTATTATTATTATATATTATTATTATTATTCTGTCCCATTTCATGGCTCCTGACCTGAGACAGAAACTCTGAGATATCTCTTATAAACAGGCTTGGAATTGAAGAAGGACTGAGCCATAGTCCAACTCCAAAACCAGCTCTATATACATATAAATAAAGGCACAGTATATATGTAAAAAAATGTTTTATACTTACTAAACATATTTGGGTTCTGTGTTGATCCATATTAGGTTGTAACTAGTGTCCATGCATCAGTATTTAAATATCCAGGGTCCCTTAAGTTCTTTGAAGATGAGTGGTTTCCTGTGGAGATAAGAAAAGAACCCTGCCCCCAACCTATATGCTTTTCTTACCATCAGTATGATCATCATCCTTGTGATGAATTATTTTTCTTTTCCAAGGGGCTTCTTCTCTTCAAACCGAACCTTTATTAATTTTGACGTATCCACAATTTTTCCTCTCCTGTGGAGACAAGAGCAAAACCCTTCCCCAACGCAGCACATCTCCTGGCTTCCCACTGCGAGGTCAGCACATCCTTGAAATAAACTGGTTGATTTAATTCAGCAGACTTTTCCATTATCCATGTCTTTCTGCAAGCCGTTGTCCCCTTCTCATTAGAGTTGAGAAAATTCAAGGTTAATAAAGCACTATGTACCTATTTCTAGGGGTATTTTCCACCCCTTTCTGTTTGTTTATACATGTCCTTTATAGTTCTATTTGATCTTTCTATGACGCTTGACCTGTAGGATTGTATGGTATACCTGTAACATGCTTAATATTGTAATAAGCAAAAAACTGTTTCATTTTCCTAGAGCACATAAGCTGGACCATTATCCGTCTTTATTTGTGTAGGTTACCCATGATGGCCATAACTTCTAATAAATGGAGTGATTACTGAATCAGCTTTTCTGAGCTTAAAGCAGTTGCCCATTGAAAACCTGAATAAGTGTCAATGGTGTGGTTGTACATATTTTAATTTGCCAAATTCTGCAAAGTGAAACACATCCATCTGCCAGATTTCATTCCTTTGAGTGCCCTTTGGATTAGCCCTGCAGGCAGTGGTGTTTGGTTATAAAAAGAGCAAGTAGGGCATTTCTTTACAATTTCCTTAGCTTGTTGCCCATGTAATAGAAAACTCTTTCTTCAAGCCTTTGCTATTGACATGATGTTTTTTATGAAATTCAGAGGCCTGCAGCACACTACCAATCAACAATTGATCAATTTCTGCATTACCTTTTGCCTAGAGGACCTGGCAGACCCGTATGGGATCTGATGTGTGTTATATACATAGGGCAAAGCCTGTTCCTGATCATGTCTTGTACCTGGATATAACAATGAGGTTAGTTCTGTATCATCAGAGGTATAAATTCAGCAGTTTCAATATGTAAGATTACTCTTTTCTGCATATTGTGAATCAGTAACTATATAAGCGGTTCTTTAAAATCCTTACCACATAAGAATGGCATATAATTCTGCCTTCTGGACAGAATCATAAGGGCTTTGTTCCACCTTACTCAAATCTTCTGATTTGTAACCTGCTTTCCCTGATTTATTAGCATCAGTATAAATGTACGTGCTCCAGTTATCGGAGCATCACGGATGATTCGAGGGAGAATCCAAGAAGTTTCTCTTTATAAAGTTAAGCCTCTTGCTTTTTCGGATAGTTGTTATTGATTTCTCCCAAAAATTAGCGCAAGCTCTTTGCCATGGTTCGTTATCTTCCCACAACTTTTTTAGTTCATCAGCAGTGAAAGGCACTATAATTTCTGCTGGGTCTATGCCTGCTAGTTGACGAAGTCTCAATTTGCCTTTTATAATTAATTCAGAGACTTTTTCCACATAAGTTTTTATTTTCTTACTTGGTTTATGTGGTAAAAAGATCCATTCTAAGATAATATCATCTCTCTGCATTAAAAATTCCTGTAGGAGAAATTTTGGAAGGCAATATGACGAGAATACAACTGAGCTCTGGATTCACCCTGTCCACATGTGTCTCTTGTAATTTCTCTTCAATCATTCTCAGCTCCTTTTCTGCTTCAGCTGTTAATTCTCTGGGACTGTTTAAGTCTTTTTCACCATCCCAAGGTTTTATTTAAATGAATTATCATATCAGGTGTTATGCCAACAGCTGGTCGTAAGCTGGAAATGTCTCCTAACAAACCTTTGAAAGTCATTGAGAGTCCGTAACCGATCTCTCCTAATTTGTGCTTTTTGTGTCTTAATTTTTTGTAAACCTATTTTATAACCTAGATAATTAACAGAATCTCCTCTCTGAATTTTTTTCAGGAGCAATCTGCAATCCCCATTTAGGTAAAAGTATTTTTACTTCTTCAAACAGTCTTTCTAAAGTAGCCATGTTTGAATCAGATAACAGAATATCATCCATGTAATGATAAATTATCGACTTGGGAAATTGCTTGCGTATTATTTGCAATGGTTGATTTACAAAATATTGGCACAGGGTGGGAGAGTTCAACATGCCCTGTGGGAGGACGGTCACTGGTATCTCCTTGTAGGTTGAGAGTTATTATAAGTAGGCACTGTGAAGGCAAACTTTTCTCTGTCCTTTTCTTGTAAAGGTATAAGTGAAGAAACAATCCTTTAAATCAATTACTATGAGAGGCCATCCTTTTGGTAATAAAGATGGCAGAGGAATTCCAGATTGCAGAGAGCCCATAGGTTGAATAACCTTATTGATAGCCCTGAGATCTGTCACCATTCTCCACTTACAGATTTTTTTCTTAACAACAAATACAGGAGAATTCCAAGGGCTGGTAGATTCTTCTATATGTCGAGCATCTAATTGCTCTTGTACCAGCTGTTCTAAAGCCTGCAACTTTTCCTCAGCTAATGGCCATTGCTTTGTCCATATTGGTTTCTCAGTCAACCATTTTAGAGGCAGTGCTGTTTCGTATCTCTGAAGGGCCATCAATTGCTTTGCATTCTTGTACAGCCCGAACAGCCGGTTTACTCCTCCGCCTTCTGTAATATCTTTTAATATTTCCCCTCGGTGATAGAGGCTCTAGAAGCAGCAGGAATGTTAATTTGGGTATCCATTGCTGCAAACAGGTCACGGCCCCATAAATTCACTGCAATATTGGCTACATATGGCCTTAATTTTCCTATTTGTCCTTCTGGGCCCTATGCATTCAACCCATCTCGTGCTCTGCCTTACTGAGATAGGGTTCCAATTCCCAGGAACTGAACATTTACAATCCTGAAGAGGCCAATACGGATGCCAAGATTCTGGAGTAATGATACTTACATCCGCACCTGTGTCCAGTAGGGCCAGTAATAAAAACGCCATTTACACACACTCTTAACTTTGGTCTTTGTTCAGTTATAAAAGTCTGCCAAATACACGTAACTCATCTTTCAGGCCATTTTGCTTTTAACAGCAGGCATGGGGCTTTCTAATTTCTTGATGAGGCATGTTCTCGGCAGTAACTGGAAATGACTGGACCACATTCGCCATGGGGGCCTGCGAGAGGCCCCCCATTGAGTTTCCCAGTGGCAACAGGTTGCCTTGTCTATCTCTTGTTGACCTGCACTCATTTGTCCAGTGTCTGCCTTTTCCACATCTCCTACATATACTGAAGGCTGAGTCCTCCTACGTCTGTTATTTCTCTAGAAGAGGCATTATTATTATTATTATTATTATTATTATTGTTGTTGTTGTTGTTGTTGTTAGATTATTATTATTTTCTTGAAAAATCCGTTGTCTGCAATTCCTTTTATATGTCCCATCTTGCCACAATTAAAACATTTGGTAACTTGATGCCTCCTTTTTGCTTAGAAATTGCTTCTTCGACCCATGCTTCAGTGCCATAGTCAAATGATTCAACATTCATTGTATGTAAGACCCATTCGTCAAAGGGCGCTGATCTCATCTTTAAAGGCCCCAGGATCCTTTTACACTCCACATTGGCATTTCTCATAAGCCAAAGATTCAATTATATACGTCTTGCTTCTGGGTCAGATATCCCTATCTGTACAGCTTTAGTTAGCCTTTGTAAAAAATCACTAAAGGGTTCTCTCTGACCCTGTTAACTCTGATATATGATTCCAGTCTCTGTCCTGGGTCTTGAACCCTGTCCCCAAGCCTTTAAAGCTGCTGTAGTACATATGGATAAGGTGTGTTCATCATAATTCGCTTGTTCCAGAGGATCGGAGAAAGAAAAGTCCTTCACCTAGAATTGATCTAGGGAGATCTCAATTCCCTTTGCTCTTTCCTGCTGTTTCTAAAAGTTTAGCCTCTTGTCTGAACATGCATTTTCCAATTTAAATTGTGACCCACTCTCTAGAACAGCTGATACTAATTGTACCCAATCATGAGGCGTTGCCTTATTGCTTATAGACCAAGTTTTGAGCATCTCTCTAACAAAGGACGAATGTAGCCCAAAGTTCATAATGGCTTGTTTTAATTTCTTTGAGATCATTCATACGGACGGGTTCCCATGTATATTCCTTGATGACTTTAGGGTTTTTGGAACCAGTCACCTTTTCTGACGTTACTTATTGGAAAGGCAGGTAGAACTTATGGAAATTATCCCGGAGAGTTTTACTCATTGACGGAGTTAAATTTCGCCTTTGTACCGTTTGCTCCTGTTCTATAATTTCCTCAATCTTTTCTAATCTGCTACTATTGCCTTCTGTAAGGCCTGGATCTCCTGTCCAGAATTATGCTCCAAGGCCTTCATGGAGGATTCCAAAACATGAAGTTTGTCCAGTAGAGTTAGTGTCCTCATCCTTGGATAGAATTTTCATGGCCTGAATTGTGCCTTCTTGTATTGACAATCTGTCAGCCAATCTGTCATATCCTTTAGACAAAGTCCGATTTTCACATTCAGCAGTTTTAATTCTCTCTGATAATGTTTCAGACAGGACTGAGTTTTACGATCCAAATCAGCTGTTCTCTCCTCCGCAGCAATGAGTCTCTCCTTAATATCAGACTGTAGTTTTTCTAAATTTTGCTCATTTGAACCGAGTCATATCAGACAAAGCTTATTCCCTTCCTTGAGACCTTCAAACTCTTTCTTGGTGTCCGTCTGAATTGTTTTTGCAAATACCTCGACCGACTTAAAGTTGTTACTCAAAAACAGTTGTGCCCTTTCTTAAGCATTCAACCTCTGACCTAAGAATCCTGGTTTCATTCTGTAAGGACTTATCATTTTTCTATTTCAAACCATGTAAGGGAGGAAACCAAATACGAGAAAAATTGCAAGCCCTATAAAACATCCAAGTTATGGGAATATCATAGTATCTGTAATATTTCTACCATAGTACAATTAAAATAAGACTGCAGAAGCTTCAACGGTGATATGGTCAGACATTTTTTTTTTTTTTTTTTTTAATCAAAAGAAATTTTTACCTGAATGACCGTTCCCTGCCAGTAGGTCGCTAGGGCAATAACCGCTCGGCCAAACCGAGTCACACACACGTCCTTTGCTCCGTACAAGCGGGGCTGGGACAGGCTAGTCTGGGAAACTGCTCTGAAGCAATCAAGAGCCCAAGGCCGAATCCTTGCCACGCAGTGTGGGAACTGGAGCTGAAGGCTCCCAAACGCCTGAGTTGGACGCCAAATGAAGGTGCGTGGTTGATCGGCAGTTATGATTCACCAGACAAGCTTTAATATATATAATTCAGTTTTAATAAAGGAAAGGAAAGGGAACTTACAAATCCAAGGTTCCAGCGAGGAGGGCAGGAAAACAAAGAGAAAGCGGGCCGCAGGCCCGCAAGATTTTATAAGTCAATATTAGCCTAAGGGGGACACGCCCAAGAGGGACACGCCTAAGAGGGACACGCCTTTAGACCAAGGGGGACACGCCTTTAAACCAAGGGGGACACGCCTTACAAAACAAGGTTTTGGCTAGGCTTCCCCTTCAATGTGATTGGCTGTATTTTTGGCCTCAGAGCAAATTCATTATGCAGTTTCCAAAATGAATGGCATATAGTTCATGTGGTGGAAGCCTGGGAGATTCTTTGCAGTACACCTTTGTCATGGCCTGCCAAGGAGCTCTGTATTAGTGACTCAGCAAAAACTCCATTCATTAAATTCTTTCTGAAAAATGATTCGGATTTAGGATGGGAGAGAAGGCTCAGTAGTTAGGAGCATCTGATGTTCTTGCAGAGGATCAGGGTTCTATTCTTAGAATCAACATGGCAGTTCATAACCACCTATAACTCTAGTTCCAGTTTTAACTCTAGTTCCATCTAGTCTGATGCCTTCTCTTGGCCTCAAAGACAGCTTCTACAATCCTGGTACATAGAAATAAATGTAGGCAAAATATCCATACACATAAAATTTTTAAGGTACATTTTTTTTAAAAAAAAAAATGTTCAGGTCTGGAAACTTAATACAGATGTCAATGTTTTTTCCTGGAGAGTTTTCTCCGAGTTTCCTGCCCGTGTATTCTTACTTCTTACCATATATTTTCCTTGCCATTGTCTGAATTCATCAGCACCCGTTGGGGCTATCTTCTATTGCCCTGAGAATGTTATTTCTATGACCATCTCTGAAATTCTCTGCAGGTCACTTGGCTGCCCCTTGATGACATCTGGACATTAAATTCTACCACCTGGCCTCTAATACTTTGGGACTTTTTGATCCCCATTGCTATTAACAAAGCCAGCCTCTCTAACAGAATGTCCTGCCATTGACAACGCTTCCCGAAGGAGAGCCTCTGCAGAGTTTCTTAGTAACGCTGGCTCCCTTCTCAATAGCATATTACTGATGACCTTGGTGAGGAGTATGTCTTCCAGGATCCTCTGGCTTCACTTGTTTTGGATACGCCAGGATATCCATGAACATTTTAAATCTCTTGTCCCCTTTAACTGCTGCAATTCAGATATTTCTATTGCAAATCTCAGTTTCCAAGAAGTCAAACTAAAAATGAGTTTGCACAACCTTCTGGGGTGTTAGTCACAATGGTTCATTGAACATCTCAAATAAGGAGCCCCCCTTATTAATTGATCTGTCATGTCCTCCTTGATTTAACTCTATTAAAAGCTAGCCCATGGTTTAGAAACTCTAAAGTTTCCTTTAGTAGAACTGGTTGATTCTTATATTTCCTTAGGATTATAGCTTCATCCTTTCATTATCACACACAACATGTTCTTAATGAGGTGTATACTGCAGTTTAACCCTAACTGTTGATCTTACAGCTGAGAAATAACAGAAGAAATTGATAGGGATTCACTGGAGAAACGGTATCTTCCTCTAGGGGAGTGGGCAGCATTTCCAGTTGGTTTCCTACTTTCCTGCTGCAAGGGACAATAACTTGTTTTGAAGTTATGTTATAGAAGCCCCTCCAGACTATATGATTGTTTTTAAATTGCCCACTAATATCTTCATCTTTTTGTTTGCCCTGTATACACATGGTGGACTCTCCAGTGACGTGGCATAAAATAGCAAATTCCATTGCTTTGGGTGCACTGTTCTTCCCACAAACATACAAAGCCTGAATCACTGCAGGTCTCCCCCCACCAAAATACTCCCACAAGTTGCTTCCAGCAAAGGCTGTAGTGATTGTTCCATAAATTGCATCAACAACCAACTCACATAGCACCCCATTTCATCTTCTGCTTTCCTAGAGCAACCCCAGCCTTTCTAGGTAAGTGGAGTCTGTCTGGCCATAGAAACTAAGACAGTGGTATGGACAACAGCATAATATTCTCAAGGGGAAGGGAAGGGAAGGGAAGGGAAGGGAAGGGAAGGGAAGGGAAGGGAAGGAAAGGGAAGGGAAAAGTCAAATTGGGCAATAAGAGTCACTGAACCATAACACAGCTTTGTAATCTGCTTTATTGTTATGTATTTGTCTGTCCGTCTGTCTCTTATTGGTACAAATATATAGGCTCTTCACCACACTCCAATGTGAACTACAGCATTTCAAGAAGGCTTAACTTCTAAAGTTAGCTGGAAATTTTAGTTGCTGGCCGCTACAGTCTGCATAACTCTGTCATGACAAGGAGTTCTTTCTGACAGAGGCTCAGGGTCAATTCTTGTTGGTCTACATGGCTACGCCCTTTACAGATCTCTCAACTTCAATGGCTTCTGAAAGTGAGTGTTCACCTCTCTGTAGTGGGCCTTAGGGATGCAGTGCTTTCTAGCACTGGAGGGGATGCTGAATATGGGTTCTTCTTTTTGCTCTCTAACCTCTCTGCTTGGGTCCTGGTGTTCAAGCAGACCCAAAACGTCTGCTGATGATGATCCACTCTTCCCTAATAAGTTAAGGAAGGATTTTCTTGTTTCAGATCTACATTTTTGAAGTGAAGGGTAGAGCAGTCAGTGAGAGCCTTGACATCTATGTTAGCATTCATCCAGAATCAAGCAACTGAAAGAATGTCATCAGGAAAGAAGACATTTAAAACAGAAGAATCAATTCCAAGTTATATGGATTTTCTTTTAACCAAGAAAGTGATGTGCCTGAAACAGTTTCAAAGAATAATGAAATGACCTTGTGCCTTCTCTCTACCTGTCACATTCCACAGCTAATAATGAAAAGTCTGAAAGACACAAATTACATAGAAATGGAGACTAGAGGAAAGGAGCTACAACAGGAAAAAAAGTATTAACAATTTGCACAAATGCTCACTTTTGAAAATGGAAAAAGTTTATGCTTGTTATTTCATGCAAATGGATTCACCTAAGCATAATTAAAGGCCTTAGCCAATTAAGGTTTTAATATAAAAGCCCAGCAGATAGCTGCAAAATGAATAGACAAAAAGCAGCTCCTGAGGAGGATGGAAACAGAAGTTTGCTTGAGGCTCTTTGTCTTAGAACTTACAATTTGGAACACATTGAGTCATAGAGCTTCTGTGATTTCAGACAGATTTCTCACCCTTTAGAGTTCACTTGACCGGGTTGTGCAGGTTCCATACCTCTGATTCCAATCAACTGCAAATAAAAAATATGCAAAAGAAAAATAATGTCTTGTAGATGAAAGTTTCTGTCCCACCTAATCCTGCAGTTGTTCAGTCCCAAAGAAACACACAAGAGGCTTAGAAACAGTTTGACCTATTAGCTCAAGCTTCGTGATAACTAACTCTTACATCTTACATAATTTTGTCTGTTTAGCCACATGTCTTGGTACCATTTCTTAGTAAGGCATTCCCATTTGTCCCCTCTGCATCTGGCTGGTGACTGCATCTCTGCCTTTCCTCTTTCCAGAATTCTCCTAGTCTGGTCGCTCTGCCTATACTTCTGGCCTGGCTACTGGCCAATCAGCATTTTATTAAGCCTATATAAGTGAGAAATCATTACAGCATACAGGAGTATTATCCCACAGCATTGTGTACAAGAGCATTATCCTACATTGTTTCCCCTTTTATTCTTTTCAAAACAAGAACTCTGAATCTAATTTCCTTTGTTTAGTTTTTTTCCTGACCATTATCCATAACAACTTGTAACCAATACTCAATTTTTAATTGATTTTATTGAGTTATACATTTTTCTCTTCTCACCTCCTTGCCTCTCCCCTACCCTTCAACCCTCTTCCATGGTTCCCATGCTCCAAATTTACTCAGGAGATCTTGTCATTTACTACTTTCCATGTAGATTAGGTCCATGTATGTCTCTCTTAGGGTCCTCATTGTTGTCTAGGTTCTCTAGGATTGTGATTTGTAGACTGTAACAAACACTCAAAACAAAAACAAACATCCATAATCCATGTTTTGAAAATGTGAACATAGTTTTCTATTCTACTTCCTGCTGATTGGTGGTGCTGGTAATCTTTAAGAGACCCTGAGAAAATTTAGGATTATGGTCAAATCCTGACTTGAATATTTTATGAGGCCGGATCACCTCAACCAGTCACCTTGAAGCTGGTCTGGATGTAGTATTCAGAAGAAACTACAGCAAAGGTACTCTGAGACACTGCATCATGTGAACCATTAGCTCACATCTCAGTGATCTCAGAGAATTTTCAGGAGGTCTTCCTGAAAATCCACAACCTCACATTTCCCGTGGGAACCAAAGCAAAACCTCTTCTCCAAAGTAACATATCTTTTAGCTTAAATTATGAAGTCAAGGAATTTTCAAAATAAATAGGTTGGTTTAATCTAGCAGCATTTATAATAAAATGTCTTTTATCAGCTGTTGCTTCTTCCTCAGCAGTCAAACAATCAAAGACAATACAATAACATACAGTATTCATATTCTGTTGTGTATTTTTCATCTTTACATGATTTTTTACTGTATTTTTTTTATTTTTAATTTTTAGTTTTCTGAGATGGGGTTTCTCTGTGTCTTTGGTTGTCCTGATACTCATGCTGTAGAGTAGGCATGTTTTGGACTCACAGTGATCCACCTGCCTCTGTCTCCCAAATGCTAGGATTAAAAGTGTGTGCAACCACACTTGGCTACTCTATTTTTTAAGACTTTCTCTATCCTTTTTCTTTTCTCTCCCAAGCCTATGAATATTTTTAAACAAACTGTAAATCATTTAGAGGGTTTTCATGTCTGAATATTTTACTATATCTTTTTTGGAATATAGAGTTGATAAATGATGAGAGTCTTTTAATTCTTATTGATCATTTCATCTGTTTCTTTCAAAAGATATCTCTACCGCCAGGCAGTGGTGGCGCACGCCTTTAATCGCAGCACTCGGGAGGCAGAGGCAGGTGGATCTCTGTGAGTTCGAGGCCAGCCTGGTCTACAAGAGCTAGTTCCAGGACAGGCTCTAGAAACTACAGGGAAACCCTGTCTCGAAAAACCAAAAAAAAAAAAAAAAAAAAAGAAAGAAAAAGAAAAGAAAAAGATATCTCTACCATATCTCAAAGTTATTATCATCTATATGTCAATTTAATCAATTTAATTTTTCTGTTGAAAAAAATTAAATCAGCAGGAATGGTTGTCATCATGTATTCATGGATATCCTGAAGAACAAAGGAAAAAGAGAACAAGATTTTACCTCTGAATGTCAGAAACTTTCAGAGTAAATACCTTGCCTTTCTATTGCTATGAGGAGACATCATGATCAAGGCAACTTATGGAAGAGTTTATTTGGGTTCAGTATTTCTGAGGATAAGTTCATAGCCATCATAATGGTAAGAATGGTATCATACAGGCATAGTAATGGAATAGTACTGAAAGCTTACATCTCTGTCTCCAAGTATGAGGAATAATGTTGATTTTTGAATCCTCAAAGCCCCCCTCCCAATGATACAGCTCCTAATCCTTTCCAAACAATTCTATTGTTTGGGAACCAAGGACTAAGTACTAAAATATATAAATGCCTATAGGGGCCATTCTCATTCAAACCACCATAGTGAGCATGAGAGAAAAAAAAAGGTAAATGAATAAAACAGAGGCAAGGGGTCTTTTATTTATCTTCTTGTTTTAAAAAAAAAGAAAGAAAGAAAGACAAGAGGATAAAGAGATGGATCCACAGTTAAGAGCACTGACTGCTTTTCCAGAGGCAGAGCCCCAGCATTCACATAGCAGATCACAACTGTTGGAAGCTCTAGGACCAGGAGATCCAATGACTATTTCTGGCTTTACAGGATCTAGGCACACATATGGTGCACAGACTCATACACATTGAAACGAAACTGAATATCAGATCAAATGTCTACCAGAAACAAAGTAGAAGTTTGTAGGGGTCTATTGTTTGTCACTATCTGAAATAATAATTTTATCTAAATGAAACTGATAATTGGAAATAAAGATGCTGCCCCTGAAGTTCCCACCAAAATGCGCAGGCTTGTCTATCATTATTGTGCTTTGGGTTTTGATCTTCAACTTTGATTTTCTACTTTTACATTTAATTTAATTTCATGATTACCTTAGAATCTTATATTTTGATCCATAAAAGAGTATACCAATTCAAGAATATTTCATAGAAAATTCAAGTCATTCTTTTGCCCTCTTTTGTATGTGTGTGATATAATAAAATAATTAAGCATAAAATATATATCTCAATAAGAAAAGAAGTCAAAACCATAGCTATGAGAACACTGAAATTCTTATTGAAGGTCGGATACCAAATTATAATTAATACCTATAAGCAAATAACTGGCAATTTCTTTGAAAATAACGTTAAACTAAAGGTTGACAATTTTTATATACCTAGTACATATTTTCCTATATGATAAGGCAATAAAAGCAAATATTATTTTTGGATTTTGAGGGAAACTATGGATCATTAATTTTTTATTCAAGCTGTATAATTATTATGTGTGACAAAAATAAAATTCTTGAGTTTGACAAGTAAGTACACTGAGAGTGGAATGCTTGCAAAAGCCTGGATGCTTCTCTGGTGTGGGACTATAAAGAGATTCCATGTGTTAGATTGGAGTGGAAATAGTGAATAGATTTCCAGCTCTATTTAAATGGTAGGGACTACCTACAGCTCTTTAAGGAGAATTAATTCTAAAGTTGTATCTAGGCTTACTGGAGAACACCAAGTTCTCTTAGCAAAGCATGCCCAAGACACTGGAAAAGAAAACGTGATACTTTTTTCACTACTCCTGTTCAGTAGGTGATCTAAGAAACAACAAGGAACATTAAAATGCCATGAACAAATGATGCACATAAATTAAGCACATAACCTTTTAAGTATACTAACTTGTTTAATCAAGCAGCCTTCTGAGATATGACCCACTGGTGATTTGAATGAGAATGCCCCTTATAGTCTCTTATAATTGAAAGCTTGGTTCTGAGTCTGTGTACTGTTTAGGAAGATTAGGAGGTGAGGGTTTGTTGGAGGTGGTGTGCTGCTGGGAAGTATTATCTTAAAGTGTGTTGCGTTTTTTCCTACTGCTTTTGGTAACAAATCAAAGATGTGCTGATTAAATAAAATTAACCTGCGTGAAGGATGAGTCAGCAAGTAGCTGACAGGAAGTGGTAAGGAGGAACCACTTGTAGCAAGGGTTTTTAAGTGGGGGTGGAGAAAAGGACCCTGAGTTGTTTGGAGGATACCTGCAAAGGGTTAGCTTCTTGCTATTCAGCCTCTCTGAGCAAGCAGAATTCCTCCTCAGACCTTGAATTGTGAGTTCTTTAGATTTAGATAGTTTCCTTTAGTAGCTTTGACAGAGTTGGTGCCTGAGGGAACAGAATCCCCTCAGGCTATGGCTCTTGCCACTAAACCCTTGCTTAAGGGGCAGCCACTGTAGATAATAAAAATCTTAGACCCACAGTAAGGCCTTGTTTAAGGATGTGTGGCTTATTGACAGAGATGTATTACTGAGGAGGCTTTGAGGTTCCAAACACAAATTCCAGGTTCAGCCTTTCTATCCCTCTGTGTGTGTGTGTGTGTGTGTGTGTGTGTGTGTGTGTGTGTGTGTGTGTGTGTGTGTGTGTGTGTGTGTGTGTGAGGTAAGCTCTCCACTACTGCTCTGGCACCCTGACTGTCCTGCCTCCTGTCATGCTCCCTGTCTTGATGGTCATGGACACATCCTCTGAAAGGGTATGCAAGCCCCTAGTTTCCCTTTAGAATTTGCCTGGGTCATGGTGTCTTATACCAGCAATAGAACAGTAGCTGAGGTATCCATCTTTTGTGTACAGGGGAACATGAGGAAGAGAAATGTTGAATCACCCCTAAAGTGAGTACTAGATGAACAGGATGTGAGGTACAAAGCAGACGTCCATTTGTCTAGAAACAAAGCCCTGCTCAGAAGCACACAACGACTCCCTTGGTTTCTAGGTTCAAGATAGAAACAGATGTAAAACAAAGCCAAGCAACTTCTTTTCCCACTTTATGGAAAAAGAGTGGCCTTGAACTTAGGAAACAAACCCTGCATTCAGCCCCGAGTCACACTGCACATTTTTCTCACCTTCATTGGCAATACTCCCTTTTATGTCCAATTCTCTTCCATGGAGTTACAGCCTGGGTTCATTTCATTGTAAAACTCGCAGTTAGAACCCTGTATCTCTAGAAACTTTAGTCTTTTTCATATTTCAGAACAGGTACCCAAATCTCTGCACATCTTTCAGCTTGAGTCCTTTGATAACTTTTCCAGAATCTTAGGCCTATGCCCTAGGCCTTACCTTCTTGAGGCTAGATTTCCCATGACTAATTTCAAACCTCAGCATCATGTTTGTGGACATTGAAGGGAGCTCTGTGGACTTGTTGTTGTGTGTACCTCTCAGGGGCTAGGGAATGTTGTGCAGCCTTCACCAATTCCAAATGGCCCAGCCACACAGCAGGTGGTTCTGGAAGCTCTCAGCAAGGTGCCGAGACAACCTCTGAAGGAACTTCCATCTCTGAGAGTTCCCTCTAGAATCATGAATATTCTTCCTGTTTTCTTTCTTTCTTTCTTTCTTTCTTTCTTTCTTTCTTTCTTTCTTTCTTTCTTTCTTCCTTCCTTCCTTCCTTCTTTCCTTCTTTCCTTCCTTTCTTCCTTTCTTCCTTTCTTCTTCATTCTTCAAGACAGGTTTTCTCTGTAACTTTGATACCTGTCCTGGAACTAGCTCTTGTAGACCAGACTGGCCTCAAACTCACAAAGATCTACCTGCCTCTCTGCCTCCCTCCCAAGTGCTGAGATTAAAGGCATGTGCCACCACCACCCAGCTGGAATCCTGAATATTCTTATACTCAGGATTTTTCTATGGAAGAAAGGAAGGGAAGGAAAGGGGAAAAGAACTTATCTGACAATCAGAGGTTGTACTGTATTGAATCCAACCTATTGTCATAGAACTGAAAGTACTATCAGCCTGTGATAACAGGGAGAGACCCTCTCTAGTATGTTCTTCTGCCTCCCAAGAGCCAGATAAAAAGTGAGTCAGCTGAGACCTAAGATTGTCAGATGAAATAAGAATGCCTAAAATAATAAAAAACTAGCCTGGTTTCAGCTGAGTATCAAACAACTTCATTCTCTCACCAAGAGACAAACCATTTAGAGCTATCTCCCAAAGAATACTAATATGCAAATAGAGACTTTCTATGTCAATGCTTTTCTCCCACTTCTCCCCATAGTATAATATATTGGGAGCCTCTTAGGCTGGGAGTTAAACAGACTTGGGTTTAAATCCGAGCTCTGCCACTTTACAAAAATTAATCTGAAAATCTAAAAAATACCTTTCTGAGCCTCAATTTCTTAATCTATAAAATCAATATTAGCTAAGCCAGAGCAATGTGAGGACTAATATTACTAGTGTATTTGGCACCCTGTAGAGTAATAGAAAGTGCCTTTCTAGATTTTTCCTTTTCCCTGATCCTAATGCTCAAGTCCCAGAGATCTTTCTACTGCCCTCTAGTGCTCAGGGTTCTCTGCCCAAACATTCATCCTTGGTTGCTTTCCTGTTTATCACATAAATCTGCAGATTCCAAAGATCCCTCACAACTCATTACCTATGAAAACACCAATTACTTCAGTGTTGCTGAGTGATCTTTTTATAGTGAAAAGAACACAGAGTAAATGGCTTTACTGAATTCCCAAACACAAGCCTTACCTTCAAAGAGTTCAAAGTCCAGAAGGCAGGCAGAGCGACCCCAGACCTTAGAGCTCTTCCACTTTAATCGGATTTGTACCTCACCTTTCTGGGTTGAGCTTTCATTTACAGTACAGAACTTTCCCATTTAAAAACTTAAAGGAGAAAAGGTGCTTTATAATATGAGGATTTTTGAGTTGCACAAAAATCTGTTTTTAAAAAAATTCATCTAAGTGAATATTTTCTCTAAATTTGGGCATGATAGACGGGCTTGTTAGTGCCTACCATGGGATTCTATGTAAAATCCTTGAATGAGTCAAAGATTGGAACCATAAAGATTCTTAGAATTGTCAGAATATAAAATCTATTTTCATCAGCCCATTGTAGTTTTCCACTGGCCCCAGGTAGAACTTGCCAGTTGCCCTCATTCTTAGGAATCAATTATTTTTAGATGTCTTTAGTTCACATCCTTCTATAAAATTATGACCTACTTTACTATGAGGGTGTTTGTTTGAAATTCTGTATTTAGAGGTGCAATGAGGAAAGGGGGAAGGGATGGAAAATTGATGGCCTGGATATCTGAAATAGGCACTTAGATACCTTTCACTAATTCAAGATGAAGATTTACATAACACTACCTCTGGACATGGTATATGATTATTAAATGACCAACTTGAAAACCCCCTAGTCCCCTCAGAAAAGAATGCAGGGCAAAGGAAACCACCTCTGTCACCAGGTTCACATGAAAAACATCTGGATTCTAGTAAGGTCATTGTTAGTACACACGGGTGAATTAAGATAATAGAACAAGTCATTGCACATAGGACTCCACTAAAAAGAAGGAGTTGTTCCTCTGAGTTCATTATATGATATTTTGATGCATGTTTGTTCATAATATAAAAGTGTTAATTCATTGCTGTAGATTAATTCCTGGTTATAGTAAGAAGTACAATTAACCAACTATCTAGTCTGTGAACATGCAAAGGTTTTGTTCCTGTCTCAAATAAACTACTTTTACTAAGCTAACACTTTAGAGGAGAGTAGCATAGCATAATAGACAAGACAAAATCTAATAACTGATTATTAATAATGATATTAAACATGTACTAAAGTATAAACAGATTGTATAATTATTCTAATTGTAATTACACTAAACTGAACAACTTCTATGTGTCCAAACATACTTGAAAAGGATTTACACATTTTTAATAGATGAAGAAATTCAAAGCTCTAAAGATGAAGACACTTGTTGAAGCTCATAAAGTTAGTGCAAGTAGAAAGAGAGTTTCAGCTCAGCCTGTCTGAGTCTCATTTCTGAGGCTGTGACAACATGGAGTATTAGCATCACACTCTACAGCCGAGGTCACTCAGCCATTGTGTACCTGGGTTCTGTATGTACAGTGACCCCCTGACTGAAAAAAAGTTATCCTGTAAAAGGCTAAGATGTTCTTTAAGACCTTCTACAGGACCTTCTACCTCTACTTAGAATTTCATTCCAAGAATACCGTTAAAAAAAAGTGGTTCTTTCCTCTTTGGACACCATCCTCTCCAATCTCTCTGCTTACTAACGTATACAACTCCTACATGCGCCAATACTACCCACACCAGTATCCACACTAAAAAGCCCCCCTCTTAAACCCAAACTATATTTCTTAAATTACATGTTACTTACTTCCATTTTAGATTATCATTTATAATTTAACATGCACCCTATTCACACCATGTTTTTTCAAAGATTGCTTTTTCAACAAATTTAAAGAAAATTTCTCAGAATCTTGTTTTGGGAATTTCTTTATCATCTATGACCCTCTACCCACCTAAGACCACTTGTACTGATGAGACTGTTAGTAAAATTCATCTGCTACACTCACCTTCCTCCTAGATTCTGTGTAGAGATAACACCCAAGATTACTTCCTCACCCTTCTCTGGGCCTAAATAGTCACCAATGGCAACGTTATCATCTACCAGATCATTAACTAGGACCCAGCAGCAAATGGCTTGTTCCTAATCTCAATATCTTCTAAGCCTCAGATTGACGTTTATTTCAGTGAGTGATTAACTGACTTAATGACCAGGAAAATATATAATTGGCATTAATACTAAAATTATAACATTGATTAAACAATTTCTGCCTGTTGACTATATCTAAGTGATTTTTTTTTCCATACTGCAAATTCAACACTGCATAAGTGGAATTCCTTTTCACTTGAAAAAGGTAGCATGGGTTTCTATTTTTCTCAAATTTTGAACTACCCTTAGCTCTTCCTAGTTCACCATTTCTTAAGAAAGCCTGTTTCCTAAACGCTATCATCATTTCTGTTTTATCATCCCGTTTGTCTGTGTAACTTCCCTGCTGTTCTCTCCATCTTCACACACACTGTGTTAAGATGAGTACTTTTATCAGTCGTCAATAACACTGCCAACTATCAACATTTAATCCTATTCGGTCTTGTAGAGTGAACATCATTGTCTTATCACATTTCTATAATTGATGGGCTTTTTGACTAAATGAGTTGCTTTTGTTGTGACAAAGATCAAGAGGCACAACACATAAAGAACAGTTCCGTCACGCACCTGTACCTGGTTTCAGACGCCTGAGCCTGTTGAAAGTCACCATAGGATCCTGCACTTGCTTTCCTCCCCTGGTACTTCATTGTTCCAATAGATGCTCGCAGCCTGCTCTTTCACTAGTCAGTCAAGTCAATCTTGTTGACTGAGTTTTCTGTCCTGTCCAGTTCCCGCAATCATTAAGTCCCAAAGAAATCACACAAAGGTCTACATTAATTATAAACTGATTGGCCTAGTAGCTCAGACTTCTTATTACCTCTTATAACTTAGATTATCCCATTACTCTTGTCTATGTTAGCCACGTGGCTTGGTACCTTATTTGGCGAGGCAGTCACATCTTGCTTCCTCTGAAGCTGGGTCACGACTGCAGACTAGGACTTCCTTCTTCCCAGAATTCTCCTGTTCTCATTGGCCCACCTCTACTTCCTGTCTGGTTGTCCCACCTATACTTCCTGCCTGGCTACTGGTCAATCAGCGTTTTATTAAAATACAATTGACAGGGTACAAACCATTGTCCCACAGTACAGTCTGGCTCAGAATTCTGGTTCTGAATTCTGAACTTTCAATGCCTTACTCTCTATAAAGTCTAGTGAACCTCTTCTAGTCCTATTTTCCCCTCTAGATTTTAATCTTCCTGGATGACAACTTCTGAATCCCAAATCTGTAAGTCCTCCTTGTCTCTCCAGAGTAAGTGAAATCTTTTCCTCTCTTCCCTGTGTATAGTATGCTTACGACTCAACACACTTTTGTTTTCAGATTTATACTATCTTCATTTTGTCTTTCTCTGACTTTCACTCAAAAAATACCTTCCATAAATCATGAATTGAATATGACCTACCTGATATCCCTGTGCTCCAGAATTTAACACTAAGAAACAAATATAAGTTCTTCTCAACCCAATTAAGTCATGTGGTACCAGGATTATGAAGCAGTAGGCAATGGAACTACTCCTGGTTTGGCTACAGACTTTTTTTTATAAATCAATTCTCTGATGACCTTAAAATATCAATTCTAATATTATAATTTCTATCACTTACTTTATTCCATCAAGACCCTACCTCAATGTCATTCCAGTCACAGAATAAAAGACAGTCACTTTCATCCCGAAGCACTGATGTCTCCCTGTATAAAGCCCCAAATAGCCTTAACCTCTCAATCTGCCATTGATGTCAAGCTCCTTTCCAACACAATTAGGAAATCAAAGGAAAGCCACTTTTAACATGCAGTACCTTTTAAGTTGTCTTCCCTTTGATAATAATAAGACACCATGGATTCTTCTTCTACCCATCATATTTTCATTGCAATCCAGAGGTGTGCTAAATCCCCCTGAACATAGTTGTTACATTTCTTCTCTACTTGACATCATTTAGAATATCTATCAAATTTTCTGAATTAAGTTTTCAAAGTACACTAAAAACACACCTTTCTCTTGCATATTGTAAAAATAATTTTTTAAACAGTGCAATGAATCCTTTCCTACAGCAATGTTTTGCCTAAATATAAACATGGAGTAAAAAATTTTCCTATGTGAAATCTTTAGAGTGAGTGGGTATTTGTAGAAGCAATGACACAGACATCACTAATAGAATTGTTTGAAAGCCCACTGTGTTTGAAACCAGACCAGGTGTTAAAAATCTCACCACACTTTCAAGCTCTAACTGCTTGGCTGGCTGGCTAGCTGGCTCGCTGAATAAATGGATGGATGGATAGATGGAGTATTTGGTTAGTCTCTCCTATGGCTAGTATCTACTAGTAAATGAGTTAACAGGATAGCACTGAACTGTAAATAAAATTATTAAACCAATAAATGCTACATTTACTTTTTTCTGTTCATATATCACCTTCTTTAGAAATATTTTTTCTTAAGTGAAAGTGACTTTATCCTTAAAGTATTATACCCATGTTTTCATCCCCTAATGTTGCTGAATTTAAGAACTTGGCTTGTCATTTCTAATCAATGAAGTCATGTTGCACATTGGCTAAACAGTGACTAAAGTTTAAGTTTTCAGTCTCTGGGTAGGAAAACATCACTCTTATAAAGGAAAAAGAAAAAGTGATCACCTGGAAGACTTTCAGAAGTTAAAATTTACACAACACCTTGAGTACATTTTATTTCCTTAGTAAAATTTCCACCTTATCAATGTAAGAGCATTATATTTTTCAACATATATTGAAATATATTGAATGGTTATATTGATATATTAAAAGATAAAGAAACTGTTGTCAAAATATTTGATGGTGCCCAAGTGACTCAGACTGTTAAACCACAAAGTAAGAAAAAAGACCTGTCTCATAAATTTATTGTAGGACTCATGAGTGATATGGTTGAAGGTCTGACACCTATAGAGCTCTATGACACAGACATGAGAACCTCTTAGTCAGTCATTCTATAAAAATAAATGTTCATACACTTATATTTATAAACATCAGTTATTTCCTTTTCTAATTGCTACTTCTAAAGAGACCCTCAACCATCCATTTGATTATATGAAATAAAAAATATATGAGTTTTCATCTATCTTTATCTAATATTTACTTAATCAGTATGTTGAATATTTAAATTGTGTGAAGGACTGAGTCCATCAAATATAGACATCAACCTGCAAAGTAAAAATAAATTATATTATGGTTTATGAGGTCCTTCTGTTTGTGTGTTGCTTTCATTGGTTAATGAATAATGAAACGCCTTTGGCCTAGTTGATTGGGCAGAACTTAGGTAGGTGGGGAAGACAGAACTGAATGCTAGAAGAGAGGCTGAGTAGGCGAGAGAAGCCATGGAGCGACAGAGACAGACATGCCGAATCTTTCCTGGTAAGCCACTGCCATGTGGTGATATACAGGTTAATAGAAATGGGTTAAATCAAGATGTGAGAGTTAGCCAATAAGAAGCTAGAGATAATGGGCCAAGCAGTGGTTTAATTAATACAATTTCTGTGTGGTTATTTCAGGACTAAGCTAGCCAGGCAGCGGGGAAGAACTAGCAGGCCCTCTCTTTACAAAAATATTGTATTTGTTAATTTTTATAGCATCTTATATAAATAAAAATTAAAAATACAGTGGTCCACAACACAGAATTCTGAGTCAGAAAGATCCAAGTTCAAATTCTTTGTCTAAAACATACAAATAATGTAACATCAGCCAAAGATGTTAAAGACTTAAGTCTTAATAAATACTTATTTCATAGGATTCTAGGAAGGAGTCATATAGCATGATGAAACCAGTGTACATATTAGACTATAGCTACTTTTGTAAAAGCCAATATTTTTTTTTTTTGCTTCTTAAAAATACCTCTATATAATACATGGGCCATGGAATGGCGAGATGACTCAGTAGTTAAGAACACTGGCTGGTCTTCCAGAGTTCAATTCCAAGGAACCACATGATGGTAGAATTTGATGCCTTCATGTAGATAGACCCCTCATATGCATTAAATAAATAAATAAATCTTTTAAAAATATCTTTAAAAGTTATTAAAAACAAATACATGGGCAAGAGAAAATATCCGAGGACTCCTACAGATATATCACTATCTATGCCCCGGAACTCTGTTGAACTCCTGAACTCTCTATCTGCAAGTTAAAGACCATGCCTACTTTATGTGCTGTAGTTACCCCAAACTACAAGTTAATGATCAATCCATTGTATTACTTTAGCAATAATAAAAAAAAATGTACTTAACCATTTACTCTGTCCTTATTTCTATATTCTTTCTTGTCCAAATAATTCAGGGAAACAATCTTGACTCTACCGACTCACCCCATGCAAACTTGTTCAGTCTCCTAGACCCCCCTACCCTCTTTCAGTTTCTATTTCTATTTCTCCTGTACAACCATCCTGCTGCTCAGATCTTCACTATTCTCCTTCAGCTTCTAAATTGACCTTTTCAATTCTCAGTAATAGTTTCTCACACTGCCTCAATATCAATTTTTCTAGAATTTCATTCCCTTGTGTTTTTAGTTATATTAGTTCCACTAATATTTAATATTGATCTCTCTCTTCTTTTATCCACCCACATCCTTTGTTCAAGCTATATTGGGATATTCAAATTTTTTCAAATACATCATTGCATTTCCTGTCTGTATGCCTTCATACCTCCCTCTCCTTCGATCTAGACCCCTATTTCATCACTTATTGATTTTGTCTTTCTGTAGTCAGTACTTTTACATGAACTCTGCTGACCCCACCAGAGTTATTAACAGCCCATTAAACACCAGGAATGTTTTACTTCAAGTCTACCCAAGGGTATAACAAACATAAATTTAATTCATATATGAATGAAAACAGAGATAGGTAGACAAGATGTATTATCCATTTTAATATAAATGAACTGAAATACATGATCTTTCCATGTCTGAGAATAGGATTCTTTCTATAAAGTAGGCAAGACAGAATTTTTTTCATGTTATAGTATTTGTTGACATTATGAATTTGAATTTAAGTAAAATTCCAAAAGAAAGAAAATAAGCTAACAGAAAACCGAAAGTACTGTTGGTAGGTCATACTATACCCATCATTGATTTCCCATGAGAAAAAAATCAAGAAGAAAATTGTTTTGAAAAATATCTTTCAGATACTATATTTGGAAATGGAAGGTATTCAACAGAAAAACAGAAATCACAATAAGAAGGTATTAAAACATATTTCTCTGCTTTGGTAAACAGGGTTGTGATTTGAGTGAGTTTGGGGTTTTGATTTTTTCCCTACTCCATTTACATTTAAATTCGGAAACTACAAAATGTGAAATGACAAACAATAAGATTCATATGAATTCAGATTTGTACTATGTATTAGTATGGCTACATTGTTTTACACTTAGTACTACAATATAAGTAAATTTTCTCACCTTTTTTATTATTATTTCACACCTTAATGGATGGTAGCTCATTTTAGGTGTTGCTTTGTTTATCTGGAAGGTTTGTAATGAATAGCAAAACTTATAAAGAAGTGAAATGGCTGATACATTTCTATAAGGAAAAAACGTTTCCAAACAAGAGTAAAACTCTGAGAGCTTAGTCTACCTGTCACATCATTTGAATCAGTGCCTGACTTCTTTAATATGGTATATGCCTCAGCTCAGCAAGATTCTGTTCATATCTAGTAGGAATGTAGATTAAAGGCTTGCCAGTCAGAGGAGCTGACATTTCAAAGTCAGGGTGTGTGTGTGTGTGTGTGTGTGTGTGTGTGTGTGTGTGTGTGTGTGTGTATGTGTGTGTGTGTGTTCATGAATGAACCTCTTAACTGATTAAATAGAAAAAATAAAACCTGAGGGAGAGGAGAGATGGTCCAGTGTGTTTGAGGCTCTTGCAGATCACCCCAGGTCAGTTCTAGCACCCACATGGCCCCTCACAACCACCTGGAACTGCAGATCTATGTGCTCTGGTGCCCTCTCCTGACCTCCATGGGTATTATAAGTATGTTGGTGCACACACATGCATACAGGCAAAATACTCATGCACATAAAATAAAACAAATCTCTTAATTTTGTTTTGAAAAGGGAGCAATTTCTAGGTACTCCTTGATCTTTAGATCATTCAGTGTAAAATCCAGTGAGATTTCATGTTTTGGTAGATTTTTTTCTTCCTGTCTGATGTTAACCTCATTTTAATATGTCTTGAGTTACCTTTTCTTTCTTTTTTTTAATATCTCATTTTATGCTCACATGGTAAAATTTAGCTCATCGTCACACTCACACACAAAATCATTAAAGTCTCCTATCAAGACTATATCTGGAATAAATGAAGAAAAGTAAAGAATACCTTACAAAGCATACAAATATTAAATTTATACATCAAATCTAATTTTTTCATTGGTTAATGTGTGAATTGCATGAACTTTGGTCTAAGAATCTCACATGTAAAACATTTCTGGGAGACTTACAGCAAACTTGATGTATAATGAGTGTCAGCTTGCCTAAGGGAAAATGGAAGTTAAACTACACAGAGAATATAGAATAAAACATGATCTCCAATATATTTAACTTTCAATCACACTGATCTCCAGAAGTATTTTTCCTATAAAATCCTATTCCTCCTGGCCTCCTGGTAGAAGCCATTCCTAGTGATATCCCAAAGGACAGTTAAGAATCACTTAAACTAGCCATGAGATCAAATAACACTCAGTTAAAGTTAAGAATATCAAACATCAAACACATACCCTAGAATAGTTGAGAATAGTTAATATTGGAAGCTTTAGAGGTCCTCACCAAAGGTAGACAATGTTAAGTCACTATATCACGTGGCATTTAGTCAATCAGGAAATGTTAAAACAGAGACATTTTGTTCTTGTTGTTATTGTTTCTTTGGGTTGCTGGAATAATCAATAGTGCTGTTGAATTTTGGGGATGAAAAAGACTTAAGAAGGGCCTAGAATCTAAAGGAAAATGGCAACATACGAAAAAGGCTTGAGAATTGCCATTACTAAGATAGGAAAGCCAGGTATTGGAGTGCATGACTGTAATCCCAGATTACAGAATTGTGAATTTGAGATCAACCTAAACTACACAGAAAGACCCTGTGCCCAAAGTAAAATAAAAAGGAAAGTCATCTGAAATATAGAGGATAAAATGTTGTCATATGGGAAGTCAATAGTTAAAAAATCCAAATGGTGGTATGGGAACATTGACCTTGAACTCTTTGAAGGAGTTTCTTGAAGAAGAAAACCAGACCAGCCAAGTAGAGAGGCACCCCTGAAAAGAGCCTTCCATCTACAGGTATGTGGAGACACAGTTACCCTGCATACATATGTCTTAGAAACTGTGTATCAGTTATTTAAAACAATAGGAATGAGAAAGGAGAGTCCCCAGATGGAGACCAGCGAGACAGGAAAGCAATGCTGAGTGGGGCTTCTGGAAGCAGGCTTCTGCTCTGATGGGACACACTGTGAGAACCTTGGACACTTGAGGGGAACTGGACATACAAGCTTTATATAAGTCCATGCCCCTCTCAGGGGAACTATTGCACGCCCAGTACCATAGCCCCAGGAAAGACCACTCTCTATCCCGAACCTACATGGAAAAAGAAAAAGAAAAAAAAAAGGACTTACAAGAGAATTTTAAACTCTGTTTCCTGCGGGTTTGTGGTACAAGTTTCTTCAGACATCTAGTGCAGGAAATTCCGAGCCTGCAAATGAATAATAAAATAAACAATAGTCATGCCTGAGACCTCAGTCCTGTATGAAGAGATAGAGGCAACTGAGGAATGAAGTCAACAGAAAAGATCTTCTTCAGGGAAGAGCACACCAATTGATTGGCTTGGTACAGAATGGTCAGCCAGGAAAACCTATGTACAAGTAACATTATATTGGCTGAGCACTTTTATATATGTTTATTTATATATTTTGTAATATATATGTATGTACATAAGCACACAATAACAATTCATGAAAGAAGTCATAAAGGAAAGTGGGGAGAATGAGTTATAATATTAATAATTGCTTAAGGTTAATTTTTTAAAAAGATTTAAAAAATCTGTCTCTGAAGTGGAGTTATTTCTGGCCTTTCTGTAGCAAGAAAGTTTAGAAATATGGGGGTGGGGGCTTAACTCTCAAGGCCCTGGAGCCCCCCCTACAGAGAAAACTCTATTTTTCCTCTTTGAAAAATTAAATTCATATTTTAAAAAGTCAAAAGAATTCATCTTCAACAAAGTGCTCAGAAGTTATGGAAAACAGACAGTTGAGTCTAAGATCTCAACTTTTAGATGTGTACACTGAAAAAGAAACTATCATGAATATGGTACATACCCTTCCAAATTCACATACGGAAATCCCGGCTCCAGGACCTCAGAATGCCACTTTGTGTGGAACTGGAATTACTCAGGCTCTAACAGTTTGGTAAGGTAAGGCTCCTACTGGGACGGGCAAGCTCCTAATTGGATTTAGTTTTGTTGTGAGGACGAACATGCACAGAGAAATCACCTGATACAATGGAGGCAGAGAGCCAGGCAATACCGCTACTGCTACACAAGAAGGAATTCCAGAGATCCTAGAGACTACAGCCAGCCTCGCAAAAATACCATCAGCAGGGTTGTCCCTCCACTGTCACTGGAAAGAAGACCTGGGGACACCTTCATCTCACGCTTCAGGCCCCCAAACTGTGATGCAGTAAGCACCCTAGAAAAGTAAGAGATCAAAAAATATACTTAATATCAGTAGAGATGAGAACAAGTAAATAAAATATGAGAAGAAATAAGGCATGAAATCCTTGAAGTTCTATGGAGAAAAACAGGTATTACCAATCAAAATGTCTCTAAACAGGTTTAAACAATGTGTCAAATGGATGTAGCATAGTTAAATAATTGATTAAAAATTTAAACAAAGACTAAAATATGCAAAGATCTCAAACTTAAGAACTCTGTATCAACTCCTAGCCAAATAACAAATCTTGAGGAAATATAGAATATGAAGCAACCGTTTGAAGCAAAAATGAACAAGACTTTCAGATTGGAGAAAAAGTGCCTGTCACGAAGTTCATCAAACAATAGATCCCAAAGAGAATGAATAAAGGTAAGTTCACAGGAAAATAATTACAGCAAAGCTGCAGGAGATATAAAAGCGAGTAAAGAGAAAGAGAAATGACTTTTTTTTTTCTCATGGTTTATTTTTTTTTATATTTAAAAATTTCCATCTCCTTCCCTCCTCCTCCCCCCTCCCTCCCCTCCTTCTCCCCTTTCTCTCCCCTCCTTCTCCCCCTTCCCTCCCCTCCCCTCCACCCATACCTCCCCTCCCTCCCTCTCAAGGCCAAGGAGCCATCAGGGTTCCCCACTCTATGCTAAGACCAAGGTCCTCCCAACTCCCCCCAGGTCCAGGAAGGTGATCGACCAAGCTGAGAAGGCTCCCACAGAGCCCGTCCATGAAGAACAATCAGAGCCCAGAGCCATTGTCCTTTGCTTCTCAGTCAGCCCCCGCTGTTGGCCACACTCAGAGAGACGGGTTTGGTCGCATGATCCATCAGTCCCATTCCAACTGGAATTGGTGATCTCCCATTAGTTCTGTCCCACCGTCTCCATGAGTGAACGCACCCCTCTCGTTCCTGACTTTCTCCCTCATGTTCTCGCTCCTTCTGCTCCTCATCGGGACCTTGGGAGCTCAGTCCAGTGCTCCAATGTGGGGCTCAGTCACCTTCCCCATCTGTCGCCAGCTGGAGGTTCCCTCACGGTCCTGACTTTCTTTCTCATGTTCTCTCTCCTTCTGCTCCTCGAGAAATGACTTTAAAAAGCATTAACAACTGACGGCTGGCAATACCAACAGTGAAGGGGACAATGGGGAAAAGTTTGCGATGCGTGCTGAAAAACCGATCACCTGTCAACTCCAGTTCTACACATAAAAGCACAAAGATTCCTCCCAAGGAAGGGTGCTGGTGAGCACAAAACAAAGCACAGACTGAAAACAGGAGCAAGGAGCAGAGGAAAGGAGGACAGGTAAGCAAACCTCAGTGCGTTAAAACTTAGAGCGAACCTGTTGGTAATTCCGCAATTTGGCCTGGCAAAGCACGACCAACTACAGGCATTAAAAGCAAGAATCATGGGCACATGCCTTGGTAAAACCTCATGCAATTATACGTTTAGCACATATATTTTATTCTCTGTAAAGTATGGCATACAAGTTGATTTTTAACAGCAAATAGAACTTAAAGGCTGTGAATAACAGATTAGACAAAAAAGAAAACCCTCTGATTCCGTTAAGGTGTTCCAAAATATTTATATTATGGGGCAAAGGAAAAAAATAACAACTACTGACCTCAGGTAGTATGGAGGAATGTAGAAACTGAGCATTTAAAGATAATATTCAGGGAAGGGAAACAGCTTGAGCCCCAAAAGAACATAGGAACAGGTGTGTCCTTCATCTTTCCTCTTTGGCATGACTTTAGAATGTAAGAATAGAAATCATGCAGCAATGGATGTTCTGCCAAGGAGGTCACACAGATGATCCAGAGAGTTTTATTAAAAGTCACTTAAATGAATTAAAATACACATTACGTCAACACTTGCGGCTAAGTCTATAGGTCAGCAGTAGAGTGATTTCTTTTAAGACAAAGAGGTAGACTCTCCAAGGGAATCACACTGGCATAGAACTCATACAATTGTTAGAAATGGCTAGAACAAGGGCATGGGTCAAAAACTCTGCTGTAAAAGAAGTCAGAACTAGGAGAATGTGGAGGTGTCTGGATTCAACGTGAGTTATAGAGTTCACCGAAGAGTCATCTCAGGACTTCAATCCGTCTCTAAACAGCAGATGAACGCACAGGGTCTAGACAGGGTCCTAATTTATGTCCAACATTAGCTGATTGTTCTGCAGCAATCAACTGCCACCGTATTCTTTCCTCCAAGACTAATTACATTTTTCACACCAGAGACAAAGATTTATGTAGCACCTTGAAAAATAACTCTTAAAATGTGCTATTTGGGGCAATTATTTCAGTGAAGGTAGGTAATTGAGTACTTAAAGTAGTTAGTGTATTTGCATGCTTAATTAACTGTAATTTATTTAAAAAGCACTTTAATATCAAATTACTATGAGTGCATTTGAAGCTTAAATTATTCTTTTAAGAACTTTTATTTTGTTATTTTTTGGAGAACGATGTAAAGCTAAAGTCATCAAGTGGAACTAAAATACAAAGTAAACAAAGTAAGCACAGATTAAGAGTGGAGACTAAATAAAAAGAGCTCATTGAACACCTGCTCAAGGATTATAACCAAGCAAAGACAGGTTTCAGAAAAGTAGAGGAATAGTAGTACTGTAATTGACCGATCTAACCTCCATGGGAAGTAGAAAAAGACAAGATCTCCTGAGTAAGTTAGGAGCGTGGAGACCATGGGAGAAGGGAGAAGGTGGGGGGAGGGATGGAGAAAAATATATAGCTCAATAAACACAATTTTTTAAAGAGAAAATGTCACAAAATATTTAAGACTGCCTAGATTTCTTTTAATTCTAATAAATTTTATTTATTCCAATTTAAACTTGGTTACGTAAATGTAATATCACGTTTGACTCCAAAATGCATTCGTGTGTGTGTGTGTGTGTGTGTGTGTGTGTGTAGACAGGGTTTCTCTGTAGCTTTGGAGTCTGTCCTGGAACTAGCTCTTGTAGACCAGGCTGGCCTCGAACTCACAGAAATCTGCCTGCCTCTGCCTCCCGCGTGCTGGGATTACAGGCGTGCGCCACCACCTCCCAGCTTGCATTTATATCTTTTTACCTCAATGCTGTACAATGGCTTCCCATTGAATTCTAAGATTCTAATGAACTGTGAACACTTATCCTCATGTTTATTGCTTGAGTTGATTCTTTGGCCATTAATTCAAATGGTATTCGTAGACTTTTGCTTGTCGGTAACACAAGTTTACTGTTAAATGCTTATGTAGACAGAAAATCAACTAGAAATGTGAACAGCTACAATCTGACAAATGGACATATTCATTCATTCTACAGGTTAGGACGTGGGGAAAGTGAAAGAATCATTTCCTTCCTGTTTATAAACAGCCCTGCGATGATGTGTCATATACACTGCTGCTGAGTGCCCCATGTCTAGACAGTATCTCTGAAACACAGCCCCAATTCTACTTCTTCCTGCCTGTATCTTATCTACTTTTTCAGTCCTGTCTTCCTCCTGAGCTCTACTAAACCATATGCACCAAGCTACATCAGGAGCATACACGTACATAACGCTACGTGAAAATCCTCCAGTGCCTGCAAGCTTCCAAATGAAGTCAAAATCCTTCAAGTGAAATCCAGTATCATTAAGGTGGGTATATGCTTATTTTTTCAGTCGTCTGATGTGATTCCTACTTCTATGAGTCAATTCTTTACCATTCCATACTGCTGGGTTAGTCCTTGTATTTCTTACTTTCCCCTTTGCTATTTATTTAGGTGAGACACCCAGATTCCAAGTAGATGATTAGTAGACCCTATCCTGTAGACAGTTATTTAAAGTTGTCTCCATCTTTAAAGACAAAATCAATATCACGAGTATCATTTTCTCTGTACCTCTTTCAAATTTTATCTGTATCTGATCTATAAATTACATTTTCTGATAGAATAATTATGTCATAATTTTGTGCAAGATAAAACCCTTCTCAAACACAAAATCCTTAATGCAAATTTCTGGAATGTTTAAATTTAAACAGCTTTTGTTTTTTCAGTTTTGAAAATTTCAAAATGTTTATGTGTAAATAATTAAGTCAAGCTAGAGAAATAAAATAAGAATCTACCATCCTTCAGTAACTATGTGCCTACTGTGAACTACTCTCCTCCAGTAACTAAGTACCTACTATGGGCTACTATCTTCCAGGAACTGAATCCCACAAAGCATCCGCCATTTAGTAAAGGAAGATGATATTACGTTTCAAAAATTCAGAGTTTCCAGGTTTTCCTCCCCACCCCATACCTCATTAGGAAAAGAGATTTCAAATAAGGCAACTTCCATTGTTAGTGGGAAGCAGCAACAAACACTGTGACATAGTTGTTGGTGATTTTTCTTACTTCACATTTTTACCATCTTCTCCCAGCCTCCAATAGCACAGTATGGACCAGTGAATCTCTATGGCTCCTTTATATTACTAAAGTGAAAAAAAAATGCAGCTCCAGGTGACGCTATTTCCTTTCCTGTGCCTGCTGGATTGTTAGCTATGAGTCTGTAAAATTTATAAGAGCTGCTGATTTTATTAGTGATCTTTGTTGCTTTTTTCTAAGATTTTTGCCTTAAATGAAGGTTGCCTCTATGCATAAAGCCTGGAAGGTTGTAAATGTCCTAAAAGTAACTGTTGTTACAAATGTTAATATTTGCATCAGTCTGCTCAACTGCTTAAGAGAAAGGTCAGATTTGAAAGATAAATAACCAGCATAATGTAATTATTTAGTAGAAAGGATGAAATATTTGTTTGTTTCTCTTGTTTCTGGGTTGTTCTTTCTTTGTTTAAGACACATTTGCTTCTGCATAATTACTTATAAGCAATTTGTCAAATGCTTGAACATTTGAAAAGCAAATATCAAAAATCTTACAGAGTGTACTCTATAAGAAATACTAAAATTATTTTCTCCTAGTTCAATGATGTAGGCATATAGTCTTCATTAACATGTTTAATTTTTCATCTAGGGTGAGGGCTGCTCCCTATTTCTAAAGAAGGCTGTTCCCTCAGTGAGAAGAAATACAGACTTTATCCAGGTGATGGCAAGAATTACAGAAGGAATTGGTTACATAAAAAACAGTTTCCTGCAAATAGGAACATAAGAAACACCAAATGCCTCTTCATTTTCCTAGTATTAAGTTTCCATTGCTTTGAAGCAAATAATTTGTAGGCTGTTTGGTTTATATGTGAGAAGGTAAAAGAAATCGATGTTTCTTCAAAATGAAAAAGTAGATTCAAGTCATGTTTTTATTTGTTGAGAAATATAGTGTATCTATGCTATGGGATAAATTCTAAGAGTTATTTACCTATATGGTGAGCACTTGTTACCTAGCAACAACCAACAAGCTGCAACCATTACAAAAGAAAAAGCACTCAGCCAGATATCAAGACAATGGGCTGGGGAGAACTGTAAAGGGCTCCCAGGTTTGCTGCTTCCTGTTTTGGCACATGCTGTGGTTTCTTAAGAATGGGTGGCCATCTGAATATGATGACATGCAGTCCTGTCATTAGGGTACATGACAATGGTAGAATTTTGAAGATGTTATTAAAATTACATCACAATTACTTTGAGTCCATCAAAGAAAGAATCCTGGATATATCTTACTTGAAATCCTGTATATACCTCAAAAAGGACTGAACCTTTCTCCAAACCACAGAAAGACCATGTAAAGGACAAACACTCAAGAAATGAAACTTGCTGTGGGATAATACTCTTGTACCCTGTAAAGATTTGTCACTCACATTGGTTTAATAAAATAGTGGTTGGCTAGTAGTCAGGCAGGAAGTATAGGCAGGGTAACCAGAGCAGGAAAATTCTGGGACGAGAAATATCTCAGTCTGTAGTCACCACCCAAATGCAGAGGAAGCAAGATGAAAATGCTGCACTGAGAAAAGGTACCAAGCCACATGACTCAACATAGATAAGAAGTATGAGTCAATTTAAGATGTAAGAGCTACCTAGAAATATGCCTGAGCCATTCACCAAACAGTGTTGTAATTAATATAGTTTGTGTGTAATTATTTGGGTTGGGGCAGCTGAGTAACTAAAGCAGAGACTCTATTTATAGAAACAGGTTTCCAAGGCTCAAATGGAATGCTTTCAGTTGAGCCTCATTATAGAGGGATGCACTGTGCATTTACCTTATTACTAAATATAATAGTGGTTTTTCAACCTTCCTGTGACCCTTTAATACAGTTCCCCATGTTGTGGTAACCCCCAACTATAAAATTAGTTTTGTGGCTACTTCATAACTGTAATTTTGCTACTGTTATGAATCATATTATAACTATCTGTTATGCAGGATATCTGATATGTAACCCCTGTGAAAGGGTGGGTTGAGTCCCAAAGAGGTTATGACCTGTGAGGGGTATATTCCTGTGAAAATGACAGGAATGTAATATCAGAAGAAGGATGAATGGTTGAAACCCAGAATTGTGCACAAATAGGAGAACACTGTGGAAACCTCTAAGACCTACTTTCACACTATCAGTATCAAAAAAATTAATTTGAGTAAATTAGAGAAAAGTCTTCATGATCAATAATTTTTTATAGAGTGTGTTCTGCAACTCATCTTCCTCATAATTATCTGTGGTACGTGTTTCAAAATTTAGATTGCCAGATCTGGTTCCATAGCCAGTGAATCAGAAAAATTAAAAGTTTGTATGTTTTATTTTTAATCTCAAATAAGTCCCAAGTATTTGAATGGGGAAATAAATCCAAAATGAAATAACCTGTATCTATTCCAACAATAAAATACCAAAAAGCAATAAAAATCAAAAAATATAAGTACATGAAACAAATGAATCTCAATAGTATAATTGGGAAAAGAATTCTAGACCAAAGCACAGTATATCTAGGGACTCCAGTCACACAATGTCCAAACATATGAAAAAATCTATGATAATAGAAATCTGAGAAATATTTAAAGTTAGGAGATTTATTAGAGATTCACGGTCCTTTTGTGTTGAGATATATACATACATACACACACACACACACACACACACACACACATATATTCTACATCTTTCTTTCCTGGTGGCAAATTGGGTGAGATGTGAGTGGATATACATGGGCTATACCATGACATACAGACAGAGATCAAAGGATAACTCCCAAAAGTTGGTTCTCTCCTACCTTACCCTTGTGAGATCAGCTCCAATCCTTCGGTTTCTGTGCAGGCACCTCTAACCACTAGCCTATCTCCCAGGCCCTATAGTATGCAGCTTGATAGGGCTTTAAGTCATATGGATTATAAATATTTACCAAAAGTCATAAAAGGGCTAGATTCAGATGTATGTATTTTATTATTTGTAGAGATCACATGAAAAATACTGATAATAATTAGCAACAGAAATTATTTTTGCTCTAGTAAGTTATCTGATAGTAGGAATAAGAAAGCAGTCAGTTCCTACAGTTTCATTCAGGAAGCATTTTTTATTTTCCACTTAGGACATGATCATTTTGAATACCCTAAGAATGTATAGATTCTTTTCACAGGTGATACATCAAGCACTTTATTCTGACTTCCCTAGGACAGGTAATATTTACCAACCTAGAGCTCTTTTCTTTTGTCCTTGGAAGCTTCTATTTTTAACTTCTATTTTGTAAGTTCACCCAGGCCCATTAGAGATGGATTGCAGAACTGTAGAAAAAAAAAGTAAATAAAGAACCAAGTATAGGATAGAAAATAAGAAGCCCCAACAACATATTGTTTTCGGCTTGAAACTAACACTGCTTTTAATAGGACCAGATGTCAAACAATCTACCAGCCACTAGGCAATCAATCCTGAACCCTGAACCGTCAAACATAAGAATCATACACATGGGATTGATCAACTGGCAGCACCCCAGGACATAAATATCCTGAATCAAAGCTAGGGACTCATATAGTCCCTACAGATAAATAACAATTCAACTACCATGAAATGATGGTCAGAGTTAATGAACACTTGTCTGGGTTGGTAAGTGGTGGGTGGGAGCATGTAGTTGACAGGCACATAGCAAGCCAAGTTGTATGAAAGCCAGGCACAGTGAAAACATACCTGGTAATTAGTGACAGCCCGTTCAACTTGGATCATCCCATAAACCGTGTCACCACGTGTCCTTCATTTGGAAAACCGTTAAGACTATAAGAGTGTCCCTATTGCTGCCTGTGTTGGCTCAGGTCATGTCCTTCCACTTCCCTCTGAGCCGTCACAGTCTCTTCTCTAGCGCTGCCTATCACTAACTGAAAAAAAAAAATCTCTTGCTCCAGACAGACGGAAGGTGGAAGCTTGGATGCTTTCATTTCCTGAAAAGAAAACATTTTTCTCTCACCTTAACCCATGTTATTTATATAATAAGTAATAAAAGAAGTAGAAAGTGGGACATATTTTGAGTTTAGTTAACATAACAGAAGTATGGGCTAGCACAGCACTCTTCAAATCAAGCCTAGAATGTATGAAGCCATCTTTCTTCCACCCTTTAAAGCATTCCAGAGATGTGAATCTTTGACCAGGAGCTAGAGAAACCTTCTTCTGTTGGCTAAAACTGTTAGCATTTTTCTAGGGAAGTAAAAACTGTGTGGCTTCTTTTTTAAAAAAAAAAATGGTGCCTTCCTGGTTCACCAGCACTAATGGCTCTGGCTCTTTTGGGAGGTCCAGCTATGGAGCATTTAAATGGGGTCTGTGAGCAGAGTGCTACAACTTGCTTAATGGCAACTAAGACCCACTGTGTGCTTTAAAATGGGGCAATGTACATGGCTCTCTGAGGCAGCAAACATGCCTCTGCCATGTCAGTCTGGGCAGAGCAAGCACACAGGCCATATTTGCTCTACCAATGCAGCAGCTTAGTTTTTTAAGAAGCACTTAGCATTTTAAGAAGCAGTCCTGGTCAGAAAAGAATTTCAGATACACATAAAAGACCCCTAAACAAGACAGGGTGTATATAAAGAATGTGTGTAGCCTTGGGAGAGAGAAGAGAAAGAGTATAGAGACAGAGTACAGACAGTCATAGATTAAAGGAGTAAAGATAATAAAATAAATATTAACAAGTAATAAAGTAAAAACAGGCCACTTAAAGATGGAATATACAAAGAGAGTCTGGATTATGTATAGTATTTTAATTTCTTTGAATTTTTGGACTACAGAGAGACATTTGATTCTGGGGATTGCTAAGCTTAGCCAACATATATATATATATATATTTTAAAGGTATCTTGAATTTAAAATATGGGTCTAAACTTATGTTGCTTTGGAAAAGAGGTTCTTCTTTTGTTTACACAGAAGATGAGAACCTGTGGAATCCTTCCAGACTAATGTGGTTTGATCCCCTGAAAGGTCACTATGAACACTCCCAAAAATTACTTCACCCAACAAAAGCAGGAAGTACTTTGGAGACAACTATGCCCAAATTCTCTAAATGATTGTTTATAAATATTTGTTTACATTTAAAGGGGGATATGCTATAGAGATATGAATTGGTATGGATCTTGCTTTATTGATAAGAATTTAAGGTCAATTTTGTTATACTGTGTGTGTATATATATATTTGCTCTTAGTTAAAGTATTGTGTTTGTACAGTTTATTTAAAAATATAATGTATATTTTTGCTCTTGGCTAAAATATTGTGTTTGTACAGCTTATTTAAAAATGTAATGTATAATTAAGAAAATATAGGTTAATAGATAATCATCTATAATAGTCAAGTTTGTAGTCATGTTAGTAATGTTTTCTAGATATATAGAGATTTATTTCAGTTAGATAGGTATTCTTCAAATATTTCAGAGACCTTCAGAATATAGCATTTAAAATGTTTAAGAACTTAGGACTTTTCATGACAGTGAGACACATATGCTCTTGGCACCACCAATCTACTTCAAGAGGAAGATGAGCATCAATGAGGCTCTTTATGGAGCTTGTGGCAAGAAGCTGCTCTTGTCTGGACTGTTTGATCATATGCTATGTGAACTGGACATGCAGGATCCTCAGAGAAATGACTGTTGATGTAAAGGTGAGACGGTCCTTTGGGGTTCCTGCTTCATGAAAGAATAAAAAGAGTCTGCCAGAAGTTCTGCAGGACACAGAAAAAAAGTGACTGACAAACTGCTAATATAGGTGGAACTGTCTTTGGAATTTCCTGCTTCATAGAAAAGTCTGCCAGACACTATGGTCCTGTAGGCTGAAGATGAATACCCCAATGGTACAGAAGAACTTTGGGTGACTGACCAGTCAATGAGATGTCTCTGTCAATTCTTGAGTTTTGGAAGTTGCTTACAATGTACTTCCTGTATACTTAAGTAATGTTGTATTTTTCTGGAATCTTTGTTTGGAGTTAAAGAGTAGATAGTAATAATATAGTTTTCCTTGATCGTGATAAAAGACCTTGAAGTACTCCCCTTGTTCAATGCACAGTGTGCTTTTTCAGATTACTGTTCCTCTAGAGCCGTTTTTGTTGTGAAAACCTGAAACTATATCATGATCTGAAGAAAGACAGATAAATATCTCCTGGAAAAAAGGGAAAAGCCATTTGGGAGATTTTCTGAAACCTATTTAGGAAAAGAGAAATAAATAAACCTTAACACCATAAGAGCAAATTAATAAAAAAAAAAGTTTTCACATATACAAACCACATTGTTGATTTTAGTACAATATATTTCCTTACACTCAGACAAATATAAGATTATTCTCTGCATAATCAACATTTAATCCATGCCTATCCACCCACAGGCATCACCTTAGGTTTATAGAGCAGACAGCATATGGTGAGGGCAGGCCAGGCCTTGTTTACTCTCAACAAATACAGCTTTTAAAAACTGTATAGAGTATAAGTTCTGAAATTTCTAGAACTTAATATATATATATATATATATATATATGTGTGTGTGTGTGTGTGTGTGTGAGAGAGAGAGAGAGAGAGAGAGAGAGAGAGAGACAGAGACAGAGACAGAGACAGAGAAAGAGAGAGAATAAAGGGAAAAGAACCTAGGATTGTTTTTATATAACAGATTTTTAAAAATGCAAAATAGGATTTTTTTTAAAATTTATTTTAACTTATTTGTGTGTTTGCTTGCATATATATGTATACACAAAGTCCATTTCAGTAGAAGATGTTACATTCTCTGGAACTCCAATTTTAGACAGCTGTTAATTGCCATATAAGTGCCAGAATGGGTCCTTTGCTAAAGCAGCCAGTCCCTTAATACTGAAACCTAGTCCCTCAACAAAATCTGTAGAAGCAAATTCTATAGAGTAAGGAGATGTTTCCCTGTCATCAATCTTTCCCAGAATGTTTTTTTCTACATTATACTCATAGAATCAAAGTTCCACAGAAGACAATCTGCATAACTAGAAAAATGAGGACCACTTACTCCTAGTGAAGCATTCTACCACTGAACTACATACCCCCCTCTGGAAAAACACTTGAAAAGAATTATGACATAACTTGAAAACAGATAAGTTATATTTTTAAGGAACTAAAAGGTGTAAATGTCTCCTTAAAAACAAAGTTCATAGAGGATATTTACAAATTTCTGAAGCATGAAAGAATCTTCACATATTATCAGTTTGTAACATTTCATACATATTTAACTTGCTAATTTGATAGTTGGATATGCACAAAAGCATGTATAAGGAATATATTCAACATAGTGACTTTTATCATTCAAATGTAGTAGTAGGAATAGTAACATTAACTATTTATAATTTATTCTGTTTCCAAAGTGGTTCTGAGCAAGGGATTATGCCACATAATCTCTACTTTATGATATTTTACCTAAAAATATAGTCATTATTAGTAACATTTTAGAACATTCAAGCAATTAGATTCAGAGAATTTAGAAAATGCTTACAAAGTTAACAGTTGTCTAAATCTAAAGCCTACATTTAACTATACTATATATTGCCTACCAACTGTTAAATATATTATGCAAAATCAAGTTGCATAAAATGTCAAGTGGGTATATTTTTTTTAAGTGTAAAGTTTTCTTCCATTCAAGGTGAGTGGTATTCTATTGGAAAATTGCTGTGGGACAATGGTCAGTACGCTGTCAACTGTATTTTAATAAAACACTGATTAGCCAGTAGCCAGGTAGGAAATATAGGCGGGGCAACCAGGCAGGAAGTATAAGTGGGGTGAGAATAAGAGAATTCTGGGAAGAGGAAAAGTTGATTCTGCAATCGTCACCCAGACACAGAGGAAGCCATGTAGGCCCATATCAGACACAGAACAAGCAAAATGTGACTGCCTCACTGAAAAAGGTACAAAGCCATGTGATGAACACAGACAAGAATTATAGGCTAATATAATTATAACAGTTTTTAAGAAGCCTGAGCTACTAGGCCAACCAGTGTATGATTAATGTAGACCTCCTTGTGATTCTCCGGGATTAAATGGATATGGAACCTGGTGGGACAGAAACCTCAGTCAAGAGAACGTTATCTTCATCCATGCACAGTATCTTCAATATTCAGTATAATTTATTAAGTTTGTGGAACTTTTATCACTTTGAAGGAATTGTTAGAATCTGTGCTTCCCACTCTTATGGCAGCTTGACACAAGCTAGAGTCATTTTGGATGAAGAAACCTCAATTGAGAACATGGCCTTACTTTATTGGCATGTGAACAAGCCTGTACTACAGGTCATTGACCCACGCAACTGAGATGGTAGGTATAAAGCAGGCCTATTAGGGAAGTTTTCGCTTTGAGTTCCCCCCCCCCCCCCCCCCAAAAAAAACCCCAAAACAAAACCAGAGATATTTCAACTGAAAAACCTAACAGTATACTTTCTGGACTTAAAAAATAAGAACAAGACATATGTCATAGAACTAGGCAATAAGAAACAACACAAATCAAGAAAGAAAGTGTGGCAATATAGACTAAAAGAACGATGCATAGGATCAAAAAAGAAGTAGTTCTCTGAAAAGTAAAAGAAAATTGACAAGACCTGATGTGGGAAGTCCTTCTGTATATGTGTTGCTTTTATTGGTTGATGAATAAAGCTGTTTTGGCCAATGACTTAGCAGAGAAAAGCTAGGTGGAAGTCCAAAGATACAGAGAGATCAAGTAGGTGGAATAGAGGAAACATCATGTAGCCTCTGAAGGAGAAAGATACCAGAACATTACTGGAAAGCTACAGCTTCATGGTGATATATAGATTAATAGAAATGTGTTAATTTAAGTTGTAAGGGCTAGCTAGGAATATGCCTAAGCCACTGGCCAAATTTGTATTTAGTATAGTTTGTAATTTGTAATTAATATAGTGTATAATTAAAATTATATAGTTTCTGTGTGGTTATTCAGGTCTGGGTAGCCAGAATAACTGAAAGAATAAGGTAGCATACTTAGCTTAAAGGGGATGTGGTAGTGATAGTTCATTTGTATTTTAATAAATAAAGCTTGTCTGAAGTGCAGAGAGTAAAGCAGCTGCATTGATCAGCCTTACAGACCAGGCAGTGGTGACAAACACACATTTTAATCCCAGTAGCCGCACAAGTTTGCCGTATAACCTGGGTAATAGTGGTGCATGCCTTTAAACCCAGCTCTAAAGAGGAATATTAGATGGGAGGAGATAGCGCTCAGTCATAGTTTCATTCTCAGGATTTCCTGGAAACAGGATCACCATTTTTGGACTGAGGTAGAGGTAAGAGTCAGTGGCTGGCTGTTTTGTTTTTCTGACCTATTGGGTTAAAACCCTAATAGCTATCTCTGGGTTTTTGTTAATTGTGCTAGAGGATGTTACAACAGACTCTAGTGAGATCTAGAGGATCCTTAGAGACAACTTTGTAAACTTATACCCTCCCACAAGAAAAGCCTAGAAAATATAGGAAAAAAATGGATAAATTCTTAGTCACATCTGCCTTGCCAAATTTAAATCAAGAGGATATATACCTAACTTAAATAAATCTATAACAACGGCAAAATTTAAACAATAGTAAAAAGTCTTCTCCCAACAAAAAGTTCAGACCTAGGTAGAGTCACTGCTGAATTCTATCAAATCTTTAAGGAAGTCCTAACATTAATAATTTTTATATCATTTCACAAAGCTAAAAGGAAAAGCACACTACCAAATTCATTCTATTAACCCAGTATTTGCTTACATAACTGGATATAGTCAAACACAGAGACACACACACAGAGACACACACAAATACAGAGAGGCAAAGGAGAGTATAGACTAATTTCCTTGATGAATATATACTCAAAATTTATCAATAAAATTCTGCAAAATGAACATAGTAATAAATTACTTCTAATGGCATACTGCTACACCCATAGATTAGGGTATTGTTATACCCTTTTTGGATAAGCTTTTTTTTTGCAGTATATAGAAACTGATTCAGAGGCCCACAAGTGGACAATGGACAGAGAGTCAGAGAGCTTGGACCACTTTGTCTTAAATTGATATCTTTATCAAAGCTGTCCCCTTAAGACTCAGAGACTTATGCAGAAGAGGTGGCAGAAAGATTTTAAGAGCCAGAGGTGGTGGATGACTCCAAAGAACCAGTGTCTTCCAGATACAACAGGTTCAAAACCAGGTGAGTTCATAGCACTGAAACGGGGAGAGGACATGGGTTCCCACCCCTAATAAGAAGCTGAATTTAATAGATATCTTTTGAAAAGGAAAATTTAGTTTTCTGTAACAGAATCTCACTGTGTATGTTAGCCATATTTCTGTGTGGGTCCTATGCCCAGGAGTAACTGCTAATACAAAATGAACTTAATATTTTGTATTTTTGTATTAACACTTTTTTGTCTTATTGGTCTGCTTATTTATTTTGATTTCTGGTTGTGTGTGCATTCATGTGTATGTGTATGTGTGTTTCAAGGGGTTTTTTGCTTTTGTATTTGTTTAGTTTTTTTTAAGAGAGAGAAAAATGACAAAGTTCAAAGGGTAAGGAAGTAGGAAAACTCTCAGAGGAATTAGGAGAGGAAAAACTGCTTAAAATAGATTTTTTTTTTGAAAAACCATTTTCAATACAAAAGAGAAATAAATAAATTCTTAAAATTATCAATAAAATTTTCAAACTAAGAACAAGAATACATTAAGAAATTCAAATGTCATTACCAAGTTGTACTAACTACAGAGACACAAGGTTAGATTAGCATATGCAAATCAAATTGTAGTGCAACACATAGAGAGATTTAAGAACAGAAACTGCATGATCATCTCAGAAGGGACAGAACTTTCATGAAGTTCAATATTTCTTCATAACAAAAATCTTGGCTAAACTAAGAATGAAAGGGATATATCTCAACATGACAAAAACCAAATACAACAAAACTCTAGTAAATCTTATGCTGAGTGGGAAAAATGAAGTAGGGATGACCTCTCTCACTATTGTATTCAAAGCAGTGTTCAAGGTATATTCTATAAAAATAAGCCAACACAAATAATACAAAAATGAAGTAAAAAGTAAAAGTATCCCTGTGGATGACATGATTCTATGCTTAAAAGACCTGACCCCAACAGACGCCTCTTGGACCAATAAGAAACACAAATACTCTTTCCTGTCAAATATTGTAAAATACGTGTTTGTGACAAGGAATTCAACTCCTCTATCTCTCCCACCTTGTAAGACTCTTATGAAAATATTTCAACCCCACCTTCAAGTTTGTAACACAAAGGTCCTGCTTTAGTCTTGGAACTTTGGTGACTAAAGTAGACCATACCTACCCTTTCCTTCATATCCTTCATACCAATTCTTCTAAAATTAGCCACTTAGGAAAGTCTTTGAGGATGGACCCCAGGCAATGGAGAAAGACACAGTCACCATCTGCATTAGAGTAGAAACCAAGTGTATTTCCTGCCCAGTGTGCTTGCTCTTTCAAAAGTGCCCTCTTGATTAAGAGTAAACTTTAGCCTTGTCCAGACACTTCAATTTGACTAGTGGTCTGTGAAACCCCAAACTTATCTCTAACAGATCTGATCCACAGCTTCAGCAAAGTAGCAGGTTATAAAGACAACATACAAAAAACAGTAGTTTTTTAAGGAAACAAATAGTAGCCTTAGAATCCTGGCCAGGAGAGGACATGGGAACTCTCATTCATGACAGTATACACACACACACACACACACACACACACACACACACACACACACAGACGTAATAAACCTAATCTAACCACAGAATAGAAAAATCTCTACAATAAAAACTTTAAGATACTGAAGAAGAAATTGAAAAAAGAAACTAAAATATGGAAAGGCCTTCCATGCTCACAGATTAAAAACACTGAAATAAAAATAATTCTCAAATGGACGAAAAAAGACCCCAAATAGCCAATTCAATCCTAATCAAAAAGAACAATGTGGGAGGTGATATATGATCTCAAATGCAAAAACCATAGTAACAAATATTGATGTAAAACAAACTTCCAAACAAATGGAATAGGAGAGGAGACCCAGAAATTTACCCATAAAGCTATAGCCACTTAATTTTAGGCACAGAAAGAAAAAAAATATGAGGGTAAAAACACAAAGTGAAAAAACCCTCCTATTCAATTGATGGGGATGGGGAAACTGCATAGTCACTGTCAGAAGAATGAAATTAGATAAGTATGTTAAGAGCACTCATTATACCTTCATTAGCAAATGCACATTTATTCATATATCACTATATATTCTTGCATCTAAATTTATACACACACAATCCTCACATAGATCCAAATAATTTTAGATTATTTTAATGAAGCAAGGACACCTTGTGCAGAACAAGAAACATTTTCTACTAGGTACAGAATCAAGAGATGTATGATTTCATAAATGAGTGTGAGCCTCAGAATTGAATACAGTTTGCAGAAACACCTAGTACTACTTATCAAGTAGGGAGAGACTCAATTAAACTCATGCTGCTGTATTTGTTGTCAGTTTGTAAGTAGTCATTGTGTCCAGTGTTATTGGTTATTTATTTGCGTGTGCATATGTCACAAATGTTTTTGTGATTGTCATGGCATGTGTTAAAAGTCAGAGGACAACTTTCAGGAGTTGGTTCTCTACTTCTACCTAGTTGAAGTAGAGTCTCTTGTTTCTGCTACATGCTATGTATTCCAGGTTAGCAGGCCTGGAAGCTTCTAGATCCTAGAATCTAGAAGATTCTCTAGTTTCCACTTCCCCTCTCACCTTAGGAATGCTGGCATTGATTATGGATATGTGGTACTGAAGAGAAATTTTTATGTGGTTCCAGGCATTGAATTCATGTCATCTGGCTTGTTCGTACATATTTTTACTTGTGGAGCCATTTGAGCACCTGTGTCTGACATTCTTTATATTATTAAGAGTAGTATATGGATATCATGTTTTCTTTGTGTACTGTAGGGGTTTGAGTATAAATGTCCCCCATCGGCTCAGATATTTGAACCCTTGTTCTCCAGTGGTGGCACTATTTAGGGGGGCTTAGGAGGTGCAGCCCTGATAGAGGTAGTATATCGCTTGGGGCAGGCTTTGAGATTAAAAGCTTCACACCATTTTGAATTTTTGAGGCTTGCATGTGAAGAAGTGAGCTCTCAGCTTTCTATTTCTGCCTTGCTGCCAAGTTTCCCAAAAGGATGGATTCATATCCCTCTGGAACTTTAAGGTAAAATAAACCTTTCCTTCTATGACTTGTCTTAGTCATATTGTTTCATGACAGTAACAGAAAAGAAATGAATATTAATAGATATATCTTATAAGTATTCCCCTTCAGTATTTAGATATTACATATTAAATCTGACAGGTTAAAAATCTTCTTATTTCCCCTCAAGTTTTGTCTTTCTTGTGTATTTTACACACCAAAAGAACCTTCTTTCCCTGCCACTATGTATAATGACCTAAAAATATCACACACACACACGCACACACACACACACACACACACACACACACACACACACACACGTCCTAGGTTCATGAGAATTTGTCACTTTGTAGAAAATAATCATTTGCTTTGACTCAGTGAGACATTTTCCTTTCTTAATTTTTCATAAAACCTTGCAGTGAAGTGAGTTTAGATAGAATCTCATTCTTTTCCTTTTTTCTATATCAATTATGGACCACCTATATTCGACTTGACAATAGGCTTTTATTCTTTTTCACTTTTAAATATTGTTTTGTTCCAATTATAATTCTGAGTCACCTGTAACTGCTAGATTGGCTCCTTCTTCTGCTACTCTGTCATTATTGCCTATATTGCGATGATCATTTCTTTATATTTCCTTTTAAATTCTTGAATGGCTTTGTTTTTGCTCTCTACTGATTTTACGCCTAAAGTCTAATTGTACTATGCTTTATCTGTGATGAGGCTTTTACTCTGCTGCTGAATTTTTTGTTCCTTTGAAAACCTTCTTTAGCTAACTGCCTTCCTGTTTTACAAAAGATAAACCCCTTCCCTCCTTCCAAGCCACTACTGAAGGTGGATCACGTTTTTGTTGTTGTTTCTGGTTCTTACACAAATTCTGAAAATACAACATTTCATTGGCAAGCTCATCTACCTGGTGATGTTGATAGCTGCCTGCCTGGTTATAATGGGACTCTCATTACTCTTTCAGTTCCCATTTTTGGTTTGCATCCATACATACACTTTGACTGTGATAAGTGCTACTTTCTTTATGCTGATTTTCTGGAACTCTAATATCCTGGTGAACCTCATATGGTGCACTAAAAGTTGCATCTCTAGCATGCAGACCAGCAAAAACTCTTACTACTTCAGCATCAGCAGCTATCTGAGGTGTTTCACAGCTGCCATAGGCTTAAGGAATTACAGCCCTCTCTTTTCATCCCGGTCACTTACTGTACTTATTTCCAAATGAGTGTATGATGTATGCATTCATACAATGGAGAAAAGCATCCTAGTTATCTTAAAAAAAAAAAAAAACCAGCTCTCTGCCTCAAACAGCAGTTCTTTGATGTAAGCACAGCCTATGAATCTAGAAGCTGATGAGAGGAAAGAATGTCTATCCTTGGCATTCAGGAAGTGAAGGATCCTCTCTTTATCAGGCAAAGCCTGGGCACCCATCAGTTGCTTTTCTCTGTGGTTCCACTGCCAGTGTGGTGAGGGAAAGAGAAGATAAGTGATCTATAGTTTTCCAGCCTTCATTCTGGGCAATGTTTGAGTGTTGATCTTTATTAAAATCTGGCATTTTATTCCTCTGCTTGTCCTTAATCATGAGTCTCATCATTGCTCCAGCAAAGCCTGCACCAGAAGCTTCACTTAAGTGTCATTGCTGTGTTGCTGATGTTGTTGGCAACAAATGGGTATTTGTGGTAAGGAGACTAAGTCTGGCACTCAATACATTGAGTTGTCAGTTTCAGAATACTTAAGCAAGGAAGGTATTGACGCAAAAATGAGCTTAGATATTCACATGCAATGTTCTGAGCCCTAAACTTCATATTCTGACTAGTATATTACTCGTGATACTGATTAGTGTCAAATTCAAGCCTGTGATGGTTGAATAAAATGGCCCCCATAGACCCGTAGGGAGTAGCAATATGAGGAGGTACAGCTTATTGGAGTAGGTGTGGCATTATTGGAGGAAGTTTGTCACTGGGAGCAGTCTTTGAGGTCTCAGCTCTTCAAGCCTGGCCAGTGTGTCACGTGTCTCTTCCTGCTGTCTGCCAATCCAGCTCCTCCAGCACCGTGCTTCCTGCCATGATGATAATGGACTAAACCTCTGAAACTATAAGCCACACCCAATTAAGTGTTTTCCTTGATAGGAGATCTGTGGTCATTGTGTCTCTCCACAGCAATAGAAATGTAGCCTAACTATTCTGCTCAGGTGTTATCTACTACTCAGGCTAAAATATGAGGGTGATTAATTTGTCTTATTTTTCCCCTAGAAAATATTCCCATGGGAACTTGTGACTCCCAATTCAAATAAGATGTAACATTTTATGTAATAAAGTTTAACTGGAAACTTTTTCAGAGGAAATTTTTCTTGTGATTTTTCTACTTCAGAAATTTTAAGTCAATCACATAGGTATGAAATGAGCTTGGAAAAATGATAACAATGGCAAAGCTTCTGAGTAGACATCTGAGTCTTACCAGCTTCCAAGAGGAACTACAGAATAACTGGAGTCATAAAAGTAGAGTCATACACATGAGTGTACATGCACATTTACACATACATATGTACACACACTATATATGTGTGTATATAAAATGTGTATATATAAATGTGTGTGTGTGTGTAGCTGCAAGGTAGCTATAAAACCAGAAAATATTAGGTGGTAAATTAAAACCAGCACTGGCAACAAGACCCAGGTAGAATTGGTGTCTATAAGGGAGAAAAACAAAAGAACTGGGAGGCTCTGGCACAAATCAGAATAGTCAAGAGACCGAAGCAAGAAGAGCAGCTGCACACAGAACAAGACCTCCTGGGCTCCAGGTGACAGGACATGACAGGTGGGGTGACTGGAGGGCTCTCTAGGACTTTCCAACTCTGAAACCTAATCCACTGGCTTCTGACAGGTTAGAGTTCTGCACTGTGGAGAAACCACACTGGGCAAAGGAAAATGGAGAGAAAAACAAGATCCAGATGAACAGGAGAGAGAAAGCAGTCCTCCACATGCCAAAGAGGTTAAGGGGATGTTTGTCAACACACTGAAGAGAAAGGAATCCTGATATTGTGAGGTAAGAAATCCTAAAGTAGCCAGGTGGTGGAGGTGCACGCCTTTAATCCCAGCACTTGGAGGCAGAGGCAAGCAGATCTCTGTGAGTTCAAGGTCAGTCTGATCTACAAGAGGTAATTCCAGGACAAGCTCCAAAGCTACAGAGAAACTCTGTCTTGGAAAGAAAGAAAGAAAGAAAGAAAGAAAGAAAGAAAGAAAGAAAGAAAGAAAGAAAGAAGGGAGGGAGGGAGGGAGGGAGGGAGGGAGGGAGGGAGGGAAGGGAGGGAGGGAGGGAGGGAGGGAGGGAGGGAGGGAAAGAAGGAAGAAGGAAATCCTAAAGTATATCTATTAGTCTCTACAAGAAAAAGACAATAATACGACACTTAAAATTATCACTTAAATATTGAATAAGCTATATAATAATGACTCTATAAATAAATAAACTTTGGGACCTATACAGAAGAGATAAAAACAATATTCTAATACTCTATATTACCCTAAAACAATTTAAAAATTATGAAAAAATACTGTAAGTCTGATGTTGAAAAATAATATTTCAATTACTGGAGTTAAATAGACTTGAAAAAGACACATGAAAACATATGAAATATTAATAAATAAAAATATTTCAGGGGCCGGGCGGTGGTGGCACACGCCTTTAATCCCAGCACTCGGGAGGCAGAGGCAGGCAGATCTCTGTGAGTTCGAGACCAGCCTGGTTTACAAGAACTAGCTCCAGGACAGGCTCTAAAGCTGCAGAGAAACCCTGTCTCGAAAAACAATAAATAATAATAATAATAATAATAATAATAATAATAATAATAAATATTTCAGGGGACAGCAAGATATCCCGGAGGGTAAACCACTTGCTGCCCAGCTGATTACATTAAGTCCCACATGATGGTGGAAAATAACAGGCTCCAACAAGTTGTCCTCTGACCTCCACACCAGGTTTGTGACACACCATGTGTGCACCTGCATGCACATGCCATGCATGCTAAAACCACAACAGCCACCACTACCACCACCACCTCTAATGCTACCACCAACACTATGAGCACTACCACCATGACCATTACGACTGCTACTGGTACCACCACCACCACTACCACCACCATGCATGTGCCTGCATGTATTCTCACACTCTCGAAATCAATAAACATGATAAAATGTTTTTAAAATAGTTAAGCTATAATGAATGAACTTGATGAAAACATAAGCATATTACATCAGTTAACAAGATATAGAAAGGAATCAAAGATTTAAATTTCAAAGACTAAAATAATGAAGATAGATAAAAGATTTAAGCAATAGTGATATAAGAAATAAAGGCTGAGGGGCAGGTGGCAAAGTCCAATGATACACAGATGCGAAAATATCATTAGTGATTCCATTTTTTTTGTATGGCAACAAAAAATTAATAACAAAGACAGAATTTTAAAAGATAATGCCCCCACAGAAGCAAAAGTAGAAAAGATGCAAGGAATACAAGTATATAAAAGGAAACTGTACATGCAATTGAATTATTTAAACTTTATACCATACGTTTTGAAATAAAGAAGACTTTAGAGTATATTCCTTAAAATTATGACCAGTGTCCACAGCACAGAGACTCAAACTGATGATAAAAAGGAACGAGAAAAATTCCACCGGGAAGCCAGGCAAAAACAAAATGAAACAAACAAGTCACTAAAAAAGAAACATCAGCTGCTAAAAATTCTACAACACTTCATGGCAGCAACCACATACTGCTGGATAGGCTGGCGTGTCTGTCATCTCAGCACTTGAGACAGAGGCAAGGAGATCAAAAGTTTGAGAACAAATCGCAGTGCGTAACAAGTTCAAGGACAGGCTGGGCATCATATTGAGATCCTGTCTCAAAAGTACAAACAAGAGGAAATGTATTTGAGAAAACCAGCTGGAAAACTTGAGTCAGTGGATTTATATTTAGCATATGTGTCATCAAGTAGAAAACCATGAAAAATGTTATAAAGATTTAGGAATTTGGAAATTGCTATAATCATAAGCTTTCTCAAGAATTTACTAAAAATGAGCTTCTGACTATAGCTAAATGACATGAGAGAGAAAACATAATATCCTAGCCATATATTCTAATAGTTCCAAAAAGGTTAGAAATGGGAAATAATATGAAGAGTATAGCCAAATCAATTAATACTAGCTGCCAGGACAGTGTGTTTTAAAGTAAATCCTCAGAACAAGGAGGGAAAAACACTACTGGAATTCTAGCAGTGGATGCTAAAGTGTAGGCAGAGACTGCTCATTCATTTCCCAGTTGCCCAGACCCAAGATAATCACACAGAAACTATATTAATCACAACACTGCTTGGTCAATGACTTAGACATATTCCTGGATAACTATTATATCTTGAGTTAACCCATTTCTATTATGTTTTTATTTCACTACAAGGCTCATAGTTTACCAGCAAGGTTCTGGGGTGTCTGTGTCCTTCAGCCACTACATGGTGTCTCCCTAACTCTGCCTTCTTTTCTACTCCAGCTCTGCTTAGAATTCTTTTGCGTTGCTCTATTCTGCCCCGTCAGAGGCCCAAGGCAGCGTTTTCATTAACAAATGGTAACAAAGAACATTCACAACATACAGAAGGGAATCCCATATTGTTAACATACATACTTCAATTTAAAAAAAAGTACTTTTTAAAAATCTTGACGTTTTTAGTGATATTTGACATTACTGGGCAATTTGTGCTCTTGATAAATTATTAATTAAGTATAAGTCTGTGATCTTGTACTTTAGATAATCCTTGTTGAGATGTATGAAGGTGAGTGATATTTATTCAAACAGTTTGTGTGGGGTTAGGCACTGGGTAGGGCTGACCTACACGGGGACTAGACATGAGTCCATAGTTGATGGATGGTGTGAATGGAAACACAAGGCTTTACACAATATCATGTACATGTTTATGTATTTGTCAGTTTATTATGATAACCCACTCCCTTGAGGAAGGTTAGGATCCTTTGCATATTAAAATAAAACACTTTTTTCCAATAGGTATTATATGGTATTAGAGTAAGAACAGTTGGAATCTTTAAAAAGTTTGAGGACAACCACCTTATATTTAACTACAGTATGTAAGGAAAGTTAGATCATTAGATCTGTAATGACCCAGTCAGCCTGCATTGTTTTGTTCAGGATTTTTTTTTCAGGCTTGGGGAAAAGAAACCACTTTCTTAAGACACAAGTAGAGAAACAGAACTAACTAGAAAGCCCGTGGTTTGTGATCTTTACAAGACTGTTTATCCAAGATGATAAATTTCTTAAGTATTACCTACTTTTAAAGGTATAGTTTCATATCACATAGTTCATTAACATGAAAGTGAATTTTATGTGTAGTTTATTTTTACCTCCTCGTCATATTGCTTTGTAGTTCTTTTACTTTTAAAAAATATTAAAGAATAAGTTTGTAAACAATTCAAAATTTCAACCACTTTGCACTGGGCTTAAACTATATTTACGTGTATATAACAACAAATTGAATTAACTTAAAAGCACGAAAAGAAATCATAAAGTAAGAGAGCTTTTTCTTACTCCTTCCTGGGAGATTTATTCCACAATTACTAAAGATTGAATAAACATTCATTTGTAAGTTTATTTCACCATTCTGAGGAGGCATTACTTTAGCACTGCACAGCAATGTATTATGAGATGACTGAAGCAGAAAGCCATGCTCAGTGGAAATAAAAATATCATTATGCTCTCCAGGAGCTATTTAGTGCTGTAATGTAAACAAGATTAAGGAGAATATACATGTAACAAGGAAAGAAGTGTAGACAGGCAACTACATAATTTTAACTATGACATTTTCATGATAGAATACTGACTAGAAGCCAAATAAACAGCATGTAAGATGGAGTCTGGATTTGTGGCTCAGTGGATAAAGTTTGCTACATAAGCATGAGACCTTGAGTGTGGGTCCCATGTAAAAAGCTGTAAATCTAGCACAGTGGGGAGATCAGTGGAAACAGCCCTCCAAGTCTGCGCAGAGCTCTGGGTTCAGTGAGAGATCTTGTCTCAAAGCAATAAGGTAGAGAGACATTTTTAAAAAAAAGACATTGGATGTTGTTCTCTGGCCTTGATATACAAACACAAATACATGTAATACATATATGGAGAGACATATGTATCATGACCTGTCTCTAATCCAAATTATTATATAGCATGAACAATGAAATTAAACTACCTTGTGGAGTTTCTCTTGTGATGGAAGTTTCCAGAGAGCCTAAGGGCATTGTATATCAATGCTAAAATCCCATATGTAGGCAGAGGTGCCACAGTGGTCTGCTATGTCACCTTCAAACAGACTACTTTGTGTTCTACCCTAAACTAACTTTTAAAGAAGGGTGTAAGAAGCAGATGTTACACAGAAACACCAGATACCTTCTCAGGATTAAGGGGCTTGTCTTAGCTGCTGACATTGCTCTATCTGCTGCCAGCCTTCATAGTTAATCTCCCTGACTGAAGAGAAACACCTCACTTAAGATCAACGAAACAAAGAATTGGTTCTTTGAGAAAATCAACAAGATAGACAAACCCTCATTCAAAGTAAGAGAACAAGAGAGACTGTCCAAATTAACAAAATCAGAAATGAAAATGGAGACATAACAAGAGACACCCAAGAAATCTAAAGAATCACTAAGTCATACTTCAAAAACTCATACTCCAAAATAATAAAATAAAATAAATGGATAGACCACTTACAGTAATTAAATCAAGATAGATAAATAGCTTAAGTGGGCCTATAAACCCCAAGGAAATAGAAGCAGTCATTAAAAGTCTCCCAACAAAAAAGAAAGAAAGAAAGAAAGAAAGAAAGAAAGAAAGAAAGAAAGAAAGAAAGGAAGGAAGGAAGGAAAAAGAAAGAAAGAAAGAAAGAAAGAAAGAAAGAAAGAAAGAAAGAAAGAAAGAAAGGAAGGAAGAAAAAAGAAAGAAAGAAAGAAAGAAAGAAAGAAAGAAAAAAAGAAAGAAAGAAAGAAAGAAAGAAAGAAAGAAAGAAAGAAAGAAAGAAAGAAAGGTAGGTAGGTCTAGGGCCAGATGGTTTTATTTCAGAATTCTATCAGACTTCAAAAGAAGAGTTGATATCAATATTCCTCAAATTATTTCACAAATCAGAAACAGAAGGAATATTGCCAAATTAATTTTATGAGGCTACAGTTACCCTGATACACAAACCACACAGGCTTGACAAAGAAAAATAATTACAGATGAATTTCCCTCATGAACACTGATTCAAAAATACTTAATAAAATATTTGCAAGCTGAATATAAGAACACATCAAAAATATCATTAACCATGATCAAGTAGGCTTCATCTCAGAGATGTAGGGATAATTCAATATAGGAAAAATTATCAGTGTAAATAAACTTAAAGAAAATAACTACATGATCACCCTTTAGATGCTTAAGAAGCCTTTGACAAAATTCAACACACCTTTATGATAAAAATCTTAGAGAGAGTAGGGATACAAGGTACTTACCCAAGCGAAATGAAGACAACTTACAACAAGCCTATAGCCAATATCAAGTTAAATGAAGAGAAATTCAAAGCAATTCCACTAAAATCAGCAACAAGACAAGACTGTCCTCTTTTTATCTATTCAATATAGTACCTGGAGTTCCAGCTAGACCCGTAAGACATCATGAAATTTGCTGGCAAATGAATGGAACTTGAAAAAAACCATCCTGAGTGAGGTAACCCCGACCCAGAAAGACAAACATGGTATGTCCTCAACTTAAGAGTGGACATGAGCTGCCAAATAAAGGAAGACCAGGCTACAATCCACAGACACAGAAAAGCTAAGTGCTGAGAAGGGCTTAAGAGGAGACACAGGTCTTCCTGGAAAGGGTACATAGAAGAGATATCAAGGCTGAGTTCTGGGTGGCTGTGGATGGGAAAAGAATAAATCACATGGTAAGGAGAGAAAATACTGGGGGAAATGACCAGAATGGGGAGGGTGCACTTTTTGAAGATGAGGTGGAAACCTAATGCAATGGAAATTGCATCTCCATGGAATCTACATGAGTAACCCTAGCAAAGACTCCTACTAATGGGGAACATGGAGTCTGTTACATCTTCTGTAACAGGCAAGGCCTCAAGTGGAGGAATTAGGACACCGACCCAGCCACAAAACCTTCAGACTATAGTGTGTCCTGCCTGCAGAGTGTTCTGGAACCAGAACCTAGCTGAATGGTCATTAAAAAAAGACAAGAAACTTCATCCAGCAACTGATAAGAGCAGAAATAAAGTTCCACAGCCAAACATTAGGCAGAACCCAAAGCATCCTGCAGAGGAGGGAAAGGAAAGATTGGAGGAACCAGCAGGGTCAGGGACACCATGTGAATATGACATACATAACCAACTGACTAGGACACAGGGAGGCTCCCAGAGATCAGGGAGCCTGGAGGAGTCTGACCTAGGTTCTGTACATCTAAGTTATGGCTTAGAAGCTTGGTGTTCTTATGGGATTCCCAACAATAGGAGCAGGGGTTATGTCTCAGTCTTTTGTCTGCTCTTGGGACTCTTTTCCTCCTACTGAGTGACCTCATCCAGCCTTAATGTGAGGGTATTTATCTAGTCTTATTGTAGCATATTATGCCATACTTGGTTGATATCCCTGGGAGGCCAGTCCTTTCTGAGCAGAGGCAGAGAAGAGGGAGGGATTTAAAGGAGAGAGGAGGCCAGGGAGAGACTCAGGGAAGAAGAGGGAGGAGAAACTGCAGCCAGCATTTAATATATGAAAGAAGAGGGTTTTGTTGTCGTTTTTTGTTTGAGGTTTTTTAAAACCCTTTGTTATTTCTTTTGTTCTTGTAATGTTCATGTTTGCTAAGGAACTTTACTATACATATATTGAATACCCTTTTAAACTCTTATTTAATAAAATGGCAGTACTTTTATGAACAACAACAGCAAAAAGCTGGATGAGAGCCTGGGATGATGGCTCAATGGTTAAGAGCAAATATTACTACTCCAGAGGACTGGAGTTCAGTTCCCAGTACCCACATAAGGTGGCTCAGAAATGACTGCAACTCCTGCTGCATGAACTCTGACATCCTCTTCTGACTTATGTGGGAAGCTGATGCTCAGATACGTCCAAATAAAAAAAAAAAAAAAACAATCCTTATGAAAAATATAGAGAACGGAGTTTTGAATACTTTCTAACTGTGAGGAAATGATGCATGTTTGAGCAAATGCTCTGTCTAACTTGATCACAACATTTCACAATGTATATATTAATAGAAACATCATATAGTACCTCATTATTATGTGCAATTAAGTTTTTACAAATCAACTAAAATAAAATTAATGACAAAGTACAATGTTTATTTAAAAGATGATAAGAAATGAAGACAAAAAGTAAACATAGCCGGGCGGTGGTGGCGCACGCCTTTAATCCCAGCACTCGGGAGGCAGAGGCAGGCGGATCTCTGAGTTCGAGGCCAGCCTGGTCTACAAGAGCTAGCTCCAGGACAGGCTCTAGAAATTACAGGGAAACCCTGTCTCGAAAAAAAAAAAAAAAAAAAAAAAAAAAAAAGTAAGCATAGAATGTAAAGGGATATTGGGCACTAACATTTTTTAAAATGACAATATGACATGTTTCAGAGAATGATCTTAACAATCATTTTTAATATGAATTCGATGGAGAAAATACTGAATAGTAAGAACAGTAACTGCATTTTACTCCAGTCCATGGAACCAAATGCCTTTGTTTTATATTATGGTATTTTGCATGCTTGTCATAACTACAGTCTACACATTCTTGAATGTTTTCTCTTTGTATCCCCTTCTAACTTAATGAAAAAGGAAGACAGAATATTTATTTAATAGGGAATTTCAAAACAACTGCAATGAACAAGTATTCTAACAAGTCAATTTGATGTGATGATACCCTGTGATACAGAACCAGACAAATTTGGTAAAAATCCTCTTAACATAAAACCATCATTTCCTCATCTAATTCAATGGTGTACCGGTAACAAAATGGCTAATTAATAAGTATTTACTTATCAGAAGAAAAAATATGCTACCCCCAAAAAAATGTCCTCTAAAATACAGACTGGGAAGGGCATTGGAAAATCATATCCTACAGTGCTGTTGTCTAACCCTAAGAGCAGGAAACCACTGCCTGTAGAAAGGCCCTGAAGGAGAATTAGAGTCACTAGCTTATTAAAGGTCAATTACAACCAGGTTGTGGCAAGAGTACTTAGGCAGGGAGTGGAATGTGTAGGTTGAGTTCCAAGATGATGAACCGAGAACCCAAGAGAGAAATGTAAGGCGAACAGTCAATATGGTCAGAACAACAAGAGACTTGGAGAGAGTGCATCCCATAACATTTTGAAATCTATCTCTGGCTCCAGATTGAAATACAAACTGACATTGTTCTGACAAATATAAAAGAGCTGGAAAAAAGAAAAAAATCTCACCCTTTTCCTGGTTGCTGATGTGAAATTCTGTGCAATCCAGGAGAAATAGCCTATCTGAAGACCATCAGAGAAAGAACCAGTGATAGACACGTTGCTCTCTGCGTGGCTGCCTTGCTTTATTTAGATAGCACTAATTTTTTACTCCAGAAGAGATCAAGAACTCCCATTTCCAAAACAACATAGCAATTATGACCAGCAGAATTCCCATAAAAGAGAACACAAAAAATCTTCGGAGACATTTAATTGATGGGCCAGGTTTTTTTTTTTTTTTTTTCCACTCCTTGGAAGTATTAGGTAGAGCTACAGCTAAAATTATCTGTTTTGTTACAAGAATAGCACAAGGCTGTCCTTATGCCAGAGTAATTATCTAGTTAATTGTTCTAAAATGAGTATAACCCAGTTTCCAGATACAGAACACACATTTTGCCAAATGTAATTTGACTTACACCAGCCTCCTGCAACAGTTTTAACTGCAAAAGTTGCCAGCGGCATAAAAGGACACCCCGAGGAGCCTTTGGCACACCCAAGACTACAGAGCAGCAAGCCCAGAGACAGGGAGGGAAGAAAACCACTGGGCTAGTAAATCCAGTAAATGAGAGCAAAGAAAAGGACACAGACAGGAAGAAAGACATAAAAGTAAATGAATGGAAGGAAAAAATAAATAAATATGGTAAAAAACAATAGTGGCCCCACAGGCATTCACATCTTTGGCACTGTACTATAAGCCTTGTTCCTTTTTTTTTTTTTTTTTTTTTTTTTTTTTTGAAATAACTGAAATGAAGTACACAATGGTTTTGGCAGAGTGTCAGGAATATAGTACCAATGAGTGGGCCTTTGCCTTTCCCAAAGGGATGCTTATGTTTGTATATTCTCCATAAGTCTATAACACAGCCATTTAGGGTTACACTGATGGCTCTTTAATTACTAGAAAATCTTAACTTGACCTGAAGGAGAAAGCATGCCTTGTAAGTATATAGAATACCCCACCTACTCTAGTACACCACACTGGAATTTCATAAGTGATCATTACTTTTGAGTTGTGTGCCAAATTAATGTGGGAATCCCCTCCGTGTGCTGTGATTACAATTAATGAATAAAGAAACTGCCTTGGACTGATGATGGGGCAGAACTTAGGTAGGCGGGGAAGAGAGAACTGAATGCTAGGAGAAAGAAAGAAGGGCAGAGTCAGGGACACTATGTAGCCACTGCTGGAGATAGACATACTGAAACTTTGCTGGTAGGCCACAACCTCGTGGCGATGCACAGATTAATGGAGATGGGTTAAATTAAGATGTTAAGAGTTAGCAAATAAGAAACCAGAGCTAATGGGCCAAGCAGTAATTTAAGCAGTTTCAGTGTGGTTATTTTGGGTCTAAGCTAGCTGGGCAGCTGGGAACAAACAAGCAGGCCTTCTCCAACACCAAATACATTTGGAAGTCAGGGCTACATACTGCAAGCTGATGAATGTATGGAAGAATAATTCATCATATAATTCCAGCTGCTCAGTTTCTTCATATTTGTTTAAAACACAATAGCCATTATCTGTCTACTGGTTGCCATAGGACATACAAAATAAATGAAAATTAAATCCCCACCCTCATTTAATCAACAAAATTCCCCAAATCCCTCTGTAATCAAGATGTTCCAGCCTTCTTCCCAGGAGCCTCTTGGTCTGGATTGTGAATGAGGAAATCAGTGGACTTCAGTTCCTGCACTGGATATTTCCAAGCCTTTGATATGAATATCAGCAGGTGCTAGAATGGTCCAGAGTCTCAAACCTGACAACTATCTGATCAATAGCTAAATCATCAAGAAGGAAAATAAGACAGTTACTGAAAAGCACACGTGGGTCTTACCTGTCTGTTCTGTGGTCTTTGGTACAAAAGATACATACTCACCTCTTTAGTTGTACAAACAGAGGAACTATAGGGACATCCTGCAACATCTTAAGTCATTACTGGCTTGCACCAGCATTAGTGAGAAGCCCCTAATTTTCACAGCAGTGTCTCTCCTTTGCCTGTCACCAGGGCTATTCCAGAAGTTTAATATCATTGTCCCTTCTCAGTTCTTTTACCCTTTGTTACTTTAAAGAATGCAATTATTTGTTGGAGGAAACTGCTTGTTGGTTCCCCGCTGCTAAGCCCCAAAATAATCACACAGAAACTATATTATTTAAATCACTGCTTGGCCCATTAGCTCTAGCTTCTTATTGGCTAACTTATACATCTTAATTTAACTCATCTCCTGTGCATCAGCACGAGGTCGTGGCCTACCAGCAAAGTTTCAGCATGTCTGTCTCTGACAGTGGCTCCATGGCTTCTCCCTGACTCTGCCTTCTTCCTCCCAGCATTCAGTTTAGTGTTCCCCGGCTATCTCTGTTCTACCCCTACTCTGCTATATACTCAAAGCAGTTCTTTATTAACCAATGGTATTCAGAGCATACAGAGGAGAATCCTGCATCAACCATTTAGGGACACTACTGAAACATATATCAAAATGCATCTCAAGTCCACGACTCCTCTGTCTCATCAATACCAATCTCATCTATGAGTAAAGAGAAACACGAATTCTAGAAACACTCTGTATTTTACAGAAACCCCTGTGAATAACTCACACAGTTTTCTGGAGACTGATCAAGTATTAATGATGTACTAGTGTTCAACTGGAGACATTCTCCATTTACAGACACATAGAATTATGTAAAAGGTTTATAATAGGGATACCAATGATTTTTTTATTGTTAGATTCTGCATCATTATTTTTTTCTGGGGGCTTCTTTAATGCCATGTATAAGCAAATTACAAATAAATCAAGCCAAGAAGAAAAATCTTAGTTGCAGAGAGATGACATCACTAGCAACATAAATAATAATAATAATAATAATAATAATAATAAATTGTAATATGATAACCCTTGAAACTGAGTCAGGCAGCTGGACTCAACATCAGTTTAATTCACTTTCCACCAGCGACAAGAGTAAGAATAATTTTCTTCAGTGTAGGAAGATCAGAGAAGAGAAAAGCCTCACTGAGTTTGGAGATGGAAAATACCTGGCTGAGAAGGCAACCATGGCAGGTAACACCCATCACAAGGTGGGGAACAACTGGGTGATGAAGTCAAAGTGGGTTTTGTGCACCCAGCTCTGAGAAGGAAGACGGGCTTTCTCTGAGAATGCACATGATACTCCTCCTCCACAAAACCTGACATGGAACTGTCTGTGGTCTCTGCAAACTGGAAAATCAGCTCTGTATTAACAGTGAAGATTTCTGCCAAGAATGGGAAGCATGAAATAGAAATCCAGGATGCGAGTCAGTAGACTGGCATAGAAACTGGAATACAGCTTCCAGTACTTGACTCTGTCAACCGTCTTATTTTAGTTATCACTTTCCATGTATTGTTTACCCCTAATCAGTTTGTATCTATTTATTATTTATTACTTACTGAAATCCCAGTAAGATCAGGCTCCAAGCAAAAGGTCTATTTGCATTATGTAATTCACTCAAACAGCGCTTTGCCAAAGGAACCATTATTTTCCAAATTTCTCAGTGGGGGCAAGTAGATCAGGGTGGCTTCGGGTCAGGATGAAGAAATTCTTCCATGCCAAGGAACCACTTTTTAAAAAGAAAGCATGTAATTGTAGAAGAAAACATCACATTCCCATTTATATAATGAGACACAGGCATGGTTTCAGGGGTGTGATACTCTTCACAAGTTTCACAAACTTGTTGGGGTTTCTAAGCAGTTTGCGGTGTCCTTGCAAGGATCTCTAGCAAAGTATATATGTTGCATCTATTTCTGTATCGGGAAAAGGTACAGAATTCTTACATCATTTTCTTTTCTTCCTTTTTCTTTCAATAAAGGAAAACAAAAAGCAAAAAACAAAATGCAAACGTCACCACTACCAACATTGCTAAACCTATACTAGGTGTTTCAACTACTAGGTCCTTGTCAGGGTTTAAAAAGCAGTATTCTGGTAAGAAAAGTGCTTCTACCTCACAAGTGATGCCCTTTGCTTAGTGGGATCGTACCTGAAAATTCTAAGTTAAAAAAAAAAAAAGAAAGAAAGAAAGAAAACCACTGTGTCCCTCCCTAGGTATTATCTGCAGAAGTCACTCATCTATTGATTCCTGATGTTGCTGGTTTTAGCAAGATAAGACTCCTAATCCATCTACTGAATGTTACTCTGCCAGAGATGAAATAGCTCTAATGCCAACAAAGATTACTGTGATGTTAGACTGGGGAAGATTGTGTTATTGGAATTATAGCAGCCCCAGGAACACTTGCCATCCCGTGTTAATGCCAGACTGAAGTCAAACACTGAATCTTCCTCATTCCACTCAGAAACTGGGTACAGCAATGCTTGCATGCTTCATGTTGGGTCCCCATGATAAACTAGGGTAGGTTCTTTTCAACTAACCTCTCCCTCCTCAAAGTGTCTAGCTGTTCCTCAAGCACTATCAACAGAAAAATGCACTGTCAGCTTTTTAAATGTAATTCAACTCTCAGAGAAAGAAACATTGTGCAAATATAAATATATGAATCAATGGAAGAACCATGCTAGTACTAAAAAAAAAAAAAGATGACTCAGCATTCAAGTGCATGTGTTTCTCTTGCAGAGGACCCTGGTACAATTCCATGCACCTACATCTGACAGTTCACAACCATCTGTAATGCCAGCTCCAGGGGATCCGACAGCTCTATCCTCTGTGGGCACCTGTACTCAGGTGTACCTACCCCCATAGAGATAAGCACACATGCACACACTTAAAAATAAAAATTCTGAGAAATTTGCCCCCAAAAGTACTTTTGAATGTAAGAATATTTTATATGTCTATATATTATCTATCTATATATCTATATTTTTGCATGTAAATATGTATATAGTATCAAAATATACAAGCTTATACTTATGATATATATAGATAACACATGATAATAGATAGATGATAGATATAGATAGATAGATAGATAGATAGATAGATAGATAGATAGATAGATAGATAGATGAATAGATTAGAAACCAGCAGAATGTAAAGGAATGGTCATGGCAAAAAAATAACATATTTCAGCTAATTTTCACACCTTTGATAGAATCTATGAACCATGTCTTCTGGGGACAGAATTTAACCTGAACTATACTTTGAGTAGAAAGCAAATGGAAAGCTACCTGTTCACAATTCTGCTAGCTCTTACCAAGAGAACATCATTGTTTTTGTTTTTTGTTTTGTTTTGTTTTGCTTTGTTTTGCTTTTGTAAACCCTGACCCTCCACACACTCAAAACTCTACTAGTTTGAGTCCTTACAATGAACAATAATACCAGGGCAAAGCTGGGATGGCTTAGATAAGTCAAACATCAGAAGCTACTTCCACAAGGAACAAAGCAGTAAATACCTTATGCAGGACACAAGACAGGTCACCCTGCCAAGGCTGGGAGAAGGATGCACATCTTGTAGCTTGTAGCATGAGGACTTTGGGATTAAGGAGAAATGTTTGACCTAGCTTACTCATATCCAATCTTATGTCCTCTTCCCTGCTTTCTTCTAAAGTATTCTTGGATCCCCCATGAAGATATAGTATGTCAAATACAATTTATGCAATGTGCAAAAATAAGACACCATACCACCAAGAGACATTAACATTATACCTGTGTGGATAAATCAAATATGCAATCAAGACGAGTCCCACAAAAAGAAAAGTACCGCTGTGTGTGCCTTCTTTGAGGAAAGAATAACAGCTTTCGGGTGGGAGCAGGTACATATTCATGGGCACAAGCCTGGAGACAATGAAACACTGTGAAAGGAGGATCCTGGAAGTAGGGAGTGCAACTTAGTAGGTCAGATGGTGAAGAAGCACTCAGCAGGCTCAGGAACAGCACACAAAACAGTGTACACACAACAGACAGGTAAAAGGTGGCACTATAGACAGGGTGGTCAAGATAGAGATCATACTTTAGTAACAGGCAAGGCGGAATCATTCACACTATCAGCTTCTTCACTGTATCGAATGTCTCTAGAAACAAAGTGTTGACTCAGAACTAAGCAAAAATAGTATTTGCAGAAGAGCTGCCTCTCTTGCCAAAAATTCTGCCAAGGATAAGCATTCTTCTGTAGTCTTACTATTGGAACTCTACTCCAGTTTCAGTCTGAAGAATTATTAAATTCTTGGATTAACATATCTGACAATGAAGCTGATGAAAGTCTGAAAGAAACTGGAGGCTCGAATTCTTAACAAGAGGTCTGTTCTCTTTGTTTATCACTTACTAACATTCATTAAAATAAATCTAATCAGTGGAGTACATGTATAGATGTGTTTTATTGGTTTAATGAATTATTATGGGTACTTAACTTTTGCATGCCAATCTGTCAGTTAGATTTATGCTTTCATGGGGTCTTAGTCATTGTCAAGTCAATCAACAAACAAAGTCAAGTGCGTTAACGTCTGGTGCAGAGTCCAGTAATGAAACTCACATGTAGTAGAGTTGCAAGAGTGTGGGTGATGTCCCCAGAGCAGTACACACAGTTTGTGTATCTGCACAACATAAAAAGAAAGACCTCATAGTGTCAGCTAAGATGTAAGTGAGAAGGTTGCTAAGTATGCTCTCATGCCAGCTTCTTAAACATGTGTGGTGACTCCGTTAGCAGCTGAGAGGAGGGGCATGAGGAATTTGGCAACAGGAAAGAGTTTCTGAAAGTGCAATAATGACAACAATGAATTCACAATCAAACGCAAAGTGGATCTGAGAGCCGCTGGCAGAACTAGCGCTTGCTGCCTGTAACTTCAGGGTCGCCTTTCTTCTGAGCATACAGCATACCCACTTTGTGCTCTGCAGAGCCGGTCCTGGCTCAGCGGCAACGAGCACTGCCTGAAAAAAATGTCGCAGGCCAGAGTACACACCAGCCTGCTGCCTGCTCTAGATTGCAGTGGTTTTACTCCTCATAAAGAAATACAACAGAGTGATTACAGAAAACAAAGACATGCCGCCATTCCTCAGCATGTGAACATCTAACTACTGTTGCTTTAGGATATTTGACTGTGAATGTCAATGTTGGAGATGGTGCCTAGAGTTCATAAGAAACCATTACATGAAATTTGGCTTTCGAATACTATAAATTTTCCAACCATTTCTATAATGGCCTACACACAATTCTGTCATTCTGTGCTACATGCATATGCAAGGTGGTATTATTAGCACTGACAATCTTAAAATCAAAACATCAGTTAACTCTGAAACACCTTAAGGACTCTCTATATTTTGTAGTATCAATATCAGTCAAGATGCAATATTTTGCATAAAAATTAACAAGCATATCTCATTAATATACATGTTTTTAATCTTTAACAAATAATAAAATTATATGTATGCCAAATCCTAGCTTTAAAATAAAGTGATTGAATTTCAATAAATGCTTGAATTTTTTGTATACTTAAATATCCAAAATTGTTTGAAAATTTCTCAGGCACAAGGGGGCTGTAATTGGAAAAAAAAATTTAAGACTCTGCTCTAAAGCTCACAAAATGTGGCAATTTTGTAAAGATTCTCATCAACAAAAAATATTTGTTGAGGATCCATTCTGAGTAAAGAATGTTAGCAACAGTTTTCCACATGTATGGTGTATTTCTGCATATCTTCCATGGGTACTCCAACACTGCGCTTCTTTCAGGGACTGTTGGAAAGAGTGTTTATATGGTGAGTAACTTGGAAACTTAGATGGTTTATGCTCCACAATACAGGGATGTGTGTGTTTACCACACTGTGTCCCAAAGAGAAAGTCTCCCTCAGGAGCAAAATTCCAGCAGCTTTTCTGGGGCTTATTTTACAATATTGTTTCCTAAACACAGAGTATCCATCAAGTGTGTAGATGGTCCTTGTCACATTAGCCTGTGAGAATTGGGCCTGGAAAATAGCAGAAGAAAACAGTGTCCCTTCGGTTCTTGCTTGTCCTGGGGGAAAAGGCAGGAGAAGGGCTTAGCAGGTAGCTAAGAATGATGCAAAGCTATTAAGTTGGATTTCCTGTTAGTCTTTATACACTATCATCGTGAACAAGTAATGCAAACTGCAGTATCCCATTTAACATGCATCAAAACATCACTCATAAAGATACTGAAAACCTTACTATTTTTATATTCTAAATTTTAACTTGATTTCATAGCTTAGAAAGGTTGTAATAAATCACCTTCTCCAACTCCCTTCTGCTCCTCCTCACTTCTGCTAAGAAATGCTTTTTCCACAGATGATGTCTTCCCAGGAAAGACTGACCCTATTAACATACCACTGTTATGTACATACCCAAATGACACTTCATCCTACCACAAGAACACTTGCTCAACCATGTTTATTGCTGCTTTATTCATAATAGCCAGAAATCATCAACAACCTAGATATCCCCAAACAAAGACTGGATAAAGGAAATATGACACATTTGCACAATAGAGCATTACTCATTTGTTAAAGAAAATGACATAAAATTTGCAGACAAATGAGTGGGGCTAGGAAAAATAATCCTCTGCAGGGAAATACAGACCCAGGAAGACAAATATGGTATGTAGTTACTGATGTGTAGATATTAGCTGTTAAATGGTAACCAAACTATAAACCATAGACCCAGAAAGGTTGAGTATAGAGGAATGGAATTTGGGGGGGGGGAGAGCACATAGATCTCCATAGAAGGGGGAAATAGAATAAATTTTATAGATGGACTGGTGGTAGAGAGGATGGAACAGGAAGATCAGGTGGGGGAATTTGGGAGAGATAATTGGAATTGAAGACCATTTGAGGGGTGGTATAGCCGGGCGGTGGTGGCGCACGCCTTTAATCCCAGCACTCGGGAGGCAGAGGCAGGCGGATCTCTGTGAGTTCGAGGCCAGCCTGGTCTACAAGAGCTAGTTCCAGGACAGGCTCTAAAAAAGCTGCAGAGAAACCCTGTCTCGAAAAACCAGAAAAAGAAAAAGGAAAAAAAAGAAAAAGAAATCTAGTATAGTAGAAACTTTCTGAAATACATGAAGGATATATGAAGGCGAGTCTAATGAAGTCTTTAAATAATGAGAGAGACAGAGTCCCAACTGGCCATCTCTGTATGAATGAAGCTTCTAGTACCAGGGCTGGGTTACATCCAATTGAGTTGTTGGCCAAAGGGGATCCCATGGAAATCCTCAAACTACCCAGGCTGGTGCCAAGACAATAGGTGGCTTCCACAAACTGACAGCAAGTTCCCATTGCTGAAGACAAAAGCCATACAACTTATAGAACATGGAGAGAGTGAGCAGATGCCTACATAGAGCCTTCACCCCTACATTCTCATGTTTTAATACGGAAAAGTATTCTGTAGGCTACCAAAACAGAAATGTAAAAGCCAACCCAACCACCAAACCTTTGATCTACAATCTGTCCTTCCTACAAAATATCCTAGGACAGTGGTGGCACAAACCTTGTGCGAGTAACCATCCAATGTGTGATTTTACTTACGGCCCACTCCGTGGGAAGGAACCCATACTCTGTATTGCTTGAGTGGCCAAGTACCATAGTTTAGAGAGCTAGAGTAAAATCAAATACTACTGGTTAAAAAAAAATAGTAACAGTAAAATGTCCCCTAATGACATTCTGTGAATTATAGACCAACAATGCCTATTTAATCAAATACAGAAACCCACAGCCAGACATCACTCACAGAGAGACTTTGGAATATACAGCCCTAAATAGGATATCTCTATCAAACCCCTCCCCTTGGAACTCAGGGAGAAGCTCCCCTCAGAGCTGTGGAGAAGGAGGTAAAAATGTCTAAGAGTCAGAGGGGATAAAGGACACCAGGAGAACAAGACCCTGTCAATCAAGATGAGCAAAGCTCATATGAACTCAGAGGCTGAAGCAGCAACTTGCAGAGAATCTTGCATGTGTCTACATCAGGTCTTCTGGGTATATCTTACAGCTTTCAGTTTAGTATTTTTGTGGGAACAAAAATGAAAAGAAGGAAGGAATCCCACCCAAACTTTCCCATTTTCCATTACACCTGCAATTTGCAAAGTATTTTACAGGGATCCCATTAGCAGTTGCACACTGATGGCTTCTTTGCTTGTGGTGATCGCAACTAGAAATGTCACTTACAGGCTCAATCACGCATTTGAACACTTGGCCCTCATCTAGTTTTTTCTCTGTTTTGTGCTTGCTGTTGAAGATGTGATTTCACTGTTTCTTTCTGCTGCCACCCCTTTCCTCTCAGTGGGCCTAGCAGAGAACCTTGCAAATGCTAACACATCCTGCCCTGAAGAAAAAAAAGGAACCCGAATCCATGAATCTACACTCTTGCCAAACTCCAGGATACCAAAGCCTTAAAAGCATGAAGAAAAATTAGGCAAATAATTCTGAGCTATGTGCAACATTCAAAACTCTTAAGTGCAGCATTCACAACATTTGAGTTAATTTATTCAACAGACATTTTATTAATGGCCATTTAACACTTTTAAACAACATTGAATTCATCACATTCTAAACTAGTTCCTATGAAGAAAAATATTATTGTTCCATTTCAATCGATGCTTTATTTAGATAGCAAGTATTTAGTTTCTCAGTTTGGCTCAACCATGGGATAGGTTGGGATTTTAAAAACAGAGAAACCATGCTAATTCTCTCATTAAAGAAGGATAGTAGAGTCAACACACAGAAGTCTAAACTGACAAGAGTGGGATTAGATGGCACCTGTTCAAACAAACAAGATGATGTATGAAAGACCTTCAGGGTGTAGTAGAAATGATAAAATCAGTAGCTATATTTTACTAAAAATAAGATCTCAAAGACATACTTTGGATGAGCACACGCTGGGAAAAAATTGCTTTGTTAATTTCTATTTATTATTTATTTTGCAGTGCTGGGACTGAAACTGGAGACTTGTACCTGCTCAAAATGCTTTACCCAGAGCCCTTTCAAATAAAATATTTTGAGACAGAGTTTTGCTAACTTTCCCAGGCTGTTCTGAAACTTATTCTGTAGTCCATGCTAGCCTTGAACTCACTCTGCAGCCCTGACTGGCCTTGAATTCACTCTGCAGTTTAGGTAGATCTTGATCTCGTGATTTTCCCTAAAAAAGCTTCCCAAGTACATAGAATTGCATGCAAGCACTATCAATCCTGACACATACATACAAACACACACACACACTGGATTTAAAAATTAAATACTTGTGATATTTTCATTTAGCTGTGAAATATTTAAAGTAGGGCATACTTAATAGTTAAAGACATTTGAGATCGTGAAGACAATGGTTTCATGAATTATGCACAGTAAAGACTAAGAAGGAATACAACTCATATGATCATACAGAATTATGTGACTATATCCCTTCAAATATATATGAACTGAAACCAACTGTCCCAAAGTTATGTAGTACCTTAGCAGATTTGAGTTGACATTGGGACTGATTCCCTCTCTCCTGAATGGTTCTAAGCTGAGTGGAATATGTCAGTCCTAATCTGTGCACCATGTGATTTCTGTTAACTAAAACCAATCTTTTAAGGCCCACACATTTTCTGTATATCTCCAACTTTGTTCTGGAGAGTTCTTTCACTCTAAGAAGACACCAGCTACAAAGCTTTCTTGCTTTTAATGATTTTACTTCCTAAGCCAAACATTGTAGTCAAAAAGAAAAGATTTTATTTCTACATGAGAATTTTTAGAAAACCACCAGCTATCAAAATTAAAGGATAATGCCTGCACAGTCCATTAGTACTCCTTAATTGCTTTTGTATAATGAGCTACAAAACAAAATTGCTTGCCTGACACTGATAGGAATCTCAATTGATAGATTCATAAGCTGCACTCAGGAAGGATGGTCCGCCAACCCTGACATCTCAACGTCTTAAAGGCAAATGGGACAGACAGCAATCACCTGCAGTTGATTTTCATTTCAAAGAATTTGCACCAGTTAACATAAGAGAAATCAGAAATGTGATCTGTAAAGTTGCCCTGTCTTTTCCTCTCCACACCATCAGTTTGTATCCCTTCCATCTCCCCAGACCCTGAGAAATCTTCCCAGCCCACTCTAGAAGACTGTGTGAGCTCTGTGTTCTGTCCCCTTCATGATGCTAATTACGAGTTCCATCATATACACTTCTTTCCTCTATGTTCAAAATGCTCATCTCTGCCAGCTTCGGGCTCAGTTTAAATCAGCATATTTAATATACTTATACATGTGTTTATTTTTCACTTCAAGGTAAAATCCCACAGGGCCTACATCACACTGTAGGTTTGATTTACTTTCAAGACTAAAGTTGGTAAATTACATGTTTATACTTTTTCAAGTTCATGTTACTCCCAGCTTTATTAACCTGTTATTAAGGAGCATATGTAAATATATATAATTAATTCTTAAAGGTCATGAATTTGAAGGAGAGTAGGGACTGGTACCTGGAAGTGCTTGGAAGAAAAAAGAGAGGAGAAAATGACTTTAATCTCAGAAAAATAAAATAAATAAACACAGACATGGGATTTTAAAAAAAAAATGATTTCCTTCTCGTAAAACTCAAAGGTGAAATAAGAACTTTATTTTAAAAACTTGACAATATTTTTTTTTCTCCTTTGAAAAGTTGCCTAACTTGGTTGTCTGTCTTTCTGCTTCTTTCTAACCACATTTTTTGATTTGTTTATTTTTGAGACTGTATTTTAATTACATTTCTTCCTTCTCTTTTCTCCCTCTAAATTCTCCCATATAGCCCTCCCTGCTCTCCTTCAAATTCATAGCCTCTTAGTTCATGCATGTTATAGCATGAATGTGTGTGTGTGTACTTATGTGTATGCATATATGCAATATAAATGTGTTGAATCAATATAGAGTTGTACGTGTTTTCAGGCCTACCACATCAATGACCATCACTGCAAGATAACACAGTGGGTGCAGGAGTGGCACACATACCTTGGCAGTAACCATTAACTCTCAAATTAGACTTCAGACTTACTCAACAAGAGGGATGCCATGCATAGTACTGGAAACCTAGCTAACTACCCAGTGCTAGTAAAATCTAACTTCTTCCTCTGAACTCAAATCTTCGTGGCTTAACTCCTGGTATTCTTCATGAAATCACTTTTCACCTAATTTTCTTTTTATTCAACATTTTGACTATGGGAATTAATTTCATACACACACACAGTAGGAATTAATATCACACATACATACTCAAACACATGCACACACACACACATACTCACATACACACATACTCACACACATGCACATATACACACTCACACACATGCACACATACATACACACACACACACCTCCTCCCTGCCTCTCACTTTACCATCTCCCCATATATTTGAATTCTCTTACTTAGTAGCATTTTTTTCTATCACTAATATGACACCAAGCACAGTGGCTTGAAATTAAAAAAAGACCTGAATTTGAATGTAGTCTTGCCTTCAAAGTGTTTGAAACCCAGTCTTGTGTGTGTGTGTGTGTGTGTGTGTGTGTGTGTGAGTGTGTGTGTGTGTGAGTGTGTGTGTGTATGTGTGAAAGAGAGAGATGGGGGGAGAAGGAGAGGGAGAGGGAGAGAAGGAGAAGCATACATATATGGAATTACAGTAAGTAATAATAAGCAGGCATTTACAGAATGAAGTGGAAGTGCAGGAAAAACTTTCCTTTAGCCAGTAGAGGAGAAGAGGTAAGGAACTCAATATGCTAAGACAGAACTTGAATTGAAATTTGGATATTACTAAGGAGTTGCATATGTAAGGAGGGAAAGCCCCAATACTAGTCAAAAATTTGATACAGTTTATCTTATGAGTTCTGAATTATTAATATTAATATTATAAATATTTCTATCTGAAACGATAATAAATAAATAGGTCTGCCAATGATAATAAATTTATCCCCATATTTAAGGATATAAAGAATGAAACTGTCAAGAAAAAAAAAAGCAATAGTGACATCTGGGAAAAAAATTCTAGGATGTGGGAAGGACTAATGGAAAATAGGAATCATTGGTAGGTTCCATAAAGTAATGTGCCTGCCATGCCCAGGTGACAGCATCACTGTGGTGGCTGGGTCACCACTGGAGATTTCTAGACAGAAAGTATCCTATCTGTCTTCTCACCACATCAATAATGATGACTTTCAATTTGTATCAAAGAGAAAGACAAGCAAGCAAGCAAACGAACAAACAGAAACAGGATGAGAGACTCTATCTACTTAGCAGGCCAAATTTTCTTTCCCAACTGATATATACTGGCTCAAGAATCATGGAAAGTATCCAAGGTAAATTCAGAGTATGGGTAAGAAAACTTGAGTAGGAGAGGCATCTTCTCTTTGGCTTGTATTTCTTACCGAACATCCTAAGATTGAACTGCTTTGAACAACCATGTGTTTCCCCTTTCTATTGCTTAGAAAAAGCTTCAGAAGTAAACAGGAAAGCTGCAAATGAAGAGGAAACAACAGGAGGGAAGAAAATGAGTGGAAAGCCAAAGTGGCCAAACAAGGATCACAAATGAGAAAAAGGAAAAACAAAGGAAATGGGGAATTTTTTTAAATGGCTTAAAAATAAATTTGTTTCTCTTAAGATTTTGAAAAACTAAAATCTTAATACCATTCATGAATTTGATAGTTGTCTCATTAGCCTATGTAATTACTACCCTTGATACAGTCTGTTTTAATTTTATGGGGCAGGATATAACACAGACAGGTCTTACAATGATAATGATTTATTCCTCAGGTAAGTTTTGATATTCTTTGTTCATAGTACAATTGTTTATTTAACCTACAGTTAATGGTTTTAATAAAAAAAAGGTTATTGTAGAAAAATTTCTATTTTGTAAAAGATACGGTCATATTTGCAAGTGAGAGTAGAACCTTTATGTGAAAGGCATAAGCTGATGCCATATTAAGTAGTAATGTGTTAGGTGGACCACACATGATGCCGCCATGTGGAGAGTACCACTTTCACAAATTGTCTTAGGCCACCGCTTTAACCTCTGTCTCAGCAGACTTAATATATTCTGCTTTTGGTTTCAATTATCCGTTATGTCCTGCAATGGGTTTGTTGTAGAGACTCCGAAAACTGTTATGACCCCTCAAAGACATAAGGCAATTTTCCTCTCACCAGGAGATTTTGAACAAATTACTCTCAGTTTCAACATGGAAAAAGTCGGTGTGTTTCTGCTCCTCAGATATAAAGCAATGCAATGCAGTCACAATTTCAATTACAATTGCCATATCGTGTCAGTGAATAGGGATAAAATTCTATTGAGGTGTGAGTTTTGCTTTCCTCCCTACCTGCCCCAAGTCTGGTTCCAAACCTAGGGAGAACTCTTAAGTGTAATTATTTTGTAAGGTGCTTGAAATGGTTTTAGCATTTGGAAAGATATGTTGTAACATCATATCTCGGCTAGCATTGCAAAGTATTGCCGCAGCTTGTAATAATCAAAGTCTGATATAATTAAGACTTTTATAATTAGTCCTATTATGGCTCGTTGAGTCTAAATTTTGAAAGTTCATATTATGTCCAAGATTAAAATGCTTATTAGTCATAGAATACATTCTAAAGTTTAATGTGGATATTTTATCAGAGTCTTCTCTCTTGTTTGCCCCACCCTTGGGATACAATACTGCAATGTCTTTTCAAGGCAAAAATTAGTGCCAGTATTGGAGGCTTATTCTCCTAAAGAACACATGAGATTCTATGTTCTGCCGTGGGTATCCAACTCTAGGAAAGAAGCATTTTCAGCAAATTGTCTAATACAGGTCTTAACTGCTAGAGCAACCACCATACTGAAAGAACAATTCCAAAAGTCCAGTTTTAAAATACATATTCTATGGGTATTCTGATTGAGAGAGATGTGCTTAAGCTGGGTTATACTGTTACTTTAAAAAATATTCTTGAAGTGGCTGAGAAGGACAAAAACAATTTTAAAAAAAAACCCAGCCAGTCTTTATTGCCCACTAGAACTTGTAGATCCCATTGCTGAAGACACCACACATTTTCTTACCCAACACAAAGAAATCAAGCTGGAACCAGGATGTAAGCTTCCTCCCTACCGGCTCTTTCATAGTGACAGAAAGTGCTTTAAGGATGCTAGGTAAGAAGAGTATCAGCAGCAGTCTTAGCAATCTGTGAATCTTGCTAGCTACAATAACAACATTCTATACAAGATGTGCCCCTTGTATAATAGTGGCATGTGTATTAGAGGAGTAATCATTCAATTTATAATTGGACCCAAGGCTCATTCCTTGGCAGGATCAAAGGGATTTGTAGTAGTTTGAATGTAACTGGTTCCCACAAACCCATAGGGAGTGGCACTATTAGGAGGTGTGGCTTTGTTAGAGAAAATATGTCACTGTGAGAATGGGCTTTGAGGTGTCCTGTGCTCAAGCTACACTCAGTGTAGACACAGTTCACTTCCTGTTGCCTATAGAACAAGATGTAGAACTCTCAGCTCCTTTTCCAGCACCATGCTTGTCTGCATGCCACAGGCCATGAAGATAATGGACTAAACCTTTGAACCTCAGGCTAGCCCAATCAAATGTTTAACGAGTTGCCTTGGTCATGGTGTTTTTTTTCACAGCAATAGAAACCCCAAGAAAGAATTGGAGACTGAACTATCAAGATTAACATTTGCGGTACTTGAGAGATTACTCAATGATTACAAGGACTTGTTTCTCATGCAGGGAACCCAGATTTGGTTCCCAGCACTCACAGAGTTGCTCACAACCATCTGTAATTCCAGTTCCAGAAGAATTTGATGCCCTCTTCTGGCCTCCACAGGCATAGTACATACACATGGCACACGTACATACATGAAGACAAAATACTCATACACATAAAATAAAAAAATGAAACATTAAAATAGAATGAAGATTTAAAATGTGAAAAAGGCAATTTTCAGAGGAAGACTAGAAGCCCTTCCTTAGGCTGGTTTTATGTTGAGAAGAGAGTATGTACCAGGAAAACTCTTAAATACAAATGAGAGGAACAGGTGTTATATCAGTGTTCTGTAAAGGTTCATAGGCCTCATGACCTAGAGATTTCTGGATTCTTTCCTCAGTCCGTATTTATTCCCATTATAGGGAATGTATTTACTTTCTTAATAAGCTGTGTCTGTTTCTGACACTAATCTTGTATTCCTGGTACAATCTTTTGCCTTGGTTTCCCCAGTAACAGCTCCATGAGAAGAAAGTCATGCCTATTTCTATGAACCTTGCCAAGAGACCTTGGCTGAAGTGGTCACAGGCCCTACAGGGACAGGGGAACCTATCAATATAGGTTCACTGAAAGGCTATGTTATCAAATTACCTTCCAAATATTCATGTTTATACTCAATTTAGTGCTATCCTCCAATTTCATCAAGGAAGCCTTAATAATACAGCAGGTATTGATTAATGCAAATATCCAAATCTGTTTAAGACTAAGTGATGGTGGAGTGATCTACCCTAAATGGATGTCTGTTTCGTTCTCCCTAGGCTCAGTGAACATCATGGAAGACAGGTAGGACTCAGAGAGTGGGGAAGGATGTTGAGAAGAGACATCACCTGGAAATGGCAAAGATGTTGCATTCATGTATCCACTGCAACTGTGATTATCTGCACAAGGTTGGGCCTGTCAACAATGCATCATATGTGAAAAACATTAGTTGCTGGGGGAAGGGCACCATTTTCTCCAGTGGTATAGCCAATGATAGTCTGCCAATGGTCCAGTAAATGACCTTCTATTCACAATCATGTAAGAAACTGTAATTAGATTATGTAAGTCATACACACACATATATACACACACACGCACACCTACAATTAGAAGACTTGCTGGAAATAAGAAATGTTTCAATGGTAGAGGAAGAGAATGACAGAAAGGAAAGGAGTTTCAAAAATTGAAATTCGTCACACACAAATATGAAACTGTCAAAGAATAAAAAAATGGAAAAAGTAAACTAGACTCTTTTTTCCCCCTTGGGTTCATGAGTCCTCTAATTCTACATAGCATAAAATGTATTACGGAACTATACAGTTATAGATGAAGAAAATAGGCCTCAGAAAGAGCAGCTTACTGATGGCCAGTCCAAGTCATCTTGCCATGACAGTCTGTCACCAAACTTAGCCTTTCTTCCCTTTATGTCATCAGGTGTATCTCTCCATGATCTTTGCTAGACAGCATTCTGACTTATGGTCAACTCTGAAAATCTTATTCCTCTCATTCTAACATGAAATTAATGGCTTATGTTTATTTTGTAGGCCAATCAAGAAATACTATAAACCAATAAGAACAAACAGAGAGGTCAGGCAGAGGAGGAATGTGTGAGTTTTTGTAAAAGATGGAAACAGGGCACCGTGGTGGTAAAGTATAATGACCAGAGGCATTAAGAAGGTGAGCCTATAAGACCCGAGGCCACCAAGTGCTTGAGGACTGAAACATTCTAAAGATGAGAGAATGCAAAAGAGAGCAAAGTCCTCAAAGAGCAGAACGTTCTTTTGATAGGGAAAAGCTCTCATGTCTAGAATTGGGCTGTTGGATGAATATGCATTTTCCTTTTATTGTAAATATAGCTGATGACTTTATTATTGCAAAGATAGAGCATGATGTAAGAAATCTGCATTTTCTCTATTGTTAAAGGAAAATAAAAATGGAAGCAAGCCACAGTTTAGACGTACACCCAAGAGTAGCAGCCCATAGCCATTAAACCAAGGCTTGTTTCCTGATTTCCTCTAAAACTCCAGCTCTAATCATGAATGAAAAACAAAACTTAAGCTTTACTCCTTGTCAGCATGATTTGGTGAAATGAAGCCAATCAGCTATAGAGAAGTCAGCACTAACAGTTCTGCCTGCTTTAGAAAGAAGCGGTGAATAGTAGCCAATCAACAGATAACTCCAAATGCTTCCTTGTGTTTTGTCATCTGTGTGCTGGAACTTCTAGAAGCTGACCTCCTTACTTCAGGACCTGAAATCATCTATATTGTGACCAAGACTTTCTCTTGCACCTGACAAACAACTTTTTTAAAAATTCCAACTTACTCTAACTTTATTGTGGACACTGTTATTATAGCAGGATGTCAACAGACTTCAAACTTACCAGTCAAGAAATGGTAGCAAGTGGAGACAAGGCTGGAACCACAAAGAAAAAGCTGAAAGTGCATGGGGCCAAAGTTGGGTAAGAGACATTTTGCTTTTCCCATAACTCTTTAGTATTCTGGATTTTAAAACCAAGACACTGCTACTCTTAAGAAAAATCAAAAGTTTAGAAAAACAAAAAAAGAATTTGCCAATGTAAATAAGACAACTGGACACCGGTTAGATAGAGCCTGCATAACAATGCCAGTCTGGGGTTTTTCTTAGTCCCACACTCTTGCTCTGTTGAGCAATATCAGAAACCGGAATACCTTTTATCCTGAATCCAGCATGTCTACTTTTATGATGCTATTTTCTTCATTTTGTAAATGTGAAAAGATTTGAGGAGATACTATCACAGCCTCCTTCCACAAAAGGAAACAAAAAAGACATTTACGAATGGACAAGCACTTATCTTCATCCAAGAATCACACACACACACACACACACACACACACACACATTCTTTGCAGTGAGATGTTAAAATCCCAAGAAGGTACCCACAGGAGGTAGAAAATCAAAATAAACATAGTATGAAGTATGAACCTCTTGGAGCTCTAAAGAATAAGGAAGACCATCTACTGGCCACAGTACTTGTTAATAAGTTAGAGATGATGACAAGCAAAGCAACAGATGGAACAGGGTAGACGAGATGGTTATGTGAGAGATATTGTATTGTCCCACTCCATCCAACTCAACTTTCTCCTGTCTTCAACTGTAGACTTGGAACTTTCTAAGGAGTAGTAAATCTCTTTTGTGTTGTGTGTATGTGGGGAGGTGCACAAGTGTGTATGTGCATGCTTCTACAGGCTATAGGGCAACCTTAGGTGTTGTTCTATTGGCAACAGGACAGTTTGGAAGTCAGAATCATGCTCTGAAATTTGACAGCTAGGATTAATTGTCTGCGTGAGTTTTTACTATTTCCAGTAATGCAGATATTTAAAATCAATCCCCAAACACGCAATGCCTTTACAAGCAGCGTGGAAACCGGCAGAGCTCAACGCTAACTTAGAAGGGCTCTTGGCAGCTCTCTAGGCAAAGGACCTCATACAGATCACTTGGAAATCATTGCAAGTCAGGTAAGATGCACAGGACTTTAAGCCCTGCCCTTCAGAAGTAGAGGGAAGATGTCAAGAGTTCAAAGTCATCCTCAGTTAAGTTTCAAGTTTGAAACCTTCCTATGTTACATGACGTGTATGAGTGTATGTATGTAATTTTCTTTTGCATATTTATAAATCTTTAATCTTTCTTAAAAATCATCTTCTGATATCTTCATGCACAAATTGATTGCAGACTTAAGTCTCTTTCAAAACATAAGAATTTAAATTTCAGCCTTTAATCCCAGCACTCAGGAGGCAGAGGCAAGTAGATCTCTGTGAGTTCGAGGCCAGCCTGTTCTACAAGAGCTAGTTCCAGGACAGTCTCCAAAAGCTACAGAGAAACCATGTCTCAAAAAACCAAAAAAAAAAAAAAAAAAAAAAAAAAAAAAATTAAATTTCCAGTCCCTTTTGAAATTGCGAAATCGAACTTCTTTACCATTTTATGGCAGTTATATTTATAAACTTTTCTCTCTTTGTACCCAAATCAGCCGTTCTTAGCTTAGGTTGCCCTCAATGGGCTATTATTGACTTCTAGAAACAAGGATTTTCCTTGAGCTCCACTGTGAATTGTCTGTCTTTAGTTTATATGCAACATTTTTACATCTAGTTCCAGGTGTGAGGCGCGTGTGTGCGTGCGTGCGTGCGTGCGTGTGTGCGTGCGTGCGCGCGTGTGTGTGTCTCACTGGGTAATACCCTGTTCTGTTTTACCCTGACCAGCTCTACCACCACCCAACACTGCCTACATTCTCCCATCAACTAGCTTCCAGGTGGGCGTAAGGTATGGGCAACACTGGGGCAAAATCAAAGGGTAGGACAAGTAAAGAAACTAGAGTGTCTCTTTCCCCCTGGGCTGTGCTGGTGGGAGGGTAGTGCCTTGCATGGTACCACCTGCATCTTCTCTGTGTTGGCATCCTCAGCCACTCAGACAGCTCTTATTTCCCTCCATGTTTAATCCCCTCCAAACAGCCTTCACCTAGCATGGGTATACACCCAGCTACCTGCTGCGACTTCTGAATTGTGCCTCTCACTCTGCTTCAACTCACTCTCTTCCTAGTGGCCATGCTTGCTCTTATTACTTCACAGATTCTGGTTTACCTTGCCTTGCTTTCTAGCACGCGAGTAAACAACATTCTTCATTAAATTCCTTGTTATCTTTAACAAGGCTTCTGTGTTCCTATGCTCTCTTTTAGGCGCCTTGTTATTTTAACTTCGTGACTGTGAACGCAGGCAGGCAGGGCTTTAACAGTGTCCTCGGTCTGCTCTTCTGCCCTTGATCTGACCCCTTGTCATCATTCTCACAGAGATACCCGGATCGTTTTTTCCTAAAATGCAATTTATCATTTATCTTGGTAATCTTCAAATGACTCTCTACTGCCCTGGCATTTTAAAGTTTGTTTTTTCACCTTTTTTTTGTTTTTTGTTTTTTTTTTTTGGTTTTATTTATTTATTTATTTATTTATTTTAATTAAATTATATAATTTTACAAATTTTCACCTTCACCCTTTTTTTACAATAAATTAGATAGTAACAAATACATTTAATGAAAGAGAAAAGTAAGAATATACACTAATCATCACTATACCAGAAAAAAATAAATTAATTAAACCAGAAGAAAGCTTAGGAACAGGACACACAGTTAGGGCATTTGGCTCCAAGTACTTCAGCAATCCTAAATAGGAAACAATCAACTATGTGCCTGACCTCCTCCAAGCCAACAGCAATTATAAATAGGAAACAACCAACTATGTGACGGACTTCCCCCGAGCCAGTAGAGTTCTCCTGGCGTCTTTATATGATGGAAAGTGTTCATCAGAATAAAGAATTCAGGCAAACAGGACTTAAAATTTCATGGAGAGAAAAGGCTCAAATTTGATAATTCCTGGTGGGCATTTTGCCTGTTAGTCTATAATCTTTCACAATTACTAGCTGTCTTTAGGATTCTAATATATGAAAATCAGGAAAAAGCTGACTTGTGTAATTCTAATAATTCTGCGGGATGAAAACAGAGGCATCTAACAGTCTGCTTCTTGAATGCTGTCTATTGATTGGGTTAGTGATGTGAGCAGAAGAATGCTTTCAGACCACTTCCCTCCCACCAAGAACTGAGCAACTAAGGAAGCCCTTCAAAAATCTGCTCTTTAGTGAGAAGGCCAAAATAAGATCCAAACAGATTTATGAATTGTTGACTGATCCTGAAAAACAATAAAAATCTGCTTGAGAAGATACAAGTTCTGCATTAAACTTCTGGAAGAATTAACAAGAATATACCTGTGAGCCGGGCGGTGGTGGCGCACGCCTTTAATCCCAGCACTTGGGGGGCAGAGTCAGGCGGATCTCTGAGTTCGAGGCCATCCTGGTCTACAAGAGCTAATTCCAGGACAGGCTCTAGAAACTACAGGGAAACCCTGTCTCGAAAAAAAAAAAAAAAACCAAAAAAAAAAAAAGAATATACCTGTGCAAACAAAGAATATTGTCACCTAACATACTTAAAAATAGTTAAAATGTAGAGACTTTTCTCAAATACAATATATCCAGTTGAGTAAAGTATTTTTGGCAATTCTTCCTTAAAATTATGTTACAGTGAAACTAATTGTGTTAAAATAATTTTGGCTTTAAAAAGTAAATGAAAGTATAAATTCATTCTGTTTATTTACCATTTACTTATTTATGTTCAATATGCATATTTTTCCTACATGTTGTCTGTGAGCCTCATGCCAGGAAGAGTCAGAAGAGGGCATCAGATCCCCTGGTGTTATAGACAGTTGAGACCTGCCATGTAGGTGCTAGAAATTGAATATAGGTCTTCTGGAAGAGCAGCCAGTGCTCTTAAGCACTGAGCCACAGCTCCAGTCCGTAATTAACTTTTGAAATCAATATTGATGAGTATATGAAATAAAAAACACTTTCTCAAACAGCCAGTGGATATGCTATCGTTAGGCTACACTTCAGAAACTTCAGAAGTGATAACGGATGTATGCACCATTTGATGAAACAGGCCCAGTACTAGGAACTTATTCTGGGGAAATACTTATAGAACCACATACAATTTCCATCAGGAGTGTTCATTGCAGCATTGTTTTAATTCTAATAACTTAGAAACTATTTTAAATTATCAAATGATCATATATACTATAAAACATGATACAGATGTTAAAATTATGTATAATAATTTAATCAGATTGAAAGAAGCTCCAAATATATTGCATAAAGATACTGTATCTACAGGCATTTCTAGTAAAAAAAGAAAAAGTAGCCAAGAGAGATTGAAAATACACATATGTTGTACTATTTACTTAAAGTGCTAAAATTATGTTAAAAGGCTTTTTAATAAGTGATCCTACAAAGACAAAAAATAGAAGAGGAGAAATATGAAGAACAGCATTCTGGGTACTGGAAATCATGTAGAGAGAGATTCAGTGATGTACAATATCCAAGAAAACTGAGAATCAACAAGTGACTCAAGCTCCATTCTGTGGATTATGGCTTATTAATAAACAATAAAAATGAGTGGAGCAGTAATATCTTCAACAACCTGGGAGGCACTCTACGTAATAATATTCACTGAATGGAAAGAAGAAACTAGAGAGTTATATTCTCTGTGGACATACTTAGGTAATAATTTTGAAAAGATGAAATTTTAAAGGACACATACCAATAATCCTAAAGGTTGGGAAAACACGTAGGACAGGAGGAAAACGATGTCTTTGTAAAACGTTGTATATAGTCTCAACTTTAGAAACACTCAACTGACAGTACCCCCCCCCAAAAAAAAAGAAGAACCAAGATTAAAATGAAGGAGAGAGAAGGTGGTGGGGGCTAAGATCTAAAAAGAACTAAACTCACAGATCTGGGGAGATGTGAGCTCCTGTGCTGTTGGTTTTTTTGTTTTTTTTTTTTTTCCAGTAAATGTTGAGTAACAATGTTGTCTGTCAGGCAGCATATTCAACACTGGAGACATAAAGATAAATTAGACTTGGCTTCTGACCATAAGGGAGGTATAACTACTCCCCAAAAAAGAAAAGTAAGATATTTTTTGATAAAAATTTTAATCAACACTCGTCTGTGATTATAAATTTGTGATTCCTGGTAGAAAAATGCAGCTACACATGCTTCAAGGAATAAAGAAGACACATCTATGTAATTGATAGCTTTGACTCTGCACAGTCCCTGTAGACTTCACAATGAAGAAGTTTCCTAGGCAATCCAGACAGGATACATCTCTGGCTTTTTAAGAGAATCTTCGTAGAAATGGAGAAACAGCAGTGCAGCAGAACACTGAAAAGGCATCACTCCCTGTTGATATAGAGAGCACTAAAACAAGATTCTCTGGTTCTATGGGTTAAATTAAAATGGCCTTTCCCATGATGCCAAATGGCAGTGCTTGCCTGTAATCACACCCATCACGACTTTAAGACCATTTCACTAAATGTCAAGTTTGAGGCTATCCTGGACCCTGTCTTAGAAATTTGACCGAGCAAACAGACAAATAAACAAAGAAGATGGGCAGAAGAGAGGGAGATAGTAAATCACCAGTAACTCAGGACTCAGCTAATGACTCAATTCTAATAAAAAAGTTAATATGATAGAGCTGAAGATCCTCAGAATATTAATAATCACCATATTGCATAGGTTATTTCCAAAGTAATAATGATCATGGCACAAGGATAGAAATTTTCCAATATTATTCTTCACTCAATTAATTTTCTTTTTCCCGTAAGTTTGAGACCAAACCCTTAATGCTGCCCACTATCATAGCAGCAAATTTAACTTAAACAAGAAATTATACTAATTACTTTGGATCAGATCAACCATCATATTCACATTTATAATTTCTCCTGTGATTTCTTTGACAGTGATGAGCGCAAAGATTCCCTTCCATAGATAATGATAGGGCCTCGTCAGCTGAGGGCACAGTACTTTCTGCATCTCTGACTGACAGATGAAAGTCTGCCATGTGGTTAAGATGAAAAGGACACTTTAATTAACAGTTACTTATGAATGTCTTGAACACTGTGGCCCAGAGTTGATGACTATACCAAACACTGACAAGAGATTCCTGGTCTTTGTATAAAAAGACTCTTTGAGCTGCCACAACTCTTATTTAAAATGGGTAAATCATTTAAAAATCACATGTCCTTCAATCAAAACATCATAAATCATAGATTTTGAAGCTTCTATTTCCCACCCTGGGCTTGAAAGACATTAAACTCTCAGGGAACAGCAAAGTCAGTTCAGCAGAGAAATAATAGGTTTTTTTTTCAATAAATGATATATACTACTGGCAATCCATATGCAAGAAAGGAAAAACAATAAATTACTCTAGACCTCAAACCATCTAAAATTAACTAAAAAAAAAACCACTTGGGTTAGTGAGATGGCTCAGCAGATAAAGGCTCCTGCCTCCAAGGGCCTGACAACTTAAATTCAATCCCCAGAAATCACTAGTCATGGGCAAAACTAATTCTCACAAGTTACCCTCTGACTCCCACTGATATGCTGTGCCATTTACATTCCCCACCCCAAGCCTGTATGCATAGTGAGTAGATAAACAAATAACAAAATAAAGCAAAATATCATTATATAACATGACTTCCCATGAGGAAACAGTCTGTTGCTCTGGGTAATTCTTTCCTATGTGCAATATAACAACCATAAGCCATAAAAATATATTGGTAAATTGGACTTAATGGCAAAATTTGTATCTCAAAATTGCTACTAAATAACAGCCTATGTTGGAGAGGATGTGGAGTAAGGGGAACACTCCTCCACTGCTGGTGGGAGTGCAAATTTGTACAGTCATGTTGGAAATAAATATAGCAGTTTCTCAGAAAATTGGGAACCAATCTACTTCAAGACTTAGTAATACCCAAAGGATGCACACTCACACCACAAGGACATTTGCTCATCTATGTTTATAGCAGTATTATTCATTATAGCCAGAACCTGGAAACAATCTAGATGCCCCTCAACCAAAGAATGAGTAACAGGAATATGGTACATCAGAAAAAAATAATATCATGACATTTGCAGGCAAATGAGTAGAAGTAGAAAAACATCATTCTGAGTGACCCAGAAAGACAAACATGTTATGTATGCACTCATAAGTGGCTATTAGATGTAAAGCAAAGGATAACTAACTACAATCGTCAGGCCCAGAGCAGCTAAGTAACAAGGAGGACCCTACGGGGGACACATGGATCTCCCTGAGCAAAGGGAATAGATGAGATGCTCTGGGTAAACTGGGGCTGGGGTACAGAGGGGAGGGTGGGGAATGGAAACACGAGGGATCAGGATGGTCAAATTGGGGGAGGAATGGAGGGAGAGAGCAATGAAAGAGATATCTTGATTGAAGCCGGGCGGTGGTGGCGCACGCCTTTAATCCGAGCACTCGGGAGGCAGAGGCAGGCGGATCTCTGTGAGTTCGAGGCCAGCCTGGTCTACAAGAGCTAGTTCCAGGACAGGCTTTAAAAAAGCTACAGAGAAACCCTGTCTCGAAAAACCAAAAAAAAAAAAAAAAAAAAAAGAAAAGAAAAAAGAAAAAAGAAAAGAGATATCTTGATTGAGGGGGCCATTATGGGATTAGGGAGAAACCTGGTGCCAGGGAAACACCCAGAAATCTGCAAGGATGGCCCAAGCTAAGACTCCTAGCAATAGTAGAGAAGGTGCCTGAACTGGCCTTCCCCTATAATCAGATTGGTGACTACCTTAATTGTCATCACAGAGCCTTTATCTAGTAATCAGTAGAAACAGACACAGAGATCCACAGTCAAGCACCAGGCCAAGCTCCAGGAGTGAAGTTAATAAGATGGAGGAGGGCTTAAATGAGCAAGGCCATCAAGAATCTGTTGGGGAAACCCACAGAGACAGCTGACCTGAAATTGTAGGTCACAGACTCTGGACTGACAGCTAGAGAGTCGGTATGGGACCAACCTAAACCTTCTGCTTGTGGGTGACAGTTGTGTAGCTTGGTCATTTGTGGGGCCTCTAGCAGTGGGCCCAGGACAGGTCATGTCCCTGATGCATGAAAAGACTATTTGGAACCTTTTCACCATGGTGGGATACCTTGCCCAGCCTTGATGCAAGGGGGAGGAGCTTGGTCCTACCTCAACTTGATATGTCTTGCTTTGTTGACTCCTATGGGAAGCCTTACTTCTCCTTAATTGAGATGGAGGAGGAGTGGGAGTGGGCAGAAGCAAGGTGGGGGAGGGAACAAGAGGAGAAAATGAAGGGAAAACTGTGGTTAATATGTAAAAATAAATATTAAAAAGTAAATGTTGAGGTCAAAGACTGGAGAGAATTTTTTTTTTTTTTTTTTTTTTTTTTTTTTTTGGTTTTTCGAGACAGGGTTTCCCTGTAGTTTCTAGAGCCTGTCCTGGATCTAGCTCTTGTAGACCAGGCTGGCCTCGAACTCAGAGATCCTCCTGCCTCTGCCTCCCGAGTGCTGGGATTAAAGGCATGTGCCACCACCGCCCGGCTGGAGAGAATATTTTTAAAACAATTGTTCAAATGATTCACATGTAAAAATATACAAAAAATTTATAATACCATAACAACAAGCTGTCAGGGGTCAGAGTGGGGCTCAAGTGGGAGAGATAATAAAAAACAAGGGAAATTCAGGAGATGACAGGAATATTTCTATCTTTATCAAGGTGATTGTTCCATTACTCTACACATGTTATCAAATCATATGCTATTAATATCTACAGTTCACTGTATGTCAGTCAATCTGCAAGGCTGCTTTAAAGAAACCAACTTCAACCTTTGCTAAACTGTGTTATTAAGAGTGACTAGTTGGCCTCTTTGGAATTTACCTCATTTGCAAATGACAATAGTATTGGATTTCTGTGAAGCTCCAAGCCCATTGTATCATGTGAAATGATTTTCAAATAAAGAGCCATCTCCATATGATATAATATAATATACTTAATATAACATAACTTTTAACATTTTGATTAATTTCAAAATGACTTCCGAAGAGCTCGTGCATGCAGAAGGATATGAAAGTCATAAGAAGCAGGGAATTATATTAGTTATGCCCAGGGTCACAACGACCTCTGACCCATTCCAGCCACTTCTGTTTTCAACAGCAATATTCCTTTATGAACAGCATCAGCTTCGGCCTCTTTGAATAGCAGATCTGTGGTCTTTCTATCCTCTGCTTTGTCCTGTCTGACAGGCCACTTTATCTCTTATATTCTCTTGTAATCTGGCCTCAAAGTGGGCTAAATCAGTGAGAGACACTGGTGATTGGTTAGAGAATGGGAGGAGGGGCAGGCCAGGGTTCCCCTTTCTCCTGACCCTGCCCCTGTCTTGGGGAAGGAATCAGTACCATCACACAGCTGAAATTCATCCATAGCATTAGATGCATCTTCCCTCCTGCATAATTCAGCACCTTACACAGCCCTTGTCAATGAGTGCAACCTTCTAAATTGCCCCAAATGCCACATTGATAAAAGAAGTAAATGACCCTGAAGTTCAAACCAACAGAAATCCCTTAAATATGAAAGCCTATCGATATCATCATTAACTATAGTGTGTTAATGGCATCTTCTCCTGATATAGTATCATGAAAATGCACTTTGTGTGACTGCTTCGCCGAAAAAGTTACCAAGCCACGTGAATAATACAGACAAGAATTAAGGGCTAATGTAAGTCATAAGAGTTAATAAGAAACCTGAGCTAATAGACCAATCAGTTTATAATTAATGTAGAACTCTGTGTGCTTCTTTGGGGCTTAACAGCTGAGGGACTGGGCGGGACAGAAACCTCAGTCAACAACTTTGTTCTCATAAATTTCTTCACCTAAATTTTCAACTTCATGAGCTATTACATAAATTCAAAGTGATAGATTTCTCCAAAAACATCTAAACAGTACTTCCAAGAAAATCAAAGTATCTCCATCAGCTAGTTTGAAATAATATCTATATTGTCTTTTAAAATAATTGGACTATCTTATAAAGACTGAGTTATAATGAACACTGAAAGGCTAGATTAAGTATACTACAGTTAATAGTTTATTATTTTGCCCGAAATAATATCCCTATTGAGTATTTAGGAATTTCATACAATTGACCCCTATCACACTCACCTCCCATTATTCCTATGTCTACCTTCCCTGACAATGCCTGGAGGGCCAGGAACCAGAGACTGGATTGCCCAGAGACCTAGGAAAGAACCAAATAAAAACAGCAAAAAAAGGTCAATGAAATGATTGCTGAGGTCACTCTGCTATACTCATAGAGAAGAGCCCAGCATAATTGTCATAGAGAGGCTTCATCCAGCAACTGACTTCATCCAGCAACTGACAGGAACAAATGCAGAGACCCACAGGCAATCATCAGACTGAGCTTGGGGAATCCTGCAGAAGAGGGAAATAGAAGATTGTAGGGGGCAGAGGGGACAAGGAACACCACAAGAAAGCCCATAGACCAACTCACTAGTTCATAAGAGCTCATAGAGACTAAACTGGCAATCAAGGAGCCTGCAGGATCTGAACTGGGTAATCGTATTTGGATGATATTGCTAGGAGGCCTGTCCTCTTCTGAAGGAAACAGAGGTGGAGTGGTTTTAGGGAGTCAGGGTGGAGGCAGGAACTAGGGGGAAAGAGGGGTGAGAACTTTGGTTAGGATGAAATATAGGAGGGAAGCATAAATTTGGGGAAAAAAGGGAAGGCAGGAGACTTTGCAATCTCATACTCTGCCCCTAGTAACATGCTTCCTTCAGCAGGGCTGAACTCCTAAGCGTCCAAGGTATAGTGGACAATTCATTAAAATCATCACAGGCATCACATTGCTTTTGGTTTCAAAATCAAAATAAAGTATAACACATAGTTCATTCCAACCCATCATAAATAATATGTATTTTAAAATAAAAACAGTATTAGACATATGCTTTTATTCTACTGACACTATCATATGTTTTCTTCCTTGCTTCTCTTCCAAATTCTGACTATTCAAACTTTTCAAACTGCATATCTTGTTTATCTGTCTTTGTTCACAAATCCTTTATTACCTTCTAGAACTCAAAACTAAATTCACAGACCTGTAACTGTTTAAGAAATAGAAACAGTCATCAAAAGTCTTTCACCAAAAAAGCCCAGGTCCAGATCGTTTCAGCTCAGAATTCTACAAGATTTTCAAAGAAGAACTAATACCGATACTTCTCAACTTGTTCCATGCAATAGAAACAGAAGCAACACTACAAAACTCTTTTTATGAGGCTACAATTATCCTGATACCCAAACCACAGAAAGACATTACTAAGAAAATTACAGACCAATATCACTCATGAACATTGATGCAAAAATACTAAATAAAATACTGGTAAATCAAATCCAAGAACACATCAGAACCATCATCCACCATGATCAAGTCGGCTTCATCCCAGAGATGCAATGATGGTTCAATATACGAAAATCTATCAATATAATACACCATATAAACAAGCTGAAAAATAAAAACCACATGATCATCTCATAAGATGCCAAATAAGCTTTTGACAAAATACAACATCTTTTTATGATAAAGATCTTGGAGAGAACAGGGATATAAGGAACATATCTAAACATAATTAAGGCAATACAACAAACCAACAGTAAACATCAAACTAAATAGAGAGAAACTCCCAGTGATTCCACTGAAATCAGGAACAAGACAAGGTTATCCACTCTCTCTATACCTATTCAATATAGTTCTTGAGGTCCTAGCTAGAGCAATAAAACAACAAGAGGAGATCAAGCAGATACAAAACAGAAAAGAAGTCAGACTCTCACTACTTGATGATGATATGATAGTTATATAAGCAACCAAAAAAAATCTACCAAGGAACTTCTACAACTCATAAACACTTTTAGTAATGTAGCAGGATACAAAATTAACTTAAAAAAACCCCAAACAGTAGTCCCTCTTTACACAGATGATAAATTGGCTGAGAAAGAATTCAGGGAAACATCACCCTTCACAATATTCAAAAATAGCATAAAATATCTCAGAGTAACTCTAACCAAACAGGTAGAAGACAAGTATGACAAGAAGTTTAAATCTTTGAAGAAAGAAAATGAAGAAAATGCTAGAAAATAGAAAGATCTCCCATGCTTTTGGGTAGGTAGAATTAACATACTAAAATGTTAATCTTAGCAAAAGCAATCTACAGATTCTATGCAATGCCCATTAAAATCCCAGCAAAATTCTTCACAGACCTCGAAAGAATGGTACTCAACTTCAAAAAGAAGGGCAAAAAGCCCAGGATAGCCAAAATAATCTTGTACAATAAAGGAACTTCTGGAGGCATCACAATCCCTGTCTTCAAACTCTACTACAGAGCTATAATACTGAAAAGAGCCAGATATTGGCATAAAAACATACAGGAGGACCAATGGAACTGAATCAAAGACCCAGATATTAATCCACACACCTACAAACACCTGATTTTTCACCAAGAAGCAAAATAATATAAAATAGGAAAAAGAAAGAATATTCAACAAATGGTACTGACATACTGGATATCAACATAAAGAAGAATGAAAATAGATTTATATATATATATATATATATATATATATATATATATATATCACTGTGCACAAAACTCAAGTCCAAATGGATCAAAAACCTCAACATAAAGCCAACCACATGGAACCTTATAGAAGAGAAAGTGGGAAATACACTTGATTGTGTTGGCACAGAAAACCACTTCCTAAATATAACCCTATTAGCACAGACACTGAGAAAAACAGTTAATAAATGTGACCTCCTGAAACTGAAAAGCTTCTGTAAAGCAAAAGACATGGTCAACAAGACAAAATGACAACCTACAGAATGGGAAAAGATCTTCACCAACCCCACATCAGACAGAGATCTGATCTCCAAAGTATACAAACTCAAGAAACTCAAGAACTCAAGAAATTGGTCATCAAAATAACACATAATCCAGTAAAAAAAAAATGGGATTCAGACCTAAACAGAGGACTCTCAACAGAGGAATCTAAAATGGCTGAAAGACACTTAAGGAAATGCTCAACACCCTTAGCATCAGAGAAATGCAAATCAAAACAACTCATTTTATACCTCTAAGAATGGTCAAGATCAAAAACACTGATGACAACTTACACTGGAGAGGTTGTGGGGTAAAGGGAACACTCCTACAATGCTGGTGGGAGCACAAATTGGTACAGGCCCTTTGGATACAGTATAGTGATTTCTCAGAAAATTAGGAAACAACCTACCTCAAGACCCAGCAATACCACTTTTGGGTATACACCCAAAGGATCCTCAATCGCACCACAAGGACATGTGTTCAACTATGTTCATAGCAGCATTGTTTGTCATAGCCAGAACCTGGAAGCAACCTAAATGCCCCTTGACCGAAGAATGGATAAGGAAAATGTGATACATTTACACAATAGAGTACTACACAGCCAGAAAAAATAATGGCATCTTGAAATTTTCAGGCAAATGAATGGCTCTAGAAAACATCATATTTGAGTGAGGTAACCCAGACCCAGAAAGATGAGTATCATGTACTCACTCATAAGTGGTTTTTAAACATAAAGCAAAGAAAACCAGCCTACAACTCACAATCCCAGAAAGCCTAGACAACAAAGAGGACCCTAAGAGAGACATACATGGATCTAATCCACATGGGAAGTAGAAAAAGACAAGATCTCCTGAGTAAATTGGGATCATGGGGATTATGGGAGAGGGTTGAAGGAGAGAGGGGAGAGGAAGGGAACAGAACAGAGAAAAATGTATAAGTAAAATCAATAAAAAATATAAACAAACAAAAAACACTAAAAAAAATAAAAGAAGTGTCACCACGCCGCTTCTCTTTTCGGTGGCTATTTGTTTCATTCTGTTTGCTGGGACAGGGTTGACCCAAACTCGTGGCAATCATCCAGTCTCAGGCTCCTCAGGGCCGGAATTACAGATGCGATGCACTCCACCTGGCTTCCTTCATCTCTTTTACCATTCGCTGTTAGTCATACGGATTGACTCTAATGACTGAAAACTGATTTTTGCAGAATGGCAGTTCTGGAATGCTAGTCTGGTAACACGGGACACTTTTTTTCCATATATTTCATTCCTTACTCTCGGATTTCATATGCATAAGCTGAATAGAACTATGTTCTGTAACAGAAAGGGTTAGTTTATGATTTATCAGTGGCCAAATGGGGAGCAGAAAATCCTGAAGAAATGGTGTGACCTCTTTGGTTTATCTAGATGCCTAGATTGAGTGTATAGCACTGTTGTGAATGGGTACATGCTAAACATAAAAAGATTCACTTTTCAGAAAAATTTTTGTGCAATTTTGCATAAAGGTGAGGGCTGCAAGCTAAGAAACTCATAATATCTCTGAGAAGCTGTGCAGAATTCCAAGTGTGTAAGGGTCGGACAAATGCCTCAGTCCTGTCTGTGAGGTCAGGACAGCTGCAACCCCAGTGCCTGCAAACTCTCAGTGCTCTGCATGATTTTCCCTTGGGGGACGAAGAAATCCCACTACAGTCATCCCCAATGATGCTGCTGCAAGAGATTGGTCACTAGAACAAAAGCAGAAGGGTAAAGGTGAATCAATTTGAAAACTTGGGTAAGTGAGATCAGGATACCAGTATCTATTTTGGAATTCTAATTTCTGTCTTGAGATTCTTGTTTTCATTTAAACCAAGACAATATATGTACATGGTGAAGACGTGCCAGTATGTATCTCTAATTTCATTCAGAACATCGTGGCAAAAGTCCTACTGTGCATTTACTGCTCCAGGATCCCACAAGCAGATGACTAGAGTCAGTACTTGTGCATCTTCACAGCGTTTCTAGGATTCTTAAAGAAACAATTATTCTATTAGCCAATTAATATTATATTAATATATAATATATAATAATTATATATATATATATATATATATCTCCCATATATCCCTTCCTGCTCTCCTTCAAATTCATGACCTCATTTTTCATTCATTGTTATTGCATATATCCATGAATTTGTATATACATATATATCCCTAATTATAACCTGTTGAGCCCATGTAATGTTACTTGTTTAACATATTATTTGTACATGACTGGGTAGATTTTTTTTTCTTGTAAAATTCCATGTGTATTCAATACACTTTCTTCTATACATTTTCTTGCTTAAATTAATAAGTCTTGTCCCAGGAAAAAAAAAAGCAGGAGTCATATTCTCTCAAGCTATGGGTCCTAGATACCAAGACAGTTATTTTTCTATAAAAAAAAGAAGACAGGACCGGATGTAGTTTCAGACATGGTGGTAAGCAGAGTCAGTGTCTGTGCAACTGTGCTCTGTTCTTGTGTTCTTGACATTGTAGGGTCTTCCTTTGCACACATCACTCTTTCCACCTGGAATTTGCCACTCAATTCTGCATTTATCAGCAATGTTCCCAGAATGGTGACTCTTTAAAGTGGTAAGGCATTACACCTGGACTAGGATGGAGGCTCACTAGGAGGGAGGCCTGGATTCAGAGCCTCTGACTTAATTGATCTACAAAAAGTCACAGCATTGCAGTTTGTTTCTGTGGTCACCTTAAACTTGGAAGGAGGGGTGAGTCATGGTTATTTTGTTTAAACTTCTCTCAACAATTCAAATGTTAGCAGAAACTGTGGACTTCTGCACGAAATGGGAAGCAAAGAGCTGGAGATGACTATCCTGTTCTTAAACTTCACGCATTTCGCTGTCGTACCAACTTTCATAGTGTGTGCTTAACAACAGCTCTCCAAGACTGTAAACTCCTTAACCACAAAGCCCATGCCATCTTGGCGCACAGTACCTGTCACGGGCCTAGTATGTGACAGGTGATGACAATTAGTTCAGAGACTATAAGTACGGGGCTGCAGAGATGGCTCAGCTGCTAAGAGCATGTACTGTTCATGCACTTCACCTGAGTTTGCTTCCTAGCACCCGTGTTATGATGCTAACAACTACCTATAGCTCTAACTGCAGTCTCTGGAAGCCTCTGTAGTCATCTGTACACACACGCACACACGCACACACACGCACACACCCACCACGTAAACATATAAATATAAATATTGAGATGAGTATAAAGAGATTAAAAATGGTGTGGCATAAAGTATTCTCAAAAAAAAAATAAATGTATACCTTTTGTACCAAGCAATAGTTCACTTAAACCACCAGGAATTATAAAACGTTTATCAACACCTCTGAGACCAACAAATAATGATAATGATGAAGAAAGTTTTGTGTTTTACAAATAAGCCTTGTTAAACTGTCATCATATTTTATAGAATTTGCAGGTCGCAAACCATTTTAATTCCAGATTATAAGAAGGAGTTCTCATCAGTACACATACATCAATCTAACTTAATGTTCATCATTGAAAGTGTTCTTTAACAAAGCATTAAGTGTTTACTCTAAGCCCTTTTGAAACTTTATCTCAAGCCATTCTGAGAACAAGTCAATGAAGGAGTTGCTAATCAGCTTTCTGTTTGAGGAGTAAATGCCTGCGGTAATCATAAAGAGAAAGGCTTTAACTTGACTCACGGTTTTGAGGCTCCAGTTTCTGACTAATAACCCCTTGGTTTGGGATCTGCAGTAAGGCAGGATGTGGTGAAGCAAAGCCAGTACCATGGTAACTGAGAGTCTGGAAGCAAAGGAAGACGTGCTGTGTTATCTAATCTGGATTGTGAACTGGACACACCATCCCTAAGCACACGGACCTGGGCCACAGGAAAAAGGGGAACTGAGCAAGCCAGAGAGAACAAGCCAATAAGGAGAGCCCTCTGTGGTTTTGTTCCTGGTGTATGTACCATCCTTTCGTGATGGACTATGAACTGTAAGATTAAACAAATCGCTTTTATCCAACTTATCTTTGCACATGGTGTTTATCGAGGCAACAGAATGCAAACTAGGACAGGATGAGAAGATGATCCCACAACCCCCTTCAAGGGCAGAACCCCAATGGCATTGACTTTCAACTATCCCCTACCGTGTAAATTACTATCTTCCAGCAGTGTCAAGCTGAAGACTAGACCTTTGGGCGACATTTCTGATCCATGTTGACAAGCAACTCCCTAAGAGTCATTCATATAGCTGGCAAAGAGCAGGGGTTATGGTTCAATCCCAGCTGACTGGCTGTATACATCCCAAAGTTTGTCTTCTGTACTGGTGTGATGTTAGAGTAGCTGAGGCAGGGCCAGTTTGGGTAACTTACAGAGACCCTGCCTCATTAGTAATAAAGGGGTGGGATAGCTCAGTGTAGACTATTGGCTTAGTTTATAAGAGGTCTTTGATTCAGTCTCAGCACTGGGGCAAGAGAAGGGTATGTCCCTGATGATTCAGTGTTCTTCATGTAAATACAAACTCTGCTCAGAAAATGTAGTCATTTTTCTTCTGAAAGTGATCTAATAGGATAAACCAAATTAATTATCTCTAGTATAACTTACTTCATTAAACCGATTTGGTATTCACTCATCTTTGAAGTCTGAGGAAGCAAAAAAGCTGAAATCCACTCTCCACAATCAAGTCTATTCCCTTTCCAAAAATATAACTGTGACAGCAGAAACCCAGCCTAAGAGAAAGGTTGAAGGATGGGGCCTTTGAGAATCTTCTATCAGAAAAGCGATGCTCGGGCAAAAAAAACTGGGAGATAAGAACTATCACTCAATATTAGTAATTCTATTTAGGATTAGTTTGCACCATAAAGTTCTCAAGACTTCAAGTCAGGGAAAGCTTATTGAACTTTCATTTAATATATATTGGAGATAAAAATAACTCAGGTTCAGGTGGTAGCTCGATGCCGCCAAAGAACAAAAATCTTTCTTACGTTAGAATCTTGTTATACGAGATTCATGAACTCCATTCTCTTTGGTAACCACCAGCATATTTAGATAATTGATCATGTGTGGTGCCCTTGGGTTCCTGCTGACTGTCAGTTAAGTTTGTTCTTAACGTCGCTGCACAGGAATGGCTACAAGCACAGGCAGATGACATTGCTGCTTTAGGGCGATAGGGTTTTAAAAACATCCTGACAAATGCTGCCGGCAGCCAGACGCAGAATATTCAAATGTAAATTCCCTTTTACATCAGCAGAGCAATATTTATCTTTGACAGCCCTGATTGCCTACTGGGGAGGTCCTTTTCAGAGATTAACTTGAGTAAAATGCTGCTTTCTACATTGAAAAATTCACAATTAGGAATGACAACAGTTAAATGAACACCTAAGTCTTATGGGAAATTCTTATTTTTCCCCTGAAGAAAAGCAAACTTTCTTAAAAGAAGTAGAAAGACAGTAAGACATCTGCAGTGCATATGTGGGGTTCAGTGAGGTGGTTGCAGCTTACTCTTCTTCACTATTGCTTTATGAACGGCATGGATCAGCCATCACTTCCTGTTTCAAGTGACTAACTCCTCAATGGAATCAGCAGACACTGAGAAATTTTTGACCTACATAATCTATCTGCTGAAAAGGCAGAAGTGGATCTGACCTCTGGGACTGAACCCAAGCCCCAGAGCCTTTTGTATGCATAGTCTGAAGTTTACCCTTCCATTGGCTCCCAACCCTCCATCCTCATCTCTGTACGGCAAATGACTCAGCTCTGGGCTTAGCTACACTCACACTCCTAGAGAAAAAAAAAAAAGGTCCCTTTACACAACTTGAATTTGAAAACTCCACATAGGAGTTGGCCTGTCACAACTTGGTTCATCTGCCCATCCCTAGACCATTTAACATAGGCAAAAACAAACAGAATATACAACTCTCTATCCATCAGTTCCCACTGCAATTGCTAAGCAATTTGGTTCTGTTGTCAGAAGAATGTGTCAACATACAGAAAAACAGGGAGCAAGAGAACAAAGATGGTCTGGGTAGTCTGCCAAAAAAATAATAAATTTACCATCTTGGTTTTTAATTGCTTATAACATAATGTTGACAGATACATGCCATGATCAACTGAGCTGCATGGTCTGTAAGCTTACTTTTGCCTACCTTGCTGGAAAGAAGGGTAAGCTAGCAGAATACAGATTTGATCATTTGATCAGATTCCCACTGCCTTAATTTTGAGTTATTCTCTATCCAATGGAGGAAGGACTACAGACTTAACTTGAAAATGGTTACTTTTCTGCTTCTGGGGTGCCACATTAATATTTTAAACATAATCTTTATATAGATTCCAGCCGGGTTGCATGTGTTAAACTATTGCTCAGGCAAGTATGCATGTTTGAGATAATTATACTGGTTTCCCTTTTTATTTATGAAGTGTCACATTAAAATTTAAAGCAAGATATATCATTGAGTGGAGACGCCTTATGCATAGCAAAAGCAGTCCCCTCTCCGGTCTGTTGTTGGCTGTTACATTCAGCTTTTTTCAAAACCAACTGTTTAATACTTAAGGACAAAGTAAACAAAAATAAACTCCAGGGAGCTTGAAATGAAATAACATCTAGGAGTCAGTTTGAAGAGTTAGACTTCCCTGAATACTTAGTATAACTGCATAAGCTATTCGTGATTTTAATATATATTTTTATACTTTTACTATATTTCTATATTCCAGCCTTCCTAGTGACCATTTCCTTCAGATGGGAGCTCCCTGGGTTGAGCTGGATTTTACATTGATTCTTGAATTTATTGATACCAGTTTAATTTGAGGTAGGTAAATCCATTTCTAGAAGACACATATTTTTAATCTAGGACACACCTTCTGCCAGAGCCCTATATAAAAACACGGAATGATAAAGCTTTGCTCTTTGCCTGCTCCACTTGCCCTCACCTTGCTAGCAAGCTCATTCCTTTGTGGGCATTGAAGCCTGCATATACTGATTATATAATCATATATTCCTAATCCCAGCCTTCTAATACTGAAGACCTGCAGAGACATCCAGCCTTGTTGACTGGCCAACTACTGGATTCTTAGACTTTCTGTTCAAACCAGCCATAGTTGGAATTACAGAACCACATCCTGTAAGTTATTCTAAAAAAGCATACATATATACATATAGGTATGTATGTGTGTAGAGATAGATAGATAGATAGATAGATAGATAGATAGATAGATAGATAGATGAGACATTCATTCTATAAATTCTGTTGCAGTAGAGGACCCTAACACAGTAGTCTAGTTTTCAAAACTATACCTAATAAATTTAAGAATAATCTGTGACTTACTATAAGGCTGTATATTAATATCCTACAGTTACTACTTTGGGTTCTAGTTAAGTTATTCCAAGATGGTGACCTTTTCTGATGCCCAACATACTGCTACGTGTTGATGACTATGTGTTGACATTCTAGAATTTTAATTAAGGGTTGTCAATACTCTTTGTGATAACTATTACCTTCAAAAATACAGACTTAGAAAATAGCTATACAAAAACAGAGCTACCAGAAAAGATAACTTCAAGATAAAAATTTACTGGCAAGGCACACTAACATTGGGTTGGGGGTAGCATTGACTTATATACAGGCTTAAATGAAGCAGTAATAGCTTGATTGAGTGCAATGTTCCTTATTCTTATGAAGGTGGGCTGGGATTGACTGTGTTTAAAAATATTTGAAATTGCTGGTCTTATACTTGCTCTTTTAGCCACAAGAAGGGAAGCATCATAATCATCCATTGACCTTCTCTCACTTTCTCCTGCCATGGTGCTAGCTCCTCTTCCTCACATCCCATAAAGAGTTGCCCCATTTTTAACTTATCTTTTGGATGGGAAAGTTTTCACCCATCACAGGCAGGTCTGGTTTTCTATCACTTGTCACCGAGCGTTTTAGGATTAATATTGCTTTGACAAAACACCATGACCAAAAGCAACTTGGAGAAGGAAAGGATTTATTTCACTCACGGTTCTGCATATCAACCCATCATGAAAACTAGTGCTGGCAGAAATTCAAGCAACGCAGGAGGAACTTGGAGGCAGGAGCTGAGAGGCAGAGGCAATGGAGCAGTCCTGATTACTGTTTTGTTTTCTTATAGAACCCAGGACCACCAGCCCAGAGGTAATCCCACCTATAACATATTGATCACTAATTAAGAAAATGCCCTACAGGCTTGCCTATAGCTGACCTCACGGGAAGTAGGATGCTGGTTATCAGAGGGAAAACAGAGGGTAAATGGGGAAATGGCTGTCAATGAGCTTATCATTGCTGTTAGGGGATGAATATTAAAAAGACATCCAGAACATCTTCTCTGAATCCAGTTCCCCCAGTCTCATCCCCAACTGTCTAGCAGACCTACCTACTGTGAGCTCTCACTGTATATGTGTGTGTGTGTGTGTGTGCACATGCATGCTCATGTATACTCACTGATCCTATTTCCAGATGACTCAGATCTTTTCCTCCTACCTTCCTCCAGCTACATCCTGTTACCCCAGTCCCCAGCTCCAGCAGGCATTCCCTGGGAACCTTCCAGGCAAGCCTGCAAAGCAGCAAGCAGGCCAGCAAAGCAGGAAGGTAATTAGAAGAAAATTCCCTAACCCTAAGAAGGAGATGCCTATCAATATACAAGAAGAACACAGAACACTAAATAGACTGGACCAGAAAATCAATTACCCTCAGCATAATATAATCAAGACACTAAATATATAGAACAAAGAAATATTATTAAAAGCAGAAAGAGAAAAGGACCAAATAACACATAAATGCAGACTAATTAGAAAGACATGTGACTCCTCAATGAAAATTCTAAAAGTCAGGAGGGTCTTAATAGATGTTTTACAAACTCTAAGAGACCACAATGCCAGCCAATAATACTATACCCAACAAAACTTTCAATCACAGTGATAAAGAAAGGAATAAATTTCATGTTAAAACCAAATTTGAACAGTATCAATCTTTGACTCTATCCCTACAAAAGGCACTAGAAGAAAAACATCCCGATATAAGGAAAACACAAGGAAGAAATAATCCCAGAACAGCAAACCAAAAGAGCAGGAAACACGCACACACACACACACACACATACTCACTCACTCACCAATACCACCACCATCACCAGCTACTACTACTATTACCACAAAATAACAGTATTCAACAAACACTGTTCATTGATAACTCTCAACATCAGTGTAATCAAATACCCAATACACAGATTAACAGGATAAATGCAAAATCCAGAATGCATCGTTCTGCTGCATGCAAGAAACACTTCTTAACATTAAGGTAAACATTGCCTCAGGGTAAAAGGATGAAAAAGATATTCCATGTAAGTGGATCTAAAAAGCAAGCTGGTATTGCCATTTTAATATCTGAAAAAGTAAACTTAAAATCAAAACTAAACACAAACTCAAAGAAGAAATCCACAAAGAGGACCCTGCAGTTCTTAACATCTCCGCCCCAAATACAAGGACATCATGTTTGTAAAGAAAACACTACTACAAGTTTAATCACACATTGATGCTCACACCCTGATAGAGGGAGACATCTGTAGCCCACACTCATCAATGAACAGATCATCCCGACAAAACTAAACAGAGAAATGCAGGAGCTAACAGACTTTATAAACCAAATGGACCAGATAGATATTTACAGGACATTTCACCCAAACACAGAGAATCCACCATCTTCTCAGCACCTCAGGGAACTTTCTCCAAAATTGAACACATAATCAGAAAGAAAGCATTTCTCAACAGATGTAAGAAAATTTAAATAACTCCCTGAATTCTATCTAACCACCATTGATTAAAGGTGAATATCAACAATGAGAGAAGCAACAGAAAGCCTACAAACTCATAGAAACTGAGCAATTCTCTACGGAATGAAAAAAAATGGATCCAGAGAGCAACTAAGAAGGAAATTAAACACTCCCTAGAATCAACTAAAAATTCAAAACAAATCAAAATTATTTGACACTGTGAAGGCAGTTCTAAGAGACAAGTTCATAGCACTAAGTGCCTACATAAATTGGTGTGATCTCATACTAGTAATACCACTGCACACCTAGAAAAAAACACACCCAAAAGGAGTAGATGGCAAGAAATAATCAAACTCAGGACTGAAATCAATAAATAGAAATAGCAATAACAAAAACAATACAAAGAATCAATGAAACAAAGAATCAGCTCCTTGATAAAATCAGTAAGATTGACAAACCCTTATCCGATCTAAACTGAAAGGTGGAGAGAGTATATGCAAATTAACAAAATCAGAAACAAAAGGGGGGCCATACCAGCAGACACCTAGGAAAGTACAGCATCCTAAGAACATACTTTAAAAACCTGTAGTTGGGTGAGCCAAACCCGAGGCTGTGAGCGCAGGAGAGCTGGCTCTGCTCCTCGCTGCCTGCTGCACTGGGTGAGCTACCCGTGCAGTGTTGCACAAGGAGGAAAATCTAGCCGGCTGATCCACCCATACACCAACGTGGGCAAGAACCACGGCTATGAGTCAACCTAAACAAAATTCTATTCTATGAACTGCAGGCGCATGTGAAGGGTCCAGACCTACAAATCCAAAATTCCAGGATCTCCATGACACAGGAAAAACAACAAAATATCCAAGAGGAATGAATACCAGAGAGAGCACATTATTGATAGTGCAGCAGAAGCCAGAGGCCTCTAATCAGACCAATGACTTACAGCAATGAATACTTAGAGGGAAAGATGAATGGAGCAAGGGGCAAATTGTGGGACTCAACATGCCACGCTACATCCTACACTGAGAATTTTGTTTGTATGTTTAGTTTTTTGTTGTTTGTTTGCTTTTCTGGTTTTGGGTTGTTCTTTGAAATTTTGTTTTATGAGACAGCTGCAAGGGCAGAGGGTAGATTTGAGGGGAAAGGGAGCTGAGTGGGACTGGGATGCATAATGTGAAGCCTATTAAGAATTAACAAAAAGTTTTGAGAAAAAATTAAAAACAAGAATAAAAACCTGTACCCCACCAAACTGGAAAATCTAAAAAAAAAAAAAAAAATCTTGATAGGTACCATTTAACTAAAGTTAAATCAAGAACAGAAAACAATTTAAATAGATCTATATAATCCCTAGTGAAATAGAGGCAGTCATTAAGTCTATCACAAAAAAAAGAAGTCCAGAGCCAATAATCCTCCAATTATCCCACAAAATACAAACATAAGGAATATTGTCCAATTTGTTTTACAAGTTTAAAGCTACCTGATGCCCAAACTACATTAAGACCCAACATCAAAAACAATTATAGACCAATATCCCATATGAACATAGGTGCAAAAATTTCCAATAAAATACTTGTAAACTGAATCCAAGGACACATCAAGAAGATCATCCACGAAGACAAAGGAAGTTTATCTCACAGATGCAGAGATGGTTCAGACTTAATCCACCATATAAACAAACTGAAAGAGAAAAACTACATGTAGTAGTTTGAAAATAAATGGCCCCCATAGGGAGTGGCACTATTAAGTGAAGCCTTGCTGGAGTAGGCGTAGTTCGGTTGGAGTGTGTCACTGTGGTGACAGGTTTTGAGGTCTCACTAAGGCTCAAGATAGCACCCAGTATCTCTGCCACTTATCTAGTGCCATGTCTGCCTCCATGCCACTATACTACACCATGATGATAATAGACTAAATCTCTGAAAATGTAAGCCTTCTTAACTAGATGTCTCTTTTTCTTTATAAGTGGTTCTGTGGTCTTGGTGTCTCTTCACAGCTATAGAAACTCTAAGATACCAAATGATCATTTCATTAGATTCAGAGAAGGCCCTTGACAAAATCCAATACCTCTTCATGATAAAAGTCCTGGAGAGATTAGGGATAAAAGGGACCTGCCTTAACATAACATAATAAAGGTGATTTACAGCGAGCCCACAACCAATATCAACTTAAATTGAAGAAAGACAAAGCTAAATCAGGAACAAGACAAGGTTTTCCACTCTCTCCGTAATTAGTCAATGCAGTACTTAAAGTCTTAGCTAGAACAATAAAACAACTGAAGAAGTTAAAGGAGATACAAATTAGAAAGAAAGCATTCAAAATGATATATGGTGCATAAGAAGATATGTGAAGATATGTATAAAGTGACCCTAAAAATTCTGCAGACCAAGCAAGTGAAAGACTACCAGAAGCAATCCACATATCCAAAGCAACCCCCATCAAAATTCAAACAAAACTCTTCACAGATCTTGTAAGGACAATTTTTGGTTCATATGGAAACACACAAAAAAATGCAGTATATACAAAACAGTCCTTAACAATAAAAGAATTGCTTGAAGTATCACTATCCCCAACTCAAATTGTACTACACAGCTAAAGTAATAAAAACACTATGGTAGTGACACAATTATAAACACACTAACAAAATCAAATTGAAGATCCAGACATAAAATCATTCATGTATGAATACCTGGTTTTTTATAAAGAAGCCAGCAATACACACTGGAAAAAAGACAACATCTTCAACAAATTTAGCAGGACAAACTGTGTAACTGAACATAGAAAGAAGGCAAATAGACCTATATAAATCTCTACTCTACATCTATCGAAGACTTCAACATAAAACCAGATACACTGAACCTAATAGAAGAGAAAGTGGGGAATAGCTTTTATCTCATTGAGGAGCGCGCGCACATGAGTGCACACACACACACAAACTGTCTGAACAGAACACATAGTGTGAACTGAAAGTAATTGGGCCCCATAATGTCATAAAGAGTGGCACTATTAGGAGGTGTGGCCTTTTAAAAGTAGGAGTGTCCTTGTTGAAGGAAGTGTGTCACTACGGTGACAAGCTTTATGGTTTCCTACACTCACAATACACCAGTGTCTTGAGTGTATCTTAGAACACTTCCTGTTGTGTGGAAGTCATGGTGTAGGACTCTCAGCTGCTTCTCCAGCACCATGTCTGTCTGCATGACACCATATCACACCATGATTACAATGAACTAAACATCCAAAAATATAAACTACTCCAGTTAAAGGTTTCCTTTGTAAGAATTGCTGTGGTCAAAAGATGACTGTGGTATGTACTCACTCATAAGTAGATACTAGCTATAAACAAAGGATATTAAGCCTATAGTTAATGATCCTAGAGAAGCTAAGTAACAAGGTGAGTCCTAAGAAAAACATATATAGATTCATGTGGAAAGTCAAAAAAGACAAGATCACCTGACAAAATTGGGAGCATGGGGGTAAGTGGAAAAGAGAGGGTAGAAGGGGAAGAGGAGGGGAGAAGGTGAGGGGTGAGGAGAACTTAAAGGAATGGGATAGTCGAGATGGAGGAAGGACAGAGATGAGAGCAAGCAAAGAGATATCTTGATTGAGGGAGCCATTATAGGGTTAGCAAGAAACCTGGTTCTAGAGAAATTCCAGAGTCCACAAGGATGACACCAGCTATGATGCTAAGCAATAGAGGAGAGGGGGTCTGATCTTGACTTGCCCTGTAATCAGACTGATGATTATCTTAAATATCACCATAGAACCTTCATCCAGACTGATGGAAACAGAGGCAGAGACCCATATTGGAAGACTGGACTGAGCTCCCAAAGTCCAGTTGAAGAGTGGAAGGAATGAGAGTATGAGCAAAGGGGTCAAGACCATGCATGATAGGTTCACCCACTGAACAGTCTACTTGAGCTAATGGGAGCTCACCAACTCTTTCCTGGAAAGGAACAAGCATAGGACCAAACTAGTCCCTCTGAATGTGGTTGACAGTTGCATGGCTGTGGCAGACTGAGGGGCCACTGGCAGTGGCACCAGGAAATATCCCTACTGCATGTGCTGGCTTTTTGGGAATCTATTCTCTTTTGATGGATTCCTTGCTAAGCCTATATATAGTAGGGGGAGCCTTGGACCTTCCTCAAAGCAATGTGCCTCACCCTCTCTGAGGATTGGATGGGAGTGGAGTGGAAGAGTATGTAGAGGGAAAGGGAGAAGGAGAGGGAGTAGGAACTTGGATTGGTATGTAAAATGAAAAAAGATAGTTTTTTTTTCTTTTTAAAAAAATTTTTAAAAGGATAAAAAAAAATGCTTTGGTCACAGTGTTCCTTCACAGCAATAGAAAACCTAAGACACACAGGCAATTCAACAATTAATAACTGGGATCTCATGAAACTGAAAATCCTTTGGGAAACCAAGGACACCATCATTCTGACAAAGCAGCAACCTACAGAATGGGAAAAGATTTTTATCAACTTCACATCTGATAGAGGGCTGATATCTAAAATATATAACTAACTAAAAGAACTAGATGCCAAGAAAATAAGTAACCTAAAGATGGGGTACAGATCTAAACAGAATTCTCAGAAGAGAAAACTCAGATGTCTGAGAAACACTTTTTAAAATGTTCAACATCTTTAGTCATCAAGGAAATGCATATTAAAACTACTTTGAGATTCCATATTACACCTGTCAGAATAACTAAGATCATCTGGCAAGAACATGGAGTAAGGGAATGTTCCCCCATTTCTGGTGGGAGTGCAAATTTGTACAGTCACTGTGGAAATCAATGCAGCAGCTCCTCAGCAAGAAGGGTATCAATCCACCTCAAAATTCAACTCTACCACTCTTGGACCCAAATAACACATTATTCTACCATATAGACACTAACTTAACTGTGATCATTGCTGCTCTGTTCATAATACTCATAATTGGAAGAAACCTAAATGTTCCTCAACAGACAAATAGATAAGAAGAATATACATTTATGTAATGGAATATTACTCAGCCATTGAAAAATGAAATCATGAAATGCACAAGTAAATGGATGAATCTAGAAAAAAAAACATCCTAAATGAGGTAACTCAGAAAGACAAGTGTGGCATATATTCACTTATATGTAGATATTAGCTATTGAGTCAATGATACCACAGACTTACAGAGAATGATAAGTCAGGAATAGAGTAATGGACTAGGGGTGGGGACAGATAGAGCTCCCTACAAAAGGGAAATCAAAAATGTCACTGCAACAGAGGTTGTGAGACTTGAATGAGAATGGAGTCAATAAATGAAAGCAGACTAACGCATTGGCCAAGTTCATTCAGAGCCTCACACAATTTCTACTTTGAGGTTGAAAAAGTGAGCAAAGTTCTTATGAGCTCAAGCTGTATACAATGATAAGGAAAACCCACATATATGAAAAGTATGGTTTTCAACAAAGATATAGAAATAATAGTTTAAATGTTTAATTTAATAACAACAGAAAGCAATGAGTCACCAGAAGTAAACTCACTCTTGTCTACTACAGTTGCGAAGACCATGAAAAAAAATTCTAAGAATAATTGCATGTTTTTGAAGAATCTGAGGTCACAAGACCCTTGTCTCTTCTTGGAGAGACATAAACACTCAGAATTCTCCTCACATGACTCTATTTCACTTTCCAAGAAGAATGGATTTAAATGGAAGTGGAGGTGCTGAAATTGAGGATTAAGTGGGAAGGGGAGAGTAAAGAGGGGTAAGAAGAGAGAAAAAAAATACCAGAAAAGACAGCTAAAATTAAAGTTCATTTGTGAGGTGGTATGGGAACTGAATACAGTAGAAGTTTCCTAACATCTATATTCCTGATATATAATAGGAAGTTTTATATATGTATATATACATATATGACTTTTAAATTAAATCACCAAATAACAGGGGAGAGATAGAATGGGTTGTAGCTAATTGATTTGTTGGCCAAAAGCCTACAATGGGAACTCTTTAGTAGCCTAGACTATTGTCATACACTAATGAAAAGTCCCCTTTGCTAAAGATAACACCTACACAACTCCTTGAATGTGGAGAAGTCCAACTGATGCTTACATAGAACCTTCATCCCTGATCATGCAAATGAGTGGCTCTCTGCATTTGTATCTGTTTCTTGTGCCATTGGGGGGGGGGCTCTTTTCCTTCTGTTTATTTTTTTCTATTATGAAGTGTGTATTTTTGTTCTATTTTATTTTGCTTTGCTATTATCCCTTTGAAGCATGTTTGATTTCCAATGAGAGACAGAAAGGGTGTGGATTCAGGTGGAAGAAGAGATGGGGAGGATCTGAGAAGAGTAGTGGGAGGGTAAATAGTAATCAGGATATTTAAGAAATCTATTTACAATAAAAGAAAAAATATTCAAAATATCTTAACTGTGGGCTCCTGTAAAGGGCAAAAACAAATTAAATACTTTCTTATTTGAAGAGGGAATAACTAGGCACAGGCACAGTCTGAATAAAGAAAAGCCACACTGCAATAGTGTAAAAAGCTCAATGTTCAATACCTAGGACTCACTCATTCACTCACAATCTTCCTGCCTCCTCCTAAGGGCTTGAGTCTCTTTTCTGGCTCTACCCATGCAGCCCATGTAACTTTTCTTCCAGGCTTGGCGGGCTCCACTTTACTGTTGCTGCTCTTCTCAGTGGTGGTCCCATGATATCAGCATCTCCAAAATCCTGGGATCTCTGTTGCATTAGTGATGAACTTTCACAAATAGTCTCTCCTGGGCCCTCTTCATGCTGCCAAGCCTCAACTTCTCTATGACCTCTCAATATTGGGGCTTCAACCGCTACTGAGTCTACACCTTCTTCATTGGCCTGCCCTTGCTACTCACAAAGTCAAGCATCAACTGCTTTTCATGAACTCTTCATGCCTTCAAAACCTATGCCATCTGTGTGACAATTACACATTATTACACTTGGTTTCCAGTATGAGGGACAACCTTGGCAGCCTATGGAACATAGCTCCTGTGCTGACTCTGAGGAACCACTTCTAGATTTTATCTCAGTGATGCTGGTCTCTTCTTAATCACCACTAATTTCTCAACTCTAACTAACCAGCATCAATTTTCTCAGTAAAGCAAAGGTTTTGCTTCAATTGTTCTGGTCTGTAGTTAATCACAGCTGATTCTTAAGCCTTAGCTAACCAGAATCACATATTTTCAACTCAAAATCGCAAGCAGCTGTTATAGAGTCCACAAGCAACTCTTAAATTTCCCTCTGGAACTTCGCAAGCCAGGCTTCCATTGTCTGCATTGTTTTTAGCATTTTCCCTCCCAAGCTCCCAGAGAATAGTTCACCAAGCTTTGAACATTCAATGACTTCCTAAATCCTTCAACAATCCTCCCCCAAAGCAACATGGTCAGGACTGTAACAGCAACACTCCATAATCTTGCTACCAATTTGTCTTAGAGTTATTCTTGCTATAATGAAACACTATGACTAGAAACAGCTTGAGGGGAGGGTTTGTTTCATTCACCATTCCATATAAGAGTTCATCGTCAAAAACACTGAGTGTAGTCAGAGGGTGCTTATTTGTTTCCCAGCCACCCAGACCCAAAATAATCACAAAGAAATTATACTAATTGTAACACTCCTTGGCCAATGACTCTAGCATATTCCTAGCTAGCTCTCACATCTTAAATTAACCAATTTCTATTATTCTGTGTATTTCCACAAGGTTGTAGCTTACCGGGGAAAGTTCTGGCATCTGTCTCCTTTGGCAGCTACATGGCATCTCTCTGACTCTGCCTTCTTTTCTCTTCTATCTCTGCTTAGAATTCTTGCCTTGCTATATTCTGTGCTACAATAGACTCAAAGCAGCTTCTTTATTAACCAATGGTAATAAAACATATTCACAGCATACAGAGAGGGATCCCACATCAAGTGAGGGCAAGAACTCAAGCAGATTAGGAACCTGGGGTCAGGAGCTGATTCATAGGCCATGGAAGAGGGTTTCTTACTGGCTTGCTGCCCATTGCTTGCTTATACTGCTTTCTTACAGAACCCAACACCACCAGCCCAGGGGTGTCACCATCCACAATGGGATAGCCCCTCCCATATCAGTCACTAATTAAGAAAATGCCCTACAGGCTTGCAAGCACCTCATCTTATGAAGACATTTTCTGAATCGCAGCTACCTCCTCTGTGATGACTCTAGCTTGTCAAATTGACATAAAACTAGCCAGCACATAAAAAGACCACAAAAGCATCAAATTATATCTCAGTTTGCCTTCTTCTAGTAAGTGACCATAAGAACTCCAGGAAAACTGGTTCATGATTTTTGTAGTAAGAAAGATACTTAAATGAACAACGTAAAACACTGTGAGCAAAGAGGCTTGGCCAGACTGGAGAGCTGAGGAGGGGCAGAATGAAGAGGAGGTGAGGATAGAACCTAGCAGGGGAGGAGAGAAGGGCAGGGAGCTCAGCTGTGCAGGGGAGAGCTACAGCTTGCTGCTCCATGGGTAGGCTTGAAGTAGGACTAGCAGTATTCCTGCCCATTGTCTACTTCCCCTCAACCAACTACTAAAGGCAGGAACTAGTGTCACTACTTTTTGTTTTTCAAAGTATGCAGTGTGCACGTGCTTCACTCCAACTTCTTTAAAATGAAACAGGATAGAAAGATGATTGCTTCTGCAGTTGGGAGGAGCTTCAGGGAAGGGAGCAAGTCCTGGCATCCTACTGAGCTGGGGTTGGGGGCAGGAGCTGTTAGGTAAGGTGAGGTCATCAAGCAGACTGCTGATGATGCAAGGTAACCCAGCATATTCCAGTCAGGCTCAGGAAGATGTTATCTAAGTGGGAAGCTCAATATCCAGCTGCCACCTCTCCTAAGTTTCAGACTCGCTCATTCAACTGCTTGCTCTTCCCAACAAGTGCATCCAGCTATGGTGGGATACACCAGGGGTGCAATATGGTGAGGAAAACATACATGCTGCTGAGAACCCAGTAGGCCAATACAGATAAGTCAAACTGTCACAAAGAAGGGGGGAAATGCTCAGAAGAAAAATAGAAAAAAAAACAAAATGGGATCATGAGGTAACACCGAACAAAACTCCCAGGGGTTGAGCATTAGAAACCCAAGGCAATCTTCCCCAGTTCACTCAAACAAGACAAAAACAGAGAATCAGCAAGGACTCCAAAAGGAGAAAATACTCTTCTTTGGATGCTGCAAAGAAAACTCAGATTGAAATAAATACCCAGTGTGATTTAATAGAAATAGAACCAAAAAGGTTCATAAAGGCATGATCAGATCAAGAGGGCTATACAGCAGTTATAGGATTGAACTTCACTAGAGTGCTTTTGCTGTAAAGTCTCTTTTGTTCTTTCTCCAGGACACACCTTAGCCGTATGCTACCTGGTGTTACATTGATCTTCGGAGAATCCGCACCTGAAGGAGAACCTCACCAGACTATGTTCCCTATGTTGTGGTCCTAGGCTCCAAATCAACCCAAGCAAACATAAGAGGTTCCCACAAAGAACGATTTAATACAAGGCAGCCCAAAATAAGGGAAAGGCCAAGGGCAGGGATGCCTGATCCATAAGGACAATAGGACAGATTTGGGAGCTGAATTGTGACCCCGAATTTCAGTTGAAGCAAATATTTAAGCACAAAAGTCATACAAACACTTGTTGCCAAGTTATAGTTGAATTTTCACTAATCAGAAATCAAAGATGAGGGGCTTTACTTAAGTGTTCCATCACTGTCAATCAACATACAATGCAGGATTTTTCAGTCCAACCAGTCAGATTCATTTGTTCTCTCTTTTGTTAGTAAGAGCCATGATGTTTCTAGAGAACTAAAGATGCATGATGATGATTTCTATGGTTTAGGGATGAGGTGGCTCAGCTACTGGAAGATTCCCTGCTCCTCTAGGGCTTGGGAACCTGAACCTTGTTTCACCCTACAAGCACAATGAAGTCTGAAGTCAAAATGTCAGTACTTAGGACAAGGTGCTTTGTGCCTGTTCCCAACATTCCCCCCCCCACACACACACACGTCTTGGGACTAATGAGATGAATCTTCTTCTATGGGTTTGAATAAGAGGTTGTACTGTGCCCTTAAAATCATAAGTTTGACATCACCTATGTGATCTTGAACAAACCATGCAATGGCCTTGATAGCACAGGGGGCAAACAGTTTAACAAGGAACAGAAGGGTTAGGGGAAAGATACCAGTTGAAAAGTGATTCATACTAGCCTTCTTTCCTCCTTCCTAGTTGAAGGGATTTTCTTTAGCAATTAAATCAAACCTAAATTTTGGGCAGATTGAAGGAGGCCTTCCAAACATTATCTCATGGGGATTAGATCATCCATGTAAGGGATAGTTTTGACCCAGAGAAGGGCAAAGGGAAGGAGTGCCATCTAGTCCTCACCAGTTTCTAGGGTTAATTTAATTAAGGTCTCCTTTTTTCCCCCTTAATTTAGTTAAGGTCTCTCTTGTTCTTTCCTATCTAACAGGTTTTATTTTAATTTCCCTGGACTATCCCAGAATGACTGACAAATATGCAACAGATTTCCCCCAAAGAAATCTGTCTTTGACCTAGCATTTTCAGCCTGTTATGGGGGTAGCGATGATGTACTTTCTTCTGTAACTACTAAAATTGGGGCACTGACTATCAGAGCCCAAAAAGGTTGAAAGACTTGTCAAAAGCTAGGTGGGCAATGGGGCATTTATCAGAAACATCTGATGAGCTGGCCCAGGTGAAGGAACAGAGAGGAATCACATTGGCTGAACTGGTTCATATCAGCTTTCAGCAAGTCCAGATCTCAGCAGTTTGCAGTCCACAGGTGCTCCCTGAGTGGTGTCTGTTAAATCTGCTGAGGCAAATATAGAAGAAGAACAAAAGTTAAAATTTAGGAACTTAAAAGAGAACCTTATGTTTGAAACTTTGACTTATCTGGACTCCATTTGACCTGTGGCAGGTGGATCCAAGTCTTATGACTTCTTTGATTTCCTGAAGCTCACATGAATTTTTAGTTTACCAAAGGAGATAAAAATTCTAGATACATTAGCATTTTCATTGCACTGAAATCCATATTTTATCAAAAGCACTTAACAGGTGTCTATAAAAAACCTGGAACAGGTTTGCACCTTGGAGACATATCGAAAGCTATGACTTTGGGTTAGTCTGATGAAAACCACCTTTAAGTTTATACTTAGAAGACAACCAAAGGAAATTTAAAATCTTGAGCTTATTTCTGAATAACGAGTAGTCAGTGCTCTATCAGTTTAGCTGAATTCCATTTATTAATGTTAAAACTCTGAACCTCTAAAATTTCTGTGTAAAAATATACTTTTAGTGAAGTTTGCAAGTCATACAGGGTGTATAAGATTAATGTCTAAGACCAATTGTCCTGTCAAGTTTTTATGCATCTTTTACTACTAAGGGAGCACACAGAGGAACATAATCAGAAAAACTTCTGATGCATGCCTCTCAAGGTAGCTAGAGCAAACCAATTCCATGGTTCTCTGCAATTTCTTTTCTTTTTTTCTATTTTTTCTGTATTATACTTATTAGCATTTGACATTTTATATATGAACCAATTTCATTATTATCTTCTCTCCCAATATCATTGGAAAATAAAATTTATGAGAGGAAAAAAAAACTCTATGCCAAAGAACAAATGCTTTTGAACTCTTTTCTTTCTGTTTACTCAGTTACCAGAGATAGGATTGGTTATTAAGTTCCTTTAGTGAAAAGTTACATCTGAAACCTGCTTATTCTTTAACGTGAAGCTTGTGAGCAAGGCAAGTCTGTTTGCCTTTTCTGAACAAGAGACCTGGTAGTTTTAACTACCTAATGAACTAACTAATAAACTAACAAGGTGGCTGTAGCCTTGAGGTAAGGAGCTGACTGTTTGTGATCAGAGACTTGAGAAGGATTAACCAAAAACTAGCCCATGGTCCATACCTAGTCAGATATCCCAATTTCCTCTTGTCTCCTTGATGATGAGGGTCCATGATCTTCTTGGAGACCTTAGGAGTCACTGATAGGATCTGAGAATCTCAGTCATTTAAATTTAAATATCTCAAAAACCACATTCAGCAAATCTCTGACAGTTTGAGGACATGAACCAAACAACCCTTGTTTGTTTTTAGTTATTTGTTTTAAGCTATAATTTGAAAACATACAAAACACTAGAAAATTTTTTCCTGTACTTGATTACATTAGTACTTAGCATGACTCTTATAAGTATAGTTCTGAATATCTCAAGGCTTAATTGTCTTTAACAGTTTACAATGTTAGTCTTAAAAATGATAATTTCTGAATTGAAGCTCTTTCAAGTATCAAGACAAGACTTTAAATTCATAAATATAGTCTACAGGAAGACCGGAAATGTTTCTGATTGTTATATAGTGTACCATTGAAGAATATTGTGGGAGCTCCTTCAGCCAAGAGCCTTTAAGATACCAGCCCACTTGGGCATGGTCTCTTATACTATAAAAGCAGCTGTATAGCATGCAATCAGTCTCTTGCTTCTGGCTCTCACTTCCAGGGGCTAGATTCAGTTCCTGTGATCATTCAGAGGACTGTGATCTAGGACTGTGATCTGTGAATCTACCCCTAAATAAACAACCTTTTATTATACATAATTCTGAACTAGTGTGGAATATTTTTTGACTTTTGTTATCAGAAGAATATAACAGTTTCTTGTATAACTCAGTTTATCAAAATAGTTATACCTTAACAAAGCTAGCAGAAACAAGGAGGTTAGACACATACCTTTAATCTAGTTTTTATAAACTTGAATAAACCTAAAGTATGGGGAGACATTCTTTAAACCAGTGGTTTTAAGTTCTTTGTCAGACTGCTTAGGTCACCATATTACTAAATCATAAGATAGAAATCTTCCAGTTTCTGTTGCTTAGCAGTTGTGGCCCTAACTTTATTTAGCTTGCCAGTGACTACATTGGGTATTTGAGATTCCAGTGCAGTCTTGAGCCTTTCTCAGGATGAGTCTTTATGCATAAAAAACATATTTTGGTTTGACATATTTTAGCTAACAAAACAGTCAGAAGCAGAACTAAAGAGGTTAAAAAAACCAAGTTATTACATTTTAATATTTGTCCAGAACTATAGACATTAATGGATTAGGTCCTTGTTTTTAAGATTATCTATGTAACCTTCTAATTAGTAACCCTGTGTTAAAGATTTGAGGTGACCTTTCTTTTTTGTTTCACATATAGATTTTAACCATACCCAATAAATTTATAAGCCAATAATTTCTTAGCTGTTCTGCTCTTGTTCCCTTCTGCCAGTCAATTTTTTTGATCCCAGACATAGATACGTTAAAAACATGTCTGGGTCAGAAGAAGGGTAGGCCATAACCCAGTTCCAGAGCCAGCCCTTCAATGAGACAGAACAACATAAAACAACTTTAATATTATCTATAACCAATTGACATTTGAATCCCTATTACATTAGATCCAATGGCCAGACAGCACAGAGATAAAATCTGAGCATAGGTGACTGATTGCAACAGTAGCAGCTGAGCTGTAACCAAGACACATAGGACACAGTAAACTCATACATTCATTATTAATCAGACACAAACACTCAGTGGCCACATTCATGCATTTAAGCATGAAAACAAATAGACAAAACTGTTCTTATTTCTTCCAGCTATAATGTCAAGGAGGGGTGCCTTGAAACCTATTGGATCCATTTCTCATGGGCACCAGAGAAGGCTGCCTATAAGCTCAAGCACTAAATTCTGCAACCTCACACTGTCATTGAATTACTTCAGGTCGCAGCTCTGGGCAGTGGTGCTTGGCTTAAAGGAGCTACACTGCAGCACTTTTCAGTTTTTGTAAAGGAGCTGGATTTTGTTTTGTCTTGTTTTAATTCAGAGCAACAAGCATGCAACCAAACAAAACTACAGACACAAACTGATGGATCTGGACAGACTGGCATGCCCAGAACAGCCAATAGAGTTGGAAAATAGATGGGGGAGAAGCAGATGTTTCGCCAGCAGGACCCAGACATCCCACTGCTCTAACAATGGGGCCCAAGAGGCAGACGAGGCATCATCCCTGGGAAGAATATATCTCCGGAAATGCTGTCCTTCTATTGGAAATCCTTAAAATGTTGCAAGACAAGATCTAGGGGTGTGGGGAAAACTGAAGAAGCTTGACCCATGATCTCAAAATTATGAAACAAAACAGAAATGAACACAGAACAACAAAAACGAAAACCAAAGCTGACAGTAAAGGACAGATTGCCTGGACAACACAGAAACCATTAAAGGGGGAACAGAAAACCAGAGCCAGATGTTGCCTCAGCAGAAACCAGAGAGGAATCAAGATGTTTCTCATGCTCTGATCCTAGTAAGTTTATCATTTGGGTCCCAGATAGACACCTACCAGAAACCAGAAACTTGGCTTACTTCTGAAGGTCCAGAAGACTAAAAACCAGTTCCAACATTGCTTGACTGGCCTATTTCTAGCTAATCTTAAATTAACCCATTTCAATTATTTTATATTTTACCATGTGGCTCATTGTTACCCCTTGCTTCTTGGGCAGTTATGTGATGTCTTCCTCCTTTGACAGCTACATGGCATCTCCTTGACTCTGCCTACTCTCTCTCTCTCTCTCTCTCTCTCTCTCTCTCTCTCTGTATATATATACATACACACATATGTATACACACATATACTTATATGTATATATAGTATATATATATTATAAGTATATGTGTGTATACATATGTGTGTATGTATGTATGTATTCCAGCCTGGCTGTATTCTGTCCTTCCATAAGCCTAAGCGGCTTTACTCATTGACCAATAAAAGCAACACATATACAGAAGAACATCCCACATCAGAAAAGCAGCCAGCCACTGGTTCTTACCTCTACCTCAAATCAAAATGGCAATCCTGCCCCTACAAATCCTCAGAATATGACTGAGTGTGACCTGTCTCCTTCTGTCTTATATTCCTCTTTAGTTCTGGGATTAAAGGCATGCACCACTACCACCAAGCTTTTATTGTTAACTAGTGTGACTACTGGGATTAAAGGTGTGTTCAACCACTGCCTAGCCTCTATGGCTGACTAGTATGGCTGCTTTGCACTGACCTTCAGGCAAGTTTTATTTATTAAAACACAAATAATATACCACTAAACCTACATGTGATAAACATCTTCAGCAAAGTGGCTTGATACAATGTAAACAAAAAATCAATAGTCCTCCTGTATACAAACAGTAAATGGGCTGAGAAAGAAATTAGGGAGGAAACATGCATAACAATAGCCACAAATCATATAAAGTATATCTGTGTAATTGTAAGCAAGCAAGTTAAAACATGTATGGCAAAAACTTCAAGTTTTTGAAGAGAAAAATTGAAGAAGTTATCAGAATCATAGAGATTCCATGCTCATGTATTGGTAGACTAGTAAACATGGTAAAAATGACGATCTTACCAAAAGCAATCTACAGATTCTATGCAATCCCCATAAAAATCCCACCATAATTCTTTACAGACCTTGAAAGAACAGTACTCAACTTCATATAAAAAAAATGAGGATGGCTATAACAATTCCGTACAATAAAAAAGCTGCTGGAGGTCCCACCATCTATGATTTCATTCTCTACTACAGAGCAATAGTAATTAAAAACTGCATGGCATTGGCATAAAAACAGACATGTTGATCAATGGAACAGAACTGAAGACCCTTATGTAAATCCACATACCTACAGATACCTGATTTTGATTTTTAAAAAAGCCAAAAATATACAATGAAAACAAAACAACTTCAACAAATGGTGCTGATCTAACAGGAAGTAAAAGAGTACAAATAGATATCATCCTACACTTGGGGTCACAGAGGCTCACAAAGACTGAACTGGTAACCAGGGTGCCATCATCGGATTGACCTAGGCCCTTGGTGCATAGGTTATAGTTTGCAGCTTGGTCTTCTTGTGGGGCTCCTAACAGTGGAAGCAAAAGTTTTCTCTGAAGCTGTTTCCTGCTTTTAGGACCCTTTCCTCTTACTGGGTTGCCCATTCTAGCCTTAATAGAAGACCAGGTGGGTAGTCCTTCCACAATTTGATAATCTAAGATTGGCCGGTATAGAAGGGAGACCTGCCCTTTTCTGAAGAGAAGGGGGGAGTGGGAAGGGAGAGTAGAGTTTGGGGAGCAAAACTTGGAGAAGAGGAAGGAGGAAGGGGAAACTGTGTTTGGGCTGGGGAGTAATTAGTTATTTAAATGATTAGTTAATAAAGAAATTAAAAAATCACACATGGAGTTTAATTCTCTTACATAACCCTAATAAAATGCATGGAAATCAATTTATTACTATATTTTGTTTAATCTAGTATATTCAAAATAATATCATTTTGCTATATAATCTATATTAAAATTACTGTAATATTTTATGCTCTTTTACCCTATAGCATATATCAATTCAGATTAGGCATGTCTCAAGGTCTTTTGTGACTAGTGGCTATCACATTGAATGATATTTAAACCTAGACTAAGGTTTCAAGTGATCCAGGCCAGAGAGTACAATGTGATTACAAAAATAATAATAATGTAAAGTAGAGCTATGAGGTAGACCTCACCCAGAGGAATGGCTGACTATGGGACTGGCAGAACAAACATAGGGTTTCTAGCAAGGCAAACTGTGTATGAAAGTTCAAAAGAAGGAGGAGCCCAGTGAACTTCAGAGCTGGTCAGGCAGAGAAGGGCCAATGAGGAAAGACCATGGGCCTCTTACAATCACTTAGACGTGTGTTTGGTGTCAAGAAGAGAAGCTACTGAATCCAACTGTGCTTCCATTCTGTCTCAGGCAGGATGAACTCAAACGAGGCAGCAGCTTCAGGTGATTTCATCAATGACACCAGCAAGAACAGTGGCAGAAGGTTTGGCCTGATAATAAAGAGGTACATACAAAGGCAACCTAAGCAAACATGCAAAGATCTAGGAGGAAAGATGTAGTGTTCCCTGAACAACTTTGAGTAAACCATGCTTATGGGGACAGGGTCATATAGGCTTCCTTTATTTAGATTACAGGGGACTTGGTCTATGGTTTTGGGGAATCAAAAAACTGCCCCAATTTGATGAAGATAATAAAACACAAGAGATTCAGCACTAATTCAGTAGATCTAATGGCCTACTATTTTGAAGCGTGGCCATCTCCTACTAGCAAAATTAATTTTTTTAGAATATACCATGCAGGAAAGCATCCTAGTGAACATAATAAATCAATGGTGTCAGGACTAGATTAACTACTGAGAGAACAGGCAGAATCATAATTAGAGTCATTGTAATAATGAAGTTCAGAGGCCAGAGAAACTGGGATTACTGGATCATTTGATTTTTAGACTTAAACAATGAGTTATTGGAGATAATGGCACTCTCATTTATACCCTGTCCCTTCACATCAATACTCTAGACTGTAATAGTTAAGCATCATTCTCCTGAAGATTCACGAGAATTTGTTTATCTCTGGTATGTGTCTGATTTTTCATTACGGTGCCAGTCTCACTTTTTGAATTTGATGTGTAATTTCAAAGCAGAAAATCAAACTCCAGTTTCTATATTAATTACAGGAATTACCCAATTCCTTTTCAAAGCATTAACAGGGCCTACACTATATTAAACTTTCGGATGAGCCCCCATCAACTCTGATTCTAATGAGATGCTGTGGCTTCCCCTGGTAGCTAATTAGTGTTATTCATATAGCTACCTTTAGTCCATGAAACTTAAAAAAAGAAAAGAAATGTGTTTGAACCCAGGTAAGGGCAGGGAGAGAGCATCCTGTAAATACATTATTTTTTGGCTGTTTTAATGGAATATTAGATGAGGTATTAGAAGTAAATCCCACTGAAAGTGTACTTCCTCCAGCTTGCTACAAATATTTTGAATATAAATTCTGGCATGAACTAAATTATCTGGCTTCCACCCTATTTTTGTTCATCAATTTCCATTCTCAACTTTTAAGAATATCATTGGGTTTAGTATCTTTTGTGTTCTTTCCAATATGGATTATCTTTGAATCTTCTCTTCTGCTGGTCTTTTATATCCAACATTAATTTATTTCTCTTTCAGAATAATAATAATATTTATTATATGTGATAGCTTGCATGTATATATGTTTGCATATTACATATTTGTATATTTATATGAACAGTTCTATTGATTTAAGAGTGGAGTAGATTATTAAAAGTATACTTGCTTCAAAAGAGCCTCACATTTTAAATTTTTTGCCAGGATTACTATTTGAATTCCAATGCTTTTCACAAAAAAAAAAAAAAAAAAAAAAAAAAAAAAAAAAAAAAAAAAAAAAAAAAAAAAAACCAAGAGTTAAAAACCAGTGCTTGAAACCATAAGTTCTCTCAATGGAGTCCTTAAATAACTAAGAACTGTTCCAAAGGCCTAACAGAAAGCTTGAAAGATTATGTGACCTCAGTTTTTTTTAATTTATCATTTTTTATTTACTTTACATACCAACCACAATTTCTTCTCCTTCTCCTCCCATTCTTTTCCCTCCCCTCCTCAATTTCCCTTCCACCCCCACCCCGTCTACTCCTCCTCCCTCTCCATTCAAATGGGGTAAGGCCTCCCATGGGGATCAACAAAGCATGGCATATCAACCTGAGGTAAGACCGAGCTCCTCCCCCTTGAATCAAGGCTGAACAAAGCATCCAACCATGGAGGAAAAGTTTCAAAGAGCCAGCTCGAGTATCAGGGACAGGTCCTAGTTCTACTGCTGGGGACCCCACAAAAGACCAAGCTACACAACTGTCACTCACATGCAGAGGGCCTAGTGACCTCAGTTTCTTAAACCATTCTTAACTGCAGCAGGAAGTGCTGATTTGAGAGAAACTGCCAAGGAAAGGGGGACCCGCAACTAATTCTTAAATGTAATACCACAAATGCTGAAAAACTTTCGAAAACCTTATATATTAATATACACTCAAATTCTACTCAGGGCCAAAGTATAGAATAAAAAGCTAGTGTTCCATCTTTTGCAAAACAGCTCTTCATAGTATTTGAAGATAATATTTAAATGCAACTTCAAGCTCTCATCTCTATCCTGGATACTCACAGATTCTATGTGTCTTATTGGTCAGTGATCTTTTTCACCTATATATAGCAAATGATCCCTTTGAATTTTAAGGTGGAGAAAAAGATTTTCATTTTCTAGGCAGTGCTAAAAATACTGGAAGCATTGGTACAAAAGCTCACTTCTGTCAAAAACCTGACATCAGATCATTCTTTCCAATTGTCGGGATTTTCTTGGAGTTAAGAGTCCCTGTGGGTGTTCTAACCCTTTGACTCTGTGACACAACGCTACCATCCACAAAGTTCATATACTCAAGAACTACTCCAATAAGCTGATGGGGAAAAAATTCCGCACCTCATGATATTTTAAGTAAGGTTATAATTTTGTGTTGGGCCATGTTCATAGCACCATGTGACTCATAGGCTGCAGGCTGGCCGTGACTGCTAGATTTCCTCTGACGTGACTGATGTCCGGCCATCCTTTGTGTCTCCTCGTGAAGGCATTTGAGAAGGGCATGGAGATGATGGGCTCACTCAACTTTCTCGCCTCTCCTCTCTGGAACTGGAGCTGAAGTGTGCAGAAAAGAGCACACAGAACCTTTCCAGGGCGGTAGATATGCACTCTATGTAATTTTGCTTTTCCCAGCTGGAAGAGTCCTTTTTCCTAAAGGAGAGAGAGATGAAGAGCTTTCCAAATAGCCCAGCAACTAACTCTCTGGCCTCTGGCTGTTACTAATGCACACACGCATCATGTCCACAGCCAGCAGGGGCTGGTGTTTCTTAAGACCCTTCTCTGCAGAAGCTCTCAGAAGGAGTAGGCCTCCTTTCTCATTGGCTGTTTTAACTCAAATTCTGAAATGTAAATCAAGCTTTCCATACACTATTGGTTGCCTACCCAACCACAGTTTACTGCCTACTCCAAAGTAATTGACTTCTTTTGTTACCGATGTTACATGACAGTTTAGGATTCCACCAGGCTGTTCCTTGATGTCAAAAGAAAAATGCTCCCTATAGCGGCCATCATGGATCTTCTAGGTGTCTTGCTAGTGGCTTGTGTGGCTATGACATGACACAGATTTCACTATTGAGACATAAAAGGCTGTTTTCATTGTGAATGCTGGGCTGGATTTTCATGGTAGGCTTAACTACAGAGGCATGGACATACAGGGAATTCATACAATAAACCTGTCCTGCCTTTGGTGTAATTATGTGAGGGGAAATGTTTCAAATGTAACATTCTAGTGGTCAGAGTGGAACACTGACAGGAAGCAAGCCCTGACATCATTGCCAGAATGATCACTGAAATGCCTCTATATTTATTATGTGAGATAATATACTGCTCATTATTCAAAACACTGTTAGTTAGGTTTCTGCTGCTTGCAACCTGAAACTCCCTAATACATAAAAAGGCTTTCGCTTTCAAAAAGGACAAATTAAATTTCAACAGTACCGAAATAGTACTGTGTCCCTCCTTGCAGTGAGAGTTAAAGGAACATTTTTAGATCACCTGCAGTGGTCCAGGCTTCCAGGTCCATGCTCACTCCCTATTTTCCCAGTTGCCCTCTATGCTCTGTTTAATATACCAGGAAGCAGAGGAATTTGCTCAAAATGACACCTCTTGGTTGCCAAGAAGCTGAAAACACAAGGCTGCTGACTCCGAGGCTGACATTCTCCCATATGCCAATTTTCATCCAGATAAATGTCTTCATGATGGACATAGAAAGGCCAGAATGTTAAGGCAAGCTTGCTTTTTACAGGCCAGTATTTCAACAAAGGCCAAACACATGTTCATGCAAGGCATGCCATGCATCTCAATGTTGTTCATCCTCTGCCAACAGTTCATAGCCAAGCCTTTCTTGTTCTCAGCAAGTAAAGGCAGGAGTGCTTGCATGGGTGTCAACCCATAACTAACACTTCCCCTTGTGCAGACAAGTTGTCAGCCTCTAAAAAGACTCTCTTCCAATGTTGGGGAAAGCCTAGATTCCATGTGGAAGCCATAAGACAAGTCCAACTGTTTTGAGAACATTTTAACAGACATAAGAAGCCTATCTGAATGCTTTAGAATTTCTCATTTCCTAAAACTAGAAAAATAAAATTTGAGTAGATGGCTCTGAGGTCAAGATCATTTGCTGCTCTTGCAGAGGATCAAGGTTTGGGTTCCAACATCCACATGGGAATTCATAATCCTCTGTAATCCCAGTTCCAGGAGATCTGATACCCACTTCTGGCCTTCATGGGTACTGTGTACACTTGTATTCAGATAAAACATCCATAGCATCCACATAAAAATTAACAAAATCTTTTTAAAAATGTAGTTAAGAATGATTAAATTCTTCCGGATGAGGTCTTAATGATAGTGGGTTTTAATGCAATTTCCCATGCATGAATGCATTTGAACATATCCTTCCTCCCTGATACTCTGCCTTACGGTTTGCTAAAATCTGAGAAATGCATAGTATATAATAATGTATGCTAGTTTTTCAATGTTTGGGAACTTCCTATGCCATGTTAAGAGTGTTATACCTATAGAATCATTTAATCGTTACCAGAAATGGATTAAAAATTTCCAGTAGTAATTTATTAATTAATAATTAATAGTAGAATGCTCTCTTGATAGATGAGGACACTAAAGCGTAGGGGATGCTAGTTAGAGTTACTTGAAGTAGCAGGGGTAAAGCAGAGAGAGACCAGTGGCCCCAGACCCCACCTTACTCTTCACTTAAGATTGACTGGCAAGTCCTTAGCTGGTGTCTGACACTCAGTTTTCCCCAAGACTTTGTTGAATGAGGACCTGGTGGCTGTTTTTATCAGATGAAGGCCCAAATAAGTCACATAAACCTATCATGCATCAAAATAAGAAAGCATTCAGAAAATGACACTGAAACCCTGCCACCTAGTTCCAGAGAAAGGAGGTGATGGATGTGTGGCCCTCACAGGCAGCAGGGCTACTAGGCAGGAAAGTGGCTCAATATCCGACAAAATAACATTACTGTATTTCAGTATGATTTCCCTTTAGACTGACCTACACACATAACCACTGGCATTGTGTTATTTTTAAGTTTCAAAATTGGGTTTTGTAAAAAATCAGAGATTCGTGTTCTTAAGCATTTCTAAGATGCGATGTGTAGATGCCGTCAGGCATCCCTCTGGCCTCCACTGGCTGCTCTGTATTCAAACCTATAGCCTCCAATATGGCCTATCCAGTGGGAGTCTAGTACCTTCTGCACTACTCAACTCTCCTGCCCTCTTTGGGGACTGCCCTGACCGCTCCTTGTCTCAGGCCACAGCGGACCACTGTATCCCAGTGGTTTACTTTTCCTCCCTTGCCTGGAGATGGCTTTCCTCCTCTGACTCTCATTGTTTATGGGGAACAGGGGGAGTGGTAAGAAGGTGGAGGGTGAAAACAAGAGCCAGAGAAGGGTAAGAGTTACACAAGATTGAATGAAGCTAGTGATATTGGTCAAGTTTAGTGGAATTAGAGAAATATTGTAAGTACTGGTAATTAAAAATCACATGTATAGCCAGTGGTGGTGGCACATGCCTTTAATCCCAGCACTCAGGAAGCAGAGGCAGGCAGATCTCTGGGAATTTGAGGCCAGCCTGGTCTACAAGAGCTAGTTTCAGGATAGGTTTCAAAGCTACAAAGAAACCCTGTCTCAAAAAACCAAAAAGAAAAAATAATAACATGTATAAAAAACTGTAATAAAAGAAGGAGAATTTGTATTGTACATGCAAATATTCCCATCACCTCTTTAAAAGGGAAATAGATTTTATTCTGTTACCTCATAAATCAAAGGAAAACTTTAGAGCAGTATAAGAACCTTTTTTCCCCCAAATATCACTGTCTGAAAGTTGACAGGCTGTCAGGAAGTGAGTCCTGATAAGTGCCTCCTAATCCTTCAGATTAAACAGTCTACCTCCCTTCCGGAACCTCAACAACTAAAAAGATTATGTTTCTAAAATGCCCTCCAGGAAGAGAATTTTGAGTTGAAAACGAAAAACCTTTATGAGATAAGGAATGTTCAAAAACATTAATTCATGAAAAAGAATCTTAAAATATTATACACATGTGCAAAAACTATAACAATGAAAAGCCTTACACAGCAAGTAAACACTCTAGTGTTCCTACCAGAAGCCATGGGTTATTAAAAATCCCAGTGCCAGTTGTAGGACACTTCCCATTTAGTTGTTGGTCAGAGTGTCTCAGAGATCACTCCCAATCAATATGCTCTATTGCCGTTGTTCTTGTTCTACTCATGCAAAAACAGAAAGGCTGTTAAGGATAACCCATCACTTTCTGATTGGATTTAATATCTGTTACACAGGAGGAAACTCTTGCCTGGTATTTTAGGTCTGGCAAAGAACTTGCATCTGGGGAGTTTCAAGGTTCAAGGAGGGAGCATACTGTTATTTTTCTCAGCTTGCTTATACTATTCCACATCACCTGGCTAGGTATGGTACCACCCATAGCGGACTGGACCCTCTAAAGTCATCATTCATCAAGAAAATGACCCATGGACATGAGCAAGGCCAATCTGACAGTGGCAATTTAGGTTCTTTCTTTAGTTTGGGTCAAGTTGACAATAATGAACTAGCACAATATCTATAAAGGCTTAGTCACTGAATACCATGTACATACCAATGTCTATGTGTCAAGTCTTTTTAGAAAAGGGTAAATATTTGCAGTTAACTTATAGAAATCTTCCTATAAATGGTAAATACTCTTTAGACTGCTTATGTGTGAGAATCAAAGTTACATTTTGTTTTAATTACTATGCCATGAAAAAAATGACTCTGATCTGCAAGCCCTTTGCCCAAAGACAAACAGTTCCTGAGGTTATTGACGGTGGGAGCTAACAGGCCCAATGTTTCACTCCCCTAAACAAGTTTGTTTGACCCAGCCACACTGAATATGCTTGATTACATGAGGGTGAAAGGTTCCTGGGTAAAAAAATGTGTCAGGATGTATCCGTGCCCCTGATTGGATATAGGCAAGAAGTATTCAGGCAGGAAGTACAACAGGATGTTTGCCCCTGATTGGGTCTTGTGGGAAATGCAGTGAATTATGGGTTTATCTTCTTAAATCCCAGCAAAACATGTTTCTGTTCATTTTCTAGGAAACCAGAGATGGACCTGGCCAACAACCTGGCCAGGACTTAATTAAAGCCTGCTTCAAATTTGACTTTAAACTGTTGTAGATGTCTTATACCCAATAACAAGGAAACTTAAAGGAGAAATGGTTTGGTACAATCCATAAAGACAGGGAAATCAAGACAGCAGGAGCTTGAAGCAGCAGATGATATTGCATCCCCAGGCAGAAGAGAGCAATAAATGCTCATAAAAGCTCTCTCTCTCTCTCTCTCTCTCTCTCTCTCTCTCTCTCTCTCTCTCTCTTTCTCTCTCTGTATATCACAGCCCAAGACAATGTTGACACCCACAGTTAGTGGGTACTCCCTCTTTAATTAGTGTCAAGAAGATAATTCCCCAGACATTTCAGTGAGATTCTATCTAGTTCTGTCATGGTGACAGTGACATCAACCATCATATTGTATAAGAGTGTGTGTGTGTGTGTGTGTGTGTGTGTGTGTGTGTATTGTTTAAAGAATATCGACAATGGAAAGGTTTTATAGATGTTCAGTTCAGTTTTCCCCTATATTTTTGGTCTATGGTTAGCAATAGAATCAATTGCTCACCTGAACAACAAGAACACATGACAGCTGACTCAACGAAAGAAAGGATAGCTACCATAAAAACATGATCAACATCTGTATGGAACATAAAAGGGAAATAAAGGATGATTCTCAGGATTCTCAGCCTTCACCTGTAATCCATGTAAGCCGGCTCAGAGGGCCATGGCACGGTTGACTAGTTTGGCATCCTAATGGCCTTGGGTTTTTCACTGGATTTACAAGTCTTTAAGGGGAGCATTTCTCCCCAGGTTCCTAGAAGCCTACCAATATCAGACATTCAAAGGTGTGAGCTGGATTTCTCCATTCTGTAGAGCATCTGGCTGATTCTCTGGCTCACCTGAGAGGGCACACACCCCAGTACCAGCTGTTCCACCTTCTTGTGCCTTCTGTTATGTATCAACCCGAGTCCCCACTCTGTGTTTTGTTAAGTTAGCTTCTCTAGCGTTTCCCTTCCAGTGAAGTCCTTCTCCCAGGACTGCTCTGCTGATGGTGATCTCCATTTTCTCTACAGATACTCAGCCTCAGTTTGCTTCTTCTGGGCCCCTGGAAGTCCCTGTCCTATGTGAAGCTAATGCCTGAAATTCTTCTGTCTGGATCCCTCGTTGAAACTGCCCTGAGTTCAGCCCCCTCCCAGATCCACCAGGACACAACCACCATACGTATTAGGTGCCACGCCCTCACCCCAAACTTGAAGCCTCCACTGTAACCTGTGTTCAGATTCTGAGAGAGCAGCCTTATCCATCTGTGATGGAGAGACCTTTGTCAAGTGTTTAGAACGTGTTCTTGCTTCAAAAACCTCTCACGAGATGAGTAGAAAAACGAATCTTTTAATTTTAACACAAAGGGTAAGAAGATCTAACACCAGTGCCTGCTTGGGTAAGTGGCATGACACCTAGGAAGCAGTTTTGAGATAGCTCATCTCCAGATAAACTGTTAGCTCAAGAGTGTCATGAAGGTCTATCTCCTGAACCCCGCTGCCAGGCATGTTCAGAAATCAAAAATCTCTCTTAAGATTTAGGATAGAAATATGAGTTTACAGCATATATTATAGTGCCCTCTGACCTCCCTGGCTCAGAGATGGCATTCAGGCAGTCAATAATCCAGAAGTTAGCAGGAGACCAAACCTTCTTGGAGGAACAGAGTTTTGAAGAACCATTTGCCTACTGGGGCCACCCTTAGACCTATCAGGTCAGAAGAGTGTTGTTGTTGATGGGTAGTTTAAAACTGACTAAGAACTTCAATTTTACAGACATTTCTGGGATATAGCCATAACGGTGCTAAAAGGGAGAAAGGCAGGTGAGGACTCTAGAGAGAAAGGGAAGCATGGCTGAGAGTAGTTAGTAAATAGGAATGTTCTTTGAGCATGGAGTAACAGCAGAGGCCTGTGAGTGTGGAAAGCGCAGGAGCCCCACACAGTGGGGCTATAGCACACCCCCAAGAAGATGTGTGGGTCAGTAACTCAGCAAGGATGCAGAAGTTTGAACTAAAGTGCAGCAGAGGGAACCAAAGACAGGGGGAAAAGAAAGACAAGAAGTTTGAGCCACGGAAATGGAAAAACTTTCTCTGAGTGAAGCTCAGAGGAATGGCAAAAACTTCCGCCAAGTATGGAAGTTAGGAATGAGTGACCTGCAGCTAAAACTAGTGTTTGCAAAAACTGTCAATCACGGCTTCTGTCTCTGATGTTTACAGCCTAAGACTGCTCTCCTATAGAGACCTTCTACGGAGATTAGCTAAGCATTCCTCTTCATTCTTATGTACACAATAAACCTGCCTCCTTGATTCAGATATGTAAGATAAATGCATTTCCATCATTTGAAGTGCAGCAGAGGGAACCAAAGAAAAGGGGGAAAGAAGGACAAGAAGTTTAAGGTGGGCTGGTGGAATCAAGCCTCAAAGACAGGCCACAGAACCGAAGGTAGCTAGCCGAGAAGCTCCCCTCATTCCAACAAACAGAGTAAAGAAACGGGTGTTTTAAGAATAGAAAGGCGTGGCTGAAGACCTGTTTCTTTACTTGATCGTGAGCTTCCATTTTCTTGTATGCTGGTAAACTCTGTCTTCTTATCAGTAAAGAGAATTTACCTCATCACTGGGTTCTTCTTTATTCATCTTTATTAAGTTTATCCTAAATGTGAGCCAGGCAGTGGTGGCTCACGCCCTTAATCCCAGCACTCAGGAGGCAGAAGCAGGAGAATCTCTGTGAGTTCGAGGCCAGCCTGGTCTACAGAGCTAGTGCCAGGACAAACTCCAAGGCTACACAGAGAAACTTGCCTCAAAAAAAAAATTAAAATTAAAAAACAAAACAAAAAAACATTATCCTAAATGCACAGTTCAGGCCTGCAATGAGGTGAACCATCCAGCTAATTCTTAGGTATGCATAGGTGAAGGGCAAGGGCTTTTTCTCTTTCATAAAGGTAAAGAGGGTCCAGGAAGCAAAGCCTTCATAGAAGGCACCCTTTCTCTAGGCACAGGAAGCCTAGAGAAGTTGGAGACGTATACCCTTACCTGCAGGGTTTTAAGGAGCAGTAAATGAGAACTGTGGAGAGCATTAACAACAACAAGAAAGTCAGGTGCATTTTGTTCTGCATATCCTGATTTTCTTGCCGTGCAGGTGAGCTGGATAAATGCTGTCAGTGTTTTATAGTGGATGTGCCTTGGAATCCCAGGAAAGTGAAGTAACGGTTTTACGTTTAGCTTGAAAACATAGAAGATGGAACCATCACTCGATGCTACACAGTTTCCTTAAGAGCTTACAATTTCATGAATGAAATAATAATAATCCCTAATAAGTGGATCCTGTCATGAGTACACTTCATTACCATATTACGTAAATTGCAGGGGCCTGACAGTGCTTAATACTGCTGAAAAGTAAGAAATTGTGACTTTTTTTTAAGGTGAATCCTGATCATATATCTAAATATGGTATGTTGTATTTACAATGCTTATATCTAAGAGAATATGCAACTCTATCAAATACATACGAAGAAAATGATACAGCAAGGCAGAAAGACACAGCATTTCCCTATTGACATTCCTGCCAATTAGTATACACTTTCCACATGGAAGAATACTTAATTGAGTAGACTAAATATCATGGGTGCTAGTTACTTGGTCATTACATCGCTTTACATATTTCCAGTGGTTTCTGATGAAAATACAATGTAAGGTGGAAAAACATATTTATTATTCATTTTATGTTTCACTTATTAAAAATAAAAATCTGCTTTGGGAGATTAGATAGAAGCTATTATACACAGAAAGTAAGTTAGGAAATGGGCTTTTAGTGCTGGATTGATACTGATTTACACACAGGCATCCACCAGACTGCAGTCATGAGGGAGTGAGGTTCAGTGTGGTCTCTGCTTCAACCAGGCTATGAGCACGGAACTCAGTTCCTGTGGTGCCCATTTGACCACACGACTGGCTCACACAGTAGCCATTAGCCAGAGGAAAATGAGGAAGCATCGTGACTTCTTAATCTTTCTAAACTCAGTTGTAAAGGATCCTAAAGTGGATTTGATTAATGAACAGGAAAGTGGAGGTGGAGAAAGAAGAGGAGAGAAGGAGGGAGGAGGGGGAGGAAAGAGAAGGAAGACTGCCTCTGTGTGAAGGGACTTCCTTTGGGAATATAGGGAGGTTTTAGGTTGATTTGACTTCCTTTGGGGGATATAGGGAGGTTTTTAGGTTGATTTGACTTCGATGTCTGTAGTCTCAGAGTTTGTGTAGATAAACAGCGTATCGGGGGAATTGTGGATTTTTTAACGTATACACACCCATCATTTATGTATTGTTCAGAGTTCCAGCGTTTATTTGCAAAAGAGATTGTTTTTGTTACTCTTCTCTTTTGTGACAAAATAGAAGAAGGGTTTGGTTTCTCTCACAGGGTACAGTTCTGATGGCAGGGAACTCTCGGCAGGAAGAACTTGAAGCAGACGATCACACTGCATCCCAGTCTGCAAGTAGAGGGCAATAACGCCTCCTAGAACTAGAAAATCTCTTACAGCCATGTCCAGAGACTTACACCCTACATGACTCTAGATTTTGTCAAGTTAACAATATTAATACTCACAGAGAGCGTGCACAGAGTGGTAAGCCAATGTGAAAACACGCATCATCTATCGCTCTGTACATACTCTTGTCAACCCTTGGCTAAATCTTCTACATAGCTCGTCCTAAGGGAAGCATGATTTGCAACAACAGAAGACCTCTCTAATTGTGCAGATGGAGATTTGGGATTGAAAAAGAACATGTCTCAAAGGACAGCTGCAAGGACAGATTTTTTAAAATGATTCCTGATGTTGAATGGCACTCGGTAACTCTGAACATGTCTTTAAAAGAAGGCAGCACACGTGCTACCTACCATTACTGTCCTAACTACCACTTACAAACCATTTCTGTTGACCCGGAACACATTCTTCCCAAAGTTAAGGGGATGATACATTCGTTTACACAAAACGATTGCAATTTTCAGAATAATTCATGAGTTTCCTTTAATATCAAAATGTCCTGAGTGCAGTTATCGTGTTTGCTCTTGTCAAATCAAACTCCTTTGCCTTTGTCTTCTTTGTGGCTTCTTGCTGGGCTTCCAGGTATTTGATCTACCTCTGTTTACTTGTTTTTCACCATGGATTTTTGTTTTGTATTCCGAAGCAGACTTAAATCTTTTTAAAGTTTTTTTTTTTGCAGCTTTTAAATCTTTGTTGTTGTTGTTGTTGTTGTTGAGAGAGAGTTACCTCATAAAGATCTATACCCGAATGCCTTCCATGTGACTTTCTCCCAGGACAGATAAAAATGGAATTTTTCTTGAAAACATGGTTTGACTCCTGAGCTCAAATAGTTATCCCTCAGTTCCTGTAAGAACATTGACCTCTGAGTATCAAAATCATTTAACTTTTCTTTTGGGTTTATCCAAGAAATCATCTCAAAGTATTCTTTGAAACCATGCCTGGGAATTACTTAAGATTCTCAAAATGTCTCCCCTGAAAATGGATGCTTGAATCATACAAGGATAACCCATTTCAGGGACATTGCCTTTGCTAACCCCTGATGGGAAAGCAGATAGAACCAATAAGTAAGTGTGCTACTCTGCTCTGAGTAAACTATTTAAAGGCAATTGATGTCTATGGATATAGAGTTTAACCTGAAGGCAATATCATAACATATATAGTCCAACAAATTCCCTTTGTAAACTGTTATAAGAATTCTAGTGGCCATGAACACGTCTCTTCTTCATAGAAAATATCTGTGTCTTGGATACCAATCTATACTACATAATTATTTATACAGCTACTTAAACTCTAATTATTTAAGATGACATAAGATGAAGAGTTGAGTTTCTCAGTTGTACTGAACAAAGGCTAAATGCACAATAACTACAGGAGGCTATGACTACAGTGATTGCTGGGTTAGGTCACTCAACTATAGAACAGTTCCATCTCTTCAGAGAGCTCTCCGTGGACGTACTGACTATGGAAAACAATGATGATCAGGACAGCTAAGCTATGACTCTGTAGAGATGCAGTGTCTTTGTTCTGATTAGCAAATGTTGTACTGCAACACGAAAGTTTTAGGTTTTTTCAATGAGCTCAAAGTTCTCTAAAGAATGGTAGAGATAATTTAGAAAAATATGAGCTTTGTAGATGACGTTTTCATTAGAGAGAGGAAGTTTTAATTAGGATATCAGTTGAAGTTGTACCCTAAGTGATCATCTTTTATTCTAAATGTTTAAGGAAAAACTACTGTTTCCAAAAGTGTTTGAGATGCTTCTATAGATAACACAGCTGGAAAACAGGTAGAGTGACGGCTGAGTGCTGCATATGTTCCAAATAAGGACCTAGAAGGCTGAGCATGTTCCTTCTTTCCAGGCCTCGTGGAGAAGTCGGAATAGATTTAGAAGCATCATCATTTGGACACAGTGCCCTGCTCATCATATGGCTGAACTGCCCTTCTAGTCATAAAGGACATCTCCATGTACATTTTTATAAGGCTCCAGATGCTGCTGCTGTTTAATGTCTCTACTTAATCTGGTAGAGAATGTGAGACTAAAACAGACTTTGTAAATGCATATTTGTGGTAATATAATTTCTTCTGAAGGGCATTGGGCTATTTCTGTCTTAAAGGTTAAAGTAATTTTAAAACATAAATGTTTGAGGACAAAGTAAAGAAGCAAAATAAGGGCTCATTATCCAAATACCTAGCACTGTGGTGCAAACCCGCAATGACTTTGTTCTCCAGGAAAGATTCTTCAGTTGGTTTTCCAGGGAGCTCTGCAGCACTTCTGGCTTATAGCCTCAGGGTGTCTTTCCCCCATCCTGCTTTATCTTTTCCCTCAAGGCTGAGATATTTCTCTGCTTCAGGTACACAGTAGAAAACATTCGCTTTAGAATTGACTTCACAAAGAAGCCATAGATCTCTACAAAGAGGAGAAAGGGATAAGAAAATCTCTGGTCAATAGAAGACAAGGGGGCAATTAACATTTACCAGTGGGAGAACTAACATCATTCATGTTTGGAGTGAGGATTCTTTTAGCATGTGGAACTGTGTTCTTTTTCTTCTTTCCATCCCTTCTACATCCAGGTAGATCTCAAGATGCAAATGCAAAAACAGAAGCAAGACTGACTATGTTGACCAACCATGCAGTATCAGGTCCAAGGAGTCAAAAAGATAAAATATACAATTTATTACAAAGATGCTTTTAGTTACTGTTGTTGTTTTTGTCATTTTTAATGGTCATTAACACTCATATACTCAGTTTGAATGAGGATAAAGAAACACTCTATTGTTGTAGAGAAGTATATTTCTAAGTTCTAGATTATGGGGTAAAGTAGTCCTGGAATTGAACATACTGCAGTATGTGAGAAATACCGAAGTGGGATAAAACACAAAAGACATTGGGTACTGAGTTATTTACATTGGAGTTTGTTTTCATTTTGTTCAGAATGTGACTGTGCCCTAGTTTTTCTCACTTAGAGTATAAAAGTACCTAACTTATTTTCTATTTTATAGGAGCCTGCAGTTGAGAAACATCAGATTTTAAGAGACTGGATATTTTAAAGAGACTGGGTTTTTAAGTGTTTCAATTTTTGAGGACTGTGGAACCTTTTAAATTTATATAATGTTTTATATTGCAATGTCAATATTAATGTGTGATCTTGGGCATAAGCAAGAAAGGAAAGTTTGTGGCTTAACAGGGAGGTATTTGTGTGTCAAGTTGACAGGGGCTTAGTTGTATTGGCTAGTTTTCTGTCAACTTAACACAAGCTGAAGTCATCAGAGAGGAGGGATCCTCAATTGACAAAATGCTTCCAGAGTGTAGGGAATTTTCTTGATTAGTGATTGATGTGGGAGAGTCCAGCCATTGTGGGTGAGCTCACCCCTGAGCTGGTGGTCCTGAGTTTTATAAGAAGCCATGTTGAGCAAGCCAGTAAGCAGCATCCTCCATGGGCTCTGCATCAGCTCCTGCATCCAGGTTTCTACCCTGCTGAAGTTTCTGTGCTGACTTCCTTCAAGGATGAACTGTGATATAGAAATATAACACAAATAAACCCTTTCCTCCCCAAGTTGCTTTTGATCATGGTGGTTCATTACAGCAATGATAGCCTTAACTAAGACAAAATTAACAAAAAGATTTGTGTTACTCTGACCACATATTTGTGGGTTGCTTGACAGAAATGCAAGATTAAGAGAAAAACTGAGCTAAGAACTGATCTTGTAAAATTGGAAGGCTACATCAGCCAATGAGGCTGGAAGAGGATCACTGAGTGGGGTGTGTGTTAAATAAGGAGTCAATGGGAGTATGATATAGGGTCCTAGATGGTAAAGTAATAAATACACTATTCTTCCGTAATTTTTCCGTGTTCATTTGTTTTGGTTTTCCAAGTCATCTATTAACTCCTTCAAGGTAAAAAATGCAACTCTCTTTAAGGTCCTTCACAGGGTTAATTGTAGAGAATACTCATTATGTCTACTGCATTTGTTACTTTCCCTGTTGTTCTGACAAGACACTTTAACAAAAGCATCTTAAGAAAGAGTTCGTTTTTCCTCCCGGCTCCTGGGGACAAGCCAGCACAGGGGAAGTCACAACAGCAGGCCCTCGAGGCAGCTGTCATATTTTATCCAGTCAAGAGGCAGAGAGGGATACACGACAGTGCTCAGCTCAGCTCCCTGGTTCTTCAGTCCAGAATCCCAGCTCATAGCTCAGTCGGGACTCAGCACTTCAATTAATCTATGCTAGATAATCTCTCACAGGCATGCCCAGAGACTAATCTAACTGAGAGAACCTCTCACAGCCATGCCCGGAGGCTTGTCTCCCACATGATTGTAGATCCCCTCACAGTGACAATCAGTACTAACCACAACCATTACTGAATATATGCTATCAGTCAGGCTGACAAGAAGCAAGAACAGGACCTGAAAACAAGCAAGCAAAATAAAAAAACACAGAAAATAACTGACATAAAGGATCGTTTTGTCAAATCCCCAAGGACAAAGCATTTTGTCTATATTGGCTAACCTTTGGTTGAAGTCCTGTGAGGAAAGAGTCAACTTCTATGTTTTAACTTACTTGTTTCATTTGCTATTTATTGAGTTTTCAGGTGTGTGCACACACACTAAAAATAAATAGTAAATAAATAAATAAATGCACACGTATGTGCATATACATTCATGTATGTGTTCATATATGCGTGTGAGGAGACAGAGGTTATGTTAGGTGTCATTTCACAAGAGCCATGCACCTTAGTGTTTTGTGACCAGGTCTCTCCATGAGACTTAGCACTCAACAGTTAGTCTAGACTCACTGCTTAGCAAACACCAGGGATCTTTGTATCTGCATTGCTCCAGCACTAGGATTACAAGTCTGTGCCAGCTCATCCAACTTCCATGGAGATAATAAATCTCAAACTCAGGTCCTCATGCCTATGCAGCAAGTGCTTCACTAAACAAGTCATCTCCCCACCCGCCGCAGCCTACTTCCTAAGCTATTTATTCGGATGAAGACCCATTAATGTGAAGGTGATTTCAGCAAGGGCATTGGTAATCACAGTTTTGTGGAATTTAAAGCTTATATAGAGCAAGGTAGGAAGAACACATTAAGATATACATATACCTTTCCACATAAAAAAAATTTAGTATAAGATGGATATTTATCTAGAATATGAAATTCAATTATGAGGCAGACAAAGCATTGTTAAGAGCTGATAAACTCCAGAAATATCACTTGACAAAACCTGACAAACAGTTAGTGGTTTTCGCATATCTGCCTGGTAATTAGAACTATTTAGCATGCACCAATGTGTGGATGCACACGGTTCTCTCTCGGGTTCTCCTTCACTACTTGCCCTCTCACTGTGCTGAGCACTGCCAGTCACGGCAGCTCATAGCTCTCCCGACACTCAGAGGGGCAGTGGATAAGAATTCTAAGAACTGTCTCCACACTAAGATGGTAGTCAGTGCCGCAATTACATGCAATAAACCAAAGTCCTCCTCATGCCTAGCTCTTCCCAAATGCCTGCATCTCTAACTGCAGCAAACAGGAGGTGTGGTGGGACAGAAGAAACACAGGCGTGCCAAAAATCAGTCTATCATATAGACACTGTAATGATTAACATCAAAGTGTCTTCTTTTTGAGTCACCCTGAGAGCACCTTGGTATGACCATTGAGAGACGCTGTGCCAGTAAGGAAGAGGCTCTGCTATCTCCACGGCATAGCTTTCCATATGCAGCACAGAGAAAAGAAAAGATGGATAAATATCATGAAGCAAGAATCATAACAGAGTTGGACTGCAGAGAATCTATGTCCTACTTTGGAAGACAATAAAAACTGGGGGACTCCCTACAAATCTTTTTTTTAAAGAAATGTATTCGAAATAGCTTTAAATTGAAGAAACAGAACTTAAGAAAAATAAATGGTTTGTGTTTTGATACTCAAGAGCTCCAGTTAAAGGCTTTCTGACTAAGAAGACAGAAAGTCGGCCTCTTTCTAGGTTATAGCTCTGAGCATTTCGTGTCTGGACATAACAGTGTTAAGGTCAGTGCATGGTAAAAATCAAATGCTGGGGTTGCCACCCTTTCAGAGCCATTCAGGCCGAAAGGTAGCACAAAGCTCCCATTGAGATAAGGCCTTGAAGTTACACGGACCACTTTCACGCTCATGCCATTGGCTAGGGCTCAGTGCTTTCTTTAGATGGATACACTTCAGCGCAGGGGTGGCTGGGAAATGATATCTTTATTCTGAGTGGCCCTGCAAGGAACTGAAGTTAGAAGACATTTTTAGTGTTTGTTTTGTGTCTTTTGAGTTTTATTATTAAGAAGACTGTGGGGCTGGAGAAATGGCTCAGCTGTTGAGAGCACTTGTTGCTATTGCAGAGGACCGCGGTTTAGTTCCTAGCACTCAGGTGCCAGCGAATAACTGGCTGTAATTCCAGTTTCCAGAAGATCTGACATCCTCTTTTGGACTCCAAAGCTATATAATATACAATGTGCACAAACATACACCTAAGTAAAACCACCGATATACATAAAATGAAAAAAATTAATTCAAAAGAAAGAATATGACTTAGAGTGTGAAATTTGCTACCTGTCCTCCAGGTATCCATTGAAAGTAGTGCCAGTGAAGGGTGTGGCAAATCTTGACTGCCAGCTTGACATATGTGGGAAGGGAGACCCTCAGTTGAGGACTTGCCTCCATCAGATTGGTCTATGGACATATCTGAGGGAAAAAAAGATGAAATCCTGAGTGAATGTAAATTGTTAACATGAATACAGCCATGTCAAGGACTCCAATGCCTTAGAGCTATGGAAATGGAAAAACTTTCTCTGAGTGATGAGAGGAATGGCAAAAAAAAAAAGTCCCTCCAAGTATGGAAGTTAGGAATGAGTGACCTGCAGCTAAAACTAGTGTTTGCAAAAACTGTCAATCACGGCTTCCACCTCTCTGATGTTTACAGCCTAAGACTGCCCCCCCATAGAGACCTTCTACTGAGATTAGCTAAACATTCCTTTTCATTCTTCTGGGGTTTTTGTGGGTTTTTGTTTTTGTTTTTGTTTTCGAGACAGGGTTTCCCCATAGTTTCTAGAGCCTGCCTGTCTTGGAACTAGCTCTTGTAGACCAGGCTGGCCTCGAACTCAGAGATCTGCCTGCCTCTGCCTCCCGAGTGCTGGGATTAAAGGCGTGCACCACCACTGCCTGGCCCCTTTTCATTCTTCTGTACACAATAAACCTGCCTCCTTGATTTAGATATGTAAGATAAATGCATTTTCATCATCATATACAACCCACCCAACCCCAGCTTTTCTGTGTGTTTGTAAGTATGTATCCATCTTTTCTTTATTCCCTCCTTGCCCTAGTCAAGTTTCTAGGACCCAATCATGTAGTGGGTTGCAGCTAATATCTATGGAGGCATTTTCTTGCTTGCTAGTCGATGCAGGAGGGTCCAACCCAGTGTGGGGAGTACCATTTACAGGCAAGCGGGATGGGATAAATAAGAAATTTAACTGAGGAAGCCAAGGGGAGAAAGCCAGTAAGCAGTGTTTTTCCATGATTTCTGCTTCAATCTCCTGCCTTGAGGTCTTGCCTTACATAATGAACTGTAACCTATAAGCTTAAATAAACCCTTCCTTCTTTAAATTTCTTTTGGTTGTGGTACTTAGCATGTCAGCAGAAAAAAGTAACTAGAACACAAAGTAATAGGAGTAAGAATGTCTGGGTTCCACGTTGGGGTGACATCTGTCATGAGCCCCACGTTGAGGGCCATCTGTAGAGGTCCAGCCTCGACAGGTTCATTAGTTCCAGAGTAGGGGTGTGTGGATTAGAAATGTTAAGGAGAAAAAACAGAGATGTAAAAGAAATAGACAGAAACACAGAATAATGTCGAGATGGCAACCTAGTGAATATTGAATTCACCCATGTTTATTATCCATATGTTTTATATATCCTAATCCAAAAGGTGCGGAAGAAGGTAAGACTTTTTTTCCCATGATACAGACAAGGAACAAACAAAGTAATTACCTCTTTAATACCTTAGTTACCTCTTTAATTGATAATGTTTCTTTTTAAAAACATCAAGTAACTATTCCCTTAGTTAAGTATTCTGTTGTTTAGGCAGGACATGCAGCAACCACACCTCAGGTCAAGCATTCTGTAGGCAGCCACACCCTGGGTCAAACCTCCTGTCATAACCTTGAATGAGCAAGTACAGAACTAAACTCTCTGACCTTTGGTCAAGGTGGAACAGATCCACCTGGATTCTGACATGAGAATATGCAGCCATCAGATTTTTTGCAATATAGACATAGAGAATTGGGGATCACAAAGTCTGAACTTGGAGTCTCTGCCATCAAAACCCAGAGGCTCCTACTGTAAAGACAGCCCTTTCCACACTGTGACACATGGGTACATTCCTCAGCATAAACTGTTTACTCAAAACTCTTGTGTAATCCAGAACTGGCGATCATCTAGTGAATTGTCAAGCTCTCTCCTGGTGAAGAACAAGGAATTGAATGTCCGGGAAATACAGATGGACTTTTGTAAAAAACATAAGTAAGAGCGTTATTTCTTTGGAATAGGGATGTCTTAAGACTGGACTTCCACTCTGGCTTGAATTTTTTAGGGGTCCCAAGTCTTCCCCTTTCCACTATTGGTCCTGTTTACACACTCACCCCATTCCTTTCCATTGTGTTTCTACCCTAGTATCTTCCTAGGACTAGAAGCCACCACCTCAGGGATCTCATTTTATCTTTTTTTGTCTGCCTATGCCCCTTGAACTCTCTTCTCTTCCATGAATTAGAAAGTAAAAGCAAGGCTACCTTGCCTACATATTAGTCAAGCCAATCCCCTCCCTCATGTCCCAGTCGATTGTCACGTGACAATCCACTTAAGCAAAGGAATCTGTGTTTCACCAGCTATCATTGGGGACACACACAACCAACATCCTGACACAAATTTGATAAAGAACAAAATAACAAGACAGGTAACATGAAATGCATAGGTAAGTTCTCTCCATGACTAGGTAGATAGCATCCTATCTGAGGTCCAGAACCAGGGCAGCTAATTAGATGTTTCAGTGCCTACAGGTGTGTACTCAATGGGTTCAAACTATTGAGGACCTATGAAGAATAGAAGTGAAGAGAAAGTTTTAACTCTGCCTGACTGTGCACACCAGGATATTCAGTTCTAGTTCTCATGCCTTTACACCCAGTCTGGAATGTGTATCCTTAGCTCTCCGCCTTTCTGGCCTTCACTGCACTGTGGGTATTCCTGGGTCTTCAGCTTGGAGGTGGCAGATAGTGAGGTGTCTTACTTTTGGTAATCATTGAATAATAAGAGTGAACCAGTACCATATAGCTATGTTCCAGCTTTCTAATATCGTGTGTGCATGCATTCAGCTGTACGCTTGCATGGTGCATACTGTTTCTCTGGAGAACCTTGCTTGCTGCACAACTTTCTCCCCTTCCTAATTATTTATTTATCCTATGTATATGTGCATTTTGCCTGCATATATGCCTGTACAACAAACACATGCCTGGTACCCACAGGGGTCAGAAGAGTGAAAGAAAACAAGCCAGGAAAAGCTAAGCCAGGAGAAGGCTGCTGGGCAGCACTCGGGATAGACTACAGCTCCAGTGAGCTTTCTAAGGTGTAGGATAGGGAGCAACAAGGTTAGATGGTCAGTCCGGCTCTTATGGCTGAAAATGGAAACAAGGGCATGGGAGCAGGCTGCCTGGTGCAAAGTGTGTCTTTCAGAAGAATCAAGAACCATCACTGTCTTGTAAGGAGCTTGTTGATGAACTGAAACAAAATGGTGACACCTATGTCAAGCTAGAGTTACTGAGGGTTGTGAGCCTCATTGTGGGGGCTGGGAATCTAATCCAGGGCTCCTGACTGCTGGGTCATCTCAGCACTGGAACTTAGTTTAGCAGGGAAGAACTTAGTGACTTCTCCCAGCCTCCTAACTGCCCTCTAGACCCTACTACAGTTCATTCTCTTTTAAATAACAAGACTGCAAATCTAAACATCCTCAAAACTCCAAGAGCCTGTGGTGCTTACCTCAAGCCCAGTCATCTGTTATCACCTACACACACACACTCACACACACACACACACACACACACACACACACACACACACACACACACACACCTCCTTTGGCCCTGGTCACATTGACCTGGCTGCCAGGTTTCCTTCCACTCAATCTTCCAAAGTATTTCTCCTTTGCCCTAAAGTGCTTTCTGCTTTTGTTTTCCTTGTGAAAGTTCACACCTTCAGGGAGATCTTCTTCTCACTACTGAAACCTCCTTGTGCCTGAGCTATTTCCCTCCAAGGCCTTTAACACACCCTTTATATGTGTGTTAAAAAGTCCTTTATATGTTTTTTATGTGTTGTTTTGTACAGGGATATCAGTTGTAGATGGCAGGGGCTTACCTGGGGTCAATGTCACTGAAAACAACAAGCTCAATCAGCCTGTGATAAGCACGTACCAGACATTTATAACACAAATTGGTGAAAGTGGATAATTAATTTCTTACCAGATGAATTCTCCCCATTTCATGTTTTAAGGTTAACATTTTCTCTTTCTCATCTTGCATTTTAAAATGACAACTGAAAAATGCAAACTGAAGGGGGAGGTTGGTAAATGGAAGAGAAACGTGTGGTTCTGTCTTTGATCTATTTAATTCAGGTTGATGAGAACTCTGGTTGACCTTCTGTACCTAGGACTATGTAGAAATGGATGGAAGAAGTATTTTCTAGGCTAAAAGAGCAGATTATTTGTGCATAATGTTCTGTTTGAAGATAGAAGTTAGCCTCGCTTTAATTGGGAGGTTTAACTACGGTCTCTGCTTCTCCTAAAAAGGGAGAGGAGGCATTTATTTAAAAGGCCATGAGGGCACTTTCATGTGGCAGGTGTTAAGGAATGAGAGTCACATATTCAATGGGCATCAGAAGACTATGACAGATCTCTTCAGGTATGGGTTCCAGAGCTGCAGATTATCAAGAACCCTGCTTATCTTTTCCATCTGCCCTTAGACTACCAAGGATAAGGAAATCTCGTTAACTTTTGAAACTGGGCTCCGTCTTCAACCAAACCCGAAGCCCTTAAGTGCTGTCTGTTCCTGATGTATTCTCCAGGAGGAATTTTATTTTTAGCTCTGCTTCTTGCCACTAAAAAGTTTTGTTCGTTCCCTAAGGAAATGCAATGGCTTTTTCCCTGGGAATGAAATCTAGACACATTTGTCCTGTGTGATACAGCTTCTGTTTGTGGCTGGTACACCGATTCTGTTGGGCATTTCCAGGGCATTGTGTGACACTCAGGGGTAACATGTAAAATTGATTGCATGCTACCTTTGTTGCACATTAAAGGGACGTGAGCCATGCTTGAACTAAGAGACACAGAAGTTTGATTTCTCCCATAGCAGGAAATTATATTCTATAACATGTGCTTAGTAATTACCAATCTTTGCATGGGCGTGAGTGCCACATGCATACTACCCCCAGTGGCACCATTTCAAGGTTGCAGAGTCACCTTTTATAGACGAGTCATTTCTAATCTCTCCTACCGCAACTCCGTCTGCCACATTTTGCTCTGCACGGGTGTTCCTGGAACAAATTGGAATGTTGCTGAGTGAGTTCTTTAAAGCATTTTTAATGCTAGTGCATATGTTTTAAGGGCTGTGAAAAACTGTCACCATGTACCTTGGAGATGGTATAGTAAGAATGAGAGAAATGGGAGCAGCCACAACGTGGATCCCTCTTGACAATAAAACAGTCCTTTATATGTTTGAAGTACCTGTGAATGTTTCTATTCCAATGGGTCAGTTTATCTTTGAGATGGTGAAGAATCTAGCCAAATGGCATGGCTTAAATGCAATAATCTTAGTTATAATAATCTTAGATATAATAATCTCTATAGCCTTATTTTTTTAATTTATCAGACACATCAGAATTTGTTCTTTAACGTATTTCTTTAGTTTTAACTTGATGTGCACAACAATCCTAATGAGTATGTGCTATAATGGAAATAGAATAGCCAAGTGTGTAAAGTGTGGGGGTCTCAGAAAAGAAAATCATCAAAATCACAACTCTACTATGCTAGCAAGGTCACTTAGATTTCTCATCTGTAGACTTGGACAGTGAAATAAACTCCTTATTAATTTGTTGATAGCATTAACATAATAACCTGACACTTAAGCATTTAATATCTCATTTTTCTATTTTAGCTATTTTATAGATGAAATAGTAACTTCAGTGAGGTGGCATAATATGCTAATGACTATACTGCTAGTAACCGACTTGCATTTGGATCCAAGTATTTCTGATTATAGATATCTTGATTTCAGATTGGCATCAGAGTCCAGAAAAGAGTAGAAAACCAGTTCTCACAGTGAATGACCGAGAGGATTATTTGCAAAATTGAATAACAAATTCATGTTGACAAGCACATATAATGGTATAAGAAAGTGAGTTATTCTGATTGTAGATTTTCATAGGTTACTAATCTAGACCTTTTCCTAAAATAAACGCCAAAGAAACAGTTGCTGAGCGTCTTCCCCTGTGTAAACAGCTGTACCACTGAAACGGCCCCTTTGCTTTTAAGGGTGCCATGTAGTTGGGTTCCTGCCTGGTCGGGTGTGGTCAGGAATGCTGAGCACCATTTTCAGAGGCAGCCTGAGAAATCTCTGTGTAGTATTTTGTTGCTTTACCTTCTGTTGGTAGGAAAGGAGATGGTCATCACACACGGCTTGGACTGTGATTTAATGATGGGAACCCACAAAGAGGATGGTTTCTGAGTCTCCATGTCACTGATAAGGTAAGGCCATCACCATTCAGATGTGTACCTGGCAAAGATTCTCCCATTCTGTGTGCTTCTCTTCACCCATTTGAAAATTTATACTTCCTCATTCAAATGGAGGCCTCTCATTTATCAAACCCTGTCTTAGGTTTTGTTTTTGTTTTTGTTTGTTTTTCAAGACAGGGTTTCTCTGTAGCTTTGGAACCTGTCTTGGAACTAGCTCCTGTAAACCAGGTTGGCCTTGAACTCACAGAGATCCACCTGCCTCTGCTGGGGTTAAAGCTGTGCACCACCACTGCCTGGCCCCTGCTGGAGTTTTTTATACCTTGACACACAATATTTCTGAGCTTTGGTGAGGAAATAAACACAAGTAGCTTAGAAGATTTTTCAAAAAATGGTTTACCAACTGAGTACATAGTCACATTCATTGAATTTTTTTCTTTTTATTGAAGATAGATTCTTTTCTTATATAATATATCCTGATTATCCTCCTCCCAGTCCCTCTGTACCTCTCCTCCCCTCCAGATCCACTGCCTTTCTGTCAATCACTAGAAAAGAACAGATTCCTTAGAGATACCAAACAAACAAAACAAAATAAAAAAAAAATGATCACATCAAAGTTGAAAACAGCAAGCTACCAGGAGGAAAAGCATCCCAAGAGCAGGCATAAGAGTCAGAGACCCATTCATTCTCAGTCAGAGGTCTCATACAAACACTATGCTAATAGCTATAATATGTATGCAGAGGACCTTGTGAAGACCCATGTAGGCCTTGTGATTGTTACTTCACACTCAGAGAGCTCAAACTGTGCTTTGCTTAGTTAATCCAGAGGGCCTTGATTCCCCTGGCTCTTACAATGTTTCAACCTCCTCTTCCTTGGGATTTCTGAGCTCTGAGGGGAGGGATTTGATGGAGACCTCCAATTTATTTTTTTATTTTTTGATTTTATTGAGCTCTATATTTTTCTATGCTCTCCTCTTTCCCTCTCCCCTCCCCTCAACCCTCTCCCAAGGTTCCCATGCTCCCAATTTACTCAGGAGATCTTGTTTTTTTTCTACTTCCCATGTAGATTAGATCAATGTAAGTCTCTTTTAGGGTCCTCATTAATGAGACCTCCAATTTAGACACTCTCTCCACATAATGCCTGGCATTTTCCCCATCTGTTGACAGAAAAAACCTCTCTGAAGATGACTGGATAAGGCACTGATTTATGAGTAGAGCAAATTATTATTATTATTATTATTATTATTATTATTATTATTATTATTACACCAATAGTGTTTGGTTTTACCCTGTATTTCCAGGCTTTCTAGCTTCTGGTCCTTGGTTACCCAAGCAGTGTCAGGTATGGGTTCCTTCTCCTGGAGTGGGCCTTAAAGTCAAATCAGAGATTGGTTGGCCACTCCCACAAGTTCTGTGCCTTCATTTGCTCTAGCATATTTTGCAGGCAGAACACATTATAGCTCAACGATTTGGTGGGTGTGTTGGTGTTCACGTTTCTCTTTCTATAGATGCAGAGTACCTTCCCACACCAAATAGCCTAGAATATATGAGTGAAGGCTCCAGCTAGGCACCAGCTGGACTTCTCCACATTCAATGAGTTGTGTGGGTGCTGTCCTTGGCAGTGGGGTCCCCTCTGTCAGTTTGTAGATAGCAACCTTTATTCTTAGTAACAGTCTGGGTTTGGGGGGATTTCCATGGGACCCCCTTGGCCAACAGCTCAATTGAATGCAACCTCGTCGCACTACTGGAAGCCTTGCCTGATGACAAGAGGTGGCCAAGTTGTGACTCCTGTTTCCCATTTACCCCATTAGCATCATCTTCACATGTTCCAGGACGCTTTCACTGCACTGTCTCCACATCATTCCCAAAATGCTCCCCAGTTGCAGCTCTCCCATCCTGCACTCTCCTCCCAACTATACATGATGCTCTCCACTCCCATTCCCACTTTCCTCAGTCTACCTGTAAAGTCTATTTTATTTCACTTCCCCAGAAAGATTCAAGTGCCATGCCTAGACTCCTCCTCTTTACCTAACTTCTATGGATCTATGGACTGTAGGTTGGTTACCATTTATTTAGTGACTAATATCCACTTACAAGCAAATACAGACCACACTTATCATTCTGGGCTTGGATTACTCACTCAGGATGATCTAGAAAGTTGTATCCATTTGTCTGCAAATTTTATGATATCACTTTTTTTTTTAACAGCTGAGTAACACTCTGTTGTGCAAACGTACCACATTTTTTAATCCAGTCTTCTGTTAAGGGACATCTACATTGTTTCTAGTTTCTGGCTATGATGAATAAATCCTCAATGAATATGGTTGAGCAAATGTCCTTGTGATAGGATGGAGCATCTTTTGGGTATATATCCAAGATGGTATAGCTGAATCTTGAGGTGGTTTGATTCCCAACTTTCTGAGGAACTGTCATATTGACTTCTATCATGACTGTACTAATTTGCACTCCCATTAGCAATGGATCAGTGTTCTCCTTGCTCCACATCCTTGCCGACATGAGCTGTCACTTGTGCTATTGATCTTAGCCATTCTAACAAATGTAAGATGGAAACTCAAAGTATTTTTGATTTGCATTTCCCTGATGGTTAAAAATGTTGAACATTTCTTTAAGTGATTCTTAGCTATTTGAGATTCCTCTATGGAGAACTCTTTGTTTAGATCTGCACCCCAATTTTTAAATTGGATTATTTGTTTTTTTCATATCTAGTTTTTTGAGTTCTTTACATGTTTTGGATTTTAGACCTTTCTTGGCTGTGGAGTTTGTAAAAATGTTTTCCTATTCCTTAGGCTGACTCTTTGTCCAATTGACTATGTCCTTTGCCTTACAGAAACTTTTCAGTTTCATGAAATCCCATAGGTGTTCTGCTCAGAAAGTCATGTCCTGTGCCAATGCATTCAAAGATATTCACTACTTTCTCTCCTAACAGGTTCAGTGTACCTGGTTTATGCTGAGGTCTTTGACCTACTTGAACTTGATTTTTGAGTAGGGTGATAAATATTGATCCATTTGCATTCTTCTGTATGTATACAACCAGTTAAATCAGCATTTGTTGATTTGTTGAAGATGCTGTCTTTTTGAAAGTGTTCATATCTAGATTCTTGATTTTTTTTTTTTTTTTTTTTTTTTTTTTTTTTTTTTTTTTTTTTTTTTTTTTTGGTTTGTCGAGACAGGGTTTCCCTGTAGTTTCTAGAGCCTGTCCTGGAACTAGACCAGGCTGGCCTCGAACTCAGAGATGCGCCTGCCTCTGCCTCCCGAGTGCTGGGATTAAAGGCATGCGCCACCATCGCCCGGCCTGGATTCTTTATTTTAAAAAATCAGGTGTCCATAGGTGTGTGGATTTATGTCTGGATCTTCAATTCCATTTATCAATGAGTCTGTTTTGTACCTATAAGTGTTTCACTTGCTTATTTAGAGTTTTCCTAAGTTATTGTATAGTATTTGAGGCTATTAGGAATGGTGTTGTTACCCCAATTTCCTTTTCAGTCCTTTTGTCAGTTGTGTATAGAAGGGCTACTAATTTTTTGAGTTATTCTTATATACAGCAACTTTGTTGCAAGTGTTTATCAACTGTAGGAATTCTTATGGGAATTTCTAGTTTCACTTATGTATACTATCATATCATGTACAAATAATGATACTTTGACTTCAATTTGTATTCCCTTGTCTCCTTCAATTGTCTTATTGCTCTAGCTAAAAGTTGAAGTATTATATTGAATAGATGAGAGTGAAAAACCTTGTTTTCTTTCTGATTTTAGTGGAATTGATTTGAGTTTCTCTCTATTTAATTTGATGTTGGCTATAGGATTCCTGTAAATTGCCTTTATTCTATTTAGATATATCCTTTGTATCCCTAATATCTCCAGGACTTTTATCATTAAGGAGTATTAGATTTGCCTAAGACCTTTTCTGATCATGTTTTTTTTTTCTTTCAGTTTGTTTATACGGTGGATTATATTTACTGTTTCCATGTATTGAACTATCTCTGCATCTCTGGGATGAAGCCTACTGGGTCATAATGACTGGTCTTTTTGATATGTTCTTGGATTATGGTCTTAAGTATTGTATTGAGTATTTTCACTTCTGTATTCATAAGGGAAACTGGTTTGTAATTCTCTTTCTTGAGTCTTTATGTGGAGTGGGTATCAGAGTAACTGTGGCCTCATGAAATGAATTTAGCATTTTGGGGGATTTTTTGTTTACATTTTGGGGGGACAATTTGAGGAGCATTGGCATTAATTCTTCCTTGAAAATCTGCTAGAATTCTACACTAAAACAATATGACCCTAGGTTCCTTTTGGTTGGGAGACTTTTAATGACTGCTTCTTTTTCACTATGGGTTTTAGGTCTATTTGTTTATCTGATCTTGATTTAACTTTGGTAAGTATTATCTATCAAAAATTAACCATTTATCTTAGATTTTTCAATTAATTTTTTAGTTTTAAAATATGTCACTATAATTATCTGGATTTCCTTGGTGTCTGTTATGTCCACTTTTTAGTTTCTGATTCTATTCAGATATTTTCTCTCCATCTTTTAATTAGAACCAACTTTTTGTTTCATTGATTTTTTTTATATTGTTCACTTTGTTTCTATTTTATTTATTTCAACTTTAATTTTGATTATCCTTTGCTATCTACTCCTTTTTGGGTGTATTTGTTTCTTTCTGTTCTAGAACCTTCAGGTGTTGCTGTTAAGTTGCTAATATGAGATCTCGCTCTCTCTTTTTATTCAGGCACTTAGGGCCTTTTACTTTCCTCTTTTCGTTGTATACCATAAATTTGTGTATGTTTTGTGTTCATTTTCATTGATTCTAGAAAGTCTTTAGTTTATTTATTTATTTATGTCTTGACCCATTTTTTATTCAGTAGCAAGCTGTTCCATTTCCACAGGTTTGTAAGGTTTCTGGTTTCTCTTGATACCTAGCTTTAATCCATAGTAGCATGACAGGATACAGGACATTACTTAAATTTTCTTTTATCTGTTGAAACTTGCTTTGTGTCCAAGTATGTAGTCACTTTCAGAGAAAGTTCCATGACCTGCAGAGAAGAAGGTATATTCTTTTGTGTTTTGGTGAAATGTTCTGTAGATATCTGTTAGTTGTATTTGGTGTATAACATCTGTTATCTCTAGTATTCCTCAATTCAGTTTTGTCTGGATGGCCTGTTCATTAGTGAGATGGGGTACTGAAGTATCTCACTATCAGGATGTAGGAGGGTCAATATGTGATTTAAACTATAGCAGTATATCTTTTACAACTTGATTGTCTTTGTATTCGACACATAGATGCTAAGAATGAAAATGTCTTTGTTTGACTGGCATGAGGTAGTTATCAGAAGTAAATCAAAATGCAAATAAATATATTACACGTTAATTACATGGAATTTAACTAAAAACTATTAACCTACTAAAGGAATCACAAGATTGAAAAGTTTAACATCATAGACCAGCATTACTGCATGCAAAATTTCAATGTGGTACTAACAAAAATATGTGTATTGTTGTGGGCCCTGGAAATCTCAGGCTTAGGGTCAGCACCTTATCTCTGACTCAGTGGACAAAATTTACCTCAGGTGTAGAATTGTATGACAGCATAGGAAGCACATATCTACTAGACAGCTTAAAATCTTTTCATGGACATATCTTACATTGAGTTCACCATATAAATCCATTCTAGCTTCATGATCATTCTCTATTTATAATATAAGGGTCCCAGGTACTGCTGAAACTCGGCGCCAAATACCTAGGTGACTGGCTTCCAAACAATTCAAAGGTTTATGGTTATAAAATATTTTTAAATTAAAAATTTATGCAACTTGGGCCAAAGGGCACCTCTATGTTCCTCAGTAAACAATGATAAACATATATACACTTGATACAATTTATATTGCTAAAGGCCATGGAACATTAATGCAATTTTAATTTTCTTTAATTCTCAATAAAACCACACACATATCTATACACACATGTGTTCTTTTATTAAATTCTTTATTTTAAATAAAAGCACACAATACCAATACACACATATGGATCTATGTATCTATATGTGTATTATACATTTGTATATATGTGTGTATAGATATGTATGTGCTTTTATTTATAAATATATATATATATATATATACTATGTATCAGGATTTTTCAGCATACTTCATTATGACATTATGACTAACAGTCTTAAGGTTAACCTTTACCTGGAATAAACTTCAGACAGGTTTCATTTTGATTATAAAGGGAAGACCCTGACCTCCCTTTTCTTGGGGCATTACTGTAAAAAACTGTAGATTAAATGCTTTCTCTGCCCCTTTGAGCTGTTAATCTTTCCTTAGCGTCTGACCAACTTTACAGGCCAGGAATGTTTTTCTAGTAACCATTTCTTTGAAATGTCATCCTCAGCAAAGTTAAAGGCCCCATCTTCTTTGGGATGGGAGGATCTAGCTTCCCTAAGCACCAGTTAGCAAACACAGATGGCTTAATCCAGTTCACAGACCACCACAGCAGCCCTTTCCCTCATCATCAGAGCAGAGTGCAGCTCAGCCTTTCCTCAGTGTAGCGGGCTTGATTGACTAACACTGAATAACCTTGAATAACTTTCTCATGTCTAATTGACATGAGAAATTAATGCCATCTGGTGCAATTTTACTCTGTCCAGGCAATCTCACTAAATAACTACACGAGTTTAACAAAAAACAATAAGCACGTCATTTCTGAAACCAAGTTTGCGAAGTAAAACAAAATACTACTATTTTTCTGAATTTTATTTTTAAGAAAATGCTTTTTTCTTAGTTTTACTAAAGACATATTTTCAATGTACTGAGATTCAGATAGCATCTTCAGTAATAAAAGAGAAAATGCCTTTAAGTAAGTAATAGCTATTTCTGAAGCACAGTAGCTAATTTTGACAAAGTTAATTTGATCTCAAGTCTTTTAATTTTAGTTTCCAAATCTTCTAGTGGAGTCTCTCTGCCCATAATGTCACAGTGTCAGTGATAGCTTTTGAGGTGATTCTAACAGGAGCAACGTCAAATGGTGGAAAGGAACCTGCTGTGTGAAGTGTTCAAATGGTACAGTTTGCAATATGAATTCATTATTGTTACCGGCAATGCCAAGAATACTTTAGGAGTTTTAGGGCTGAAGGATATTCTTGGTGTCAACCCACAAAGGTGCTAGGTGATAGACAGAGAAAAGAACACACATTCTCATTACAGTACTTGACTTCTAACATCTGTGTGGAAATGATGCCAACTGACCAAGACAATGTTAGTGATTTGCTCATGGTAGCTATGGGACTAACATGGTAAAAATGAAGTAATGTCAAAATGGCAACCAAACCTCACATCTTTTCACCAAGTTTCTGCAATGCTCTTCACTTGACCTTTCTTCTAATTAAAGTACAGAAGCAGCTAGAGTCTGAAGAGTCCATGGAATGGTTTTCATGTCAGTTTTAGTAAATATAGATAAAAATTTGTTTACATGGAAAAGTGTGTGTGTGCTTTCCCATAGCCATAGGTTCAGGATAATAACAACCTGTTTGTAATCAGTTTATTTACTCTAAGAAATGTTTGAACCAAATAATGGCTTATAAATTTTAATGACATTTCAAAAGTAAATTGTTATAAATGCATATTTTAATGAGCTATGGGTGGTTTTATTTCCATAGATCTATAGTCAGATAGTATTTGTTGTCAAATGAGACAATTTTATTTTTATTTTACTAATTTCCATAAGGATTAAGGAATTTTATGTAAATAAGAAACTGGATTGATTTTTAAGGAGAAAGAAGTTCAAGTATTTGAATACCTAAGTTATAGGTAAAATGGCACATTATGATTTATCAACTGACAGCCCAATTATTTGTTGAAGGCATACAATTAGAAATATCTACACTTGCAAAAGATCTGCACCTAGTTATTAGTGTCATTTCCTTTCTCAACACAACAATTTTCACTTAAAATTTATCTAGCCCATGAATTTTCTAGTGTGAGGGAATATATCCTATCAGTGTTGGAGACTGGTAAGGCATGGTTTTTGTCTTTGAGGGAATTAGGAAGAAAAATATTTTTAGATAATACAGAATTTCAAAAAATGATTCCCTAAAACTGCATATGTCAAATATTTTCTAGAAAATATCCGTCTCCCAGGGGAACTCATTCTAAAGAATGAAAAATGCAGCTCCTAAAATCCTCAAGAGAGAGAGGACTCTCATTTCTGTGTCAAGCAGCCTTTGAGTTAAATAACAAGCCAGAATTATTAGGAAATCATTCCCAGGAGATTATGAGTGGTTCTAGTCAGAGCATCTAGAACTAGATTGACACCTGGCTCCTATCTAGTGATTCATGCTAGCACACTAGCACACTTCTGTGCAATGCTGGTCAAATAATTTACCTTAGAGCTTCAGCCTTGCCAAGTGTGTGTGTGTGTGTGTGTGTGTGTGTGTGTGTGCGTGTGTGTGTGTGGTGCATGCATACCAAAGTACAATGTCTGAATGTCTGATAGGTGAGAAGTAATCAGTATTGTCTGTGGTCATTATATCATCCTTATCATCTTCAGAATTATATTGACCAATTCTGCTCCATGGCCATTGCCACTACCTAGGAACATTGTCTTCTGAAGAGAGAATTAGACATTAGGGACCCAACTCCCCGCTGTTTTCCACTGCAAAGGAAAGACTGGATGAGTAGAAGAGAATTCCATGGCAGAAAAAGCAACACTTCAGCACACCCCAGCACTAGTCTCTAAGGAAGATTAGCTTGACAAGACAAAACTTCAAACTGAGAAGGTCAAAATATTTAAATGACTTTGTTTATTTAACATATGCAAAGTCAGCATATAATTTCAGCAATTTGGTCTCATTTAGAAGATTTTAAAGAGCATCTGAATAATCATCTAAATGATCTTAATTTTAAAATCATATGAAAATTAAATTCAATAAAAATTAATGCCTACTCCCATCTACGTAACATAATAAGAAGTGGGCTTAGTCCTACATCTCCAAATATTATTTCAAGTATTGAGAAGATGTAAAACTCCTTTGGTTGTTGGAAGGAGACACTGAGGTGTAGAGATTTGGTAAGTCTGAAGAGAAATCCATTCTTTTAATTACAACCCTGTCAACAGTTTCTTCATGGATTCTTCATGGGTTTCAGTCCATGCAAGATTTTATATTTTAAAATTAAAAACAAACAAATAAATAAAGGATTAATGATGTGGGATTTCCATCTGTATGGTGTGAATACCATTGGTTAATAAAGAGGCTATTATGGGCCTATTAATAGGGCAGAACTTAGGTAGGCAGGGAAGACTAACCTGAATGCTGGGAGAAAGGAGATAGAGAGAAGTCATGTCACCAGAGACAGATACTGGAACTTTATTAGGAAAGCCACAGCTATGTGGTGATATACAGATTAATAAAAATGGGTTAAATTAATATGTAAGAGTTAGCCAATAATAAGCTAGAGCTAATAGGCCAAACAGTGATTTAAATAATATAGTTTCTATGTGATTATTTCGGTTCTGGGCAGCAGGAACCAACAAGAAGCCACCTCCTTAGTACAAATTGGCACCAAGTGGTAGACTGAATCCACATAAAAACTGAGAGGGCTTGAAAAGGAATTCTAGAAACTAAAAAACAAAGTTTAGCTGCATTTTTTTCCCAAATGGGCTTTGCTTGCTGGCAGCATGCTGCAGCTCCCTTAATAGAGGTTTTCCTGAATCAGTGGTAGCAGAAAAAAAAGCTGTGGCCATTTTGGAATGCCAGCTTTCTGGGCCATGCTGCCAGTGCAACCTCTGGCTCTTCCAGGAAGCCAAGTATTTTAATGGGGTTTCTGAGCAATGTGCTACTGCTTGCTTGGTGGCAACATGGACCAGCTTTGTGACTAGAGATGGGGAATTGTGCATGCCTCTTAGAGGAGGCAAGAAGCTCCTCCATGCTGTGCTGGGTAGGGCCAGCAGGCAGTGCTGTATTTTTCCTAGCAATGACACAGAAAATATCATTTTGAATGAAATAACCCAGATGCAGAAAGACAATTATCACATATACTCACTCATAAGTGGTTTTTAAACATAAAGCAAAGAAAACCAGCCCACAAATTATAATTCCCAAGAACCTAGACAACAGCTTAAGCTTTTAAGAAGTGCTTAGCATTTTAAGAAGTACTCCTGGACAGTAAAGAATTACAGATACACAATAGGACAGATTCAGACATAAAAGACCTCTAAATGAGTCACAGTATTGGATAAATGTACATAGGATCAAGAGAGAGAAGAAAAAGAGTATAGAGAGTAATAAAAATAAATAAATGGTTTAAAGCAAAACAAGTCTTTAAAAAGACAGAGTATAGACAGTAATGATTACAGGAGTAAAGATAATAAAATAAATATTAAAAGGTAATAGAGTAAAAATAAGCCATATAAAGATGGAATATACACAGAGAGTCTGGATTATGTATATTATTGTGTCTTATTTGAATTTTTGACTGTGAAGGAGCTAAGTACAGAGAGACATTTCATTGTATGGACTTCTAAGCTAAACCAGCATGGATATTATAAAGGTATCTTGACTTCAGAATTTGGGTCTAAGAATATGTTGCTTTGGAAAGGAGGTTCTTCTTTTGTTTCCACTGAGGACGAAACCTATTGAATCCTTCCAGACTGATGTGGTTTGATGGACCAAGACCTCCTGAAAGGTCACCTTGAACAGCCCTCAAAAATTATATCACCCAACTGTTTACTGAGATGAGCCTAGCATACAGGATACACCATGAAAGACATGATTAATAGTGCCCCCAATCAGTAGGAAGTAGTCTAGAGAACTATGCCCAAATTTCCAAATATTGTTTATAAATATTTCTTTATATTTAAAGGGAGATATACTATAGAGATTTGTATTGGTATTGATCTTGGTTTATTGATAGAAATTTAAGGTCAATTTTATTATATGTATATTTCTGCTCTTGATTAAGGTATTAAGTTTGTGCAGCTTATTTAAAAATGTAATGTATAATTAAGAAATATGGGTTACTAGATAATCATCTATAATAATCAAGTTTGTAACCATGTTAGTTATATTTTCTAGATGTACAGAGATGTATTTCAGGTGCATAAGCATTCTTCATATCTTTCAAAGATTACAGAATATGGTATTTATAGTGTTTAAGAACTTAGGACTTTTCATGACAATGAGATTCATCTGTTCCTGGCATCACCTATTACTCCAAGAGGAAGATGGGCATGGAAGAGGCCCTTATAGAGTTGCTTAGTCATTGGAGCAAGAAACTACTCTTGCCTGGACTGCTTGATAAACTGGACATGCAGGATCCACAGAGAAATGACTGCTGAACTTGCCTAAATGTGAGATGGTCCTTCAGGGTTCCTGCTACACAAAAGAGTCTGCCAGACATTATGCAGGACACAGAATAAAGTGACTGACAAACTGCCAATATACATAGAACTGTCTTTGAAGTTTCCTGCTTTGTGGAAAAGTCTTCTAGATACTATAGGTCTGTAGGCTAAAGACAGATGCCCCAATAATACAGAAGAACTTTGGGTGACTGTCCAGGAAGTGAGATGTCTGTCAATTCTAGAGTTTTGGAAATTTCTTACAATGCACTTCCTATTTACTTAGGTAATATTATATCCTTCTAGAGTTTTTGATGGAGTTGAAGAATTCATATTTATAGTTTTCCTTAGTTATGATAAAAGATAAAGTAGATATAAATATTGTAAGTGTAATTCTTGCTTGATACCTGTTTTGTTATATGTAATTTTACTATGTTAAAGTTAAATCCTTCCTTTTTATTTAAACAGAAAAGGGGAGATGATGTGAAATTCCCCTATGTCTGTTGTGAATACCATTGGTTAATAAAGAAGCTTCTCTGGGCCTATTGATAGGGCAGAACTTAGGTAGGCAGGGAAGACTAAACTGAATGCTGGGAGAAAGGAGGTGCAGTCAGAGAGAAGCCACGTAGCCTTGCCAGAGACAGATAGTGGAACTTTATCCAGTAAGCCACAGCCATGTGGCAGTACACAGATTAATAGAAATGGGTTAAATTAATATCTAAGAGTTAGCCAAAAAGAAGCTAGAGCTAGTTGACTAAGGAGGGATTTAAATAATATTGTTTCTGTGTGATTAATTTGGTTCTGGGAGGCTGGGACGAACAAGCTGTCCCCTCCAACAGGTTAATGTGTTGAACCATAAGATTGTTCAGGAACAATTTATGTGAATATGATATAATAATCACTTGTGATCAAACAGTGGCTAAAGAAGAGAAAGAGAGACTGGGAAAACAGGACGAAGCAAGTACAATGGCTTATTGTGTAAAACAAACAGGAAGAGAAACCTGCTTCTCTTTGAAAGTCCCTCAGAATATATGCGCATTGAGACAGATTACATTTGCAAGGACTTCTGGGAAGATATTGATATAAAAGTGCCAGGAATGCCATCCGACTCATCTTAAAGTTAGCATTTATTTTTAAAAAATCAATAGATTGTGCAATCAATTAATAGATTGTCTGTGAGTTCTCTCAATTTATATATATTCACTTATCTAACTTATTAGACATTTGATGTTGAATATATATAAAAATACAAAAAACTTTGTTGGCACCTGTTAATAGATATTTAACATTTATAAACTACTGTTCATAATATTTTTCATTTGGATATAAGGGTACAAATTCATTTTCCTTGAAAGATCAGAGAAAGAATGAAACAGGAAACTCTATGGTGAGACTTTTCCAATAGGAAACTGTATTTGTTTTAGCGCATATTGTACTGTTATTAATGCATACCTGGAATTAAGTAACATATAAAAACTGTTCATTTTCCTGACCATCATAGGAGTCTGAGCACATGACACAGACTGTGCTAAGGGCATTTTTGCTGCATGTGACATGGTAGATAATATATCATACCAAGGCAGAGCAAGCCTGCCAGAGAATGCTCACCTTTTAAACAAAGTCATGGCCACATTAACTCATTAAGCTAATAATCCACTAAGCTAGTTATTCACTGGTGGACTCATTACCTCCAATTACTATTAACATGTGCATTTGGGGGTTGAATTTCCAATGCATGAAGAGACTGCCACTCCTTATGTTGCATTTCCATCATCACCTATAGAAAATAACTAGTGGATTAGGGAAAGGAACGTTCCAGTCAGATTGGGAAAATGAATAGGCACAAAGCAAATTCCACTCCTTTCTCTGAACTGTCTCTTCATGTCCACTCCATATTTAGAAACTACAGGAGTTATCATAGAAGGAAATCATATATGAATTAGCATTTACCACATAAATTCGTATGGTTTTATGTTTCTTGATATTTGCCCCAGTGATTCTAACTCTCTCCTGGTGGATTTTTGATGGTTAAGTGGCAATGACATGTATTAGGTGAATGGCTATTTGATCTGATTTTACATAAAACAAAATCATAATCATAATAAATACGATCTTTTGCATTATATGACAAGATATAATATATGGGAATTCTTAGTACTTTAGCATTAAATTATATGTAAACTTGTTTTTATAATCTTATAAATATAAATGATATATGATAAAGATAAGATTCTAAACTATTGTTCTGAATTTTAAAATTCTAGGAGTTGATGCCATGCCAACATATTTACCTTAACTGCCCACATGAATATTCTAGATCTTACAAGAGCAAAGAACTTTCTTTAGAATAACTTTTCTATTAGCCAGAACTAGAATGTGGGCAATTACTTAAGGTGAACACTTGTATAATCAAGAAACAGGAGAAATCAAGATGTTCGCATTGTATTTGAACTGTTTCATCCTTAAAAGTATTTCCAATGCCAGGTGAATGGTTGCAAAGCTGAAAAGAAATCTGAAAGGCTCAAAAATGGATGAATAATTTAAATATAATGATGAGGAAGGTCTGAGGCTCAGCAGTGCAGGGCACTTTCTGTTCTTGATGAGGATCCAGGTTCAGTTCCCAGCACCCACATGGTGAACTACAACTGTGTGTATCTCTAGTTTCCAAGGATCCAACACTCTCTCCTGGCCTCCATGAGTACAAAGAATGCATGACATGACTGTAGGAAAACACTCATTCACATAAAATAAAATAAATCTTCAAAATGAAGAGACCCTGGGAAATAGTATAGAACTTGACCTGAGAGTTACATCCTGAGAGTGATGAAAATAGAAATTAATGCTTAGAGAATTATTTCTAATTTTTATTTTGAGTAGCTTCAAATTGTATCTGAAAATTTTAAATAGATATTTTTAAATTTTGAATTTAAATACATAAGTATATGAAAAACATAAGAAATTCACAGATCCTCAAATTAAAAAAGGACAACAAAACAGGCATATGAGATTTTCAAATATTGATATGATCATGCAAATAGTTGAAAAAGATTAATTGAAAATCCTAAGACAGGCAGATAATAGTGATTGAAATTAGAAATTTAATGAATGATTTAATAGAAATTTAGACACAAGTGAACAGATAATTAACAAATTAGAAAATACAGCAGGAAAAATACATGGGTTGAAGCAGAGAGAAAAATGAGAAATAAATATCTGAAGTCAGACATGAAAATGGCTAAAACCAAAATTCTAGATCTGAAATGATAAATTCACTGAATAATGATATAAAAATGGCAAGCAATAATTAATTAACTTGAAATAACAATATTAATCATCTGACCCAAATATTTAAGAAAGAAATCGATCCTCTTTAACCTGTGTAATGCATCCAGCAGTTAACAAATGCCTAGCAAAAAAACCTCAGAGGAAAAAAAGAATGAAGAAATGTTGAAAAAATATTGCTGAAAAACTCACAAATTTTACACAAAACATCAATTTTGAACCTCAGGAAAATAAACAAACAGCTGGTAGGACAGAAAGAAAAAAATTGTCATCACCAATGAAGGAAGAGGAGTGATTCTCAAAGAAACAAACTTAGAAGGCAGGACTGCTGTCTTCAGAAAAATAACTACTAAGTTAGAATTCTGACTTTAGAGAAAATACCTTATTTTTTTAAATCAAAACTACATTTATCTATTTATTATGTGTGTGTGTGGTGTGTTGGCATGCTTGTGTCATGGTACATTACCAAAAGCTAAAGGACAGCTTAGGAGGACTGGTTCTATTCTACCATGTAGATCCCAGGGATTGCTCAGGTCCCTAGGATTGGTGATGTGGGAAGAGTCTTCTGTTTGTGTTGATTTCATTCATTAATAAAGGAACTGCCTTGGCCAGCCCTTAGGTGGGTGGAGTAGACACAACAGGAAGAAGGAAGTGAGGTAGATGGCTCAGTCAGACTGCCGTGCCTCTCCTCAGGGAGACAGATGCAATGAAGCTCCGGTCCAAGATGGACGTACATTAGAATCTTCCTGGTAAGGCACCACTTTGTGGTGCTACAAAGATTATTAAATATGGGTTAATCCAGATGTGAGTAAGAGGCTGGAACTAATGGGCCAGGCAGTGTTTAAATGAATACAGTTTGTGTTTTGTTATTTCGGGGCATAAGCTAGCCAGGCGGCTGGGAGCCAGGAGGGAATGCAGCCCGCAGCTCTCATGCACTACAGAATGGCGCCCAACATCACTACAGATTGGCAGGAAGTATCTTTGTTCAATAAACCAGGATACTGTCCTAAAACATGTTTAGAAAGAAATATACTGAGGTTTTAATTTTTAACTACTGGGAAAGCTGAGGCAAGAGAATGGCAAGTTCAAGACCTACCTGGGCAACTTAATTGAGACCCTGTATTTTGATAGGTAATACATATTCATAAACAGTAAAAAAAGGGGGTGTTAAATAACAGAGTGCTTATCTAACATGAGCAAGGCCCTCGGAGTAATACCAATGTGAGTGAGATGAAGGGAACATTGACAAGGACTGGAGGAAGGTGTCTTATGGGCCTGTGAGTGCTTCAAAGATAGAAAGTCACAATGGGGTGGCCACTCCTGTAGACAGAGACCTAGCTGATGCCAAGATAGAACTGCCACCAGGACAATAGATGAGTGTGTGCCAGGGTGATTCTATTTGTGCTTATAGTAGACTAGATAATGAAACATTTAGGGATTAGACAATGCCATATAGTTAATGGTGATGATATTACAATATTTTCAGGTTCCTCTTCAAAAGTCTAATCTCCTTTTACCCTTCCCTACTGAAAACATATACCAGTCAAGTTCTAGCTCTTTAGTTTCATTTAAAATTTTTCTTTACTTACTATTTTTTCATGAACATATGAGCTTAGAATGTATATGGAAGGCAAACAGGAACATGCTACTTTGATAGCTTAATATTGATCAAATTTTAAAAGTATCTCTATATCTAGTACATTTCTAGAGAATATTTGGTAAAATTCTGCTATGACTTGAAAAAAAGCTGGAAAAAACAATTGCTGGTCTAATTTTTTTTTTCAGCACAACCTCAATTTTCTATGTTGGAAATTCAATTTGTAAAACTCAATGTACACCCCCAGACAGTTAATTACACATTGCTGGAAACGATTTGAGCAGCTGAAATAATTTTGTATCAAGCGCATTTATAATTCCTGGGAGGACAGCCATTCAGCTCAGAAAGGTGCCACCCCTAGAAAGGTCCCCCATCTGCCTCTCCTTCTCCCAAGCAGAAACACTCATTTGCGAGCCCTTTCTACCACTCCCTGTGGCCCACTCCACCACCTATTCAGGGTTCCACACCTTTGTTAAGCTGTGTGGCACTTTTTTGTTCCTTTATAATTCCTCTTCCTCCCACCAGTAGACTCGGAGAACTTCTATTTCATCCACCTTGAGTTGCCAAGTTGAACACAGACATATTGAGCTGACAGAATTTTACTGTTTAACGTATATAACCACATCACCAAATTGGGCTAGATACAGTCTTCTATAAACTACACTGCTTCCCAGCATAGAAGAGGAAATGGATATATGCTTATTAGTATACCAACTGACTGGTAAGGTCATGAATATACATTTAGATAAAGTTAGGTGGTGTAGCGATTACCTCTGCCTTCCAGAAAAAGTCAGTCTTGAGCCCAGCTGTTTAATGAGCACTGGGTATTGACCACTGGTGATGTGCCATGCAGCTAGAGAATGCAAAACTGAACTTAAAGAGCCCTTACCTCTTCTCTTTGATGACTTGCAACCTTGAGTTAACAGCTTGAAGAATGATGAGCAGGTCATTGACACAGGTAGCAAGGCTGATCCCTGACAGTTTAAACTGTTAAAACATTGACTTCTTCCGTGCCAGCGATAGGCAGCCACTCTCCCAGTGCCCCCTCCACTTCCTTCCAATCCTACCCTCACGTCAGTAATCTCGCTTCAAATGTCAATTCTATAATCTTCACTCTTCAGAGTTCCTATTTGCTAGGAACTCAAGTAATAATACAATATATATTAAATATTTTACATTTAATCCCAAGAGATATATTTTGTCATGGGGGGCTCAAAACTCAGAAGAGCAATATTTGGTCAGTATGAATCAAAGTAAGAGTGAGAAATTCAGACTGGGGAAGAGAATCAACGGGATTGAGGGATTAATGATTCACTGAAAGACTTTTGGTAGTTCTGCATATAAGAACAATCTCATGGCTTTGCTGATAGTCAGGCACGATGGAGAAGGGGTTTGTGGTACCCCTCACTGTCCCAAATTTCAGAAAGAAGGGGAGCCATTGCCTTTAGCTGTAGACCCACTAGTGACTCCACTTGCAGCCAATGGCTAGTTCTGACACAATGCTCACACAGATGGCCCTGGTTAAACCAAATGCTCACCGAAAACAAGAGTCTTGAATCTACAAAGCTGCGGCGCATCACACCCGTCTGTGCTCTATGTGCCGCCGTATAGTTCGTGAACTAGGCAAGGGGCTGGAGACTGAAACTTACAGACTCACAGACAGAGAGAGACACGGGTCATCCTTGAAACAGGAACATCCCCCCCCCCCCATTGTGTACCAGAGATCCTTAACTGATAGCCACGCCCCAGCCAAACACACCAGAAACCACTCCCCTGCCATCAGAAACTCCTGAGGGTCTCATGCTCAGAGCAACTGCAGGCTGTCTCAGAGTAGAGGAAAACAAGTTGTTTACAAGAAATTCAGGATCTGGGGGTTCACAGTTCCCAACACAAAACAACTGGTTAGGTGAGGAGACAAGAACGGATGTGGGAGAATGTGTTGCAAACATATATGAAATGATCGCAGAACAACAGTTCATCAAATTAATATAATATAAAAGGTAAATATAATTCTGACCAACCTGAGAACGTAAGAGCTTGATGTTTGCTGAATCAACAGAAGGCTAGATACATGATTAGTAGAAACTCCTATTCTCCTATGACTGTTCTTGTTATCATTCTACACCTGTCTACCACAGTGAACTAGAATCTACATTTGCAAGATGGAATAGAATAAAAAGCAACCTGGTGAACAGTAGAAAGTGGACTTAAGTCTTGCTCTTATCATTGCAAACCCTTCACCAGTGGTAACCAAGGGTGTTTAATTAAGGTTATTGCCTCCTCTGCAGGGAGTGTGTGCCCTTTTTAGATAGGTGACAGACGCTGCCATTCCACTATTAAACCTGACTTCAGTATTAGAGCGTTAGAGGCTGGGAGATCAACTGGGTTAAAAAAAAAAAAAAACTTTATTAATCTGGATTTCATTATTTTCTGTTTCACTTAGAACTTTTCCCCAAATGTGATAAAATGCTGAACCAATGAACTTATTCATCATTGTGAACAGGCATGGGATTGCTCAGAAGTTTTATATTAAAAAGGGCCAATAAAAAACACTTGGTTTTTTTGTCAAGTATTGACAGAACTTTTTTGCCATTACTTTAATTTCTGTCTTGGATAAGAGATAAAACGTTTTTCATTAGTGGATGTTTGGTTAACTGATAATTAAACACCCCAAATGAGATCAGTACAAATTACTGTTTTATTTGACATCACACACAGTTCCTGGTCTTCCTAACTGGCTGTCACTGTTCTGAGGATACCATCAATTATAATACAATCACTATCCTTATATGCAATATATGTGGTTTCCCCTGTTCTGTCTTAACATTAAAAGATAAATCATCTTCAATGCACATTAATTTTAAAAATATTTGAGCAGCAGGCTTTAAGGAAAAATCTCATCCATAACTATGCACATTTTCCAATTTAACTCCATTAATATGCACAGGTAGAATGCTTTCATGTTCTCCAAGGCCTGCATTTTTTGGTGATAAGCAATATGGAATTAAATACAACACAATGCCAGTTGTCATTTAATACTGTTTAATATTGGAAATCTTTTTTTGTGAAATTCCAGACCACTTTAAAGAAATACAGAGGTTTCTTGCTCAGCATCATTGGAGCGTCTGTTGGGTAGGATACTTCTGGTGTCTGCAGCTCCTCCCATGATGGGCCTCTCATGCAGTCACTCATCATTGCTATGGATTGGGAAGCGCTCTGGAGGAAGCACAGATTCCAGTCTCTGCCAGCGCTCTGGAGGCCACAGGATATGTGTGGCATGAGCATGCAGAAGTCCCAGAGAAACCTGAATTCAAGGGAAACACAGAGACGAAACATAGAAATCATTTCATACTGACCATTATAAATAGCTGGAAAAGCTCATATACATTATACTTATCCGCACACACATCAAATTATAGATTATACTTCTCTGCACACATATCACATTATACTTGTTCTCTTTTGAAAGTTACTAATATACTGTGGCATTTATACCTAAATACTTCAAAATGTATCTAAGAACTAAAACCTTTCCAACATAAGCATATTACCTTCGCCGTACACCAAGTATCTCATATTAATACAGTAATAAAGCTTATATACAGTTCATATTCAACATATTGCAGTTGCCCTAGTGGAAGTGTTTTAGAGTCATTTATTTTCAAAATCCAGTCTCATCAAGGATCTCAGACTACATCTGCTGTTGTGAGACTACTTCCATCCTGCCAGTTTACTTTACCCAGGGTTCAAGACACTGACTTGTACCATGGCCTATAGCTCGACTTGCCTGGGTTTTTCACTCATGAAAAGATGAAAGGTAAATGTTTTGGTAAGAAAAAATATATATAGTTAATATTGTATTTTTCCAGCTCTGTTTAGTTAGAGGGCATGAAATATTACTTCCCCCAGTTACTGAAACACAAAGTTCCATAGCTTAAGGTGAGGGAGACTCAATATCTCTATCAGTTAACACACATTTTAATTTTAAGATAATAAAAAATATACAGAGATATTTAGAAACAGGTTAAAGATCTTGAAAGCCAACTTATCTTATTGTTTTATTGCACATCGCTATTGTGTCTTGATTATTTACACTGGATGCTAAAAGATGATTTTTATCTATTTCTTTTTTATTTTAATTGGCAATTTCTTTATGAAGATATCTCTTTCTCTCTTAACATCAACTGCTTGTATTTCTTCTGCTTATTTGTCATGTATTTACATTATCTTCTATTACGATATGTGTGCATGTGTGTGGGTCTAGAGCTATGGTCTCACTTTGTAGCTCAGGTTAGCCTGCGACTCACTATCTGGCTCAGACTCAGACTATACTGGTTCTCAGAGAAATTCTCCTTCCACAACATCCTGCAAGGCCTCCTTCTTTTTTGTTGTTTGTTTTTCTTTTTTCTTTTAAGTCAAAACGCATTACTATCTTCTGCTTGTTTGTAGGATGTTTGTTGGCCATCTCAGGCTATCACTGGGCTTCTGTGTGTCCTTTAACGGGTCACCTTCTGTCTTTAAGCACTTCTTTGTTTTCAGTAGACAGGGCACTTGGGGCTCACCATAGACCTCATAACTGGTCCATGTGTAATCAGTTATTTCTCGCAGGTGCTTTGGTTTCTTTCAGCAAGGAGTGTCAATTATAAGCAACATCTGGTACTAGGTGTGCCGAAGGTCTTGGGTGTTATTTCAGGAAATATATAGATAAATAAGGAAACCAGTACCCAAAAGCTGCTCTTCATCTATCACCTTTATATTTTATCTCACTTCTTTCATAGTAACTGGGTGGTTTCCTTAAATATTTAAATACCCATATATATGATTCTAAAATATATAACAATATTTTGAACATAATTGTATCATAATTTCTACCTACACTGGAGTAAAAATCCAGTTTTCTTGGCAATCATTTTGGTAGCTGAATAATTACATATTCTGTTGCCAATGTTTGCAGCCTACAATTCGGGTGAGTTATACAGAAAGAAGGTTTACTGTGGCTCGTGATTCTGAAAGCGAAAGGTTGGGGGTACACAAATGACAACCTTTATCCTGGAGGACTGCAGATGGGAAGCAGGGTACATGCATTGTACACAGGTCTGTCTAGTTCCCTCTTTCCTTTGGTAAATCTGCTAAGACTTTGTCATAGAAGCTCTACTCTAAAGCCTTTATGTAATGTTGATCACCTCCCAAACACCCCACCTTCCAAAACCTAGCTTCTCATCTTTCTAATACTTTACAGTGGGAGGAAACTCCAGTGTAAATTCCCAGGGCACACCATTTTTCTCCATAGCAGCTCAAATACATCTTATTGTAAGGATGTTGGCTGTATTCACAGTTGGTTTAAATCTTCCTTTCCCTCCCGAGTGAGTTATGTTTCCAATTTATATGGAGATTCATTTGTTTCTACTTAAATTCAGTATTAATGTTTGTTTTTAATTCATTTTATTTAATTTGAGAATGTCCAAAAGTCAAAATGTTTTTTAAATGAGGAAAATATCTCCTCCTCCTTAATGATGTTCAGATACTAATCACTAGCTAGAAGTTTACATCAATGAGCCAACAGAATTTCGGCTGCTAATCAGTTGGCCTTAGAACCATGAGAGTAACACAAATTCTCTCATGGGTTGAAATGTCATCACAAGAGCACTTAAGTGTGAAAAGTGGTAGACAGAAACATGTTCTAGAACACCCTAGACAGCCATGGCAACATAAGTGTGGGAAGATGGCTCAACCAGGTAAGTGCCTGCCACATAAGCATGATCACCTGAGAATGACTCCCAGCACCCACATAAGAAGGGATCTAGGTGTGAAAGCATGCACCTGTGATGCCTGCTCTAGGGATGGAGAGACAGGAGGATTCCTGGAGCTCACCTGTCTGCCAGTCTAGCTGAGATGAATCTAGCTGGATGCACAAGGCATAATGCACAAGACGCAAAGAACACTGAGAGGCCCCGTCTAAAAATCAGGTGGAAAGCAACTGAGAAAGACAGTCGGTATCAACATTTAACTTCTATAAGCATGCTCACTCATGTGCATGTACATCCCATGCATGTGTGTGTGTGAGCATACACACACACAAACACACACAACCATGCCAACAGTGCTATCAGCTAGGAAATACTTCACTGGATGTGGGTGAAATTGCAATTTCTGCATAGCTTTGCTCAAGTCTACGTTCAGATGAGTTAAAGAACAGGGGCCTCCATTTTTCCATCATAACCCAGTTGTATCTCACGCACTGAGTTGCTTTTCCAAGCTGTTTAACTTTGGTCGTAAGGGTGATTTGCCAGTGTTTTAACTTGGCTGAGCTGTTGCCAATACATTTACTTGCTTGCTTAGTTTGGAGCGCAGTTTTAGAGGCAGTGATTTAATTCTGATTTAACACTCCACACTCATTTTACTGAAACTAATCTTGTTTTTTTTTTTTCTTATTCTGAAAATATATTTAAGGTACCATTCTCACTTCTGGAAACAGTTAATCTTAAAAATTATAAATAGCAGTGGTGAAAATTCTGGGGATAATATGAATATTATTTAAAATGGTGATACAGGAATGTGAAATTCAAGCTTTCAAAATACTGAGATTAATATGTACAGAAAATGCTTAATCATTTGCTGAATTATCTTGCAATGATTATTTAATTTTTTTATTGGTAAGTGTCTATCGATAAAGGGAGAATACAGTGAATATAGAAATACCTGAAATTAAAAGTAGATGAACTTTTTAAAATCAAGAGTAGGTGTTAGGCATAGCTCTGGTCTCCCCACCTGCTCTGTTAGTGAGTGTCATTAGATAAGTAAAACAGGCTTCAGATAGACCAGGAAATTTATCTTAATAAGCAGCACACGTGATCAGAGAGGTTTGGCAAATCCAAAATCTGCCCAGAGACACCAGCAGAATGGAGAGCCAGGGGAAGGCAGTCAGTGGGGAGGCTGGGACAGCCGATGGGCAGAGGCGGTACACTGCCAGCTGCTTGCTCCCTCATTTGAGCACTGCGTACACCGTGTAACTCAGATTACTGTTCGACTCAGGCCTTGGACTAACTTGAGGAGGCCCACCCACATGGAAGACAGGCTGTTTCATTGGAAAACAAAAATCATCTAGAATATTATTTGACAACATATCTGAGCACTGTGACCCAGCCAAAGTGACACATAAAATCAACACCTGGCAAACTTAGTCAACCCCCCCCCCCCCCGCCCTTTGCTTTGTTCCACGCTACAGAAGGCAGTCTTTTGCGTGATTACATACATGACTCAGGTCGCACAGTGACTCATGAGGTAGATGCTGTCTCTTTTATAAGCAAGGAAACCAATAAGAGCAAAATGTTTTGCAGTTAACACAAAATAAGTGATTTTCTATATCATAGTTATTATCCCAATATGGCATTTCTGACAAACAAAGGGGCACAGACACGTCAGGACAGTCAGAGTAAAATAGTCCTGGACATAACAGAACATGGCCACCCATGACTCTGTTGGGCCATGTAAATTCCTGAAAATATCAGATTCATCAAAAGCAAATGGGCACAACTGCATCCCTCCAAATTCATAGGATGAAATCCAAGTACCCAGTATACTTCAGGATTTGACCAGGTCTGCCTGTATGGAAGTCCCGAAGTTGAAATGAGACCATGATGCAGATTCATTTGTATTCCTGCAGCAGGCGATTCAGACACAGTTGAAGCCCAGGCGCACATACATGCAGGGGAGAGAACGTAAGGACTCATAGTGAAAGCCCTCCCTGCAATCCATGAAAAGAGGGCTTACAAGAGGCCAAACCTGCTGGTCCTTTGATCTTGGACTATTTTCTCTAGAACTATGAGAAAATAAATTCCTCTTGTTTAAGCTACCAATGTTGTATTTTGTTATCACAGACCTAGAAAATGAATACACATGCAAACAAGAAGAAATACAAAGTCAGATTCATGATGTATCCAAATACTCAAACCATACAACAAAGAACATATTGAGGGAAAAGGGGGAAAATATCATTAAAGAAGGGAAGAGATATGGTTAGTCTATAAAACAGGTTTCCATTAGGTTAACCTTGACCAACTGTTACAGTTTGGCCTGGATGTCCCTCAAAAGCCTGTATATTATAGCTTTTCCCCTAGCTCTTTTGGTCCTGTATGGGATAGGGACTAGTGGGAGGTCTTCTACCAACCCTGGGTGTGATCACTCTCTTTCTCTCTCTCTCTTTCTCCCCCCCCCCACCTCTGTCTCACTTTCTGGGACCCCAGTGAAAAGCACAGTTTCTATGAATGCTGCTGCCAAGATGAGCTGCTTTGTCTCTGTCCCCGATGGAGCAGGCCAACCAATCATGGGCTAAAACCTTTCAAACTGGGGCCCAGATAAATCGCTCCCCCTTTTAGAAGCTTTTCATCTTGTACTTTGAGTTGGTTTTTAATCATTGTTTTCAGACAGAGAATCATTATGTATCTCTGGCTAGTCTAGAACTCACAGAGATCTGCCTGCTTCAGCCTCTCCAGTGCTGGGATTAAAGCCATTGGCTATGATGTCTGGCTTGTCTTGTATATTTGTTATAATAACAGAAAGCTGACTACAGTACCAGCCACACCAGTATCACAGTGGGAGCTGATTGTCCCTGATCCTTACTCAGAGGACTATGCTTCCTTTCATGGGTTTGCAATATTGTTTTGACAGTGAAAGCAAACATGTACAGCACATTTGTGGAAGCATATTAAAGAATTATTGAAAAATTCTAACAGGTCTATGTATTGTTAGTATCGGCTGAAGGAGGAAACAGGTTCATCTGCATGTAATAATGAGCCCTTTACAATTAATCCCTTGTCCCTAGAGAGCACTGAGCACACAGATTAGGAATCAGCCATCTAGAATAATAATCACTGCCTTGCTTTGACTATATACTATTTGATAAGCAAACCAAAAATGCATGAAACTGGACACTAAGCAAAGTCCGAATTCTCATTTTTAAGCTATGCACAGGCGTCGGGTTGTTCTCGTACCTCGCATGGCTCTGTACACATCAGTCTGAAGGTTGATGCTCTTGACCTTAGAGAGCACAGCTTCAGGAAACCCCATTAGTACCAGCTGGAAAGTGGTTCACGCTATCAGTCACCTCGTTTGTTTTGTCTACAAAATGCCAAGGAACCACATGAACTAAATTTCCACTGAATTGCTTGTCTTTGATCGAATTGGCTCCACTGAGAAGTTATTTTGGCTTCCGGTAGGCAGACATACGCGTCCCCAGCCCAGCTCTCCTCCAGGTGCCAGGGGCACAGGTGTGTGAGGCTGTGCTCCCCTCCTCCCTCTCTGTAGGCCTGCAGTGTTCAGAACACACCTCCATTTCTTGGCTTCAGGAGCTTTGTCTTGAAGGAAGGCCTCACAAGGGCAAAGTAAGGACAGGTAAAAGCAAGACTTCTGAGGTTGGAGAGAGGAGAAAACAAAGGAAATAAAGAAGGCTGCCAGTGGGACCAAAGGTTCTTTTAAGATGCGCAGAACAGAGGTGAGGACAAAAGAGGATCCGTGTGTGAAGTGTGACAAAGCTAGAAGCTCATTAGGTTTAAATTGTTTTAACACAGAAAAACTAAACAGAGTACATCCACATTATTAACAAAGAAAATCTGTCATTGCTGAATCTACTTCATAGCGTAAGAGGTAGAGGTTTCCTCATGAACAAGGTCCAATGATAATTATTCTACAATATTAAATCCCCCAGAGGTCAAATCAAACTGAAGAAAGACCCGGACTTTGAAGGACACCTGTTTAAAACAAGAACTGATATATCAAGCCTCCATACAATGTCTACGTTTCAATCTGACAACCAAGGTCCTTTACTGATATATTTATTTATTTGTTTACTTATTTACTTCTTTTGTGTTTCTGTGTGTGAATGTTTCACTGTGCACACATGAAGGTCAGGGGACTACTTGTAGGGCTGTCATTTCACCATGTGAGTCTGGGAACTGAATTCAAGTCACTGGCCTCAGTGGCAAACGCCTTTATCCATGAAGCCTTCTTGCAGGCCCTCCAAACATCTTGATTCTGCACTCTCCTTTAAGAAAAACATTTAATATTCTTCAGAAAACATTATCTGGAGACAGAAGGCTTCTCTAATCACTGATAATGTGTTGCAACAAGGGAATGGCACTGCCCACCTCCATGGTCCCAAGGCGGTTTATCCACGAAACTGAGCAGATAAACCCAGTTTGGGATAAGCAGACACATGAAGAGTGCCTGCTTCCTCCATAAAGTGACTCCCTCCTATGCAAAGACAGACACTACAGCATCGCAGCTTCCTTCCTTATCATGGTGAAGTGCACAGGAGGCAAACGAGAAAGGTGTTGACCTACCCCTCCCACAAGATTTTGGTTTCGATGAGAAGAAAACCAGACAGATGTGTAGGAATGGAGGAAAGAAGGAGGGATGCTCTGGAGGAAAAATGAAAAATAGATGAGAAGGAAAAGCAAGGTACAGTGGGCAAGGAAATAAATAATTTCTGAGCAATGAATTTTAATAATGAAGTTCTGAGCAATGAATTTTAATAATGAAGATACCATGTAGGTACAATATCTATTATACATGTCATGGAACATTTTGTCTAAATTATAAAAAATAAAGTGTATGTATGATTATAGGGCAGGAAATTATGGGAAACATATAATTTTTAAAATGTGATTGCCTTACTTGTTCTTCAGTAATTTTATATATTATACATATATACACCTGACCAGATGTGAGCTATGAGGTATTATAATATGTAATAGAAGTGTTTATTCATCTCATGCAGTGTGCCAATTCATAATTTACCTGTATAAACATTAATGTGCTTGATTTCAAGTGCTGTATTAGACTCTGTCAGAGCTATCGCTTATGTATGGTACAGGCATGGTTATAGACAGATGTTAACATTACCACTGAGAAGTCTGGGTTCTGAAATATGTATTTCTAAGGTGTTAAATGTAGGATTTACATTTAAGTCATATACAAAAGTGAATATTTCACCAAAGAGAACTAATGCCATCGGGGTGAGGGACTTAATCCTAGGTAGGATGACAGCAGGCTGGACATAGAATCGCAGAGAAAATGCCAGACACAGTCAGGTTCTCCAGGACATCATGAGCTGGTAGGAAAGAGAGATGTTTAGTCACTACAGTGAAGCACAAACCTGCCACACTGTGCATTCACAGGAGCCATGCAGAGACTGCCTAATTCATCTAAGATGGCTCAGCACTGGATAACTTCCCCCTTCGGAGGGCAGACTCCGCACTGCCTCTGCCAAATGTTCACAGATAGAACCTTCTCTTAATTTATCCAGTGAATTCCAGGTCAGGTAATCTGGTAGGTTGATACAATGTAATATTTCGACACTGAAAATGAAGAGCCACCTGCTTCATGGCACACTCCGAATGATGCTCTTTCAAAGGCCTCACTCCAGGACAAGCATTTCCCTTCGTTACCACCAATTTTAACTTTAATCATTTCAAAGCAATTTTCCCCCTCAAGACTTCACTTTAATCAGAATGCATTTCCAGGTCACTTCATGGCCTCTTCAGGATTCTCGCTAGACAACTACAGAATCATGGATAATCATCCAAGCCCCCCAAGACACCTTCGGTAAGTAGTTAGTTCAACAGTTTATGCAAAAAATAGATACAAAACGGGCCTCTAGGGGTGTCTTCAGCTAATTTTCATGAATTAATTTCTCTGGATTAGTGTTTATGTACCAGTATCCTTACCACATAATCAAATCACTGGAGGTGAAGTGGTCTAACTCCTCATTTTACAGCTTGATTAAGCAGGTGATGAAATACTTGAGTATAATTTGGATACTGAGCAACTCACAGCACCCACATTAATCCCCTGGGTGATGACAGCACCGACTGATGATGCCTTATTGCTTGCTTGTGTGCTTCTCGTAGCTGATGTCCCATATACCATTTTGATGCAGGAAATAAAAACCCACATAAACACATGAGGAGAGATGGACAGAAGTTTTTATTCTCAATGAAACTGTCTTGTGCCATATTTAGAAGCATTGGGCATGCAGCCACTGAGGGAGACAAACGAGTCATTAGTAAGAGGCTATCCACAGCTCGTCCTGCTGTGATGGCGGATGCGGCCGATCCTCTGCTGAGGGTTCACCACTACTTATTTAGGTGTATGGTACCCACCTTTATCTAACACCTCTCTCGGTTTCTTCCACTCCCTCTTTTATCTTTTCTCTCAGAATGAAATAGAAGGGGCTCACAAGAATAAATAACCAGGAACAAAAGAAGATAAATAAAAGTGACAACCGCAGGGCCCAAGGGAGTCCCTGGGAAGAGCACCGTGCCTAATCCTCGGCTCCCTGAGAACCTGAGAACCGAGTGAAGTGGAAAACATGGTAAACTTAACACAGCTCCCCTTGGGAGCAGGGAACTCTCTTTTTAAATCTTGGAAAAACTTTCGATTCATAAGGGAAGCTAGTTTCTCTATGGTGTGGGTTTTCTATAAAATATTTATGACAGTGACACAGGACAACGACAGGACAAGAGGAGCCCCGGTGAGGGCCCAGTATTGATGATGTCACCAAAACCAGAGACCTCAAACCAGACCAACAACCCAATGCAATGAACACTCCTGGGTAACAATATATGCACTAAAGGACTCACTGTGTCACATAGTTTCCATGAGATTTTTCTTTTCCTTTACATTTTCTCTTCTCTTTATGGAGGAGGTTGTACGGGTAGAGGGTAAATGAGGAGGGGATGGGGAGATGAGTGGGATCAAGACCCATGATGTGAAATCCACAAAGAATCAATAAAAAGTTAAATTTGAGAAACAATGTTTCCAACATAAGGTCTAATGTGGGATACTTTATGGATCATAAGTTACAGCATCCACATAACTAGCAAGTCTTCCCCAAAAGACAGAAGCTGAGTTCAGGGGTTGACAATGATGCATACTGTTCTGCTAGAGGCTAAGGTGACATGGTCATGTATGGAACTTTCTGGAGAGCTCACTTTTTCCAATCATAAGAACTTAGCTTCCACCAAGGTTTGGGTACATAGCATGTCTTTCACCTTTTTGTTTCTTACAGCTATAAGAGCAGAGTGAGTCGGAACCAGAACCCCTACATGCTGCCTTGCTGCTCACCCAGAAGACTCTTAGCTTGCAGCAGAAGCCTACAAATTCCAAAAATGTGAACATAGAGGAATGAGACAATAAAATAAAGCATAACTGAAGGCCTGATTTTAACCCCAGTAGCATTGTTTTCTCTGAAAGATGATCTTCTAGGCATTGCAGGCTTTAAATATGCATCCATGCAGCAAGTCACCTCACAGAGATCAATGCAGGCAACACCCCACGGCAACGTCTGCATTTCTGAGCAAATCTCCATGAGAGTCAATGCCCTCTTCTACTACTGAACGCATCTGGTACAGAACAGTCCCTGACTTGGGCTCAAACATTTGACTACCACGTGTGTGATTATGAAGGTAGAGGAAGCAGTTACAAAGCCACAGACTTACTAGCAGGGACCAGAGTGCATGAAGATTTACTGGCAAAGTGGCCAGTAACCTTCAGGACCATGCTACAGTGTTGGAGTGGCAGACAGTGCCCTGCATTGCCACGATCCTACCCCCTAAGCCTAGCATTCATCCCACCCATTCAGAGCACTATGAAATATGCTTCCTATGATATCTTCTTTGCCTAGCAGGAAGAAAAGAATATACAAGAATAAATGTGTCAGGTGCCACTGAGCTACCCGGTAAACTGCACTGCAAACTCTCGTGAAACAACAGCATCCTTGAGCATTTCACATTTCAGATTATTACCAGCTCCACAAAAGCCAAAATGAGCTCCGAAACGCGGCTCATAATCACCAGGTAGCAGAACTGGGACTCAAAACCCAGCACTGTTTCTTAGTTTAAATTCCTACTTGCTCTACCTGCCAGTGAAATGAGGTGTAGAGCCCTGGAAATCGGAATGGTTGGCAAGGGGCCCTGTGCCAACACTTGCTAGGCTTGCTCTCTCCCCAGGGAGGAGTGATGCCTTTCATTCTCTGCAGAAAACACCAACATTGCGCACTGAGGTTTGTACACAGCCGTGCTAGTCTGTTTGGGAAGCGCTGCTGATTTGTAGCAGCCGCGTATGTAGCAAGCCACTGGGCTGTGAGGAACATTCGCTGGCGGCGACAGCAAAGCCAGTGCCTGTTGCAGCAATATGGTTATGTCAATGTACATAAAAGCAGTGAGCGAATGTGGTAAGACTCTGAGCTGTGCCCCTTTGACTCCACACAACAGCTATGCAACGGCTCGCTGAGAAGGGCGCGTGTGCCGTCTACTCAGGCGCATGGTACATAGACTGACTTCAGTGACTGAATTCACAATTCGTAGTGGGATACTCTGTATATTGCAGAAGTGAAGGCTGCAGGAAATGAGAGTCATCTGCTAAGTAGCACAGGAAGAATTAGGAAGAGAAAGACAGGTTCTAAACTAACTGGGAAAGCTTCCATTGACCACAACCCAAGGAAGAAAAAGTAAAGACAGAGGAGCAGCAAGGCAGGAGGACAGCAGCGAGCTTTTTCACAGCAGTAGTAGCAAGAACACAGCTGTGTATGGAAGGGAAGTAACGGCGGTGCTCTATGAATGTAGAGCGGCAGCCCTGGCATGCTATAAAAGGCTCGTCATAAATGTGTCTCTTTTCCTCTTTACCCAGTCCTCCTCAATTTGTGCCCTCCTTGAAAAGGAATTGCTTGGTAACACCTCTGGCCACTGGCATGTTCTTCTTCTGCCTCCAGGAAGGGTTTGCCCTGCTTGTTTCAGCATAACTCATCTTCATCCTCACAGAGAGTTTATTTGCCTGCTTTTCCTGGAAGGCTTCCACGGCCTTTCCCACTCTCCAAAAGCCCACACAGATATACAGTTAACACTTATCATGGTGAAACGACAGTTCATCTTTTTCTCTCGCATTAGGTATGCGTTTCTGGAAATGGACACCTTTTCACGTTCTGAACACAGGATACAAGAACAGAAAGACGCTCGAGTGATTTTGGAGCCCGTGAATGACACTAGCAACTACATGGATGCAGATAAATGCCACCAGGCAACTACTGGACATGGGGGCTGAGGAAAGAACAATGAGTGGCCAGGGATGCTACCTCTCACCTGCATGGAAAGGCAGCAGTGCCTTTAATGCTAGAGGAATCACCGGACAAGCAGCAGTGAATTGGGGAAGCAATGAATCAAGCTGCAGGCTACTCAGTCAGGTTCCTACTCCACGTCATGGGAAGAGCAGAGTTCAAAGCTGACACAGTGAAGTCCTACTCAGAAACTGAGGAGTCGGCTTTGCAGCTATGAGAATGCAAAGGCTCCTAGAGCGAAGGGCTAGGAAGCAAGGATGCTAGTTTGTAGGTATCCGGTGAGGTTTATGCAGCCATGGGCAGGAATCGACATCCACCCTAGGTTAGGGCTAAGGAGAATTAAGCATGAGAACTCTGCTTCTCCCTTTGTTTAACTGAGAACATTGCGATAAGACACAACAAAATGCTGCCTAAAGATGGCTGTAAATCACCTTTAACCTGTAGAGGAAGCACAAGGACCTCACTGAAATCTTCGGTAATTCCGGGAGCTTCATTCATTCATCTGTGCATATGACTTGGATTAATGTAGACTGTAAAAACAAATCTCCAGAGAATTTTTTTTTCTTTCAGAGGGTAAATGAAATGTTCCTTGTAGTATTTAGCTGAATTTTAAATGAATTTCATGAGCTTTATTTGCCGCTGTAGCCAGAAACGTATCTGTGTGAAACAAGCACCCTAGAGCATAGATCAGCTTACACAGTACGGCAATTCTTCTCAACTTCTCTCAATTTAACTCTGACTTAAAGTCAGAGGAGGAATTTAAACTAGTGTGTGTACGTGTGTGTGTGCATTTGTGTGTTGTGTGACTCCTATTATCTGCTGGGAATCTAAATGAGCTATTGAGAGCCAACATCTTTATAATATACAATTTGAGTGACCAACAAAGAAATGTGACTATAATCCCGTGAAAGGCATATTGGTCCTGTTAGGGAGGATGATGTTGATTTCAGTTTTGCATGCTTTCTTTTACTTCCAGAATGTTTTTGGTTTTGAAATGTTTAGTTCTCACAATTTTAGTTATCTAGCATGTGTGCTTTGATTACGGTAGTTAATTTAGAGAATCTACTGGGGGTTATTCAACATTCGGTCAATAAACATGTTGGCACAAAGCCATAAAGTGCTCACTCTGTGTGAGACAGACAAATTTCAATATACTGAAGTTGCTAAGGAAAAATGATACTCAGCTTTCTGGTTCTCAGCATGCATAGTAAATCACGTAAAACTTAATGATTCCAAAATAAGGTTGAAATTCATATACTGATGGGTAATCCCTGTAAAGATAGCATCCTAATAATATGACTGAGATTGATGAATCAGAAGAAATTTCTCAAGGTCAGCTATAGACTGTCAATGGGGTTTACATATAGGTAGCTATTAAATTACATGTTGATAGTAGATTGCATAATTTAAAATCACATATTCTCTCTCTATATTGATCATTTGCATATGTTGTAGAAATGGCTGATCATTTTAATCATAGTCTAAGGAAAATATAATAAAGGGAAATTAAATTTTCCAGGTAAAGTTTAAAATTCCTTAGAGATTAACCACTGATGATAGAGACTATGCATGACTGTCCTTCCATGGTTTACATAATTTGTATTGGCTCTCACATATGAACTCTCAAAATGTTTTTTACAAAACAATTTTATATATCTATTGATCTTGGTAGTGAAGAATGTTGAGACCAATATTAACAGCATTTGGTGCTTGATAAAACCCTTAAGAATGTTAGTCTGAAGAATGAGGGGTGGTTGGTCTGCTTTCATTGATCTATCAACTATCTATCCATCCATCCATCCGTCCATCCGTCCATCCATCCATCAATCTACCTACCTACCTACTTACCTATCTACCATCTATGTATGTGTCTATCTCTCCACTACACAGCCTGGTGGGAGTAGGTGATGTGTCCTACCATATCTGGTACCATCATCCACATTTAAGGTCTGTGTCATCTTCCTGGTGTTAAAACATGGGCATCATTCATTTTCCTTACAAAGTGGACAGGGACCAGACACTCACAGACTTCAGGATGAGATACTGTCTCTTTTCATCAAAGTTTCTGGCTGTATCTAGCTCACTCCATCATCCATAAGTGACTGTTATTGAAGCTACAGTTCCAATGAGTTGCCTTTCCTTAAAGTAATTTATTTAACCACTTTCTAGTTAGTTCTTTCATGTCTTCTGAAACTCAAAAAGGCAACTGCTTCATTATTTTAAAGAAATTTCAACTTGGGGCTAGGCTATGCCTAATTCCTAAGTCAAAGGTACACCATCCTTTCTAGTGACCAAAGATCCTGTTCTTTCAGCATCTATTTCTGGGATACTGTGATGTAGAGATAGCCCGGGAAGAGGAATGCAGTGAACATCAGTTTCCGAGGGCAGAGGGCACAAATTCCGAGGGAGACAGTCAAGTTGATCACTTTGGAATCTTGAGTATGAAAATTTATAGCTGTCTCTTTGGTAGCTGCACTTCTTTGGTCTTATTTTTATCTCTTTCAACTGTGCATAATGCTAGCAAGCCCGCAAGGCTGATACAGAAGCTAAATTAGTGGGGTGCTCTGCCTTGTATTAACTGTCATACAACAGTCCCATGGAAGGCCAGGTCTGAGCCCACGGTACCATACAATAAGAACCACAACAACAGCAACAAAAGTAAGACACTGAGAAAGGCTAAGGTGCACTGTGTCCCATTGTTAACTGCTAATGACACTGAAGGAAGAGTCATGCCCGAGAAAAATGGCAGTTTACTGCCTTCTGATACTGTTCTATAAGAAATATAAGGAATGTTTACAAGAAGCCTTGTCCCAATAAATGGCCTTAGAAGAATCTATCCACTATGTTCTATGTTTCATTTGTTGAAACAGAGCTGGGCATTAAAGGAGCTTTCCTGTGTACTGAGAGGAGCCCAGTAAAAACGAAATCCATGGGACTAAGGAAACATCCCCCAAAGGCCTCTGCCTGACACACATGTGTTTACAGCAACGGAGACAAGAACGGGAGCTCGAGCATCGCTCTACTTTCCACACATGGCAGGACAAAGGAATGGCTTTCGGGTAAATGAGCGATGCTTTCTTGACTTTTTTCCCAGCCTGCCAATACCAGCTAAAAGGTCCACTGGATGTATGAATATTCTCAGCAAAGTAATACTGCATTATAAATGGTGTTAGGTCCTAACCACTGACTCACTCCTTAGCTCCTGTTGGCTTCGGTATCCACACCTCTACAGAACTGCATTCTTAAAAATCATCAACAGTTCCCCATCAATCTCTGTCTTCCTCTGCAAGAGTCGATCTTGTTGATTACTTCCCAGTAGAGTCCTCGAACTCTAGTTCTTAGTACTTGGATGCACTCTCATGTTTGGGCTAACGTATCATCATGCTTCTGCTTCCTGGATGTAGCTATTTCCTGTGCTTCTGGTCTCCATCTTTCTGCTGTCCTCAAATGTTCTTCCTGGGTGGAGTCATCATCTGTCAGAGACTCCCCATATCCTGAGTGTAACCCTGGATTCCTTATTTCTAGCCCTGGCCTTTCTCCTGACATCCGGGCATCACACCTCAAGGTGGACCCTCATCAAAGAATTATGATGCATCCAATACACCAGCTGGTCATCACAGAGCTTTGGATATCTTTATTGCCTAGCTTTAATTGCAGCCTCTGACTATGAATTAGACTTTGCCACCCTGATCCTATTAGCTGCCAGATTCTTTATGTGTGAATCCCTCTGCTCGTTCCCCTTTTCGCCATTCTCCTGAAAGTTCAGGATTTCCTCTACTTTCAAAGAGGACATTAGATGCAACTTTTCCAGATCTAATCTTATTTTTCTCCATATGCTTTTAGGATTGGCACTAGGTTAATTTTGTAAAACTTGGGCTTCCATCAGGTCACTGCGGCGATGAACACATTTAAACAGTTCTCCACTTGCTACTAACAAAAGATACCCTGTGTACACTCGAGAACACTGTCCCCAGCTTTCCATTCTCTTCCACCGCACACACACAGAAGCCTCACAAGTTTCTCCATGGTGACTTTAGTGGCCACTGAAGCTGGGAAAGTGTTGTCCTAAACCACACCCAGACTGAAAAGCTAGAATGTTCCAAGTTATTTCTTCTTTATTCTGTATCTCTGCTTTTTTCTTTCTTTAAGACAAGTCCTCTCCATGTAGTCCTGGCTGTCCTGAATCTTCCTACACAGTACAAGCTGACCTTGAATTCAGAGATCACCTTCCTCTGCTCTGGAGGGCTAGGACTGAAGACATGTGCTATCACACCTGGCATCCTGCCTGCATTATGGCTGTTCCTCTTCACCAAAACTTACACATCCTCATTCTATCCATCCCTCAATATTCAGTAACAATTTTCTATGAATTGGCTTTTAAATATTACATTCTATCCACAATTCAATGTCTCCCTATAGTTTCTCTCTATATCCATATATCTTTTTTTGCTAGATAGCCATGTTCCTCAAGAGCCAAACACATTCATCTTTTGATACTTTACACAGATATTTAATATAATACTCTACCCAGCATACAGGCAACCAGCAACTTCTTTCCTTTCATTTAGAAATTGTCATGACATCCCCTTGCACCAGACAGATTTCCTAAGGAACCAATAAAATGTGCTTGGCCAACAAAATGAATTATATGTTCATTCTGGAATACTTCAGAGTACAAATTAAAATTTAGCCATTAATGACCATAGGAAAATACTTAAAGATTTTTTTAGTTACTCTTTTAAGGTTTGCAAATTGGGTTCAATAGCCAGCACCTACATGATGGCTCACAGTTGTCTGTAACTCTAGTTCCGGAGACTCTTGTGCCTTCTTCCAGTTTCTATAGGCACTTTACACACACACACACACACACACACACACACACACACACACACACACACAGCACACTGACATACATGCAGGCAAAACGCTCCTACACATAAAAAACAATTCATTAACTGATGAGCAATGGGACCACCCTCCCCTTTACCAGCTGCAGCACTCAGGATAGTGGCCCCTACACCACACCTGGGCAGCACAGGAGAGCTGGCCCTGGTGATGGAGGTGTGGGAGAGCCACCCCTGAGGGTGTGAAAGCAGAACTGGCCCTGCCCCTTGCTCACTGATGCCAGGATGAACAAACTGAGGCAACGCTCGAGAGCTCACCATGGTGGTGAGGACAGGGGAAAGCTGGCCGAATGACCAACCCTGCCACTACTCAGGGCCGGAAACAGAGTTATGAGTTTGCTCACCCCAGCATCCACCTCATCCATGATTTGTGGAAGCTCAGGAAGGCTCCGATCTTGCAGAACCAATGCTGAAGGATTTTTATGACACAGGGCAACAGCAAATGAGGCAAGAGGAGTCCCAGTGAGGGCCCAACATCTATAGGGTATCAGAAGCCAGAGGCCTCAAACCAGAACAGCGGCCTTTTTCAATGAACACTTACAAGTAAAGATATATAAACAAAGGGTTTACTGTGTGACTCACTGTCTCCCACTACAGCTTCTGTGATGAGATTTTTCCTTTTTTTTCTTTTCTTTTTTAAATTTTGTTTTATTTTGGGGGTTGTTGCAAAGGCAGGGTGAGGATATGAAGGTACGGGAACATGAATAGGATTGAGATACATAAGGTAAAGGACACAAAGAATAAATAAAAAGAAAAATTTTTAAATTACATTTTCTATATGAAACAATTAAAAATTAAGAAGAGAGCACGTATTTGAAAGGAATGCGGGACATGGAAAAAGTTGGTGTGGGGAGAAGGAGGGATGGAAGTCATGTAATTACACTATTAGTGTATGAAATTCTCAATAAAATAAAAAATCAAATGACAATACATTTTCTGGTGAAATAGTCAGTGTATGCATAAACAAGTCTCTTTGTAATGAACAACTTGCAGTTGACTGTTAGTCAAAGATGGCAGCAGTGAGCACCCCTGACCCACAGGGTCCTCTAAGCAGGAAGTGGAGCTGATTAACTGTACCCTGACTCTGGTGGCGGATGGTACAACTGACTGTTTTGACCAATGCATTTTACTCATCTGGAAGCTTTTGTTTTTAGCTTCTTGGAAATGAGCCTTCATATAAAAAGCTATGGGATCATATACTGTGAAAAGCCTAAGCCACAGTGAGCCTGGACAATAATACACCACACGGGGGAAAGGGAAAGGCACGGGTGTAGAACCCTCTGCTGGGGCACGGGCATAAGACCCTCTGCTGGGGCACGGGCGTAGGACCCTCTGCTGGGGCACGGGCCTAGGACCCTCTGCTGGGGCATGGGCGTAGGATTATCTACTGGGTAGCCTCTCGGGGGCCACATCACATAAGATGAAGCCATATGAGTAAATGGTGTTGGGGGGTGGATGTGGGAAAGGCCTTTTGTGTTTTTCCTCCCCCGGAAGCCTTCACAACAACTTTTAACATTACTAAAGCTGGCCAGCAGGGAAGACATTCTGAGCCATTTTGAGATTGATTTCTCTATCTCTTACAGCTGAAGCACTTGGTGTCTTCAGCAGTCGGGTCTGACCACGTACTTAGGGTGGGTAATCAGGGGTAATTGTAGTAACCTGCTGTTTTGGAGATGCCCGGGATCTCCCTGATCATTACCAGGAAGGGTGATATCCCATGCCTGGCACTGAGATTTTCATTTAATAAGCCACATCTTCTGGGAGTACCATTGTTCACCTACACAGGCTACTTCAGTTCAAACTAGTTTTCTATATTTTAAAATATATATTTTAAAATTATTTTCCTAACTTTTTAGTTTTGTCAATAATTCTTTCGCTGTTAGATAAAAAGGAAAGATCATTAACAAGTGAGTAGGTGTCTAAAAATGAACCAGGATTCCCTTTCCTGAGTCGTAACTAATACACTGGGAATGATCAGTTTCTGGCAGAAACAGCACAGTCTTAAGGAAAGGAGAAAGAAAGTGCTTGGCAGGCTTGCCCATTGAGCGAAACTGTAAGGTGAAATAAAATAAGTTACAAAAGAGAACAATAAACATTATTTGGGAAAAGAACCACAATAGAGAAGAGTTCAGTCAACCTCAGGGAGAATTAAAAATTAAATTAAATTAAATAAAACAATTAAGTCTAGAATTTAGGTCCCAAAATTACCCATGATAGATTAAGTTCTGGCATTGAAGAATAAATATGAATTCTTGGTATTATTGGGGGTTTGTAAGATGTTACTTAGGACTGGTCATATGCTTGACTGTGGAAAAGAAAGAAGAAAGGAAGGGAGGGAAAGAGGAAAGAAGAGAACGAAGGAAGAGAGTTTAGCTGTTTTTCAAAACACTAAATGAAATTAAGACATGCCCTACCAATTCTAATCTTAAATATTTATCCTACAGAATTGCAAACAGAAACTTAAGTACTTGAAGATGCGGGCAAAAAGCAGAACCACTCCCAACAATTAAAGTGCAAATAGTCACAGTGTCCACTCATGATACAGATGTGGAGTGAAATATCATTTATCTGTAGAGAGTGATAAAGTACATCAGGAACAACAGAAACCGGTCTGAGGAGGGCACTACGTGAAAGAAATAAGTCACAGACGCCATACATGAAATATGAAATACTCAGAACAGGGAAATCTATACTGAAAAAAGGTGACTCGTTCTCTAGGATTAGTAGAGGAGCAGGTGTGAAATAATTTCCTACCGGGCATGCTGTTTTCTTTGGGGCTGATGAATACATTTTGGAACTGAGTAATAATTACGTTTGCACAACATTATAAGGTATAAAATGACAAACAAACTGTTCACCATGAAGTGATTAATTCTGTTACATGAAGTCCTCCTCAATAGTAAAAACTAGAAACAATCTCATTCATAAACTTATAAAAGGTAGAGAGAATGGAGAAGGGGAAGGGAAAAGAGATGAAGGAGGCTGTGGTCCATGACAGAAAAAGTTATGCTTTTATGAGCATCCCAGATCTCAGTGTAGGGGATAACATGACACCAGCAGTGGAAAAAAACATGGCAAGACAGAATTACCTAAGAAGAGAGAAGCAAAACACAAGACAGACCATTATGAACCACAGTGTCTAACTGTAGGTGCAAAACAAGATGAATTCCACAATGCTAATGTCTAGGTAAGAGGATATTAGAGCGTGAACTGAAATAATGACTGTGAGGTCCAGGAGAAAATAAAAACAGATAAAACAAATTATTAAAAAAATAAGTGCAGTAGACAAAGAGAATATTATAAAACTGTGATTAGGGACCAGAAAGCAGGTGAGTCCGAATTTAGAAGAGAGTGTACCAGAAGTGATCACGTAGATGCTGGATGTAAAGTCCATTTAGCAGGCACTACATTTGGAAGGCTGGAGGACAGACTAGGAGAGATGCTTGGCAGGCAGAGATGAAGCTCAGGGAGGCCATGTAAGTTCAGAAGACCTCCCAAACTCTATGAGGGACGAAATGCAACTGAAGTTTGGGAGACAGAGAGGCTAAGATTAAAAGCAGCCAACCACAGGCAAACACAGAACTGTCTGCCCACTAGCTGTGCCAAATTAATCTCAATTCCTTTGTGGCAAGGTATCTAGAGTATAAATCAAACAAACCTGCTTTGGATATGGCAGATCTTGTTTTCTGCTATGCACTTGAAAGTATTCCATGATTATCTTTAACTAAAAAGGAAGCATGCTGACTGCAAAGGCATGCATAATTATTGTTCATTGAGTAACCACCCCGGAATCATGGTGAAGGCATAATAACTTTGTACATGAAACACCCAGTGCCCCAAAGGAACAGTTTACGTACCCCACTGAGCCACTGGAAAGAACCTTTGATACAATTACAACAAAACATTTGTTTGTTTAAAGTGTTACCCCATAGGTTAGAATTTTAACTAAAACTGGCAGGTGAATTCTTAAGACATTGTAGCAAGAATAAGAACTGCTTATAGATACTATTTGTTACAAAACTGATAATCATTGCAGATGGCTCTGTATGCCTATAAGCAAGGCTTCCTGCATGATAAACAGGAGATTTAAATATTTTACTGAAAACAAACCCATGGCTGATCACACGTGTCACTATATTCTAATGTTTGTCAGAGGATTTATTATTTTTATTTTTTATTTTTTTAAAAGAAAACAACTATCTTTTTTCATTATCCCTACCAATCCAAGTTCCCACTTCCTCCCCTTCCCCTATTTCGTCTACATACCCTCCCACCGCACCTCCATCCAATTCTCAGAGAGGGTAAGACACATTGCTTTGGTGAAGGTCCAAGGCCCTCCCTACTATATATAGGCTGAGCAAGGTATCATCCAAAGAGAATAGGTTCCCCAAAAGCCAGTCCATGCAGTAGGATAAATTTTGGTGCCACTGCCAGTGGTCCCTCAGTCTGCCCCAGTCATGCAACTGTCAACCACATTCAGAGAGACTAGTTTGGTCCTATGCTTGTTCCTTCCTAGTCTGGCTGGAGTTGGTGAGCTTCCATTAGCTCAGGTAGACTGTTTTAGTGGGTGTTCCCATCATGGTCTTGCCCTCTTTGCTCATATTCTCATTCCTCCCACTCTTCAACTGGATTTTGAGATGTCAGAGGATTTATTAATAAAAGAAATACCTTTTAATGTTTTAAAGCATCAGCAATATCTATCTGAAGAATTTATTATTACAATTCCAGGGGAAAGCATCAGGTCTGGACCCGAAAACCAAACACAGGCAAATGTCAGAGTCTGAGTTCTGACCCAAATGCTTCACTATACTTACTGACAACATATGAATAGAAAGCCAATGCGTGACTGTAGAAGGCACTGAAAATAAAGTGTTTTAAAGTGCCTTAAAATTGTATGTTTTCTTCAGAAAAAAATGTCTCCTTCTGAAATGACTATACAATAATGGATAGTCATGTCTAGATATTAATAATGTCTCAATATTACCTCACCATAAAAGTACTTATAAAATAGTTAAATATGAATATATGTGTTTTGCAGTTTCATGTAATTAGCATTAGAATGCAGAATTGCAAGTTGGATGTGAAGAAAGAAAGGTAAATGTATGTATGTATGTATGTGTGTATAGGTGCCTGGATGCATGGATGGATGGACTGATGGACTGATGTCTGGGTGCATGATAGATGGATGCATGGATGGAGGAATGGATGCATGCATGCATGTATGGACGGGAAGATAGGAAATCCTTTCCTTAGTTTAGATACAACTATCATCTAGAGTGTGTAATATATGACAAAGACTGTTCCTTAGACAGTAAACATTTTCTCATCTTGTTTCTTAAGATAATCCTGGTTTCTGGTAACAATGTACCTGTAAAAAATGTTTTCCCAGACTATCTTGTCATCCAAGGTGGCTAATGCGATGAAGTCATGAATTGGGATGCCCTTCCGTATATGTGTTGCTTTTATCTGATAATGAATAAAGCTGTTTTGGTCAATGGCTTAGCAGAGTAAAACCAGGTGGGAAATCTAAACAGAGATATAGAAAGAGAGTAGGTGGAGTTAAAGAGATGCCATGTAGCTGCCAAAGGAGGCAGACACCATGTAGCAGCTCAAGAGGCAAGAGGAATCAAACCACGAGCCTTGTGGTAAAATATAAATTAGTAGAAATGTGTTAAGATGTAAGAGCTATCTATAAATACACCTGAGTCAGTGGTCAATATATTGTAATTAATATAGTTTCTGTGTGATTATTCAGGTCTGGTCAGCAGGGAAATGAATGAGCAGTCTCTGTTTACAAAACCAGGCATAAATGGATCCTTTAGGGACTGAGAAATACTATCTTCATTATCAAACCCCCGACTTCCTCCTGACTTTGTCAAATTCAGGAGTGATCAATGGGCCTCAGAAACCTTAGATTTTGTTAGAACCAACGGTCATGCTCTATTGTGGCAGGGCTGGAAAGCAGGGAGTTCTGGGTCCACTGAGAAGAAGTCAAGATAGATTTCCTGTTACATACAGATAAATTTATGCAACAAAATATAGTTAATGTCCTGTTTTGCTTCCTTGTCACCCCACTATGTTATTCTCATCCTAAAATGCTGTTTATGTCAGTGCTCTGATGCTGAAAAGTCCTTCAAAACTCTTCACAGACACGGGGGCACATAAGGGAACCAGCATGTCCTCTCACAGTCTATAGCCCTGTGACCATCTGAGACATTTCACAAATGTTTTTAGTTCTTATTTTTTTTCAGTAAATGCTAATGGCATGGTAATTGTTTCCACAGATTTCCAATGAAGACTGAGGTGCTTTGACAGCTGTCAGCAAAGTGTCAAATACACGGTTGCAGTGAAAGGTGAGGGGATTTAAAAGCTCTTATTAAGTCTGTAGGCTTAATTTGGCTTATTGATACACACAGCTGCTAAAAATAAGTATCATTTATTCTTTCTTACAACATCTCTGAAGCCTAGCACTTCTTGTCAGCGTTGACCCAACCTTTTTTTAGTTGTCTTCAGGAATGGTTCCCATTTCAGAAATAGTTCTGCCCTGGACCCCGTGTCAATCTCAGTTTAGTCTTAGAGTACCCATCCTTTTCAATATCCTGCTCAGTGGGATCCAGCTATTGTCATGTAGGAAGACACTGACCTGGTACACTTAGAAGATAATTAATTATGGTTGTCAACTTTAGTGCATCCTGAATCGACTAAAAATACACACTGATGGGTACTCCTATGAGTATCAGATCATTTGAATCAAGATACACCCTACGTTATCTGAGTCAAAAAGAACCTGCCCACCTCTGGTGGCAGTCAATGTAAAAGGACATAGAAGAAGGAAGCATTGCTTTTTGCATGCTTGCCTTCACTTTTGCGGACAAGTCCATCTATCCTGCTGCTACAACATTCCTTCACTAATGGTAGTACCAGCTTCTTTGGGCTTCCAACATGGACTAAGGACTAGCAGCTCTCTAGGAGTCCTACAAGACTTTAGTGTCAGATTGGATCTGCTGAGATTCCCTGCCTCAGAGATTAAGCAACTCCTGATTCTTGGCCTCTCTAGTGCAAGACAGTCTTTGTTTGACCATTGGGACCACACCATGCAAGACAACTTAAGACATTCTGTATATACCCCCCTCTCCTATCTATCTACTATCTATCTATATCTAGCATAAATCATCTACTTATTTCTCTTTGTTTATTCTATCAGTTATGTTTCTATGAGAACACTGGCTGTTATACTGGGCTTGTTTCCTGTGGTAGCAGGAATTCTGAGATGTGTTCATGAAATCTAGCCACCAAATACAGACATCCATTCTTTGAGGTAGCACCCATACTTGATTCCAATATAACAGAAAACTGTACTTCAATGATTGCAGCTTGCTCTACTGTATCAGAATGCCATTGTAGATCAGGATACAAGTAAAGGATATTATTTCTTGTCTTGAAAATGATAAGAGTCATATTATAAACTGCCCATCAAAAGAACGGCTTGTTGAGAACCTGAAGTCAGGCTCTGGGACTTGACGGTGGCCTCTAATAGATGCTTGGAAAAAGCCAGGATTTTAGTTATTATCTGTTGTTAATTTTGGGATGCCCAAACCCAAAATGATCACACAGAAACTGTATTAATTAAAACACTGCTTGGCGTATTAGCTTATGCATACGTCTAGCTAGCTCTTATATCTAAACCCATTTCTATTAATCTGTGTATTACCACGTGGTTGTGGCCTACCAGTAAGGTTCCATCCAGCATCCAGCATCTGTCTCCTGCAGCAGCTACATGGTTTCGCCTTGACTCCACCTACTCTCTCTATATATTTTTTCCAGCCTGGCTATATTCTGTTAAGCCATTGTCAGAAAGCGGCTTCTTTATTAACCAATGGCAATAATACATATTCGCAGCATACAGAGGGGAATCCCACATCAATTAGTGACAAGTAAAGTTTTCTTTAACAATGCTAATGAGCTTCTAAACCTCATAGTTCTACAACCTTCCTGATAACATCAATATGCAGCCAAAGTACTGATGGAAACCTTGTGAGACCTTAAATAGGTGGTGCAGCTAAGTCAGCCATGAATTCTAACCCATAGTATTGTCAGCTAATGAATGTACTTGTTTCAGGCCAGTCAGTTTCTCTAAGACAATTTGTTATTCCTCGTGGGATTTAATGCACTGCTTGTGGCTTCCAAATGGCCTAGGAGCCATTGCCCAGCAGTGTTTATTCTCACTGATCTCTTTATCGATGCTCTGCTGGATCCTAGGAGCTCTAGCCCACTGCACTGAAGCCCTGGCACAGGTCACTCCTCCTGCTGAACACAACTGGTTCCCATGCAACATTCTGCACCTCACATGGTTCGTAGAAGATTTTATCTTGTTTTTGTTGGATCTATTTTTCTAGATAATCAGTCTTTATAATAATTAACCTTGATCAAATTGATGGGATTTCAAATCAAGGCTCTGGGTATGTTTGTGAGAACAACTCCTGTTCTGTAGTGAGGGGCTGCGGGCTGCGTTCCCGCCGCCCTGCTCCTGATCGCCGGCTAGCTTATGCCCCGAAATAACAACACACAAACTGTATTCTTTTAAAGACTGCCTGGCCCATTATTTTCAGCCTCTTACTCACATCTTGACTAACCCATATTGAATAATCTGTGTAACACCATGAATGGTGTCTTACCGGGAAGTTTCTAGCGTATGTCCATCTTGGGCTGGAGCTTCATTGCATCTGGCTTCTCTCTGAGGAGAGGCACGGTGGTCTGACTAACTTAGGAGAGGCGTGGCATCTGACTGAGCCATCTACCTCACTTCCTTCTTCCTGTTCTGTCTACTCCACCCACCTAAGGGCCGGTCTATCAGATGGGCCAGGCAGTTTCTTTATTAATTATCCAATGAAATCATCAGATAGATAGAAGACACACCTACATCATTTCCCCTTTTTCTGTTTAAACAAAAAAGAAAGGCTTTCACTTTAACATAGTAAAACTACATATATATAAAACTACATATAAAAAAAGTTATAAAGCAAGAATTACAGTTACAATATTTATATCTATTTTATCTTTTATCATAACAATGGAAAACTATAACTATCTATCCACTCTTTAACTCCATCAAAGACTCCAGAAAGATATAATACTACCTAAGTAAACAAGAAATAATCAATTTCCAAACTCTAGAAATCACAGAGACATCTTGCTACCTGGACAGTCACCCAAAGTTCTTTTGTACCGTTGGGGCATCCATCTTCGGCCTACAGGCCCATAAGTATCCAGCAGACATTTCCATGAAGCAGGAAATTTCGAAGGCAGTTCAGTCAGTATCTGTTGTGTCCTGTAGAATGTCTCACAGACTCTTTCATGAGTCAGGAACCCCAAAGAATCATCTCACATTTAGGCAAGTTCAGCAGTCCTCTCTCTGTGGGTTCTTTGTGTCCGTCCAGTTTCTGCAACAGTCCAGGCAAGAGCAGTTTCTTGCCCAAATGGCTATCAAACTCAATAAGGAGCCTCTTCGATGCCCATCTTCCTCTTGAAGTAGATTGGTGCTGCCAGGAGCAGACATGTCTCATTGTCATGAAAAGTCCTAAGTTATTAAGACATTTAAAATGCAATATTCTGTAGTCTTTGGAAGATAGGAAGTATGCCTATCTAACTGAAATATATCTCTATATATCTAGAAAATCTAACTAACATGACTACAAGCTTAACTATTATCAATGATTATTCATTAACAACCTATATTTTCTAATTATACATTACATTTTTAAATGAACTACACAATCACGATACCTTAATCAAGATCAGACATACATATACATATAACAAAATTGACCTTAAAATCTATACCAATGCAAATTATTCATATCTATATCATCTCCCCCTTTAAATGTAAAAGGACATTTATAAACAATATTTGGGAACATGGGCGCAATTATTTCTCTCCAAACTGCTTCCTGCTGAATGGGGACGCTGTTAATCAAATCTTTAATGGTGTAACCTGTGTGCCAGGTTCATCTCAGTCATCAGTTGAGTGAAGTAATTTTCTGAAGTTGTTTACAGCAACCTTTCAGGAGGCCGTGGTCTATCATACCATATTGGGATAGATGGAATCCATAGGGTCTCATTTTCTGTAAAAATAAAAGAAGAATCTCTTTTCCAAAGTATCATATCCTTAGATCCAAATTCTGAAGTCAAAGTATTTTCATAATATCTATCTTGGATTAGTTCAGCAGCATTTGTAAACAAATATCTTTTAGCAGCTATTGCTTCTTCCTCAGCATTCAAACAGTTCAAAGAGAGCACAATAGCATACAGTATCAAGATTCTCTGTGTATTTTCCATCTTTGTGCAGCTTTATTTTAACCTCTATTTCGTTTATTTTTACTTTGATTTTTTGAGACAGGTTCTCTTTATATCTTTGTCCTGGAATAACTCTTTGACCAGGCTGTCCTTGAACTCACAGAGACCCACTGTCTCTGCTTCCCACGTGCTGGGATTAAAGGTGTATGCTACCACACCTTGAACTCACAGAGATCTGTCTGTTTCTGCCTTCTAGGCATTGGGATTAAAGGCGTGTGCTACCACACCTTGAAGTCACAGAGGTCAATCTACCTCTGCCTCCCAAGTGTTGAGATTAAAGGTGTGTACCACCACACCCAAACTACTCTCTTTCTCTTTTTTACTTTTAAGAACTTTAACCTTTAGCCTACATACATTTTTAACACAGTGTAAACCATTTAGATGTTTTCTTCTACTTTGAATCTTTCTTTTACTGTATATCTCTCTTTTTCTGACCACATGAGTCTTTAATTTACCAAACAATATCAGTAGGACTAAAGCCGTGGCTTTGACAGCAGATTGAGCCCATTCCTTAGCTTTCTGCGATTACAGCCTTGTGGCTGAGATACCAGCCAGAGCCATGTTCATTGCCATAGCTCAACAGTGTTTCAAGGTCCCTGCCAGCAAGCAAGCTGCAACAGTGTTAAACAACAATCAAAATCTCCAAAGTCAGGACTGCCTGCTTGAAAGAGTCAGAGTTTGCCCTGGCAGGACGGCCCAAAAAGCTGGCATTTTAAAACAGCACAGCTTTTTTCCTGCTACAGCTGAAAACTGGAAAGCTTTTCATCAACACCGTTTAAGTGTTTTGTGGCAGGACCTCTTAATGAGCTGCAGGGTTTTGTAGCTGAAGCTGAGTCAGGAAGCCTCTCTTAGATGAGAGCGCTTGCTCAGACCTGAGAAATTGCTGTTATCAAGAAAACATGCTTTTCTCTAGTCTTTCCCAAGCTTTCTCAGGCTTTCTGTGGATTCAGTTATCCACGTTGGGCGCCATTCTGTAGTGAGGGGCTGCGGGCTGCGTTCCCGCCGCCCTGCTCCTGATCGCCGGCTAGCTTATGCCCCGAAATAACAACACACAAACTGTATTCTTTTAAAGACTGCCTGGCCCATTATTTTCAGCCTCTTACTCACATCTTGACTAACCCATATTGAATAATCTGTGTAACACCATGAATGGTGTCTTACCGGGAAGTTTCTAGCGTATGTCCATCTTGGGCTGGAGCTTCATTGCATCTGGCTTCTCTCTGAGGAGAGGCACGGTGGTCTGACTAACTTAGGAGAGGCGTGGCATCTGACTGAGCCATCTACCTCACTTCCTTCTTCCTGTTCTGTCTACTCCACCCACCTAAGGGCCGGTCTATCAGATGGGCCAGGCAGTTTCTTTATTAATTATCCAATGAAATCATCAGATAGATAGAAGACACACCTACATCACTCCTGAAAGGTTTAACTGAGGCAGGGAGATCTGTTGTTGAATAATCTTTTGGTATACTGTGAAGATGTGTCTTTGCCAAGGCAACTTCTTATTGTTTTAATAAAAAGCTAAGTGTCCATTAGCTAGGCAGGAGTTATGGGCAAGACAGCCAGACACAGAGGATGCTGGGAAGAAGAAAGTTAGAGTCAGCAGCCAGAAGGAGAGGAAGTATCTTGGGGGGTAGAGAGCAAAGATAACCAAGTCACAGAAAAAAATGTAGTCTACAAGGGATGGGTTAACTTAAGTTGTAAGATTTACTTAGTAACAAACCTATGCTATGATGTTTATAATTAATAAGAAGTCTCTGTGTCGTTATTTGGGAGCTGGCAGGAGGGACAGAAAAATCCACTTACCCTGAATGTGAGGGCCCACTGTCCTACAGCCCGAGGTTGTGGATTGAATCAGAGGAAAAGGAGGCTAACCAAGCAGCACCCGCGTTCTTCTCATGCCATGCTCCTGTCGGCACGGCTAGAACTGCTTCTTCCCCACGAGACTGACTGTGCTCTCAAACTGTGAGACAGATAAATCCTTCTTTCCTGAAATTGCTTTTGTCATAGCAACAAGGAAAGTAACCAACCAAGTCCTTAAGTACTGCAAGTCTGTAGTCCTCATGAAGACTTGCTCAAACCTGGCTTATCACTCTTAAGAAACCGCCCTTAGGTCAGCTTCCTAGCCAACATCATTGGCCGCAGAAAATGTATGTGTGCTTTGCCCACATGTATGTCTGTGTGCCATGCACATGTAGTGCCCATAGAGACCAGAAGAGGTTGTCGGATCTCCTGGGACTGGAGCTTCAGACAGTTGTGAGCCTCCATGTTGGTGCTGAAAATCTTAACCACTAAGCTATCATTCTAACCCCAAGCCTGTGCTTCTAGAAATATTGTACCAATACCCTGGCATCAATGCCCTACACCGCTACTTCTTAAGATACCTATGATCTAACCATCAACTCTCCAGTTAATGGCTTACATAAACCAGAATTTGAGATTATCTTTTAGATATTAGATTTTATCTTCTGGGTTATTATTTAAATTTTTCCTCTGTCTATACATCTTAAAACAAAAGTAAAACCTACCCATTATTTTCCAAGAATCCAAAGCAAATTCAGCACTAAATATTTACTTGCTCTGGTCAGCATATGATGGTCCCTGCACACTATTATACCGTGACTGATTTAATTGTTTATATGTCTACCATTCAGAAAACTAGGGCATGGGTGACATCAAACAAATATCTTTAGCATGTTTACAAATCCATTTTTACAGAGTTTGTGTAGACACTTAAATCTGTTGTTTTTTTTTTAAAGTATTTAATGGACCTAAGTAAGAGGGGATTATAGTTAAGGGATTTGCTTTTTATTTTAACACTATTCTGCATCAGAAACCATTTGAAGAAGTCTGCAATGGTCATTTTTACAAGATACATGCAGAAAAATTATTAGCTACCACACACATAACTTATTATATACCCTGTAGTTGATTTGTTTCACCTCTTAATTTCGACTCCTCCCATTTCATTTTCTTGTTGCCATACAACATCCATGACAGCCATGTCCTCCGTGGGTAATACTTAAATTAGACAACTTTGTTTATTGCGGCCTTGGAAGGTATTAATGATGTCTTAAAAGCCTGAAGTATTTTATGATTTATGAAAGCATTATGATTACATGTAATATTGTTGTAGATTTTTGTCATTCCACATTACCAAGATGAAGAAATCACCTTTAATTCCTAGTTTTTTGAAGATTTTTTATTATGAATGCATATTGAGTTTGCTGAGTTGCTTTTGCATATCAGTTGAAATAATAAGAGCATTTGGCTTAGTTCTTTATCATGCAATTATGATAAATTGCACAGATGTGTAATTGATTTTTAAGGTTAGCACTGGGTTTTACTGTGACATTTTCATTTTTTGCTTGCCTCTCTTCCATTAATTATTCTCTTCACTTCTTTCTTCCCCACACCCAAAATAAAGCTTACTTCTGCATTTATGTCATGTCTGTTCTATTAACCTTTATTCCCCTCCCTTCTCCCCACAGACCTCTTCCAACCTCTCATAATCTCTGATATATTTTCACGCTCTACATACATATTTATAGATAAATTTAGATCTAGGTTATGAATATGAGAAAGTATTGCATTTATGTTTTCCCGAGTCTTGTTTATTTCACTTTACACAATGATCAATTTCCTTACAGCTGTCACAACTTCATTCTTCTTCACAGGTGAACAATAGAACGACTTCATCCCTCTGCCCAATCAATTTATTTATTTTTCTTTTTTTAAAGTTGAATCTATTTTAATTTTGGGGATTATAATTTAGTTACAACATTTCTTCCTTACATTTTCTCCCTCCAATTCCTACCATAAGTCCCTTTCTTTTTTCTTTCTAATTAATGATTTTTATACTAATTTTTAATGCATTTATATATGTGCATGTATATATTCCCAAATACATATATACAGTCCTACATAAATATACACATTTCTAAATATAACCTATTCAGTCATATAATGTTGTCTGTTTATATTGGTTTCAAGGCTGACAATAACTTTTGAAATTAAATATTTTGCATTTCTTAGATAATCCCCCAGTTAGTAGTGATATATTAGAATATGTATAAATGTGTGGGTATTTGGTTTCAATCTGTTACTATCTTGACAAGTATTTCATGACTATGTTCACTGGACTGTTGCTATGTGATTTTTGTTAGTATCTTTGGACAGTTTTGACACTAAGTATTTACTTTATCAAATAACGTAGAAAGTATTTCACAGCTTTTGTTTTACTTGGCCACATGTCATCTCCTGGAGATAAACACTTTACTTAACAGTACCCAGATCTCAGTGAGTAGCTCATTCATATTTTAAGTTAGATGAATATTCAGTATCAGTTGCCTTGTACAAGTGGTGTTGTAGAAATGTGAGCTGCGAAAGGCACTAGAGAGTGAATAAATTCAGATTATCATCAGAAACAGAATGGTATGATCAGAAGTTGAAACTGATGTTTTCAAAGAAGTCTTTGCACAATGAAGAATATCAGTTGTATAATAACCAAGTTTCAAAATAAAATGTGGAATATGTTCAAAACCATATTGGATTGTAATAATGTGCTGTAATCACTCTTAGGAGTGAGTAATTCAAGGCTTTAGAAACTACCACCCCAATTACTAATGCTCTCAATTGATTTTATAATTTCTAAAGAATATTTCAGTGTTGCTACATTTGTTAAATATGTGTACTGGGAAACATCAGCAATTTAATGTGTTAATAATAACTTAAAGGTTGCTGAATAATAAAAATTAAGCCTAAGTTATTTCAGGTTGGATAATTTCACTTGGAATTCTCACACCTTCCTATCAGTTCCGAATTTTTCTCACACTATTATCACGCCTATTAGCCAGTGCAAGTTTCATTGCAAGGTACAATTGTAAACTAACCACTAATATTTATAGCTCTCCCATCCAAATTGTTAAGAGACCATCCTAACCATGCTGGTATGAGGCAAATTCAGTATCAGGGAGAAGAGGTCTTGGGCAGGACAACCTCAAACTGTCCCTATGACAAGTGAGCTGACAACATGAAACGCCACATTGCATAGTGAGCTGTTTATTAGACTATTAACTTGTCTGACCCAGTTGGTCAAGATTCTCTGTTCCCAGTGTCAATTTCTAACCACACAGCTTCTTTTCACTTGGTTTTGGCAGATTGAGAAGAAATTGCCTTTTTCAAACAAAGAAACAAAGACAATGTAGAAAAGAAAACCCAGAATCTGCTGAGGGAGTAGGGATGGACTACTAAAATGAGCCACCTTTAAAGTGATTAACCAGTATGGGAGGTAGTGAGATTATTCGTCCTATTGTTCTAACACACCCCTCATTTTATACTCAGGTACCTCTTACTGTTCCCTCTGACACCAGAGCAGAAACCAAGTCCAAGATCAGTTGCTTTGCCGAGACCAAATCACTTCTGATTGGCAAAAAGGCAGTTAATATTTTATAATTAAGAAATAGAAATTAGCAGTTATTTTTACATATGATACATTCATCATGATTTCTATCAGAAATAACCATAGAGAACTAAGAGATCAAAGTAGAAATATAGCATTTTAGTAGCAAAATCGTAAGACATTAAGTGGTGGAAGGATTTATAGATAATAGCAAAGAGAACAGCTTAAGACGATCTGTCTTTTACTCCTAGAGTTCCATTAGCAAAGACAGCACGAGTTGGCTTGCAGTCCTGTAGCACCTCCATACCCTACTAGTCACATTAAAAGACAGAAACTGCCTAGGGGTTTTGCTTTGTAAACTAAAATATATCATGATTATATCTCAGATTCAAAAATGGGTGAATCCTTAAATTCATTCCATAGTACTTTTGTTACCTACTAGGAAACTGCGTGTCTGCTTGTTATAAACTGACCTGTCCATGTCTTGATAAAGTTTCCATTGGGTAATTAAAATTGCTAACCTGACCACAAGTTCCAAACACTAGCACAAATACAAAAAGGTCACAAAAGTCAAAGTATTTTTTGGTAAGTTTTCATTTGTATAGTGATGCAGGCATTTTTATTGCCAATTTTCTGGCATGAAAAGGACGTGGACCAATTGTGGAGTCAATGTCTGTTAGAAATGTGAAGGACAAAAAGAATAGAATATACAGAATTCATTTGACTAAATACGAACTGATAAATATGAATAAAAGAGGGGGAGGGGAATCAAAGATAATGCCTAAGGTTTCAACATGATGCTGCTCCCCAGTGAAACCTGAAACCTAGGAGAAGAAGCATTTAGGATACAGAATTAAAGCTCATGGTAAAGGTAAATGGTTGAAATGTAGACATATTTGACAGTTATATGACTATAGGAAATAAAGGAATTATAAGATTGGGGTAAGCCAATCTCTGTGATGCTTAGAATAAGAAAACAATCTGTGGTACAATTTTACTGGGAGGCACTGAAGTAAACTACAAAGACACAAGAAAAAACTCAGGGAACTCAAGAGTTTAGTCTCCCAAGGGAACGTTTGCTTGGCTGGCTACTGTGCATCCACAGTTTCTGGAACACTACGGGGACAACAGAAGCTGGATATTTGTTAAATAATGAACAAACAAATCCAAAACAGACAAGTTAAAACCCACAGAGAAAGCTTCAAGTAAAAGAACCATGGGTGAGTTAAGATCTGTTTAATGGATTTGGGAAAAGTCACCGAAGCCCTTAAGAAATGCTTCTTTCTGGTGGTGGCAGAATCCAGATCCGAATACACTGAGAAGGAAATGGGTAAGGGAGCAACACAGCTACCACAAAACTGATTTCTAATTAAAATATTCTTCCAAACAAGAGCAGAAATTAAAAGAGAAAAAAAGACATTACGGAAAACTTTGTTTTCTTTTTGTAAGTTGGGAGAGATGTAAGCAGATTTATATGTGGGGATGGAAGTCAAAGGAAGGAAGAAGAGAAGAGAAAGAAACTATGGTGACAGAGTTTGGTCCCTGGAACACGGAGGAGATGGGATTTAAAGCAGAAATGGAGGAGGAACAATCTAAGACCCAGGGAGCTACCTCTCTTCCGGCAGAGTGATTAAATGTGGGAAGGGAAGAGAGTACAAAGCAGCTTCCACGTTTGGCATAAAGGGGGAAGCTTTAAGGGCACTCTGAACCAAGTTCTGTAGCTAAGAAGGCATGGGGCCTCTCCTTAGGAGGGTTCCAGACGAGACAGGAATTCTCAGGACACTGGGAGGATCTGGAGAAAACTCTGGAACCATATCCAGAAGTTTAACATGGATACGTGGAAAGGCCTTTTGCTGAAGGGGAGGTGATAAATTTCAGTTGGTTATAGCAATCTGCTCCGTGGTTGGCTTTTCTTCAGCGGGATTCAGAGATCTCAATATAGAAACCAGAGGGTGAATGATGGGCTCAACTCAAGACTGGGAGTTGGCAGACAGAACAGACCAGAACCAAGGAGTTGATAGTGCTGAGTGCTGGAATCCACACCCTTGGGAGCTAGGGTGTGTGGAAAATGAGGGCTGCAACAGTGAAGGATTATGGGAGTCTCCGGGACTGAAGGAAGAACAGAAATTAAAGGGAAAGGACACGACCGCTCCTAGGTATGGCGGAGGGGAAAGTTGGTGGTAGATGAAAGGGAGCCCACAGGTAGAGGCTGGGGCATCTGAGATAGTCCAGAATGGACAGGACCAGACTGAGCTGGGTATGTGGAGGGGTAGAGAGATGGGAGAGGGGGAGAGAGAGAACCAGGTGCCACAGCCAGGAAGCCAAAGGTACAAAAGGGAAGGGGTGGGTAACCAAAATGTGTGGATTATACAGGCAACAGCCTCTGGGGGAAGGGCATCCCAGCCCCAGGGCAGGAGAGCTCAGGGTAAAGGACAGGGCACGCCAGCCCGATCCTGTAACAACTAGGGACTGTAGGAGATCGGCAGCGGGTCAGCTTCGAGTTGCTAAATAGGCACCTCCTTTGCTATTTTTTCTTGAGTTTCAGACCTAAGACAAACAAGACAGCTTGGTGCTGTAGGTGACTGACTCGTGGGAACAGCCGACTGTGTGAGGCCTCCTCTCAGAGGCACCTACCACTCATTCGAACCTACTTCCTGCTGAGCCAGGCCATATTTAGGAATTCCTGAAGGTCAAACCAGGGGAAGCCCAATGATTGAAGATGCAGCTCAGAAGTTGAGATGAAAGGTTCAAATAGAACACAAGGCATACTGGACTAGACCTGGAGAGCACAGCAAAGGTAGGGACAAAGAGGGTCCATGGTTTCTTCCAGACTGGCCTCCTGTGACTTTGGACATCACCTTATGTGCCTCGGGATACAAGAATGAGCCCCTGCAATAGCAGATAGGAGGGTACCAGTCTACGGTTCCAGAATGAGCCCCTGCAATAGCAGATAGGAGGGTACCAGTCTACGGTTCCAGCAGAAAGCACTTCAAAGGGATGGAAAGTAAGGGTTTCTCTCATTAATTTGAAACTTAGTTACTCATGTACTATACAACCAACGGCACTACAGATAATTGATAGGGAATGCTTTGAAGATGTGCCTTTTAAAAGGGGGAGATATTTTTATCAAAGAAGTAAGTGGGCACTGACGCTAATAACTCATTATTAAAATGCAAAGACTTCAGTACACACACTGGTGTTCTCCTGTTTGCTAATAGCAGAGCCTGGGACAAATGTCCTCTGAGTGCAGGATGCTAATAAAATGACAGTTCTGTGTTTGAGCAGTGTGAAAGACACTTTCTTCTGCTTGGGTACCATTAGAGGAACAATCAGAGAAGGAGGATGTCTCCTGCATCATCTGATGACCCTGGACAGTGATCTCTGAAGATAACAGCTTTAAGTGAGAAGAAGCAGCTGATCTGGCCACGTCGCAAACAATTGAGAACTCATCCCACATTATCCTGCAGATCTGGATTATAGCACTCTTTATGTCGTTACACTGTAAATCACCACCCACTGGTTATGGCATTTCTGAGCTTCTAGCCAAAATATCAAGTAAATCAAATTGGAGATGAAATATTTTTGGCTTAAGCCAATCCAATATGTTCTTGCTCCTGACAGCTGGAAAGCTCGAGAGTTATTTTACATCTCCATGTTTGAAGTCCCCAAATCACAATTTTGGATGACCCCGTGCACTGCAACCAGAATCCTGGAAATCTCAGGATGGTTGGGAAATTAGCTGAGGGAGGGAGCAGTTCACTGTTACTGGGTAAAGTCGCAGAAGAGTCACTGTAAGGTGCATTAACTAGAAGCCAAAAGCAAGAGATCGCAAGTGGCACAAATTCATAAAAGGTTCTCCAAGTGAAACCCGATCCTGACTGCTAACGGGAGTCGAAATATAAAGATCCATTGTGCTGCACTCCACAAAGTCAGTTAAAGGACAAAGAGTCAAGCCCCCAGTTGAGCCCGGTAATTATTCTAACAAAACGTTCATGTAGAAAGCAATTGCTTTTCTTCGAGGCTGTTGTAACAATTACTAAAGAAAACAGAGGGAGACAGAGAAAGACTACAGGAATGAGCTGAAACAAGGATGGCAACAATAACAGAACTGCTCACCCCACAGGGGAATAATGTCATAATTGTCTGAGATACATAAGTAAAAATAGCTACCTCAGTATTATTATCAGGAAATAATTTAACTCAGTCACAGGGTAGTTCATAAACACACAATGAAACGATTTAACATTTGGAAAATAAGACATGGTCTAGTCTTTATCCCAATATTAATTGCCCAGGAATACAATACTGGCTGTGTCTCTTCTGTTTTGGCATTAGCTGCATCCATGGGACTATAACGTATGGACAGTCTGCACTCAGTTAACTGTTTCTGCAGGCTTAAGAGAATTTCTCTTAGCAGTTATGCATATGCCTGAAAATAGCAAAGAAATCGTTTCGACTCTTGCCAAACTGTCCTTCCAGAATAGACCAGATTCAAATGTGAACGTTCAGTCACAGATACCGACATTGTGTCTTTGTCCTTCCTGACTCTGGAGTGACAGCCACTACTCTAACCCTGAGAACGCCTGAAAGCCGTGGCTCTCCTCCTTCCTCTAAGCTTGGCCTGATCTCCACCCCAGTTAATACACAAAATGTATTTTTTTTCTGTTTTACAAAATCAGCCACAGAAAGTACTGTCTTGCTTTTTTTCGAATAGAGTCACTATCCTTTATCCTCTACCTTAGGTCATCCCTGAGGACTAGCTCCGTGTCCTGATGAAATGTATGGACTTGGCAGCAGGCGGGCACCATGGGAAATTTCTAGACTCTCTTAAGCCTCCAGATAGCTCAGAGTATTTCTCAGCAAATAAATGAAACAGTGCATGGTGATCTCTGGGAAAAGCTAAGTATCCACCTAAAGTTGGTCACTGTATTATTACACTTCCTCTATGCAAATAACTTATTTAATGAAAACTTATCAATTTATAGCCAGAGAATTTTATATAGAACTAGTTGAGCCAGGCCCAGGTGAACAGAGAATACCATGGAAAAACCACACTGGTCAAAAAGCAAAAACAAGGGGTTGTTGGGTGACAGTCCTGATTGATAAACCTACAACACAGTTCTTGCACCCTAAGGCTCAGAGACCATCTCAGAAGATGGGGTAGGAAGATGGTAAGAGCCAGCAGACCGGGAAATCTGCTGTGAGAATCATCTTCTAGAAATGTAGGGTAGCTTCACCTATGATACCTTAACAATAGGAGGTAACATGACAAGAAGTAGTATACCACCAACAGACATGCTGATATGGGAGGAGAATATCCCACAGGGTCCCGGCCCTAGACAAAGAGCTACAGGCAAGTAGGTATGTAATGTTGAGGGCAGGTGAAAATACTCCTCCCTGGGGGGGAAATCTTTAATTGGTTATCCAATACTAAGTGGTCAGCCATGAAATTACATGTGTACAGGTAACAGAAAATGGACAGAACAGATTGTATATTTAGTTGTGTGTGAGTGTGTATGTGTGTGTGTGTGTGTGTGTGTACACAACAATAACATAAAAGAAAAGAGGGCAATGATTTTGAGAGAAAAACAAAGGACAAGGGGGTAGCAAGGAATGAAGGGAGAAAAAAAGGGGAAATAATGTAATTGTGCTTTAATTTTTAAAAATGCAAAAACAGGAAAGAAAAAGGAAGTTAAAACAGGTTACCTTAAAAATACAAAGATCACATATTAGATATCAGTTGATTATCAAGGCGGACGCCCAGGAGTAAAAAGGAATCATGAACCTGTGATTAAAATGATAAAATTTTCACAGTTAATGAATGTATAAAAATTTACACTGCTTTAAAGCACCTATAACTCCTTGTATTTCCACATCCATCTAGATGTATTCACAATCACCTGAAATTGTTGGATTTTTTGTAATTAATAGAAAAACAAAAAAGATTTTTCTTTGAACTGAGAATCATCAATAACAACCACAAAAAGTAAAGAACAAAGAAAAGAAAAGAAAAGAAAAGAAAAGAAAAGAAAAGAAAAGGACTAACCCCTTTTCCCTCCTCTGGGCAATACCTACATGTTGTATACATTCTGTAATTAACTATGGAGATTTGATCTGAGGAATCACAGGACATTAAATTCTAATTTTAGAAAGATGTAAGTATCCAGAAATGAAACTTGAACATGCTGACCGTGACCCGATTACACGGAGAGCAGTATATTCTTTTCTTGTGCCTGGAGTTATCGGGATGGCCACCCATTTTCATTTTACTGGCCAAGAATCGAGACCTTAATTATAGGCTCGATGTCCTTTAATTATGTCTAGAAACTATAATTTTGGATCCTTGAGAAGATAATAAGAAGAACCTCCACCTGGCGATGGGTGAAGAAAATGACTGAGCCCCACATTGGAGCACCGGACTGAGCTCCCAAGGTCCTGATGAGGAGCAGAAGGAGGAAGAACATGAGAAAGAAAGTCAGGACCGTGAGGGGTGCATTCACCCATGGAGACGGTGGGACAGAACTAACGGGAGATCACCAACTCCAGCTGGAATGGGACTGATGGAACATGCGACCAAACCAGACTCTCTGAATATGGCCAACGGTGGAGGCTGACTGAGAAGCCAAGGACAATGGTGCTGGGCTTTGATTCTTCTGCATGGACGGGCTCTGTGGGAGCCTTGTCAGCTTGGTTGATCACCTTCCTGGACCTGGGGGGAGTGGGAGGACCTTGGACTTAACATAGAGTAGGGAACCCTGATGGCTCCTTGGCCTGGAGAGGGAGGGAGGGGGGTATGGGTGGAGGGGAGGGGAGGGAAGGGGGAGGAGGAGGGGAGGAGATGGAAATTTTTAAATATAAAAAATAAACCATGAAAAAAAATTGAAACCTTGCTGTTAAAGATTCCTGAGTAACAATTTAATTCCAACAGCATTGATTGAACTGTGACCATGTGGGAAAGCTTTGGGTTTAACCGTAGCAGCTGTATAAGTAAGAAAGCAGAATAAGCACCTCTCCTCACAGTCAGGGTTATGGATATCTCAACAAGTGGGAGATGAAAAGAACAAATTAAAGAGCTGTCATAAGAGGGAAAGTCAAGCAGGTGAGAGAACATGCATGTGAAGGGCGGGTCTTAACTGGGGAGAGGGATGAGGATTCAGTAAAAAGATTCATGTGTGCTGGCAGTTATAAAATATACAGGATTTCAGAAGGTGTGAACGATGCCAGAATGAATGACAGGAGAGATCCCTTGGAAAACAGGTGTGGGTAACAGTCAAGGAAACTGAGCGTGCGGCAAAGGAATGAGGAAAGCCTGAAGGGGGTTGAGTAATATGGAGAATGACAATAGTGAGTTATTAAGAGCTACACTACTAATAAACTATGTAACTAACACTTGTTCATCAAGAGCCAGGCACCCACTACACACTTTCTGCACTTTACAGAGTTTGATATAAAAATATCACTCTTCAAGATAATTGTCATCTGTTTATTCAAATAAATTAGGAAAATCACCAGTGCTCTCATTGATAAAGTACAAAATTAGAATTTTAAGGGATTTAACTCTAAACATTCCCATGCTTAGTCCATATGGATATGTTCTGATTTATATGAAAATGACTATGAAATCTTTTCCATAAGATGTATGACCCCCTGTTTTCTTTTCCCATCATTTTGGGCAGATAGATACTATAATATATTCTAATTTTAGTTCATATGGTACATGTGATTAGGCATTTAAATATATTATATCATTATATATTATATTATATATATTAAAATATATGTTATGACTTCTGATGAGGAAGCCCAGGCCTATTTGCTGGGCCCTTCCCACAATGAAAGGGAAATAGATTATGACTCAGCTCCATTTTTCTATAACTACCAACTACAATATTTAGAAGGTATGGATGCTACTAGGCTAAAAAAAAAAATGGGCCAGAGGAATGTCCAGGAAAGTAAGCTGACTTTGGGCTTATTGTTTACTGTTATGCTTCTTAAATCACAGGAATGAAGACCCAGGTACAACGCAGAAAGGAAACACCTTGAATAGGGAGAAGGCAACCATGTAAACTCATTAATGCTCCTGTCAGAGTTGTATCTCAAACATCAAGTCTACCTGGATTGGAATATGTCCAGGTTGGAATGCCTCGAATAGGTTCTCAATTTATATTTATTTACATGTATATATGCATGTGTGTGTGTTCATGCATGTGCATGTGTCTCTGTGTATGCGCAATGTGTGTGCTGGTACCCGAAAAGGTTAGAATAGTGCACACCATCCCCTGGAGCTGGATTTACAAATGGTTATGAGTTACAAATGTGGATGCTGAAAACCAGGCTCAGGTCTTCTGCAAGAGCAGCAATCCGCTTAACCACTGAGTCATCACTCCAGCCTGTGATAACTAGTCTATGCCAATGCATTTTCTGTAACAAAAGCAGACCAACCACAAATTAATAAGTCCTCTTATTATAAGACTCACAAAGATGAGATGGTGAATAAGCTTTGCATTCTAAGACTCTGGCCTTTGGAGCATGGTTAGGCACGCCAGGCTGAATTATACTGAGGGTTTTGAGGTGTTGCTCCTCTGGGACAGAAATCATGTATGTGTGTCATCATTCTGCTCCAAGCAAGGAAGCTGGCTGCAAGTCACTGTCACTCCAACTAATGGAATAAACGACCACCAGCCTAATGCAAAATCATGCCCAAAGCTTCGTCTCCTACTGATGGGACGCAGCTACCTCGGGGCAACATTGCTCACAAGCCAACTTAAGCCCTAGTGAATGTTTGGTTTTCATTTTGTAAGGTCAATACAATTTCCACTGACCAAAAGAAATATAAAAAAGTACCTAGCCTGGCCCATTTCCTTTTCATTCTCTCATAGTTTGTCCACATTTTCTCCTCTTAACGAATATTCACTGATTGGTGGTTGTTTTTCTGATGGAGCAAAAAACAAAGTCCACATGTGTGGAAATAAGTCTAACTTAAATGCTTTTTATGAAAAAACTGAAAATGAGATTAGCTAGTTTTAAGAGATTTTTGAGCATTTATTTTATATCTGCTAGTTATGGAACTGGAAATGAGCAAATCATAAAGCAGAGGTAATGATGCAGCTATGGCATGTAGCACCCACCCAGATATAATCTGAAGGGATTCCATCCTCAAGATTAGGCATTTTAGATCAGTTAATATAAAGGATTTAAGAAGGAAGCACTGATCAGGAAATAGCTAGCACAAACTCTAGCAAATGATTGGGAGAAAAAGTTACAAATCACATATATGAATCATAGAAGTATGTGGAATGTTTATAATTAAATTTTGATACCTTCTTTGGAATAAGATCTCTTCCAGTTCTTTTCAGTCCTTATGCAACTTATTAACAACCCTCCACACTACTTGCTACAGTAGAACTCAGTTACAATTACATGGCAAAGTCTCACTCATATTCCAAGTAAATTCTACAATGTGTGCAGGAGATTTCAGGGGAGCAGCATCTACGTGGTTTGTGAGTGTGTGTCTTTTGTTTGTTTGGTTGGTTGGTTTTTCCCTTCAAATGGTGAAATAATGTTTCAAGTTGGGATAATGACTAACTGCATCCTGCCCCAAACACAACTTTTTCAAACTAAGGTTAAATACAGAAAATTCATGGATGTCAGGATTGATGTCTCACTTCCAGGCTGGATTCCTTAAACAATAAATTTTGTACAACACTATTCTTAGGAAATCTAAATGTGCTGCACTAAGGACCATTCTGGAACCAAAGCTCCTGTTGAGTGTGTTGTGGAAGGCAGCAGCTGTCTGTTCCTAAGATTTTCACAGGAATAATTTTATAGGTTTGCAAATGAATGTTCAAAGCAGACTTGGCCACATTATAAGAGATGAGAGAAATGTCCTCTGCCATTTGTATGTGGAAGGCAAGCCATACTTTTAAAAATCAGATTCAGAAATTTTAAAACATGTGGCCCAATAATTCTAGATGTTATTGTTTTATGAGTGTTCATAGGTATGCCTTGTGACTTGTTTTATGTTTTCAAAAACAGGGTTCTTGGCCTTTAGGCTTTCTTTTCAATGACAAAGTTTAAAAGCACTAAAATAAGCGTGCCCCTTCGACAATCAGGTGCCTCTTCCTCTTCTCCCAAGCATCAATATGACTGAGGGTCCCTACACCTGTGCATGGCTTACAGCAAACTGGCTGTGGGATGTTAAATCCTCCATGACCTTGACGGATGTAAACGCAGTTCCAAGCACAGTGTTTAACTGCACTGTTCTACTGGGTGGCAGGGCTGGTACTGGGAAAGTCTGAAAATAACGAAGTTCTAAGTCCCTTGGGGTAGACAGATAAAACGAGACAGAAGCTGTCCAAACAGCACATTTGTTCTAACTAGTCATGGTGCTTTCTGAGTCTTCACTCTGAGAACTACACTGATTGTGCCAGTGTTCACTTTCTCTTGATGCTACAGAGGCATTTCACACACGAGTCAGGATTGCCCAGCTTGAGTTTACACAGGGGAAATTAGAAATGCCATCATGTAGGACAAACTGAGTACAGGCTCAAATTTTTCACTGCTGCACATTCAGTCCCAAAAGAAATTCTCTATTTTGCTTTTCCATTGCTGGTTTGTATTTTGGTAAATTTGGCTTTCTGATTAACAATACAAAATGGAATATGATTTTTTTTAGCTTTTTTATATTCAGGGCAAATATAAAGCAGATAGTTAATAACTATAAACCTCCTTTAATTTATATGGTGCTTGATCCTATATCCAAGAATTTAAAAATATTCATTTGAAATATTATTTAAATAATATAAATTCAGTCTTAGGTTTATAAAACTTATTCAACCATTAAACAAAAATGAGGTCAAAACACCCACATCTCTGAACGTGAATACTATGTTCAGACCCTGTGCCTAACAAGACAAGGAATATCTCTGTAACAATTGGCTGGTAAAGAAGATATTAATTGCTGTGGAATGTCTTTCTGTGTGCTGTGAACATGTGTTGCTCTCATTGGTTGATAAATAAAACTGATTTGGCCTATTGCCAGACAGAATATAGCTAGGTAAGAAAACCAAACTTAATACAGGGAGAAAGAAAGGCAGAGTCGGGGAGACACCATCCAGCTACCCAAGAAACAATATGCCAGCAGACCCGTAATGCCATGGCCATGAGGCAATACTTAAAGTAATAGAAATGGGTTAATTTAAGTATAAGAGCTAGCTAGTAATAAGCCTGAGCCATCAGTCAAGCATTTATAAGTTATATTAAGCTGCAGAGTGCTTTTTTGGGAACTGGTGGGTGGGAGAGAAACCTCCATTTACAATTAATAGATACGGTTTCAGTAACCAGGATACCCTATTACCCTATTACAAGGGTGGTGGCAAAGTATTTTTGTTTTGAAGACTATTATTTGGATGCCATCTTTTCATGCTTATAATGACCCTAAACTATTTCATTAAGTAGCCAGTATATAATTAGACCTTGCAAAAAGAGTAAAAGCAGCATTAGTGATAATTACAACAACAGTTACTAAACCTACTATTTATATAACATGTGCTATATCTGGACCTCTCTATCTATCTATCTATCTATCTATCTATCTATCTATCTATCCATAGATAGGAGTGTCTATGTGTTACTTTCACTGGCTAATAAAGAAACTGCCTTGGACCTTTAATAGGACAGAAAATTAGGTAGGCGGAGTAGATAGAATAGAATTCTGGGAGAGAGAAGACAGACGCTTCAGGCAGTCTCCATGGTCAGTCGCCATGCTTCTCCTCTCCAAGACAGATGCAGGTTAAGATCTCTCCTGGTAAGCGACCACCTCGTGGTGCTATATAGATTACTAAATATGGGTTAAAGCAAGATGTGAGAAGTTAGCCAATAAGAGTCTGAAAATAATGGGTCAGGCAGTGTTTAAATAAATATAGTTTCCGTGTAATTATTTCGGGTATAAAGCTAGCCGGGTGGCGGGACGCAGCTCGCCATTCCATCTACATATCTATTCATCTATCCATATATCTATTTATCTACCTACCTACCTATTTACCTATTTACTTACCTACCTACCTACCTAACTGAATATCTATCTCATAATTCTATGAAAGCTATTGCCCTCATTCTACAGATAAGAAAACAAGTATGCAGAACTACAATCTGTGGAAATATGATTTGACCCATATCCAGCTCCAGAATCTGTGAGCTGTGCGCATACCACCATATGAAACTGCTGCACAGAGAAATGAACCAAGGAGGAATGTTTACTGGCCAACTCAAACAGGGGGAATGTTACCACATCAGGGGTTTCTGGGCCTATTGAACATCTCCTTTGGTCTGAGTATATGTGAGGGGCAGAGTAGGTCCTTGTACTTCTCATTGTACGTCTCATCTTTCCAGAGAGGAAATAAAGAAAATGGATGAAGAAATGAAAGCATACCAAAGCATCAAATCCATTTTACTTATAAGCAAATATTACAGACATAATGGAATATTAAAATGGAAGTTTTGGCTGAAGCATCAAGACAATAATTAACACATTGCAAGGGAGGTGTTAGACCATATGTTGGATTCCCAAAGGAGGATTCTGAGAACCAGTTACTCATTTTTAAAATGTCACACCACATCAAAGTTCTAGCATTAGAAATTAAGGAGCTTTGTTTAGCTGGGAGAAGTTAAGATAACCTATGAATTCCACTGTGAATAATGGAAATTCCTGCCCTCCCCTCAGCCTGGAAACTTCAGAAGGATCTGCTAAAACTATAGCAAGGACCCCTAGCAGTTTGAAGTATATGTGGATTGATGCCCATCTCATGTACAAAAGCCAAGTAACTGGTTAGTACCACAGAGAGTATAGCAGCAACAGGATTCCCAAGTTGGGAGCCCAAGTTTGAGGGAGTTTATAGAGAGTGAAGGATTTCTATGGACCAGATGAGGACATTTCATAAGATGGAATCAGAATGGCATCGCCTGTGGTCATACCCAAGAATCCTTCCTGGAAAGGATAAAGAGATCACGACAGAGCACCTTGAAGGGACCACATAGCCAAGAACCCTTCCTGGGAAGCATAAAGAGATCTCGACAGAGCACCTTGAAGGGACCACTATTCTTTTTTTACATGATAGATGGTCGAACCCATTAAATAAAACAGCTATAGGGTTGGGGGCGAGTTTAAACTAATCTAACCACCACAACAACCCCCCAAAACAAAAACAAATGAATAAAAGCAAAGAAACCGCATGCATGAAAGTCAGCTTTAGCATCAAGCTCAGAGAACAGAAACACTAGCCTAAGACCATGGTTCTGACCTAAAAAGAGTTTTCCCATTCCCCTTCCTCCTCTCCTTCCTGTGCTCCAAACCCAGGGAGATCATGCTGCTAGCTGCAGAAAGCACGAGGGATCAACTGCTCCTTACCCCAGTGAAGTTCACTTGTCTACAGAAGGCCTGAGTTTGAGGGAGAAACTTCAAACTCTTAATAATACAAAAGTAGGTATTTGAAATTATTATTTTGAGTCAATACTCATACACAAGGGTACTGCAGGATATATATTCAGTTTACCTAAGGGGAATATGAAAACTTTTAATGATACAAAATCCTAAATTCTTAAATATTAAAATAACACACATGGAAAATTTCACATTTGCTCTCAGGTAGCAGGTCTCAATCAATATGCAGACGCAATAACAATTAGTGTAAAACTATAACAAGGTTTTAGATTAGGAGTACCTAGAACATAAAGACATCTTTTATGTACATGTAGTTCAATCCCCAAGATTATTCTGAACCACCCCTCAAATATTAACCCTGGTAACTTGCTAGGGCTATGCACTTGGGAGTGTGTTCTAGTGCTACTTTACAAGGGAGCCCAAAATGCTAGAAAAGCTGCGTTAACACCCAGGACAAAGCAAGGGAAGACTTGAACTGGTTTTGCAGTGTGTGCACTTACAAAGAAGACATGTCTGATCAGTACAACAGTGACATACAGGGCTCTGCCCTGGAGATGAGCATACATCTAATTCTGCTCATGGCTCTTGACTACAGAACATGGGCTTCAGTGTGAAACTGCATGAGCTCCGCAGTGACTATGTCTGGAAAGCAGGGGAACTAAGGCAAGACAATTTATGGTATTGTGAATATGGACTAATGTAACATGTGAGAGCACCAAGTTGAAAAGCGAGCCTAGAAATGACACTTGATAAGCCTGGCACCACAGTTAGCAGATAGTAATATTAAAATGTTTTTAACCTATCTTAGCTGCAAAGGGGCAGAAAGTCCATGGTTCTACACTCTCCTACGACTTCTGAAGATGTTGGTGCTCAGTTCCTCACCTATGATGTGGTTACTACTACTATTCTCACGTTACTGGTAAGAAATTAGGTAGGAAGAAGGTTAAGGTTTTTGCCCATGGTAACAGGTATTCTACCTGCACCATACTGCAGAACCAACCAGAATGCCAATATTTTTGTCATTTTATGATTACCAACATTATTCTTTTTGAGATCAAATACCTAATATGGTACATGTTATGGGGAATTAATTAAAGCACACCAGAAACCTAGATTAGATAAAGCATGTATCTTTTCTAATGAAAGAGTCCCCCATTCGCCAGCTCTCAGAGATGTTTCAGGGTTATATCTGAATATCATGAGCAAAACCCAACAGTTCTGGTTTTTAACTTCAAGTAAAAGATCTTCTTGCCACAGCACATACTACACCAGAAGCTAATTAAACACATAATGTAGCTGTCAGGTTCGTGATTTAACAGCTGTGAAGAAAGAGGCTGCAATTTAAATAACTTTCAAGTACAATATCCAATCAGGCGAGCCCTTAAAAACAGTTAACTTTCACCTCTCAACTTCATTTAACTTTTCTCTTATCCTTAAGTACTTAATATCTAAAACGGGAGCTTGTTGGCATATTTAAATGAGAATTATGTATACACAGGAAATCACTTTTCATCTTGGAAAAACTGTAAAATGTTACCATGAGTTATGTTTGCTATGCCAAGTCTTACCGTGCATTTTAATATACAAAAGTAACAAAACTTACAGAGTTAACTGCTGAGAGGTGTACAGCTCTTCACTTGCAAAAGATGCACAATATTAATACAAGGGCTCTGAGTTCTTTCCTAACAGCAAATTATGTATCTAGCGTTCAGAAATGAGGGGGGACAGTCATCTTACATGTATGTCAGTGCAAATCTGACCTCCGTCAGCAGCCTCTGTAATCCAGAAGAGGAGACAGCAAACATGTACTACGTATGTAACAGTCACTGTTTGCATATCATTTCTTCACTAGGTGCACAGACAGATAAACATGTGAGCATGAGAAAAGTTGACACTAAACTAATGCCTTGTAACAATCAGGCAGAGAATTCTCGACATTCTCAATACTTTTGTATTTAGGAGCAGAAGTCAGGGACTATCTTTTCTCTGTTGACTTCAGAGTAAAAACGGTGACAACTCATACATTAATGTACATTCATGCACACATGTGCACACAGATATGTGGTTGGGGTCGGACAGGCTGAGAGGGGAAAGAGGCAGAAGGGATGACAGAAAGCTTTGTATGTGTCCCATGAGCACAGATGGAGGGAGGCCTCCAGGAGACAGACTTCAGTGAATCAGCTCAATTTTATCCCAGCGTATAAGGAATATGTAGGATTGGGGAACCTGGAGACAAACCCTAATTTGCAATAAGTGGCATGCACCTATCGTAATGTTTAGCATGTGGACGTAGGATCTTATAGTGGAGTTCCTAGCACAAGTTTTCTTAGCAGGGATCTGTGCCAACGGTCAAGCTAAAGATGGATCAGACATCTGGTTTAGATAAGGTCAGTCCTCCAGGCCCAGGGACACTGTCCAGATAAGGGCAGGTAGAGACAGGAAGTTCTGCCTGGAGGGAGCAAGCTGCACGTTGCCTAGCTAATGAGATAAGCCGCCAGGCCATGGGGAGACTGTGAACTCCACCAGGCAGCAAAAATCTCCCATGGATCTATGTTTATCATTCCACAGCTGTTCGACACTTAGGTACTTCGTTCTGTGACAAACTAGGTACGGGGTTTAAAAATAGATATTTCATTTTGTTGAAACATTTGGACTAGCTAGGGACACTAATGACCAGCAGTCAGGAAGTGGCCTGGAACCTGCTAGTACAGGGAGATGCTAAAGGCCTGAGAGCTACCCACAGAGGGTAGGACATCACAGCTGAGACAGGGAGGGTTGATATATGACAGCCACAGCCAGTGGGGGACATACAACATCCCGCAGCGGTATGATGGGGCAGCAGCAGAGAAAGTTCAGAGAGGGCTTTATGAAATCAGGCTCCCCAGAGAACACTCCGTGAAGAGGTGCCACTGTGTCTTCAATATATTCATTTCTTCATTTGATTGTTATTATTAATATTTACCTGCTTTTGAAGAAGTTTCTAAATCTAATAAAAATAAAGCATGCGAATACCTAAGCAAAGCACTAGAAATCTTTACTAAGTACAAAATAAAGAGATTTTCAGGGCCGCCTCTTCCAACTTTTGGCACCATGCATTATGGCTAAAGAACGTGGGATGTGACTGAACTTGCTTGCTCTGAGAAAGAATGCACACAGATGACAAGACTCAGTTGGCCACATAGCACTTTGCCTTTATAACCATTTCTACCCTACATTAATGTTCCTTGAATTAAGTAACTGACTTTCGGGAAAACATCGACAATCTCACTTTACAAATAGTGATATCTTATGCTGAGTAGCCACTAGGAAATGCCCCTACCCAGGCACCTGTTCAGATTGCCAAATGGCAAAGATGAGACGTGAGCACAGGGAGAGACCTTCAGTTATTTTGATACCTCAGCTAACAGCTTCAAGAAACAAGATGCATAACTCTGAGTTAAATGAGCTGCAGGTTCCACGACAGCCCTGCTTACCTTTCCACCCGGTTGGCTGCTGTGCCCAAGTTGGCTGTCTAGATATCACTTTCTCACACCTGGAGTTTGTGCAGATGGATGGAAGGGGACAAGAGGAAAGGATGCCCCTTCCTCTGAGACACAGCACATAAACTTGCTTAAATCTTATGGGTCATAATTTAGCAGCAAGCCTTTATGGCGTATGTGTTAGACGGGGGTAAAGCACCAGGTTTACAAGTTTGCGTTTCTCAGACAAGGACAGAAGGAAAGGTCTGAGGAGGCAATCCCAAATGTGAGCCATAGGTGCACACTTCCTGAACTTCGTACTGTGTGGATGAGCTACTACTGGCCGAATGCCTGTGGGTCTCCCCAATTCACACCGAGACTCAATCCCCAAGGGCACTGTGTTAGAGACAGCAGGTTGAGGGATGGTTCGGTCCATGAGGACCCCAACACCCTGAATGCAATCGGTGCCCTCAGAGAAGGATCCGAGGAAGCCTGGTTGACGCTATTTTGCTTCTTCAGTGATATCAAGACTTTCTTATAGAATCGTGCTTGCAGCAATGTTTCTAGGAAGAACAGTAGAAAGATCTACGCAAAAGCCTTATAAAGTCTATAAATAATTTATGAGTAAATATCTAAGAATTAATCTGAAAGAAAGAATCTGAGATGGGATTAAAAAAACATGAGCCAAAATGCTAATTATGAATGTTACAGAAACGCAAATTAATAATCAGGAAAATAATATTAAAATTGAACAAAATGACTAAATAATGAACTATAACACTGCCATGTTGTATAACTACTAGGAGCTTTGCTCTTTCTTTCTTTTCTTTCTTTCTTTCTTTCTTTCTTTCTTTCTTTCTTTCTTTCTTTCTTCCTTTCTTTCTTTTTTTCTTCCTTTCTTTCTGTTTAAAACCGGATCTGATTCTGTAGTCTAGACTAGGCTGGAACTCGCTGTGTATCCAGGCCTACCCCAGATTTTCAGCAATCCTCCTGTCTCACCTTCTGAATGCTGGGATTATTGACATATGCTATCATGTTCACACTTAGCTAACACGTTCAAAATTTCAAAAGTCAATTTGATGATATGGAAAAGTTCCCTGATAAAATATTGGTGTGGGAAGAAGGGTACCAGGTGAGGTCACATGATGGAGGCTTCCCATTGGCTAATAAAGAAACTGCCTGGCCCATTTGATTGGCCAGCCCTTAGGTGGGCAGAGTAGACAGAACAGGAAGAAGGAAGTGAGGTAGATGGCTCAGTCAGATGCTACGCCTCTCCTAAGTTAGACAGAAAGCCACGCCTCTCCTCAGGGAGACAGACGCAATGAAGCTCCAGCCCATGATGGACGTAAGCTAGAAATTTCCCGGTAAGGCACCACTTCGTGGTGTTACACAGATTATTAGATATGGGTTAACCAAGATGTGAGTAAGAGGTTGGAATTAATGGGCCAGGCAGTGTTTAAAGGAATACAATTTGTGTGTTGTTATTTTGGGTAAAGCTAGCCGGTGGCTGGGAGCCGGGCGGTGGGAAGCCGCCCGCAGCTCCTCACTACAGTCACATATGAGTGGTATGTCTTGACTGGGGTTACATTAGTGACACCTTTAAATATGATTTTTAAAGCTTTTTGTGCATTGATGTTTTGTATGTCTGTGTGAAGGTGTCAGATCCCCTGGAACTGGAGTTACAGTTATGAACTGCCCTGGAGGTGCTAAGAATCGAACCTAGGTCCTCTGGAAGAGAGTTCAGTACTCTTTTTTTTTTCTTCCAGTTGTTTATTTTCTCTCTTCCTTTAAATTTTTTTTAAATTTCATTTTACATTCCAACATAATTCTCCACCCTTCCACCTGGCCTCCCCTTAGTTTCTTCCCCAGCCCACTCCTCATCTACTCCTCCCAATGAGTAGGGGCTCCCCTTGGGAGTCAACAAATTCTGGCACATAAAGTTGGAGCAGGACCAAGCCCCTCCTCCCTGATGAAGGACACATGGATTGTCCATGGAAGGGGAATTAGACAAGAGATCTCTTGGGTAAACTTGGGCTAGTGGCGGCGGGAGTGGGAGGGAGCGGGAGTAAACAGGAAGGAACAGGGTGGTCGAGAGGGGAAAGGGGCAGAGTGGGAGAGCAATAAAAGAGAGATCTTGATAGAGAGAGCCTCAATCAGGTTAGGGAGAAACCTGGTGCTGGGGAAATTCATAAGGAGGACCCCCGCTAAGACTCCTAGCAATAGTGGAGTGGGAACCCGAACTGGCCTTCCCCTGTAATCAGGCTGATGAATACCCCAACTATCATAATAGAACCTTCTTTCAGCAACTGATGGCACCAGATGCAGACATCCACAGCCAAGCACCAGGCAGAGCTCCGGGAATCCAATCAAAGACAGGGAAGAGGGAATGTATGAGCAAGGGAGATCAAGATTATGATGGAGAAATCTACAGAGACAGCTGAACCAAGCTTGTGGAAATTCATGAATTCTAGACCAACAGCTATGGAGCCTCCATGGGACAGAACTAGGCCTTCCATAAGTGGAAGACAGTGGTGAAGCTTGGACTACCTGAGAAGCCGGTGGCAGGAGGACCAGGATCTATCTCTGGTGCATGAGCTAGCTTGTAGGAGCCCATTCCCTATGGTGGGGATGCTCAGTCAGTGCTCTTAACTACTGAGCCCTGGCTTATCTCTCCAGCCCCCTGTTGACAACTTACTTTAATTCTCCAAATTTCCAAATGTGAATATTACATTCATTCAGTCAGACCTCAAAGTTTTTGAGTCTTACAAAGATGTATAAAGTCGTTAGAAAACATGGTTATATGGGTTTTACACTAAGAAATGTATCTGAAACCCTATAAAGTTAACTCTGTGAAATAGTTATGACAGTGGGCCTGATAAAAGCACTTTGAAAGACATCCAGATGGCTACCTAACCTTTATGTAACAGAAAATGTCCAAATTACAACAGATCTTCATATTCCCATTCGAGTATCAATTATTATTAAGCTATGCATTTAAATTTAAATGTTCATATTTGGATTACTTAAACATAAATTTCAGAATGTTAAGTAGATTTAATAAAATATAGTGTGCTATTTATTCAGGTTGTTATTCAAACAACTGCCACTAGGTTAAACTTCAGAGAATAGCAAACCTTTTGTAACTAACATTCAATTTTCACAAAGTAATGATTTTACTTAGAAAAGCTACCAGGACTCAACTCTAATAACAAAAATATGTCACTAAAATAATAACTTTCCAATAAACACTACAAGGATTACCTGGTTACAGTTTCTGAGTGGAAATTCAATATGAAATAATATTGCCCAAAATCTCTGGTCTAAAGGATTTTGTTTAAACATCTACAAAGAGAGTGTACAGTTAACTTCCCCCGACTGATGTGAGCCTCTACAAACACATCAATACAGGCAGCCCAGAAGAACCTACTGCAAGAGATTGTTTCTGTCGATTCAAAGCAAGGTCACTGCATTACAGGAAGACTCTTGTTTATTTCGCTTCCTTAAAGGGGATTGTTCAAGGGCAAACTCTGAAAGAATGGTTCTAAGAATCACTGAAACCCTTGAAAAACAGGCAACTTCGGGGAAAATTCTGAATAGCTAATAGGATATTTCCGGATTATGGAGTAAAAATAAGCAAAAAAAAAAAAACAAACCACAAAAGTCTTATCTTTAAAAGTTGTTTGTATTTGTCTTTAGATGTTGTTGGTTTTTTTTTTTTTGGCTTTTCTCCAACTTTTAAACTAATTAAATGGAATACACATTACAAGAAAGTAAGTTGATAGCAACTGCAGCGCTTCACTGGGGAAAACGTAAGAAAAACTTTGAACAACAAAGCGCTAATAAACTCTAATTTGACTTAATGAGGACCTGCCCTATGTTGGACATTGTGCTGGCTGCTAAGAGCTTTAGTTAATGCTTATTGAATGCCATACTTCCTTTTACACATCAGGTTAATAACAAGGAATAGAGACAGAGATGCATGAGGCATGTACTTGGAGAATTAAGCTGAAGAGGCATGCATACAAAACAGTCCTTAGTAACTGAAATCAATACTATTTTAAAGAAACATGTTTTAAATAAAAATTCAAATAATCCATGATGCACAAACATTTGATATAAGAAGGCAATATCAGGAGGCACATACAAAATCTGCTTTGATCAAGTGGAAATAGTTTTAAAATAATCACACTAAACATGATTTTTAAACAAACAGAAGATAATCCTTTTAGTGGAATATCTTACTCCTTCTTTATGATCTCTCTTAATCAATTCTGTCTTGAGGTCATGATGACAGAACATCATCCTGAATATTTCTACATTCGTTCCATACTAAGAGACTAAAAGGAAATTAGACATAAGGCACACACATCTTTAGACAAAAGTCATTATGGGAACAACTACAAGGCAAATCTCATTGAGAATGATGGATGACTTGGACTGAAAGTTTAAAAGGAAGAAAATATCATTACACTCCTCCTTTAGAAATGTATTTAATTTTTAGATAACCTCCTGTTTTTCATTGTCTAAACATTTCAACTGATTTCTTCAAACCTTAGCAAACAATCTTTCCTAACGTCAACTCTAAGAGACTTGCAGAGATAGGATGAAACTCTCAAAGAAAAAAAAAGCAAGAGCACTGAGGAGAGAAAGAGCGAGCTGACGACCAGCCACAACTCCAGGAAATCTTTCTGAGACAGACTGTAAGCGTAATAGTGAAGGTGGTGTAAGAGACGGCAGCTTCACTGTTTTTACACGGCAAATAAATTGCTAGTAAGCACTGATCGTTAATGGACTAGAGACTGCTTGGCTTAAACCAAGACTGCATACTGTGAAAGAAAATAGTTATTTCCAAATTAAGAATTTGATGATTATATATCACATTAAAACATTTTGTGCACATTCATATCAAATGTTTTGGGTTATAAATAAATTAGTACTGTTTTCAAATAAAATGAAAGGATATACGGGCTGTAATGCTAGATAATTAAACACATCCCAAACTTTCCATTAACCTAAGTGATTCTATTTTACTCTAGACTTTTCCAATCTACTTTGTGGATGGAGTGGGGAGATAAGTATTGCAAATGCTCATTCCTAAATTCTATACTATGATTCCTAAATCTGTATCTTCATGGTTAAGATGCCAGAAATAGACTTCTCAGGACGCCCAATGATGCCTATGTGTTCAAGCAGGAGAGCCAAGACCAAGGGTAAAGGTCTAGTGGAATGTGATATCCTCCCTAGGCGCTGGGATTTAAACTCTTCATTTCCAGTTGGTAGCCCTGTTTGAGGGGGCTTAGGAGGTATGACCTTGATGGAGAAAGGACTTGGGGGCGGTGGCTTCGAGGTTTCAAAGCCTCTTACCATTCCTTGTTTGCTCTGCCTGCTTCCTGAACTCTGTTTGGAGATATGAACTCTCAGTTTTCTGCCTCAGCTGCCATTCTTGCCTGCTGCCATGCTTCCCCACAATGATGGTGACAGACTCTTCTCCCTCTGCAACAGTAAGCCCAAATAAACTCTTCCATCTACAAGTAACCTTGCTTTGATCTTCTTAGTCTAACCATGGTGATCTGATGGTAATTATAATAGTTCTTCAGGATGAATAAATGGCTGATCATGGGGGATATGTATGTATCATTATTCCAGTGTTTAGGGTGAATGAATGGCTGACTGTAGGAGTATGTATCATGTATCATTATTTCAGTGTTTTGGGTGAATGAATGGCTGACCGTAGGGGTATGTATCATGTATCATTATCCCACTGTTTTGGGTGAATGAATGGCTGACCGTAGGGGTATGTATCACGTATCATTATCCCACTGTTTTGGCTTTATAAGGTAAAATGAAAGTACTCAGTGGCCTTTTTGTCTTTTCTTTTTTCATCTAATCATTTTTCTTACAGGTATATATTGTATCCTGAGCATATTCAGACCTTCACCCCATCTACCTTAGGTACCCTTTTCTCACCTATATCCACATATGTCCCCTTTGTTCACCTAGAAAATTTCACTTAATGTATGCTCACGTGACTTTATATAACTACATCAAATCTAGGAATCCAAAATGAAAATAAATATATCTTTTCTTCTAAGCCTGGCTAAAACTACTTAATATGACCAGCTCTCTATGGTTTCATCCATGATTTTCCTCACAAATGACATTAAGTCATTCTTATTATTGAAAATATTCTATATATATATATATGTATATGTGTACAATATTTTCCATGTCTGTTCATCTGGACAGCTAGTTTGGATGTAGACGTTAAGCACTGCAAAACAGTGCTACAGGAAACATGGTGGACACAAATAGTGCATATGTCTCTTTGGGATGCTTAGTAGACGTTCATTAAATCCCTAGGAATGGTATAAGTCAGTCATATGGTAGGTCTATTTTTGCTGTTATTTTAAAATTACTTTTAAGAATTTCCACAATGATTTCCATAGATTTTTGGGCTAGTTTACATTTCAAGAAGAATGTACCCTTTTGTCCAATCCATGTCAGCATCCGTTCCCTTTTTTATTTTTAATGACTGACATTCTAACTAGAGAAAAACAGAATTTTAATGTCATTGTTTTGATTTGCATTTATCAGACGGTTAGTGTGTCTGAACGTGTTTTCATATTTATTGGGCCTTTGTATTTCCTCTTTTGAGAATTGTCCATTTCATTATCCCATTCACTGGGTGAGCTGTCTTCTTAGCTTTTAAAACTTCTTTGCATATACTAGTTATCCATCCTATGCCTTATTTAGGGGTTGTCGCTGATTCTAAAGGCTGTCTCTTCACTTGATGTGGTCATTAATTAATGGCCTTATTTCCTGAATAGTAAGAACACTAATTAGAAAGCCCCATCTATGACAATATCTTGAAGTTTTCAGGGTTATTATTAATGTCTTTGATCCATTTGGCGTTGGTTCCTGTGCAGGGGAAGAGGTAGGAATTTTGTGTCATTCTTCAGCTTATGAATACCTTGCATTTCCAGCACCATTTGTTAAAAAGGGTGTCGTTTTATTCCCCCAATGTGTGTGTTCTGCCACTCTGTCAAACATCAGACAACTATGTAAGTTTATATCTATATGACCTGTTCTGTCCCATTGATCTATATGTAATTTTAGTCACTTTTGTAATGTTAGTTGAAATTGGGTATAATATCTACAGCATTATTTTCTCTGCTCAGGATTGCTTTGTCTATCCAAGGCCTTTTGTGTTTCCAAATTATGTTAAGCTTGCTGCTCTTGTTGTTGTTGTTTTTTACATTTTTTGCTTGGCTTTGTTTTTTCCAACTTCTGTGAAGAATGACATTGGGATATTGATGCAATTGCATCGAACCTGTAGATTGCACTTGGTGATATAACTGTCGCACAATATTCTTTTGTCTTTTTTGATATGTGTAAACAAGATTATGAGACTCTATGTTTACCAACTTCTCTATAAGTATACATTTATGTATCCATTGATTCACCTACTGTATTTTAAAGTCTTGCTTTTGATTCTGTTACTAGGAAGCCCACACTCTTATTTTCAAGGCTAGCATTCCAGTGTCTTTGGCTTTGTACCAACATGACCTGCATGGGAGTTCTGAAGTCCTGAAAATCTTCTGCTGTATGTACATTACCCCCACTACTTCAAAGGGGAAGTGGAGAAGCTAAGCATGCCCACATTCAGGTAATCAAAACAAACAAACAAACAAAAACATCTACACTGTGAATGAATGTGGGAAAGAGAAAACAGTTTGTCTGGAATTAGGGCTGAGATGATAATATAATCTTCCACATTAGGGGAAAACAGAAGAATAATGCAGCAAATCAAAAATCAGATATTATTGTATAGTAAGGCTGGAAAGGGGTTGAGAGAACAAATAAGAAATGAGGACCTTCATTTTATGGATGAGATAAGTGCTGAGAGGCTTGCTAAATTGCTAGGTTCTCCAACAGAACAGAGCTCATGATCATAACAGTAACACCCTTGTTAACTGTTATTTCAACAAAACCGTTTTAGTCTACAACAGAATATGTAAAGCCTTTTATCCAGTAGGAGGTGTGCACTATGCTAAACGCTGAACTGATGTTAGTGAGAACATGGAAGATTGGAAGGAAAACCCCCAACCTTCACTATCTCAACATATTTTAGTAAATCAACGATGTTTATACCTCAGAATCTTTTGACCTCATGTTGTCTAATTAAAGGGTTTGTTTTCAAAACATCTACTCAAAAGATCCTAGATACTAGAGAGTGGAATAAATAGGGGACGAACGACCCTTAAAGGCTTCCTGTAAACAGCACGTTTCTTTCCATTTGGCAATTCGTAATCTAAAAACTGAGCTCCTACAAATAGGCACACACCATCTGACACTTAACTCTCAAGACAAAATCCCATGCAGTGTTATATTGGACCTGTATGTAAAATAGCTCCCTTTCCAGGGGGATACTAGGATCTATCTTTTTAGAGCAATACCAAGATATCATAATTTTCTTGAAATAAGACATAGGAATTACAAATCTATTCACCACACTTGGCCCTTGAATGGAATTCGTAGTGGTTAATACCGTGAGCATATATATTTCAGAATGATTGTTCAAAGGGAAACAGCCAAACAGGAAATGAGCAAAACAGTTACTCATTTGAAAGTAAGTGTGTGTGTGTGTGTGCATACATGTGTAGGTGTGTATGTAGAGATGGGAAGATGAGATATGAATACAAGTAATGGTGAGAATTGTACTATAAGCATTATTGTAAATTATCGATCCCTTATTTAGGAAATCTTGAGTTATGTAACAATGATATAGAATAAAACGGCATCTGGCTGTCTTTCCCTCTTTACTGTAAGGATTTGGGGGTGGCATCCGAGCTTCCTGGTAAACATGTCATGAGATTCTCTAACTCCGCAAATATGATACAAAGCCATATGGATGATTTTAGTAGCTCATAATCTCACCTGGTTAGTCTTTTTCAATCCCTTTCTTTGAGCTGATAAAGTTCCCTCCAAGATTCTAGCTGTTTTAGTGGCTGTCATTAAAAATGAGGTCAAAGGTGAAAAGTTTGTGCTGGAGGAGGAAAAGCTCATGTCAGGGACCACCAGCATTTTCTACATTTTTCTGCTATTGTAATACTAATGATGCACCAATTAGCATACTCGGTGAATATTGATGCTCTCACAAAATGAATAATACTTATTTTACAGGAAACAGGTTGGTTAGACAGCCATTGTTCAGAAAATCCAGACTTAATAGCTGATAGATGTAGACATTCCATCTATGACTTCTTATTTAGCAGTCCGTCAGCTTTACCCAGCAGCTCTCTCTACCCAAAGGCATCACTGCGTATCTGCTGTAGATTAAATGTCAGCCATTGCTTCTCCCCTCCCTGATTTCCTGTGAGTATAGAAATAGTTCATAAAAAGTGAAAAGTTATTTTTGGATTTGGTGGTATTAACCTAGAATATGAATTCTGGATATTTAATTTAGTTTTTTTTTAAGTGAACAGATACACATCTGTTTACTGCTTAGAATAAAGTGAACTATAATTAAACTCATAAAACAATGTTATAAAGACTAATATACAAAGGGAACTTTGTATTTTCATGGTACTTTAACATAGTTGCAATAAGAATATGCTGGTGTTAATTGAAAGATTCAGTCTCACTTCACAGTGTAATCACCCACAAACTGCTTATTGGTCTATCTATTCCTTCAATAAGACCATCATCCTTTTAATGTGCCCTTCAGAAAACCAGGCAACATGGTGTGCTAATAATACATTCCACTCTTTCAGATAATGCTGCCCAATTTTAATCTGCCCCATCAGGCTCTGGTAATATATACTAATAGCTATCATATTTTACTAAATGGGCTTATTACTCAAAGTAGAATAACCCCAAGTCAAAAGATTTAGACACCAATAATATTTGCAACATAAACTATTCATTAAAATATTGACTTTTTAAAATATATGTTTCTGAATTTAAATTATATAACATGAACTTTTAAGGAAGTTCTTGAAACTTTTGTCATGCTTAAATGTTCTTACTGAGGAATAGGGTCCTAAAAGCTAACAAAAGGGTCAGAGACAAACCCTGCTCCCACTTTTAGGAGTCCCAGAAGAAGACCAGGCTACTCAACTGTAGCATACATACAGAGGGCCTAGGTCAGTCCATGCAGGCTCCCTGGATGTTGGTTCAGTCTCTGTGAGCCCCTATGAGCCCGGGTTAATGATTCTGTGGGTTTCCTTGTGGTGTTCTTTATCCCTCCGACTCCTGCAATCTTTTCTCCCCTTCTCCTGCAGGATTCCTTGAGGTCTGCCTAATGTTTGGGTGGGAGTTTCTTCATCTGCCCCATCAGTTGCTCCAGCTTTAGTACAAGGGGTGGGGGTGCCGAGTCTAGCTTGATATCCATGGAAGGCCTGCCCCTTTCTGAATGGAAACAGAGGAAGAGTGAAGTGGGGAGCAGAGAGGAAGATCCTGGACGGGGGACTGGGAGGAGAGTTGGGAGAGGAAACTGCAGTTGGGATAAAATAATAATATTTAAAAAAACGTTCTTATTGGTGTACGTTCATTTATAGCATCAATTCTCAACCTGTGAGTCCCGACCCCTTTGGCAAAATCTCTATCTCCAAAAATATTTACAATAGATGCTTAACAGTAGCAAAATTACTAATATGAAGTAGCAATGGAATCATTTTATGGTTGGAGTCACCACAACACGAGATCGTGTTTTAAAGGGTTGCAGCTTTGGGAAGGATGAGAACACTGCTTTAGGTCATCTTACAATGGAAGTAGAGTGGCTGCCACAGGCGTAGTGATAACAGGGATAATGAAGGTGAAGTCAGAGGCGCAAGTGGGCTATGTTGAGAGGCCTGAGGAAATGTTCCCTGTAGGAGAAACCACAGTACCTATTAAACAGAGAGGTAGAGGAGACCTTAAAAAAGATGTCACTGAAAAAATCCTGGTAGTTTGGTATTTATAAACACAAACTGAATGGACCTAAGGGGAAGTACTACTTTAGAATATTTATAAGAAGTGGAAAGGATGTTGGGTTTCGTGCTATGGAAGTGAAGAGGGCCTATTGACCAAGCTTTACACAAATGAAACAGGATAAAATATACATGTGCAAAGATTGTATGGCAGGGCTGAAAGTCATACTCAAGTCAAGAAGACTGCTTTGGGGGCCACTGTTAATATGTAGAGTGAGAATGAGGAACACATGAGTCAGAGCAAGAACTGTGTAGATCAGAAAGGAGGGGCGGGCATGGAAAACATTAATGATACTATGGTAGTAGAGGGAGGAAGATAAACATGTCTACAATGGAAGTCTTTTTTACAAAGGTGGTGCCAATGCTTCAGTGATGGATCACAGAAATGAAGACAATTCCCCCCAGACAGAGTAAGGGTGACTGATGTTTGTCGTAGGAAGGAGGTCGATGCAGAAGATCCTGGTGCGTTCTGGTTCCCTGTGAGCTAAGTAGTGTATGTACTAGCACTTGGTGTATCAGGTATAGTATGAAAGCAAGATACAGGTTAGACACTATGTTTATGCCTCGCTTACTGCATCCATTGTTCTGGAACCATGGCTGTAGAGTATCCTACAGAGCTTGTATAGTCGGGAGGGAAACACGCCAAGAACTAACCACTGAGGAAGTCTGATTCTACACCAGTTTTCTACAGAGAGCATTCCTATTAGGGATCAAGCCTTGGAACTTTAAGCTTTTATCCATGCTCCTCTATTCATTCTACATGCCAACTCCTCATTTAAATGTAAGGCCTTGTTTAGACTGTTGCCCTTTACAGAGAAAAGGTAAAGACAGATTTTTTTTTTAAAAAAAAAAGACAGATAATTTTAAATACTGAGAATTAAAAATACAAATATAGGCTTTTCAGAGGGACACACTGGATTGCACTCAGCCATGAAAGGAATGGTCAGGAATGTCCACTTTCCCTGTGCTGTGAAACACAAAGGCAAACTGGGGCACAGCTTTCTGAGACCTGGAATGTGGAGTTGCCACTCCCTGAGTTCAGGAAGCTGTGAAAGAAAACGAGACTAGGGCAGGCAGAACAGGAGGGGTGCGGCTTCGGGTTCAGACACTGCTGGCTTTATTAGCCATCTAAGCAGACACAGGGTGGGAGAAAAATAAAAAAGACACATTGCCAGTTGTATTAGGGAAGATGTTCAAGGAGAAGGGAAAGGTGGATCCAGCAAATCAATGAAGATGTCGACGAAGGGGATAAAGAAGGGATCACTTGGAGATTCCTGACGACCTTGACAAAGACAGTGTCGGTGGAGCTGGCCGTGTGGAAGCCTGGCTGAAGAGGAAGTGAGAGGACAGGAGGGAAGATACTGCAGAGAGTGAGGAGAGTCAACTTCTTCTGGACAAATTTGTCAACAGAGAGTAATAGGAAACCGCCAAAGGCATAAGCAGAGATGAGGGATTCTCTTTTAAGATGTACTAAATCCTCCCATCATGTTACCATGCTGCTTGGAACTATTTTAAAGATAAAAAAAAAAAAAAGAAAACATATTGATGATGCAGGAGACAGAGTAAGAACTGCAAGCTCTACATCCTTTTATGTGAAAGCCATGGACTTTGTTAAGCAATGGTGTGCCAGCCTTTCCTATGAACAAGCAGAGTAGTCAGGGCGTGTGACACTGAGCTGCTCAGTAAATAATAATCAATCATATCGACTTTCAGTCCTCCTACAATACAACCTCCTAATACACTGTGAACAGTTTAGGTATTCGAACCTCATCAGCATCCTGAAGATCAATGATCTGTTTTGTCACTGGCGCTCTCCAAAACCCCCTACAAAACACCCAACCGTTCTAAGACGTGGTTTGTTTCTGGTTATGAGATGGACCACTTCCTGGTCACCACAGTGCCTGGAAAACAAAGGAATGAGAAGAGTAACCTTTCCTGGGCACTGCATCTCTGTGATGTGTGCTGCTGCAGGGCACCACAGAGGGGAAAAATGCAAGAAAAAAGTCTTGTAGACCAAATGTCTACCTAGTCACACAGAGACCTTTCCACGGCCAATCTTCTAAACCTTCAAACAGATGGCATCCGGTCGCTATGCTTAAACATTCGGGATAATTAAACTGCCTTGTTGAGGAATCCTTCATATAAACAGCAGAAGTTTAGTGTCATAGTTGTCATTGTTTCCAGGAGAACTGTACACTCAAAGCTTGGCTGCATAGTCCTCATCCTTAGAGACATAGCTCTAATGTCATTGCCACTGGAAGAAATCACTGTATCCCTCTGGGAATACCCTCCCCCGTCTCTTCTGAGTGATACTGATACCCGCGTTAAACACTGAGCGGCCTACCTTGGGATGATCTGTTTGCATTTGTGCCTCCTCCATAGACTGTGGGCACCTTATCTCTCCTCCTCAGGGGCATGTGCAGAATAGATATGAGCTAAATATTTGCCAGATTTAAATATAAATTTCGAAGTTGAGGTTGGTCAAATAAAATGACGTGATGCACAAGAAAAGCAGAGTAACTAACTAGGTGGTGAGGAGGCGCGAGTATGCATGGGGAGGGGGCGCATGTTCTGTACTCTCACCATTTCTGACTACTTTATAAAAAGACCCTTGTTTTCAATGACTGTTTAGATAAATAAAGCATTTTTTTCATGCAGTTTTAACATAAAACAGAATGCAGAGCTGTACTTGCACACATGTCTGTTCCACATACAGAATTGGTGGCTTCCATGCTTCCTTGAGAAAGCATACAAATGATCTGGCCCAACCTTCTGCTCTGGGAGAATCTTGACATCAATGAGATCCCAGCTGTTAAACTCTAATATGGGAACAGACGTAAGTGAGTTGAGCTTCCACTAAGTGAATTTGGGGATTGTACTTCCTGGCAGAGCTGAGTTGCTCCTTGCTATCAGATGCGCTCGGTCCCAGCCCAGTTACTCTTTTTTCCTGCTGTGAGCTCTTGTCTTTGAATTTTCTTTTAAGCTTTTAAATAGACAATATGCTTCAGCACTTTCAGAGAGAAAAGAGAAAGTTCTTCCTTTCTCTAGCAATGGCAGCTGAGCCTCCATTCAGAATGAAATCAGGTGGGGGCATCTGTGCTTCGTCATCAAAAGGAAAGCAGCTTAACTTTTCTAATTATGATCTCTGTGTCAGACGTGGGTTGGGAACACAGTCACCTTTGTGTCACCTTGAGGATTCTGTCTTAATTCCCCACGTGCAGGCCAAAGATAGAATCGCTCTCCATTAGCGTCTTATCTGCCTCTGCCTCTGAGAAGCTGCTTATGTTCAATGTTGGACCACCCTTCACATTAACTTTAAATTGGAGGCATTTTTTTTTTTCAAATGAAGATAATCTAGATTCCACTTGCCTATGATAAACTGTAGTAATCTGGCAAAAGATGGAAATGTTTTAGACTGTGAAGAGCTTTGAAGCCCCTTTTCCCATTATCAGTGGCTTGCATAGGTAAATGTTAAAGTTCAGATAACAAATGCCATGCCAACGACAAACACAACACAGGTTCTTGTCTGCTTCTCTCAGCTTTCCCCATATAAATCAGGAGTCCTGCTGTCCCGATTCCCTGAAGGGAAACTACTGGGGAGAAATGAAATATGGAAGAAAAGCAAACAAACAAACCAAAATGAAAAAACCACTAGGCCATACTGAAAGGGAGAAACAATGCACACCATTGCTGGGTGGGGGTTGTCTGTGCATTATCTGTTCTGCAGTAAGTCTGAAAATTTCTAGTCCAAATCAATACCTGGGACAGTCAGACACCGCTGACTTGCCACGGCTCTGATGATACCCACTTTTCATAAGATGTGTAGGACATCAATCACAACAGGCAATCACTAGGACCATGCAGACCCAACAGAAACACAGGGTTGAAATGAAGCCACACATAAGATTCAAACTGGATTTGTTGGTTACATTCATATGGCTACTGAGTGTGTGGGGGTGGGTGGGTGGAGTGTGAATCAAGCAAATACTGAAGTGCAATTATGCTGAGGACAATGGGTGAATTGAGACATTTGCTGCCATGTGTCAGGCTTGCTGGTAGAGAAGGGGGTCATCGGTTCAGCTCTCCTATGGACAGGTGAAATTGTAAGCTAGTACGGCATTTGTCCAATCAAATTTGAAAGGAAAATGAAGTGGCTTCTTGGGAGTTGAGAATGAGTACTCTACCAGGGAAGCAATGGGCTGCTGAACAGAACGGACGACTTCTTGAGGAAGAGATGGTTACAAAGAAAAGATAAAAGGAAGAGCCTTATGCACTTCAGATAAGCCCCTGACAATAAGGAGACAAGCTTTTAAATGACCAATGAGTTCACTTCAATGGCACCGTCATAAACTCTTCTAGATTGAGATCTATAGCACTGGGGTCGAGTTAGACCCATTTTCACCTAGACTGACTATAATGAAACAAGAAAGAATCACTAGGGGACTTCTTAGTGACACACATATTTTAATATAGTCTACCTGAAGGTTCTATAAAGCCAAAAGACTAACGTAGATGTATATCAATTAAGTACCTCTTAGGAGATTGTAAATTGTTACAGCAGTAATCATACATTTCACATGGTTATTAAAAGTTGGGAACTGACTGTGTACAGATGTCTAACCTAATTTACATATATTGTCTAATTTAATCCTTATAGCTATCTTATGAGGTAAATATGATTATGGATCCAATTTCACAGATGAGAAACCTGAGGCATAAGAGCTTAAACAAACACCCAGCTGTTAATTGGAATCCCAAGTTCTTAACCGCTGTGCCATACTGACAGTAAGTCACAACTAACACACTTCTCTCATCGCCAGACCCTGCTGCTATGACGATTGTCAGGTGTGCACAACACAACTCCAGAGTTCTGTAAGCGCCAAAGCTAAGCATTGCCAACATAACTAACTACCTTGGACACTGGGTTTTCCTTAAACACATCAGGGAGCTTCTGGGCTTCTGTCTCAGCGGAGGTTGACAGCAGAGAATTCTCTCTAGCAGTTGTGGTCAGGTACCTCCCAAAGGGGAGGGAACCTCACAAGTGAAGGCTGTTTAAAGACATTTAAAATGTTTAATTGCCACTCTCTGTACTTTCCCCTTAATGTATTTCTAAATTTTATTTCTCTTAAATGGTATTAAAAATACCTTTTTAAGTGTTTTTGCCCAGAGAAAATACTTTGTTTGGTAAACACACTTTTTTTAGATTATTAATGGATTGAAAAGGCTCTAAAATATGCAAAATGCCTAAGCTGTGCTAGAATTGAAGAACTATAATTTTCCAAAATTGTGCAAGTATAAACCCTGTTCACTCACTTCAGGTAAGAAAGCAAGAAGATAGCCTTTAAAGAGGGCTCGCCACTGGCTGACTTTGTGTGTGATGCAGGCCACCACAGAGTTTACTCTATTTCCTCAACATTAGCTTCTCGCAGACCTACCTTGATGTAAGAAGGTTATCTTCATTCCCAAAGTCACCAGTGCCTCAAATTCTGTGTTTTCCTTCATTCTTTTTAAAATCTTTCTTGATCTACACACACACACACACACACACACACACACACACACACACACTCACACATACACATGCATGCACACAAGCACCAAATCTTATTAATTTTTCCTTAGGTAGCTTTGTCAGAGAGTATACACACAGGTCAGAGGCAGGCCAGAAGAAATAGACTAGTAAAGTCCTCCAGAAGTCTCTAAGGAAATCGTATCTGCTGAATTGAGTTAATGTCCACTTGTATTTTGGACAGGTGCCCAGAAGCTAGTAGACAACAGAATCTTTGATATGGGCTGCAGTTCTGCCCAAACAGAAAGCATAAAATAAAAGGAGTTCCTTGGAGAACAAGAGTAACCATAACAATGCATTGCACTCAACTCTGTGCTCGATTTTCAAAACATTTTTCTCATTTTCTATTATTAATCAAGGGTTTTTAAGTTTAATTTTAACCACTCTCTTTTCCTGTAATGCTGTATGTAACAGAACCATCCTCAGAGCTGGGGAACAGCTCCATGGTAACAGATTCTCAAACATCAGCACAGGATGAGCTTTCGGTGTGTGATCACGGCTCAGGGAGGGAGGGGGAGGACAACGATGAAGCTGTGAAGGGTTTCTTTCCTTCCTTGGGATAACATCCTGAGAAGAAGGAATCAGCAGCCTCATGGGGTTACTGAGAACAGGGAGGGAAAATGGAGCTAAGTGATAGAACAAGCTTAAGATGGTAATGAGGTAGTTATGAAATTTCAAGGTCTGGAATAAATCCTTTATTTTAGCTCCCTAAAGAGATGAGACATACATTTTTTACTCAGTAGAGCTGAAAAGGGGTCCCTTTTTTGGTGCCACACTTTGAAGTATATATATATATATATAGCCACTTTGGGGCTTTTTCCATAGTCACTGAGACCCGCTCTATGCAAACAGTCCTGTGGTGGTGACGGTGCTACCGTCTATGTACCCATGGTTTTATGGGGCAGATCTTGGTGAAAGTGCATTATGGGTAAAAAGAAATAAGTACTTCCATTTTAATAATGGGCTGTGCCCTCTAGATGCTGGGCACCAAAGTTGCATCTGAAGACTTGATCAGAGACCAGCCCTCCCGTTACTTTTCTAGCCATCACTGTTAATAACAGACAAATCCCATCATCTTTATAAAAAATCTCCTATTTTATTTTCCTGCCAAATCCAGCCAAATCTCATGGCCTAGATGCTAACTGGACAGAAAGCAGATCAGTATTGATTCACAGAAGTGTTTGTTTGAAGTGCCACTTCAAACTCTTGTCATTTCTACTAGAGAGAGGTCTTGCTGCAACAAAAGTTTAAAAATTTAGTGTACTTCAAGCTTAGATAGCCTTTAGGTATACGGGTGCTTCTAAAGTGCTGAAGGAAGTTTAATGCCATTTGTTCTTCTAATCTTGTTTGCACTATTAATTTGGTTAATGGGTTAGTAATCCTTTCTTTATAGATAAAAGAAAAGTAAACTTCAGCCCAGCACTTTTCTAAATTATTACATCTTCTAAACAAATGGGGTGCAGATTAATGAGGTTTTTCTCAGAGCTCTGGAGTCACAGGGGCTTTAGAGGAAGTGATGCGTCCTTGTTTCCATTTAATGAAAATAACAATCATGAAGTGTAAATTGGACTTTAAAGCAGGACAATAGAGCTGCATTTATACCTGAAAACATTAAAATCATTTTCTAAGTGCCTTTCTCTGTACATGAGAAGGTCCTGGACCCACCCTCTCACTGACAATATGAGCTGCAGCCACTTATGGAAGATCAAGAAGTCACCAACTTACATCTCCTCCTTAGCTGCACCAAGTCTCACAGTATTACATAAATACACACACTCTTACTTTACACTAACAATTGATTAAAGATAGTTGCTCATTTTCAGATTTTTCATTCATTAATGACAAGCAGAGGAATATAAGATCCTTGTGGTGGTTTGAACAAGAATGGCCCTCATAGCCCCATAAGTCTAAATACTTAGTTCCAAGTAGAAGGAAATGTTTGGGGAAAATTAGAAGGAAATTCTCCAGCCTTGCTGGAGAAGGTGTGTCACTGTGGGCAGGCTATGAGGTTTCCGAAAGCCCTGGCCATGTCCTTTGGGCTTGCTTCTTTCTGTCTGCAGCTCTGCTATTCCTGCTGTCATGTCTTTGCTTTGTCATCATGAACTCAAAAACTCTAAAACTAAGGCCAAAAATAAACTCTTTTTAAGTTACATTGGTAATGGTGTCTTATTACAGCGAAAGAAATGTAACTGTAATACAGTTATAGTTGAAATACGTAACTGATAACTGATTACAATTGTAAATGTAGTATAATCCTCCTCCAAATGTTACAAATGTCTGATGTGGGATTCCCCTCTGTAGGCCATGAATATGTTTTATTACCATTGGTTAATAAAAAAAGCTGCTTCAGCCTATGGAAGGGAAGAATAAAGCCAGGTGGGAAATCCAAACAGAGATAGAGAGAGAGTAGCTGGAGTCAATGAGATGCCATGTAGCTGCTGAAGGTGAAAGATGCCCAGAACTTTACCTGGTAAGCCACAGCCTCGTGGTAATGCACAGATTAATAGAAATGGGTTAATTAATATTTAAGAGCTAGCTAGAAATATGTCTGAGTCATAGACCAAGCAGTGTTGTAATTAATATAGTTTCTGTGTGATTATCTGGGTCTGGGTGGTTGGGAAACAAATGAGTAGCCTTTGTTTACAAATGTCTAAGTGGAGTCTTTCATCAAAAATACATAAATGAGGTATTATAATTACACAAAATATTTTCTACATCACAACATGATATATGAGCATGTAAATTCACACTGGAATTTTCTGTGTAAGAAATAATTAATTTCATCTCTATAAAATTTGTATTTTAAAAAATCCCAAGACCCTTCCAGATCAACAAACATTTATTTTGAAATGATTACTGATAAAGCAGCTCCTAAATACAATAATAGCAAAGACAAGTGTAGGAGACATAAGAATGTCAATGAAAGACACTTATGACCTCAAAGGGAGGTCGGAGACATCTACTTTATCTTTGTTTTTCTAAATTAATTAGCAAGAGGATGCTATTATCTGAATGTAACATCATTACACTTGAAGGCGGTCCTCATGAATCCGTCAAGCTCAAAATAAACTCTACTCTTACTTCCAATCTCCTAGCCAACCAAGATGTCATTAAAATATTAAGAACTACTTAATGTCTTTGGGGTTTCTTGGATTGAGCCAAGATGACAGAAAAAAAAAAGAGATACTGAAAAAGACACCATCTGCAGATTGAGCTATAACACTGAGTCTTTCCTCTTCTGAGACACCAGGTTCATCCCCAGGGTCTATGAGCTCCACCACCATGGGATCGTAAACAGATTTATAGTTCGAGGCACAAGTTGCCTTCTACAATGTGGACCTTAATTCCAACTAGAGTGGTTGGCTTTTTTATGCCTCTATTGCACCTATGGACATATCTTGCCATACTGATAATGACTGTATCTTACATTGTTCACAGCTGGGTAAGACCATTCATGACTTTCTCTGTCCACTCACGTACACAGTACCTTCAAGTATGATGAAAACTAGCCAGAAGGCAGAAAGCTTAAAAGTACTTAGAGATTTCATCTTAGCCTGGTCAGCATGGCTAGTTTGAATAAGACAAACAGTAACAAGTGCTGGGGAGGACATTGAGAATGGGAACCCTCATACAACATCTCTGGCCATACTTCTTCATTTTTGGTGATAAATACAAAATTTAAGATGTTCCTCAATGTATATATTCACCTACATTTCCAAGAACGAAAGGCATGAGAGGAGGTTTTCATATCTGTTTCCTCTGCTCATACTATAAAGTCCATGATAAACAATTACAGTCAAGTTAAGACTAGAAGGTAAGGGGCAAGAGAGATCGTTCAGGAGTAGGCCCTTACACAGCAGGTATGAGGCTTTGGGTTTGATCCTCTGAATCAAGAGAAATAAAGAAAAAAAAAGAACATGAGACAAAAGGAAAGTCTGTTGGTGTGAGAAGTCCTCCCCCGACAAGCAGCCTCCCCCTACAGTCTATAATGATTATTTTGTTTAAAAAAAGATATCTGACTCAGTGTAACATAGTTTTAGAAGAAGAAGAGACTCTCAATCACTCATTTGGGGTTACTTTCATACTGATCTCAAAATGGCTAAATGGAGAATTGATAAGTACAGAATTTGTGTCCTCGTGGCTCTAACTCACTATGAAGAAAAGCCTAAGGAGGATCCATCATTTGGGGATGAACTGGGACTCAACCCGCAGTCTTCATAAAGTTAATCTGCTCCTTTGGGAAGCGATTTGAATCCAAATTTGGCCAGGAGAAGAAGGGGAGAAGTCTGGATATCTGTCCCCACTTCTGGTCAGGAAAGGAGAGTAGTGTCCCTCTCCAGTCGCCTCTTTGACTTTGTAGTTATCTTGCTAACATAAGTGAGTGGTTTTAATTCCTCCTTCTCATTGCTACCAAGCTACTTCTAGCTTTCCTTCCATGTCACATTTGGTACAGATCTAACAGGAAGTTGAATTTGGAAAATGAATTGGTATTTTTACTAGATTTTTAAAAACTGGGCTTTGTTTTTTTTTTTGTTTGTTTGTTTTTGTTAGACTTCTGTTTGCGAGGCAGTATGGGTTTGTGTGCCCGAAGCCTATTTTCCCACATGAACCAATTATTTTTAGAGTGTTATTTTCTAAATCTGGGGCATCTTCAGGACCACATGTAACATGTTACAGAAAAAAAAACCTGTAACACATGTGATTTGTCTTAATATTCTTGGTCTTAATGACTTCAATTAACAAAATTTTTGTGACTATTGGTTATTGAGTTCTCTACATATTAGTTAAACATTCCAAGTCAGATAGGAGACATCATTTAGATAGCATAAAGCAGAAACAGCCTGAACAAGGGCTGCTTCTCCCCCCCCTTTTTTTTTTCATCTCTTAAAAAAACTTGTATTTGAGTCTAACCCTGAAGGGCTTTACCTTGACAAAAATTAGGAGAACAATATAAATATATGTGACCTAGAAAGAATGGTTTGTTGTTGGGAATAGGAGAGTTTCACAGTAGGAATAGGGGCAAAAAAAAAAATGGGATCACATTAATACATCATCTTAAATCCCCTTTTGAACTATGTTTCCTTTTAGAAAACTGAGAATTTACAATCTTAACTTTTTATTTCTTCAAAAGAAATATACTACTTTGCAGTGTGTCTATCAAGAGAACAGAATCATCACTAATTAGAGATTCTCATGAACTCAGAGCGGTTGGAAGTAGAAACTTCGGGCAATATGAATTCAGGGGGTATGACCTGGCGTTTGCGTTTCTGGAACTTTTGATGAATCTTGTGGCAATTTTCATGCTTAATTGGGCTACAGGATCCTGTGACAGGGAAGAAAAGTGAACTCCTGTCTGCATGATTGGTCTTTAAAATAACTTCATTAATAACACCTGGAAGCATTAAAAGTCATTATAAAACTGTCAATATTTCCTATACTATTTATTTTGCAAGAAACAAAACTGAACCCATCGACCTGCAAGATAACTTATTTATTCTATGAAGACATATTTTTGCTGATTGTTGACAAGATAGAATTGCTTTAAAATAACATTCTTGCTACAGAACTCTTGTTCCAGTTGACACAAGTTGACTGGGAAAAGGAATCTCCATTGAGAAAATGGTCTGAGCAGACGTTCTGCAGGCATTATTTTGGTCACTCAGTGATTGAGAGGGCCTAGCTTACTGAGGGTAGTGCCACCCCTGGGCAGGTTGTCCTTGGTTATATAAAGAAAGCAAGCAGAGCAAACCATGAGGAGCAACTCAATAAACAGCACTCCTCCAGGGCTTCTACATCAGTTCCTGCCTCCAGGTTCCTTGCTTGAGTTCCTGCCTTGGCTTCCCTTTAGGAAGTGTGAAGGACTGTGGTCAGAACATGTATGCCAAGCAAATCCCCACGTGGCTTTTGGTCATGGTCTTGATTACAGTCACAGAAACCAAACTAAAACATCAAGTGTTAATAAATGCATAGAGAAATAGAAAGAATTTACACACACAGGAAAATTATAATCTAAAACCCAGCTTCGTTGATTCTTTTAATTTCAGTATTGGATTAAACTGGTTCAGTTTTATAAAACCGACTATGTTGACAGAAGTTTCTGTCCTGCCCAATCCCACAGCCGTTCAGCTCTAAAGAAACACACAGAGACTTACATTAATTATAAACTGGCTGGCCTATTAGCTCAGGCTTCTTATTAACTCTTATAACTTATATTAACCCATAATTCTTGCCTGTGTTAGCCACGTGGCTTGGCACCTCTTATCAGTGAGGCCTCATCTTGCTTGATCTATGTCTGGCTTTTTCTGTGATGACTGCAGACTGACCCTTTCCTCTTCCCAGAATTCTCCTGTTCTTGTTGCCCCACGTCTACTTCCTGCCTGGTCATCCTGCCTATACTTCCTGCCTGCCTACCGGCCAATCAGTGTTTTATTAATACAATACAAGACTACAGTCCCACTGCACGACTGTGCATTTATCTATCTATCCTAAGGTTTCAGTGCTATGACTCTTCTGGTCTCATTTTTCTCCACTCTCCCTGCACTTGGTTTATCTGTTTGGACAAGGTCCTTTCCCAACCATCACAAAAGATTTGCCAATGTAGATCTCGCACATCCTTTCTCCAATGAGTTCTACAGGAAAAACAGCTGGGTATCATCTAATGCTCTTTCTCCATCAATTAATCATCCACTTAGCCGAGTACCTTGTGCTCTCTCTCTCTCTGCCTCATGCAATTTCCAGCGCCATTCCCTCAGCTGTTTCCCTGGTTCAGCTTGGCATGCGGACTGTGGGGAGAGCAGGACAACCTCAATTATCTTTTAGCTCCTTTGCTTCTGTAGCCAGCTTCATTCTGCAGCCAGGAGAGCTTTTCAAAAGTACAGATTCCTGGAAATGACCTGACTGTAAAATCTACTGCTGTCAACAGGAGAAAGCTACCAGCACAGACTTCAAGTCACTTAATAAAATTAGTTTGTGCTTATTTTTCTATCAGTGCTTGAGGAAAACATAATTGATTACATATTATGTGTCAAACTTATTCCAGATGCTAGAACTGTGGCGGTGAACCAGGATGTATTGTTCCGACCTACAATATTCTACTGTTAGCGGAAGAAGGTGGAAAACAGAAAATGAACCTGAATTGGTGGTGTAGGCCTTTTATCCCGTTACTCCGCAGGGACGCAGGAGGGTGTCAAGCTCAAAACATACCTGTGCAACTAAGCAAGATCCTATTTCCAAATTAAAGAACAAAGCTGAAGGAGGGCTGGAGTATAGCCAATGGCTGAGAACACAAGTGAGGCCCTGAGTTCAATCCCCAGTACAGAAAAAAAAAATGGAAAGATGAACATGTATACTCAACCCAAATAAGCATTTCTCAGTAGAAGACACAAAAAGGTCAATGGGTCTGTAAACTGTGCTTAACCTCAAAGCAAAGCCATAATGAGACCACTTTACTCCCGTAGGAGCAGCGACTGGAAAGACAAACGACAACATATGCTGGTGAGAGCATTGGGGATGGAAACCTTTGCAGGTTGTAGCTGGGAATGGACATTGGTATAGCCATTATGCAAAAACAGGACTGAGGCTTCTCAAAATGTCCTAAAGAAAACATTTTATGTCCAAGAATCAATCCCATTTTTTACATTCAGCAGGTGGGGCAACCAGAAGCCCAGAATGGAAAGGATACGGGGAAGATATATCAATGGGTAGCTACTGTTTGATAGAAACAGAAGTTCGGGGCTCTACTGCAGGCAGGCGCTTGTAGGCACCAAACATGTACTATAGATATCTACAAAGCTGAAGAAAACGAGTAAATCTTTCCACCAAAAAGAAATGATAAACACTGGAGGAAGAGGTACATTTTTTCTAATTTAAACATTACAGACTGCATACATGCACAGAGATATTACACAGTAGCTCCCAAACATATACATTTTTGGTTTTTAGATATTGGCTAAAATCAATTTATGTAAGAAAAAAGAAGAAAAAAAGAAGAAAAACTAGAAGTTTATTCATAAATAGCCCCATAAAACTTGGAGATGACACTGAACAGTGCTTTCATCAAGTGGCTGGAGAAGCCCTATGCAGGGAGGGATGGAATGTTGAATTATAATAAGCGCCAACACGTGTGAACTAGATGGCAGACAAGTGCAGATGAAGATGTGCTTAAATTTTTAAAGAAAATAAATCCTGTGTGTTTCTGAAGTTCTTGTTTGTGATCTGTGTCTCTCTGACACTAGTGCACAAACACCTCCATCTTTCTACTCCCATCTTCTGAGTGTGTTATCCCATAGGTATGAGACTTCTAGGGTGTGGTTATTCTCTTACTCTTTTTCTTCCATTTTCTAAATGATTTCTCCTCTTGATGGTAGGTGCCCTTTGCTTGATAGATTCTTTACCTGCCTGGGCCAGTATGTGCTCATTTCTGTATGCAGCTCCCATTCCATGTGCTGCCACCTGTGACTCTCAACTGAACATTCACCTTTACGCTAATTCGTGTTTACCAAGGACTTCTTGAAAAAGAAGGCACACGCTGCCCATCCCACCACCAAAGGGCATCTTTCTTTTTAAATGAATAAACATCCAATTGATAGGTTACTGCCGTCTCTGTCTTCATTTGCCTACTGCCTATCTTTTGGCCATGTTGCCCCCCACATAGTTTCACTGAATAATATACGAAAACAAAGAGAGGAAGGGAAATGCAAATTAATCAAATCTGATCACAGTGAACATCTGTCATAAAAATATTTGATGGAAGGTATGGTTAAAATTATTGGCTCAAATGAGAATTAAAAATTGTCCATGGGGATTATTTATCCATGCTATGCCTAGTCAAAATTTAGCTTAGATTAAATGAAGAGAAACTGGGTAAAAAGATAAAAAAACTAAAAGGTAGTCATAAATAGAAAGAAGAGAGAGCAGAAAACACAAGAACAGAGAGTGCAGAAGAACCAGTGGGGAAGTCAGATCTGCTTTTGACTCAGAACGGTTTCTACTGACACTTATTGATGGGAAAACAGAACTGGTACAAAGAAACTCCACTCTTCCCAACTAGTTATCTAGTATGCTGTGGACAAAGAACACAACAGACAGATCAGCTGAGCTGCTTGACTCTGTGATTGTCTTCTTGTTCAAATAGCTGGAAATCTCTGAAGAGTATCCAGTCTCTATACACTCATTCAAAGAATTCAAAGACGCACTTATACACACACACACACACACACACACACACACACACAGAGAGAGAGAGAGAGAGAGAGAGAGAGAGAGAGATATGGGGGGAGTATGGCATACAGTTATGCTCCCAAAGGGACATGGAGAGCAGAATTGTTTCTTAAGGAAATCTACAGATAGACCTAATGGTGCTATAAACTCCCAGGCACTTAAGTAAAGCAACAGCTAACTATTTCCTGTGAAGCACTCAGGGTGGGCAGTGAATCTCATCCTTAAGTCCCTTGTAGCTAATATGAAGCCATCTGCATTTATGCAGGGTCATTCCTGCATAGACATAATCCTTCATGTGCAATGTGCCCCTCAATACAATAGCACTCATTAGCAAATGTACAAACACTTCTGTGAATACATTAAAAGGTTCAAGAGAAATTAGCCTTTGTTTATAATTAGAAGATGTTATTGAAAATGTATTTTATTTCATTTGCTTTTCTGAATACATGAAAATTAAAAACAAAGTGCCTCCCCCACTCCTAGTCAAACTGCCTCATAAAAGTTCAAAATCTTTATATTTCATGCACTGTCTTGTCCATGTCAAAATCCTTTTGATGTGTTTTGTGGCAGTATATGTTTCTAGAGTTATTTTTATACATACAATATGGCAAATGTTCCCTTTGAGCAGCTCTGCATCACAGGAAGGCATGGAAGGCTCTATTAGTATTTTAATGGGTGATCATTACACCAGGGGCACAGAGACGGACAAAAGTAAGTGGCCCATGAAAGGGGTTTTCCTGAATGCACCAGGTTCAGGGTGGATAATAGCATTTCTGGAATAAATGAGACTTTGAAAGAAATTCTAAGAGAGCTCTGGGTCCCTGTGAAGCACATGCCACTTTATGGCAGAAAGAATGACCCTCTGGCAAAAATCATGGCATACAGGGCCTCTTAGACCAAGGGTCTATCAGCACGCTTGGACTTTACCTACTTCTCACTCCCGGGAAGAAAACTGCCTCAATAAGATGTGGCAGGGAATCTTTCAGAGATGCTAATGGTAAGCAGTCGGCTTTGCTCCGGGGAAGGGAAGGTGATTCTTGTAGAATTCTCAGAAGACAAGGGTAGGGTTATTTTAAAACTGATGAGTGCCAGTCAGAAGCAGCCTCTCCTAGACCTGAGCAGACTTAGGCCCAGTCTATAGGAAGAAGGGTAAGGGAGGGATCCAGCCTCTTCTTGCTACAGGGCAATGCTTCTCGCCAAGAAGCCAGGCCTTTGAGCGGTGACGAGAGAACATGAAGATTTAGCCTAACAGGACTGAGCAGGGCTGATGGGTAAGTGAGAAGTATTTAGAAATGGATAAACGAACACAGTAGTTTGGCTCGGCACAGGTCTACAAGCCTGAGGGACACCCAGCCTGCTACTCTCAGCTGTGTGATCTTGGGAAAGTTACTTAGCTCAGTGGTGGGGCTCTGCTTGTTAGTTTACTTCATCAGAAAACATGAATAATAAAGGCACCTATCAGCTTTGTCATGAACTTTAAATGTTTCCTCACTTCAGGAAGTATTTGGTATTTATTCAACACTACAAAAACGTGAGACTTGTTAAATACTACAAAAACAAAGGACTTATTAAAAATTAGAACAAGGCCAGGTGGTGGTGGTGCATGCCTTCGATCCCAGCACTGGGATCAAAACATTAAAACAAAATCCCAACAAGATCCCTAGGGCAGGTGCACTAGCCAGCAGTTACCTATGGGATATTAATATTCCACCAAATGCGATCTTATAACCCTGTGAGGCAGCTGCTTAGGCTGTCACCGTTTTACGCAGGAAGCATTTGAGACACAGCCACCTTAACAACCAGGATGTGGACCTGGCGCTTGCTTGCAAAGTCTCTACTCTTAACAACTAGCCCAGGCTTGATCTCTTGAATGCAAGAGTGTCGGAACACACTCGAAGAATGGAGTCGTGCAAGGGGAATTCTGAGTGCCTGTGAGAAAACTCCCAGGAAACAAGACAGGGGTCTGGTGATCTCAGTTTCTTCAAAACACAGAAATTGCTCTTGGAGTGTGTTTTCATGCTCCTCCCAGGTGTATGGACAGGAGTGAGTTAGTTTACTTCAGATGTTGTTATTCGTATTGCCTCTGTGAGGACATGCCAGCCAGCCCTAACCTGGTGGCACTGTGCTATTGCCTCCCCAGAAATGAAGTACTCTTTGCCAGTCATTAGGGTGCTCAGACCTGAGCTATAATATACACAGATCTCCTGTGATGACCAAAGAAACTTAATGGAGCTGGGCATCCCTTAAGGGATGACCTTTTACTCCAGCATGCCGGGGGATCCTAGTGGCCTGCGGGTGAGATAATGGGTTATGACGGCTTCCTTCGCTTCTGTAAATCTCACTACTGCCATGGGTAAAAGACAAAATGGTCTTCTTTTTTTTTTTTTTTTTCCTATATAGTGGGAAAGAAACATTGAAGGATATAAGACTATTTTCCCACCAGGATGTGGATTCCACGGACAGTTGTAATACACACCTTTCTGATGTCCACCTTACAAAACCCTCACCTTAATTCCCCTTCTGCATGGCATCCTGAATTGGCTCTAAGGCTGCTATCCTTCTGCGAGCAGTAGGAATAAATTCATTTAATCTAGGTTTGAATTGAGTCTCAGTCTCTGATTTCTCCCAGCAGTTTCTATAGAAAAACATGTTTTGCCACGTGTGGCTTGTCCTTGTGATGGAACACTTTTAGCTCATGATGCTTCTCAACCCTCTGAATATAAACTGCCTGCTGCTCTGGGTAAGGTTGGCAATTGAAAGAGACTTTAGTCCGCCTCATTTTAGAATCCACTCTCCCAGGTTCACGACACCGACTAAAGCAGTAAACACAGGAGAACTCTCATTCGTGACCTTTCTGGCCATGGGACAGGAGTCCATGGGCTGCCATTTTTAAGCCATCAGGACATCTGTTAGTATATGAAACCCTTCCCTGGCTGCCTGATTCCCCTCAGATGAATGTCAAGGGACAGAAAGGGTGGCTCTAGATCACCAAGGGGCTGATGATGGAACAGACTTTGCCAATGGTGCCAAGGAATCCTTGTGTCTTCAGACTCATGTGCCTATAATTAGGAGTGTGCCCTCAGCCCACCCCCATCTAGCTAGAGCAGTTTGGGAAGTGTCTATGAGGTATCATGCCCTAAGAGTGTGTGAGGTATTATATTACAATAGAACATGGCAGCTATCCAACCTCTTGGTTGGATATGACCAGTGCTGTTATTAATCAGAGTGGCTGCAGTCATCTCCAGGTGATCCCTAAGAGACCTGGCATAGTAATATTCCTTCATGCAGAGTGCAGGGGCATTCACAAGCTCATATAATCAAGAGCCTGAACACCATCCTTAAAAGGTCTCACTTCCCTTTTCTAAGTTTAGACATGAGGGAGACTGCCGTCAGTGTGGGAACCTTTGCAAAGGTCTGCCTCGGCGGGGTGAGATTCTCCAGGCTGACAGTTCCACAGGAGTTGTCTGGCTAAAGCCCTATAGTGTGCCTGCCAATTATTTCCCATGACCTCTTCAGTGGTGCAGTTTTTAATTAGTCATCCCTGTATGCTTCTCAGGTGATGCAGATCCCCTACATTGCCTAGAGATTTCTGAATGATGTAGTTGCCTTTGAGTGCCTATGATCTGGTATGTAAGCCCAGTAAACTCACTGGTCCACCAAGGTAGATTTGTGGAATCTCTTCTTTGCTTGGTTGGTGTTCTCCATATCTGAGGTAAACCTGTATTTTCTTTATGTCTCAACAGCAAAAATCTTGTAACGATACCCTATTTGTTGCCTAGGCTTTGCTCTGGTGTCTGGTCGGGAGATTCAGCTTCTGTGTCTTGAACCGCTGAGAACGCCAACTAATACAGTTGGCCATCATGCAACCACAGCAGCTTCAAGAAGAGAGTTCCAAACCACAGACCCCTGCTCCCTCCCTACATGAGCTCGGCCAGCTCTGCTCGGACACCTGCAATGAAGGTGACTCTGGGTGTGGCGAATTCCATCTTGAGAAATCACTAGGTGGGTAGTGTTCAAGGGGGCTCATCCCTTTCAGTAGGTCCTGTCTTTGGTGAAGGCTCACCTATTGTTTCTCTGTCCAGACCCCTCTGATCGCAGCATGGTGAGTGAGTGGGTCTTCCCCAGTTAAGTTCTTTGGAAGCACCTCAGACTCCCTGAGCATAGAGCACTGGGTGGGAAACACCGAGATCAGACTGGTTACTACTCCTCAAAGAGGCACCAGGCTTTATACCCTAGGGACCAACTGCAGACTCACAGTGCTCACAAGTGAGCGGAGAACACTCCAACTAAGCCTAGACGCTGATGGTGCCATATTTACTTCCTTTTCTTTTGTCCTTCCAAATGCACACCACTCTTAAGTACAGAGTCTCTGAAAGTTACTCAAATTCAACCACAAAAAAAGTAGAAACAGATAGATCTAGATGTATATTGATTTATGTACTCCCAAGGCAATATGTATTTTCCATTTAACAAGGCCTAAAAGGGTTTCTGGTCATCTCAGGGCAAGACTTCATAAGAGACTGTCAGCAGAGAAAGTGGTATGACGAGTTTAATGGCTGTATGCTAGAGAGCGCAGGGTTCTGCATACACAAATGAAATGTTGAACCTTTCACTGTTGTGAGGACTTCGTACTGCAAAAACAAATGTCCACAACTGTCTGGGAATAGAATTTTACAACCACTTTAAGTAAAAAGCACTAAATTTACCCTGTAATTGGCTGCAAAACAACCAGAGGAATTCAGGATTTCGGAAAACATTAACAAGGATTTCTCAGAGTGCTCTTAACCTGAAATCATCCGGGGCAGCAGCACAGCCTTGTGTCACGGCATGCTCTGCGTGGAAGGTTCTGTCCTGACTCCAAACAGCATCAGCCCTGAGTGCCAGGTGCAGACACAGGTTAAATGGGGAACTCTGGCCTGAGGCGGCTCTGCCACCTGAAGCTGTAAGGATTACCTTCCTTCGGATCTTACAGAGAACTGTAAACAAAATAAAACAAGAATACTAAAGCCACCCTGAGCTCCCCACACCACCTGACCTCTGCTTTAGACCAGGCCAGGAAACAAGGCCCTCCTAGGTAAGTCATGTGGGACAAAGGGGATTAGCCACAAGGGGTCAACGAGACAGACAAGAGCTCAGTAGCTCTTATCCTACCCTTTCTGGTTTTTATTTTTTTCTATGCTATTCTTTGAGTCCTCAATACATGACATTGTGAAAAATGACTCCAAAAACATATATAAGTAGTTACTTAGAACGGGGTCATGTTGGAAATAGGAGGTTTCTTCAGTGCCTTTAGAATCTGAATTACTTTTGCTTTGTGTTGTGTTTGTGTGCATGTGTGTGTAAGTGTGTGTGTGTGTGAGAGAGAGAGGGAGAGAGAGAGAGAGAGAGAGAGAGAGAGAGAGAGAGAAAGAGAGAGAGTTGGTGCTTAAGGTTCTTTGCACTTGACACCTTATTGTGGGATTTCAGGTTAGGAAGTATTACGTTTGCCATAGGAAAATACTTCATGATGTTCTATAATTTCACCAGGCCTAAATCCCACTAGTGCACATAATAGGAAACAAGCATTTTACAAGGAAAAGGACTTTGGGACTATTGACTGGCAAAGCCCTAGTTACTAAAAACAATTTTGCTTAAAGACGAACTAAACCTTGAATGTTTTAAACTTTATACATGGGTATCTGGTTTTAGTTCAAGGCTGTTCTTAAAGGAACCATTATATAAAATATTGTTTGATGCTCGTTCAAACATTGTTCTTTTCTAATTGGAAGTGCTGAAGAATAAAAATACATTGCTTTGTCTTCCATTCTATTTCTCTTCTTTACTTGGAACAGAAAGTACCGAACACAGAATGAGTGAGTGCATAGTTAAAGGTATGCCTCTGTAGAAAAACAGGTTCCCAGAGCTTCCTGGACGATGCCAGAGTGGTTGATGAACTGGAAGACCATTCTCTTTGTTAGTTTACTTTCAGAACCCCAGGCTAACAAAACCCTAGCGTTAATGAAAACAAAAACCAACAAGACATGGGCAACAAAAACTCTCAGGGAAATAAAACGTATTGAATAAGAATGCATTAAGCTCAAACCAGTCACAGCACCATTGTCTGGCTAACAATGAGTCATCTGCATTGATAAGAAACACCACATAATGAATGACAACTTCTCTGGGTAAGTTACCTTAAATCTCTTCCCTGTGCACATTAAAATGGGCACCACAGGCATCAGTAGCCCATTCTCCAACTGTAGCCAGCACCACCAGTCAGAAGTCAATAGTTCACCTATAAGAATGTAATATCCTCCAAAATAGAGTATCCCCCAGAGAAGATGCCAATTGGTTATCCAGTATCAAATGGTTAGCCCCCAAAACATACAACAATACAACACCATAGACTGAGCAGTTGCATTTATCCATTTAGGAATATATATCTACATAAAGTACATAGGTGTATATAACATTTAATGAAAAACAGAAGCCTTGAATTTGAAAAAGGGCAGAGAAGGGTATATAGGATGGTTTGAAGATTAAGAAAGGGAAGGGAAAAATGATGTAATTATATTAGAAAAAGGAAATTAAAAATATTACCTGACTATCTCTACCACAAGGTCAGTTAACTAGCTTATGTCAAAAGGAAATTTTCTTTGATGAAACAAATAGTGTTCATAAGGTATATAAATTTCCAGAAAGAAATCCTCATTTCCCATGATCAGGAACCCCGCAGACCAGCAGCCTAAGAGCCCTCTGTGTCTGGAAGGGTGTCTCCAGGCTCGGCCTCTACATTACTCCTGTGGTCTTGAGTCAGGCATCATTATAGTTTACTATCGGAGCTCCTGAATGGACTGGGGACAGAAGGGGAAAACTGTGGAATAGGGGGAAAGACCTTTATTCCTAAAAGTTTCTGATATTACACAAGAAAGCTTGACAGTTATAAACCTCAGCTCAAGAATTACCTTCACAGTGGCACATTCTCCTTTTCCCTCAGGCTGGAAAAATATGTTATTTATTCCTTTCTATTTCTCGTCATAACTTGCGCAATACAATTTGTACCATGCTACAAAGGGTTGACTTTTTTGAGCACGTGTTTTCCTCACTGGTTGTGTGTTTCTTTACCTTCATCTGGGGAACTTCATAGGACTATGTGGTCAACGTGTAGCAATGGCTGTGACTTTAGTTTTGTGATAAATTTAGAGGATAAAAAGCATACGAGTGGTGAGGTCTGAGCCTCGCCTGAAACTGTTGGAAATGAGATGTCTCCTATGGGCTGTCTCCTCATCAGGACACTGCTCAGTGCCATGGACTGCTTAGGCCAGACCTTGCATCCCTGTGCACGTGTAGATGTGCCTGACAATCCCTGGATCAAGCACATCTGGAAGACGCATAGCTAAATACGTCAGTCCAGTTCTTCTGAGCCACAACCTCAGAAGCCATTTTTACTTCCTATATTTTACTAAAAATAGGTTGGGAACATTTTAACAAGTAAATTTCAGTTACTGGGAACAGCTTGGAAGCACTCACCCCTGTCATTCACACACATTTCCTATGTTGCACTTGCCCGGTACCTACTTTTTAAATTCGCTGCTCCAACAAGGCAAATAAACCAAAACTGAATAATTTCTTAGGCCTATTACCTTATTATGAACATTTTCTCATAAATAATATTAAGGAATGCTGCCGAGGAAGCTGCAGAGCTGCAGAAGGAATGCTGCTTCTGGAATAAGATGTCTTGTGTTATTTAAACTCCATTCTATAAATATGCTTGGCAGGAGTGTCATTCTGCATTATTTTGCTATAATATGAGTTATTCTGAGTATCTATTATAGCATGGCCTGCAGGTTCACTATATTAAAACTTAGAAACTGACAGTTACAAGAAAAAAAATCGTAATTCCAAATACACTGTCAAAAAAGACTCCATATGCTCTGACAGTTACATATGTTGTCTTATTCAAAAGCTAATAAATTATCTTAATTTTGAGATGCTGAAAGGTTTTCTAGTGAAAGACATTGAGTTGGCTTTCAGTTATCGTTGTGCAGGTCTGCAAAAGGGAAGCTGAGGTCTCTCACTGATGGACAGCAGTGAATTCTCAAAGATCCCTGGCAGTTTTGAAGGTAGAGCTGGGTCGGGGGACCATGACAGGATGATGACTTCGCTAAGAAGAACTTGGGTAGAGTTCCAGAGCTACCCAAGGAAGGAAATGCAAGCGTTCAAAATAATTTGACATTTCCATGTTTCTCAGTGGGGGAAATCTAATAGAGACTAGATGCATGAAGACGTTTAAATGATTCTATGTAATAAGAAAAGCAGAGCTGAAAATTGGTGGGTGCTTTTATGTGTGGGAGTAAATAATATGAGCCTTAGAGAAAACAGTGCTCTTAAGGAGTTATAGGAAATAGGAGCCATCGTGCAATTTAGAATATTGCTTTGGAATCATTTATTGCCTTTCTATAGCACACATTAGAAGCAGTGTTAGGAATATGAGAATGAAGATGACCTCTCAGAGCACATATTCTTCGTCACCATTAGTTTTTCTCAAAAAACAAACAAACAAACAAACAAAGAAAAAAGAAAGAGAGAAGTTGGGTGTGGTGGTACACACCTCTAATTCCAATGCCTGGGAGGCAGAGACAGACAGATCTCTGTGAGTTCAAGGTGTTGTAGCACACACCTTTAATCCCAGCACTGGGGAAGCAGAGGTGGAGGGATCTCTGTGAGTTCAAGGACAGCCTGGTCTACAGAGTTATTCCAGGACAAAGATATACAGAGAACCCATCTCAAAAAATAAAAGTAAAAATAAACGGAATAGAGGTTAAAATAAAGCCACATAAAGATGGAAAATATACAGAGAATCTTGATACTGTATACTATTATGCTCTCTTTGAATTGTTCAAATCCTGAGGAAGGAGAAACAGCTGCTAAAAGATATTTGTTTATAAATGCTGCTGAACTAATCCAACATAGATATTTTGAAAAGACCTTAATTTCAGAATTTGGATCTAAGGATATGATACTTTGGAAAAGAGTTTCTTCTTTTGTTTTCACAGAGGATGAGACCCTGTGGATTGCTTTTATCCCAATATGGTATGATAGACCATGCCCTCCTGAAAGGTTGCTGTTAACACCCTCAAAAAATTACTTTGCTCAACTGCCGACTGAGAGGAACCTGGCACACAGGTTATACCATGAAAGGCCTAAATAACAGCACCCCCATTCAGCAGGAAGCAGTTTGGAGAGAAATAACTGCACCCATATTCCCAAATATTGCTTATAAATGTTCTTTTACATTTAAAGGGGGATATGATATAGATATGAATGATTTGCATTGGTATGGATTTTAAGGTCAATTTTGTTATATGTATATGTATTTCTGATCTTGATTAAGGTATTGTGATTGTGTAGTTCATTTAAAAATGTAATGTATATTCAGGAAATATAGGTTGCTAATGGATAATCATCAATAATAGTTAAGCTTGTAGTCATGTTAGTTAGATTTTCTAGATATATAAAGATATATTTCAGTTAGATAGGCATTCTTCATATCTTTCAAAGACTACAGAACATGGCATTTAATGTTTTAATAACTTAGGGCTTTTCATGACAATGAGACACGTCTGCTCCTGGCAGCACCAATCTACTTCAAAAGGAAGATGGGCATCAAAGAGGCTCCTTATGGAGTTTGATAGTCATTTGGGCAAGAAACTGCTCTTGCCTGGACTGTTGCATAAACTGGATACAAAGAACCCACAGAGAGAGGACTGCTAAACTTGCCTAAAGGTGAGATGATTTTTTGTGGTTCCTGATTCATGAAAGAGTCTGCGAGACATTCTGCAGGACACATCAGATAGTGACTGAACTGTCTTTGGAATTTCCTGCTTCATGGAAATATCTGCTGGATACTATGGGCCTGTAGCCTGAAGATGGATGCCCCAACGGTACAGAGGAACTTTGGGTGACTGTCCAGGCAGTGAGATGTCTCATTTCTAGAGTTTGGAAGTTGCTTATTTCTTGTGGAGTTGAAGAATGGATAGATAGTTATAGTTTTCCATAGTTATGATAAAAGATAAAGTAGATATAAATATTGTAACTGTAATTCTTGCTTGATAACTGTTTTGTTATTATGTAATTTTACTATATTAAAGTAAAAGCCTTTCTTTTTTGTTTAAACAGAAAAAGGGGAAATGATGTAGGTCTGTCTTCTATCTATCTGATGATTTCATTGGTTAATTAATAAAGAAACTGCTTGGCCTGATAGGTTAGAACATAGATGGGTGGAGTAGACAGAACAGGATGCTGGGAATGAGGCAAGACGCTTAAGGCAATTGCCATGCCTCTCCTCTGTGGGCCAGATGCTCCGGCCCAAGATGGACATAAGCTAGAATCTTCCTGGTAAGCCACCACCTCGTGGTGCTACATAGATTATTAGATATGGGTTAAAGCAAGATATGTGAGAATTAGCTAATAAGAGGCTAAAACTAATGGGCCAGACAGTGTTTAAATGAATACAGTTTGTGTGTTGTTATTTCGGGGCATAAGCTAGCCCGGCAGCCAGGAGCCAGGTGGGAATACAGCCTGCCACTCCCATCACTACAATCAGTGAAGGATATTTTTGATGCTTTGGCATTAGTATATAAATGTTCATCTTTTTTTCCAATGTAAAAATAAAACTAAAGAAGCAAAGAAAAATTTGTGTCTATTTCTTCCATTGTTTATAACGAACTAAGAAACTGGTTCTGAAGTTTTTGCAAATAAAACAATTACTTTGTAAAAGAAACTGCAAGGGCATAGGCAGAAGCACAGATGGCACAGCTCATCCAGGGAAGTACATTTGAGATATACTGGCTAAAATATGCTGTGGTAGGAAACAGACAGAAATTGCTCCTTCGTTTCCTAGATGTCCAGACCCAAATAATCACACAGAAACCATATTAATTACAAAACTGTTTGGCCAATAACTTAGGCGTATTCCTAACTAACTCTTATACCTTAAATTAACCCATTCTATTAATCTATGTATCACCACGAGGCTGTGGCCTACAGATAAGGGTCCAGCATCCTTCTCCTTTGACAGCTACATGGCATCTCTGTGACTCCACCAACTCTCTCTATATATCTCTGTTCAGATTTCCCTCCTGGCTTTGCTCTGCTAAGCCATTGGCTGAAACACCTTTATTTATCAACCAATAAAAGCAATACACATACAGAAGGTCATCCCACATCAGTGGAATCCATCAGTCTCCTAACTAAGGTTAGCTATAAGTAGATGCCTGGCAAGTGGTTCTGGGCAAGGTAGAGGAGTGATAATCTGTAGAGTCTACCTATCTCTGGGGTATCAGATCTCCTACCATGGATAATTTGAAGCCACAGTGTGAAATAACTGATTGTGGAATTAGGAGGAGGAATCCCCACAGTGCATCAATAAAGTTGACCCTGTTAAAAAAAAAAAAGTAATATGCAGCCAAATAATTAAGAAGGTGTCTTAAGGGTTTATCACTTACATTTTAACTACACATTATTTGTAAATTTATGAAATTTAACATATAATCATGCAATAATGGCTCTGTTTAACAACTGCTCAAAACGATCTCAATAATGTAACAATCTCCACTCACAAGCCAGGACCTGCCAGCCCTCACATACACTAACTACAATTCACTTCATGTTGCTTAATTTACATCAATTTGATATACAAGTAACAGGGGAACAATTCTTACAGGATAGTCTTATCACTGTAGTATGGTAATAGAATATTATAAAAATATCTCATATTCTAAAAGACTGGAACTTTTGCTGGACCTCACAGCCAGAATTAATAACACATCTTAGGATACTCAGCCCATTTGTTTAGCCTGCTTTTAAGAGAACGATGTAACAATCAACCTTATTTGCCTTGACTTTGCACTACATCAACTGTTACCTCTATGCTAATGCATAGCTTCAATCTTAAGTTATATATTCTTCCAGGCACTTGACCTAGATAATGCATGGGTATCATTTGCTGGAAACAGCAGATACAGAGGTTCAAAGCAATCTTTTAAAATAAATATCCACCACAAATGCTAAACGCATATTTGTATGTTGGTGGACAAACAGTGATGTTTGTAGTTCTGGCTTAGTTGGGGGTCAATTGAACTCAGTGACTTAACCCCTTGTAAAATTCTGTTAAAGATTTGTAGTCTCCCTCAGTACATCCCATGTGATGTTTTCTGTGATGTTTAATAAATACAAAATAAAGCCCTTCGTTAGGGATAGACACACAGAGAGACAGACATACAGACTTACAGAGAGAAAGCCTTCAGTCAGACACTGATTCAGACTCACAACAGATGGACATAGAACAGAAGATGCAGGGAACTTGAATTAGAGAATCCAAGTCTAATCTTGCTCTTCCAAAGGTAAGTGCTTTTCTTTCTTTCCTTAATTCAACACTGATGCACTATGGGTAACTCGGAGTTAATCAGGACTGCTGAATCCACACGCTGTGTTTTCTTCTTTTAAGTAAATGAAATGGAAAGTTACTTTTTGGTGCAATGATTCTGAGGGGTTATTTTGTATTCACATTTCTTCCCTAGCTCAAAGATACAGTAGCCGCCACAAATACACCATGATAGAGGGACAGAAACTTCGGGTGGAAACGGATTTTTCTTAGATGCACAGTGCAGGACGAGTGGCTGCAAAGAACTTGAGGGAAACACGGGTGTGTGAGGATGTATTTTTGACTCCAGCCAAAGACAGTAGCTGCTTCTGAACCTCTAAGTGGTATCGGGTACAAATAGCGCACAGCATACTCATATCGTTAATTCGGGGAGATCTTTTTCCTAATACTTTCCACTTCCTCCAAAGAACACAGGAAAAACCTGTTTAGAAGACGTAGTATCACCTCACAGGGCTTTGGAATAACAAAGAGTATTCTACTGGAGACTAAATATTACTTGAGAGAGCTAAAAAGTCAGAATCTCTTTCTTAGTGGGATCCTAGGCATTTGGCAAGATGATGATGGTAACCACCACTCTTCTCATGGTCAGGAGAACTGGGGAGGAAAAGTTCCCAGGGAACTGTCGAAGCCACAGATTAGATACAGACTTAGATTTTAAAGTTGATATATATTTTTTTTAAAGACACAGATTGGTTACGAAAAAAAAGGAAGAAGAAACAAAAAATTTGCAAAGTGACCATTCCTACAAGCTGTTTAAGTACTGTCAATTACGTACTGTCAATAGCATGGCTTCTGGTCCTAATTACAGTGGCTCTCTTTTGAGAAGCCTGTGTCTATTTTAGGGCACATACTACTGTTCTCTCTCTCTTTCTCCCAATGCATGTGCTTAAATCTGTTAAGACCTTGGCATAACAAACTCTAAATGAACTCTCAAAACCCCAACTTTCCTTTACAAAAACAGGTAATTAATTTTATGTTTTGATCTTTATGCTATTGTCAAATTTGTCTTTAACTGATGGGTTATCAGTGTTGCTACCTGTGTAAGGACTCTTTTAAGAAGTGATGAGATCTCCTTATCCCTTTGTCTAGATCACGGCCATTTGAGGGACTTGCGTCAAAGCTTCAAAAACAAGGTCAATGGAAATTGGTAGTTGGGAAATTAAGTGTACTGTTCAATTTCTCTAATTGAATTAGAAGTCGACTCTCTGGATTATTTATCTATATAGTAGAAAGTGAGGGCATTTTGGTTTTAGTATTTACTTATTTATAAATCAAACACTCGGGTTTACACTGGCATTAAGAAGGGTTGAGAATTCACCACTGGCAATAGCTAAAAAACCACCTTCCCAATGTTTCCATATCTCTGCTAATGTTAAGAATAAATTCCTTATTAAAAGACAAGAGTATAAACTTGGTGGTGGTGGCACACGCCTTTAATCCCAGCACTCCAGAGGCACAGGCAGGCAGATCTCTGTGAGTTCGAGGTCAGCCTGGTTTATAAGAGCTAGTGCCACCACAGGTTACAAAGCTACACAGAGAAACCCTGTCTCAAAAAAAAAAAAAAAAAAAAAAAAACCTGAAATAAAAGGACAAGAGTATAGAGCAGCCCCCAGAAGGTCCCATGGATCTGTGTCCTGCTTCAACAGTGTTTGGACGGAACAGCCCCAGGACTCCCTCTCGTTAGCTTCCAGTCACCTTTCAGTTTCTATAGCAGCGTCCTTCAGGACCATCTCCTTGTGGCCTTTGATTCCTAGGACCAGCCAGCACCATCTCTTTTCTGTTAGCTCCATACTGCGGATCAGCCATGCCCTCCCAGGTTCATCAGAATTATGTCACCGAATGGAAGATGCCATGAAGAGCCTGGTCAGCTTGCACCCGTGGGCCTCCTATAGACCAACCTCTCTCGGGACTATTATTTTAATCGGGATGGCTTGGATCGGGAGAGTTTAGGTCACTTCTTCTGGTAAATGGCAGAGAAGAAGGGCGAGGGTACCAAGTGTCTCCTCAAATTACAGAACAATCTGGAGGTGGCCCACTCTTCCAGATGTGCAGCAGCCATCTCAAGATGAGTGGGGTAAAACCCAGGAGGCCACAGGGAAGAACCTGAACCAGGTTCTCTTGGATCTTCATCCCCTGGGTTCCAACTACACAGACACTTGGATCTCTGTGACATCTTTGAAAATTAAGATTTTCTAAGGGGTGTTGAGGTAAGGCTCATCAAGAAGATGGTCATTCACCCAACGAACCTCCATGAGTCGGCTGGACCACAGTCAAGGCAGACTGGCATGCCCAACCATCTCTGGGCGAGCATTTCTTTCAGCAGCTCATTCTGAAGCACAACTAGGTCTCCTCATTTTCCAAAGGGCTCCCTGCTACTGCGCGGCCCCAACCAGCCTCAGGACTTCCACCTGTACCTCCCAAGACACTAGGCAGCTTTGTAAGTGGCCTGGACCCCTTTAAGTCTTGGACCAAGTAAAACTACATGCTTGACATTAAATGTAACCAAGGACAAATACAGACACACTTTCAATGGATGTTTATTTCTATGTTCTTTTAAGCTTCACCCACTTATTAAGTTGGCAGTGAAGTCTGCTCCTATATTTCCTTTAATAATGTAGGAAATACCTAGATTTAGCAGAGTGAACAAATCTTTAACATATTAAGATATGCTTCATTCTGCATATTACAAATATCAATTCTGTAGTTTTAGAATTTCCATAAAATTTTAAAGGGAATAAAAGATATTGTTTATCCCTTACACATGCAAACATACTCCTTGATTTCAAAATGGCTAAAAAGTATTCACTATTAATGTTTTCTACTATAGAATTATTTGGTTGTCAATAATATCAATATTAGCAGAGATCCACCAGAGTATTTCTAAAATACAGACATTTTATATTTCATCCAAGACAATGGCACAGAATACTTTCCCGAATGGACTAAAATATTCATTTTCCTACATTCAAATATAATTTAGGCAAGATATAAATGGAACTAATCTGACAACATGTTATGAACTGTCAAAAAGTCTTCTCCAAAATAAAACAGATTCACATAAAATATTAACAATAGTCTGTGCTAGAAATAAAAATTTAAAGATATAATTATAAGGGAAGTCAGCCTACCTAATTATACCTATTTTAATAACAAAAAAGTACATATAAAGTTTCATTCTAATTATGTACCTACGGTGATATGCTATATAGTCCTTAAAATTCTTTGGAAAATAACAGGCGACAGGAACCACATTCTCCTTCCCAGTAGATAAGAACGCTCCCTTCACTCAGTTAACGGAATGTCTTCTCTTGAATATGAAACAGGAGATTAGCTTGTTACCCTAAATCTTTCCCAACCCTGTGATGGGAGGAAGGAATGAGACTCAAGAATTAATTTAGCCTTCGCTGAGTCAGCAGAGCACATGTGTGGCCCGGGTTTTCCAGGCAGGGTGGGAACTCTGTGGTCCTTTCCCCCCTGTTTTAATCCAACTTCTCAGTTCTATGTGCCGTAAGATTCCAAAATGTTCATTTCACTTATAACTTTAAAAAGAAATTGGCAGATAAATGCAGACCTCAGGGAGACTATCAAAGGGAAAGAATACGGGTTTTTTCCAAAGTGTTACAAACTGGCCAAGAGTCACTGTTACACAAATCTGAAAGCTTTAGGAAGCGTTATCTTAGCAGAGCATATATGGTGTCCTTTTTTTGTGTGTGTGCATGTGAGAATATGGTCTATCCTCAAATCTGATAGTGCTGTCTGTCTCACTGGGGGTAATGGACAGGGAGGAGGGGAGGCACCTACCTGCACGAACACATTTGTTCTTTTCAAACCTTAAAAAAAATGTTCTCGATAGTCTATAAGATCATTGGACACAGATTCTTTTTGAGGCTGTTTGCTTGCATACACCAGCATCTGAAACTATGATAGTTATGTTTACACCAACACTGGCTCAAGTTTAGGCCAACACGTAATACATTCCCACTACACGCTGCTTAGCCAGGAGTCACTATATAAGCGGTCTTATGCCATAGGTCCTTTGGCTAAGCTTTGCTTGAAATTTACTGGCATGTCCTGTTGTGAATAAAAGCCTAGCTTGGCTTGTACAGTCAAATAGAGAAGCAGAATATTCAAGAGGATGAAGAGTCTCTGCCTCCTTGAAATAACAATAAAGAGGTGCAAAGGAAAATAATTACAGGAAGATAAGGAGAGATCTAAGAATGCAAGTTTAGAAAGGGCACCAAATCTATAGCCAGAGAAAATAATTTAGTGAATAAATCTCAGTGTGTAGGCTGTGATAACGGAAGAAGAAATAAAGGGTAATTGTGATTTTTTTTATTATTCCTGAGATGATATGGACCATATATAAGATGTCTTTAGTACACTGAGTTTCAAAGCTGGAACAATAAATCCAGGAGGGGTCTATGATAAGATTCTTTGTGATTTCCTTTGATTCTGGTTTAAAGCCAGCTATCAGGAGCCACCAAACAGCAAAAGGTAGAACATGCTAATAAGCTAGGTTTTATGGTTTTCGAGCCATGTACCTTCTGCTAGAGAGTAAAGTCCAGCAACAACTCTCTTCAATTTTACAGTCGCTTTGTCAGAGGTATACCATCGCCCTCAATTATGGTGAGAAACAGAAGGTAAGCAAAATAATTGTCTTGTCTGAAGTCACCAGGCTAGGGCTTAAATCAGAACTTCAGCAACCATTTCTTAGCAGTACAGTCAGATGTTCCTCTATTATAATATGAACATATCATGTCAGTCAATGGCAACGAATGGTTACACGCCGACGGCCTAAGGAGTAAGACAAATGGAACAAATCTGTTAAGGAATCACTGCTGCTGCATACAGACATTCCCCTGGCACAGAACGATGGCCTTTGAGGGAAGGATTTCCACTGCCTTCGTCTACATTCCTGTGCCATGGAATGAGAAAAATCAAATAATTAAAAGACAGATGAGTCCACGTGAAACTGTATTTTCAACTGAACAAGAGGACGAAAACACAGAACCTTAAGAAACAGCACAATTTGGGGACAAACAGGGAGAAGCGAAGTCTTTGCTGAGGCTAACAGAGTCCGCCTCTCCTCTGAAAAGAGGTATAAGCCGAGCTTTGCCACTAAGTTCGTTACAGCTATTTACACAGAGAAACACGTCTCACTCTGCTACTTTTGCTGACATGGTAAATATTTTATTCAGAAAGATCACAGTGAGCCACTAACCCAACAGTGACAGAGCTACTGTCTACTTTGCCTTACTTTGGAAAGACTTATCTTCTAGGAAACGAGGATTAAAGTCATATTCCCTTTCAGTGGTGCAATTCTTGGGTTGCTCCAGAGTTACCATTGAAGAGGAACATACTTGACAGATAAACCTATGATGTTCTGTCAAAATGGAAATTCTTAGTCTAATTTTCACGTATCTGGATGCTGTGGCCTCAAAGTTATGGCATGGGAAACCTTCTTGCCTGTGTTCAATTTTTTGAACCTTTTTGAATCCTTGCCTCCTCTGGCATTATCCCCCATCACACCAAACAGCCCACACTTCTTTCTCCTCCTCTCCACATTCAATCTGTAATCAAAACCCTCCATAATCTAAATAACTCTCGATTCCACCTCCATTTAGCATGGAGCCATCGTCTCTGAACTGGGCTGCCGCCCAAGGCACTTAAGAGGCCTGCCAGCATTCACATCTCCTTTATTCCTCTAATCTGCTTCCTGGGCTTTTACCAGAGTGAACTTTTAAAATGTAAATCTGATCACCTCTTATCCTACTTTGAAATTCTTTAAAAGTTTATTATCATTCTAGAACACAAGGAAATCCTTCCACAAGGCCTCCAGTCACAGTGGTCTTAGATGGAATCGTGTGAAAAATTTTTCTAGAAAAAGAGATGACTGGGTCCACTCACAGCGACTCAAAGGAACTAACTGGTCAAGGGTGGAACTGAGCAACCAGAGGTGGAAAAACGGTGCTTAAATCTCCATGGTGCCACTGGCACTGACAGCTGGAACTCCAGAGGGGCACTGCTGACAATGGCAACTGCAGAGCTTACTGGGGATGTAAAATACAAGAGGAAATTCCACGTTAGATAGTCACTTAGTCCCTCCTATGATGGCATATCAATACCACAGGCAATATCATTTGTATTGAACATACTTTTTTAAATTCACATTTACTGATCAGGAGCAGCAAGACAGAGACCACCGAGCTGATATCTCTCAAAGGCTTGTTGTGTGGCATCCCACTGTAGATGAGCAAGAACAGGAACCAAACTCACTCTTCTACAGTGAATCCATTAGCTCAAGATAATGACCCTAATCCAACAATAATGACATTAATGTGTTCAAGAGGACAACACCTTTAGGGTCTGATCACTTCGAAGGGTTCCATGTCTGGGGGCCCTTTTCCTCTCAATTGTGAATAGAGCTTATTTAATTTTCTTGGAGTTACAGGTTACAGCCATGACTGCAATTCTTGGGACAGTTGATAAAACCCAGGACACTTGTAGCAGATCATCTGGCCAAACTGCAGTGTGGGAGAACTGATGGAGGGAAGGGTCTATAGCCACCTCATTGGCAAGGCTCCAGCTTCAGGGGGATACACTCTAGCTGGTGACGAGTAAAGCGACCTTCTGTGCCTTTGTCCTTCCAACAGCAGCTGCTGCTAGTCAGATGGGATGACTTCCCCGTCTTTGGTTGAATGGTGTCATTGGGCTCAATTTGAGGGTGATGGTGTTCCCACAGATCTCCATCTTTCTGTCGTTTGGACAATCCTTGTTACTAACCCAGTAGTTCACTCTGTTTAGGGCTCCCTCTCACACAGGTGTATTGGGGATGAAGATGTTTTTGGTTGTTTGTCTGGTTGGTTGGTTTGTCATGATAAGGTTTCTCTGTGTAGCTCTGGCTGTCCTGAAACTCCCTCTGTGGACTCGAACTTAGAGATCTCCTAAGTACTGGGATTAAAGGCATGTACTACCACCATCTGATCTCTCCCTCTCTCTCCCTCTCTCCCTCTCTCCCTCTCTCCCTCCCTCCCTCCCTCTCTCTCTCTCTCTCTCTCTCTCTCTCTCTCTCTCTCTCTCTCTCTCTCTCTCTTTCTCTCTCTCATAAAGAATGAATTTATCCAGAGGAGGGCATCATATCTCCTGGATATGGATTCCAGGTAGTTGTGAGCTCTTTCTCCAACGAGTGTGCTGGGAACTGAATTTCAGTCCTCTGAAAGAGCAGTGTATGCTCTTAACCACTTCTTCAGCCAGTAATTAAGGTTCTGACACATGATTTTCAGGAATGCATTCAAAGTGCATCAGTAATAATACTTTAAAATTTGGATTATGTACATAAGAAATTAGGTATAAGGAAACTAAAGCTGTATTTTGTTGGCTGTTTTTATGACTGAATACCCCTTTGTGGTTCACAAAGTTGCCGTTAGGGCACACTAGAGTAAAAACTGCCTGGGCATATTGCCATACTTGTACATTCAGAAGAGTACAGCCCATTACAGTCTTTCTGTTGTGGTTTCTGGCTCCCTCTTTGTGGGCTTTTCAAGAGGACCATGGGAAGAAAGAACCCAAAAGACAGATTGGGTCCGCCATGATTTGGGTGGAGAAAATGAGCACCTTGTCTCATGAATATTCCAGTCATCTCATAAATATTCATTAAAATCTCTTAAGACTCCACAAATGCAAAGATCAGTGGGTTGTAAAGTCAGACACACTAGAAAGTATGTTCTGCTTTGCTAACTAACTTCTGTTAACTGTGTTGTCTTCAGGCTAAATTCTTTCATTTTTTTTAAAGAAGAACTAAGAAGAAACCTTCACCTAGTTTTTTTTTTTTTTTAAAGGAAGAGGCTAAACACATTTTTAAATTTTTTCTAAAACATGATATAGCGTTTACTTTTAAGTAAAAATAAGCCAAATTGTTCTTAGTTTTATAACACTCCTTTTAGGAAACAGAGTGATGTAAGCTTGATATTTAAATTATTGCAAATGGTGGTAGGAGGCATTTGTTCTGCCTGAAAACAAGCAAGAAAACCAGGCAAGTTGCCTTGCTAATAGTTTGAATGCATATAATCTTCATATAGTTCCAATTTGTTTTTAATTAATTAACTGATTTTATACTTTTAGACCGGGCCTCACTCTCTACTCTTCTTTAGCCTGGAATTTTTCACTAAGTAGTCCTGACTGGCCTTGAACCATGGCAGTTCTGTTTCAGGGCTTAAGTGTTGGAATTACAGGCAAGAGCCACCACACGCAGCTGCTACTTCTTCTTTTGAGTAATATATCTTCTTATTAAATATTTACAACTCTGTTAGTAGAGATTCAGCATCCATGTGGCTGGTCATACAAATTATTCCAGTGAACTTGTGGTGTTAGTTTTGCCTTCAGTGTGGTTGAGTCCCAGGGATCTGTTACAGTGTTAGCATTAGACCATCAACTAGTAGATCGGAAATGGCCTCTAAGGTATTAGATTTCTCCATATAGCTTATCATCTTATTATTAGCTACTCAGAAAGTAGCTAATATTAAAATTACAAGATTAAGACTTAAGACTAATATTAAGATTAAGACTAATATTAAGATTAAGATTTAAGATTACACACCGAGGAGGGACTGTAGGGAAGGATCACTATTTTCCATCTTCTATTTCAGGAGTCTTCTTAAAGATACAACCTTACAACATCCACAATGCATTTGCCTGTACAACAGATATCAGGCAGAGGGGCTTTCTTGTATCATGGGGATATTGAATGCTTTGTAGGCTCGGTACTGACTGTAAGTCAGAAGACTCGGAAATATGAAAATACTGCAATAAAACTTCTGAGGAGCTCAAAGCTATAACATTTATTTCTTGCTTATATAATTTATCCCCTGTTCTTTGATATTTGTTTTTCCTTTCTTCTTAGGTTTGAATTTGGGGCTTTGAAGAGGCACCAGCTTCTTTGCAGGAGAAAGGCGACTGCCCACACTGTGTCCTGTCGCTGGTTGTGGCTTACGTATTTCCCAAGGATTCAAAGCTTCATCAAAGGGTTTGAAATTGAATCCCCATTTTTAGTTATTAGGAGGTTGGGAATTTAATCAGACTATGTTCGGAGGGAGGGTTTCTGGGAAGTCACTAGCATTAAGGAGGGGACTCAGGAGGGGCAGCATGGCTGCATGTCTGCAGATGCTAAAGAGGCGCAGAGGGCACGGATGTGTGCTTCATGGCTCTTGTCATGTGATGTCCTAGTCTGTCCAGGGACTCTGTCAATAGGAAGATCGGCACCACCAGATGTGACTCTTGAACCCCCAGAACTGCGAGCCAAAGCAATGTCCTTTCTTATAAAGCTGTGAGGTCTCTGGTATTCATTTACTCACAGTGAAAATGGATTAGTATTATATTTTCACAGTTTCCATAAGCCAGTTAGTACATGGACTCTAATAAATGAAAGCGAGTTCTTTAATTAATAAAAAAGATGAATTCAAGAAAAGGAAATATTATATTAAATGTAACTTTTTTTTAACTAATAGAATTTCTCATTTTTTTGAAATATGCCATGAAATCGCTCCATAAAAGCAAAGTAACCTTAGGCTAACATTCTTAGAATTATTTTTAATAAATGATGTAAAATATAATAGACAATTGCCGGAATCTAAATATATATCTTTCTATAGAAAACATCAGATGGATTTTTTTTTCCAGTTGCTCTTTGACATTTAAAGACATTTAAATGCTAGCAAAACACTATAATTTGCAGGAGTATTAAGCCTCTGAAAACACATGAGAGTTCAAACAGGATCTGTTCTATCTTTTCACAGAGTAAAGATGCTAAAAATAGTGTGGGCTTAAGCTGGGCCACGGTTTTGTGAAATTGCTATCACTTCACCGGAAAATGGAAGGAATAAAATGACTGTTTGGGGCTGCTGTAGGAGATGGACTGGCGCTCGCAAAGCAGCCCTTTGGAGTGTGATACCAAAGGGCTCTCTCACTTTCGATCGCCGAACCTAGTGCTAAGCGCAATCTAAATATACGGTGCCTTGTTGTATTGTCTAATAGCATGCAAATATAAATGAAGTCACCACAAATTGGTGAACAATTAATGAGCTTCATCGCAGGGCTGGTTCGCCACCGAATGCTGCTTTCCGGCCAACTGAGACATGATGTATTTAATGCTAAATGACAGCACCTGCTCCCACCTCCAGGTGAAGTGACAGAGCTGCCAAAGGGCATGTTGGGAATTAACTTGCCGCCTTCCCTTTAATCCGGCATTTCTCCACAACCCTGAAAGCCAAAATCATAACGTAATGACAAATAACACGGCTCTTTGTAAGTCAATAGTTGAACCTGGCATGCCCATCAAATAAAAAGATCTTAGGATGCAGAGCATAAGCACACAATAAGGTTTCTCTTTCCGCTGTTAAATCATGCTCTTACCGTAAATCAAGAAAAAGGAAAACAAGCAAACAATGGATTCATAAGACGAGACAAAATGACCTGTCGCGATAAATCAAAGGAAGTGGGGAGTGGACTGAGTGTCTCCATCTGTCGTAGTTATCATGTTTAATGACAGCGTGCCTTTCATCTACGGATTTAACGGTGCTTTGCAGACCTTGATTCGTGTTTCAAGATGCTCCCAGTCAAGTGTCAACATAGCATTATAAACCTTTTCCTGATGAGAAGAGACAGTGCATGGACAGGTACTTTCATGACGACCTCACGTTTTCCTTTTATGGCCTTTGTGTTTTGATTGCCAGCTCTCTTCTGAGCAAGACTAGACTTCTATTTGGTGTAAAAATGGAGTGTGGGCAAGAAAGATCACACAGAGCCGACTTACACCTATGCTATACTTTGGAAGTCAGATGAGAATCCATTTTCATAAATCCTCAAGTTACTAATAATGAAATTAGCAACAAAGAATGTATCATTGCCCCAATATCTTCCCATAAAGTTCTCATCTAAGTCCCAGAATTTTCAAGATGATGTCTTGATTTAAATGTGATGTCAAAGTCACATTCGTTTTGCTTGGGTTTTGAAAACAATTAAAAATATGCTACCTAAGTCAGCTTTCCACAGTGGAGGGAAAAGACCTTAAGTATGCAACAAGAAGGAGGAAACATATTTTGACTCCCTGCTTCAGAACCTTCTGTCCACCATCACCCGAAGCTGTGGCATGACAGTCAGCACGTGGCAGAGGAGGTGGGGCTGCTGGCTTCATGGCGGCCAGGAAGCAGAGGTAGAAAGGAACCAGATTCCCAATATCTCATTCAAGGGGAGGCCTCTAAGGTTCTAACTTCACTCTTTTAAGGCCCCAATTCTTAAAAGGTCAGTCCCATCGCCTCCAAATAGTGCCACAGGCTGCAGACCACACCTCTTGCACATGATCTTTTAGGAACATTCTGTATTCAAACCCTAACAAGAGCTATGGCAAAACAGGAAGATTCCTACCTAAATATGCACTCTCCTATTTATTTATTAGAGGGGAGCCCCTGCTTACCTTGTGTACCCCAAGCTCTAGGTGCTAGGATAGAAGACAAAAATTCCTGCTTTCCTTCTACTCACATCCTCATGGGATGAGAGAAAACCAAAAAAACAAGTATGTAATGAGGGTGGAGTGGCAGGAAGAACAGTAACAGAGTTTTGAGCAATTAGGGAAGGTTTTGTCGAATAATAGATACAAGAATAGACATTTGGATAAGAGAAGGACGACATAATAACATATGTCTGTGTGTGTGTGCATGTGCAGGTGTGTGTGTGTTGCATGTGCAGTCGTGCTTGTATGTTTGCTCGTGTGTGTGTGTATGTGTGTGTGTGTGTGTGTGTTGAGCATGTGTTTACATGCTCATGTGTGGGGTGCAGGTATTTATTTGCACAAACTGGGGTGACACTCCCCAAGAATCACCCACCCTTACTTTGAACCTGCAACTCGATGCACAGTCTACACTGTCTGAGGATTGGCATCTTTTCTCCTTCCAAACACCAGGATTACAAGCACGCACCATAACAACTGGCTTTTTTAGATGGGTTCTGGGCATCCAATCTGAGTTCTCATGCTTGCATGCCAAGTACTTTACCAACCTCAGCCCTGCCTTCTCTTTTTGATGGTTCAGTGGTTTTATTCCTGGAAAAGTCCTTACTGTCGTCAATCTTACTCTTTGTTTTTCCTTCCCATGATAGATTAACATGATCTAAACCCTTAGCCTATATATACATGCATACATACATACATGCATACATAAAGTTATCTTCTGAAAGTCCTCTCACACATGTGTACTCTGAAAGTACTCTTTTTCTTCTGTTTGTTCTGAACTCACACAAAGCTGGTTTTGACATCACCGCTCAAGGAAATATCTAGGCAAGTTCATCATCAATAGCCTCCTAACAGCAGATTTCATTCTCAGGATACCATCCAACAGCATTTTTTCTAGGTTATTGTTCCCGAAGCAAGACCTTCCTCCTAGTGATTTCTAGACTCACTCTCTGACTTTTCCAACTTATATCTGTTTCTTCTCCTCCTTTGGACCCTCCCTCCTTTTTATCTTGACTCACTGCCCCATCCAGGGCCAAGCACTTAAGTTGACCATGCCTGGCAATACCTATATCTATATCATAAATTTCTCACAAAAGTCACATGTCCAACCACAAACCTGACATCTCCGCTCAGTGGTATCACAGAGACCAGAAAAGAAACATCTCTATAATTGAATCCTTAATTTCACACACACCTCCACACACCTGCTCCTCCCACTTCCTTCCCTTCTATTAACAGATACCAAGGGAGGAATGCCACAATATTTCCCAGTCTGTGTGCTCTTCGTAGAGTATGAACTTGACACATCTCTCAGCAAGTGAGAGTATGGCTGTCTTCTCTCCTCGGATCTGGATGGAATTCGATGACTAATTCATTCAACCAGAGATTATTATGGAAATGATGTTACACAATTTATAAGATTAGATCATGACGCTGCACCACAGGCTCTTTTGAGTCACTCTTGGAATCTGTTATCTGTAGTGCTGTGTGAAATCCCAAATCAGCCTGTCCAGAGAGACCACTGGGAAATCCCACGCGAAGAGCGACAGCAAAGGAGCCATGTAAAACTCAACTGCTGGTCTTGAGGATGAATTCTAGAACACTGGGTGATTCCACTCTCTCAGCACAGAGTCAATCCCAGGCTTCATGTCTTCCCACCTGAAGCTATGGAAATGAAGCCATGGAGACAAACCATCCTTACTGCATCAGATCTAAAGTTCTATCTTGGGAAAAAAAAAAACTGTGAGGAAAACCATAATATGTATGCTTCACACCATAAAAAATCTGTATCTGTAATAATGTCTATAAGAGATTCACCTGTCACTCAGGATAAACCTGTTTAGCGTCATCACCAACCCCCTCCTTTCTCTCACAACTGCATTAGTCTATCAGCAAGCCCTACACAGTCCACCTTCCCTCTGAAACAGGTCTGAGATTTTACGACTTCACACCATCGCCTCTCACACCATAAAGATACGGCTTTCCTTTCCCACTCCACCTCCTCTCCAATAGAGCCTATCTCAAAGCAAGAGGGAGGAGGGTTCTCTACAGGTAGAAGGCAGAACTCCCATCTCAGTCCTTGAGCCTCCAGGGGCTTTCTCTGCAAGATTAAAAGCAGAAACCATTACTGTCCTGCAGCCTCCTTACAGGCTGGCCCTGTGCTGCTGTTCCCCTATTCCTCCCCCACCTCACTCCCCTTCCCCCACTTCACCTTCCTCATAAATTCCAGACTGCTTTCCCTCAACCACCCCTCCATGTGCTGAGATCTCCATGGTGTTGTGCTTACAATTCCTACAGTCTTGGAGCATGATTTCCTCACAGAGCTCTGAAGACTTTGGTGTTCTAAAGGCTTGAGAGCTCCTTCGTCAGGCCATCTCTGAAAAACTTCCTTGAAAGAGCACACTTGACATTGGTTATTCTCTGCTCTTGTCCAGCCTCACCACCAACAGACTTTGGTTTGTTTTTTGAGTCCTTCCCGTATTAGAGTTTCCTGAGGATGGAGACCTTGTCTTGTTGAAAGCTCAAGTCTATGGTGTATAGCAGAAACTCAGTAACCATTTGTTGGTAAAGATTACTCCAAGCAGACCAAAGAGAAAGTGCAAAGGGCATGAAATATGGATTACCCTGGCTTGCTTGAGAAACAGTATAACTAAAATAGAATGAGCATGGGGGAGCATGCAGGACCCAAGGTCACAAGAGGTGGCTGAAGGCCGGGTCAGTGAGTTGTTAAGGGATATGACAAATCTGAATGAGACAAAGTTGAACAACATCGGTGTGACCCTAGTGTGATCCAAATGTGATCCAAGTGACACTCTGCAGCTCCTTCTCCATCTGTGAAAGCAGTCTGAATGGAACATAGGAGAAGAAGAAATAGGAGGGAGACCAGTGAGATGCTTGTAAGGTATAGTAATTCACACAGAAGAAACCTTTCAGGCTTAAGCTGTGTACAGACAGAAATGTTCAAGGTAATCAGATGCAGGATGCCTTTGCAAGAGAGAGCTGCGCAGACGTGTACTTCAGATCAAAGAAAATGAGAGTAATCGTGAATGGCTTCTAAATGTTTGGTCTTGGCAAATAGTTAAATAATTTTCACACCAAGGTGTGATTATTTCAGTAGTTGTTTTACTTTAATTAAGGGTTCGATTTTTATACAGTACATTCCGAGTTGACAAGCAAGTCCTAAAGCATTGTTCAATTGTATGATTGTTTACTTGAAGTGAAGCAAAGCAGACAAACAAACAAACAACAATAAACACCCAGTAGATAAATGTTAAGTGCTTTGGTGTTGAACGTGCCCAGGAAATGGGCACAACACCTAACCTTGAATAAGAGTACACAGAGATTAAGAGGAGCAGGCTGCTTGTGAGCTCCAAGCACTCCTGATACTGCACAGGTTAGCAGCCTCCCTGGGCACCCTGGAGGCTGGCAGACGCGGTATTTGGCAGATGTGCCACCAAGATGATGGGACAGTCACAGTGCTCTGCTCAGGAAGATACAGCTCTTCACCACACTTTTATATATATTAGTGGGGGAAAAATAAAAACACTGATAACCCCAGTGAAAGACCAAACGCTACAAGTCACGTGAGGAATTAAGTAGCTACATGCCTTGTTCCCAGCTTGAACATAACAAAAAGCAAACATGTAAGACAGCTGCTGACCTGGGCCTTAAAGAAATGTAAAGTAATATAACTTCCTAAGTACAGCTCTGTAGGGAGCAGACATTAAGACTGGCTCCATGGGCTTGGAGTTATCCAAGCAGAAAAACCAACCATACCCAAATATCTTCCTTTTTCATAAGCTGATAGATCTTTAAAAAAAATCCCCCATTCGCTTTCCCTAGAGTATTTTCCTAGTGACAGCTCCACGGGGTGGTGGTGGAGCTATTACCATATTATCTTTAATGATAATTATCCTGGTGTATGTTGTATTGTACCATATTGGTCTCACAGACTTTATCCTACCTGCTTCTGAGGTTCGCAGAGGCCAGGAAATAAAATTACATTCTCCTAGTCAGATACCAACTGAGATACGGAGAAAAACGGAAGATCAAAATGTCAGGCTGATTACTAATAAAACTGACTGGAGAATTAGGCTTATAAGTACCAACCCAGGAAGCCTTCTGTTGGCACTTGACGGCCCTGAGCGAGGTAGCAACCAGCCATTCTCTCAGAGGAGACACTGGTGTGAAAACTCACTGAGCAGGCAAACAGCATGTATTCCAAACAGAAGCCCCAGAGGGAACAGCCCTTTCTTTCTCCAAACTCAATGACCATAGAAGTGGATCCCCTGAGCTAGAGGGAGCAAAGGAGGGGGTGTGGGGATGCAGATGATTTCCATGCATGTGCTCCCCTTTGGGAGAGTGGATGAGAAAAGTTAGGGATGTCTGCTTCTCCACTGCGCCCTACAAGGTCGAAAACAGGAACTGAATTTCATCTGTGACCCAACTGGATTTCCACCAATCGTCGCATAGCAGTATGATTCCATGACTGAGGCAGCTGGGCATAGTGAGAGGCACTTTTGCATTCTTACCCCTGTGATTCTAGCTTGTGGAATACAGCAAATATTCTCCCTTCTCAGATCTTCATTTAATACCTCTAAATGGATTGTCCTAACTTGTTGAGATTTTGTTACAACTAAATAGAATGAATAGTAAAGAACTGGTATTTAATGCCAAATTAATAACATTTTCTTCTGTTCTCCAACTCCAACAAAAAAAAAAACTAGTCAATATGTGTTAAATAAAGATCTATAATGTTATTCTAGTCCCTTTCAATTGTTGGATTTCTTGATAGTGAGGGGTATGTTACATTATTCCTTTATAGTTTTTATAATATTTTAGAGTAAATTTTTAAGTTTCAGGTTCACTGTAAAACTGAGCAGTAAGTATGAAGCAAGCCAGCGCCCCCTGCCCCAGTTTTGCTTATCTAGAGCTTCCCCCACTGTCAGTGTCCCACACTGGCTTGGCCCACATTACAATGGGCAAATTTACAATGACATTTCCCAGTGTCCACATCTGATACTGGGATTGATTCCTGCTGTTGCACAGTGTAAAGATTTCGAGATGGACAAAATGACATGTGAAAACCAATCTACTACCACACGTAACAGCTCCGTTACTTATCTCTTCTCTCTTAGCTCCTGGAAACCATGCAACAGAAGACTACTCCGCCTTGGGAGAAAATGTCCTGCTGTTTGCAATGATAGAGATGAATCCAAAGGACTTTACGGCAAGAAAAATAAGCCTCACTTGCCTACTTGTGTGCACTCTAAGAACGGTGAATACATAGAAGCAGAAAGAGAGATTACGGGGCTGGGCAGGGGAAGTAGAGAGATGCTGATCGGAGGGTACTAAGTTGTGGTTAATAAGTGCAGGGACCTACTGTGAAGTATGACAGCTGTGGTTATATCTATATAATATACTCGGAACTGGCTTTAAAAATGATTTCAGGGACTTTAACGCCAGTTTAAAATCCACTGATCAGACAGTTATATTAATAAACTTACTGGTAACAATCATATACTAAATATATTAGTCAAAATATCGTGTAGCTTAAGTAAAGAAGTATAAGAAAAGATGCTTCACACAGTATGTCATGAAAAGATTGCGAAGTGAAACACCTGTAAGGTGTTTGTGAGGGTAAAACCGGACCCAACCAAACCAAACCAACAGTGACCCCGTAAATGCTGGAAAGGATGTGGAGCAAAGGGGGCCACATTCATCGCTGGCACGGAAACAGGGTGGTAACAGCATCCTGGGGACAGTCTCGCGGGATCTTACAAAAGCAAACACAGACACTCCTCCTATGTGACCCAGAAAGTGCTCTCCTTAGTTAATATTAAGATGAATTCAAAGCTCACACACACAAAACCTGCACACTAATATTTATGACAGCTACACCATAGCTGACGAAGGAAGCATCCAAGACGCCCTATGTAGGTGGGATTAATAAACTGGTAACTTCATGCAATGGAATACTAGCAGGCAAAGGAAATCGGTAATTAAGCAATGGAAAGACATGGAATAATGCTACATGGGAACTGCTAAATGAAAGGTTGTGACAAGGCCTCAGGCAACATTATTCTAATTATCTAATACATGGGGGAAGGAAAACTATGCAGAGAGTATAAGCAGTACATAGCCAGGCTTTTGGGGCTGGTGTAAAATGCCTTTAAACCATATTTACATCTCCAATTATTTTCTACAATGTTTCAATTCTATCATCAGATTATTTCTGTGTCTGAATAAGACATTTAAGGTGGGAAGCTGTAAATCAACCAATGAAACAGAATGCTATCAGTAAACAAATATGAACACCCTTTAGGGTGTGACTAAAGTGTATACCAGTTATTGCCATGATCTACAGAAAGTCATTTCCAGGTGCAGTCAATGGGGACATTCCAGTTACCGCCATGATCCACAGAAAGTCACTTCCAGGTGTAGTCAATGGTATACACACACACACACACACACACACACACACACACACACACACACAGATTCATACCAGTTACCGCCACAATCTACAGAAGTCATTTCCAGGTGCAAGCAATGGGGACTGCAGAAAGCACAAGACAGCTTTCTTCACTAGGTGATCCTAAGGACTTACAAGTGACGTCATGCAGCTCCAGCTCATAGTAAAACACATATGTGGACACACTTGAAATGACTGACTCCCACTGGCATGTTTGCTTAGTTCAAAGGTCTAGTGTACAGCACGATGCCTATGGTTCAGACAGTATACACCTGGAGTTTGCTTCCAGAGAATGTTTCTGGTGTTAGCAGTAAAGTTAGAAACTCACAGTGAAGAGACGTTATGTAATGAAGTTGTTAATTCTGTCACTATGAACACTGGAAGTGGCCCTGGTTTCAAGGGTTTCTCTGGTTTAGACACATTGAGGGAAACCCAGGGGGCCCCTGAGATTCACTGAATATCCTGAACCCACAGTAACTGGTGCATTCCAAGTAGAAAGGAAGAAAAAAAGAGTGAAGAAGGTAACTGGACACTCTGGAAAGCAATGCTGCTAACTTTCCTATGGGCTTCGGATGAAATAAGCTTCATGCTTGCTTTAGGTCCTTGAGTTTACTAGTTAGACCCCAGTGCCCTCACTACCCCATTCCAGGGCTCAGAGAAGCAAACATATTCAGCTACCTGAATGTTGATTCAGCCTACGCCGCACCTTACACATACTTACTGATTAAAAACCTAAAGCAAGCATACTCATTTTAAGAATCGGCAACCCATCATGGTTTAAATATGAGGTACAGAACAAGTCGGCCAGAAACAGGCAAGGGACTCTCTTGCCCATATCGGTAAATGATGAACGTTGTCATAAAATTCAAATTCCATTCTCTCTCGAGGGCATGACAGCGTGCTGACAGCGCTTCTCACTTAACCGCCCTGACAACCAACTCAAGCGTAAGCATAGCAGCCATACAGAAGCATCTGCTGAAGCAGAAATTTGGAGGTGTGTGAAATCTGTGCCCAAAGACAAGACGGCACTTCATGTGAGGGCAGTCTGGGGATTCAAGCCACAGTCTGCTCTTCTCACACCGGCATTGGTGCCCTGAGCAACGAATATGGGAGTGACGGCTTTGCCATGTATCTGGGAGCTGAATAGGAACCAATCAACAATTAAAAAGTAGCTATAAATCCAAACAAGAGCCGGGGTGCACAACAGGAGAGATTTTCTCAGCCTCGGAAGAGGGCAGTGGCTCTTAACTTCAGAGACAGCAATGGTGACCAGACTTGGAATTCACCTCTGCTTCTCTGGCATACCAGAGAGATGAAGCTATGCAGTCCAGGTAGAAGCAGGAACTGAGCATGCGCTCTGACGCCTGTTCCTGCGCTCTTTCCGGTGTATCCGGCCCAAAGGTAAAACTTACTTTACCACTTTTATCTCATCATTGCAAAAACCTTCACTTCTGCTTTTAAGATGGGATAACCAGAAATTTTATTTTTAATTTTTATTTATTCTTCTCTTATACAATATATCACGACTGCAGCTTCCTCTGCTCCTCCCAGTAGCAACCCCCTCCATTTCCCCTCTTGTTTTACATTCAATAGAGTGGCTGCACCTGAAGCAACTGCTTTCCCAACAGGCAACTGCAACTCTTTCCCTACCAGGTTCCACTGCATTCTGCTTCATGGACCCCAGCCAGGAGGGGACGGGCTCTATCACAGCCAAAGGAAATGTTATCTAGCTCTCCACTTCTCTATAGACCTCAGGATTCAAAGGCCTAGGTGAAATCCTGCTAGTTCAGTGAGCCTGAATGACAAGTAGCTAACCTCTCCTTGCTGAGTTTCCCATCTCCCCTGCAAAATGGGCGACCTTCTGCTCAACCCCTACAAAAGAACCCTCACAACATTTATTTCCTCTCTACCACGTCCTGTCAGCTAGTTGCTGATGCTGCCTTCTGACCCCAGATTAATATTCTTTAAACAAGTAAAAATAACACATCTTTGCATCCTTAACAACGGCAGCAGAAACAAATGTAACACCCCTTTACACAGCTAAAATAATATTCCACAACACCCTCTCTCCCTGATTCCTGACTCTCATCCCTCTTCCACTCACAAAGGAGCAGGCCTCCCAGACTCATCAACCAAACAGGAGCACAAGACACAGTCAGACTACACACAAGCTTCACATCAAGTTTGTGCAAGGTAACCTTGTAGGAGGGAAAGAAGAGGCAAGACAGTCCGACACATTTCCTTTCCCACTGTCAGGAGCTCCCCGCCCCCCCCAAAAAAACCCACCTAGCCAACAGTTATAACATGTATGCAGGACCTGGTGCAGACCCATGCAAGTCTGCGTGAGTCCTCGTGAGCCCAGCAGAGTTGTTTCCTAGGGCTGTGCTCTCCGAATGTCTTCTTCTGCCACGAGGTTCCCAGAGCTCCCTGAACTGAGGAGAGGGACCCAATGGAGACTTCCATTTTGGGCTCTCCCTCGGCCTAACGCTTGGCCGCGGGTCTCTGCATCCACTCACATTAGTCTAGTCAACATTTTTAACTAAACACCGCTGGACGAAGTGCTTATCCTATTCTGATTCCTGCCAGTACTACAAGTATATATTATATCACAGACTATATTAAAAAGGAAGAGGAAGCAGTTTAACCGTTTAACCTTAGGTAACAAAGAATATGAGCAGACGCTGCATGCCAACAGGAAGTATGCTTCTGTAACTCACAGCTGCAGCTACCACTGAAGCTAGTATTACAGGACTGGGCATAAAAAGATGGGCTCCCATTTTCAAAATGTAGTTAATTAACCAAGAATATGTACGAAGTGTCACCAGAAAGCGTCACAGTTGCAGCACGAGCTGTACTGAGACGCATTAACCCACAGTAGCCAGCCTCTTGTTGCATTATAGAAGCATTATTAAGTGGCAGAATTGCAGCAGAAAGGAAAAAGTGTCGCAGCTCTTCCTTCTCTCCTAAGGAGTACGCGCTGGCTTCTGTTCCTGGTTCCCTGTGAACAAACAATTACCGAGCAAGTACCAAAGTGCAGGGATCTGGAGAGCCTTGCTTCTCAGCCTGAGAGGGAAGAGCAAGGTTCGCTTTCAGGAGCCTTTCAGTCCGGAGACACCATTTCTGTCTCAGCACACAGAAAGTGTCTGCAGTGCCTCTCAAATTATCATGACCTTATTATTACTTTATGTCAACAAACTGGCAAAAAAAGAAAAAAGGAAAAACTGAGGAAAAAAATCCTGAATAAAACATACTACCAAATTTGAAATCTCACTAAAACCACATGGTAGACTTTAATGTTAAATGCTGGAGACAGCTTGAGGGGGAAATGATATTGGTTTTTGAGAAACTGCCTTTATCCAATGATAAAACATTAATGAAAAAAATAATTTTAGGGTGAATTAAAGCTTGCTATTAATGTGGTCCTTCTCTTCTTGCTGTAATTAACTGATTCAAACAGATAAAATTCATCATCTTTTCAAAAACTCAAATAAATGAAACGGGAAAAATAATTAAGAGATTAAGTAACAAGCTCGACAGAACATCTCTGTGGATCCGCAAGCTCACACTTCTATGGGTAAGCAGGGCTAGCTTCTTCATTTGGGTGGGACTTATTGGTTCTCTACTATGGAAAAAATTCTGCTCATCGGGATGTTGTAAAATAATCCATGACCCAGTAGGAGTTGAAGTCTATGACAGAGGTAAAACACATGGATGGTTTCAGTCATGAAGGTATAACACAAGCGTCATGTCAGCGGGTATAAAAATGTCATGTCAGCATGGAATGCCAAAGCACTTCAAGCCATTTTGAAGTGAATCACCACATTTACCTATGAAAACCTAAAGAATGAGAAGAGGGAGTTAAAGAGAAAACACCACAGCTTAGAATGACGAGGTGATAACAGTTACCATCTCAGAAAGAAGCTCAGTGTCAGAGACGTGAGACACCTTTGAAAGTCCCAACATTTGATGAGAACCGAGGGCTGATAGGGTCACTTAGGGTTTAGGCAACCTGGAAGTGATGTGGATATCCTGTGTGAGTCAGCTGAAAACGTAGCTGACAATGGCACTCAGGGGCTTATGAATAAGCTAACAGTGGCTGACCCTGGATATTCAGGAGGGATGCGACATCTTATGTAACCATGTGTGACAAGATGCCACTTTTGTGTGATTCTTTGTGAATGTGACTGTCAGGTCAGAGATCAGTGCCTTCACCTTCGCCAGTACCAGCATGCCTGTATAGGCACCTGTGTGTGCCTGGGTGCCTGCTCAGGTCTGCCTGAATAGTGGCTTGTGTGCTGTTAAATAAAACATGTCACATCTGCCTATGAGCCCGTGTACTCTCTTCAAACTTCCAGTCTCTCCAGACCTTTCTCCTTTTCTGGACTGGAGGCCAGAATTTATAGGGTTTATGACAAATCTGTATCAGTCAAAATAATATGGAATTTATGATTCTAACCATACCAAGACAAAATGGTGGGGGGAGATAGATGGACAATTAAAAACTTTGGTGCTGTAATTAAATAGGTCAGATAGGTAAAAGTCATCTTACTTTTGAAATATGCAAATAAATGATACCTGAATAATAATGAAAACAAGAGGCAGTTAGTTGATAGCCTGTTTCTCTGAACACTTTCTCTAGCTGCCAAGAGATAGTACAAAAAAAGAATCAGACAGGAAGAAGCTCCAGTAAGGCAGAGAATACTTTATTTGCATAGAGCTCTCCTGAAGCCTAGCCCGGAGGAGATCACGGCATGGAATGCAAAGAATGTAAAAGAAGGAATGAATAAATGAACTTCCAGGACTCACATGTTAGTGAATCACATACATCATAGTTTTAGAAAAAAGGATGACAATTTATAATAGAAGAGCAAGGATTGATGCTATTTGGATTTATAGATCCAAAATCATATAAAAAAGGAGAGACACAAAGTTATAGAAAATGGAAATCGCAATTGGATGCCATACTTATTTCTTTGAGTTCTAGCAGTCAAGAAAAAGAAATACTTATTCTATCCTTCTGAACAACTCAAAAAATAAAAGCTTTGGAGGAAAGGGTATTTTTACAGAACTATACCACAAGAAAACCTTTTCATGAAAAGCTTCCACATTAGGAGTTTGAATAGAAGGACCTCCGTGTAAATTAAGACACAATGCATCAGCAATCTCTGGCAGATGATAGAAACGGGCTTTCTATGCATCGGTGTTCCACTAACTCTTTATGAAAGTTAAAAGAGCTAGCAGACCAACTTCAATCAACCCTTTCACTGGAAATTAATCTTGTGGCTTTCGCAAGATTCACTGAATTATAAAGAGAAGCCAGGGAGAAATGTGAGTGCTGACCGACATTAGTTACAGACATCAGTTGTTTTCCTTGGATGTTATCAGCAGAAGTTGGATACTTCTCAATTCAAGGGTGTAGTATTTGCCAAGAATGTTCTGAGTACAGACTCCTGGGTTGGTTAGTTGGCACTGAACTATACACACATGTTGAAGTTTCTAATCAGTTTGAATTTGAAGATGTTAAAAGGAGTTGCTGCTTGGTTTATTTTTTGTTTTGATTTATTTTGTTTTGGTTTTTGAAGTAGGGTCTCACTGTTTCAGGCTGGATTCCAACATGAGATATTTCTGTCTCCCTACCTGGAAGATGCTAAGATTATATTTATGAGCCACTGTGCCTGGAAAAACATCTTTTTAGAAGAGAACATGCATATTAAACCTAACTGAAGAGCATCCTCCATCACTATGGAGTGCTAACCAGTAGAGATATCATGTATAATTGAATACAAACTAGATTCATCCATGTTCTATGGCATAAGTATGTGGTGTCTTCAACAACGAGTCATACCATCAAGTTCTAGAGTAACCAATAGGATTGGAAATAGCCCGTAATGTTTGGGGAGGGTCTGTGAGAACTTACTGAGAAACAACTCAAAAAGAAATAACCCATTCCTTGTAGTGGAGATCCTATTTTGTACTGTAAGATGGTTAGTTGAGCTACTCCCACCCACTATCCCATAGAGTAACTCCTTTCAAATTCTCTTTCTATATGTGTATATTTTAGGACATTTCTGCAGTATTAGGTTTTCATACGGCTTTTCCAAAAATCTATTGTTATTTTTCCTTATATTTCCTCTACCTTGCCCTACAAACCCCCGACCCCATGTAATCTTTCCTGTTACAATTTCCCTATGGATACCTGGTTGTTCACAAAGAAGCCAATACACACAATAAAATTCCATCTTCAACAAATGCTGCTGGTAAAACTGGATGGCTGCATATAGAAGAATGAAACTATCTACATATTGCTTCTCCTGAATAAAACCCACCTCCAAATAGATCAAGGGCCTTGACATAGGCTTGATACCCTGAAAGTGATAGAAGAGAAAATAGAGAACATGCTTGAACTCATTGGCACAGGAAAGCACTCTCTGAATAGGAGGAGAAAGTAATCATTAATACCACTCAACTTTGAATCCTGCCAGATACATAAACACCCTGCCTGGCCAAGCTAGGCTCACTAGTGAGATCATGACACAGATGTGGTGGGGGAAACCAACCACACATTTTTATTGGATTTAAGACTGATTCCATGAAACAGAGCCCATCCCTGATACTATCAATGAGTCAAGAGCACAGGTCATAGGTCCTAAAAGAAAACCTAATACCATTATTCTGCTAAATGAACATAGTGACAGATCATCACACTCATAGGTCAGAGCATCAGTGAAACTCATCCAAGAAGCTTCTACTTGCAGTAGAAACCCACAGTTGATTAGCATGAAGCGAATAAGAAACTTTGGAATACTTGGTCTTAAAAGGGATGCCTGTATCACTCCCCTACTCTTAAGGAACAAGGATCTCTGTGGTTGAGGGGGCAGAAAGATAGTAACAGCCAGAGCTGGTGGTAGATGGACTTCAAGGAAACAATATTTTACAGACACAATCATGAAGAGGCACATATGAACTCACATAGACTCTGACAGCATGCACAAGACCTTCACAAACTGAATCAAACAAACCCATCATGGGAGAAAGGAGGTAGGCACAATGTTCCACTTATAGTGAAGGAGCTATTGGTGTTTCACTGCTGCTGGGAAAGGGAAAGTCAGCTGTCCGTAATAGCATGACAGGTGGGATGCTGACACATTCTAGGACACACTCCGAGACCAGGAGCAGCCAGACAATCCAAAGTGGTTTACTGTCATCCATCATCACCACCGTCATCATCATCGTCACTCTGGAGAGAGAACATAAAGTTGGACGGGTAAGGAGATGGTGGAGGATGGGGAAGATTTAGGAGACAGGGATGAATATGCTCCAAATATACTGTATGAAGTTATCAGAGAATAAATAAAAAACATTATTAAAATAACAATAATCACTACAGAAGAACAAGTACAAGGGAATTTCAATTATTATTCAGTCTGGAAGGAGATGGGAAGTATTATCCAAACACACTGACACTGTATGTAATTCTCCAAAAAAAAAAAAAAAAAACCTACTAAAAAAGTGAAAAAAAAAAAACTATTCAAGAAAAATCCCATGAACAACTTGCTTTTGTTCTGAGATTGCAGCCAGGACTTATTTTTAAAACTAATTTATTGAGCATTCCTTAAAATCTTTTTATACTTAAGTACCTGAAAATAGAGACGATAAAATTATCTATCTTATATTATTTCACGTGTTTCAGGAAGCATATCACTTCTTGGGCACTAATATATAATTGTTCGAATACTTTAATAAAGAATAATACACTCAAGCTCGATTTACCTGTGGTACTAGGCTATATAATTTCCAGGAGAAAAGGTCAAAGGAGATAATTTGCCATCAGTTATTTTATTTCTCCAAACCAAAGGCAGGAACTGTTCAGTTGCAGCATCTCTAAGAAAAGTTAAAGACACCTGAGGCCAAAGGCTGGGCAGTTAACTGGTGCCTGGGGGCTTCATCTAAATTAGTAGCTCCACCCACTGAGGTTCTGCTCACTCAAAGGTTTCAACCACAGCCAGTCTGTAGGTCCAACTCTGCTGCACATCACCCAATGACAATAAGGATGGGTGAGAAATTCATTTCCATCATTTCCATAAGAGTTTCGCTGAAGCTGTGCTACACAATTTAATGTAAAACTGACCTTATAAAGGTTTGCTTAAATAATAAATGCTTAGGAAATATTTACTGATATTTCCTTCCTTGTTTTAATGTTAGTACCTGAAAGAGGAAACTGGTTGTTTTTGTAACATCCTTATCTTCCTGTCATTTATAAACTCATGGTTTAATGTGGCTACACTTTCCACAAACACTACGTGTAACTAATGGAGAAACTCTTCAGTAAACACAACGTGTCTACCAAGAGAAAGAGAGAAGGCAGATGCAACTGGAATAAAATGGCTTTTTTTTTTTTTTGAGTGAACATTTCTGAGAACAAGTAATCCAGGCCCCCTCCTATTGATCAATGGGGTCCATCTCATCATGTGACATATGTCTCTTGTAAGATGAATTATAATTTTCAGTGGACCATGGGAAATCATTTAGTTAAAAGGGAGATGAGACCAAAATTAGAAAATGTGCATGTATATGCTAATAAGTAAAGCAAAACAAAACAAAACAAAACAACCAAAGATATACTGTGATGGCATTTACAATATGAAATTCAAATAAAGGCATAATGCGGGGTGGGGGAGAAAAGCAAACCAATAGAAAGTTACAATGTGTAACCTGTAGTTACTACCAATTGCCAAATCTTTGGAAAAAAAGGTTTTTTTTGAAGGAGCAAGGTTTCTTCTCAGAAAGCATATGTGATGAGCTTAATGAAAATGTTTATTTAGTCAGGTAATTAATATTTCCTCATGGTAAATTTCCCCTATGATAGTGATTTTTAAAAGACAACATAGCACTTTTCCTCATTTTGTTGGAAATATTGTTGGAAACAATTTGAGGATAGCATCATGGTGCTCCACCTGCGTCACGTTGGTACACAACTGTTTTTACAGAGTGCAGCTGGCTGGGCAGACTGACAATGACAGAGGCTGCTGTGACTTGTGAGACAAGGCTTTAGTTTTACACAGCTTTAAATGGGCCTTACTGGTCATGACTGAAGTTAGGGAATGTAACCAAGCATTAAAACCACAATGTCCTAATGAAATCAAACACACCCAAGAGCATACACGCTAACCCAGTGTGTGGCATATCCACTTCTGTGCATGGATGGCTGCACCCTGAGATCTGTTATACATCGATGAAAATGAAGCAGGTTGCTCTGTCGAATTTCTGTTGCTGTGATAACAGATCCTGACCAAAGCAGCTAGGAGGAGGAAAATTTGCTCAGTTTAAAATTGCACACCATAGCTCGTAGCCGCAGAGAGGCCTGGCTGAGGTGAGATGGCTGATCTTACCATATCCACGGCTGAGGAAATAGAAAAATAAATGTGCCCATGTTGTCAGCTTGCTACGATAGCCAGGCTGCGGTTTCTCACTTATACAGCCCAGGACCATCTCTGTGCCTACGGAAGCGTGAGACCCACAGTGCGGAGGAGCCTCCCACATCACTCAACAGTTAGCACCCACCCCTCCTCTTGCTCCAGCTTTGCTCTCTTTCTCCAGTTGTGAAGACTGAACCCAGGGACCTGCACATCTCACGAGAAACAATCTATACGCTGAGTTATATTTCCAGCCCCACTTTGACTTTATTAGTTTTATTTGGATGGGTTTCAGAAGTTTTCTTAAATCCATTAATTAATTAAACAGTACACAGTTAAATCCAGGTATACACTGTGTAGGCCTGTCCTGTGTTTAAGGCAATAGGCCCAGAAGGGAGTGGAAGTCAAGAAGAGGTGGTTCCTTCCTGGCCCCAAAGTTCATTAATAACCATTCTGAGCGATTCACTTGAAGCTCCAGTACAGTGTAATTTTTCACTGTGTCCGAGGCAGATATGATTTTCATCTATTTAACTTATGGAAAGAAACATCTACAGATTAACATGATAAAATCCATTAAAGAAGAGCAAAGGTTATAGAAGGACAGTATGGTATAGATCCAAGAGAGCATTAAGATGATTACTTAAGATGGCTTATCCATTCTTTCAAAAGTATTCCATGTCTGCATCTGGATGGCCATATAATCCTCTTCATTCTATGTTAAACATGAAGAATATTTAACAACTTTTAAAAAATCTAAGAAGTGGCTGGCCTCAAAAAAGGGAAAATATCCAATTAAAGGGAACCTGAGCATTAAAATAGCAATTAAGATAATGAAATATTTCTGGGCTCACACATACAATTGCCAAATTCCTAGTTAGCTTCCCAATATAAAAATATGATCCAATTCAAGTGCTTTCTTTTTTTACCCACTGAAGTTTTCCGGCATCTCCAGAAAACGGTGATGAAAAAGACGGGACTATCTCTGCCGGCCAGAGAGTACAGAGGAGTCAGAGAAAAGGCACTCAGGGGAAAGGTAAGTGTTTCCCATGTTTAAGTAGTCAGGTGCCACCTGCGTGGCAACCTGTGGTCAGTTTCGGGGTTACTGTGGTGGTTCTTCAGCATTTTATTTTAACTTTTTTTGTATTTATCCTTTGTGTCTCTCACAACATGCACCTCGACCCGATTTATCTCCCTTTCTTTTGTGTCTGCCCTCTGGTTTTGCAGCCCCCCCCCCCCCCACGCAAAATAATAAAGCAAAATAAAATTTGAGGAAAAATTTAAAAAAAAAAAAAAAAGAAGAAGAAAAACCTCGAGGGCCCAGAATCTATTTGCAGCAGAAGTCAGAGGCCTCGAACCAGACCAATGACTCCTTGTGATGCACACTTGAAAGTAAAGACCTATGGACTACAGAATATGCTGTGTGACTCACGTGTTAAACTACAGCTTCCATGGATGAGATTTTTTTTTTAACTTTTATTGCTTCTTTGTAGAGTTCACATCATGCGTCCTGATCCCACTTGCCTCCCTGTTCCCTCGCTTCAGCCTTCTGCCCATGCAACCTCCCTCTAATCAAAACAAAATATAAAAGAAAACCAAAAACCAAACCAACCAACCAACCAGTGTCGGGGAAAACAAGGTATGTGGCCCATTGAGTCACACAGTGCACCCCTTTGCCCATCCGTCTTTACTTATAAGTATCCCTTGCTATGAGTCCTTGGTCTCGTTTGAGGTCTCTGGCTTCTGCTACACTACTGGATAATGGGCTCTCTCTGGGGTTCCTCTTGGATATCCTATTATTGCCCTGTGTCTTGGAAATCCTCATGTGCTCCAGCAGATCACTGATGGGGTGGATGTTGGGGTGGGCCTCCTTATAGCCCTGTCTGGGCCTGGGGAGTTGCAGGGTTGGTCAGCACACCAGGTGTCTCTCGTCTTCACCACCAGGATGATCTCTCCAGCATGGCGCTGGCTAATTCATCCCTTCCAGCAATGAGCGAGGGGCGGGCCGTTCTCCTGCTATCTCACCCTCAGGGTTGGCTCAGGTTTGCCCACACCTACACCACCAGAACCAGCGGGGTTTATTTTTGTATGCAGTTTCTGTCATCCTCACGAAAACCAAACCAAAGCTAAGCCTCTGACTCATTCAAAACCTTCCCTCCAGCCAGATCAGAGTCAGAGAAAATCAGTGTAACTGTTTCTCCAGCTGCTGACAGAAGCTGCTTTAATGTCTCTACTATAGTTACCATGCTGTCTTGTGCCGTGGAGTGTGGTGTAAAAGAAAGAGTGTGACTTCCCTGGAGGATTTTCAAAAAGAGTTTTAATTTTACCTTAAAAATAAAAAAGAGAGAGAGAGAGAGCGCCAAGGTAAGGCCAGCAAGGTGAAAACTGATGGGTGGCATTTTCACTTTGTCAAATTTGCTTCATGCTTCCGCTCTGTGTCTGCCACGGACTTTGAAATTTAAGCGCATGTTTCGGACACTAATGTGTACACGTATGTGTCGGTACTCTATTCCACACTTAGGAGTGTGTGGTTACGTGAGGCGAGGCAAACCAGTGCAACACAAGGGGCGGGACCCCAGCCCCCCCATTTCAAGTCCTCAGCTTGATGCTACAGTACAAAGAAGGAACTAAGGGTGTCTTCATTTTAAGCAGCCTGTATGAATGAATGCAGCCAGTCACTAAAAGGCTAGCTGCACCTTCTAAGCCATTATTTGCCTTAGCTCCAGAATACCATAGGAAACATATGGTAGAAGACCCACGCGACTGTCCAAGGCTGTGCACAGGGGCATTTGGCTCCTTTGGAGATGGAGAATGGAAGGTAAGCCCTGTGCAGCTGTACTGCAGATGGTGCCTTCACACCGTCTCACTGAATACTAAACAGAGATGGGAAAAAGTTTGAAGACACGATAAACAAACAGCTGAGTGTTAGCTTAAATGCTCTCGGCATCTATCAGGAAGAAACAGTCAGCAGCTTGGGGTGTTTACCAGAGAGTTTAGAAGAAACACAAAGACGTGGAAACCGAATGAAATGCCTTGGGAAATTGTACCTAAATATGGTTCTGTGTGGATTTCTCCAAAGCAGCAATATAATTAAATCTCCTTGAAACTTCAATTATGGGTGTCATGATTCATAATCCTCCTCGACATCATTGAAAGCTTCAGTCATTCTGAAAACTACAGGGATATGGAATAACAGAGGTCACCCTCCCACAAAGGAGCTCTTGAAAACCACGGTTAACCTTCCTTTTCCCTCTTTCATGTGGCAGCTGAACACGCTGCAATCCAGTTTAATAAAAAGGCATAGTGAAGCTCAGTTACTGCTTCAGCCTCACATTGCTTACTCTTGCCTTGGTAGAGACGAAAGAGCAGCCTGGTGAGACAGAGACGGAGAGAGAGAGAGAGAGAGAGAGCAGATTCAAATCATACCATCCAGCAAGTGGGCTTGACTTGTTAATATCCAGAGGTCATAACACGGCATTTTCCCCAATAAAGAACACAGCATTTTAATTCTGTAAACCTCACTGGGATCTGTGAGTGTAGATTCAGCCTCTTCTAGACACTAGATTACAGAAAATCAAGTGAGATGCCTATTGTGGATATAAACACATAGTCACACACCCATCCAATACACAGCTAGAGAAGACCAAATGCCAACTACTTTGCTATTTCTGATACTAGGGAAGACAGAAAATAGGATCAATATTTTTCCTTAGCTCCTTTTGAACAAGTTTTGCTAATCTGGATTTTTTAAAACACTTTTATACTGAGAAATTATTGAAAAGACTGTATTATAACGCAGTGTGGGGGTGCACTAAGGAGATGGAGGTTGGGGAGGGGTCAGGGAGCCTGAGTTACATATGGAGTTAGAGGGTAGCCTGGGCTACATTAGATCATGCCTCAGGAAACAAAAACCAAAGACCTGTGAGGTGACTCAGTGGGTACAACTACTTGCTGAAAAAGCCTGGCAACTGGAGTTCAAACTTGGGAACCCACATAAAAGTAGAAGGCAATGTTGTCTTCTGACCGCCATGTGTGCCATGATTCTCAAAGCCTTAGCTTTTCCTTGAGAGTAAATAAAATTGAACAAACCCAAACAGCCCCTTCAAAAGACAAGATTGCTTAAGTTATTAATAACAGATAGGCCCAACTGAAAGACAATATCCATGCTTAGTAGGTAATCATTTAGGTAAACACAACAATTTATTTCTATATTCTAAACTTCCTAAAGACTTAAGCGCTGAAAAGGAGATCTTCAAACTGGAAACTATCAATCTCTGTGCTCTCCTAAGAGGTGAATTCATGTTTCATTGGCTGGATAGTTCATAGTTCCAAGAAGCAAACTCACTCATCAGGCTAAATATATCCTGAAGCCCTTTCATGAGGTGAGGAGCTCAGTCTAGTGCAAATGCGTACAAACTCTTTCTCTTTACTCTGCACACCTCTGTCCACCTTCTTGGCTCCCGTGTACTTAAGAAAGCCACAGTAGCTTTGCTTTTTGAAGAAATGAGACAGACCACCGGCTCCCAGGAGTTGGTTGCCAGGGCTCGTCTCAATGCCTGCCACCCAGAGGCCTGACTGCACAGCCCCGCCTCAGCAGAGACAAAAACTGTTTGCTGTTCTTAATCTCAAGCTCCCTCTTATGAGGCAGGATCTCTGTGTGTAGTCCAGGCTGGTCCTGAACTTGTGGCCTTGAAGTTTCAACCTCTCAGAATGCTGGGTTTACAGGTATGCTCCACTGCACCCAGGTTCTCTTTCTCCCTTTCTCCTCACTTGCCTCTTCCCTTACTTGATTAAACACTGCCACGGTTGCATTTAATTTGTGTATCACTGTTCTGCTAAAAGAGACTACAAGAGGAATCACATATAGTTCCTGACAAGGTTTCTGGCCCAATTTGAAATTTCTCAGTCAGAAAATTCAGCTGCAACATAATGAGAGAATGATTGGCTAAATTTTGGTAGCGTGTGTTTCTAATGGAACTTGCTTTAACCCATTAGGAAATCTTAATACCCTGGGAAGTACAGGACCTCTTTCTCATTATATCAGCTATTACATCGCCATGAAGAGAGCACCCCTGGCCATGGGAATGAATGTTTAAGGTGTTTGCTAGTGGCTGGCTGTGGTAATGACTTTAATGGGCTTCCATGGTCTTCACATGCCACTGCTTCACAGGGGCAGGAGTTTGAAGCTCTGGGAGAAAAGCTGACAGGCAGGGGCTCATGGAGAGGTCCTGAACCATGTTGAAAGACTCCTTGACTTACTAAGAAGCAGGTATTCAGACATTGTGTGAGCCCCAAATGTGTGCTTTTCTGAAAAATGTAAGAATATTTCTGAAACTTCAATTACGAGCGAGAGCCATGGCTCAACATCTATGGAATCTGATAGGCTGGGGGCTGCAGCCACCGGAACTGCTATCCGGGTGTGTAGGGGCACACTGGCACCTTCCCTGAGGTGGCAGGAAAAGCATCGAGATGACTGGAAGGTCCCCGAATGCCAGTTCCTGGTAACACCAGACCCTGTACCCTCAGCTGCTCTTTTATTTGTTTCCCAACTAACTATAGCTGGGTAATGAGTCCAATAAAATTTATTGGTCATTTGTTGACTTGATAGTCATTTTTCTTAAGGAAAGGAACAAACATTATTACATTGTGGCAATTTTCTCTGCTTCTACAGCACTGTAAAATCCTTTAATTTTTCTCAAGGAATCCAAAACTACCATAAGGTTTAATGAACAAAAATTTTCAATTTGCCAGTTCCAATATGACCTTACCAGCTAATAAAGAAGATGTCACAGCTAATCCTAAAGTCAGACCTACTAGCCCTTAATGCTAAGCATGAGTCTGGTGAGAGATGGGATAAAGGGTAATATACTCAGGAACAAATATAAGGGGTAGCGATTTATTTCATGTAGCAACTGGCCTTACCCATCTAAGCATCTGGACAGGTAAAGGGCGGGGGGTAGCAAAAGAACGACTTTCTGGGTCTTTTGTTGTTGCTGTTGTTTATTTATACTCAAAATTTTTAGTATATGTTTTTTCAGTTTATAGCAGGCTTAGATCAAAACCACTGATGACAGCTCATGCTGGAGAGGATGTGGGGAAAGGCAAACGAACACTCCTCCATTGCTGGTGCGAGTGCAAACTTGTACAGTCGCTTTGGAAATCAGTATGAAGAGTTCTCAGAAAATTGGGAATCAATCAATTTGAAGACCCAACAGTACCACTTTTAGGCATAAACCCAAAGGAGGCACACTCATACCATAAGGACATTTGCTCAACTATGTTCAAATTAGCATTATTCATAATAGCCAGAACTTGGAAACAACCTAGATGCCACTCAACTGAAGAATGGATAAAGAAAATGTGGTACATTTACACAATGCAGTAATATTCAGTGATTAAAAAAAACAACTCTTGAAATTTGCAGGCCAAAGGACAGAAGTGGAAAAAAATCCTGTGTGCAGTAAACCAGACCCAGAAAGAGAAATATAGTATGTTCTCACTCATAAGTGAATATTAGGCATTAAGCAAAGGATGACCAGTCTACAGGCTACAACCCCAGAGAAACGAGGTAACAAAGAGGCTCCTAAAAGAAACATCCATGGATCTGCCTAGGGGAAATAAGCATGATCTCCTAAAACCTTCATCCATAACTGACGGAAGCAGATGCAGAAATGCAGACTAAGAGCCATTAGGTGGGGAACTGATCACTGGACAGAACTGCTGGAGTCCTGCTGAAGAGCGGGAGGAGCAATAACATGAGCAAAGGGGTCAGGACCCTGATGAGGACACCCACAGGACACCTGACCTGAACTAGTGGAAGCTCACTGACTCCAGACAGACAAGCAAGAAGACTGCGTAAGAAATCTAGTCCCACTGAAAGCAGGCGACAGTGGGTGGCTTGGACACTCTGTGGGGCCACTGGCAGTGAGACCACAAGTCATCCCTAATGAAGGATCTGGCTGTTTGGAGCCCGTTTCCTATGAAGAGAAACATTGCTCTGCTTAGACACAAGAGGGAGGACCTTGGACCTGCCTCAATGTGGTGATACGAGAGAATTCATTGACTCCCCATGGGAGGCCTTACCCTCTCTGAAGAGCAGATGGGGGGGTGGAGCGAGGGGAACGTGAGGGGAACAGCAGGGGAGGGAGGGGGAGCTGGAATTCATATGTAAAAAATAAAATTCTAGAGAATTCCTGCATTTAATTTTGAAGCTTTACTACACATACCATTTTGACGACAAATGCAGTAATGCACAAACCCAGTGACCATGGAGAACTCAAGGACAGCACTGACAACCGGCACCTGTGTCAGTTGCTCAGCACTAGCTCCTCCCATCTTCCCTTAGGCAATCACCTGTACCCAGTTGGGGTAGAGTCCCCTGTGGTGTAGGCAGAGCGGGTTCTATCCCTGGCTTACAGGAGGATTCACTGAACAGCATCCTACTTTGGTTATAGTGAACAGTTCACATATCAACCCAATGACATCAGTTCTTCAATACGATTCATGTCGAAGCTTGTTGATACCTCTGCCTTCTGTTCTCGTTCACTTGGGGTGATCACTGGTACCCTGATTGGTACATATCCTTCCAGACTTCAGTGTCATACACGTTTAGTGACAGAATAAGCCTGCATATGCCTTTATGTGTACTGATATATAAGTGTGTGTTTATACACAAAATTTTCAAAACAGTGACATCAAACCTATTTCTGTTCTCCCTCACTGTTTTACATCTTTCTATTTCAGAACAATTTATCTACCCTTTGAATAATCACTGTGTGGTATTCTCTCCAACGGAGAAAATAATATGCCACACATCAAAGAGCACCTTCTGAATTATAGTGGGCTACAGCACAGCAGGAGAAAAACGCTGGCTAGATGCTGCAGCCTTATTTGGGGTCATATTCCTTCATAATTACTGTGTACCTCAGGAATGTCTTATGGGGTGGAGGACATTCAAAATCATACACAGGAATAAAATGGAAGACTGGAAAGGGAAATGCAAGATAAGCAGAAAAGAGAAATGCGGGGTGACATGGCTCCGTCAGCAACGTGCTTGTGACGTAAGCATGAAGACTCGAGTTTGATCTCCAGCACCACAGAAAAGGCTGAGCGTAGCAGGAAGTCTATGGGAGCAGCCTGGGTGTGCTGGCAATCACACAGCACACCAAGGCTGCAGCAATTAGCTCCAGGTTCAGTGAGAGATCCCGCCTCAAAAACCAAGGTAGTGAGCAACATAGGGGGCCACCCAACATTGACTCCCAGTCTCCACACACAAGGGCTCACACAGGGACATGTGCATACACACACACACACACACACACACACACACACACATACAGACACACACACACACACACACGACACTCACTCTCTCACACACACATACACAAAGGAACTTGATCTGAACCACATTTCATAGCTATCTTCTAGGTTCTAGAATCAGGTTGTCTTTAGTGAAGTAAGTAGAACACAGTGAAACTGGTCTCAGGACAGCTTTAGAATTAACACTCCAGTTGGGGCAGAGTGGGAATCTGAGCCTGTGATCTCAAGTGACTTAAAGGAGATGGAAGCCGAGGTGATGGGAACAACATCCATGTAGATCTTGGTATGTGAAGTTTGACTGCGGGGGCCACTGTTGCCCTATGTTCACATATTAAAATCTGTACACATGTACAAGAACTAGCCTGTTCGAAGTCCCAAACTGCACATGCACAGTTTATAACATATATCAGTATCACATACTGACAGACATGTGTCAGCACACACTCACGCACACAGAGGGGGCATATACACAGGGGGCACACACAACACACATAGAGCAGAGGGGGGAGGGACATACACACGTAGGGGACACACACAATCCAAATTGAAATGCAGAAAACTGATATTTCACATACTTTAATATTTGTTGAAATTCTAATTCAACATGTGCCTGTCTGAAATTTCTGGATTATTGGATTTTAAATTCCTCAGGCATGAGGACCAAGACTGCTTAATTGTGTAGCATGCGTGCTGCACTTATACAACGTGTCCGGATAAGCAAATTGATTTTGTGATTCTATGTATGTATAATTGGTTATGGGCTATAGGGGGAAAGAAGGGGAAGGGTTGGGTAAAGAAATGAAAGAAGTGGTGGAGGAAAAGCCCAGTGAGGAGGAGAAACTGTTTCAGGTTGTTAACTTATAATAATAGTCCACAGAAATGTGATTTGACTTTTTGCAAAGTTTCGAAGACTATGGCACACCCTGAAAGAAATGGGATTATAATAGCTTCATTTTGTTTTTCTTCTCTTCTTACCTAAAAGTCCATATATAGGTTATAACTTTTTATACTTTGCTTATTTCCCTTTAAAAAAAAAAAGCAAGTTAAGCCAATGCCAAATCTACATCTACTAAAATACAGCCATACTCACACCACTGCATTTTCCGGGGGCACCGCACATTCCTTACACAGCCACTTGCTTCGGACAGCACTCCAGGTCCGTGAGCAATGTGAATTGCTACAGCGGGAGTCTCGGCCTGCATCTCAGCACTACCCACTTTAAAAAATGAAGTAGGCTGTGCAAAGGGCGCTGCGGAATCAAAGGGTACTGAGAGGAAAATATACAAGAAGGGAGTTTTTCTAACTTTGTAAATGATCTTATTTTTGCACTTTGTTCAATAACTAATTTCCATTTAAACTGAAACTCCATTCATCGAATTCATTTGAGCAAAAAATAAGATCAAGCATACTTTGTTTTTTTGATTGGGTTCTTCCATAAGGAAAATTATTACTATTTTGCAGCTTTATTCCAGGTTTATGCTGAAGGTAAAAATTCACAGTTGTAGATTTTGGAACTAAAGATGTAAAGTACATATATATATATATATATATATATATATATATATATATATATGAGTGTGTGTGTATACATATATATATATAGATAGATAGCTGATAGATAGATAGATGATAGATAGATGATAGATAGATGATAGATAGATAGATAGATAGATAGATAGATAGATAGATAGATAGCTGATAGATGATAGATAGATAGATGATAGATAGATAGATAGATAGATAGATAGATAGCTGATAGATAGATAGATAGATTAGATAGATAGATAGATAGATGATAGATATAGATAGATAGATAGATGATAGATAGATAGATGATAGATAGATAGATGATAGATAGATAGATAGATGATAGATAGCTGATAGATAGATAGCTGATAGATAGATAGATAGATAGATAGATAGATAGATGATAGATGATAGATGATAGATAGATAGATGATAGATAGATGATAGATAGATAGATAGATAGATAGATGATAGATAGATGATAGATAGATAGATGATAGATAGATAGATAGATGATAGATAGATGATAGATAGATAGATAGATAGATGATAGATAGATAGATAGATGATAGATAGATAGATGATAGATAGATAGATAGATAGATAGATAGATAGATGATAGATAGATAGATAGATGATAGATAGATAGATAGATAGATAGATAGATGATAGATAGATAGATGATAGATAGATAGATGATAGAGAGATAGATGATAGATAGATAGATAGATAGATAGATAGATAGATAGATGATAGATAGATAGATAGATAGATAGATAGATAGATAGATAGATAGATAGATAGGTTGCTACATTTCAATCGTACCTGGTTCTTTTCCGGAACACTTTTTTTAATAAACAAATAATGATCCAAATTCCATCCCTACTTTTTGTCTGTATGAAGCTTTCTGTTGTCACAAATTGTCTGTAATCCTTCCTGCGTAACCTTCACTGGAAAAGCCACTGCATAGGTTTTATAGGTCCATTACAGTTTTTTATTTCTTTTCTTCTCAGATTTGTTTTTCTGAGGAAGGGTCTTACTCTGTGGTACAGGCTGGCAAGCAATACTTCCTGCCTTCCTGCCTGAGCCTTCCAAGTGCTGTTGCTGATACAGGCACAAGACACAGGTTTGCCTTTATCCCAGTTTGCACAGTCTGAAAACTATATATGTTTTATTATGACCAAACAAATACTGAAGAGTGATTGCTAGTGTTCACAAGTCCTAAGAGTGGAATACAAGTGATCTTTAAAAAATTATTTATTTATGCTATATTTTATGTCATAAAAACACAGCATATATCATTTGATCATAAATATACCAAGAATTAAAACAATTTTTCTAAAAATTATCACAAGTCAATAACTATTTTATTTGTTGAATGTATGTCTTATACTTGCCAAAAGAGCCCAATTTAATCAAAAAAGGAATTTGTTATATGCATTAAAGTTTACTTTGGGGAGACTCATTTCTTATAAGTGATTTCTTGGAAAGAAAATTTAGTCTAAGCTGGACTTGGTGACACAGGACTGTCCTCAGGAGACTGAGGCAGAATAGTCAAGGGTTTAAGGTTAGGGTTAGCTTAAGATATAGAACAAGACGATGTCTAAAATGAAAGAAAATAAAAGAAAGGAAGAAGAAAGGAAGGAAGGCAAAGAGGGAGGAAGGAAAGTAAGAAAATAAAAGGTAAAACTTAACCTGACTATAACTAGGTATAAGTACAAAGAAGACTTAAGGCACAATGCAGCCACAGTGTGTAATTTGCTGGTGGACATATCTTAGGAAGCCTGGTCCACTTTTTTCTCACCATGATAACCCTGCAGGTTACAGAAAGGGAACACTTGGTCCATCCTTTTTAGAAGCATCAAGTGCCATTTGAAAGAATAGCAAACTCCTAAAACCACACTGACCACTAATGGCTCAACTGTAAGAGGCTGGGCGGATGCTCTGGACTATGACAGGATAAAGCAGAGTGGAGAGAAGAGAAACTGCACAGATGACAAAAGCCCTGGGACCTCAGTGGGACCTTGATGGGATCCATGGCACAGTTTGTGAGAGCAGAAGGAAAGGAGCTTAGTCTTCAGGGACACTCACACTACAAGCAAGAAGGTTGGGACGGGAGCACTGTGATACTGCATGTGTAGTCATTAGCTTACATGCGGATTTTGTAAACATATACTGAGTAGAAATGCAGATTTGGCAAACGTCTCCATTTGACATTGGTGAACAGCACTTAGGACACGGGAGGAAGAATATATGAGTATTGTTGAAGTATTGGTACACAGTCAAACCACTACAATCACAGTCTACCAAAAACAATGGGCACAGAAATCACATAGAATGCATGCATTTTTATGTTCTTTTAAAAAGTAGGCCCCGGAGCCAGAAACCTTTCTGTGAGACCAGGTACGACTCAGGGACCACCGAGGGAGCAGGCCAGAGCCAGGGACATATGTGGGAACAGGTCTGAGCCAGCAACCTCTTCTGGAGCAGGCCTGAGTCAGCTACCTCAGCTGGAGCAGGCCTGAGGCAGCAACCTCCAAAGGAACAAGTAAAAGAGAGCCACTGCTGAGGGAGAAAGCCTGAGCCAGAGACCTCTGCTGGATTAGGTGTGAATCAGCAACCTCTCTGCCAGAGCAGGCTTGAGCCAGCAACCTCTGCCAGAGCAGACCCAAGACAGCAACCTCAGGGAGAATAGCCCCAAGCAAGAAACCTCTGTGTGAGCAGGCCCAAATGACCCCTGGTATTGCAAAGCACCCAGGGAGCACTGAGCTACCACCAGGAATACCAAGTAACCTCTGGGGGACTGGAATCCTGTCCCTGACTGCACCATGAGAAACAATCATTTGAGCCTTGAATCACTGGCACATGGAAGACTGATCACCAGAGACAGAGCCCCAACTATACCAATCAGAGGAAAAGATGGGTAGATAAGGTAGGAACACACCACCACAAAGAGCAACATGACACCAATAAAAACTAGTGGTCCTACAATAGCAAGACTTGATCAACCAAATATAGATAAAGCAAAAATGAAATGACCTGAAAAATAACTTTAGGAGAATGTTTGAGGCCCTTAAAGAGGAAATGAAAAATTCTCTCAAAGAAATGAAGGAAAAGACAAACAAAAAAAATGGAAGAAATCAACAAATTCCTTAAAGGAAACCAAGTAAAAGCAATCAGATAGATGAAAGAAACAATTCAAGACATGAAAACTGAAGTAGAAACAATAAATAAAACACAAACCAAGGAAATTATAGAAACAGAAATTAAGAGAAAATGATCAGGAACCACAAATGCAAGTATCAACAGCAGAATACAAGAGATGGAAGAAAGAATCTCAAACGCTGAAGATGCAATACAGGAAATAGACTCATCCATCAAAGAAAACATTAAATCTAGCAAAGCTTAACACAAAATATCCAGGAAATATGGGGCACCATTAAAAGACCAAACCTAAGAATAATAGGGATAGAAGAAGAAGTCTAATTCAAAAGCATAGAAAATATATTCAACAAAATCATGGAAACAAACAGCATTCCCAACCTAAAGAAAGATATGCCTATGAAGATACAAGAAGCTTACAGAACACCAAATAGACTGGATCAAAAAAAGTTCCATTGCCACATAATAATCAAAACACTAAACATACAGAATAAAGAAAGAATTTTAAAAGCTGCAAAGGAAAAAGGCCAAGTAACATACAAAAGCAGACCTATCAGAATTACACCCGACTTCTCAATGGAAACAATGAAAGACAGAAGATTCTGGTCAAGTATTATGCAGACATTAAGAGACCATGGATACCAGAACAAACTACTATACCCAGTAAAACTTTCAATCACCATAGACAAACAAAACAAGATATTCCACGACTAAGCCAGATTTAACCAATACCTAGCCATAAACTCAGCCCTACACAAAGTACTAGAATGAAAACTCCAACCCTAGGAAGTTGACTATGTCCATAAAAATACAGACAATAGATGATCTCACAGCAGTAAATGCCAAAGAAGGGAAAAACACACACACAACAATATCATCAACAACAAAAGCTAAAATAACAGGAGCTATCAATTACTGGTCATTAATATCCCTTAATATAAATGGACTCAACTAACCTATAAAGAGACACAGGCTAACAGATTGGTTAAGAAAATAGAATCCACCTTTCTGCTGCATACAAGAAACACAACTCAAGCTCAAAGAGAGACATCACCTCAGAGTAAAAGGTTGGGAAAGAATTTTCCAATCAAATGGACCTAAGAAAGAAGCTGGTGTAGCTATCCTAATATCTAACAAAATTGACTTCAAATTAAATCAATCAAAAAACCAAAAAGGGACATTTCATATTAGTCAAGGGAAAAATCCATCAAAAGAAAATATCAATAATGAACGACTATGCCCCAAATACAAGGGCACCCTCATATGAAAAAAAAATTCTAAAGCTGAAATCATACATTAAACCCCACATACAAATAGTGGGAGACTTCAACACCCCACTTTCACCACTGGACAAGTCTGTCAGACAGAATATTAACAGAGAAATAAGGAAACTAACAGATGCTAAGATTCAAATGGACTTAACCGTCATCTATAGAACATTACATCCAAACATTGTAGCGGGGGGAGAAACTTGTTCATTCCCGCTGCCCAGAACCAAAATGATCACACAGAAACTGTATTATTTAAATCACTGCTTGGCCCATTAGCTCTAGCTTCTTATTGGCTAACTCTTACATATTAATTGAACCCATCTCCATTAATCTGTGAATCACCACGAGGTCATGACCTACCAGCAAAGTTTAAGCACATCTGTTTCCGGTGGTGACTCCATAACTTCTCTCTGACTCCACCTTTCTTTTTTCCAGCATTCAGTTTAGTTTTCCCCACCTAGCTAAGTTCTGACCTGCTATAGGTCCAATGCAGTTTCTTTTCTCATTAATGGTAATCACAGCATACAAAGGGAAATCCCACATCAAAACATAAAAGAATATACTTTCTTCTAGCACCTCATGGAACCTTCCCCAAAACTAACCACATATTAGGTAAAAAAGCAAGCCTCAACAGATAAAAAAAAAAAAAGGAAAAACCCCATATATCTTATAGGATTACCATTGTGTAAAATTAAAATTCAACAGCAACAAGTCCAGAAAGCCGATGAATACGTGGAAATTTAACAATGCTCACCAAATCATCAATGGATCAAGGAAGAAATAAAGAAAGAAATTAAAGACTTTCTAAAATTCAATGAAAATGACCACACAACATACCCAAATTTATGGGACATAATGAAAGCAGTGTTAAGAGGAAAGTTCATAGCACTAAATGCCTACATAAAGAAGCTGGAAAAATCTCAGACTAGAGAGTTAACAGAATATTTGAAAACTCTAGAAAAATAAAAAAAAGAAGCAAAGGCACCAAGGAGGAGTCGATAGCAGGAAATAATCAAAATTGAGAGCTGAAGTCAGCAAAATAGAAACAAAGAAAACAATACAAAAAATCAAGGAGACAATGAGTTGGTTCTTTGAGAATATCAAAACAGAAAAACCTTTACCCAAATTAACCAAGAGACAGAAAGAGAATACCCAAATTAACAAAATCAGAAAATAAAATGTGTACATAATAACAGACATGGAGGGAATACAGAGAATCATTAGGTCATGTTTCAAAAATGTGTACTCCACAAAATTGGAAAACTTAAAGGAAATGGATAATTTTCTGGATAAATATCATTTACCAAAGTTAAATCAAGACCAGATAAGCAAATTAAATAGATCTATAATTGCTAAAGAAATAGAAACAGTCATCAAAATCTCCCTACCAAAAAAAAAAAAGCCCAGGATCAGATGGTTTCAGCTCAGAATTCTACAAGATTTTCAAGAAAGAACTAATACCAATACTCACATTGTACACACAATAAAAACAGAAGGAACATTGCCAAACACTTTTTATGAGGCTACAATTACCCTGATACGCAAACCACAAAAAGACATCACTAAGAAAGAGAATTACAGACCAATCTCACTAATGAATATTGATGCAAAAATATTCAATAAAATCTGGCAACCCGAATCCAAGAACACATCAGAAATATAGTCTACCATGATCAAGTCGGCTTCATCCCAGAGATGCAGGGATGGTTCAACATATGCAATTCTGTCAATGCAATCGACCATATAAACAAACTTAAAAAAAAAAAAAAAGAAACCCACATGATTTTCTCATTAGATGCTGAAAAAGTCTTTGACAAAATACCACATCCCTTCATGATAAAGGTCTTGGAGAGAGCAGGGATACAAGGAACATACCTAAACATAATAAAGGCAATATACAGCAAGCCAACTGCCAACATAAAACTAAATGGAGAGAAACTCAAAGTGATCCCAATTAAATCAGTAACAAGACAAGGCTGTCCACTCTCTCAATATCTATTCAATATAGTACTTGAGGTTCTAGCTAGAGCAATAAGACAACAAAAGGAGATAAAGGGGATACAAATCAGAAAAGAAGAAGTCAAACTCTAACTATATGCTGATGATATGATAATTTACATAAAGAACCCCAAAAGTTCTATGAAGGAACTTCTACAACTCATAAACACCTTCAGTAATGTGGCAGGATACAAGATTAACTTGAAAAAAAATCAGTAGCCCTCCTTTACACCGTTGATAAATGGGCCAAGAAAAAAAATCAGAGAAACATTACCCTTCACAATAGCCACTAATAGCATAAAATAGCTACATTACTGAAAACAGCCTGGTATTGGGATAAAAACAGACAGGAGGACCAATAGAACCAAATCAAAGACCTGGATATCAATCCATACACCTATGAACATCTGAGTTTTGACAAAGAAGGAAAAAATAGAAAATAAAATAGAAAAGAAAAAGCATATTCAACAAATGGTGCTGACATAACGGTATCAACATGTAGAAGAATGAAAATAGATCCATATCTATTGCCTTGTACAAAACTCAAGTCCAAATTGATCAAAGACTTCAACATAAAGCCAATCACATTGAACCTCATAGAAGAGAAAGTGGGAAGTATACTTGAATGTATTGGCATAGGAGATCACTTACTAAATATAACCCCAGTAGCACAGATACTGAGAGAAACAATTAATAAATGGGACCTCCTGAAACTGAAAAGCTTCTGTAAGGCAAAGGACACGGTCAATAAGACAAAATGACAGCCTACAGAATGAAAAAAGCTCTTCACCAACTCCACATTAAACAGAGGACTGATCTCCAAAATATACAAAGAACTCTAGAAATTGGTCATCAAAAGAACAAATAATCCAATTTTAAAAAATGGGATACAGACCTAAACAGAGAACTCTCAATAGAGGAATCTAAAATGGCTGAAAGACACTTAAGGAAATGCTCAACATCCTTAGCCATCAGAGAAATGCAAATCAAAACAACTCTGAGGTTCCATCTTACACCTGTAAGAATGGCCAAGATCAAAACATGACAGCTTATGCTGGAGAGGATTTGGGGTAAAGGGAACACTTTTCCATTGCTGGTAGGAGTGCAAACTGGTACAGCTGCTTAGGATACCAGTATGGCAATTTCTCAGAAAATTAGGAAACAACCTACCTCAAGACCCAGCAATACCACTTTTGGGTATATACCCAAAAGATGCTCAATCGTATCACAAGGACATGTGCTCAACTATGTTCATAGTAGCATTGTTTGTCCTAGCCTAAATGCCCCTTGACCAAAGAATGGATAAGGAAAATGTGGTACATTTACACGATGGAGTACTATACCGCAGAAAGAAATAATGACACCTTGAAATTTGTGGGTAAATGGATGGAGCTAGAAAACATCATATTGAGTGAGGTAAGTCAGATCCAGAAAGACAATTATCATTCATAAGTGGCTTTTAGACATAAAGCAAAGAAAAATCAGAGTATAATTCACAATTCAAGAGAACCTAGACAACAATGAAGACCCTAAGAGAGATTTGCATAGATCTAATCTACATGGGAAGTAGGAAAAGAGAAAATCTCCTGAGTAAATTGGAACCATGGAGACCATGGCAGAGGGTAGAAGGAGGTGAGAGGAAGGGAGGAGAGTGGAGAAAAATATATAGCTCAATAAAAACAATAAAAAATAGGTCCCAATTTTTTCCTGAACAAAATGTCTTATTATGGAAAATAAACATTTTGGAAGACAGTAGGTAATAACGCAAGGTGAAAGAACAGTAATAGAACTTGCCAAATTACCACTACAAACGATGCCAAGTGGACACTAAGGCATCTTAATTAACATTTCTTAAGAAGAAAACCCACTCCAGGTTTTCTTCCATAGTATCTTCCATTCACTTACCTCTTTTTGTTTTACTCAATTCATCCTCTCTCCCTTGCTTTTCATATTTAAGGCCTGAAAATCCATCAGTCATTTATCTTTGGTCACATTCTCAAATTTTTTATTTGGTATTCCTTATTATGAGTGGATAATGAAAATCTGTGCCCATCTCTCTCACCTCAACCCTAACTCCCACAACAAATTGCACAAATGCAGCCAGAATTCAAATATACTTAAGGGCAGAATATAAAATCTATTTTTTATTCAAGTACTTGATTAACAGTGTCTACATTTATGAACTGGTATGGGTTTTCAGGTGAGAATATTTTATATAAAGCTCCAGTATTATTAAATATTCTGTGATGATAGCACAATGTTTTAGGATAAGTGCTAATATTCAATAACTTTTGCCTAAGGGCAAAATATTTACTATACACTTACAAAATAAGAAAATCTACTAAGATATGGGTTTAATCTACTTAATAAAAGTAATTAAGTTGAATGCACACAGAGAATAATAGCATCTTACTGCTCTGTTTCCCCGAATACTGGGCCATCTGCAGTCTATTACTGAGAGACTACTGAATAGCTGTTATCTGAATATACATACAAACCAAGAATATTATGATACATGCGTATAACAGCTCATGCTAAACTAAAATCTCTAAAGAAAAGTTTTGTGACCATTGTCAAACTCATGGATGAAGGAGAGATAAGCCACTGTTTTTTGTCTATAATTCCTGGTGATTGTCAACTGAAAACTGTTTTATGTAATGAACTCATGAAATCACATAGCTGCTTTACCAAAGGACAACAGGAGGCACATTCAGCTGACAGCTGCTGGGCCCTCGCTGCTGTCTTCCACCAACTCTGTATCCTTGAACGTTTTATTTCTAGCCTTCTTTGGCTCCCCTTGCCCATCTATAAAGCCGATATGATTATCTCCAGCATCCATTCTGCACTAAAATTTTGCCATTTGATGATAATAAATGATTATGATGCTGCTCCTGCTGCCAATGACAGGAAAATGACCTAGTGTACACTGAGACCTTAATTATGCATCAGCAAACCATCCTATGTGCATGTCATTTTCTCAACCACCTGTAAGGGAGACACTATTTCCATTTTATAGAAAAGGTTAAATAACTTGCCCAAAGTCAAAGGAATAGTAAGTGGCTGATATCCGGATTCAGGCAATTTGATTCAGATCCCATCTTCTAAGCTTTATGATAAATCAGAATACACGATAGTGCACTTTGATATAACTACAAGCAAAATCCTTACCAATGAATTTACTCCTGGCACTGTGTTTGCTGACATTTATCTAATTTAAATATTTAATTTTCCAATCTATAATTCTCTGTTTATATACACAATATATAAATGGAATTCATACAGACAAAAACGTCTGACCCTTAAAATAACTGTGAAGGACATTTCATATTTAGGTGTGTTTCTTCTATCACAAACTTAGACTAAGGTCCAGACCTTCCCATTACAAAGGTGGGCTGCCTTAAGTGCCCACCAGAACCAGAAAGGATTAATTAAGTCAGAGACACAGGGCACTAATGTAGCCAGGACGGCAACATGGGACATGGAATTTCTACTGTTGTCTGAACTTTTATCACCCTCCAATCTTTTCTCAAGGCTACATCTCCTTATTTTTTCAGCTCCTGATAAATCGGATTAAAATATCCAAATGAAATTCATAATTATTCTATGAAATATTTTTCTTAACTTTGCTCACTGATGATATGAATAATCACTCTGGAAGTCTCTTCCTCTCTCTTCCCCCAGTTCCAGATCTTCACACAATTCCTATGGTCTACCTCCAAAACAAAGCTCAGAACTACTCATCTTCATTCATATGGCTGATTGTGAGAGCCATATACTTTCTATATTCTTCATTTGAAGTATACTTCATTTGAAGTATACAGTAAGTCTTATCTGTTTGAAGACTATTAATTATCTTCAGCTTTTTTTTAATCAGAGGCTACAGTCTTGCCAAATGTGATGACTAATGTTGGCTGCTAACTTGACATAACCCAAAATCTCTAATCTGTAATGGAACTTCTCCTGTGTGCTGACTGCAGAGGGAAGACCGAGAGAGAGAGAGAGGGGGGGGGAGGGGAGAGGGAGGGAGGGAGACAGAGACAGACAGAGAGGCGGGGGGGGGGGGCTGGCGGAGATAGGCATGTATTGCTCTCTCCCTCCTGACTGAGGATTCCATGTGCCCTGCTGCATCATGATCCTGCCATGCCAACTTCCTTGCCATAACACAGGATTCTTAAAGAATGAACCACGGTGAGACCTTCTTTCTGTTGTCTTTGTCACATATTGTGCTAACAATGAGAAAATTAACAAATATAATGAACTGCACACAGTGCCTCTTGGTTTCTCAAGTTCTTCCCATGTCTACGAGGGAGAATTTCTCTGCATATATATAGTTCCTATCTTTGGAGTCTCCAAGGAGGCATCTATCTCCCCTTCTCTGAAGAGCTCCCCCATAAGCACTTCCTTCTCTAAGGAATGTCGCCTTACCAGTCCCCAAGGCCCGCCCTTCCTTGTGCATCTGTGTAGTTTAATGGTAATAAATACATTTTATCTGATCACTTATTTCCAGTCTTTGTGCTTTTAACAGTTTCTCTAATCCTTAAAAAGGCCTCCTAATAAATATATCCTCATTCAACAGAAGTCCCTGATGCCGACAAAGATCAGAATACATAACTAGGAAGACACAAAGTTTGAATTAATAATTTTCTGTTCAACTTCACATGCCTGTCCTTTCATGGCACTCAGCTACAGCTTGTTCTGCTAACAATCAGACCCTGGAATGGAAGAGGAATGTTTGATCAGATGCTTAATCCAGCCCCAGGGCCTGGCTCCCAATCTAGCCCTGCCCAAGCCTGCAACCAGTGCTGAGTGGGAACCAGGTCCTGTATTGTTTGACTCACTAAACAAAATTCTATTTTATTAACTACCATTTAAATAGAAATGTCAGCTTTATGAATATGACTGATAAAAAAAGAAGATTTGAACAATGTTTATGAGTTTTTAATGTAATTTTTATTGAGTTTTTTTGTATCCCTACTCATTAATAAAAGAAATAATACTGGCATACTTTATCTCCAAACATTTTTCAAATTAAATTGGCTTTTTCTTTTCAATACAATGCTTGGAGTAAATTACTAATTTCTTTTTTTTCTAAGAAGGCCCATCTATTTTTCACACAGTGACAAGTCTATTGTATAAAATACATTTGTGTATACAGTTGACATGTGTTTGTGTATGTTGACACAATTGCTTTCCTTGGTTCTTCAAAAAGTGTATTGAGGATGGCAAGATAGCTCAAATTGAAAATGTTTATTTTGGTCTGATAACCTGAGTTTAATACCTGGCACAATATGGTGGAGAAAACCGAATTATGTAAGTTGTCCTCTAACCTTGAAACTTGCTCCATGGCACAAATGTACGTGCATGTACACACATAGACACAATAGATGTTAATTAAAAGCAGTATTGGCAATCAAACGTGTTCAAGGTATTGTTAAATATGGAAAGTCTTCTATTAATATGATAATCTTATCCATTTAATTAGCTGTTTATCTTGGAGGTGAGTTTATCCTTACAATGGGTGCAGTCTAGGAACATTTACAGAAGTATCATGCTAAATTAAAACCAAATCAATATTTTAAAAACACATGTTAATTCTTAACATGGCATACCAGAAAACTTGGAAATTTTCTATTTGTTTCAGTAGCACCTTCATCAAAAAATTTCTTTCTACCTAGACAAAATCTGAGCCATTATAATTACTTTGATTGGTTATTATTTCTAATGAGGGCGATGGTTTGTGGAAATGTTACTAGAAGATCCACCAAGCAACTCAATAGCAAATGTACTTTTAGAGAGCCACTGTCCTTCAACATGCATCAGAGGTAATTTATGAAAACTTCTGATCTTCTGATTTACTCACACAGAAGACTAAACAGGACATTGATGTGGGATTCTCTTCTATATGCTGTAAACATCATTGGTTAATAAAGGAACTGCTTTGGGCCTATAGCAGAACTATAAAGGAACAGAGCTAGGTGGGGAAAACTAAACGGAATGCTGGGAGAAAGGGGGTGGAGTCAGAGAGATGCCATGGAGCTGCCAGGGACAGATGCCAGTCGGCACTTTAGCTGGGAAGCCACAGCCACATGGTGGCAATACACAGATTAATAGAAATGGGTTAAATTAATATGTAAGACTCAGCCAATAAAAAGCTAGAGATAATGGGCAAAGCAGTGATTTAATTAATACAGTTTCTGTGTGATTGTTTTGGTTTGGAGCGGTCAGGACAAACAAGTAGCCTCCTCCAACAGGACATTGTATTCAACGATCAGGATTTAATACAATTAATGGTTTTCTAATTTTATGTGGGATATTTAATTAAATTGGTGATCTGAAATGGTCTTTTCCCCTTCTCTTATCCTTTTACTTCCCAGAGTATCAACAAAAGATGAAGACAAAGCTGGAGAGATGGTTCCACAATTAAGAACACTTGCTCTTGTAGAGGACCAGTGTTAAATTCCCAGCAACCACAGAGGAGAGCTTGCAAGTGCCAGTTTAGTTGCAGAGGGCCGGGTGTCCTCTTTTGGCCTCCATAGGCACACACTTGATGCACAAATAGGTAAACATAAATAAATGCAAACAAAATGGGAAACGGTAAAGACCCTGAGAACAAGCTTAGCCTGGAGCTATAGCTTTGGTTTGTGCCAGGGCACTATCAGTTTTCCCTTCCAGCTATTGCTTCTGTACGACCACTGGCCAAATCAACAATGATAAGGGCAAATGGTATGTTAGTATTCTTAGAAAGTACTTTGACCTCATAAACTCTTTGAAGGAATTTTAGGGAAAATCACAACTGCCCTTCATTACTTCCATTTCCATCTAAGGGAATCAAGGTTTAGATAAGTTCCCCAAAGGTGGTCATCAAGGAGCCCAGGCCTCCTAACAATGACTTTGTTCTGTGAGCATGCACACAAAAGTCTTAGAAGACTTTTCTATTGATTGCTAATACTTTCACAAAGCTCTTGTTCCCGAGATTCCACAGGGGCCCTTGCTTTGTCCTCTAGGACAGCAATATACATTCATTCATCAAGCATTTAGATTGCTTGTGAACCAGGGACTGTGCCCCAGGTCAGGGATGCCCAGAAGAAGGCATTGTCCTCATTTTCAAGTTTGTCACAGTTAATGTGGAAGACAAATGTGGAAAACCACTACCTCAATGCCCTGTGATAAATGCTGTAATAGTATTTTACACCGAGTCTTTCAGAAGCACGGCATAGAGTGATTAATTGTACACAGAGAGGAGAGGAGAAAGGTCCAGTCACTTAACAGCAGAAGTGCACACGAGTTGGATTTTAAGGACACATATATCTAATCCCTTTATTTACAAGTTCATCCTTCACATACTTGGAGGTAGGTACTCTGTATCTTATACTGCGTGCAATCCTATGACTTTGAATTAACAACCCCTATGCCCTCAAGAATATGTTATGAAGATGAATCTAGAAAACAAATCCCACATTATAGAAAACACTTTCAGAAAATAAGTATTGATCTTCTCCAGATATATATGCACATTTGTTACCAACAACCTGCAATTAATCTTGAGCGTGCTTGAAAAGCTTTGCTTAATATTCAAACTGTTTGTTCCAAACCACCAGAAACAAACATAAAACTAAGGAAACTTTAAAAGTGCTCCTCCGTATTTTTCTTTCATTTTTCCTCTAAGCCAGAGGTCAGCAATGTTTTTTCTGTTTAGGAGTAAAGACTAAATATTTTAAGCTTTGTAGACCAGATGGTCTCTGAGAACTCTTCCAACCTGGCCCTTGTATTGTGAAAAAAAAAGTTAGAGACAATATGTAAATTAGAGGGAGTATTAAAAATAACCCAGCGACTTTATTTACAAAAGCAGGCAGCAGACTGGTAAGGGCTCAAAGCCTAAAGATGGTAACTTTGTCCGTAGTTACCTGTCTTCTTGAGTCTTCCCCGCTCTCACTGCAGAATGGAAGGAGCATTAGATCTACAACCAGCATGACTGTCCTTACCTCCTGCAACATTTCTTCATCCTGTGGTGTGTGTGCACACGCATGTATTTGCATCTATAGGTGCAAGTGTGTGAGTACATACATGCGGATGTGTACACCTGTGGAAGCCTGAAGCTGATGCCTGAAATCATCCTCGACTACTTTTCTACCTTATTCTTTGAGTCAGTCTTCTCTATCAAACCCAGAGCTCATCAATATGGCTACTTCTGCTAGTCAGCTTGTTTGGGGGTTGCCTGTTGCTGCTTCCTGATGCTGGAATGGTACTTGGCTGCCATACTCACTGGGCGTTTAAGGGGGTTCTTGACATTTGAATTCTGAGGCTCGCTCTTGTGTCTTTAGCCAGAAAGCAATCTCTCCGGTATCACTACCATCTCTTAATTCTCCCTTTGCTAAGTACAGCTACAGGATTTTAGGCAAATAGTTTTACTACTCTATCACTGTACTTCTGTCAAATGCAGACGTTTAAATTATACCCATAACAACTTTTTTTAAAAAAAAAGTGAAAAATAACTGTCTTCATTAATGTTCTTACATTATTCCATCATAGACAAAACAGTATGAGAGACAGACAAAGAACAAATGTTAACTCTTGGTGATACTGGAAGAAATCTGGATCTGATTTAAGATGAGTAGATCTGGTCTAGCCTTTGTAGGTTATGACACAAGTAACATTCCATTTTAAAGAAGACATTAATAAGCCTTAAAGAAGAATACTATCATAAACCCAAAAAGAAATTTAGAGATTTTGCCAATGAAAGAACAGAACAAAGGAGGGAGAGTAGAAATTGAATAATCACAATATTACCTTTAAAATACTAGGAAAGAAACACACACTGAACGTGAATAAAATATTATAGGGCTTAAGATATCCTTTTAAAGTGTGAGGGCCTAATAGAGTCTAAATTCTGTGTCCTTTTGGTCTTCACAGTATTTTGAGACTAGTAACAATACCAGAAACACCACCATTGATGATATGTTATGCTTTTATGAGTCTAGCTGTTAATATCAGTATTATATTGGTAAATCCCTTAGTCCTATGAGATTGTCAAAAATGAGTTACCATTGCCTTTTTACCTACCCAGAAGAAGATATCCATAGCAATTCTTCTGTACCTGAAACAGTCTAGACTACATAATTTAAAGTGGGTGGGACTGAAGCTAGATTCTCAAGCCAGTCAAGAACACAGACTGAACACTAAATAACTATAAACCACTACATTATTTTCTCCAACAATATCTCCTGCATAATTCTAAGAGGACGGAAGACCCAGGAGAGCAGGACTGACAGTTTAGAGTACTTTCCTTCCATTGGGAAAACAGTTGCTTAGCATTTTCCATTAGTTGCTAGTGCACATTTACCTAGTTGTTCTGTAAGTGCTCCAGCCAAATGAGACTGCTTTATGAATAAGCTCATACAGTGTCCTGAGGGCAGGATGTTGCACAGTAAAGACAAGCCCAACTGGGAAGGATTTGAAGAGCTTAAGATACTTTTTCCGACTTGATTATTCTCATTATAAACACCTATTCTTAGGAAGGAAAAAAATCAGAAAACTTAAAAATTCCCCAAGCATTTGTGAATAATTTAAACCACTAAATGGCACAAATAGATTAATATTTTAATGTTATACATGCCTTTTATCCAGACAGAACTTTGAACATAATAAATGTGGCTTAGGATGGAAGTCCTCAAGATTCAGAGGTTTTTCATATTTTTAATGTGTGTAATTAACTTCATCTTTGAAGGCTCCTGAAGGTTGTAGAGGACAGAGAACATGCATTCTACTGAAATGCCTCAATCTGTGGGAGGCCTTCACAATTTCCTTTACAGGACACTTCACAGAAATTTCAGCAACCACCAATACCCATGTCAGATTACTACTACAGCTGGCAAAGAACCTCTTTTGTCTTTTAATTTTTTTCATAGAATTTATTTTGATCATGTTTCCCCTCCCCTGACAATTCCCAGGTGCTCCCTATTTTTCTACCCACCCAAATTCATCTCAATCTCTCTTCAACACACACACACACACACACACACACACACACACACACACACCAAATGAATGAACAAACAAACAAAAAACTGAAAAAAATTATAATCAAACAAAAATCTAATTTGTTTTGTGTTGGCCAGCTACTCCTGGGCATGGGACCTGCCTGGGAGTATACACCCAGTGATACGCTCATTAGATAACCTTTGCCATCAAATAACTTCTTGTTGGGGGGAGGGGCACTCTGTGTCCATTTTCTTCTCTTAGTGCTGGGACGCCATCTGACTTGAGCTGTGCAGGTCTTGTGGACACCGTCACACAGTCTCTGTCAGTTCATATGCGCATCAGTCCAGATGTGTCTGAGGATGCTCCGTGGAGTCATTCGTGACCTCTGGCTCTTACAATCTCACCACTTCTAGAGGAAGATCCTCTGGATGAACCTTTTATTCCAATGGGCAAGTAATGTTTTCCCTTCCCCCACCCTCCAAATTTTTTATTGATTGAACTGCATTAATCGCATACAAGTTACCTTGTATGAAAGAAGGCAGCAGGTAGCAATTTTTGTGGTGCCCTTGGACAGAAGAGGGGAATACTCTGTTCTACTTGGAGGAGCTGACGAAATGTATGGGCCCCGAGAACACTTGTACATCTTGTGCCTTTTCGGCAGCAAGTGAGGCTTCTTCACTTCCACAGACTTTCTTTCTAGCTCAGGTTTCTTAAAGGCTCTGGCTGGGAGAAGCAGCCTCCCACACACAGGTACTGATGTATTTAATCTGAAAGGTGAAAGTGACCTCAAATTTTAAAGCATCTAAAGACTACTTGTATTTTTCTAAAAGTACTGCAGATATGGTTTTACATACACAACAACCCAACTCCTCCACAGAAGCATAATATATTCAATAGTATACAGCTCATAACAAAAATGGGCCACATGCTGCTGAAATGGCATAAGGAGATGTTGGTACTAAAACATACATAGGGGCATCTCAAGGTGTGGAGGCCCAAAAATGTGAGCCTATTTCCACCTTGTCTGATGGTCAGAGAGCTTGGAAGTTGCTCAGAATTGATGACAATAACCAGGGCTCCACATCCTGGCTCAGGAATTGTTACTTGGTTCTTTTGATATTAAGATGACTAATATAGGTAGATCCGCTCCACCCTGACAGATGGTCAGGATCTGCAAGCCTAGTACTTCTGCTCCTTCTTCTGTAATATGAGGTTACCTGGGGAGTGGCTGCTTTCGGGATCCTTGGTCTAGAGGGGGTTTACTGCCTAAACAACAGAATGCTAATGATTTGATGTTTCAAAGTGTGGAAGCAATTAACTGCTCAGTTGTCCTTAGTATCATGTTAAAGAAGTCTTTTGTTGCCTTCTCCCCCCCCCCCCCACTTTGTATTGTGGTATAAAAGAGTTTGTAAATCTAAACACAGGTGATTTCGGTATTCACTGGAACTTCCTCCTATTACTCTCCTATGTTTTCTGTTTTATTATTTTTACTCATATCTTTGTATTCTTTACTAGTTTTTCTGATCCCCACGCCCCTACCCTGGCAAGTAGTATTTTTGTTGAGGTGGGTCCCAACAAATGGCAGCCCAATGTAGCACGGGCACCCACATCAAGGCACACTGTATTCTTAAGAGAAATAGAGGTTAATATGTCCGTATTGTTTTTTATTAGTTATTTATTTATAGTTTCTCTGTGGGTTTTTGTCCACATGCACATGCATAAATGTGTCCAACATGCATCCCCGATGGCAGCATAAGTCAGAGAAGAATATCAGATCCCCTGGAACTGGAGTTATGGATGGTTATGGATCATCTGTGGTGTTGGGAATGAAACTTGCGTCTTCTGCTAAAGCAACAAGTGCTCTAACTACTGAACCATCTCTCCAGCCCTTATGCCCCCACTATCTTTAATACTAGATCCTTTTTTCTTTATTTTCTGCTCATTAACCCTACTTGTCCTTCCACCCATCTTTCTTCCTGACCAGATACAGTGAAATGTCAACAGCCTAGCTAAGTATCACACATCTGTAAATCTCAGGATTCAGGGAGGGGCCGAGGTAGAAGGTAACACAAACTTGGATTCCATGGCAAGATATTATCATAAAACAACAAAAATTTTGATTAATTCTGGTCATGCAGAGACACACTATTCTGAGCCTAGTCATATGGATTAGTTTTCTACTACTGCCACAGCAAAGTAGCACAAAATTCAGGCAACTTTGATAAAATACAGGCTTCAAACAACAGAGGATTACATCACCACTGCAGAGGGCAGAAGTCTAGATTTGTCACTCTGGCTTTTCCAAGGCCAAAATTAGTACTAACTGACTGAACGCAGCAAGAGAATTGACTTCCTGGCTCATTCAGTTTCATCAATTTCTGTCCCCTTTCCCTCACAGAGTAAGGTCCTCTTTCTATGCTGCCGGGAGCTGTCCTCAGTTCCTGCAGGCCCCCACCTTCTTCAGTTCTGACCCCTTTGACAGCGCATTCACGCTGATTTGACATCAGTTGATTGATGTTCCTGCAGGTTCTTTTCCACTTGTATTTTGACTAGAACAGGGCATTATTTTCTTTCATGCTTATTTTTATGCTTTCTATTTCAACCGTGTCAAGCAATTTATAAACTCTCCCAATAGTCCTGTTTGATCATTTTGATTTTCCTATTTCATCGTTCTCCACCTCCCTGTGTGCCCGTCTCATCTTACTCCTGTCCCCCTTCTCTAGCTGTCTCGATAACACTTCTGTCTAATTTCTTTGCCTTTAAGGGTTCTTGTGATAATACTAAACCCACCCAGAAAAACTCAAATCCCTGACCATACTCTCAAGCCAGCTTATTCATAACCTTAATTTTACTAACAAAGTCCTTTGGCAGCACTTCTAGACCAGTGTTAGACAGAGGAATCACAAGTTAGATATCTTCGCAAAGACCATCTTTATTTTTTGTTTACTTTATTTTTATAATTATCTGTACATATGTGAGGCTGTGTGTAGGTATGTGCCTACGAGTTCAGAGGCCACAGAGAGCTTGGATGCCCTGGAGTTACAGGCGACTATTAGCCTGGGCCCACAGGAAGAGTAGCACACAATTTTAACCCCTGAACTACTCGTCAGCGCCACCCCATGTCTTTAATAGTCTTCCTACCACATGGTAATAAATTCTTATGGTACCAAGTGTATTTATTATAAATCTTACAATATCTTGCATATATAGCCAAAAAAAAAAAAAACCAAGCAGTCAACGTAGCCAAAAGGGTCTTATCTGTAAAACAAAGAACCAAATGAAAGCTGATAAAGAAGACTATGTGGAGAGATTACAAATATTTGAACAAAACCACGTAGAGCAGTGAGAGCACATAGGAAAATAAGTGTGCAAGCGAAGAATGCCTGGCTGGCCTCCACACTGAAGGGAAAGAGCCTGCCGAAGTTTTATTTGTACTCCGGACATTTGGGGGTCACAGGTCTATTTAGAGGGGCCATGTGTTACTTCTTGCCTGGCAAAGTCTAAAGGGCTTAGCAACAACCAGCTCTGAGAAACGTCAAAGGCCTCGGTGAAAGTCTCTCGTGGAATCTAAAGATCCCAGCTGGGCCTGGAGAAACAGACTTCTAAACTGATTCGACTTCAAAACTGTGCAGTCTTTCTGCTTTCTGGCAGCATTTGCAAGGGCTGGTCTTTATAGCGGCATAGTCATGGGTTCTGCTAACTAACATCTGAGCAAGGGAAGTGGTGCTACAGTTCAGGAATCACCAGTGGGGGACACGTTTCTTCCTTTCTAGCTTGTGATCAGAGACCTTGCTTTTCAGCTGGCAAGCCCACCCGCTCAACTGTTCATAATCTAAAAGAGGCTTGCATGCGATGAGCTTATATATATATATATATATATATATATATATATATATATAGAGAGAGAGAGAGAGAGAGAGAGAGAGAGAGCTGTATTTGGTGTGGGGTCACTGGTCAGTGAAAAACATTGTGAAGCCCTAAGCCTGCACTATCCACCACCCCAACACCTCCTCAGAAACAAATTTTTATAACGGGGGGCACTCAACTCCAGACAGTTATTTAGCAGATACTTGACATTGGTAATTGTGAAACGTTTGCTTATATCCCAAGTACCACCAAGAAAATTCAGACTCTCACAGATTCCAGAGATTATTCTAGGACATGAGAGTATAGGAGCAAGGCTGTCTTTGACCTTTCAAATTCAAGACCAAGGTAGAGAAGCTGGGATGACTTCCCTGAATGTCTGAGAACTGACCTACAATAGGCAAAGGGTTGGGGTCTATACTGCTCCTTCCAGGAGTGCCGCGCACTGCGCCCCCGTGTCTGCGCTCGGTGCGCTGGCACCCAGTTCACGAGATTCGGGCAAGTGGCAGGAGGTTAAAATACACAGACAGACAGCGACACGGGTCATCCTTGAATTCCTCAAGAATGTCCCCTTTATTGTGTTCAGGGGCAGATTATATAGGGACAGCCACGCCCCAGCCAAACCCACCAGAAACCACTCTCCTGCCATCAGGAACTCCTGAAGGGCTCATGCTCAGAACAGCTGTAGGCACTCAGATCAGGGGATTGATCTGGGGTCTCACTGCTCCCAACACAGGAGGTCTCCAGGCCTGTTTTCCTGTGGAGCTGAGCAGGTGGTTGATGCTGTGCTGCTCCTACCTGACACTGAAGGTGTCACCACACCCTTAGTGGAACCACCTATTCTGAAAGGACCCCCAAAAGTGCAGTGGAATGCTGACTAGCATCATGGCAGATGGTTATTCCAGAAAAAAGGAGGCTCACAGAGGGTTCCAGTCTGATGGAGGAGAGTTATCTGTCTATGTTACTTTCATTGGTTAATAATAAAGAAAACTGCCTTGGCCCTTTAAGAGAACAGAAAATTAGGTAGGCGGAGTAGACAGAACAGAATGCTGGGTAGCAGGAGTGGGGAGACTCTTCAGGCAGTCGCCATATGCAGTTGTCATGCTTCTCCCCTCTGAGATGGACACAGGTTAAGCTCTCTCCTGGTAAGCCACCCCTCGTGGTGCTATATAAATTACTAAGTATGGGTTAAAGCAAGATATGAGAATCAACCAATAAGAAGCTACAGATAACGGGCCAGGGGCCAGGCAGTATTTAAATGAATACAGTTTCCATGTAATTATTTTGGGCAAAGCTAGCCGGGTGGCGGGACACAGCCCGCCGTTCCTTCTACACCAGTCAGTTGCTAAACTTAATGATTTTGTTCAGCCACATAGGAATCTTGCTAATATATATGAGGCACAGCAGATAGCACCACATAGTTAGCTGTACTAGTGAGTGACTGGTTCTAGAACCTCCCCTGAGTAGCAAAATCCATGGATAGTAAGTCCTCTATATAAAATGCTCTAATAGCTGCACATAAAAAACACATAGCCTTCTGAACTTCAAATTATTTCAACCATCACTAGCTTATTCACAGTACCAAGGACAATGTAAATTTTTCACCAAGTTAGACTGTATTTGAGTCGTATGTAGTTAGACTGTATTTGTGTAGTATGTAGTTAGACTGTATTTGTGTAATATGTAGTTAGACTGTATTTGTGTCGTATGTAGTTAGACTGCATTTGTGTAGTATGTAGTGAGACTGTATTTGAGTAGTATGTAGTTAGACTGTATTTGTGTCATATGTAGTTAGACTGTATTTGTGTCGTGTGTAGTTAGACTGTATTTGTGTCGTATGTAGTTAGACTGTATTTGTGTCGTGTATAGTTAGACTGTATTTGTGTAGTATGTATTTAGACTGTATTTGTGTCGTATGTAGTAACAGGAAGTCTACACACGTAGTGCAAACATCACTTTTCCAAGTTTTCACTCCACAAGTGGTTGAATGTGAAGATGTAAAACCTGAATATTAATCAAAGCAGAATAATATTAACCCTTCGGCCTTTTCACAAATTTAATATGAGAGTCCTTTTAAGGTTCTGAGAGTGGGTACTGAATATAAAACCAGATTTAAAAAAAAACAAAAACAAAACCATGAGAGGGGAATATGAGGTTATAAGAAAAGTAGCAGAATGGAAAGTCACACGTGACTTGAAGGTAGAAAGGAGGCTACTCGGGGTGGAAAGGCATGATGGAGGGGTTTATAGGAAAGACAGAGAAAGAAAAAATAGCAAAATCTATTTCCTTGTAAGATAAAAATTGCACTGTGTGTATCTGTGGGTATACGTGGGTACATCTCTGTGTGTATGTGTGTATGTATTGCGCTCTCTCTCTCTCTCTCTCTCTCTCTCTCTCTCTCTCTCTCTCTCTCTCTTTGTGTGTGTGTGTTTGTGTGTATACCAAGGCAGGAAAGCAATAAATATCTGCTCATAATTTTTAATGAAAAGGACTTAAAGAAAACACCAGTAGAAAGGATCACTGTAACAGTAATGATCTATTGGGGCTGAGCCTGATGAAGCAAAGCAAAACTGGGTCCCTATGGCATAAGCACCTTGGACACGTGTCAGAAGGCCAAGAACCATTAGCACGAACAGTATCAGGTATAGCTCACCCAAGACTTTGTTCCAGGAGTTGGGCGTGTTAACTGTGTTATCTGGGTTCCGATGTCAGTTCCAGAAGATGGGCATGCCAACTATGTCATATGGGTTATAATGTCAACGTGGAACACTTCCCACACGTAAAAGAAGCAGCTCTAGATGATGTCATCCCTCACAGCAGGAAAGGACATGATTTGCCAGAACGATGACAAAAACAAAAGCACAGCAAATCCTGCTGTGTAGCCTCAGTGAGATCTGGCTCAGGGCTCATAGTAGGGTTCTGTATGGAAGGTCTAAGACCAAATTCCAAAGAAGCATTTAGAAGAATGGATTTCAGTTGACACCAGTGATCAGTTGGACAGGGGAGGTTTGACTCTGTCTTTATGTGCTGGAGAATAAAGATTTCTTATCTAAGACCAAAGGTTGGAGCTGCCTGCCTAACTTGAGGTATGATGAGGCTTTTTCTAAGTTCTGAAACCCTGGTCCTTAAATATCCCAGGTTCTTAGGGATACATAGAAAGATGTTTAAAAGTGTCTGGATTATCACTTGTTCTTCTAAGCAAGCTAAGAGCGCCAGATCAAGGTCAGCCACAAAGCAGAGAAAACACTCATGTACAGCAAAGCAAGGAGAATTACAACTTGACTGTAAATTTCAAATTATTTTCTCAAACTGACATACCTGAAATTATTCCCTTAAGGTATTCTATGTAAGCCAAGTAGCTGTATTTTTCCCCTAAATCATTTGCCTTTCTTTTTGTAAATTCACTGAGTAGAAATGAGTTCTATTATTATTGTTGCACACATGAGACTCTTCAATAAATGGGAAATAACAGAGGATTAGAAAACTTTTAACAATCATGTATAAATGTTCCTTTTTTGCATCCTTCACATTTAACACATTTTCCTTGGAATGTGTCTCACTGGGGGAGTTAGTTTTGATCCCAGTAAGCCCTTGGTTTGGTAGCACATGGCATACACTGACATGATCTTTGTAATTACATGTAGACCCAGGGAGACACCCAGTTACTCACACTCATTTGTGTCTGGAAGCGTTCAAAAGTGACACATATTATACTTCCCATAGTGAGTTAATAGGATAACAAATCCGGGTCAGTATCTCCTACACTGAAGGAGAACTGGAGTTGAACTCTTTGTAAACACATGACCTAGTGGGTGGGGATTTCTGCAAAAGCTTTTTAGAAACTAAGAACGAGCTCATGTCAGTCCCTGTATTCCCATTCTTTTCTCAACCTACTCTATCCACACGCTCCTGATGGTGGCTTTCTAAAACTTCTGAGACTGAAACCTGGATTTACAATCACTGTAATTTAGAGAGAAAGGATATATTCAGGAGCGCACGTGGCAAAAATCCTCTCCTGCACTGTAACTTATTAAATAATTCCCTTAAAACCTCAGCATAAGCCCTTCTGTTTATTGCCCTTGTTCTTCGGGTGATTGGCATGGAGTAATGAAACATAAAGCAGTAATGAATTCTACTTCCCATTTCTTGGAGAAAACATAAGTCATTGATCACCCAGCACTAGAGAGATGCTCAAAGTACAGGAAACCCTTGCTGTCATTGCCATTCTAAAAAAGGAATGTGGCAATGTCCACTTCAATGCAAACCTGATAGCAACAAACACAGGTTTAGAGATTTTTCATATAAATTTAATATAAATACCTAAGGTTATATGTACAAAGTTGTTACTGACAGCAGTGACACAACGTTGAAAATGAACTGACTATTTATTAATAGAATAATGATTAAATAAAATACAGTACATGGAATTCACCATATATCCTGGAACTTACCATGTATCCCAGGCTACCCTCAAGCTTACAAAGCTCCTCCTGTTTCAGTTTCCCAAGTGTTGCAATTACAAGCATGAACCTCCAGTGTTCTTTAGGAGTTAATATACAGAGACTGGATTGCTAGTATTGCTCACTTTTGCTCAGGAAGCAATAATCTAATCTGACGATGACAACCTCCTCACTACTTGAGAAAAAAATAATCTTAGTTTCACAAAAGATGTGAACTGGAGAAGGGGGCAATAGGAAGTCATTTTTGCTGAGAGTACATTCCTGGGTGTGGTAGACATGAAGAGGTTCATCCCTTACTTGCAGAAATACAGAACAATATGCATACTGAAGGCCCAGAATGCCTGAACATGGACTGTAAATTTCCATCTACAAAATGAAATTTAGGCTTGAGTCGGACTTGTACTAAGAGATCAGAAGACAAAGAAATAACTAACATACCACTGCTGGACTTAGTTAGACCAATGGTATCTAATTGTCTTTTCCTAAAGAACCTAAATAAAATTTTAACACCCAGTTGACTGCTATGTAATTGTTGAAACTTTTTGGTATTGACTGATTTAAGACCTGATGCTGTTGGTTTCTTGTGAATGTTCAACACCTCACTTCTAATGGGTGTTCCACATTTTTCAGAGGCCTGGTAACTTTAGGATCAAACCCATTGTGCTGCACCCTTGAGAACTTAAATCTATTTGCTAAAGCCATCCAGACCAAATGAAAAATAAAGTAAGAAAAGATGATAATTCATATAACGATAAGACTCTTTGGTTAAATGAAGAACAACATTAGAATAATTTTAAATAACTAGCTAAATAGTTATCTACAATGTTATCTATGTATAAGTATATAGTAGTATATTTATGTTTAGTACCTCTGGATAGACGTCAGCAGAAAAATCAAATGGAGAAACAATGTACACTATAAACATGAACAAAGCATAGAATGCTGAAGAAAAAGTCAAAACAGTAATAGGCCATGTTACAGCTCCATGGCAGAGCATGTACTTAGCATGTATGAGGCCCTGAATTATACTTTCCCAGTACTACATGGAAGAATATCACTTAAAGAAGCTTGAATAAAAGGATTTTGAATATTTTTATTCCAAATAAATAAGAAATGTATAAGAGGATGAATAAGCTAATACTACAATTTTGATACAATGTATACACCTTAAAATATCATTGTACCGCATAAACATGTACAGTCATTAAATATTGATTAAAATAATAAAAGTTCAGATAAATAAGTAACTAAAAATCGGAAAAATAAAGAAAGAGGATTATTAGACTCACTTAAGCTATATTGATAGGCTAATTCATTTTCAACTTAGGTCAAAACAAATGGCATTTTTTTAAAAATCTGAGTATAGACTTACAAGACTTCAGAATAGAGTTTCTATTAGAGTGCTGCACTGTCCTAGAAGCAAGTGTTCAGACTGTCCCTGAGGAGCTGCCTCTTCTCGCGGCGTCGCCAGGCACTCGCCTCAGTGCTCTTCCAAAACCCCTTCACAAAAGCACGGTGCCGCCCTCCCACTTGTAGGTACAGACATGCACGCGCGCGCACACACACCTCATTGTGTGCATTTTTGTGAAATATCTTCCCCCGAGAGTAACTTAGCCATCAATATCTTAATCGGAGTAACTGACATCTTGCCTGGCATCCAGGCCAATTGGCATTCCTTCATAGAGGGAGAGGAGAAGGAGGGGAAATTAAACCTTTACCTGAGATTCTAGTTAGTCCAAGCCTTTTGTATGCTCCTCCTCCCCACAGTGAGATGAAATTCTGTCTCACCTGCGTACCGTCTGGAGAGGAGCTACAGTAGATAGAAGAAGGAAGGCTAAGTACGGGAAGGACTCCATCCATGTGCTTCGGGAAGAGTATCACTAATGATGGCTCAGAACTTTTGGATGGTACAGTTGTTTGGGGGCCACTCAAACTCATACGAGCAACTCTCAGCCATAGTCTACTAAGCAAACTTAATAGGTTCACCAAGATGAACTTGGATGGCATTGTTCCTTTAGTTTATGGTTGGTGTCCTATCTTCAATGAACCAATGCTCCGTTCATGTCTTCCTGGGAAACGTAACGCACCACATTCAGGCATTGCCAGCTATAATTGGGCAGCCATATTTTAGTGAGTTGAAACATTATCAGCCTTTCCTGCTTCCACTCACTCAGTGGAACCATCCAAGCTGGAGAATCTGCTAGCACATATACAGTTCCTTATGTGTTCTGTCTAGTCTTTCCATCTTTCCTTCTACTCTGAAATCATCCTTGGCAGAGCATACTGGGAGTCTTCCCTTCTCCTTGGCTTTTACTCGTTTGTCAAGAAGAAGACTATGGAGAAGTGCTGGAAGAAGACCAGAAAAAAAAATCCTTTCTCCAGTTAGCACTCAGTTCTCTATAGCAAAAGCCTTCCTAAAAGCCCTTTTCTTGGCATGTTTGTCGCTCAGACCTCTGAGCAGTTAAAGTCCTTGCTGGTGCCAGCCAAGACGACATCACCGTTTCTGCTCTCCCCTATGCCCATTCGTACTATTATAAACCAGTCCTTTGTTATACTCTTTACGAGCATGCCAGTTGGGTATCATCAATTTCTCTCTGGAATCCTGACCTACACATTCATTTTCAGAGAATCTATTAAGGGCCAGAGAACATGTAAAAATAAATTAGAAATTGATTATGCTCTCAAAACAACTTACAGTCTGCTGAAGAAGATAACTGTGGCTCATCAGACATCACGGGTTGACTAATGTCTGCTTAGATATAATTGAGAAGGAGTAGCCTTGTCACACAAAGGCAGGGTTAAGGAGAGGGAGGGAATTCCATCCAATGATTTCTTTTCTATATACTGTTCTGAAGTAATTTGTTTATATATGGTGAAGTGAAATTATATTCAGAAACATTTTTACAGAATTTCTAAAATGCCGATCTTACTGTAATTTATGTATACAAAGTGAGATGGTCTGAGAGAGCAATTAAAGATTATGTACCCACAGACATAATAATTATTTCAAAGAAAGGCAGGTTGTAAGAAAAATTCTTGATTTTCTTCAATATTTATTTATTGTTAAATTTCTACATACAAATCCTACAAAGACTAAAGCGTTCTCCATTGGAATATTTAAAGCTAATGTTAACGGAGCCATTAAGCACATTTTTAATCCTTTGTTGGTAATAAATCAGATTTGAACAACAACTTAATTACAGCAATGGCTGGGTTCTAGCAGCAGGCCCGAGTGTAACATGGACACTACATCACAGTGCTTGTTTAATTTCACCTTCTATTCAGTAAACTGGAGACAGTAGCACTGTCACACAAACAGATTTTGATTGTCTAATGTCAGGTGTATTAGCAAATGCACGACGCACACTTTTATCCTTTCCTTTCTTTTTATTTATAAAGTGTAAAATACACCTTTTATGCCCATCTAGAAAGGGAAAAAATATTATGAGGAAAGTGAGCCAATGTGCCCATCATCTCATAGGTTCTTAATGGAGACTTTCGAAATGTTATAAACACAAGTCAACACTTAGATCTTGTTAAGACAAATGCTTCTCTGGTTAGGAGCACTTTATGCTTTTCAGAGGACCCAACCTACACAGCAGTTCACAACTGTTGTACCTCCAGTTCTAGGGGTTCTAATGTCTTCTTCTAGCCCCCCAGGCAAAGCATGAATGTGGTGCACGGATGTACATACAGGCAGATTACCCGTAAATAGCAAATAAAAATAAATGAATCTTGTGAATATAGAAACAACATATGAGATAATAAGAGGAGACCACACCTACCCTCAAATTTTATAGTAGGACACCTATGTATGGAAATTAGAGATTACAAAGTAGGGTCATTTCTCTATAGACATAGATGTTCAGATACCTAGTGAGGCTATCTAGATTTATTTAGTTTAATTCAAGTTTAACAGGTATTTCCACATAAACATTCCATGCTTGCTTCAGAAACTCCTAGCCTTCTTTTATCATAATATATTTGCAATTTCCGCTATATTTCAGTGTAATCTGATGTAACTTGTGAAATATATTGTGAATTATTGAATATTTAAATTACTGAGGCTTTAGGGGAAGCACAGTTTTAGGCAAGGCTCCCTCAGAACAAGCTGGACAGTATTGGGAGCTGGCAAAGAACAGGGGCTTAAACATTTGCATTAGTTATTCTGGAAATCAATAAGTAGATTGTCTAATTGTCTAAGAACAGATGTAAGATCTGAATTCTGCCTGTCTCGATGGCATGGCTTTTGAAAGGGCATAAACATAAATAATTCTCAGTTAAAATATGCATTGTATTGATAAATTTGAGTTCATAAAGTACACACAGAGCTTTGATCTTACAGCCTCAAGTGACAGATGAGCAGTACAGACATACAGCAAAGCACTTTGTGTGAAAACTGACCAATGCAAAATGGGGCAGAAACACATTCAACATTCTTATCGCCCTTGAGTCCAAATGGATTACAATTTAGAACATATGCACAATCAGTTATGCAAAATGGACACAACAATTTCTCTAATAATTTCCTACCGTTTGGGGAACAGTTTACCCTTATATTTTTGAAGACATTAAATGGAGAGAACAGGAAGAAAATATTTCAATAATTTATTTTTGTTTGTTTGGCTAGACTAGCAAAGCATGAAACCTTCACTGAGCCTAATTAGCTCCTCTGCACTAGGCTTCCAAATCTCTTGGATTCGGAGCCCGCTGACCAGATGGTGCAGTGTAGCATACGGCATCTGCAATCGAGGCCTGAATTCCAGTCTGCAGGCCCCAGGGCGGCAGAGGCTGCACAGTGAAAATGATGCATGCAGCTCCAGGGCCAGCGCTGGCCATAGCTGGGCCACTCTTTACCAACGGGCAAGTCAAAGCCATCTTCCCGAAGCCTGCGGCTCTGCCTGAGCTGATGGCTGCTGACTCTGCTTTGTCCTTCTTGAGGATGGGAGGAGAAGTGACCGTGAGGTCCTGAAGAAAGAACATCTGAGGAAGGGCAGAAGCTGTCTCCAGATTATCTGAATCTGACTGCACACAACGATAGGCAGGCCTGTCCCCTAAAATACCTTGCAAACAAAGGAATCTTCTCAGAAATCTTCTTTTGTTCTTAATTAATGAGAGTGAGTGGTTCACAATCTGCCTTATGACTATGCCTGACGGAGCTTAATGGAAGAAAAGCTTAATTGCAGAAGAGCAATGGAAGAAATTCATTAGAGAAGGCTTGAAACCTGAAAGTGATAGGCAAAGCAGGCTACCCAAATGGAAATTGAGCCATTTAAGATGTCTTAATTAGATTTAAAGTCAGAGCTTAGAGAAACTAAATTAGCTCCACCGAATCAGATTAGAAAAAAATCTTAGATAAAATGCATAGTTATTATTGGATTACTCAAGGTAGTCAGTATGGTTCTGTCCTGATGGTTCTAAACCCAGTCTTTATGACGAGTTACAGCAAAAACAACAAAGGATGTAGTTAGCATGACCTTTTAATAGCATCGCTTTTAGTCCTAACCTTACAGCAAGAGGTTTTAACAGCCGCTCTCCTGCCAAGTGTCTGAACGAAATGCAAAGAGATAAGCAAAGAGAAGATTAATTTCAGTTTTGTTGGAAAGAGAAAACAAAAGAAAACGAAGACGCCCATCTATTTCCCCCTGAGAGTTAGGGATTTACATGAAATGGCTGGGATTCCCAGTGATGGCAACACCAGTGAGGAGAAAGCCCATTGCGCAGCCGCACAGTTGGCATGCTGTTGTATTTACAAGATAAGTGTGAGGATTAGAGCTAAGAATAAAGAGGGAGGAAGAGTAAAGAGAGCATCTTGGGGAAGTACAACCCTAAAGCTTGCCTCCTGTCAGTCACAAGGATTGGGCGTGATGGCTCTGTCACCGAGCTGATAGTGTATCTTAGAACACGGTGTGCAAGCTCTCCTGTAAGCTGTATAATAGAATCAAGATAAATGAATGGGAAACAAAAAATAAGGGCTCAAAATGTAAATTGCACATTGCGGCAAGCACTGTAAAAAAAAAAAAAAAAAAAGTCCAGAGCCACTGGGGATGACAGCAGGGACCTGAGATGTGAGGGAGGGGGTCACTGAGGAAGTGGAATCTAAAATGAGATCTGAAGCTGGAAGGAGGAGCAGCCAGTCTGTGACTGAGGAAGCAGTCAAGGAAGATGGCTTAGCTAGTCAGGCAGGGGACAGGAGGAGAAGGCGAAGGGAGATGCCCAGACTTAGGACGTTAGTGTAGGACAGAGTCCTTGGGGGGTTAAAATGAAGGTGACATGACTAGACTGGCATTTGTTTCAAATGTTTGATTTATTATTAGCATGTGTGTGAAGGGGAGGAGATGGAGAGAGGAAGAGGGAAGGGAAAAGAAAGCACACGCCATGGCTCGCTTGGGGAGGAGAGGGGAAAGCTCTCAGAGACCATTCTGTCCTTCCACCAGGTCACTGGGGATCAAACCTGGGGGTCAGCCTTGCACAGAGCAAGCTCTGCTGCCTGTGAAGCCATCTTGCCAGCCCTAGACTGACGTTGAAAGATCAGTCTCGCTATGGAGACAGGCCGTGAAAAGAGAGAAGCCTCTGGATTCCCAGGGCTTGCTGAGTCTTCTCTTCATTTAGTATTCATACTGGGAAACATTTTTCAGCATCTCTTGTTTGCCATTTTCACTGAGCAAGAAAGAAATGCAAAGATCAATAAGGCTTAGAGTTTGCTTTCAAGAAATGTAACACGTTAGTAAATAAATATGATTTATCAGAAACAAATGTTTGTTTATAGGTGTGTATAACATACTAAAGGAGATGAGGGGGCAACTTCACAAGATAAACACTAAAATTGGCCTTGCAAAGACATAAAAAGAAAAACATTCCAGGCAGCAGCAATTAAAAAGTATTGCAGGACCAAAAGTGTACAGAATGGGAGAGAAACGGGGAGGCCTGGTGATTCCTATACAAGAGCGGAAAGAGACTAGGAAAGGCAGGTCAGGACAAACGGGTGGGGCACACTATGTGCCAAGTCCTTAAATCTAGTCGTATGGGCAGGAAGCTTGCTGGGAAGCTACAGAGTTCCATTATATGCTGACTGAGGAAAATGTAAGAGTGCCTCTGCTTAGACATTTAGAACAAGAGCCCCAGAAAAAGAACCCATGGAACCACAGGCATTGTTTTTCCTATTTCCTCATTTTGTCTGGGAACCAGATGCCCTTCTGTCTCTCAATCCCTATCACCTGGAAAGAATCTGAAACTTGTGCCTTAACTACAGTCTCTCAATCCACGAGCCAGGACCTTGATGCAAGAGGCTAACCGTCCAGTCTGCCCCCTCCCAACCTCCTCCTCCCTGCTCTCTTTCATTCCTTTCCCTGTCATTTACTTCCACGTGTGTCCCCTCAGCACCTGGCACAGTGCCTAGAATGAAGTCCATGTTGAATTAATGCGAATTGAGCGTTCAGTTCTGAGAAAGGCAAGGGGTGACTGAGAATACAGGTCAGTTCTTTGGTTTTGTTATCTTCGGAGAGAACTGTGAGAAGTATCTGCAGCACCCCCCACTTTTCGGTTTCTGGCTTAAATTTAGGGGGGCATAATCATGGGTAGTTCAAAAAATCCCCCAGGCAGTTCCACTCTAGGGCCCTACTACCCAACTGTTGATGCCTCAGGAACCTAGCCTAATACAACTTTTTAACTCTTTCGAATTACTGTATTTATGAGCTAATGTTTACTTGTTTTTCTCTGTCCCTGTCAGTGTTCTGGTGGAAGCTCCACTCCCAAACCCCCCCATCTTTCTCCAAACCCTACCACACCTGAGAAAGTTTGCCTAATAATGACCCCTCACCAGAGATGCTCAAGACTCACATGGGGAATTTCAACTGCCCCCAAGAAAAGAGACATGTGGTTTTCCTGTCTCTCTTTCCTGTTTCCTCTGGGGGGGGGGGGGGGCTGGAAAATCATCCAGGAGCACTGTATCCATTAAACCTGGGCCTTTTCTAATTCGGTTTGATTTGATCTGATTTGGATTGCTGTGTCCGTCAGTGGAGAGACTTATCAGGGTGCAGAAACTTTTCAGTGAGTTTCTTGTTGTTGCTGCTGCTGATTTTCTTTTAGTTTTATCTAATTTCTTCCTACCAGGCCCTCTCTCTATTGTGTATACTGGAGTTTGACATACTTCATCCCAAGCTGCCATCTCCCTTCATGATTCTGTGATGATGGCACAGAATTAGAATCACACACAATCACCAGTGTAGTAATGTTAGCACGAGGAACACTTAGGAGGTGGCTGGGTTAGGAGGACAGGGCTCGGCTATCATGTGAGGTTACTGATCTTCATAACAGAGACCTCAGTGATCTGCCTTATCCTCTCCCACCATAGAGGATTCAGTGAAACAGTGCTACCTATGAACAGTAATCAGCAACCACAACATGTGTCTGCTGGGAGCTTAATTTAAGCTTCCCTGCCTCTATATGAGAGGAATGCCTTCTGTTGTGTAAAAACCACTCAGACTATAGTATTCTACCATAGTGGCCGGAACAGACACACTATCCTGGGTAAACGTTCTACAAACTAATACCATGAAAAAGTGATTTTCAATCATAGTTTTACCTACTAGTAATATAGTCTCGATGATAAAAAAATTTCAATCTTCCACCCTAATCATTTAGCTTCAAGAAATCTGAGCACCCAAATAGCAAATAGATTTGTCCCAGATAATGCAGGTCATTGTTTCTTAGAACAGTTGTGTCTGAAACCAGCATCAGGACCCTTCCTACTTGGGTTCACAGCTTCTCTCAAACTCTGATTTGATCCCTTCGGTAGGAATATTTCCCTCTGTTTTTAGAAAATTTTACTCCTATCTTCTTTTACTTGGAAATAAGTAAGTAAGCACACAGTTAGTAAGCTAATGTATTCCTAACACATTAGCTGCTGCTCAAAACCCTGTAACCAAAATTACCATTTTTGTTACTGAGCCAGTGTCACCAGATACCATCTGAAATAATCAAATCAGACAATTAAAATTGCTGAGTCACCAAGTCCTGCTGGTCTTTGACATTTATGTCTTCAGTCCACCACTGTTATCGCTTGAGTTGAAGGTCTCTTTAGTCAATGTCTTTAAAGTCTATTCAGTATTTTTCTGATGTCCCCTTTTTCAATCCTTTATCTTTATCACAATTAAAACAACTCTTCTCTGCATCACATCCTCAAATATTGTGTTACTCTTTCATTTACAATGTGGGTACCCAAACAGGCCACGTGTCATCGATATTCAAGATATGTTTGTTGAATTATAATTATTTTTTAAATAAACTAAACCCAGTCTGATAAGCTAAATTTTTCAGAGCTGTTTCATTAAAATTTAGGAAATCTGAGATTCATATAATAGAAATACTTATTTAAAAACTTCTTAAATACACAAAATGGATAGAGAAAAGCTGTGGGATTATCCATACAGAGCAACCACCTTTCTCTTTTATTTTTAGACTTTCATTTTACGTTCTGTTTTAAATACGTTTATCTTGGTAACAAAAAAAAGCACAAAAAAGGAAAGACGAAAGGCCATGCCTTTCTCCAGCTAATCAGTGATTTTTAACTTGATGTGTACATTCAACACACGCCCAAACAAAATACAGAAAGTTGTTTTGTGGCTACTGACAAAGTGATTCTGAAGTTTGTCTGGGGAAGCAAAAGAACCAGAACTACTCAACACTGAAGGAGAAGGAAGTCAAAGGCTAACAGTACCTCACTTCCAGACTCACTACAGAACATCAAAAATCAGGATGGGCATGGTATTGGCAGAAAGAACAGACAAATCATTTAATGGGGCAGATCGGAGAGACAAAACCATAAACAGACCCACAAATAAATAGTCAACTGATCTTCGACAAAGAAAATTCACTCAGTGGTGAAAGGATATTGTCTTTAGAATGGTGGTGCAGGGTTGAGGACAGAGACAATAAATACAGATAGTTCTAGAACAAGGCATCCTCTTTTAAAAGAAATGAGGAGTTGCCACCCATTTGTTAAGCCCTTCTTAAAAAGTAAGTCAATATTATAAAATCCTAAAAGGTAACAGAAGAAAATGTAAATGACCTTGGAAATGGTGATGGTTTTTTGAAAAAAAAAAAAGTTTCCATTAAGGAAAGAAATAATTGATAAATTGGACTTCGTTAAAATTTAAAACTTCTGTGTTGCAAGTTAATGTGAAAGGAATGAAAACATGAATCACACACTGGGAAAAAGTATTTGCAAAAGAAATATCTGATAAATATTCTTTCCAGAAATTCCATATCTAAAAAAAAAATCACCTGCCTAAAAATAAGCAAAAAAAAAAAAACCCTATTGAAGAGAAAGCTCATGAATAAAAGAATAGAAATGCTGAGTCTGCATATTTAATAGCATCTCTGTAGACAGTCACATGTCAACTTGACCCAATCTAGTGTCCTCTAAGAGGGAGCCTCAGTTGAGACATTGCCTCCATAAGATTAGGTTTAAGCGGCCTTGAGGGCATTTTCTTAATAAATGACAGCTGCTGCGGAGGTTCCAGCCCATGGTGAGTGGTGTTGTCCTGGGTTCTATAAGAAAACAGGTTGCCCAAGTCATGAGAAGCAAACGAGTAAGCAGCACCCGTCCATGGCCCCTGCACCAGTTCCTGCCTCCAGGCTCCTGCCCTGCCTGAGTTTCTGCCCGGATTTCCTGTGATGATAAACTATGGAAGTGTAAGCAAAAGGAACCCTTCCTCTTGGTCTCCTCTCAGTCACAGTAACTTTAAAGAGTAGAGGAATTGGTTGCAGATCTTGGGGGTATTTCCTTGATGGACTTGACTGTTGTTTTGGGGGACGACTGTGGAAGAACTTTGGAACTTTGGGCTAGAAAAGTCACTGAATGTAGTCCGCTCAAGTGGCCTGTTTTGTAGGAGCTTGGAAGACAATGCTGAGAACAGACAGATAACAGAAGTCTGTCTCGTGGATTTCAGAGGAAAAACTTAAAGGTTCTTGGGGCCAGTGGTTTGGTTTTGAATGAAGAGGTTCATGAACTGGAGGTTCTGGTCAGCTGGGGCTAAAGAACCATCTGTGATTGACAAGAAAAAAGCACCACTCACGTGAAACTTGTGCTTTACTGGGACACCTGATGCTGGTTAGTTGAAGATCAGAAATTAGTGATGAAGAAACCGAGGCACCATATTTTTGGAAGTGTTTCCTCAGGGAACACATAGAACCAGTTCCAGAGGTTTCCAGGGCTGTATTTCATGCTGACCACATAGTATAGTAATGTGTAAGAGTCTCCCAAGTGGTACTGGTTTTGAAGGCATCATGGAAAGTAGTTGAAGCTTGGAAAAGGAAAATCTATGGAGACAGCTAAAGGATTGGCAGTTTCCAGGTATCGGGGGAGGTAGAGGGGCTAAAAAAGAAAAACACAGAGGATTTTTAGGTCAATGAAGCTATTCTGTGTGATACTTCAGTGGGGGATACACGGCATTTCAGACCCACAGAGTGCAGAGCACCAAGAGTGAACCCTAATATGAACCGTAGCTTCACCTAAATGATGGATGGCTACAAGCCCATCACCTGTCTCATTCTGACACAGATTGTACAGAGTGGGAGGCTGTAAACATTAGGGGACAGGTAGTGTATGAGAACTGTGCTCACCCTTTAATGCTGTTAGTTTAATAAATGCTATTAATTGAAAAAAATCTTGATATTTGCCTGGCCTCTTGGTAGGAATTAATTCAGTCACCAATAAAAAAAAAATCGCAACAGTAAAACTACCAAGAGATTTGAGTATACTAATATATATATATATATATGATATTAAAAATCTGATATCAAACTGCAATGTAGAAAAAAAATTTTCTCCAAATGTCTTTTATAATAATCTGTTAACAATCCTCTTTATTTTTTATGGTTTATTTAACTTTATTTTATGTGCATTGGTGTGAAGGTGTCAGATCCCCTGGAAATGGATCTTCAGACAGTTGTGAGCTGCCATGTGGGTCCTGGGAATTGAACACGGGTCCTCGGGAAGAGCAGTCAGTGCTCTTAACTGCTGAGCCATCTCTCCAGTCCAACAATCCTCTTTATAATTGAAAAGAAATGAGTTCCAATCTTTAAAAATTCAGGAAAGAAAAGGTGAGAGATAAAACAAGCACATAATAAACATGTAAGGACATGCTCTAATTGTAATCAAACATAAATGCAAATTAAAATAATGCCACTTATTAAATTAATAAATAACTGAAGAAAGTGATAGACATTAGTGAGGTGAGTGCCCCATACCCTGCCTTTGGGATTACACAGCAGTAAACTTTTGCGGAAAGTCATTTAATGATAGGACAAGATAAATGATAAGTCTTAAAAATGTTCTCATTTTTAACCCACCAATTCTAGCTTTAGAGATCCGGTCCATGTCAGAATGAAATACATGCACATAAGACATTAAAATGACATGATGTCAATATTTACAAATATGAGCAAAGCATGCACAAACAAGTTAATAGTTTCTAGTAGCTAGTCTTAAAATGGTCTAAGGGTAATCTTAGACCATTAGATATCCTTAGATATCTAAGGACAATATTCATAAGAATATTTTATGGTAAAGAAAACTCATAGTAGAAGTGAAAATATGATAATTGGTCCAGAAGACATAGAAACAGACCTATAGAATATAAGATATGCAAAGACTAAATATTTATCTATCTAGAACTTGAAAGAGAATCAATGGGAAAACTCATAGAGACATGTATTACAATGCCTAAAAACAGATTTAGGAAAAAAATATGTATCTGCTATAACAAATTGAAGATTATAAGAAATATAAAACACGAGCATTTGTGATCGACAGTCAGAAAACATAAGAAAGACTAATGAATATTTATTTGACAAAATTAACATAAAAGATAAATAGCAATGAGACAGCATATTTGCAAAGACTTGCTCTTCATAAAATGCACAGCAAGTTTAAAATTAATAAGAAAAGGGAAAATTTACCAGTAGAGAAAGCAAAAGACAGAAAAACACATTACTAAAGGAAAACTGTAAATTATGCTAAATATGTGAAAATGTGTCTCTCCTCAAACAACAAAACCCAGAAATATTTGTAGTAGACTACAGATTTTGAATGTGCATCTTCAAGTTCTTGAGGTTTCAGCTCAGGAACTTATTTGAAGAATGCAATTTGGCAAGTGCACAGGATTTGTGTACTGAGATGATCTTTACATCAAAATTCATGATAGTGAAAGAAATGTAGTAGACACATCTAATACACTGCTTCACGTTTCCTGCATTCAGCACAGAGGCGGCCCCATCAAGGCAGTGCAAGGCACAGAGAGGAATTAATACCCCGTGAGCACACTTTAGCCCGTGTGTGACAGGCATCAGCAGATAAATGGCTCTCCCTCCTTCCTTTGTTGTTCTGAGACAGTGTTTATGTTGCCATTTAGAACACCATTCTGCAAGACAGAGCAATCAATTACGATGAATATTGAGTAGCCCTGTTGGTGAGGTCTAAATCATTCTCTTTTGAGCCCACCTCTCATCCGTGCCTCCCTTCCCTGTTCGCTGGCATTAACTCCACGTGACTGGACTAACACATAAAGTTATGACAAGGGGCCCTTCTATTTGCTTCTGTTTTGGCTAAGACAAGGAGAGAATGCTGTGTCAGTCGGGGAGATTTAAACAATGGAGAAGGCAAAAGAGGTTGAGAGAGAATCCTTTATATTGGCGTGCTTAAGCAATTTGGATTTAATTGTCGAAAATAATTCTGACACCAACATTCTTTTCCTGGTCCTTGTTACTCCTCTAATCAAGTTAAAGTTTATCCTCCTCTCCTTTTGAATTTGGGCAGGGTTTTCAAAGTGATGGGTTCATAAAATCTAGAAAGATGATCAACATGGCTTCTGAGGGTGACATAAAAGGGGCTGAGACTTTTAGAAGGCTCTCTCTCTCAAGATACTTGTCTTGTAAATACAGCCATCATTTCAGGAGCAAATTATTATATCATAGCCATAATAGAAGAAACTCCAAAGACTCTGAAATTTGTCTCATTTGCAAGAAAAATGTTTATATGGTCAAGAGACAGATGGTGAATGGCTAGATGACAGAGAGGCAAACACATACACATACACATGCACATCCATGTGTGCGTGAATATTGCCTGAAGCATGAAGCCTCTGAGTCAGACACAAGACAGACTATTACAGCACAGCAGAAACATATATTGCATGGTTTCTCCAGTACTCTGTGCATGCAGGTCAATGTCATGATGGTACGTGAACATAAGGTGGGGGCACATTAGATGGGAGGAACCCCAATATTTGTAAATTGTGAACATGTTTGGGGCTCTCAACAATAAGCCAATCCTCACCTCAGGAACCAGAGAAACATTTTTCTTTTGGAATGTATACAAATCTGGAGAAGAAAGAAACATGCTTTTTGTCTTATGGTATTCTAGATCATTTAGAAAAAGATGTGTCCCTGAGCTTGACTGTCCTGGAATGTCTACTTGTAAAACCATTCCTCTGGCTGCAAATTCCTTTGTTCAGAGAACCTGGACCACACAGAAGCATGAAATAATATTCATGGAGAATTATCTCCCAACAGAAACCCCAGCCTCACAGAAGCATGGACTATTCATGGGGAATTATCTCCCAACAGAAACCCCAGCCATACAGAGAGACCAAATGGAGACTGTCCAAGCAACAGGCCAAGCTAAGATCTAAGCCAAATCCAGCATCAATCATCAGCTACATGAGTGAACAAGTCTGCAGGATTCCAAGCCCTAGACTTTGAGCCACAGAGCTCATGCTGAAGTAAAACTTTAATACTCAATCCTTGGCGATCTCTGCTCAAGACTGAAGAAGCTGGGATCCTCAGTCAGTACAATTTATAACCAATAGATCATTCAACGATGTGATAAATGTCTTTAATAAATTAAACAAGCAGTTGAGGCTGAAATTTTTAATTTGATTCAGTTTTTGGAGATAATTCACACACACACACACACACACACACTTGACAAATACTTGCGTAACAAACAACCACACACAAAAAATTACATTATACAAACATGCTTATTCTGATAGAATTATAAATTTCTTCTTTATATTTGTATGCACATATATATTTCTCAAAACATCACTATTTAATCTGGAAATAAAACCTGTGATTCTTTTGTAGAACTTTGAAAACTCAATCTGTGGATTATGTAGTATGTTTTTTATTTTACTTTTCTCTCCCAAACAATTTTCTCTAGAGTAAGTACTAAGCAGATATGAGGTGATGTGGGGATGATTAGGGTAACAGTGAGGCTGCTTTCTGGTACTGGAACGTGGCTTCATTTACAGTAGAAGTGCTGGCCAATTTCCTTACAGTCTTTGTTACTGTGTGAGATGCTCGAATCATCAGAGCACTGGAGAGAACTGTCCTACACGGGCTGCGGCTAGAGTTCATTTGGAAACTTGATAGTGACTTCGAGGATTTAGAGTGTGCATGTGTGTGTGTGTGTGTGTGTGTGTGTGTGTGTGTTGTGTGTGTGTGTGTCCATCCATGGTGATTATGCTTTCTAAAAGTAGCTGGTAAAAACTAATTTCAGGAAATTTTTAAATTAAATAATTTATAATTGTTACTATTAAAAACAACAGACAAAATTTCACTGAAGATTCTTCATGAAATCAAATGGTTGAATAAAAAACATTAAAACATTTTATAATTGATAATGTCTACTTACATAGAGCATCTGGTAAACCTGTGGCTCATTGGACTATATATTTTAATGTTTCATACCCAAAGAAACTATAGTTTCTATATTAAATAACCATAAACTATGGAATATAATATATTATACATGCTACAATTAGCAGAATTGTCTTTCTCCTTTAAAATATTGTCTATTATGAACCACATGGGAGAAATAATTCTTTTTTTTTTTTTTTTTTTTTTTGAGACAGGTTGTTTCTCTGTAGTTTTGGAGCCTGTCCTGGAACTAGCTCTTGTAGACCAGGCTGGCCTCAAACTCACAGAGATCCACCTGCCTCTGCCTCCTGAGTGCTGGTATTAAAGGCATGTGTCACCACTTCCTGGCAGAGAAATAATTCTATTTTTTATTTATTTATTTGTTTGTTTGTTTATTTATTTATTTATTATGTATACAGTATTCTGTCTGAGTGTCTGCCTGAAGGCCAGAAGAGGGCACTAGATGTCATTACAGATGGTTGTGAGCCACCGTGTGGTTGCTGGGAATTGAACTCAGGACCTTTGGAAGAGTGGGCAATGCTCTTACCCATTGAGCCATCTCTCTAACTCCCCAGAGAAATAATTCTTATAATCACAATGAACAGTCCCAAATTATCAAAACTAACCAGTGAGACTCATCTGGATGCATGTGTACTTTAGGATGCTTCGTGACTGGCATTGAGTTCAGGATGCATGATTGGCACATAACCTAGCACTGAACTACATTGTCAGCTTTACACGTGGGCATTTAAGGAAAAATGCTGCCTACTTGTGCACTTTGCTTGTTGATATTTTTCTTTAAATTTTTTTTAACTAGGGCCAGCAAGATGGCTCAGTGGGTAGAGGCGCCTGCTTACAGGCCTGATTAACTGAATTGTGTTTCTAGGACCCACATGGAGGATGGAGAAAACCTTCAAATTGTCCTCTGACCTTCTCATGCACACCTCAACGTGCGTAACCCCACCCCCACATGCAAACAAAGAAAATAAAATGTAATAATAAAGCTAAAAAATATTTACTGTTATGTATCAGTTTGAAACTAACACAAGGAGTAAATCTGAACATTATCTATGCTAGCTTCTACCAATCCCTCTGTAAAGAAGCTTGTGGAATAGCAAGCACTGTGAATACATATGAAGAATACTGGAAAACCCACAGGAGAAAGTTATGTTGTTATGTTTTCTTCATTTAAATATTTGTCTGTTAAAAGTTTCTTCACTAAGAATCAGTCTGTGAAAAAAATGTGGATATAAGTGTAGTTTTGCCTCTGCCTCTTCATGATGTTGTAGCTTTAATCGTATATTTAGGGCTTCACTGAATAATTCTGGATTATAGAACCTCAAATCTCAAAAAAAAAAAAAAACCAAAAAAATAACCAACCCTCTCCAAAGAATTACAAGCAGTGGGGAGTGAGTGGGAGATGTGTCCTCTCCAAGAAGGAGTGGACCAGTTGGCAGTCAGCTGCCAAAGGTAAGACCTGAAAATGTGCATACAAAGAACATTTCATGGAGTCAACAAGTTATGGTTACGAATATATATGCATATGGGAATACATGTATGTATTCAATAACAAGTCATGAAAACAGGGTAGGCACATATGGAAGGGTGTGGAGGGAGAGGAGAAGGGAGCAGGGCTGGAATTTAATTAAAATCTCAAAAATGAAATGAAAAAAGTACAAATGGACTCGGGGGCCATGGAATAGGAAGGTCAAGAAAAGGGCATTTGTGAGGTGAATATCATCAAAGAACATGATGTCCTCAAATGAAAATGGCTTTATGAACCACACGACTATACAATGATTGTATATGCTTAGAAAAGAGAAAGGTTACATAACAAGATGTGTGATTCCACCATAAATATAACTTTCAGTTGTGCAGAGTTTGAACTGACAAACTCTAGAAGATATCTAAACTGTCAATAAATGATAGTTGATGGTTAAAAAAAAATCAAATATTCTACCCGATTAAAATAATTTTATAAGTGATAATTGGTAAGTGAATATGCTAAGATTTCCAAATGAATAAGCATTTAAAGACATATCCACACTATCAGAAAATAAAAATACGGAAGTCAGCAAAACCTGCTCATCAGATGATGAGGTTTTATCACATTCAGCACCTTGAAATTGGATAGTTTGTCTAGTGTCTTGTGTGCTTCTATTTGATCACCTCTGGCTCAGAACAGTCGGCAAAGGGCTGGAAGTCATTGACTATCCACAGGCTGCTCAGCAGCCCTACTGCCTAATAGAATACACCTAAACATGAGCCAGGATCAAATAAATACTGCCCCTTGTCAAAGAGAAACAAGGTTTCTAGAGCTTTTTGCTGCTAAGACACAAAGTGTTTCCCAGACTTGTGTCAGTAGTGAAGAGCATGAAGCTGTTCACGCACAAAAGTAACCTCCCCTAAGTCTTCCAAAACAACCAAATTTGTAGATCTTTCAGAAAAAGAAAGTAAAATAAAACCAGCAAAAGCTATATCAAAGCTAAAATGTAAGTAGACTCATCCTCAATCTGCTAAAATGAGATTGGGGGGAAAGGCAGTTCCAAAGTCTTATTTCTGTTGAGAAAAGAATCCATTTTTGTATCAGAGTTAAGATATCCATTTATAAAGCATGTGTGGATTTTGAATTGTTACAAGCATACTTAGTTAAAGGGAGAATGATAGAATTGCCAAGATCTGTTGTAAGAAATGATCTTGCAGGTACGTCAGTCATGCCAGCTAGAAATTGAAGCAAGACAAAGTGGCCTTCGCTGCGGTGATGTAGAAAGGAGCTGGCATTACTTTATTTGATACAAATTCATGAAAGAGAAAAACCAAGCTCTCATCTTACAAAAGCTCAAAAATTACACAAGTGTCTTGAGAAGCAGGGAAGATCTGACATGTCAAATCAATCGTTAGAGAAATTGACTTGGAAAAGGAACGATGTCCACTTTGTCTTCCTTCCTGCTACAGAAATACCTGTAGTTATGGTGAATGAGCATCAAGATTGGCTTCGGGATGTTGCCAATTAAGCAGCCAAGGCTGGGATCAGTGACCTACTTTAATAAGAAATATGAACTCGGAACTTCAGGACTCTTAAATGGGGATGAAACGGCTTGATGCTCATTACTCAGGAGTGTTCTAAAGGGACAGGGGGTCCTGGGACCCTCCAGCTGCCAGGAAGAATAAGTCATCATTAACATGGATGAAAAAAAAAAAAAAACAAAAAACAAAAGTCGCCTCTGGTAGACAATCCCTGACATTCCTCCAACTGATATTAAATGGCACCATGGAACAGGTCACCGTGCTCAATTGTCTGGGGTGACATCTAGCCATTCACTTACCCAGCAGCCATCTGGGGACCTGTATAAGCTCACCATTAAGGCTTTCTGGAGAGCATTTTTTGTGCCATAAAGAACATTTCTCTGAAGATTTCAAACTCAAAACTCCCTCTGACTTGCTGTAACTTGATGTTTGAATTCATCAGTGACCTAAATACTGAGGCAAACTCAAAACTCCATTTTGAAGAATATCTGACTTGATGAGAGGATATCCATGGGAGCTTTTCATCTAGCCTAGAATACTGGGGTCTGGGCTTTAAAATTTTCATAACAGGATTTAAAAAGAAAAAACTTACCACGTGTGGGCTTGTATGTACGGACACCTAATTAGCGCTATTGAATGTCTGCTTTCCAGAATGTCTTCAGAATTGAACTTGACTGATTCTGATTACATATATGACTGACATAAAAGAAACTGATAAATAGAACTCGAGATTGGTCAAACGTTGCTGAGATTAGTTGCATTAACATTGTATCTGTGCTGGTTAAAACAGAGACTCCAAGCTCTCATCTCAAACCACCTGCATTGAAATTCCAAGAATAGAGCCCAACAGTTGGTATTTTTAATGAGGACTCTATCTAGTTTTTCTGAGTACTCAAATTGGAAGCCCCAGACTAAGGGACTGAGAAGGAACCCACGTGGTCCTGTGGTGCTGGAGGCCCTTCTCACTTTGTGACGCGTGTAGCCTGGTAGACACTCAGTCCGAGGTCACCACTTGAAGGATCAACTTCATTAGCACGTGTGCTCCAATGTTCAAACCTCAGCTTTTATTTCGATGACTGAGCCAGTCTTTGCCTGAAGTTATTAGGAAGGACACGGCTAAGATACTTTTTACATTAGCTTTATCTCCTTTCAAGAGACAGCACAAAGTTTCTTAACGTATTGTGAAGCTTGGTGTTCACCATTTCTTCACTTCCTGTAAGCTACCAGGAAACTTAAAAACCTAACTGATACCTAAATGCCGTAATTACCTTAATCTTCCCAGTAAGCAAATTTCTTTCTGTCCTTTTTTTCACGTTTTTTAAATAAAAAGAGAGAACAAACGATCAACGTTCTCTCAGGAAACAGTAGGATATGGAAACATCTCTAAAAATCACAATCATTTTGTAATATCCATGTGCCTTTATTTAGATAATAATCTGTATTTCTCTGGTGATGAGGTACTGTTCCTACAAAAACTTTTCCAGACAGAAGTGTCCTAGGGCTTAGATGAGCCATGGTAAGGCCTTAAGAACATCAGAAACTTGAATGCAAGACTAAAATTCTTAGAACGCAGATTAAATTCCTCATATAGCAGAGATGAGGAAGATTAAAACCAACCTGGACCAGTAAGAGACCTAAGTACCCTGCTGCTCTGAGTAATGACATCTACACTACAGGAACTTCTGTATCTGGAAGCTACAGCTCCGACTCGAGCAGCTATGCACACACCTCTGTTAACTGATCACATCTTCCTAAATTCAGCCATCTAGTCTGCACGTAACTAAACAGATTAGCTGGTGGAAGACATTCTTTCTTCTTCTTCCGAGTATAAACAACGGATTGATTAGTGTGCCTTTCAGTTTTTTGTTAGCCTCACAAAGGCTCCAATCATCTGGGAAGAGGGGACATTAATTAAGGGATTGTTCCCATTAGACAGGGTGTAGGCAAGTTGGTAGGGGCATTTTCTTGATTAATGATTGATGTGGAAGGGCCCAGCCCACTATGGGATGTACCACACCTGGAGCGTGTGATCCTGAGTCCATTAAGAAAGCGAGCTGAGCAAGTAAGTCAGTAAGCTTTGTTCCTCTGTGGTCTGGGCTTCAGCTCCTGCTCTCAAGTTCCTGCCCTGGTTTCCCTTCACTATTGGCTTTAAGATGGAAGACGAGACAAACCCTTTCCTCCACGGTAGTTTTAGTTTGGAGTTTATCACACCACACAAGGCGAACTCGGACAGCTACCTGTTTTGATTCATGTATAATAAGGGAGCCATAGACTCCTGTAGGTGCTAAGATCAAGTGTATGAAACCTGTGGGCTCAAGTGACAATTAATTACTCGTAAAACAGTACATATCTAAAAATCGAGATTTATTCATTTTCTGAATGTGTAATACTCATAAATAGTATTACTAGAGAGCTAATAAACTATCACTATACTTAGAACAGTCCCTTGACTCTGTCCTGGTATCTTTGGTCATATAGAAAAACCTGAAAGCAAAAAGCATTTGAAACCTAGAAAAAGAGACTTCTTAGGTAATAACTCAGAGAAAATTTGAAGATTAAAAAGTTTGATCCAAACACTAGCTTTTATCAAATAAAACCTTTTAGGAGTAATGTCGTACAAATTTAATTTTTAAATCTGTTTATTTTGCCAGAGATAAAGTAGAAGGTTCGTGCCTCATGTGTGCTCGGGCCTGTAGGGCCTGTGTGAGGGAATCAGAGCTCTAGAACCAGAGTTACAGATGGTTCTGAGCCACTCAACTTGGGTGTTGGGAATCAGACTAGGTCCTTTAGAAGAGCAACGGGAGCTGTCCACTGCTGAGTCATCTCCAGTCCCAACGTGTAGACCTTTAACTCAAATTTAGAATAGGGAAAGTATCTCACCAATTAAAGTCATTAATTTGTAATGAAACTAATCAAAATTATGAGTTATATATTTAGAACTTGAGGTTCTTTGCTAGAAACTGAAATAATGTTTTATATTTAGCCTAGAAACATCAATAGCAGGAATTCAAGAATCAGTCTGCACAATGCATTGCTATTCGGTTTTGCTATTGTTACAACCAACAGGTTTGTTCTAAACTGATTAGTACAGATGGACATCAGGAGTTTGGATGGTCAGAGTGAAAAAGAAAGAACTGTATTCTCTTTTAGTGCGTGTGCAAATCATCAATTTGGAGTTGGGGGAGAAGGGAGAATGCAGTAGAGCTCAATCATCTCACTTGCAGACAGAATTCTTTCCATTTATATGCTTACTTTTAAAAATACTCACGTCTAAAAACAGTAAGGCTGGAGCTGGAAACTTCATAGAAAATATCACCTCTCACAAGGAGGTGTGTGTGTTCTTACTATGCTTTTCAAGTCCCTAAGATGAGGTAAAAAGCAATGCCAACTTGAAGATAATACCTTTTATTGGCAAATTGAACAATGACAGATACACTTATAAAATTTTAAATATGTACTTTCTGGAAGCTGAAGGGAAATTTTTCTTATTCCCTGAAAGCATATCTGTCACTACTGAGTTAGTAAAATTAAGGTGTTACCAAAAGCTTGCCTTTGAAATTTACTGAACTGGATTAGTATTGGTGTCATTTTATATACAAGTATAGCATAATAATGTATCCTCCATGGACGCTACAACTGTGCAGACAGTGCTCCAACACGGAGATTAAATTTACAGTAACTCCGTATCTGTCATCGACAGATCCCTTCCAACCATGGCTTGTAAGTGAACTCACCGCCTCTCTCTGTACTTCTCCAAGCCATTTTGAAAACAAAACAAAACACGAAAACAGAAATTTGGCCAATATTTTGTTCACTGAACTAAAATCAGAGAAAAGTTTTAAATTTTGAATGTGTGAATCATCACAAAAAGAGTTGGTCGTCTGATATCAATAGATAAGAGTGTAGTTAACCCAATTGTGCAAAACTACAAACGTCAATAGTTTCTGGTAACAAAAAGGTTGCAGTTATTTGAAGGGATTGTTTAGCTCACAACAAAGGTACAAAGGCATCGCTATCAAACCCTGATTCCATGTATGGCATTGTCGGAGCTGATGTATAGAAGAAAAGTGAGCTAAAATCACTACTGCTAATTTGCTAATTTAATTTTTATCAGCATAAGAATATATTTTTATTATATATTCAGCACATATTTTCATTAGTAAAATAATTTCAGGTTTTTTTTTTTTTTTTAGAAAATCACTTGCCAGAGAAACCTTGTCTTGAAAAAAACCAAAAACAGAAGAAGGAGGAAGAAGAGGAGGAGGAGGAGGAGGAGGAGGAGGAGGAGGAGGAGGAGGAGGGGGAGGAGGAGGAGGAGGAGGAGGAGGAGGAGGAGGAGGAAAGAAAGGAAGAAAGAAAGAAAGAAAGAAAATCACTTGATTAAAAATTCAAGAGAGGTTCAAAAATTGAAACTTTGAACTTTGCCAAACACACAGAAAACTGTTGTGGTTTGAAAACCCCCTCCAAATCATGTACTAGAAACTCAGTCCCTATGTATGTTAACTGTGTTTGGAAAAGGGACTTTGAGAGGTGATTGAGAAAAAAAATGAGCTCATGAAGACAAGACCCCCTGGTGGTATTAGTAGCTTTTTAAGAAGAAAAAGACCATGTTAATATGATTGCTGTGTGCTGCCAAGAGATGCCTATCCATACCATGGTGAGACAAGGCAAGGAGGCCCTCACCATATGCCAACACCATGCTAACGGACTCTCCAACCATAAACTACGAAAAAAAAATCACGTCACATAAATCACCTTGTCTCCAGTATTTTGTTATGACAACAGAAAACAGTCTGCAACAGTATTTTATTCCTGGTTCTCTCTAATTACTAAGACTTTCATTTTTATATTTCTTTTGGAAACACAATATTGAAGGTATCCAAACCCTATTAATTAACATACGCAAGAAAAGACAAAGATCAATACAAAAATTTCAAATTAAAAGTGCAGAATCTTAGCTATGAATGTAGAAATACATTTGCTTATGCATTTCTAGATTTTAAATGTTTTAATGATAAATTAGAAGGTATATAATTAATTTGATATGTTTAGCAAATATAATGATTAATACAAGATTGAATAAATTAAGTATTTATAGCATCTTAATCAATTCAGAAGGCACGGATTGCAGTACCTTCTGTTTATCCTACATTAACTATAAATTAAGTTCACATGACCAGCAGGACCTACATCTAAAGTATATATTTAAATTATGAATGTACATTAATTTTCAAAACAGAAAATTTTGGCATATCTAGTGTGATATGTGTCTTCTTAAAACAAACTGCAACTTCACGCACATATATGTATATATTATATATGTATATAAAGAATATGCATTGTTCACCCTGATGTGCCTACATGTGCACACTGCACCCCTGTACTTCCTCTTGGGAATTAGAAATTTCTTTAAGGAGGTTCACTGCTTGAGGTGAGATTCAATAGAAAACAAAATACTTGATTTTTGGATTCTCAAAATAACAAAACCTTCCCCATTATTCAAAAAAAAAAGCTGTTTTCTGAACACACTAATTTAGTTTAGATAAATAGTCTGGTTTTCAGGAAAAGGGCAGAGATTCAGTTTTACAGACACGGTGAAAACAAGAGTAAGTAATGACATACACCCACCGTTTCCTCGAAAGTGTGGGAATCTTAAACATGTTCTTTCTAAAGCATCTAAGCAAAGTTTGTTCTGCATCAGTGTTCATTTGAATTGAGCAAGAAGCCAGATTGAAAGCAAAACAAATTTCAGGCCATAAAAGGAAAATGTGAAGGCTAGGAAGACCCCCGGACAGCACAGAAACAGCCATGATATCCCCTTAGGAAGAGCGGGAGAGATGACTGTTCGTCCACTTAGAGATGGTAAACCATAAACAGTTTTCAAGTTCCACGTTTAACTCAACAAAACATGCAACAGGTATGAAACAGTAGACCCCAGAAACCATAAGAGGAATTGCAGCATTCAGAAGGTAGACAGTGGAGTCAGTTGATGCTTAAGGTCAAAAGGCCTGCCACTGAGCAGACATCTGCTTTATGGAAGTGTCTTTCTGTGGTAAGGTTGGGTACCATGGTCAAAATCCCTCACATAATATCCTACAGAGAAAAATGTAAATGTGAGGGCCGGAAAAATCCAGTAGATCTGATTCCTGTTCAGCCTCAGCACCTAGAGTATTTGTTGATGAATAAAGAAAAGTTGTCAGCTGTGACAATATTCATGCTTTGGTGTGATCATCGCTAAAGACCTGAATAACAATTGATGGAGGAGTTTCCAATGGGGTGCATGATTCGTGGTGCTTTCCTAAGCTCCTGATGGGATATACTGAGAAAAACATCAAAGATGCTTCTCCACAGGTTTCCTCATACTGTTGCTGATTTTTGCATATAGTTTTAGTTTAAGCATTTGAAACAATTTTTAAAGTGATATACATCTAAATGATGTATACTGACCTTATCCGTACTTTGCCGCCTCCCTCCAACTCATTTTAGTGTCCCTCATCTCCCCCAGCTTCACACCCTCCTTTTACTGTTCCTTTTGTTATTAATAACCCTGACTTCCATGGGTGTTGCTCATATGATGCACAAGTATATTGTATGTATATGTGTGTGTGTGAGAGAGAGAGAGAGAAGAAATATACATACATATAGACATATATGTGGTAACAATAATCAAAGAAAAAGAGGCTGGTATCAACTTGAGAGTTGGGGCATAGGAGACAGTTGGCGGAGGGTAGCTACAAGAGCCTGGAGAGAGAAAGGGGAGAGGGGAACATGATGTAAGCCTATTACAATTGAAAGCATATTTAAAAAATAATAAAATGCCTTTGCCATGTTACATAATGCTTTCTATATTTTTTTTTCTGTTCTGGTTGTGAAGAAGATATACTTACTTCAATAGTTTTCATTCAAAACTTCGACAGAAGTGGGTTCATTAAGCTTGTAAAGATAACGTAAGATGTATAAAGTACTGTTGGTATGTATGGATACATGTAATTACACAAAGTGTCTTACTTACTTTTATATGGCTGTGAAGAGGCATCATGACCAAGGCAACTCATTAGCTAAAGAATTGAATTGGGGGCTTGCTTATAGTTTCAGAGGGTGAGTCTTTGACCATCAGGGTGAGGAGCATGTCAACAGGTAGGCATGGTGCTGGATCATTAGCTGAAAGCACACATTTGAACCACAAGCAGAAGGCAGAGAGAGGGACTGGACCTGGCTAGAGCTTTTGAAACCTCAAAGTCCACCCCAGAGACACACTTCCTCCAACAAATCCGTCCCAAACAGTTCCAACAGGTGGGGACCAAACATTCAAATATATGAGCCTACAGGGACCATTTTCATTCGAACCACCATATAAAGGGTCACAAACATGAAATGAGCGTCTTTAAGGATGGATAAAGAGAAATGACATTGCTGCTTAATAGTAATTAATATAAAATTAATGCAACGTTATGAAAACATTCATTTTATAATCACAACTCAGGTTCTTAGAAGCCTATAGTAAACAACATTATCTTCCATTTCTTTGATCCTTGAATTTTTCTGTTGCATTTTCAAAATCATGAGATACACAGGTGCATGCAGGGTTTTTCATGGCTCTGTCTCTACATTGTTGCAGATATAATCATCCACTAAGCAGTCTTTTCAATGGGAATCTCTTTGAACTATTGGCTGGGCATGACACAGACCAGTCTTTGGCACAGTGTGAAATAAGCACGCTTTACTTGGAAATCAACGAGACAGCTAAAATGCTACTTACTCTTAAAACCTAATTTCAAATCAGAAACCGCAATTTTTAGATTATAGGAATTATGGCAATCAACTTCATTCCAAAAAGTCTTTGACTCCCTTTTTTCTTCATTTTAATAATCCCCACACGCTCTGGGCTGTTTCTTGCCAGCCTCAGCCACTCTTTGTAATTGGCTTTGTTTCGCAGAGTTTATCTAAGGACTCCTCTATTGTCAGGATACGTACCAAATAATATTTAGGACATTCTAATATTTATTCTTATCTATTTTTTAACATAAATTCTTTTCATTTATTGTTTGAATTTGCAAGTTTCAAAATAATAAATTGCAAATATTCTTTGTGTTATAAGGTTAGAAGGGAGAACCAGTACACACATTTGCATACACATGTTACTCGTGTTCACTTATTTGAGTTCCTAAGTATGAGCAGATGAAAAAGTCAGTTCAGAAACACACTAAATTCAAATCATGCTCTTTTTACTTTTTCAGTTGGGGCAGTGAGTGCAGGATGTTGCACAGGCTAGACAAGCATAAGGTGTGGACTCCACCAGTCCGCTATATCCCAGGCTGTTTTCACTAGGTTATGAAAACAGGTCTTCCTGTGTTGCCAAGGTTGGCCTTGAACTCATAAGTAGCATTCTTACTGTGTAGGATCTTCTCCTGTTAGCAATCCTCTTGTCTCTGAGTACTTGGGATTACAGGACTCTACCACCAGGTCAGACTTAACCCTGCTCTTAAAATTTATATGTTCCTGAGGAGATAGCAGTAGTCTCTCAGTCCTTCATCTTTTCTCCTCTAGCCCATACCCTCCAGGTTATTCTTTAAGGCATTCTTACTAGCTACAAGCCGTCAGACATCACCCTTGGTCCTGGTCCTTAATGATGAGTGGTTGTCTGAAGCTCTGTCTAAGCTGATGTATTTTTACTATACAAATGCTATTCTCTTGAATTCCCTACTGGAAGATGGGAACAACAGACGATGGGGCTTCTCTGCATATAAATGCAGATCTGACAAGAGACTTCAACACAAAGAACACCCTCTTTAAAAGAAAAGAGTCATCTTAGACTTGGGAATAATTTTTTTTAGTCATTAAATAACCAGGATCAAAACAATTTTCCATTTATAGTATTTTACCTGATTGTAGCTCCATTTTTACTGAGGGGAATCAAGTGAGAACCCTGCATTTATTCTCCAAACTATTTTTATTTTCATGGAGATCATGAACTTTGGTGTACTTGAGAATTGGCAAGAAAGTGATATAAAGCAGAATTAATTTGAAAGAATCATCTAGGTGTGGCAAGGTGCAGATAAGAACTGGGAAAGGAACAAGGCAAACTGTACTGTAAGTACCTGGCAATTTGTTCATTACACTGATGGGGCAAGTTTTAAAAGAGCAGGAAGGCAATGATTTGAGAACATTCAGAAGGGAGAGAAAGGCAGGAGAATGGAGACTTCGGGATGTAGAGATGAAGGAAGGAAAGCGAATCTTCTGTTGGCCTAGGCCAGGTACCCAGGACCAAGTGGCATCCCCCAGCTCCTGGAGCATCCTGGGGCTCAGGTGCATACCAGGGAGCACGCACTTCACCATAAACTGCCGCGTTGAAGCGCTTGTTCCTCAGGAGTTTAACGCTTTCCTAAATTTCTAAATTGCCAATTTAAAAATCAGTATTTGCTGAGGAAAACAGCAGTTATGTTTCAATGTATTACTCTCTTAGGGGTCCTTACATTTGCACAACTGCTTCCCGGAAACACAAAGGTTTTGGATCTGCTAGAAGGAATATAAAATCCTGGATATGTCATATCTAGTGTGGGAGACTCAGGTGTGTAAAACCACCAGTATTTAGCTGCTCGCTATGCCGCACACCAAACTGGGGAGTGTTTGACATGTTCAAAAAAATGCATTAAAAGAACCTGTAGCTATAATTATCAATTATGAACAAAGTGGCAAATTTCCAAATGCAAAAAAACCTGATATTTCTTTATACTTTTTGTACAGTCATGATCAAAGGGAATATCACATTTATTCATTCCATCCTCACTTATTATACCCTATTTCTTATTATTGTGGAAGTATGAAAGTCTGTTTGGTCTGTGCTAAGGTGTGAATAAATGTCCCCCAAAAGTAAATGTGTCAAAGGCTAAGTACCTTGGTGGATACTATTAGGAGCTGATGGGACCTTCAAGAGAATGGGCTATTGGGAAACCCCCGTGGGTATGCCCTCAACAGGGACGGTGTGACCATCATTCCTTTGTCCTTCTCTGTTTCCTAGTTATGGATATGAACGGTGTGCTCTCTTGGGTACTCCTGCCATTGTGTATGGTCCTCATCAAAGTTCCGCAATAATGGAGACAACTGGACTTGCAGTGGAATAAGTAGGACCATGAGCCAAAATAGGTTAACTGCTTCTGGTGCTTCATTACAGTGAAGGATGGCTGGCTAGTACACACTGCCACAGTAAAACACCAGGCCCTTGGGAGCTTTAAAAAACGAGATTTTCCCCCTTCCTTCTGAAAAGCGGAGGTGGCTGCCAGCAGGGCTGTTTCAGATGATGGCTCTCTCCCACCCTGCAGACAGCTGCTGCATAATCCAGCAGCAAGAGATCCAGTGTGTCTTCCTCTTCTACCTCTTACAAGGGGTGCTACCCATCGTCTCCTCCAAACCCAATTATTCCCCCAAACATTCTACTTCCAAGTATCATATCACTGGGTTTTCAAGATTTCCACACAAGTTTGGGAAGGACACAACACAGTCCACAGCAGTGAGAAATGCTGCGCCAATTCCTAAAGCATTTTCATAATGAAATAAATATTTGAGGAAAATATGCAAGAACTTTAAAATACTCAATGTATCAGCCATAAAATAACAGCTTTATTTATGTAGAATGCAATGGCGATCCAGAAGAGACTCATGTATTTTCTCCATAAGAAGTCTCTGTCTTTTTGACTCCTCTCTGAGCATCTCTCTTCTCTGCCCTCATCTCTAAGTTTCACTTTGGATCAAGCTGAATGACAATGCTATTGGCTCCCATATGCCAACAGCCATTCATGAAGGCCTCTCTTGGCCGGTATGGGAAAACTGGCCATTTCAGAGAGCCTCAAGCCCTTCTGTTTCAGGCGCCATTGTCTGAAGCTGGCTGGCTCTGAGATGCCAGAACTCATTATCACCATGTCAGGTTCCCATGTTGGTGCTTCTGGCTCCATCACAGGCACTGTCACCCCAGGAGCTCCCCAGGGATCTAGGGAACTCCAGAGGAAAGCCATCAACATTCAGCACAGTGGCACAGGGCAATTAACTGACACACAGGAGTAAAAGAGGCAGAAAGTCAAACTTCAAATGTTTTCTCTTTACATGTGAACTTCTCATAAGTGTTTGTCTGTTTGTTTGTTGTGATGTGTCACTGTCTTTAAAATCTAGCGACAGAAAGAGACAAGCATGAGGCATTGCAAGAGGAAGATTAACCCAATCAAGCTGAGAAAATGATCCCTGAAGGATATTATTTTGGATAACTTTTAATTTTATTTTTCTTACGCTCTAGTCCCATTTTTCTGTTTGCAACAAGAGAGCCATGAAATTTAAAGATTCATTAATTATAGTAACAGCAGTTATGAGGGCGTAGAGCCAAACCAGTCAACACTCATCACCTCAGGTAAACCACAGAGCAGAGTACATGTGTACCACTGTGACCTGGAAAGGGTTAAATTCATGGGATGTCTAATACATAAATATTTCAAACTGTTCCAATCTCATCTAGATATTCATTAAGCCTTTGACTATCAAGCCTCTGGCTAGGCAAAAAAAGACAGATGCAAAGACTCTAAGACAGTTATCATCTTCAGAAAAACCTCAAATACAAGGGGAAAGAAAAAGACCTGCATCTGGCCAGCCTGCTCTGTTTACACAGCATCCTCCAGGCACTGTGTTTCAATGAGTAATTGCAAAGTGCAGAACACTCCACTAACCATTGTATTTGGTGCCTTTATACACAGAATTTCCCTTGAATCACCTAGCCGTCTCCATTATTTTTTCTACCTTCTAATCAATTTCTTGTTCTGGAAAATAGCCAAGTTTAGCAGCTCCTGAATTGAATACAAAGATAAGGCTCTGGAAAAGAGGAACTTTTCTGGAAAAAAAAATGGCAAAAATAGACAAAAGGGAAGACTTTGGTTATTTCAATATTCTGTTAGAAAGCAAAGCTGTAAACTTTCCTAAGGCAAGAATGGTCCCCTCTAAGGGCGTTATCATTTTGACCATGGTGGTCATCTTCCTAATAGAAATAATCCTTCAGCTTTGACTTGGTGGTATTTAAAAGCGACAAAGAGCAGAACTTCTCTTCTCAGATTTCAGGAAAGGCATATGGTCAGAAAGGGCAGTAGATAAGGCCACTGAAATTTTGTACTTAGAGTAACACAAAATTACCATACTCTTTCTTTCCTCTCTTCCAGTATCCTAATTAAAAATCTGATTCTTGGGCTGAGAAGAAAGCTCAGTGGATAAAATGTCTGCCACATAAAAATAATGGTAAGAGTTGAGATTCTCAAAACCCATATAAAAGCAGGACAGGTGCAGAGACCTCATGTAATTCCAACACTCAGGAAACCAGGACAGGTCATTACTTGAACAAGGTGTCTAGACAGGCTAGTTGATGGGTGAGTTCCAGCATCAGTGAGAATCCTCCCCTCAAAAAATAAAGTGATGGAAAAACACATTGATTGACATGATAGAAGAATGCATCAACGTTACGCCTCCATACATGCACGTACATACACAAGAACACTCATATGTGCCTACTTATATTCTAACATGTATGCATACATACTACACACACAGGCATGAAGAAAGAAAAGCATTTGATTTTCTAGCTGAAGTGGACCTAAAAACCTCCCTGCTGGCTATCTTTCATAGTGTTAGAAGGTGCTATGCAGGCTGAGGAGGGAGAAAAGGCATCAAGAATTTACCTAACAGTGAACTCTAAGAACTATACCACCAAGATGTCAGGCAAGATATATTTACCCATGCAATATCAGCATGACTGCCATGAAAGTAACCCACCACTCAAACGGATTTGAACCACTCCACAGAACGGTCCCCTTCTGGTGCTGTAAGTTTGGTCAGAAATACACAGCTTGGGTGGTCCCAGGCCATCTGAAGGAAATTACTACTTCTGCTTAGCCAAATGGACATTATGTCAAACTGCCATCTAATTAGACAAAGGCTATTTTCAACCTTGATCAGAGAAGCTTCTCTTTGTAGTGAACAGCAATGTCAGATTCATGGTTGCCCAAGAGGTACAGAAAAAGTAAGGGATGAGGGCTCTCAGCACTAAACAAGCCATTTATGTTACCCTCTCTAAAGCTCAGGGAGATTTGGGAAGTGGGGATGAAACGAATACAAGAGCCAGAAGCCAGAGATAAGGACAGTGGGATCTCAACCTCTAGACATGACATAGTACATAATCACCAATCCACAGCATCTGGGATTACTCACACTGGGTCTGTACAAGAAGTTCCTCTCAACAGAAGATGGGTGGGGTGGGAGCATAGAACCCCACCATTTATTGTTGAGTTTTGGTCTAATGATGAGCTTTGAGAGAAGGGGAGCCATTGTCTTCAGCTGTGTACCTGTGTATCCCGTTGTGTACTACCCAAGGAATAGTTCCAATCCCAAAGCCGCACAGAGGGTCTTGGCTAAACCCAGGAGGACATACCCATACACAAAAGCAAGGACATGAATGTGAGATGGGAAATACGAAGAGTGGACAGAGCAGGGAGAGAAACAATAGGGGTAGGGACAGAGAGTAATTAGAATACATGGTGTATATGCATGAAATTGTCAAAGAACAAATTTAACAAATAAAGAACCTACTTCCGTAGATTCCTACCACTGGTAATCATGTAAATACATATATTTTAGGATGATATCTCTTCACATATATCAACCTAAAAAAGAAAATCAGGACACATGTAAGTACACAACTTACAAATAACGTCAACAAAACTGAGAACATCTAACTTTTAGAACACAATGTCTTTGAAATTCCACACTGTCTACCTAAAAGTAATCATGTATGTTCATGCATGTACAGGCACTCAGGTTCTCACACCCCCACCCCATCCCCATTTTCAAGTGGTTAGCATAACTGAACTCTGTAAGCACCGTGGGTTTATAAAATTACTGTGTCCCATGAGTCTGTATTCCTGAAGTCATGACTTGCCTCTGCATGAGAAGTATGTTCTTTTGTTTATTTAGGTAAGAGTTAGTGAAGCACACAACCCTCAGAGTTCCACTAAACCAGTGTTTCAAGGAAGCTGGGAAAACTTTTGGTGAGCACGGAAGGTGATCCTCCCAGCAGCCCTGCTGTGCCTGCGGCTGTGGATCACACGGATTCCCTTTAGAGCTGGAGGACAGAATCAGGAGATTTCCTCCTATTTACCCGGAGCTTTGCTCTTCTCCTGTCGCTGCTGTAACTCTTGGATTCCATGTGATCCTTTAGGAGCCGAGACCCTGCCTTTTTCTATCTCGGGGTTAGCCTGACAACACCTGTATCCAATTGTTGCCTACCTGAAAAAGCCATTACTCTGAGTGGCCCCCCCAAATCCCTACCACTTTCATCTCCACTCTGCCTCTCTGTCAGGCCAGCTTTCAGCTGGCCCGTTCTACTGGCCATTAGAAAAGCCCTTTCTTCCATCTAGAAGCCCTCCCCTGTTAACACTTGAGTGGGATCCATCTCCACTTCTTCCTGGAAAATATAATACCCATGGCAAACAAATCTCACTCCTTTTTTTCCCCATTTGTTACTGACTTCTTATTTCTGAAACAAGAAAAATCGGTGGTGTTAAGCTCACTCACAGATGAAGAATTTAACCAAAATGTATTAAATGCCTATTGTGAACCAGGGGCTGTGTTCTACAGCAGTGAATCAAAAAGACAAGGCCCCTGAGCTCAGGAGTGCTGGGTCCAAAGGAAACTCCAATCCCAAGGCAAGTCAAATATCTAGAAATGAGCTCAACCTGGACCATAGGAGGGTTTCTAGTAGTTAGATAAAAGCCAACATTCCTCAGTAACTTGTGAAGCCTGTTCTGCAGGGACCAAAATGAGTCATTTCCCTTACCTCCAGCAAAAGGGATGGATAATCAAGGTCCTGATGGCCTCTAGGCTCACTCAGTCCCTAGTCACAGGTACCAGTCACACATTTCAGTTTCCCCACACCAGTATCCTGGCCCTTCCCTCCACCCAGCTTCTTCTCCTTCCTATAGCATGGCTATTTCCATGCTCCGGCTCCAGCTCCTGCTAATCTCACTGTGCTCTCTCTATTCCCCATTCCCTGCTGGTCTCCCCTCTTTTGCAGATAGCCCTGACCATGTTCAGTCTGCTGGTCATGCTCAGTCTACTTCCTTTTCTCTCTGCTCGGGACTCTTTCAGATGCCTCAGGATGTTCTTCTCTCATGTCTACAATAAGACCTTCCCATGCCTTGCAATAGCCATATTTTCAGTTTATACAATAATGACTAATTAATTTTCTGTTGGAAAGCAAGAAAAAATTAAAATAAAATAATATATTAGTAACAGTAAAATCATACCAGTAATGTTCTAGAGATGTTAGTGGTATGCAGGTTTTTTCATTTTAAACAGGAAGCAAAGAAAAAACTGAAGTAAATAAGGAGAGATATGCAAAGATCTGATGAAGATGAGCCTGGAGAGATGCCTCAGTGGTTAAGAGTCCTGGCTGCTCTACTAGGTGTCCAGGGTTCAATTCCCAGTACTCACTGGTGACTAAGGGCGACCTGTAACTAAGTTCCAGGAGATACAGTCTCTTCTTCTGGCCTCCATGGAGTTTCAGGTACACAGCGGTACACAGATGTGCACACAGGGAACACACCCATATACATAAAACAAAAATTAAAAAGCAATACTTCTTAAGAAGGGGAGAATCTGAGGAAGAGAATTCAAGCAGGAGGAAGCATGAGATGAAAGACGTTGTGCTATATTTAGGAACCAACAGGGCCAAAGAGGTACAGGCATAGAAGTAGAAAAATTCAGGGCCCCAACGTGGGAGGGCTCTGAAGACGGAAGGCCAAGATCAGGTTAATTTAAGAAAATGTTGAGGGTGGTTTGAATTCTGAGAGTAACAGGAAACCACAGAGACCCAACTGAACCTGCTAGAGTCAGGTCTAGGGGCAAGGGGGTTGTGAACAGTTAAGAGGATACTGATACAGGTGAGTTGAATTTGGGATGAGGCTCTAGAAATAGGAAAAAAAAACCCAGAAGAGGTTAGAGAATTCACGTTACAGGTTTTTTACAGCTTTTGTGGGGGCTGCATTTGGTAGTGATGCAAAATGAGACCTCAAGAGACCTACTGAATTCTATCTTAATTGTGTGACTAGTCATGCCATTACTAAGATGGGGGAATTTGAGGCAAGACAACTGGTGTCTGAAGGAACAGAGAGGCGAGTTAAATAGTAATAGTGCCTAGTAAACATCCAACTATGATAAGTTTTGAAGCTTCACACCTGAATGCCAAATGCACAAAAATAGTGTCTAGAGAGACGGGTCCAATTTTCTCGATGAAGACTTTCAAAGGAAGGTCCGCACAGATCTGGGGGCATGACACTATTGAGAGACTTGCATTTTCAGGGGAGGATGGAAATGTGGAACAAGCTTAGTAGAAATGACTGGTTGTGTGGGTTCAGGAAGCTGAGAAATGAAAGTTCTCAAATTACTTTTAAAAGGAAGTGGTCAACAAGCACATCACACATTGCTAGGAGGTGTAATAAGGCAAACGCTCAGAAAAGGTAACCATCTTGGGTGGCAGGAACATAACCCTGACAAAGCCTGAACCAAATAAATAACTCCTGTCTCCTGAGAAACATGAAAAGGGGAAAGGATGAGAAGGAGACCTCACCACCGCTCCAGAATAGCCACAGGTCTCACTGCAAGATGGATCTCAGTGAAGACATACGCTCAGATATGACACACAAAGAGGATGTGTATCTGTGGTAAAGACACCTAAGATACATTTCTAAGGAAATGCTGTCTGGCACTCACATAGCATCAGTCGAAACCTAGATCTTAGACTATGTCATTGCATGATAGCCATTTTATTACTGACTCCGGAGACAAAAGGGGAATTTCTGTAAAGACGCATAATTAATTATTCAACAAAGACTAGCCCAAGCCAAGTCTCCAAACCCACTGCTTTCACAGGCAGCTCCGGGAGGAACTTATCAGTCCTCCTCTGGCAGCGAAACTGCCAAAAAAGCCTGCTGATTAATACCAGTAGCGCATTTGTTAAACAGTGCAAATCACCCTTTGTCATTTAAATTGCACTGAATTTGAATGTGCATAGGTTGCTAGTAGAGAGCGGAATCTGGAAGGCACACTTGGTCTTCAAACAGAATACATTAATCTCGGCTGGCACTGCTCCCACCTGAAGCCACAGAACTCTGGGCTGTTCTTGGGGTGAGTCACTCCGTGAGATTTCCGGTTGATTTCTCCACAGACATGGCACCACGGGAAACAAGGCCCACATGAACTTTGGAGAGAAGCGAGGTCTTGTGTTTTCGACCTTACGCTTAGGTCTGACTTTAGATATATTAGAGCAAGACCAAGGCTAGCTTCCAGGGCTCTGAAAGCTCAGTAATTCATGAGGGTGAACAGGGACTCTTTCACACTCAATAATTCTTAAATGGCTCTTTAAATAACTTCACAAGATCAGCTTTTCACGAACCGCAGACCCTCAGGTACATTTACCTGGCTATTGGTGTTGGCATTCAGGCATAAGCTGGTCTGCCCTTGGGTCCTCAACCACAGCTACTAAAAACACTCCCAGTGTGCATGAACTTGTTAGTATTCAGGCGCTTGCACTGGCCTGCCCTTGGGGACCTGGCATGATTCGCCATCAGCTACAGCCATTCCCTTGCCCTATAGCCCCCTTCTCCCGGCTAAACAACAATTGGTGATTTTTTTTCTCTTTTTTAAAAAAGGAGTTCTTAAAGCCCCAAGTCTGTGGTAGAGTAGGCTCCTCTACACACACAATGAGTAGGATCTCCTCTGCTTCTATAGCGCTTACAAACTGCTTTTGCTGAAAAGCCTGGGATCCCTACTTACCGGCAACAGGCAACAGACCCAGGGTAAAGCTGGCATTTTCGCCTTCATTTCACATCTGCCCTCTTTACTATGTGTCACCTTCTTGGTCCTGTATCCAGGCATGTTAATTATTTAGGGAGTGTCTTTCTAAAAACCCAAGACACTTAACCTGTCCCAATTCCCTTCCATGCTAAGGCACAAGATAAAGCGTAACTGAGGCATAAGAACAGGAAGCTTTCTGTGAGATTGCATCTCCTAAAAATGTCAGAAAAGATAAACCTAAGAAGTTTCACCAACAAAACTGCCTAAACATAACCCGAAGAAGGACATCGGTAGACATGCTAATGTGGAAAGGGGATGCTCCTGAGGCCAAAGGAATGCAGGGCAAGGATGAAACAGTCTTCCTCAGGGAAGCCCTCCGATTAGTTATCCAGTGCTAAGGAGTACTTGGCCAGATGGTCTGAAGGGATTGGGGTGGGGTGGGGCAGGAGCAGGCAAGAGAGAGAGAGAGAGAGAGAGAGAGAGAGAGAGAGAGAGAGAGAGAGAGAGAGAGGGAGGGAGGGAGGGAGGGAGGGAGGGAGGGAGGGGGGAGGGGGGGGGAGAGGGAGGGGGGGGGGGGAGGGGGGAGAGAGAGGGGGGAGGAGAGAGAGGGGGGAGGAGAGAGAGTTTTATATTTACAATGAAAGAAAAAGAGGCCATTAATTTGAGAGAGAACAAGGGGCAGTGTACCTGGAAGGGGTTGGAGAGAGGAAATGGAAGGGGAAAATGATGCAATTATATTTAAACATATATATATATATATATATATATATACTTATATATAGGTATATGTATGTGTGTGTGTATTTGAGTTACTTCCTGTTTTTCTTCTAAGCCCTTCTATGTCGCCCTTGGAACAAACAGGAGTAACTGGGGAATCTTACCATCTACTTTTTCTAACGTCTTATTCCAGATTACCTAAAGGTCTCCAGTGACTGTTATCCATCAGGTGCCACCCTGGATTCCAGGAATAAAAAGCCTTACAGGACAGACTGCCCATCTGTACTGGTTTGAATGAGACTGGGCCCCCATGGGCTCATCTATTTCCACACTCAGTCCCCAGTTCATGAACTGTCAGAGAAGGATTAGGAGGCATGGTCTTGTTGGAGTAGGTGTGCCTTGTTAGAGGAAGTATCTCACGAGGAATGAGCATTGTCTCAATACACCTTTAATGGTTTTTAAATTGTTTCATATCTGGTCAAGTTAAGATTTTTAAGAACTTCATTTTTAATTTGTAATAAAAAGTTTACAACTTGATTTTTTCAAAAAAAAGTCAACAAACTGCAAGCACCTGTTAATAAAGGTCTTAAATAAAAAACAAACAAACAAACAACCCAAAAACCCATGCCAGGCTCAGTCTTCCCTGTCCCCACCCCCACCCCTCCGCCTGCTGCCTATATTTCAGGATGTAAAGCTCTCAGCTACTGCTCCAGCACCATGCCTGCCCAAGGTCTGTCAAGCTCCCTGTCATGAAGCAATGGACTAAGATAATGGACTAACTCTCTGAAACTAAACAAGTCCCAAATTAAATGCCTCTTTTCTTTTCTTTTTCCTCTCTTTCTTTCTTTCTTTTTTAAAGAGTTGCCTTGGTCATGGTGTCTCTTCCCAGCAATGGAACAGTTTCTAAGACACGACCAAAGGTGAGCAGTTGTCTATGGAGGGAAGGAGATATGCTGGGCCGGAGGAATCTGCTCCTGAGCATCAGCATGTGGCCTCAAGCACTGAGGACATCTTTGGACTACCTTGAAGAACCAGGACTGTGACCAATCAGATCCTAAGCCAGATTGCTTAGCTGACCCCAGGCTCAACTTTTCTTTTATTTAACCCTAAGACTCCTGTCACAAACATGGCATTCTGGTGCCCTGTATGTGCTTCTCTTCCTAATGGACCACAACGGATTACACTTTTCCTTTTGTACGTCTCTCTTTAATTGGAGTACTTGCATTGGAAAACAAGACTAGCCTTGGTTGCCAGAGCGAGGGCTGTGCAGCACACTTCCTTACCATTAACTTGCATAGTTGGACAGTGGAGCAGGAACTTTGAATTTCTAGGTTTTTTTCATTGTTGGTTTCTTTTTTTTTTCCCCCTCATGCACAAGACTGCTGGATTATTGTTTGTAACTTGCCATTCTCGCTTTCTCTGCCATGCTCAAAACACTTCTATGTTCCTTCATGGTCTGTAGTATATTACCCAGAATGCTTTGGCAAAGTTCAAAGTTCATATTAATGTCTTCAGACATTGTCCATGCCATTGTTAAATTTCAAATCAAATGAAACTGCTCAAACATTCAATGCATGTCACTAACACTCCCAAGCCTCTGCCTCTGATAGACTTAATACTTCTGTCAGTGATACAGGGACAGATCCACAGATCCACACTGCCACCCTCAAGAGCCTGAGGAGTTCTAGGGACCTCAACTCAGCCTAAACCTGGACTAACAGCTTTGATGCGGAACAGAATTTCAGGCCTAGTCAGTATGATACAGCTGATGTGGAGGTTTTGTTAAAGATATTTTATTATAAACTTACAATAAGGGCTAGGTTAAAGAGAGGCACTCAGCTGAAGAAGGACTCACTAAAGGCCATGAGTACGGGGTTTTCCAAGAAGAGTCACTCAGAAACCTAGACAAACTGACATGTGGGTACAGGCTTCTCCAGGGAAATTTGCAATTGTCATAGCACAATTTTAATGGCTCTCATGTTCCATCTCAAACTGTTGCTAAGAACCCTTTTCTCCCTTTTTTCTTTCTTTTGATGAGAAAGATAAGTGAGGCATGGCACATGGGGAGATGCTGTGGATGGAATTATAATCTAAAAGGTGAAGCCAGGGCTTCTAAGTTTTCACAAGGTGTGTAGTGATTGCCTTTGCCTATAGATGAGTTTCTAGCTGGATTCCTAGAAACCTGAGTTTATAGGGAGGAGAGGAGATGGGGAGGCCTTAATAATTGTTACTTGTGTTGGAATTTCTGCTTCTCTGATGGAGAGTCTTTGCCAACCAATTATCTTTAAGAGGTGGGACCAAGTTAGGGTATGGTTTTCTGGGACCAGGAGAAAATCGGCAAGGCTTGTGGAGCCCAGGTGTCCTCTCTCTGTCTGGTTCCCTCGCAGCATGGTTGAGCTTGAACTTCTCATTCCTGTTTTGTGAGTTTTCTCCTTATAATAAATAAAAATATAATTGTTTTATCTTTTAGCGAGCCTGGTTATTTCCCAAATCAAGCTAACTTCTACACTCCTCGGCTGACAAGCAGAACTGCCTCTGTCTTCTTCTGCTGCCTTATCTCTACTTTTCTATTTGTCAACATTCTCAATCTTACCCTTTTCTTAGTCACTGAAGCCTAATGCTCTTCCTGGAGACGACCACCACTCCGAATGTCAGAGTGTTCCACCTGCCCCTGCCATGTCATGGGTACTTTTTAACTTTGATTATACCATAGTGTTATACATTCTTTTTCCTATATAGAAACCCATTGGTGGTTGTGCACAACAGCTACCAGCAAGTTTCAAGGAAGCTACAACAACTTTTATACAACGCTTTTCTTAGGACATTCTTGGCTGTTTTAGAGGAAGATAACATGTCAAACCATGGTAAACATGGTACACAATCTTTGATAATAACTGCTTATTCAAGCAGCGAGAACAGATTCAAACTAGGTCAGTTTTAATCAACTACCAATCAGATCCTTGGTGTTGGAAGTCCTTCTTTATATGTGTTGCTTATATTGGCTAATGAATAAAACTGTTTCGGCCAGTGGTTTAGCAGAATAGAGTTAGGTGGGACAGCAGAAAGAAAGAAGGCAGAGTCCAAGAGGCACCACAGGAGACAGATGCCTCCGCCGGAGCCTGCTGAAACTTTGCTGATAAGCCACGACCTCATGGTGATGCACAGATTAATGGAGATGGGTTAGTTTAAGATATAAGAGCTAGCTAGAAATATGCATAAACTATTGGCCAATCAGTGTTTAAATAATATGGTTTCTGTGTTATTATTTTGGGAGTCTAGGCAGCCGGGATATGACTGAGCAGCCTCCAACAACAGATCCTGCCACAATGATCATAGATAATTGGTCTAGGGCTATCTATTGACTTACACAAACTTCCTGGATTGGTCTGATCATTATCTTCCTGTGACTCAACCTGTGATATATAACACTGAAAAGTTGTCCATGGCCTCAAATGATATTGGAATGTCTCACTTTGCAGCTTTAGCAGACTTGTGACTGAAGAGGCAAGCATCCGGTAGGGGTGAACTTTGGTGTTACTACAATAGCTCTCAGAGTTCAATATACCTTTTTAAAAGGTTTATCTTTTTTTTTTTTTTAAAAGAGTCTTCTGTGTGGCCAAGAGCTGAAGTTGAAGAGAAAACAACAAACAGTGTGGGCAATGGACCCCAGGAGATCGAGGACTTGATGGGGCTCTGACAGGGTAGAAAAGCAGAGAATACATTCCATACCAGTACAAAGTACTAATAGAAAAGAATGCATAACATCTGCAGGAAGACCATTAACAGTGTAATGTCCTTTCATCCGAGGGAAAATGATTTCTTTTAAAAGCAAGGTGTACCTTATTAACCCAAACACAGAGAAGCACTATAAGACGACAAAATCAAATCAGAGCTTCTTTTTGAAAATATGTTCAAAGTTCTTCATACAATACACTGGGCTTAAATTAACATAGGGTCTGTGAAGAAAAACAACAGAAGCAGCATAGTTCATCTGGGCAAAAGCTCTTTAAGTACCACATACATTCAGGAACAACTTCTCTGCTAGTCTTGCTCATTGTGTTCTATTAGCTTCTAGTCAGGGCTGGATAGAGCATTCAATCTAGAAGCATCTTATCAATAAAATAGCCTTTAGTTAGACATTTTTAACTTGTCTGACTGCATTCTCATTCCCTACTTTGTAACCAAGTTTTCTTTGTTCGTAAAACTGAGAAAATACCTGGTTTGGTGTTTTGTTTTTATGTTGTTTTAATGTCCAAAGAGAAACAACCAAGTTTGTTCTAAAAGTCAATAAAAATCTCTTAAAATTAAAAGTTCTATTTAACTCATGTCTCCGTACTTTCATAATCACATGAAAGATGACATAACTCGGGATCTCATTAGTCATTTGTTAAGTGAAATGCAATTTATAAAATCTAAATAAGATTCTGGCTAATTGGAGAGGACTGTTGTTTCATTTGCCTGAAAGTCTCAGCAAACATTAGGCAGATAGATAGATAGGTGTACTTCACCAAGAGAGGATGTGAGTGGCCTTGAAGGTGCTTTGGTCAAAACTCTATAAAGTCACTGGAGGTAAAAGGAATGTGTAAGCCTAGTAGAGTTGTTAGTATAAAGTCAATTCTGGTAAATAGTCAAAATTAGTTTTATGCAAATCAGATTTAGTTACCAAAACTAAACCCAATATGCCATTATAGCTGGGAGGTGGTGGCACACACCTTTAATCCCACCACTCTGGAGGCAAAGGCAGGTGGATCTCTGGGAGTTCAAGGCTAGCCTGGTCTAAAGAGTGAGATCCAGGACGTCCTAGGCTAACCAGAGAAACCCTGATTCAAAAAACCAAAACCAAACCAAACCAAAACAATAAGAAAAAAACCCCAACCCTATCCTTTGTCAGGTGGTGGTGGTACATGCCTTTTTCCCCAGCACTTGGGAGGCAGAGACAGTTGGATCTCTATGAGTTTGAGGCCAGCCTGGTCTACAGAGTGAGTTCTGAGACAGGTTCCAAAACTACAGAGAAACCCTGTCTTGAAACACAAAAAACAACCAAAGAAAAAAAGATGAAGCCTTAAAATTGTACCCCTTTCCTCACTGCCCACATATTAATTTTAAGCAAGGATATACTTGTTTTAATATAATCATTTTGTTTAAAAGAGCTAACTTAGTGTGAACCTTTCACAATATTCCTTAATCAGGACTGATTTATTCTTTTTGAAAATATTTTAACCATAAAATACATGTAAGAAATTTATTTATTTATTTGATTACTTGCTTTTTTTTGCTTTTCTGCAAGACACAGTCTCAAGTAGATCATATAGAAGAGCCTGAAAAGTCTGATTCTTCTGCCTCAGCCTTCCTAATGCTGTCACCATGCCTAGCGCAAGAATTTTAAATACTAATTTTAAAATGATAGTAATAGGAAAGACAATTTAGAAGCAAATTTTTGATTGGCCAATATAAACTATTAAAATATCTACTTTTCTGTAATGGTTCCCTTATCACGATTCCTTACATTCTAGGGAACACCCAGCTCTTTTGAAAAACTTGCAAGTTTTAGAGAAAGAGCAGAAGCAAACTGTAAAATGGGCAGGTCATCATCTACTGACATGAAAGCCAATGGGAGGAGACTGTAAAATGGGTGGGTCATCATCTACTGATATGAACACCAGTGTAAGGAGAACAGAAACTCTAATATAAAATAGCCGCACAGGTATTAAATCAATCATGATACTTAACCTCCCATCCCAAGGTGAGAGAGGTAAATCTGATCCCTTGGAGGCAACATCACTCTCGGGCAGCCAATACCTTGCTCAAATGCATATTCAAGGGCTCTGCAAACTACAGAGCTCCCTGGACATGGAACTCTGTTGATTTGCCTTTTGGTCTTTTCCATGGAAAGGACAACAAAAATACAATGATTTCTTATTCTGCTGAATCTGAAGGTTCGGCCCATGAGGTGTGGAAGACCAATGTTGAAGCTGGTGACCTCCTCTAACAGAAGCAGCAGAATCTATCACACAGTCAATCAGATTTCAGTGCTAAGGCCTCTCACATCAATGTACTGTTTCATGTGACTACCACCTTCGTCTAGGGCCTAATCATCTCCCACTTGAACTAATGCTATCATCAAGTAATTGCACTCTCTACCTATAGCCTACTTTCAATCTAATCTTTCATTCATAATTTTCTCAAATCAGTCTTCCTAAGGATGCCTCTTCTAACTCATTATTGTTCTGTTCAAAAATGTAAATGACTTTTCAGGGCCTTCTACACAGACTCAAATTTCTAACCTTCAAATTCTGGGGCAAACCTAATCAGTCTTTAACCCATCTTTCTAAAGTTCAGTCTTTGCACAATTGGGGACTGACAAGCTTTTTCTCAGAGCTATGAGTCATATGTCCTTTGCTACAAGTATTTAATTCAGCATTCCCATGGAGAGCAGAATATAGATGTGTCTCACTAGGACTTTATTTATTCACAATTATTGTCATCACCACCTGTATAAACAGGCATGAGCTAGATCTTATCAAAGGGCCATAGACAGCCGAAATCCACTGTAGAAGAACATATAATTCTTGCATACTGGTCACTCACTGGGCCCTAACATAGATGTTCAGAGTTGTTTTCCCAGGAGGGATAAAGGATTGGTTCTCTCTGTCCTTACCTGGAAAAGTTCACAATCTTTTCTACACACGAGATCACTCTCTGATTACATCACACATCCCATGAAAGATAGCAGATTTTGCCACAAGCAAAGTTTCATGGTGAAGGAGTTGTGAAATCACTTTCTAGCGAGAGGGAGCAGGAAAAAGTCACTCTCAGAAGAGGCAGTACAAGTTAGAAGGCAGAGACTCAGAACCACTAATTCACTAATGGTGAATTGGCTCAGACAAGCATAGATAACAAGAAAGATGGATTTAAAACTGGTTTTTAACACCATAGTAATGAGTTCGGGCTAGTTCCTTTGAACTGTTCTGCCCTTAGCCCTTAGCAGAAGGTCCTGCTTTTTGATTGCCATTTTAAATGAGAATGCCTTAAAATATGTTCCTATTTGTTAATGATTTCTGGACAAGCTTGAGCATATATAATAGCTATTATAGTAATAAACTCATGTAACTGTCAAGAGTTTGGCAGATTTCCTTTATGCTTCACATATTAACGAAAAATAACAGTTTGGCACCCTCTTTTATATCCCTACATCTTGCATTCTTTTTTATCTTGTTTGTACCAGAAATGACATTTAGTGTAAACTCAAGCAAGAGAGGTGAGCATAGGCTTTCCTTGACCTAAAAGAGGAAGGTTTTAACAACAGGAGACCTGTGTCGAGTACTGGAGGACAGAGGCATGCATTAGAGCAGGACTGTACAGGACACACAGTCAAGATTCACTGTGTCTGCTGAAGACTTGGCCTGTGAAGCCCCATCAAGAGAGTGCAGCTCATGGTGTTGATTCTGACCACGCTGATAACAAGCCACATTTCACTGTTTGAGTCACCAAACTGGTCAAACTTTAGTTAAGCCACAAATTCCCATGGGTCACTGAATGGATATCTAAAAGTATGGTTATTGTGATTCATGGTAGGCTGCACATAAATCTCCACTGTATAGAAAAGAATCACGCAAATTACTTAAAGTCAGACTGACCTTATATTTCTCTTTTAAGTCATCTTGGCACATATAACCATTAAGATGTGAACACAGGACGCTCTTTCTAAAAAAGACTACCCAATAAGTTTTGAAAAACCAAAAAGTCTTGAGAAAGGTACTTTTTATATTTTTATATAAATTGTATGAGAAAATTGTCATATGCTGTTTGTGCTTGTTCGGAACTTACTCTGAGAAAAACGATGATTTGAAAAAAAAGACTTGAGCAACTTTATTTCAAGTCTGTTCCAAAACCCCCTGTCTGGTGGCAGGCTCAACCCTGGTGGCAGGCTGGTCCCATCATACTAGGACAAGGAAAAAGAACGATAATAAACAGCCAAGGGTAATAAAAACATTGTACCCCTGAGAACATTGATAGTGAAGTATTTCTAACATGGGTCGCTACTAGTTGTCTATCCTAAGGTATAAAAATACTTGCAGTGGGAATGAGAAGCCAGAAGCTCCTCTGGGAAGAGATTAGCTCTTCTCTGTTCTGCCCAAGAGTCCCATGCAGGTTTCCCTGGTCAGTTTCTACTGGATGTTTTGAGCTTCAGAGCTGATGAAGATTTACGGGCTAACTGCTACTTGTAATTTGTTCTTTTGCTTTCGTTTACTTAATAAATGGTTTGATTGCATGTTTAAGGTGGAGGCCAAAAATGTGAGCCTATTTCCACCTTGTCTGAAGGTTAGAGAGTTTCAGCTTGCTTGAAGTTGTTGCCATTCCACCCTGATCAAAGGGCAAAGAGTTGGAACTTACTTCTATTCTTTCAAGGTTATTGTCTGTTTCTACTTCAAACAAAGGTCTCACCTAGAATTATATTAGAGAGTTCTGCTCTCTCAAGATTATTGTCAACAGGTATGACTAACATCCAGACCTCGTATTTCAGGTATTGAGAAATATACCTCCTTCTATCTCGAACACAAGTCTAAGGACTTAACTAATTCCTTCTCCCTTAGGGAGATAGGTATGAATTCCACCGAAAAAGTGGTTTGACTACAAAATGTTTTGGTCTAGATATGAGTGTTACTTATCTTGTTCTAGCAGCAGAATGTTTAACTAAGAATGTAGCCTGCAACCTTCAGCTGGGTATGTTCATTTCCCTGTATCATATTAATGCACTTTTTTTTTTAAAAAAAATTCTTATTCTTACCTTTTAGGGTCAGGGGTATTTTAAGCAAATGGAAATTAAACGCAAGCGACTTCAGTCTTCATTGGAACTCCCTCCTGGTATTATCCTGTGTTTCTGTTTTATCATTTTCACTCATGTCTTCGTATTCCTTACTAATTTTTCTAAACCCTATACCCCTACTCTGATAAGTGGTATTTTTGTTGAAGCTGGTCTCCGACAGTTTAATACATGACTACCACAATTCTTTCTCCATATAGCGCAACCGTCACTCACAAACTCAATCAATAGAGAAGTATTTACACAGTTTACCAGAAAACGTTTTATAACTAAATATCCAGTTAAAGGAGGCTCTTCAGTCTCAAACCTTAAATCCAGGACATTCAACAGCTGTCTCTCCTCCTAGGGCCTTTTCATTTTCCGTTCTCTATAGAGATTCAGCTATGCAGGTACCAATCCTATCTTAGAAGTCTGATAAAGACACAAACCCCACCTTTTCACAAAATCCTAGGCACTTATAAAATTACTAAACTAATAGCCCTGCATCTTTGTCACCAAATCTTGACTCTTGACCTATTGTCATTAAATATAGAGTCTTTATAAAAAGAAACATGCTGAATCCTGTATCAGTACAATCAAAAAGGGGCACTGTCTGATAACCATTGTGCAGACATTCTCCTATAGGAAAATGATATCATGTGGAAAATTATTTCTTTGATAGCAGAATAATTAAGATAAATCACAACATTTGATTCAGTAGAAATAGAAGCCTAAATTGCTCCTTTTCTTGGGGGAGGGACACATCTATATCAGTTCTACATTGTGTGTTTATGCTCTCATTAAAAGTATTTTTTGATGTTGTAATTATATAGACAAAAATATCTAACCAATACTGAAGCAAATCCTGAGGGACGTTCTGTTTCTTGTTGCTACATGGGGATTACCTGATTTTGAACACTACCCCAGAGGTGAACTATTTATGAGACTTAGCTATCTTTTTCATACAGATATTTTCACTGTATGGCATCTCCTTTAATTGATTTTTATGTTATCACAAAATGCATTCATTTTAGTACATCAGTCCAGTAAAATTACCTCTAAAAAATACACAGGGTTTCGAGCTTCCAAAACGTGAAAGAGGATTATGGGAAGAATGACATGGAAGCCACCAGAATATTTTATTCTACAAATATAGAATACATTTTATTCTAGGAATATATTTTCATTGCAAACAAAAAGTTTTAAACAAACAAGCATGTCTTATAAAACAAGAACAAAATACAGGCAACTAAAGCTTAAGCAACATTCTTCAGATGTGTGAATAGAACACTTTATGTGGATTCTGTCAACACATTATAATGAGTTTTTTCTTTATTTAAAAATGGCTGATTGTAAATAAAAGCCACTCTAACAGTTTCAGAGAAGTTACACAAGGAAAATGTGACACCCTGATGATAATAAAATGTCAATTCATTCTTCTAAGTAAGTCCACAAGATTATTCAGTACTGTGTAACCAAAATATTTTCAGCTCCAAACCACTCGAGGCATAAGGCACTTCATTCACAAAACATAGAACATCCCCAGTGCCTTATGGAATGCAATATTTTACCAAATAGTTAACACTTGTACTGATTTTAGAATATTCTATCCAATCAATATCTTGTAAGAGATTTCACGGGTTGTTATGAGGCTGTTGTAAGTAAATGCACTGCTTTTCCGAGGAGCAGGTCATGCCCCTAACTTGGACTATTTCTCACAATGTGTTTACTGTCCGATTGTGCCCGCCCTTTGATCCCAATTCCCTCAAAGGCAGGGATCTATCCCGGCAATCGTGGTATCTGCTGCCCTTTTCCTACTCTGTCTGACATCAGCGGTCAACTCACACTTGGTGACGGTGACAGAAGAAAAACCCAGCATGTTCCCTTCCAACCATGATTTGAATCTCTGCTCTTAAAAATCTCTGAATGTATTAAACATTTTTCCAAACTTCATCCCAATTCTTCTTTGAGATACTGTCTCCATATTAACAAAACTCCCTTCCTTCCATCTTTACTCCTACAACGTTGTTCCGGCTGCCTTGCTCTCACAAAAATAAAAATTATATAACATGAGAAAAACTTAAAACAGGTATAAGCTGCTAACCTGCAAGAACATCCACTTCCCATGTGTTATCTACATCCTCTCTCTACTGTATAAAACTTGCTTCCCTTGATCTGATCTAGTCTACTGAAAGAATCCACAGGTCAAACCAAAATAAAACATTTACACATAGAAGAGGCTAAAAATGTTTCCCATGGCATAAGTGAAAGGCTTTTCATGATATGGAAACATCAACTTTATTTTTCTTCTAGCTTCTAAAGTGAAAGACTTCCTTGAATTTCATTGACTTTAAAAGAAATCCTATGGAATTTCAATTGTGATTTGCCTTACTTTCTTATATATCATCTCTCTTGTACTATCAGGCATTTTTTTTTAACAATAGTATTTTTAGTGTTCACTTACTGCTAAAATTATCATCACCTATTAGTCACAGTTCCTTCAAAAATGTTCTAGGGGAACCAGTGCTTTGTTCAATTATGTAGCAATGAAATAAGAGTTTGGATTGGCTCTTTTCCAAATGACTTGGAACAAAAAAGAATTCATATTCTGCATAACTTGTAGTTTCCTTTCTCAGGTAGAGACACTATATCATAATAATTTCTGCATCCAAACTGTTCCATTCTACTTCATGGCCCTTGGACAGAAATAATTCACAAGGTGACACTGTGATCACAAACCTAAAAAAAAAATTAAACTGCATTTATGCATATTAGAAAAAATGCCTTTGCTTTGAAACATTAGAAACCACAATGTTCTTATAATATCTTTTGATCAATATAGTCCAAACAAATTATTTATTTTAGATATTAAACTACTCCGTTTTGATTTCTCTGTAGATGTTGAAATTTCTATTATGACATATTTCCTTATGAAAAATTACCATGCAGCACAAAAATGAAAATATCATGACTTACAGCAAGACAAAATTGTTAGAAAAACTTCAAAGATAGAAACTGCATAAGCTAAATAGAGTCCATCAAAAGAGCCAGAGTTATACTCTCACCAAAAGGAATGAATACTTAGAAGAATGGTTTCAACATGAGCACTGGAATAAATGCAAAAGAAAAGGCTGAGTTAAAAATTAGTCTTCAAAGTTCACGGCTGTGAAGCACACATCCATGTGGGAACAGGACATTGCCTTTCATGTGCCCCACTGTCAGTTAGCAGAGCACAGATTAACAATTGCAGCGAACGATTACTTCTGGGTACTGACAGGGAATGACATGACTACTTCAGAAAATGCACTAATGTCATCTAACAGTAGGGGTGGCCAAGGGGAAGATCCTAATTTCATTGCCAGAGCAGAAGAGTTCCTATGAGAAATGCCTAGAAAATAGTCCAAGTAATCCTAAACCTACATCTGATACCATTTTTACAAAATTCAATAAAATCACGTAGCTGTATACTCTGAATTTTCCCAATTATCATAATTTTAAAAGAAATTTATGAAAGTTATTTCTCACACTAGGAATCCATGCTGAAGCAATAAATTGGAGTTCGTATGTAAGAAGATATTTTCTATTATTGTGTAAATTACCCAAAAGGTTTAGCATAAAGATATTTCACAGGGATACTGTTAACCATAATCAAAAGTTTTCACACCCGAGAACATCTGCTATTTTTCCATCTGGTCACAGTACTGTAAAGCATTTTCATAGAACAAAAACAGATTTGGCTTCGCATGCCATTGACTCTCAATCATCTTTAAACCAGCTTTGAACAAATATATGCTTATAATTATAAAGGTCGTAAAATTCTTGCAACAGCATTAAAATGTGGGCAACTACAATGGCATAAGAAGAATCAAACACTGGTCTAACACTGGAGACATAAAACGCCGCACAGTCACCTCCTTGTTTTTATGTATTCATTCTGTATTACAGTGATTATACCATCAAAATTGTGTATAAGCATACTTTCATGAGCATCAAATTTACCCTATGGCTAAATCATGCTATTTAATTGAAGTCCCATTATAATTAGCTCAGGTTGTTTATTAAATTTTTATTTTATGTAAATATGCTCATTTTACCAATCACTTACTTACAATTGATTTAGAAAAGGGGTCTTTTCTTCTTAATCATGTGAAAATATAAATTTGTACAGTTGGGGAACTGAGAATTCATAACCAAAACTATCTACTCTTGCTTGATTCTGTGCCCTGTTTTGTACAAGAGTGTCCTAGTTTCTTTCAGTGACATCTTCCTCAAGAAACTGAATATGGATGCTAGACTGAAAGTCATCTACGATTTCCCTTCCTGTTGTGAATTACTTGATTACTGCAGCTCATTGTTAATATATTATATTAATAAGCCATTATTAACCTTTCATTCATAAATCAGTCAATTCTATTTTTAGCCTACACAGTTTCAGCAAAACAAGTTAAAGAGGCAAATGACAGTAATAAGAAGTACACAGGAAGTCATAAAACAGCAAAACCCAAAGATATCAGGATGGGACATTTGTCATCTTGAATCTTCTTTGGCAGATTGCACCTGAACATTTAATTGAGCACAGGAACATAGGGGGAGCTTTAGACTGGCGTAACTAGACTCTAGTGAGAGCCAGCTAACCGCACCTCCAGTAGTCGGTTACTCACTGTCTACAAAGGAAACAAACCAAGCAGATTCTAGAACAAGGCTTATCACTGTCTAAAGACAAGATGTATGTAAGAAGCAGTGACATCCACTGTGAAGTTGAGTGGGAGTCAGATATAGATAAAAAGTTTGGTTCGTTCTACGTAGGAGGCACACATCCCAGACAACGCTGGCTCCATCGGGTGAGCTGTCAGTGACAAGGAAAGCCCATTACCTCTTCGGCGGGAGAGCTGAATCAAGAATGCACATGAAACATCAAGTTTACTCACCCTCCCTGCATCATCTTTAAATACACTGGCAGGTAAGCAATCCTCTCCACTGAGAATTTCACAGAAAATGTAATTCTCAAGACTCTAGTGTAAAAGCATACTTAGAATTCAATGCTTGGGGGAAAAAAGTTAAAATGATTAACAGATGAGGCATAATCAACGGTTAGTAGAAAACATGTTCAGAATCTACACTCGGGTCAGTTGTGGTGCTGTGCACCTGGAATCCCAGCCCCTTGGAAGTCAAAGCAGGAGGATTGTGTGTTCAGGGATACATAAATACTCTGTCTGATCAGACCAGCCAAAAAGTCAAATAAAATAAATTTCTGTGCTCAAAAACCATAGCTTAGACTTATAAGAATGTATTGAATTGTTTAGCAATTTTTGTTTTGCTTTGTTTGGGGAACTCAGAAGTTTTCCCAGTGGAAATTGCTACTGGAGCAGAAGCAAAGAGCACATTCTAAAAGCAAAGACACAGCTATTAAAACTGATGTGAGCACAAATAGTTTAGTCTATGATGTGAGGAATTGATTTTTTTTTAATTCTAGAGAAGGTATTTCATTTAATTTTGGAAAACAGAAATAATATTAGTTTCCCGAATGGAAATTAACAGCTTTGTTTAACTCATAAATTAAAAGTAGGCTTGAATAAATATTTTTCATTCATAAAAAGGAGGATTACTAGGTTTCAAAATAATTTTGTTTTTACTGAAATTATTGATAATTATATTATAATTAACAAATAGATTTCACCAAAAACATTAGTGTAAATCAAATATGAGAGATACATATATGTTTGCCAAAGCTTTATGTGCTGTAATTTCTTATTGTAATAAATGCAGTGAGATCACCTCTCACATGTAATTCTTCTCTTCCGTTTTACAAAAAGGACACTTCCACATTAGTTATTGTTTTGTGGGTGTCTTTATAGCCACAGTTCAGTGATTCAATGCAGGGCAGAAAATGGAGCCACAAGAGCTGAACAATCACAGAACACATTTTAGACACTATGAAATTCCCAGCATCCAACTCCCCGGTTTATTATTGTCTTTTCTGTTTCTAAAAATTTGTGTGTATATGCACAGTCACGAGTGCATACCTGTTAATATGTATGTATGCCTTGTTTTGTGCATTTGTATATGTATGTGGACTTAAGGCAGGAGCAGCGGTTGACATCCAAAGTCTTCTTCAAGCCCTGTACAGATTACAGTTTTGAGGCAGAGTCCCTTACTGAACTTGGAGCTCTGCAGTCATCACAGACTTGTTGGCCAGCGAGTCTCATCCTCTTGTGTGCTCCTTTTCAAGGCTGGGAGTAGGGTACTTTCCACAATGCCGTGGATTTTATATGAGTTCTGGTCATCAAACGCACGTACATAACAAGCCTTAGCCCACAAGCAATCCTTCCAGCCCAGTAAGAAAGCAAAGAGAAAGCCACTGATTGGCAGTCATAACAATTACATTATAGCATTTTACCAGCTTCAGTTTAAAATGAACAAAATACCAAATCCTGTATTCGGACATTATTTTCAGTAACTTAACATACACCTGATAGAAAACAACACAATTAAGACTTCATTTCAATATCATTAAAATAATGAAGTCACAAAAGTTAATTACCATTTATTATGGACTTGACCAACAATGTGGTACACACACTCTTATTGGTCAAAGAAATAGACCTATATTCAAGTGATTTATTCTCTTTTAAATCACTACTTGAGTTCTTCACTAATTTTCCTACATTATAAGAAGCACAAAACATTTCCAACCTTTCTCATTTTTCTTTCATATTTGGTAGAATTTAGGTTAAGTAATATTTTTATATAATTACTACTCAAAGGCAAGTACAGGCCTTGAGATTTTATAAAAATCATCATTAGTATGACTAGAGAGAAAAAGGAATGGTGTGTTAAAATTTCTCCCACAATCCCACATATTTATTCAAATCTAGTTCTTACACTTTTCACCAAAGTGAAGTCCAAGTGACAGCATATTTTGTGGCAATAACATGGGCTCCTCATAATATACATATATATATATGTATATACACATATATATGAAGCTCTTAATTGAGGCCACAACCTATTAATTTTTGACAAAAGATGAGTCTATATGTTTTACACAAGCATGTGTGAAGATGCTAAATAATTCCTTTGTCCTGTCCATTTATAACAAATGTAACTTTGGGAAACTAAGGCTCTTAAACAAGAAAATCAGCTGCAGTTCCCACTCACTAAGAAATTCTCCACTTTCATGAGTTATGGGGAACACTCATAAATAGAGAATTTCTATATGCACTCAAAGTAAAAGAAAAATCCATAAAATATCAGTGTAGTCACATTCTATGGATAAGCAGAGAATAGAGTGTGTCTGTGTTTCTGCTATAAGTTAAATGCTAACAAAATGTCACTTATGAACACTTGCAAAATGTGCCACCCCCAAGCATGCCACTCTGACACAGGATTACTTTGAGCTAAGGGTATCTGAAAAACAACAGACAGGAGGTGGGCACACTAATCTCCTCCCTTATTCTTGAACACAGAGGATTAAAACTCCCAAGCAAAAGCTGTCCTCCCTCTAGTTGGAGACAAGAAACATTCTTCAATAGAGAGCCATAGCTGAGAAAGCTTGGCTTGTTCAAATAATTTTTATCTTCTTTTAGCCTCTTCACATCATTTAGTTACTTGTCTAAAATTATGTGTCTTTGTTCAACCTAATACAAAGGTAGGTGAGTTTCACAATGTTTAAAGTTCTTTGCTTCTCTATAAGGACGTTTGCGACATCTAAAACATATGAAATTTGGATACATTATTCTGATAATCTGTTTGACATCAATTTCATTGTGAGACAAAGATGGGACCAAAAAAGGAAGCAAGGAAACCCACCTCCTTTACACTAACTACTATGATTTCTACTACTTTTGCATTGAACAAAGGAAAATTGTTGCCTGTATGTCTTCTTACATATTTTACTGGTTAAACATTAATTGAAAACAGACAGAAGACCTATCTGTGAGGGAATGAAGATCTTCCAACTGAAAAGTCAGACAGTTGTGAGACACACACACACACACACACACACACACACACACTTTGATAGCCTAAAGGAATTTTCCCAACATGAAGAGTTTCATTACAAAGTCTCTGATCAGTCTTGGCTGACAGAACAGAGCAAACTATTAAGTTACACTTGGCTCTCCACCTTTGAAACACAACTTTCTCAGAAACAAGGTACAAGCTGACTCACCGGTCCAAAAGAATTGCTATCAAAACTGTGTCCACGGTGATCGCCTTCAACCCATATGTGACCACGGGGGACTTTGACCAAACGGTTTTTGTGTCCAATGGTTCTGAAAACAAACAGTGAGACCAATGAGATAAGAGCAGGAAGGGAAATTTACAGCCTAGATGCAGAATTAGGAAGGAAAGAACAGCTATTAGAAAGAGTAGAGTGACTGACCCAGAAATCACATCCAGTTTCCCCTAAAGTAAGCTGTGCTTCAGACTCTAAATTGTCTGTGGGAACCATGAATAATAAGCGTGGCTTTGGGAAACAAAATGGGCAAAGTTAAGCTTTTAAACAGACCAGACAAACCATACATCAGCTGTAGAGTCCATTGACTAAGATCATCTTAACTTTAATAATGACTTACTGTATAGATTCATAAATAGATAATTTCTATATGTACCCAAAATGAAGAAAATCAATAAAATAACTGTAACCAAATATTCTATGGATAACCATGGAATACAGTTCTTCCTTTGTATAAGAAAAAAAAGGCAAAACCTGAACACCAAATACAGTGCTTTGCTACTTAATTTAATTTACACTATACATACTTAAAATCTTTAACATGCCTCAATGAAATGAACATATATTTGCCTTCTTGCATTTATGCTAGTGCTTAACTGTTTCAATCTACTTATGACAATTAAGATTCAAAACTGGGGGCTGGAGGGATGGGGGCTCAGAGGTTAAGAGCATTGGCTGCTCTTCAGAGGACAGAGGTACAGTTCTCAGCACTCATATGGTGACACAGACCTCTAACTTCAGTTCCAGAGAGTCTGACATATCCCTCTGGCCTCCACGTGCACCAGGCACACATGTTGCTGCATGAACATGCATGAAGACAAAACATGGGTACATATAAAAATTAAAGATTTGGAGACTCAGCATTAGTGGGAAAGAAAGGAATCCTGACAATTTCTTGGCATCTATAGATTCAGTATTATTTGAAAACTTTTGCTCAGGACTACATTTTTCTTAAAAACAAACTTTGAACAATTCTGAAGAGGAATCGTCAATGACAGACGACATACAGCAGTTATTCATATTTTTAACACAGGAAAGGAAGGGGTAGGTGCATGCTCTCTCACATTGTCGTGGTTGTGGGAAATGATTCCAACTTTCTGTTTCCATTTCTTTTTTGGATCTACTCTGGCAATGTTTTATGGTCATGCCTGCTGGCCTTCTACTTGAAAAAATCGATTGCTAGGAAATATTAGAAATATGGTCGAATGTTTGTTATAAGGGACGCTCAACCCACATACTTTAATGTTCCCATTCTCAAATGTAACTTACCCAAACAACTAGTAACACAGTGTTGGTAAATAAGGTATAAAACAGTTAACTAAATAAATGACAGAATTAAAATTTGATTCAAAGCTCACAAAAATACTTCTTTTGGGAGCAAATGACTTTATATTTCCTAAAGCACCCTGGAAAACAATAACTTAAAGAAGCTTCTCAATAAAGGTTTGCTGAATGAATGAGCAAATTAATGAATGAAAATCACTCTGAAGCCAGCACGTTCAGAAACTGAGGCTGGCATACTATTCTGTGGTACAGAATCTCGCTGAGGCTAGTCTGTTAGTGAGCAAGCTGTGCACGCACAGAAGAATGCATTAAAAAGGAAGAGTACACATAAATTGGTGCCAGAGAAATTGAAACTATTCATTATCTTGGATGGTTTTTAATTTTCAAGATAATTTCAGTGTTGAATTGCTTTGCTTTAGATCAGTAAGTCATCCATGCAAGGAAGCAATATTATGGCCATTAGAACCCCACGGTAAGTTAATGGTTGCTGTTTGTCTTTAATTACTATAGGGAAGGAGGTTTGCAGCTTTTTAGAGAAAAGCAAAAACAAATTTAACACATCTCACCCTCATACACTTTGCAATAGAAATGCGCTTCAATTAAAGTCACTCCATTAGTTCTTGACATCATTACTATATGAGCTGGTGTGGAATAACCCATACACACCTCAAATGTCAATGATGAGGAGAACATGTATGGTTAGTTGCGATAAAGGTACCATCTCCTAACATATGCAGACATGTTCACCTTAGTAAGCTGAGTATTTTCGATAAACCATGACTAAAATTTGGTTTTTCTTCAAATAATCATTTAACAGTCACAGAGTGTGTTATATGAGACAGCATACTATATAGTGCATATATGTACATATACATATATATTGGGTTAATAATTACCCAAAGTTTCAGACATTCACTCCAGGTCTTGGGGTGTATCTCCCAAGGATGAGTGCCTGCCCTATGTACTCATAATAACTTATTTTTGTTGTTGCCTGGAAGGTTCCTAGGGAAGGAACCAAAATGAGCTTCAAGGCTTGAAGGACCTTCAATTGCTTGGTAGTGACTACCTATGGGGTAGAGAAGAAGTCCAAGGTCAGCAAAAGGCTTGGTAAGCTAGGAACAAACAATTTGTCAAGCTTTGGAAGGGAATGGGCTTATCACAGGAATTATCATAAAGTCTCCTGCACATTCATAGTATATAAAAAAAAACGATGGGTGTGAAGGCACTTTGAGACCCAAACACATAGACTATTAATTGTAATTTGTGCGTGCGTGTGTGTGTATGTTACAGCTGTGTGTGTGTGTGTGTGTGTGTGTGTGTGTGTGTATGTGTGTGTGTGTATGGATATAAAGTAAATCCAACACAAAATCACAATAATAATGAAATGGGCCAAACATATTCTTCTAAAAGCTAGAATGATATAAAAGTCAGATTGAACTTTAGGTGCTATAAGAATCAGGACACTTGTGACACAAAGCTACAGTAACACCAGAGGACCACTGAGGGCAGGAAGCTTCTTTGTGGTGACCATCTTACATAAAGGAACTTGCGCTTCCATTATCCCATTATTTCCTAGCCATTTACAAAGCTTTAATTTTCTTTTTTATGCATACTAACATTGGTCGTGGGCTCACAGAGCTATTTATCTACTGTCTATCCCTGTTAGAGTGTGACCTATAAGAATGTGCCTCTCTTATAGAATGTCCTTAGAGCCCAAAATGCTCAACAAATATTTGTTAAATACATGACAAGTGAATTTAGAAATGATTTTAGATACTGTCACAAAGACAGTACGATACTATGGAAACCACAATGATTCTTGAACAGTCTAAAGAAATTTCAACCTTAATCCATGATTCTCAAGTAAGCTTGTAAGTTACAATTATCAGCCGACTTTACAATAGGAGGAACAGCATCCACCTTAACTAGGTTCAGATGGAGAAATAAGAAATAAGCTGCAAACACGGGGAGGGGAGTTTGCTATCCAGTTTAATCTCTTCAGTTAGATTATCTTGGTTTGGTTTGTTTATTTGACATTTTCAAGTGCGTAGGATTTTGAGTAAGTTGATAAAACTCAAAGGGCCAGTTTCTCATTGAAAAACTGTGTGTGTGTGTGTGTGTGTGTGAGAGAGAGAGAGAGAGAGAGAGAGAGAGAGAGAGAGAGAGAGAGAGTCTCTAGTTACTAACTCTAAGGTTACTCAATGGGTAAGAGTAGTATGTACCAAACACTAAGTAAATGTGTCATCTTAGATTTGAGCCTGTTCTTAAGCAAAGCACCGGATAAGGTTCTGATACACATTTAGAATCCAGTAAGTGTTGTAATGATTATTGCCAGTCTTCCTTGGCCCTTTATTTTCCTCCGTTTTACAATTCAGAATGTGTTGAGGTTCACTATCAGTTAGCATTGGTCTTCAAATTACAGGAGACATGCCTCAATAATTTTTTTGCTTGCAGTTGTGTTGTGCCTGTGACTATTTTTAATGGTACAGTGACTCTTTTTTCTTCTTTTTCCCTCTAGGGCACATTAAAACTCACATGTGAAGGGGTAATCTATTTGTTTCTACATATTCAAACATGCAGAGAGTGACAGGTAAAGGTACAATCTATCTATGTGTGGCTTCACCCACCCAGTCTCTTTCATGTTTCCATGCTGCCATGTGAATACATAGTGGCTTACACTGATAACGGTAAGGTTTGGAGGCAACAGTGCAAACAGAGGACTCCGGTAAACATGGTGCTGTATGGATGGTGGGAGGGGTGTACTCTATCTCTTCCTCTCATAGAGTACATCCGACTTTTAAAATAGTAACCCAAAGTAGCTTAAAAATATGATAGCAAATTACTGGGCTACTTGCTTTTAGGGCTGCCAAGGAAAGAGCATATTGCTAATAGAATTTCTCTACAGAAGGAATTTTAAATAGCTTTCTGCTCCTGAAAACACATAAAAGACAAGATAATCCTTTAGCTGATTTAGCAGGTAAGTGGGGTGTCAGCCCACAAGGTTGTATGTATGTATAGCTTGCAAATAATTCTGGTTTTGACAGTCAAAAATGAGTTCTGTATGGTACTATAACTACCTGTCTAAAAGAAGACGTTTTTAGTACTAGCTTTACCAAGACAAGTTACCTAGGCCTTATAAATGGGATGAAGAATGATTGCCTCCAATTTGATTTGACCTTGAAAACAAAGCGTTTAAGTCTCTAGATCGCTGAAGTGTCATCAGTTGAATACAAAATTATTGTCCATGTAATTCTTAGAATTATAAGATAAGTGCTTATTAAATGTTTCTCCCTGTGTCTTTCTCTAGTGCATATGTGCTCTCTTGTCCTCTCTCAGCAATTTGTATTAATAATTCATGATCCATTAGGGATATCATTTTAAGGCATCCTATTGAATTTTCTACATGTACGAAGCAGTGATAACCTGAGAGGCTGACTGCTCACTGAATCCCAGACCCTGAGTTTCTGTTCCCCAAGGGAAGCTGCTCATGAGCAATCCTCCATGGCCTATGTTGCAGTTCCTGCCTTGAACCCCACTAACAACTCTGCCTCTATTCCTACCCTTCAATTCTCCCCCCACCCCAGCTTTCCTCAATACGGGCTGTCAGGTGGAAGTATAGCATGAAATAACCCTTTCCTCCCCAAGTTGTTTTTCATCAGTGTTATATAACAGCAACAGAGAATCAGACTAATATAGCAAGAAGAAACAGGAATGTATTCATACAGAAATATATTTTATTTTTTTCTGGGTAAAGAATCTATGAGTAAAATTTGCACATAAAAAATAATGCTTATTTTAGAGAAGAAGTACATTAGCTTATCCTACTGACATGTAAAAGGAAACAAATTGTTGCCAGAAAAATTTGCTAAGATTTTTTTAATTGACTGAATGAGGTTTAGCTTTTTTTTAAGCTAATTAAGAAGCATATAGGAATAAACAAAAACAAGACACAATCTGATTAATAGTAGCCATAATAACGTGGTGAGCTGATATAATAGAAAGAGCAATATTTTATTGAAAAAATCTAGCTTATATAATATAGAATTTGCATAACTTGTACAGCCACTTGGAAATCAATATGGTGGTTCCTTAGAAAACTGATAATTGATCTACTACAAGACCCAGCTATTCCCTTCCTCGGAATATACCCAAAAGGTGCCCTATGCTACCACAAGGACATTTGCTCAACTATGTTCATAGTGGCTTTATTCATAATAGTTAGAAACTGGAGACAACCTAAATGTCCCTCAGCTGAAGAAGAGATAAAGAAAATGTGGTACATTTATGCAATGGAATATTACTTAGCGTTAAAAAATGACATCATGAAATTTGCAGGCAAATGGATGGAGCTAGAAAAAAAGTCATCCTGAGCGAGGTGACCCTGTCCTAGAAAGACAATCATGGTATGTACTCATTTAAGTTGTTAAATAAATGATCATGATGCTACAATCTATAGACCCAGAGAGGATAAATAACAAGGAAGGCACTTGGGGCACATGCGGCTCTCTCTGGGAAGGGGAATGGAACAGATTTTGCATGTGGACTAGGGAAGGTGGAGATGGGAACAGGAAGAATCATGGGTAGGGGAGGGGTGAAGGGAGAGAGTATGGGGAGAGATAGCTAGATTCGGAGGTCATTTTGGGGGGTGATGTGGACACCTAGTGCAGTAAAAACTCCCAGGAGTGAGTGAGAATGTTCTAGCAAGGACTCCTAGTAACAGAAGACACGGAGCATGAACAAGCCACCTCTGTAACCAGACAACTTCCAGTGATAGAATTGGGACACCAACCCAGCCATGAATACAACCTTCAACCTACAGTCTGTCCTGCCTGCAAGATGTCCTGGGGCAACGGTGGCACAGAACTTTGGGTGTGGCCAACCAATGACTGGTCTAGTTTGAGGCCCATGCCATGTGAGGGAGCCCATGTCTGACACTGCCTGGATAACCAGGAACCATAGGCTGGATAGCCAGAGAACCAAACACAACTGGTCAAGAAAAATAATCAATGAGATAATTTCTATTGATGTTCTGTTATACTCACAGAGTGCCTAGCCCAGTCATCACGAGAGAGGTTTCCTCCAGCAGCTGAAGGGAGTAGATACAGAGACCCACTGCCAATCATTTGGCAGAGAAAGAGAGCCCATGTTGAAAGTCCTGAACATCCCCTTGATGTTCAGAAACCTGACAGAAGAGGGAGAGTAGGAATTGTGGGAGCCAGAGGGGATGAAAGCACCTAGAGAGAATGGCTCAGGGAATCAACTAAGTAGGGCTCATGGGGATTTATAGAGACCTGCAAGGGTCTTCACTAGGTCCTCTGCATATATTTTACGGTGATTGGCTGTTGACTAGAGGTTTCTGTCCCACCAGGTCCCACAGCTGTTTAGTCCCAAAGAAACCTACAGAGGTCTGCATTAGTTATAAACTGATTACCCTATTAGTGCAGGCTTCTTATTAACTCTTATAACTTATACTAACCCATAATTCTTGTCTGTGTTAGCCACATGACTTGGTACCTTTTTTGGTGAGGCAGTCACATCTTGCTTCCTATGCGGCTGAGTCATGACTACAGACTGACTTTTCCTCTTCGCAGAAGTCTCCTCACCCTGCCTCTACTTCCTACCTGGTTGTCCTGCCTATACTGTCTGACTACTGGACAATCAGCATTTATCTAAAATACAAGTGACAGGGTACAGACTACTGACCCACAGCAGTTGGCTAGATGTTGGGAGGAACTCCTGACAGTGGGAGAGAGGTGTCGGACTCTATTTTCTGCTCTTGGGATCCTTTTCCTCCTACTGGGTTACCTTGCCCCGTCTTGATGGGAAGTTCTGGGCCTAGTCATATTGTATCTTCTTATGCCCATGTTCAGTTGATATCCCTGGCGGGCCTGTGTTAGAAATGGAGGTGGCATGCAGGGCAGGGGATGGACCTGGGGGAGAGGGGAGAATGGGAGGAGTGGAGGGAGGAGAAACTGTAGTCAAAATGTATTGTGTGACAGAATAATAAATAAAAATTTCAAAAAAGAATAAACAATTTGTATGCTTTTTTAATACACATGAAGCTTATGAGAGAAATACATAAAAAGAAGAGACATTTTGATTAATAGTAATAGTATAACAGTAAGTCAGGAAATAGTAGCTATACTAATATCAGACCAAATGAGATCATGTCACTAAGATGAGACCTTACAAAGCTTATTGGTGTCTATTTTATCCTACAAAAGAGTCTGAAGGAGGGAAGTGAGCCTAAAAGCCTTTGATGGATCTGATTAAATTTTATTTCTTAAGATACCTAATCAGCCGGTCGGTGGTGGCGCACGCCTTTAATCCCAGCACTCGGGAGGCAGAGGCAGGCGGATCTCTGTGAGTTTGAGGCCAGCCTGGTCTACAAGAGCTAGTTCCAGGACAGGCTCTAAAAAAGCTGCAGAGAAACCCTGTCTCGAAAAACCAAAAAAAGAAAAAAAAAAGATACCTAATCAGACAGTTCTAAAATTCTTAAGAACTGTTGGCTATCACAACATGGCAAGCCATTTTAACACTCTGAATACTCATTCTCAATCCCAACTCTAAATTTGGCCTATTGTCTGCTTTGAAAACGATGCTGATGCAGGTAAGATGCATATGCCTTCCCTTGCCACATGCATTAAATTAAAAGTGATGCACAATGAACAGACTGTGAATTTATGTGAATAAGGCAATGATAGTCCAAGGAAGCTGGATTGCCTATTGCTAAAGGTGATTTCATTTCTTTGCATCACAACTATACATACCTTAGAAATGATCTAATAACTCCTTTATGTACAGATAAAGATGTGGAGGTCAGAGACTTTAGGTGGTATCATCATGTAGTAGGGAGAGAAGCAGACCTGCTTTTGGTCCCAGCCGCCCAGATTGCTTAGCCCCCGAAATAACACAGAAACTGTATTAATTAAATTACTGCCTGGCCCATTAGTTCTAGCCTCTTATTGGCTAACTCTCACATCTTTATTTAACCCATTTTTAATAATCTGTATGTCATGGCTTAACAGGAAATATTCAGCATGTCTGACTCTGGTGACTCCATGGCGGCTCTCTCTCTCTGCTTGCTTTCTTTCTCCCAACATTCTGTTCTGTCTACTCTGCCTACTTAATTTTCTGCCCTATCAAAAGGCCAAGGCAATTTCTTTATTCAACCAATGAAAACAACACAAATACAGAAGGACCTCCTACACCATCATCAGGCTACTTAGCATCAAGGTACAAAAAGCACACTCTAGAATTTGGTTGCTACAGCAATATGTATCAAGACTATTCAAGACTTAAAGAAGAGGTCTTAACATCTATTCAGTAGAACAAAAGAGAAATATTTTCTTCACAGACTCTAGCCTGTTGCTAGGTGATTGGAGCAAACATATATCTTTACCATAAAGTTGCAGAGTTAATTTTTCAAATGTAACAGGGATGGCCTTAGTGTAGCTACAAACTATTTTAATAATTAAGACCCTCAATGCATTTTTCTAAATTTAAATTATCAAAACATAAATGGGATATTTAAAGAACAAACATGACAATTTTCTTTAATATGGAGAGTGTTTTCTCACGTTCAGAAGTATCTGTGCCTGTCCATGAAAATGACTGTAAATTACTGGTATCAGATTCCATACAGGCCCATAAGGACATTGATAAAACCTGAGCTTGGACTTTACCAAAATACCTGGTACCCTGGTGTGTTCATTTTCTTTGGGGTATAGGTCAATATTTACTATGTGAAATTACATAGACAATGTAAATGGTTATATAAGAAAGGCTATGATCCAGTCTTTTTGACTAACTATAAACCACATTAAAATTAGTTTAAGCAAGGGGCTAAAGAAGAGATGGTTCAGTGGTCAACATTGGTGTCAGTATCTGAGTGCCAGTAACCACGTGGAGTTCACAACCATCTATAACAAGTTCCAGTGCATCCAGTGCTCTCTTCTGGCCTCTGTAGACACTACATGCAAGTGGTACACATATATACAGATAGGGAAATCACATACACATAGTATAAAAATAAATAAATCTTTAAAAAATTAAATCAAAAAAAGAAATGACCAGTGAAATATGCACAGAGACAGACTAAGGTTCATGGCAAAATTCAATAAATTGGAAATGTTTACAAAATTGATTTAGAGAGGAAGAGATCAATAATTGAAGATCAAGCAATTCTAACTGAACAAATGTTTAAAGGACTAACTAGTTTTAGGCTATTATAAACAGGAAATGCACGGTGGATATTTGGATCAAGATATGAATAGCTAATTCATGTGAACAGAAAAAAGGTAGTATGAAATTCAGATCCTATTTTTGAAGTTTTTTTGTTCAAAAGTATTTCAAGGAATAACATCAAAAATGAAAGAGTTTTGTAAATTATTTCCCAGTGAAAACACTTAGTGTAGAAAAGACTAAATAAATGTAAATGCTAATTTTGAAGACAATATTATTGATTTTTTCTTTAAGATGTTCTATATGTTATTTTGTTCAATACTAACTTACCTAGAAGTGTACTGAGTCAAATTTTTACATAGGTCAAAAATATTATGATTATAATTTCAGGCATCGTGTAAGCTGACTGACTAGAAAGGATCATACCACATATTTAAAAATGCATCTAGCTTTTATATTTCAAATTTTGTTTTGCTAAAATGACGAGTGGAGCTATGAAATGTCGTAGGTGCAAATAACACAATCAGTTTGCTTACTGGTCAACTGAACCGAATGGGAAGCAGAAACAGGGACTCATCTTCCATGCACAACTCGCTAGAGAGCAGCCTAAAAGAAAGCGGTAACACACAGCTTTGCTTTGTAAAATAAAGTTATTTGTTAAAGATTAGATTGCTGCATTTGTTCCCAACATCCTCTCTAGAAGTAATTCCTTCATTTCATTCATTACTCCATTTCTTGATTGTTATGAATGTGGGGAAGACACATTCCAATGTTTCCATTGTAAGAACCAATAAAGTTTAAATATTTGAGGAGTTATGAACAGCATTCCATCATTTACTCACTCTTTATTATATAACTGTAAGTATTTTTTAGAATGAAAGGAATGCATGCTGTTTTATTTCCTATAAATTTAATGAGCTTTGGGTTACTTAATTAATTGGGAAAAAGGAATTCCTCACAGCTAAAGATCTCATCGCACAAGAATTCAAAAGCTCTTTTCAGGAATCTGATTTTGAATCAGGAAAAGAATGTGAGACAAGAAGGAAAATAGAAGTCTCCAGGCCAGACAGACCATAACTGAACACCAGTTCTGGCACCTTCTCAGTGGAGGACCAGGGGTCTTGGGCTTCAACTTCCTCATGTGTAAAGAAGGGTAATAGGGCGAGTCAGTGCCCGAGCCACATATGAGGAGATAATACACACAAGACTTCAAAACTAGTGCTGTCAGATGATATGCCAATACGTGAAAGATAATATTTTCAGAGCTACAGAAGAAGCCCAGATGTACTTTATCACATACTAATTAAGACACCCAGAAAAATATTCTCTAAATTAAATGAATTTAACAAATGCATATGAAGTGACCATTAGTAACAAGAATTGTTAGGTTCTAGAGATGCAAACATAAACACAACAAAAGCCTGGTTGAGGCACAATTCATAGATTAAGCAGACAATTCAAACATTGATAATATCATTGAAAACAGTAAGAATATGGTCTCAAAGGTGCAGATCGGGAAGGTAGAGAAATGAACAAGAGATATCCTGCACACCACTATGAACATGGTTTGAATAAAAGGAAGATACTCAGTACATTACATTCGCATTTGTAAAAGTCTGAAGCTCCAATGTACATGTAATCACATAAAATGTTAATATCCACAAATCATCAGGGAATATGTATTCAATTTTGCAATAATTGAAGAAGTCAGTATTTTAAAAAATAATAAAGTAGCTGGAGCTCACAATATCTACTAGAGTAGAATAAATACTTTTTTAAGAGAAAAGAAAAAGCATTTTGTTTAAAAAATACAGAGATATCCAAATATTTAAAAATTGTAATGAATAGGTTAACAGTAGCTATGGGCAGAAACAAATTGAGAAATTCACATTTTATATATATGTAAAGTGGTACTCCAATTTTCCAGTAGTCAGAAAGACAGGAGTTACAGCAGTATAGATTACCCTATGGTAAGTAACCGGCTCTATTGTTGCAACGGATTGGAGGACAAGTACACTGTCTCGGTTTGCTGGTGGGTTTATATGAAAACTAATGATCTTTGTTGAAAGCAATCTGGCAGAATCTATGCAATTTTAAAAAATCATTTGCCTTACAATTTAGTAATTCTACTCCTGGAATCAAATACCACAAACATACCAATATAAGAACACAGGGGCTAGAGAGATGGATCAGCGGTTAAGAGCATACGGGGCTATCGCAAAGGACCTGAGCTCCCAGCACCTACATCAGGTAACAAAATTACACCTAACTCCAGTTCCATGGGATCCAATGCCTTCCTAGGCCCTCTGTAGTTCCTTTACACACATGGCAATACACACACAGTTTTTAAGATCTACAAAAACATAAACATAATATCTTCTCACTCTGTTTTTGTTTATATGGCATGGCTCACGGTGATAAGAAATCTAGGGGCAGAGATGAAAAGAAAGGAAGGCTGGCACAGACACTCGTCATGAAGTATTTGTCTTGTCAAGAGAAGTTAGTTACCTCCAGCATCACATAAATAAGGAGATAAGAAAGAAAACTCCAGGGGAACAGTCAACCAGCAATGAGTGCAGACCAGGGAGCTGTGTACAGTAGAAATTCCAAATGACTAGTAAGACTTCAAAAAAACATTACTAAATGATAAAACAGAAAGTCCGTGTGATTCTTCCATGTTGGTTGGAGAGGAGTAAAATAGGTTCAGATATTTACATGTGGACTTAGGGAATGTGGAGTCTCATAAAGAAAACATATATAGAAAAGATTACATACATGAGAGGATGGAGAAGGACACAAGAAAAGAAAAATGGTAAAGTCAAAAGTCAAAAAGTATATATGCCTTCATGTACAGTATATGAGGAATAACTCACTGAACTGATAAAGTGAATATATTTACATAGACATAAAGACTTTAAAACTAGTAATTTTGATAGGAAATAACTTGAAATAAAGTAGAAATAAACACTATTTTTATAAATTCTAGCAGTATGAAGTATAAATACAATTTCTTCAGTAATTCCTTTGTTTGGTTATCTCTCTTCTTCAATTGGATGACTCTGTAAACAGCTGTTAGGGGAAGTCACGGGAAAAAGACAAATGGACTAGGAAGACCTTCTTCCCTTCCCAAGGATAATACTGTTACATGGTGGAAGGCTCCTCCCTGTGAGTTCTCTGGACCAAACACAAATGGGATTAAAGATCGGAGCAACTGCATGCCAAGTGGTTTGCTATAAACTGAGTTTCCTTAAAGCTTCTGAGCGGATTTTATATTTTATGCTTGCATATCTTCAAATACTTCCTACCAATTATCTAAGCCACAAGTAATTGCTGAGCAATTTTCTCCACTGTCAAAAAATGTGTTCCTGAGTACATATGCATATAGGCATAAATATCTACGTGATGTGTGATACTGAGATTGGAATATTAAGAACCAGCATTTGCTTTAGTCAGGCTAGCAAGGTAAGTAGATTATATGACATATTGCTGCCTTTGAAACCGCTAAACTTTGTTAATGTATTACTGTCTAGGAAATTCCAGCATCATGGAAAGGCACAATGTATTTGACTGTTTCTAGCACATATATTCACAACTTACTCTTTTTTCTCTTCTTCCTTCCTTCCTTCCTTCCTTCCTTCCTTCCTTCCTTTCTTCCTTCCTTCCTTCCTTCCTTTCTTATTTTTGAGCCAGGATTTCATGCTAGCTTGAAACCCACTGTGAACCCCATGCTGACCTCACACTCATGGCAACCCTTCTGTCTTAGTCTCCCTAGTGCTGGGATTATGACATAAAATTTTTACTTTGGTCTATAAGACTAGGCTTGAAGCTAGCCTCGACATTGTTGGTCAGGAAGAACCATCTATATTCTGGAACCAAGTTCCTCCCTGTCTTCAATGACTAAGCACTAACCCCCCACATCACCACCATGGTGGCATTTTTCCTGTTTATACTACCCCCCCATAAAGCCCACCATCGTAACTTTGTCTGAATCCTTTACTGAGAGGCAGCCATTTTGTGTCCAGCCCCTTGCCCCAGTAAATCTCTTGTGTGAGGTCTGTTTGTGTGGTGTGACTTTGTGGCATTCCTTGGCCCCTGATTGCTGAGGTACTTGTTCACCATGAAACTCTTAAACTCTTTCACACTATGGAGATTTTCAGCCAAATAATATGTAGATGTGGATTCATGTGTGCATGTAGTACAGACTGAGTAGTATCCTTGGCTTTTGTGAATCAGATGCGCAGGGCATCTACACTGTAGCTCCCACCACCAAAATGGTCTCTAATACTGTGAAATGTCCCCTTGCAACAGTAAGCCCAGGCTACTCTGGACCCCACCCCCTGTGTTTTTCACTGGTTATCATTAGAGGTATAAATATCGGCTTAGTTATTCCTTGAAAATTACATTAGCACTTAAATCACGGAAGGTTTTTGGAATTTGTTCTAAATTCCATCCCTAGCTCTGGGTAGGGCCATGGCATCTCAAGTTACCCAAAAGTAGATGGGAGAGATTATTTATTCTTCATTTTACTAGACAATGCACCACCAACGCTTCTCCGTGCAGACACTGGCAGCTGCTGCCATGGCTTCCAGCAGGCATCATTATAGAGCCCCTGCCACGTGGCCTGCCCACTTTTCTACATTAGCAATCAGAAAAACCTAACATTTACTCTTCTCTCTCCCCTTTCAGATACTTCAGCCGGTGTCAAAGGCAAGCATGCTTCCCTGGAACTCTGCACGTCTGCACTCTTTCTCTGAGACAGCCTTTTCTGTAGGGCTGCTTGTCAGCTTCCACCACAAACTCTTCTGCATACCTTGTTCCAGAGGATAAGATTTGCATTTTGCCTGCCATTTGTTTTTTCTTAAAGTCTAACAAAATAGGCCCAGCCCAGAAGGACTGAGGGCTAAAAACCTCAGATGGACTGAGAAACCTCTGGACAGGAAAGTTGACGTGACTGCAAACACCTGCGGGAAATTCTGATCAGCTCAAGATACCAACCCCACTGCCACCCACCACTTTGAAGCTGCAGAGGAACTGAAGAGGAGATGGACTCCTCAGCCCCAAAGGCTCCCCTTTTCTGCCCTATAACCCCCTGACCTCATGTGCCACGTGGGAACCGTCTCCTCTCGCTTGGGGAAAGCAGTGTCCGTCAATTGTTCTGATGAAAGAACAACTCAGATACCGCAGAGGTTTGGTTGTCTCCTCTCGCTTGGGGAAAGCAGTGTCCGTCACTTGTTCTGATGAAAGAACAACTCAGATACCGCAGAGGTTTGGTTGTCTCCTCTCGCTTGGGGAAACCAGTGTCCGTCACTTGTTCTGATGAAAGAACAACTCAGATACCGCAGAGGTTTGGTTGTCTTCACTTATTTCGTCACCTGGATCAGTCCTATCTAACTGGCACTTCCTCTTAAATCCATTTCTAAATCCTTTCGTTAACAAGACTAAGAACCCTAACAGTGGACCTCAGTTTCCCCAGTGACACTCTGGTGTGTCACACCATCCCATTTGGACATCTCTGTCTCACAGGACCTGGGTACAAACTACACGGCCAGTTTTCTCACACACACCCGCCTCCCAATTTCCTAGCTCCCCCAGCCCCCCAGCCCGGTTTTCAATCTCGCTGGTTCCCAAAGACCACTCTGACTCTTGGCACGCTCCACTCCTTTTCCCCCTGCAATGGATCTCCAGTAGGGTCACCTTCTGACCTGGTTTCCGGTCTGTGTTTCTGTTTACATGTCTTTCGGCTACTTCAAATCGCTGCTCTGCACACTCTATCGCTTAGCACGCTTTGCTCAATAGCCCTAAACTCCTTTTAGTTAGGTCTGTAATCTCTGGGTTTACTGTATTTCTTTCTCCCTTGTCTACACACAAATTCCACCAGGGCAAACATTTAAGAATTTTGTGCACCACTGTCTTCCTAATTCCTAAAGCTGTGCCTGTTGGTATTTTCAGTGGATACTCAATAAATACATATTGAGGGTGAATGAGTATGGATTCTGGTAGCAGTTCTCTTTTAAAAATGATAGGCAATTTGAGGTTGCTATTTCTCTCATTTTATTACAGCACAATATCTTAAATTGAAAAGGATTTAAGAAATCTTCAGATAACACAATCGTTTTGCAGATAAGAAACGCGAGACCTGGTGAAGCTAAACAGGCTGCAAACAGCAATAGACTGAAGTCTGTGAGACTCGAGCTTTCGGAGTGGAAATGATGAGGCACAGATTCTTCTTTGTAGGCGTTTTAGCCTAGCAACACAACTTTTATTTGCAATTAAAGTTCCGAAAATGTAGGGATGGACCTAGGTTGAGGCACTGGGTATAAGTACCAAAATTACTGAAGAAAACTAAAATGGTGTCTTAACGTTTGGGTAGGAAACGTCAGGTAGCTTAATGGTTGGTTAATGCTGCTTGCTTGACAGAATCTAGAATCACCTGCAAGCCAGGCTTCTGCGCATGCCCATGAGTGTGAGCGATTCTCTTTATTACTTTAATCGATGAGGGAAGACTCACTTTTAATGTGGGTGGGAGCACTCCCTGCACAGGGAATTCTGGGTTGTTTGTAAGGTGGACGAAGAGCACATATAATGTAGTAAGTGTCCTCTTCTAACTGCAGACCTGAGGTGGCCAGCGACTGTAAGCTCCTGCGGCCTTGATTTCCCTGCCGTGCCGAAGCAGACTGCAACTTGAACTGCGAGCTATAATAAAACTGTTCTCTTTTTTATTTTATTTCTTTAGTTCATTCTTTGGGAATTTTATACAATATATTTTTATCATCTTCTTTCCTATGCTCCAACGCCTTCCAAATCCTTCCCCTCACCCTATCCACCCAACTTTATGTTCTTTTTCTCTCTTAAAAAAGCAAAAACAATAACAAACAAACAAAAGAAAGAAAGATGACACCAGGAAATATGGCCCAGCTTGTGACTGGCTAACTAGGTCTGAGCATGGGACACAGTCTGCAGTGTGGTCAATGCACCTAGCATCCCTCCACGGAAGTGCGGTCACTCCCTCTCGAAGGAGCTACAATTGGTGAATACCTTCTTGGCTAGGTGTGGAACTTGGTGTCCACTTCCCCTTCCTGAAGCTTCCTAAAATATATACATACATAGAAGGAATTTTAAAAGTCATAATAAAGTGGGGAAGAAAATATTCCAATCAGGCATCATGTGCTACCAAATACAACCCTGATATCGGGAATGGGTCTTACCTCCTAGAGGCATTGGTCAAAGGAGTCCCATAAAACCCTTGTTGCTGCTGCTGGAATATTTTATGTCTGTTATAGCAGGGGAAACTAAGAGAAGTCCTATAGCAAAAAAATGTCCTGTGTGTGTGATAGCTGTACATGTGTGTGTGAGTGTGTACTCCTATTCCATAGACTTTTCACTATGACTGTTTCCTTTGTTATGGAGAAGCTATTTAGTCTAATGCTATTCCTCTTGTACATTTTTTAGTTTTGATGACTGAGATTTTAATATCATATCCATATTGCCAGCAAAGTCAGTGCCACAAGACTTCCTCCTTATTTCTTCTTAGTTTTCTTCTCTTTTAGGGACAGGGGGATTCAAGACTTTAATACTCTTTTGAGTTAATTATTATGCATGATACAACATAAGGACCTGAATTCATTATTATATTCTTGACATGTACATACCTCGGTTTTCCTAATGCCGCGCTTTGCAGACACTGTCCTTTCCTAACTGAGCATTCTGAGCAATCTTTTCAAAGGTCAGGCATTTTGTTTTGTTTTGCTTTGCTTCCAGTCTCTTCTTAAAGTGCAATTTCTATTTTCCCCCAGATGATTTTTCTTCAGTGTAAAGAACTCAGCCCTTTACACGGGCTTTGGTGGAGGTTGTCAGCAGCACCAACAAGTCTAAATCACGATGAGGCTGTTTGGTCCTCCCAGGCTTCCTGAGATGGAGTCCTGACCACCCGGCTATGTTTGGCACAGCTCACACAGTAACGCAACTTGACATGGAGCTTGGGGAGCACGTAAGTGTAGAAGACACTTGCTTCATAGGTGTCCCTGATGGCATTGGACTCTACAGTGTTCTTCATGATGAAATTCTTAATGACCTTGTCCATGGGCACACACAGGACACAGTTCATACAGCAAACTAAGTGAACATGACAGAGACCCTGTGGGTGTGACCATTGTTTCTTCTTGTTGTGGTCATATTGGAGCCAAGACACAAAAGAGTCAAAGAGCAGTTCTGTGCGTGGATTTGTCACCAGGGTGTGCTATTTCCTGTTCAGTCCCTATGTGTCCATCATTATACCCATGCCATAGTCCTTTTTTATGTCATTTGACTCTTACTGGGCACAAACAAAGTTATCCCCCCATTAGCAGTGTGCTGTATACCCGTGGCCAATGAAGGGCATGCAAATCTTCACCTCCACATCTCCAAAACGTCTTCGGTTAAACAGCTATCGGTCATAAAAAGTGAGTCCAAGAGAAGCCTGTATTCCCTCTGAAGCACCAGAAACACATAATTACATAATCTCCGACTCTTTTGATTGGATATCCATTCTAACAAAAGCAGTTCTGTTTCACCCTTATAAAAAACCATTCCACTTAGATAATAAATGCTTATAATTATATTCTCTCTATGATTGCAAAATACCATGTTGATTAGATGAAACAGGCTTGCCATGGAAACCTCTATATTCACTAAAACCCTATGCTGCCAATTACTACCTCACTCCGCTGTGTTATTCATTTAGACACAAGCCTTGTAGTCATGTGTCTATACCAACAGGCTTTCTCTGCTACAAATGATCATAATGCATAAAAGGGCAACAAGTTTTAGGACCGGGCAGTTCTCAAATTAACACATGACTCCATTGTGATATGTGTTCTATCCACATGATGCTAGCAGTCTCTGTACCTCTGTCAACCTGTGATGACCGTGGAGACCAACAGGATAAGACATCAAGATTAGAAAAATGTAATGTGGCCTTATAATAAAAATGGTATTTGTTTATACTATCCTAGTGAAAAAAGGATGGATATAGCTCCCCCATTTTAAGCTGCAATAAGCCTCTCCCGGGTAGTTGTTTCTAATAAGTATTTGTGGGAGCACATAAACAGTCTTGAGGTGCCTTTGTTGATGTTGCAACAAAAGGATAAACATAAATCAGGAAGGAAAGAGGATTATGATGTTTCAAGTGGAAGGAAGCATATTTAAAGACAAATGAATAGGAAAGACGTTATCTTATTTAATATAACTCAGACCAATAATTGTCAGTTTTTTTAAGGTGGCAAAGGATTACGCAAAAATGCATTCACACAATGCACCACAGTATATTACAAAATAAGAAATGTATAATTCATTTCCATCTTTAAGAAGATATTTTCTGTAGGTATAAAACCCTTGAGCTAAGTCCTGGCAAGTCTTTATTTTACAAAGCTATCTGTACTATTCTGATTACAAACCCCGCATTTAATTTCCTTATATTAGAGTAAAATTTAAAGATATTTGAGCCAAAATATGGATAGAGAATTCTTCATGATTTTTAAGTATTTTTCTCAGGGTTTTCAGTTGTCTTATCCCATTTGACAGCCATTTAAGGAAGCAAACTCATTCTAATTTAGTCTTTCTAAATATTTGATTTGTTTTTCCCCTTAATTGAATTTCATCAAGGTGTGTAATGTGTAATTAAATTAGATGGTATGATAAAAGCGCAGTGAGTATAAACATGCCTGGAAATAATCACGACTGAGTTTTTGAAGCATGAATTTTAACTCTTAAGAACCAAAGCATTATGAGGGAGTGACCTCTTAGCTCTGAGCATTTTAGGTCCTAGACCTCAGACCTCAGAGCCATGTTTCATAGCACTAGCAAACTTAGGTTATATGAAAGGAGTTCGTGTGAAGGGTCCATTTCACCTCATTCATTTTATTCAGCGTGGCAGATTAAAATGCATGAGATGGTCATATTCAGCCGTCATGAAAACTGAGGCAAGACTGAAAGAAGAGCTGCAAGTGCAGGCTGAACTCGGCTACACTATTGGGGAGCTTAATGAAGAGTCCCCCAAAGTGGAGCTTCATAAAATGAAAGCTGGCTCCATCCACTTGCTTACAAATTTCACGGTGTCATTTTTTTTTCTAACTCCACTGTATAAATATACCACATTTTTTTTTATCCATTCTTTGGCTGAGGGACCTCTAGTTTTTTTTTTTTTTTCAGGTTTTGGCTATTATAAATAAAGCCACTATAAACATAGTTGATAAGTGCCCTGGTAGTAAGATGGGGCATCTTTTGGGTATATGCCCAAGAGTGGTATGGCTAGATCCTGTGGTAGCTCGATTCCCAATTATCTGAGGAACCACCATATTGAGTTCCATAGTGGCTATATGAGTTTTCACTCCCACAAGCAATGGAGGAGTGTTCCCCTTGCTCCACATCCTAACTAGCATAAACTGTCACTTGTGTTATTGATCTTAGTCATTCTGACAAGTGCAAGATGGAATCTCAAAGAGATTTTCATTTGCATTTCCCTGATGTCAAAGGATATTGAGCATTTCTTGAAGTGTTTTTCAGCAATTTGAGATTCTTCATTGAGAATTCTGTTAGGTCTGTACTCCATTTTTAAATTGGATTATTTAGTTTGTTGATGTCTAGTTTCTTGAGGTTTTTATATATTTTGTATATTAGCCCTCTATCAGATGTGGAATTGGTAAAATGTTTTTCCATTCTGTAGGCTGCTGTTTTGCCCTATTGACCGTGTCCTTTGCCTTACAGAAGCTTTTCTGTTTCATGAGATCCCATTTGTTTATTAATTGTGAATCTCTGTGCCTGTGCTATTGGTATTTTGCTTAGGAAATTGTCTCCTGTGCCAATGAATACAAGGATATTCACTACTTTCTCTTCTATTAAGTTCAGTCTGTGTGCTCTTTAATCCACTTGGACTTGAGTTTTGTGCAGCATGACAAAATGTGAATCTTCTTATATTCTACATGCATATATCTAGTTAAGATCCAGAAAAACAAACATGATATATACTAATAAGTGATGTTAGCTGTGAAGTAAAGGGTAATCGCACTACAATCCACGGACCCAGGGAAATTAGATAAAGAAAAGAGGTCTAGGGTAGATGCATGGCACTCCCTGAAAAAGGAAATATAATAGATTTTGTGGTTGCACTGGGGGAGGGGGAGGGTGGGAACAGGAGGGATCAGGCCAGGGAGGGATGGAAGGAGGAAGAGCATACAGGGAAAGATGACTGCAATTGGAGGGCACTTGAGGGGGGGGGTCAATGTAGAACCCAGTGCAGTGGAAACTTCTGGAACCTATGACAGTGACCTTAACAAGGACTCCTAGTAATGGAAGATGTGGACCCTAAACCAGCTAGGCTGGTTCCATAAGCAGGCTAGGCTCCCAGCGGTGGGACTGGTATACAGACACAGCTACAAAACCTTCGGCCTGCAACCTGTATGGCCTGCAAGATGGGCTGGGGCAATGGCAGCTCAGAGCTTGTGGGATTGGCCACACAATGATGGGTCTCTCTGACTCTTTTGCCTGCTCTTGGGACCCCTTTTCTCCTACTGGGTTATCTTTGTCCAGCCTTGATAGGAGGGTTTATGTCTACTTTTAAAGCATCCCATGTTTGGTTGATATCCCTGGGAGGCCTGCTCTTTTCTGTGGGGAGATGGAGGAGCAACATATCTGGAGGGCAGGAGAGATGGGAGGGCATCTGGGAGGAGTGGAGGAAGGGGACGCTACAGTCGAGATGCATTGTAAGAGAGAAGAATACATTTTTAAAATACGGAAGCCGGAGTGAGGCTGCCTGGCATGTCATCTGTATGAGTTAGCTTTGCATCAGTTCCCCAACCACCCAAGAGAAATGTAACTTAAGGCAGGTTTTAGTGATATGTCAGTTTATCCTGGTAGGGAATGCAGGACAGGGCCACCTCTCCATGGTAGAAGCAGCTCTAAGACAGGGGAAAAGTCCTCTAACATGGCATTAGTGAAGGAGGCAGGAGCCAAGGTCAGGGGTGGGGGTGGGACACCTGACAAAATTATTGCTGCTGATCTGGAACATCTCGGGCAGGGTACAGAAAAAAACAGGTAGGAGGTAGAGGTAACAGTAAATGCTTCTTGATCTGCTGGATCTCAGGAGTAAGAGGGAGGAGCTGAAGACATTTCTTCTGCATGGCTTCCCCTAAGATAGCACACAGATTGTGGGCTGTGGGTAAACTCAGGAAGGAAGTGATAAAGTCAAAGCGCACATTTCTAAGAAATTCACAAAATTAGCTACAAGAAGGAAAAAATAAAGTTTATCTTTATTATCCGTACCCCTGTACCCAGCAAGCTCAATGTCCACAATAAACTGACCCCTTTTTTGTTAAGCCATCAAACTTCTCTTTCTCCTTCAAACTTATTTATAGTTTGGCATCACTAGACCATACAAGTGTTCTTTGAAGAGCCAGGCCTGAGAAACCACATGGAGCAATTCTTTGAACATCTTTCCTCTACTATGAACGTGCCTGATGGCTGATTTCATGTTCACTCTGCTGAGAAAGCTCTACAACAAAGTCAGTTGATAATACCATTATGCTCCTGCTACTGCAATGGGAGAAACTTTGAGGCCATTTCAGAATTTTCCCTGTGTATAATCCTTTCTGGAGTGGGTATATACTGATACTAAAAATGTACTTAACATTTTCGGAAAGTACACGACCTGAGAAAGGTAGTAAGCTGCTGGAGAAGAGCCAAACTCCCAGAGCAGAAAACCAAAGTTACGTTTTTACTAGACAGATATTCATATAATTGCTTAGTCTCCAGAGCCTCAATGCAGCTTCAGCTCCCTTTAGGACAAAGATAACAGAGTTACAGAATGAGGCAGTGGGTGGATCCAAAGGTATGCTTCAGTTCACCTAGGAGAATAACCATTCACTGACTTTTCTGTAGGTGCCAGATTCCTCAGATACACACAACGCAAAAGGAGAGAAAAGAGGAGGTCAGGCCTCTTCAGGAACTGCCAACTTAGTGGGGCAGGTGAGCACTGGCCAATAAATCAATGTAAAATAAACTATAACTATGCCAAGGGCTGTGAACAGGAAGTACCTGCAGCCACAAATGATACCTACCCCCCCCCTCTGTGTGTGTGTGTGTGTGTTTGTGTGTGTGTACACCCCGTGGTGACCAAACATCAAATGTTCTCTTTTACTTACAACCTTATTTTGGAAAGAGTTTCCTAGAGAACCTGAGACTTGCCATTTAAGTGACACCAGCTGGCCATTGAGCACCCAGGACCCACTTGTCTGGGGATACAGACATGCACTACTAACTGGGCTTTTAAGGGGCACTTCGGGAGATCCAAACACAGGGCTTCCTGCCTGTGTAGTAACCTCATCACGCTCTAAGCCATCTCCCCAACTTCACACAAATAATGAATTTATTTGTTTCTTCCTCTTTGTCAGGGTCTTCTTCCTCTCTTTCTTCTCTTTTATGTTTCCTCCTCCTCTTCCCGGCCTTTTTTTTTTTTTTGAGAGAGAGGGTCCCCCATGTAACCCAGGCTAGCTTTATATTTGTGATGTTCTCGCCAGTACCTCATGAGTGTAGAGATTATAGGCATGCACCACCACATCTGGTTCACAAATTATTTCAATATGGGAAATACGGTGTAGTCATGAGCGTGATAAAAATAAAGAATGAAGAAGCATTTCAGTGACACTGGGGCATAGGCTGAAGCCCAGTGTCTACAGGAAACTCAGGGCACAGCATATAAGAACAAGGAAAGTGGTCAGAGTAGCAGCCAGGACTGGGAGTGGAAAGCTACAAGGGGGCAGGGCAGGATGTTGGGAGCAGTGAGACCCCAGATCCTGAATTTCTTGTAATCCCCTGATCTGAGTGCCTACAGCTGCTCTGAGCACAAGACCTTCAGGAGTTCCTGATGGCAGGAGAGTGGTTTCTGGTGGGTTTGGCTGGGGCGTGGCTATCTCTATATAATCTGTCCCTGAACACAATAAAGGGGGCATTCTTGGGGAATTCAAGGATGACCTGTGTCGCTGTCTTTCTGTCTGTGTGTGTTTGTGTATTTTAACCTCCTGCCCCTTGCCTGAATCTTGCTAACTAGGTGCCAGCGCACGGAAAGCAGACACAGGGGCGCGGTACGTGGCAATTGGAGGTCTCCACCAAGATTTCGGCAGCAGGAGACCCAAGGACTGGCTTGGTTACACAATTGTATTTATTAAGCTGATGGTGCTTGGAGAAAGCTTAGACAAGACAGAGGGAATAATCCTTGCCTTGGCCACAGGAGACACACATTCACTGTACATAGAAACTCAGTTACTGAGAGCCCTAAAGGAATCTCCTTAGGAGACAAGGCTGTGAGCCTTGCACAGAGAAACGAAGCTATTACCTTATTACATTATCTTAATGTACATGATATTCACTAAAAGGAACCTGAGAAGACTCCAAATGCGTGGGAGCTAGAGAGAAGTCCACTCAACGCCCCCCCCCCCCCCCCGCTTCCACCTCTCAGGAAGCACCAGGTTATGTGACATCGTTTCTGAGAGTTTGTAGTGAACAGTGATAGAGTTAGGAGAGCAAGATACTTAGGAACCTAAAACAAACGGGGGCGGGGGCCCTGCTCCACTTTCAACATATGAGATTAACTGGGAATGAAGATACAGCAAAGTAACTTAATGAGAATTGTATTTCAACAAGATTACATAAATGACTCTTGAAATGATTATCTACTCAGTCAACAAAAACTCATTCGATTCCTACAATACCCCACAAATGTAGTACCAAATGGGAGGGATGTAAGGGAATGCTCATTAATGAATTCCTTGGTGTGATGATAGCTACACACACACACACACACGCACACACACACACACAAAGAGAGAGAGAAAAAGAGAGAGAGAGAGAGGAGACTGAAAATTTGACCACAGATTAATCAGGAGTTGAAAGACACACCAAAGCTGACCAAAGTTTTCAATGAACTGACTATTGGTGCCAAGGAGAAATGGGTCATATTTGAGAAAAAGATGACATATCTTTGAATTTTGAGTTTGATTTCAAAAGTAATTTTGTCAAGTAGATGGAGATCATTGATGGAGTTCATTCAAAGTTCATGAGTATATTTTCACCCAATTTTTTAGTTGCCAGTGTATAGCTCTGAAACCTTGATCATTTGGGACACATAATATTAGGTCTACTCATTGAGAAAAACATGTTTTTGGAGAAAATTTAGTATCAATAATCTATCTTCATTTTCAAGCTAAAGAGATTTAACATAAAAGGTGATTCATGGGAAGTTTATGAAATATGTAAAAACCAAAAAGATTTAGGAGTGGACCATATTAATTTATTCTTAAATACATTTAGAGTGTATGCATGTTTTTATGAGTATATATCATCACATACATATATATTTAATATTTACATGCAAAGGCATATATGGGTATGGATACCCAACATGTACATAGAATTTTCCCCTATAGAGCTGCTGATTAATGTTTTCAGAATCCCAGAATAGAAGTCAGAAGAAAAATTTTAAGATACTGTCTAAAAAAACCATTAATAATTCCATATAAAAAATTAAAGGCAATTTTAATTACTTTAACCCTGTTTAAGAAAATCCATAAGCACAGATGTTTATTAACAATTAGAAATTAAAATTTGGCTCTCTAGACAAGCTCCCAGAGTAATCACTCAGTCGGGAATGACATGCTTCCCTACAACTATTTTCCCTAAGCTGTCCTGTATGGGAAAGAACTGAAATCTTAACGAACATATAAAATGTGGAAACTCAAATTCATCTGTAAACATGGAATTAAAAATACATTACAAAATGTAAATCAAAAAGCATTAATTTATGTTAAAACTGCCTTTCTGTCCCAGGGTTTTTAAGCATTCAGTAAACTTTATTTTAGCAGACATGCTTTAATTTCAATTATGTGAAAATTACTCAGACTTCAAGGACATCAAAACAGAACAAAGAATAAATGGAACATCCCTGTTTAAACAGTACAACAGACACTGTGCAAATACAGAAACTCCAACTCCTGGGTATAAATGCTGAGGGTTCTAACAGAGTTGGCCCACGGTGTCTGGAAGGGACTTTTCACAAGTTCTCTAGAGGTCGTCAGGTACCAGACTGATGCCACCACACAGAACAGCAAAGGGTTTGACTTCTGCGTCTTAATAACAATGTCCTTGTTCACCTTTTCTGGTGAACAAATAAACAAGCTTTCCCAGCTTTTCTAGTGTTTATCAAGACAGAAGCATCTGAGTATGTACTATCTAGTGAACAATTCCTGGAAAATGTGTGTCCTCATCAGGCATTTGATAGGATAGTAAATATGTATCGAAATAATTTCCTCCATGGAAATCACAATAAATGCATCACAAAATTTCTCTTCTAGGAACAGAAAAGGAGTTCCTAGAAGATGGCTTTCTACAGTACACACGATGCTAAAAATACGGGTCATCACCCACCTTCCAAAGGCAACCATCTAGCCTTCACTGACACATTCCTTCTGGAACACAGCGAAAATGCCAAAGAAAATCAACAAACAAACTGAAGACAAAAACTTCCCCGTGCACCGAAATTGAAAGCAGGGTGAGTCATCTATCTCCCTCCTACTGTTTGTCAACAGGCAATTTGTCTATACCCACATGAATCCTAAAGCCTAGCAAATTGAGGATGCCATCTCCAGAAGCCACTGCAAACGTGCGTCTCAGGACGTGAACGGGAAGAACACCTGCGGCATGATTTGTCACAGCAGAGAGCCTTTCAACACGTGTTCAACAATAAGTAAATGACTTCGAAGTTATAATGCATTCAAAACTGCTGAAAAGAGGTTGCAGATGACGAGTTCTATTTGAGAGTATGGAGTGCTCGGTTGGTTCTCGGGCTGAAAATAAGCCAAAGACAATCTGAGCCATGCATTTTAACCAATTATATAAGTTTAGATGTGTTTCAGCGGACAGAAAATTGTCAAAAGAAAAAGATTATAGGAGTTTTCTTGGAAGTAGTGGAGTACGCCTTTAACCCAGCATCGGGGAGGCAGAGGAAAGCAGATCTCTGTGAGTTTGGGGCCAGCCTGGTATATAGAGAGGGTTCCAGGATAGCCAGGGCTACACAGATAATCCAGATCTCAAAAAATAAAAAGCAAAACAACAAAAAAGAAAATGAAATTGCAGAAACTCTCCAGCACTGCCCATATTAGGTATGCTAAAGCAAGCGTGGAATATCAAGATGGGAAGGTGAAGGCAGGAAAGTCATAAAGACATGCTCAGTAACATCCCATTCTAGGCTAGCGAGGAATACATGAGACTTGTCCTAAAATAATAAACAAATAAGAAGAGTATAAAATAATCATTGCACTAAACTGGATATCAACATTAGAATAATGAAAATAGATCCATATCTATTGCCATGCACAAAACTCAAGTCCAAATAGATCAAAGACTTCAGCATAAAGCCAATCACACTGAACCTTACAGAAGAGAAAGTGGGAAGTACACTTGAACGCATTGGCACAGGAGACCACTTCCTAAATATAACCCCAGCAACACAAACACTGAGAGAAACAATTAATAAATGGGACCTCCTGAAACTGAGAAGCTTCTGTAAAGCAGAGGACACAGTCAACAAGAAAAAACTGATGCCTACAGAATGAAAAAAGCTCTTCACCAACTCCACATTAAACAGAGGACTGATCTCCAAATTATACAAAGAACTCTAGAAATTGGTCATCAAAAGAACAAATAATCCAATTTTAAAAAATGGGATACAGACCTAATCAGAGAACTCTCAATAGAGGAATCTAAAATGGCTGAAAGACACTTAAGGAAATGCTCAAAATCCTTAGCCAACAGAGAAATGCAAATCAAAACAACTCTGAGATTCCATTTTACACTTGTAAGAATGGCCAAGATCAAAAACAAACAAACAAACAAAAAAAAAAACACTGATGACAGCTTCTGCTGGAGAGGATGTGGGGTAAAGGGAACACTTCTGCATTGCTGGTGGGAGTGCAAACTGGTACAGCCCCTTTGGATATCAGTATGGCAATTTCTCAGAAAATTAGGAAACAATTTACCTTAAGACCCAGCAATACCACTTTTGGGTATCTACCCAAAGGATACTCAATCATACCACAAAGACATATGCTCAACTATGTTCACAGCAACATTGTTTGTCATAGCCAGAACCTGGAAACAACCTAAATGCCCCTCGACCAAAGAATGGATAAGGAAAATGAGGTACATTTACACAATGGAGTACTACACAGCAGAAAAAAATGACACCTTGAAATTTGTAGGCAAATTGACGGATCTAGAAAACATCATATTGAGTAAAGTAACCCAGGACAGACAGACACATACCATATGTACTCACTCACAAGTGACTTTTAGACATAAAGAAAAAAACCAGCCTACAAATCACAATCCCAGAGAACACAGACAACAGTGAGGACCCTAAGAGAGACATACATGGATCTAAACTACATGAGATGTAGAAAAAGACAAGATCTCCTCAATAAATTCGGAGCATGAAGACCACGGGAGAGGGTAGAAGGGGAGGGGAACGGAAGAGAGGGGATTGGAGAAAAAATATATAACTCAATAAAAACAACAAAAAATAAAATAAAATAAAATAAACTCAAAATAAAAAAATTATTGCAGCAGTGCTGAGGGTGTGAAAAATGGTAAAAACCACACACACACACACACACACACACACACACACATACACACACACACATACACACACACACATACACAAACACATACACACACACACAAACACACACACATACACACACATATACATCTACATACATATATATGCACACATACATAGAGAGACATATACACAGGTGTATTATATATGCATGTATATGTAAATAACTGATTAGATATAGATAATTCTGGAGGCCTAATATACAACATGGTGATTTCAATCACTTGTTTAATAAGAGGCTGGGAGTGTAGACCAGTAGTGAAGCATGCGCTTTTGTTAAAAGCAAATGTTTTACAAATTCAGATTTTAAATCCCAAACCCCCTCTACTTACAGGGACTCCAAAGGGCAGTGGTGCTGAATAGTCTGGTTGTGGCAACCAGCATCATATAGTAATATTTTGAATACATATATTTTCATTTGTCAATTAAATATTATTTTAAGTGAGATGAAAAGTCATTCTACAAAAGAGCAGGGAGGAGAAAAAAGCACACTCGGAATGGGATTTAGAACTGCTTTAAGGATAAAAACTAAATAATACTTTGGAGGAGATATTATTTATCAAAATCATGCTGATCGAAAAACATCCCATGAAAATACCTAAAGAGAGAATTAGAAAGACTTGTAAGGAAGATTTTAGCTGATGTGGGTTAATTGTTTAATACATCTAACACTTACATTTGCGACCAATATAAATAAATAAATAAATAAATAAATAAATAAATAAATAAATAAATAAATGTTTATTTAAAATCTAATGCCATATCTGAATGGCTGTAGTATTTTGCTACCCTCAAGGGGCTCTACAGTTGCCATAGGCTAATTTATAGAAGAAATACTGAAAGTAGATTTTAAAATGTCTTTACTTGTATGATTTAGTCATACTCAAATTGTGGGACACTGTCAGGAGGTTGACAGATGAACTTTACTTTCGATGGCATACGGTGTCTCTATTTAAATGCCTATAGTGTAATTAAGAAATTCCCAGTCTAGAGATGATGGTTCTTTGAAGAAGGATCATATGGCATTCAACAAAAAAGTTAACATTTTTCTCTACTTTTTCTCTTCCAAAAGATATACAGAAAATGCATCTGGTGCATTTCTATCTTCCAAGTCTTTCGTGCTGTGACAGAATGGATGAGCCATTCTACTAGGAAATAAAGGAAATGGCACATCACAGGGACGAAATTTACAACAGAGTTAAAATTTATCCTTGATGATGCAGACAATCAAGAAGTCTGTTATCAAATGGGATTAAGGTCCAAATCCCTGACCAGACTTCCTTTTCCAGACCTGAAAATCCATGCTCACAGGATTGTGGGGAAGTCAGGTAACTGTATGAGGTAAAGCATGCCCACTTTGCTACCACTATCAAATTAGTAATTTCATATTTTCTAGACCACTACTTAAATTTACTACATGTGAGGTTGTCAAAAAACAAAATGCATATCAATGTGTTTGCATTTATAAGATATAATTGTTACTACACTAATAATTCTCACAAGATAAATTTCCTGTTGGATCAATATTCATAAAACATATCCCACAAAATAGTTATAATACTAAGTTGAATGGAGGCCTACTAAAAGATTAGCTGATAAACTCCAGAATGTGTGAAATTGATGTGATTCAGAAAGGAGGTATTTATAGAAGCAACCAAAGCTGATGGCTCTGGATTATGTGGAGTGACCCTAATTCTGACGTGTGACATGAGAAGCATGGAAGAGCTGGAAATAGGGAAGAGGAGAAAGCAAGAGGAAGAGGGGAGGGTGGCGGCAGAGTGACCTGTGTCTCCTTAGGCTGGGAGCGCAGAAAGCTACCAAACCTGCAAGAGACTGGAAAAGAGCCGGAGAGCAGCACGGACCTTGGCGTACAGGCATTTCAGACTGCCAACTAGACGGAACATATTTCTGTTATCAAAGGCACCAAAGTTGGTTTATTTGTTATGACAACCATAGGGGAAATGCTTCCTTGCATTCAAAGACCCATGCTCCTATTAGAGAGAGTGTTTAACCTTCCTAATGATGCTGTGGAAACAGCTTTATTTTGAACTCCTATCACTAAGGAAGAAACTCGAAACTAGGATCCAATTGGCAATCAATCTGAATCTATTTTAGGATCCTCCATGAAAAAGAAAAGAATAGAATGGAAAACAGAAATGAAGCAAATCTTTCCTTGCTTGCATGTTCATCTAAATCTATGGAAGGAGAAGGACTCAGTGAGAGGCAGAAAAGGGAAGACTGTCTCTTCTATTATACAAAAATCTTCCAAATTTCTAAACCATGCTGATGTACTGCCTGTTCAAAAATAGATTTGATAAATGAAGCATCAGCTGCCAGGTTAAAAAGTTTAAATAATAAATTAATGAAAATTTACAGCAGAAGCCATAATTTTGAGTATAAATCTAAAATTATATCAGAAAACATGTCAAGAAATTATTAGGCGAATATTAATGCGTGATCCAGTAAGTCAGCACATTGCTCCGCAGTGCTCTGGCTCTGTTGTTCCTCGCAGACATTTTCCTGACAGGAGACCAGGGGCCACAAGGCAGCAGAGTTCCCGGCATCTGCAATCTTTCCTTCATTGCAGTCAGAGAACTTGATAATGGATATTCGGGCAGCAGAGATGAGACGTGTCTCAAAGCAGAGATTATAAAATTATTACCAAGGGAGTTGAGGAGCTTATTCGGCTGATGTTACTTAACGGCTTGTAGATTATCTCTCTTGGGAATTCGATTCAGATGCACAGCTAAAGTAGGGAAACACTCAGGACGTTTGACAGTTACTTCTGAACCTGTCCCTCCAAATTTTTGTGCCTTCCACTCATAACTTGCATGAGCTACAAAACCCAGATGATCCACTGAAAGACAGCTTTGCCTGTAAATCATTCTTTTTATTAAAAAAAAAAAAATCCCAGGGCTGGAGAGATGGCTCAGAGGTTAAGAGCACTGACTGCTCTTGCAGAGGTCCTAAGTTCAATTCCCAGCAACCACATGGTGGCTCACAACCATCTATGATGAAATCTGGTGCCCTCTTCTGGTGTGCAGGCATACATGCAGGCAGAATGCTGTATGCATAATAAATAAATAAATCTTTAAAAAAAATTCCCTTGTAATTTCAAAGTAAAATTGAAATAGAACAGTGACTTTATTATTATTATTAATTAACATTTTATCAAATCTTTACGACTACTCAGGATGGCAACAGAAGTTAGTCCTTCATGTTTTGCAGAGACACACAGAAACCCAAAAGATAAATGAGTAGATTAGAGTAATTAGCAATGAAATCTAGGTCAAATTCAATAACCTTCAAACAGCAGCGGCCACTGTGCATACTGAACACTTCAACCCTGAACAAGATGTTTTGATCCAGTCCAAGCCAATGCAGGGCCTTTGGAGAATCACCCGTTTCCATATGGTGACTGCTGCATGAATCTCCTTTAGCAGCCTTTAGAATCTCCTTTAGCATAACTTTTATTTTAACTCCCCGAAATTGTGTTTGCAAAGCCAAACTGATTACTGATGATTGATTTTTCAGTGGTTTGTCTTGTTATGAGTTATCAAAATGTGCAGGATGCCACAAAAACTTATCTTATGTATAAAACTGCAACTAAGATACATCTGAGTAACTCGGTCCTTCAGGTAACCAGTATTTAGCATTTGACAGCGTTGCTAGAGGTTGGAAAAAGCAGATTTAGCAAATATGCTGGCCCTACTTCATTAGAGGCCTTGGTCAAAGCGATACTACTTGTGATCTGGATCATGTATATCTCATTCTGGGGAGCAGAGAGGATATGGTTTCAAGTATCCTAGAGACGGCTGAAGGCCACATGGAAGTGTGGCTCTCATGGTTTGTCTTCACCTGCATTCTGGAACACGAAATAAATTAAAGGATCTTATACAGAAGCCCTTGATCTTCTACAATCGGCTCACTGACTCCTGGAAACCTAGATTCCAAGAGTACTCACACATTCTCTTACCCAAATCAAGGCACTAGAGAAGACAAGGAAGAGAATTTTGATGCTCAGATTCTGTGCTGTCTAGTTAGGGATGTGGGAATGTGCTTGGTTTTGCAATGGGTGACGATGACTCAACAGATGCCTGGGGGGGGTGGGGGGGAACAGGGCCACTGTTTTACTTTTGGAGATTAGCAGCATAGATGTCTTTGAGACAAGACGGTAGCTAAAAAGTTGAATACTTGGAGTTTGAAGGAATGATTACTTTGTTCTTTCAGTGCGCCCTTTAACACATTCAATATTACAAGATAAGTATGAGGCCTGAGGGAACTATGCCTGCCTTGCTGCTGAGAGCTGGTCTTAAATAGCATTTTTATATTTAATGTTCTGCCTTCAGCTTCTGGATCTCACTATGCTTAAAGGTTTTACAAACCAAAGATCATTATGGGATGCTCCCCACTCAGGGTTGTGGGTCTTATATTATTTCTCTTTGCCTCACTGACTGGTGTGGAATTTTAAAAACAAACTATTATTAGATGATTTTATGTTTTCTGAGGAGTTATAAAGATAACAAAGCTCCCATATACCTTTCCCTAATGTTTATATCTTACAGAACTTTAGCATGATTGTCAAAACTGAGAAATTAACATTGGCTTAACTTCATTAACTAAACTAGAGACTATTCATATTTCACCACCTTCCCATGGACTGTTCCTTGGTTTTCCTCTAAGCGCTCAACTCTTCTTTGAAACAACAAACTAAGTAATGAGTTCTTTGTAAAACCAAATGCAATGAGAATTAGAACTGGCAACTTCTTAAATAAGATAATCCTGAATATTTTTAAGACCTTTGTAGAATTTTTAAGTTATTGAAAATTAAGAAATATTCAATAATTTTTATTCTGAATCTTGAAATATCCACATGAGACAGCCTTAGTTGAACGCTGTTTTACACTCTATGTACTTGAGCCTCATGTGAGCTCTGACAGGCAGTCTCATAGATGCACAAAAACACGAGTTTTAGAATTTCCTTGCCTACACTTCACTGTGACTCAGAGCTGGAGGGTGATCTTTACTGTGGTGGTAGGAAACCAGAGCAGCATCATCTCCAAGTGCCTTGTTCCTGTGACAGCCTGGTAGCAGTATCGGAGACCCGGATTCTTCTAGCACTCAGTATCAAAGCCAGATGTCACCGAGAGCTAAGCACGTCCTTCAGGATTCCCCTGATGCATTTAGGATCTAACTAGCCATCAGATGTGAAAGTGCTTTACTTCAACTCACTCTCCTTTTGGAAGCTTTCAGTGAAAGCTACATGTAAGAATGCTTGAAAACCAAACGAGGGGGTGGAGGGCAGTATATGAACTAATGCTCGCTTGCTTATTTTGTCCTGTTTTACTCAGATTTAGCAACACAGGTTGAGATCACATTATATTCATCTATTCAGTAAAGTGAAGTCTTGGATCTTGGAATAGCAAATGCGCTTAACTACCTGTGGCAGACCACGAGGAACATTATTTTGACATGTATGTGAGAACTGGAAGCGTAGATTACTCTGGCGCAAGGGAGATGCTACATCTCTCCTAGAAATTAACAGGAGAGCATTCCAACATCACCAGCTAGGGAAATGCTTCCAACACTGCTACAGGGTCCTTGGCATGAGTGAGAAATCATCTTTTCCTGTTGTGGCATGTCTAGAGTCAATGTACTTTTGAGAAGCACTTGTGTGGCTGCAGAAATTTGTAGCCTTGCTGCAGATTTGGTTCATTAGCTACAAAACCCATCAACAGCTACAGTATCTTTCCGTTAAATAAGAATACGCCTCAGTCTATCAGTGTTTTCCATCAACACCCATACACACTTGAGGTCTATATACTGGGAAATAATAACTGCATTTTGCCTTAAAATACAACTGTATTTTGCCTTTATATAACTGTAGAAATAATTGTAATTCTACTCAAGATGTTGGTTGTTGTAAAGCCTAGAGCTGAAGAGAGGATGCAAAAAGAAATTCTTGTCAATTGTAAGCAAGTATGCCACCCAGGCTTAAATTTAATTCTGCTTCTCTGTAATCTACAGTAGGTTCTTGAATATAAAAACCCTAAAATGCTTGCCCACTGCCTTGCATATTTAACTTGAAGGATTTTTGTAGTCAAAGTAGGTGACCAAATTATTAATTATATATACATAAACCCTGTAGAATCATATATAAAAGATAAAAATCCCAAAATAATTTGGCTCCTGATATACATATGCTTTGGGGTAATACTATAGATGAGTTGTGTTGGTTTTGCTTTGTCTTTGTAACATCTAAACCTACCTATCATAACCACTTCTCCATGAATACACTTTAAAATTTAAATTATAGAAAACCAGTGGTCAATGTTTAAATATTTAAAATACTGTTTTTTTGTTGTTGTTTTTAGTTAATAAATGGGTTTTATTAACTTGGCAACACAACAGGAACAATCAATAAGAAAGACTATTCCAATACTATGGTTCTATTTTACATCAAAGTCAGATTATGAGAAATTCTTCCATCATTCTTTTTACGAAAATGAAACTGCCCTGTTGCTTAAAAGGTCTAGTGGGAACAAGCTGTTGGGTTTCTGCCTTAGTTCTAAGTACACTGTTTTTTAGACAATCAAGCTGACTGTCAAGACCTTGATTTTATGTGTAACAAGATGAAGGTTAGAAACTGGAGGGATCTGATTGATTTTCTTATTTGTCTTACTGCATGGCACAGTCAACAATTAGATTAGCTGTTTCAAGGGATTTCACCATTACAAATTTCTACCGTAAAGAGACATGCTTGGGGCCGTTGCTATGGTGATCATGGTCATAGTTAGGCCCCAAAGCATGTAACAACACATCACATCCTTTACTTCCCAGTATTAACTATCTCTTTAATTTTGGTCTCTTGGCTGCAGTGAAAAAGAACATAAACAATATGTTATTCAGAAATCATGGACCAATTTTCAGTGATAAAGAAACAGTATATATGCACTGGCTAGTTTTATTTCAACTGGACATAGGATCAAGTCATCTGACAGGAGAAAATCTCAACTGAAAAATTTCCTATTAAAAAGCAAAACATTAACTTTCTACAAGAAGACAAAGTACACCTTTATTTGATGCCATTGTATCTAAAAATAACAATAAAAGGCAATGAGACTTAAGAGAAAAAACCTATTTTACAAAAGAATAAAAGTCAAACTGCTGAATATAGCACATTTTTCATGAAAGTATACTGTTTATACACAATACTCATTTTACTTTTAAAGGACACTATTATTTTATTATTATTACATTATAAAAGAACTCACTAATTCTGCACTTCAGCATTCTTGTTAAAGAAAAGAAAATATAAAAGATGTACTTAACATTTTGTTCCCAATCATGATTGGTTAGTACCTATACTGTCCACACATCATTAATTTGATATAAATTATGACTAAAATTCCAAAACTAAAACCTGGGTATGGTGGTGCCTATCTTTAATCTCTATATTTAGAAGGCAAAGGCAAACTGATTTCTTGGAGTTCAAAGCCTGCTCTACATAAGGAATAACATGACAACCAGAACTAAACTATGTAGTGACAGTCTAAGAAACAAACAAACAAACAAAAATCTGATTTCCAAAATTAGAACACTATTTCCTACTTCCTTCATCTCTGTATAAGCCTAGATTGGGAGAGTTGTCTTAGAACGTGAAAGAAAGTGATGTGGTCCTATAACTTTATTATCTGTTTCCATAAAATGGCTCTACTTTTAATTAACAACTGATTCTCAGACTCAACACTTGCCCAGGAGCCGTTCTCAAGTCTGTACACAGAAATAAAGTCTTTCCCTCTTTAGTGCCTTTGAAAATAGAACTCAATTGCCCTCATCTTTAGGCTACAAGTTAATCTAATGGAGCCTAATATGAAACAAAAGGACAGATATAATAGTTATCTAGACGTCTGTCCTCTCTGAGAAGTACTTCTGTCCCCCACTTTGTAACTTCACAGGCAGCCACTGCTGTATCTGAATCACCAGGCTTCGCCTGCATAAAACTGGGGTTCAGTTAATAAACTTCAAGACGTCTGTTTCTCCCCCCTGGGTTTCTTCAACTCCATTTAAGCAAACACTAGATGATTTCTGATGAAAATGTGTTTCTCGAGGAAGGCAAAATCATGTGAGCAGAGATAAGGTTTTATTTATTTTTATTTCTCCATAAGCAGGTCTTTGGAGGATCCAATTCAGAAGGTCCCATCAAAGGAATGTTAGAAATGACATGCACGTCCACCCAGGGTGTCCTAGTGTGCTCTGGCCAGGAGGGTTTTGCCCATGCTTTCACCAGTACAGAAAGGTATTACTCTAAATATTTAATACTGTAATAATCTAAATAATAGACAATAATGTCCTCACTTTTAGAACAGGATTGTCACGTTAGAGAATATGTAAATGCCTACTGAATTTTCACTTTTCATCACCTCATGTGCATAATTACTTAAGTGCAACAGGATGCAGCTGATTAATTTGGATGAATTTTTGTGATTGCACCTCCTCTGCCTCTTGGACATATAATTCAAGAAAGGGTAACAGAAACGTTGTAATAAAAGCTAACAAAAAGCTACTGAACATTTTCAATTGTGTTTAATTATTCATGGCTACACATGATCATTAAAGGGGAAAGGGAAACATGAAGGAGAAAGATGAGCTTTCAAAATGTGATTGCTAGGGGATAAAAAAAAATCAAAACAGGGCACAAGATCTGGAAGATAAAAGGTTGTGAGAAAGGTGGCAGGGCAAATGGCTCAGTGGGTGAAGGTGTCTACTCTCAATCCTGACAACCTGAGTTTGACCCCACCTGGTCACGTGTGAGGGGGTTCCACGTGGTGGAAGAGGAGAATGGATGTTTGTAAGCTGTCCTATGATTTTCTAATGTGCACCAGGGAAGACACACACACAGATACAAACAAATAAATGAAAACATAATTTTAAAGATGTTAAAGAACAAAAGACTTGAGAAAGAAGAGAAACAACACAGGAAGACCAACTTCATTGTTCACGCGGAGGGCTCTGAAACACTCAAGTGTTGGAGCGCTGGCCTAACACGTGTGAGGCGCTGGATTAGATTCTCGGCACAGCAAACAAATAACAGAAAGTATTTTCTATAGAAAGGTATCCAAACATGTAAACAAGTTATACTTTTAGTACATTAGGTGAACAGAAAATAAAAGCTCTACATATTTTGACGATGTCTTAGCAAGTTGCCTTCAACTGCAGAAGTGTGGCTTCTCACCTAGACCTAAAGTCGGTAGTAGCAGCTAATTTTAAAGATGAGGGGCTGGGGATGAGGCTCTATAGAACAGGCTCCGGGCATGTCCAAAGCCCTAGTTTCAATAGCCACCATAAACAAGCAGCAAACAGCCCCCTTGAAGGGCCTCCCTCCAACCCTGTGCTCTCATATCTTCATTATGCTATACATTTCAGATACATATTATATTCATTTTGCATGTATTGCATTGACATGTCTAAGGCAAAAAGATAAAGGCAATTTGGCAGGGCATTCAAAGTTCTTTGCAATCCTTTGTCTTATCGGGTAGCAGTTGAAAAACAATACAGTCATCAAGTATGAATGCTTAAATAAAAGAACATTAAAAAGCTGGTGAGCTTGGCTTTCCATTAGGCATGCCTCGGAATTATCTTTTAGTCATTTATCTCACAGTCTGCATCATGCATTACTTAATTGCAAACAAAGAATGGACTGCTCCCATGTACACTAATTGCCAAATACATGTGATTAAGTACCCTGGTTCTTAAGACAGAGAGGGAAAAATGTTATTGCAGGCAATACATAGAAAGCAAAAGTAGGATATAATCAACAAAAATAATGCTAATCACTTAGCATAGCATGAGTTCAGAAAAGACAGTACAGAAGCTAATTTAGCTAACTCCCACACTTGGTCTCATTCGCTGAATTCTCATTTCAGAATTTTAAAAAAGCCTATCATGCCAGATTTAAAAACTGACAAAAATATTAATGATGAAAAGCCAGTTTCCATAATAATTTTACCTGCAAGGATGGGAGCCACAGAATAGCAAGTGTACATTTTCTAAATATTCGCTCAGATAGTAGAAATGGGAAAGAACAGTTTTTTTTTAAAATATTCATTTATTTATTATGTATACAATATTCTGTCTTGTGGGTCTGCCTGCAGGCCAGAAGAGGGCATCAGATCTCATTACAGATGGTTGTGAGCCACCATGTGGTTGCTGGGAATTGAACTCAGGACCTTTGGAAGAACAGGCAGTGCTCTTAACCGCTGAACCATCTCTCCAGCCCGGGAAAGAACAGTTTTGAAGTTAATGTGTTTCAAGGCTCCATTCATATAGTGTTTGGGGTTTATTTGTGTCTGGAAGCAGCAACTGTGTAGAGAAGAACTCAGTTTATTTATTTCATGAAAGGACTAGATACATAGTTCAAAAGCCTAAAGATCTGCCCTTAAATAGCCATACAAATTATTATTGCTCATATTTTTTTGTCAAGAAATATACACTCCATCTCTTTGAGGCTTAAAACTTTTACATCTTCGTCACAAAACACTCATGAGAACCAGATGAATGGTATAAGCATCACATTAATTTTCTAGAGTCTTTAGGGTTTTCCCTGGAGTTCTCTTAAGTCTGCATTCTTGGAAAAAAGCCTTAAGCCATTTGTGAAGTCATTTTCTTCCTGAAGTGTACCTTTGTGCTAATGCCTAGAAAATGCTGTAACAAACACCTCCATAAATTTTATCATTATGTGTTTTTGTACAGACGTTAGTGCGACCATCATCTTTTACATTACATATAGTGTCTTTTTATGAGACCAATGGAAAAAACTTTGCTATCCTCAAGAAAAGACATTTAAGGGATACTGTAAATACTTTTAGTGACTATGGTAGTTTTAAAACATGTCTGCAAATTCTCTGATACTTCTTCAGTCAATCCTCCCTCTGTTTTGAATATGGCCTTACTATCATAATTCAATTCTAGTGAACAGACTGTAAAAATAATAATATACAAATAAGTTTATGGTTAATTAAAAAGGAAAAATAATATGCAACTTTAGACCTACAACATAAAAGCAACAAAACTTGTTCCTCCTTTTTGCCTGCCAGTCTTTTTCTTTCTCCTCGTCTTCTGTCCTCACATTCTGTCTTGGTGCCTTGGAGTCCATGGCTAACAAAATGCAATATTCGCCTGCCTGAACAATGTATGTACACAATTGCCTTCAGAGATGCCTTCGGACAGTCGGTTGACTTATTACTATTTTGTGAAAGATATACTAACACCCCATCCCCACAGACAACCATGGCTTGATAATAGAGTCTGGGAATGTATTGGGTTGCAAGCTGAGTAAGTTTACTAATTAACTGACCTTAAGAAAAGAGAGGTTATCTATGGAGGCCCAATATAACCAGCGAACCACTCTATGGCCTCCTTGATATAGCATCAATAGAAAACATTATGCCCCATTTTAAGTCCCTAAGTTTAAGAAGGCTTTCAAAATGTGAACTGGCTTAAGTCTCAGTTTCGGCTTATGGGACACTCACAGCAAATAATGTATCTCTTCTTGTGCAATTTAAGCACACAAGTACAATAAATTATATGTGATTGTGCACATATAAGCATGTGTATATGTATTTATATACACTTTTCTTTCAGTTTTGTACTATGTACACTAGAGCTAAAAAAATAGTGAACAAAAACAAGCAATTGATGGGAAAACTCACAGACACAGGAAAGAAAAGGGTTGGTGTTGTTTTTAGTTAGGATTTTAATTTTCTAGTCACTGGCAACAATACTGCCCATCTCTCAGGAAATGTTTTCTAAACACGGTGAAGCCTGTCTTACTCAGACGTCAGCATCGAGATCTAAGACTTCCCTAAAGTCAGCTTGCTCTTTCAAACTCTTGATACAGAAGCAGCCATTGTGGCAGAGACAGAGAGGCTAGGGCCTGGCACCTGGACAACTGCCTGCAGCTTCGGGTGATTTCTGAACTTGCACAAAACTGCTACTCAGGTTCATTCATGTCTGTGTGGACCATGTCTGGTCTGGACTCAAACTTCTAACTCAATCCCTTAGTGATCCCAAAAACCAGCCCTAATTACTGCAACCAATTTGTGGGATGCACCAACTCTTCAAGTGTTCACATCGATTTCTCCTCCATAATAAATGCCACTGGCTGTACACTGTATTCCAACCCATTTCTTTATAAAGCAAAGATATACAGTGACATGGTAAAAAAAAATGTCTCTGTCATTCACCCCTAGCCACAGCCTTTTGCTCCCTTCTGACATGACGGACTGTCATTTCAGACACCTTATAAGGAGATGTGCTCAGCTTTATTTTGCTCATTATCATTTTGTTCTGGGGGGGGGGGGGTCAGAGGATTATGCCCAAACAGGGACAGAAGCAAAGCTCTTCTACTTGTGAATCACAAGCTATAGCCAGAAGGAGGGAAACTGAGGTGTAAGGGTATATACAACCCCACCTGTTCACAGTGCCTTGACATAGCCAATCCTTTTGTCTGCTGGGAGGAATGGAAAAGTGGAAAAACATCTTAGAAACTTCTGATATGCATTCTGTCCCTTTAAAATGATTGCCACTTAGTGCTTATGAAATTTAATGGTCACTGAAGCTGCTTTCACCATCATAATCAACAGAATATGCAAAGCTGAGGGGCCGATTATAACTACTACTGGTGCTTCCTAGAAGAAGTAAGGTCCCCTATAATCTTGGCTCGAAACAGGGGCTCCTGGTTATCCTTGGGATGGAGTCACCCATAGACACAGAAATGCTGTGTAGGAATCCCATCTGACCTCAGCAGAACGCCTCAGAGTTTATGAAGCACACTGGCATTAATCATAGAGAAGGAAGCCTCCTTCTGCTCTGGTTCTTTCCATCCAAGTACAGAGTATTATTTGCAGATAACGTGCTTCACTGAGCCTGCACTGAATTCTTCACGCAACAGCTGTAAATCAAGATTGACTTTTTGAACTTCACTTTGCATAATTCAACGCGCTACTCAACTTCTTCTGCCTAAGTAGGCTTGAGGCTCATAAGAATGTGCAGAGCTAAATAACTACCCGTGAATGTCTCCAAATGATGAAATAACAAAAAAGGGTTTGCATTAACGAGTCAGGAATGAGTCACTTACTGTCTGATTCCTCTCCAATCAAGGAGTGACAGCAAAGGGGCCATTAACATAGAGAAATGTCATGAAATGATTGAAATGCGCATTCCTTCCAGTCCTCAGCAATGCGAAGATGACCACAGAAGGAGGGGTGTAAGGAGAACTGCTGTTAAGTAATAGTCTATCGAAATTCAGACTTAGCAGCCTCTCAGCTGGGGAGCTCGTCTTCGCCCAGAGGTAATCGTCCCTACAGCTATGGGCCTAGCGCCCCAAATTGCTTCCAGCACACAGAAGTCACCCACATGCGCAGAAAGGCCTCAATTGTGCAGCTGTCAAATGACATCACTGCACTGCAACTTCCTTCTCGTCTGTGGGACGATTGGTTTTGGGTGGGGTGGGGTGGAGTGGTGGTGACCAGTTTCCTGCATCAAAGGGTGTCTTCATTGTCTCCTGTTTCTTCTACTTATTCTATGCAAATCAGCTTCTCTCTTTCCCCATGTAGGATGGTGATAAGCAGCAGCAAGCCTTTTGGTACCACCTGCCCCCAACTTGAACAGCTCCAAGGACCAGGCATCCTAAACTTGAAAATCACTGTCTGGGTCATTTATACCCACAGTGATAATAATAACAAGCAGGAAAAGGAGACAGAAAGGAAATCTCACCAGGTTCTTACTGAGCAACAGAAAGGTAGCCCGTGAATTTTTCCCAGCAGCTATACAGGTAAGATATGGCAGTATTCCCTATGTACTGAGATCATCAAGGCTTGGCACAGTTAGGAATTAGCCCAGAGTTAAGAATTGTCACTGTTAAACCTTGAAAATATGAAAATATGATATTAAAACATTTCTTCACCATACTAATACATAGTACTAGTGAACTTTGAAATCTCAAAACAATATTAAATTACTATCACAAATATCATTTCCCTGAATATGCCTACTACTTCTGACTCTTGCAATCTTTTAGCTCCCTCTTCCACAGTGACCTGGAGCCTTGGGAAGTGGGGATATGACAGCCAAGCCCCATGTAGAAATGGGCACTACACAGTCTCTCATTCTCAGCATACTGTGAGTCTGTGTATTAATTACCATGTGTTAGAAGTAGTGGAACTATGCAGTGAACTGTTACTTGCTGGACAGGACTCAGCATAGCTGTGACTGCATGCAGCATAGCTGTGACTGCAGGCACAAAACTGTGCAAGTTCAAGCCAGCCCAAATGCCCATCGTGGACAAGGGACGGTATCATGACATTCTACCCCTAGTAGAGAAGTTATTGGCAACTGATAGCTTCTGGGGAAGGGAGATTCAGTTTTCTTGATGGATGAAGCCTCTGAAAGGCTCCAGTAGACACTCCTATCACCATGTATATAAAGTAGCCCTGTGTCGGGCCCTCAGGGGGAGATAGTTGTATAGATTGGTCTATCTGAGGGGCTCCTAACAGTAGGACCAGGATCTATCCATGGTGCATGAGCTAGCTTGCCAGAGCCTAATTCCTATGGTAGGATACCTTGCTTAGCCTTAATGCAGTGGGGAGGGGCTTAGTCCTTCCTCAACTTAAAGGGCCAGGCTTTGTTGACTTCCCATGGGAGCCCTTACCCTTTAGGAGGAGTGGGTAGGTGGGTGAGCTGGGGGAAAGGAGGGGTAAGGAGGAGGAATGGGAGGAATAACTGTGATTTAAATGTAAAATTAAATATAAAAAATAAATAAATAAATCATAAAAAATCTTTTAAAAAAATAAATTAACAAAAGAGACAGTACATGAAATTGGGAAAGAAAGTAGTGAAGAAAGTAGGAAGCTGGAGGACAGAAATAGAGTGGATTTGATAAAACACATTATATGCATGTATCAAGTTTTCAATCAAAATAATAACTAAAAGTAGCATCAGGTCACTGCAATCACGTGGGGTGATCCTACCATGCTTCAGGATAAACTTAGTCTTGTGGTTTCCACAAACCTTAATTATCTACTATGATTACTTGTGCTTTTTCATATGGCTATGTTTTATAGCTTCAATTACGCTCTAAGCTCATGAAGACCAACAGCTTTGTTTATGCAAACTTAAAATATCTTTAGTACTAAATACAGCGCTATTCACAGAAAGTTATTAATACAAAATCGTTAAACCACTTACACATTGTACGAGCTTAAAGCCACCTCATAGAACCCCAAAAGCCTTTCAACTCAATCCAATGTAAAACATGGTTTTTGTAGGGAATGGGGAGAGGAATGAGCATCACTGTGTTCCAGGCAAACGCTGAGATGAGGGGTGAAGTGGTGGTGCTCAGGGAGAACACAGATAGATGGGTGTGGGGTTAAAAGCAACCTGTCATGGAAATAAAGGGACATCCTCAGTGCCTGGGAAAGGAGGGGATGCAGCTGAAAGCATCAAAAGCCATCCTTAATGCCACTGCATTCCCACTGACGCCATCCTACCAATCCTGCAGGCCTCTCTACACACACAATCCCATCTCTAAATATTCTCCCCTCACCATGTTGTTTAGACCTAAACTCAGAGTCACTTTAACCTCTCCTTCTCCCTCAACCCCTATATTTGATCCCTGGCAAGTTTTTTTTTTTTAAGTCGATCTTCAAAATATATCTCCCCTCCATCTGCTATAGCTTCCTTCCACATCTGCTCTATAACTTGGCCTAAGTTGCCACAATCACCCTGATTATTATAGCTGTTCAGCATCCTGCTTCCATTCCGGTTCCTGCCCTTTACATATTGATACATGCCATCCTCAATACTGGTTAATATACTAGTCAAATAATACCACTTGCTTGCTGTAAATCCTCTAGTATCTTACGTGAAGTAAAATATAATCTATGTATGTGTGTGTGTGTGAGAGAGAGAGAGAGAGGAGGAGGGAGGGAGGAAGAGAGGGAAGGAGGGAGGGAGAAGGAGAGAGACACTGTGCAGGTACACATTCTTTCTGTGGTACATGCATTTGTGTGTGTATACAATGGAAGTCAGAGGACAATCTCAGGTGTTATTTCTCAGGCACTGTCCACTTTTAATTTTATTTCATCTTATTTCATCTTTGAGACAGCATTTTGGACTGGCCTGGCACTCCCCTCCTTGATGGAACCCCGTCCCCACCCACTCTGTTCAGTCATGCCGCAAGGACGCACACAGAACTCCTACAGTAAATCACATATGACAAACACTTACTGGAACACTGACGGGTGACATGGAGTGGCCCTCTGTCACTGAATGGAACCTTTTTCCTGCTGTATGGACCAACTATTTCCCTCTCTGATTCCCGCTCCTCATTCTGCCCATTCCAGGCTTCATAGTCTCTTTCTACCCTACAGATGAGTTCACATTTTCTTAATTTCATGGTACCCATCTCCCAGGTACATAGCAAAGCCTTTAGCCTTAAAAACCTGTCCAGTCATCACTGTGTGACTGAACACACATCTATGAGACAAAATCTGTGGGAAACATTATGCCAGCTGCCAGAACTGGGGAAGATTATCAAACGGTGACCTCAAATATCTCTCTGCTGTGAAATTCAGAATAGCTATTCAAACAATAGCTGCGAAGCTAGAGAAGACAGCCATGGCAGCTGAGGTGAGGGACGGGGGTGAGGGGGAGCACTGTGTCACAGTGGATTCTGAAACAGAAGGGACAGGAACACATTACATTCTTGAAAATATGATTCAAACACTTTTCTTTAGATGAAATAAAACACCCCAAAAATTCAAATTAATTCATCTATGTATGACAATTACTACTTGTATATTTGAATATGGTAATCATTGATAGAATTTTTGATTAAAAATAAAATTGATTTTTCCTAATGGTTATCTAAAGGAACGAATATTCTTAAATATAATATTCAGCTATTATCCAGAAGTATATTGAAAACCGAGAGATAAAATGAAAATCTGAATATGAGATCATTTTATATGCAAATAGCTTTTCTGGAATCTAGCATTGCCTAAGAATTTCACAGTTGAAGCTTCTGATAGTATGGATTTTGCAAGTGACAGATCTCCAGATCACTTCACTCAGGGACATGACAGGCATGGATTCCTTTATTTGCTTCTGAAAAGCTTAGTTTACGCAGACAAATTCTCTAAGTACAGAGCTGTGGGGTTCTCCAAGGAGTCTGCTAAAGATGACAGAAAGATGAAATCAGTGGCTTTCAGTAAGGGGCAGGCATCATATGCAACTTGCTGATTTAGTGGGAGACCATGTGGTTTCTCTTTAGATGGCCCAGGTAAGCCTCTATAGATTACAGATTCCTGGATGTCTTTTCTGTGTGTTTCAAACTTAGCTGATTTAAAGTGACCTCCAGTGGTGTGGGAGGTCCTTCGGTCTATGTGTTGATCTTATTGGTTAATGAATAAAGAAAACTGGCTTGGTCTATAGCATGGGAGGAAGAAAACGGAGCTAGGAGAAGCATGGAGCCGCTGCCAGAGATAGACGTGCTGAAACTTTGCTGGTAGGCCATGACCTCATGGTGATGCACAGATTGATAGAGATGGGTTAAATTAAGATGTAGGAGTTAGCCAATAAGAAGCTAGAGCTAATGGGCCAAGCAGTGATTTAATTAATACAGTTTCGGTGTGATTATTTCAGGCCTAAGCTAGCCGGATAGCCGGGACAAACAAGCGGCCCCTTCTCCAACAGGGTCAGTGAGATGGCTCTGTCTATAAAGTCATTTTGCTGCCAAGTCTGACAATCTAAATCTGATCCATTGGGTCAACATGGTGAAAGGAAAGAACAGATTTTTGTGAGTTGTCACCTGACCTCTAGACAAGCACACGACATACACATTTGTCCTGAGCTCTGTACAGATAAATAAATAAATAAATAACAGTAATTTGTTAGAAAAATTAAAGTGACTTCTAAGACAATATGTTTTCAAAAGTGTATCAGGAATTTCCATATTTAGCCAGAATTTAAAAATTACTATTTAAAAATATCTATTTTTATTATATTATAAATATTATAAATATTATAAAAACATATGCTCATTTGGTTTCAAAATCACAAAGTACAGTTCAAAATATAATGTAATATCTTGTGTTGTAGGGTCCAATGACCCTGAAATATAAATCCCTAGGTCACCCGCAGAGTGTCTGCTGACCACACTATAAAATAGTGAATGTAATGTCCTTTGAACTCTCATTCCCAGAAAAGCAAGTCAAATGATGTCTACACTGTCCTTATACAAGGGAAGATGACAACTGCATTCCTCCTAGATAGTATATCCATGACTAAGTAGCCAGGTAAGAAAGCCTTAGGATATAGCTCAGTGCTTACTTTTGAATACAATGTAGGAATCCCACTGCCCTCATTCTAACAGCATTAGAAAGATCTGCTTCACATAACAATATCCTCTAGGCTCATCTCATTTCTATGTGGAATCTAGAAAACTTAATCCGTGGAAGTACAACATGGAAGGGTAGTTACCAAAGGGTTAGGAGGCAGGGAGAGAACACTGGCCTTCAAGTACAAGGAGATAGCTAGGTAGACTAGAGAAGTTCTTATGCTCTGGAGGAGTATAAAAAACTATAACTAACTGCTGATGTGGGAGAGTCTTCTGTTTGAGTTGATTTCATTGGTTAATAAAGAAACTGCCTGGCCCATTTTATTGGCCAGCCCTTAGGTGGGTGGAGTAGACAGAACAGAATGCTGGGAAGGGAAGTTAATAAATCGCCATGCCTCTGCTCTCTGAGCCAGACTGCCGTGCCTCTCCTAAGGGAGCCAGATGCAATGGAGCAAGCTGCCAGTTCAGACATGCTGAATCTTTCCTGGTAAGACACCATTCGTGGTGTTACAAAGATTATTAGATATGGGTTAGTCAAGATGTGAGTAAGAGGCTGGAACTAATGAGCCAGGAAGTGTTTAAAAGAATATAGTTTGTGTGTTGTTATTTCGCATGTAAAGCTAGCCTTGCTGGAGCCGGGTGGCGGGATGCAGCCCGCCGCCCATCACTACAAACTGTGGTGATGAATATGCTAATTTTCTGAGCATATGAACATGTCAATTTGTACTTTATAAATACATAAATTATTTGTTAATTCAAAATTAAATAAAACTATGTGCTGGGGAGGTAGCTCAGCTGGTAAAAAGCATTCATACCCTTTGCAGAGAAGCATATTTAGGGCTGGGAAGACAGAGATAGACAGATTTCTAGGGAGTATTGGCTGGTTAGCCTAGGCTAGGTGAGCTCCAGGCTAATAAGAGATTCCAAACTGGGTGTACAGCATCTGAGGATTCATGTCTGATGTTGTCCTTTGGTCTTCATACACATGCACACACATACAAAAATAAAAAAAAATAAGATGAAATTAAAACTACATAGGAGGTCACTGATTTCCGCATGACTCCACAGCGCTTAGGAGCCACAAAGGAGATCTCATATAAGATGTCAAAAGCTTGAACACACACACACACACACACACACACACACACACACACACGTGCAGTAGAAGGATCTCTGCATACACTGGTATAAGGAAAATAGGTCTTGTCGTTACAAACTCATTCACAAAACAGTACTACACATGACACTACCAGCAGCCTAAGGCCCTCTTCTCTGGAAGAAAGGTCTGAATTCAGACAGACTACAGTACAGCAACAATTTTAAAACTTAAAGTGACTAAATATTTGCATCACCACGTAGATAACTTGAAAACATTTCCAGCTATCCACTGGAAATGACAATTTCATTAGACATCGAGGACAAAGGGTTTCTAGAAATCTCATTCAACCTTTAAGGTATCCCGCAGAATAAAAGATGGCTGTACTGAAGTTAATAGAGTCCCACAGTATATCAGCCGGTCCACAAGACTGAAAGTTAATGAAGTTGAGTGCGAGTTAGCACCTAACCACATTATTACGTAACTACATAACTACAGCACAGTACGTAACTCTTCAGACCTCAGTCATCTCAAATACAAGTCAACTGAACTCAAGTTTATCATGCTACCATTGAGTTAAATGAAAATCAGCCCTTCTTTTAGGAAATAGGTACTAAAATACGTAAGTGTGAACTTGGAGTGTCATGATGACGCCTTGAGACAAAAGTTAAAGAATTTAGGAAGTCTGTAGGAGGAATATGCTATAAGAGGTCTTTTAATCTTGACCACACTGGCTGCTGACAAGAAGTAAGCTACCCTGATGGTGTCCTTAGGGGACGGATCCTCACAGAGGGATAGAGCCAGTCACCGCTGTGGAGTTAAGTTCAACACAGTCAATGATAACACAGTCTTTCAGTGGAAATAATCTAGAGAAACAATACTCTTCCCAGCTCAAGGTATCAGGAGAGTGCTTTGTGCTTGTCTCCTCTCCGGCAGGAATAAAACACCAAATTTCTCCCAAGAACCTACTGGGACCAACATCCCATTTGCAGGGATATTCTGTTGATGACAGGATTTTGGCTACACAATGTATCAATTGAAGTGCTGCAAGACAACATGACATAGCATTTGCACAGCTCGGCAGAATTTGTTTCTAAATCTTCAATTATTTGCAGCTATTGTGACTGGAGAAACTACTGATGAGCTCAGAAGTGTTCTTATTCTCCAGTGGGTTTTGAGGAAACCCACTGTGATCCATCTCCTTAACAAACACACAAAAGACATTTTTCAGAGACTGTTAAGTTGTGGTTTGAAATTCTTCTAATTCCATTACTGTATTTAAGCATGCAGTCAGGGCTTACTTACTGCCTCATAATTCTACCCGGAGAACAAAAGCTGGCATTTGCTGCTGAATGAGAGACAAAGGGTTGGAAATTGCGCGTTATTTAAATAAGTCACAATTTGGTGTTATTTACTGCATTCATTCCCAGCAGGCCTAATTTAAACACCTTCATGCTTTTCACGTTTTTTCCTGTATGCTTCTCCCACTGAGAAGGTGAAATCTAATGCTTAATAATGTTCCTTCAGAATCCACACACAAGAGGCACAAAGGGAAATCATGAATTCAATTCAAAGACAGAATGCAGCTACAAGCTTTCCAGGTTCCAGCGCTGACAGAACAGATTCTAATTCATTAGTCTCGTTGGCTCTTCCTCTTTCTCTGGATTATAGGCATATTGTGAAGCTCAGTTTCTGTAAAAATGCCACACTCTTCTGTAGTCAATTAAAAAAAAAGTCAAGATTTGGTTAAAAATCTGAAGGCTAGGTTTAAAAAAATGCTATAATGAATAGTGAAAACTCATTTATTGGCCTCGATTTGGTATAGAATCTGCTGTTAATCTCCCTTCCCTTTCAAATGGTTTGGATGCTGTGGATTATATTTATGGCTTAACTACCAAATTCTGCTTTTAAAGTATAACTTCACTATTTTCATCTTCAAATTGTATTTCATTTAAGAGTTAAGATTCTTGCAGTAAACATTAACAGAGTGTGGCAAGGTTTTATAATTTTCAAAATAACTAGCTAATTTTGATAACCAAAAATTGGCCTTGAGTTATAGAATAACTCAGTAGAAAATACCTAATAGCACTGTCAGGATTTGTAACAAATACACTAGAAGTGTTTTAAAAATTAATATGAAGCTGCTATGTTTGGCTCAATTAGCTTTCTTCTTCATTTACAAAGCATATCTGTCAGATTTTCATGAACTTGATTTCCAACCCCACTTCCGAAAAATCTGTTAATTAAGTTTAACAGTTGTGGACACTTCAGAAGCAGAAATTTTTCTTCCTTGAAATACTTAATCTTTCTGCAAAATGAGATACTTCTGAATATATATGTTGTATTATATTACTTTAACTATGTAAAGATGTATTACTTGTGTTTATTTAACAATTGCTTATTATTATTTGTTGGGCCAAAATTATCTTAGGGCTTGTACCTCGAAGCCTGGCTCAAGTTTGAGTGGGGATGAGACAGCAGAAACTAGGCAGACGCCCTCCAGCCAGAAGGAGGGTTTGGCTGCCTCTCATTGGCTGGAGATACTCTTACATCACAGGGTGTCACAGTAATAAACTGAGTTCCTGCTTTCACTCCACTCCCTGTCGCATCTGAATGTCCTGCCTCCTGAGGCTACAGGAATGGGCGGATAGAACACTCACCTTTCCCTGGGAAATAAGGAGGCTCAAGAAGCCTAGCAATTAGTATTATTATTATTAATTATTATTATTTAACATTGTATATTGTTTAGCAATGTAAAGATGTGTTGCTTTCTCTGCCTAAGGTACCTGATTAGTTTAATACAAAGCTGATCAGCCAGAAGCTAGGTAGTAGAGGGGGTGGAGCTGGCAGGCAGGGAAAATAAGAAGGAAGAGAAATCTAGGCTTAAGAGAGGGGAGACTGAAGGAGAGAGAAGGAGGAAGAAAGAAAGGAAGATGCTCAGGGCCAGCCAGTCAAGCAAGCTACCAGACAGCCACCAGCCAACCACCAGCCAGCCAAACATAGAAGAGGACATCAGAATAAAAGACAGGTAAGAAACCCTGAGGCAAAACGTAGATGAAGAGAAACAGGTCAAATTACATTATAAGAGCTAGTGGGACAAGCATAAGATAGGCCAAGCACTCATAATTGATAATAAGTCTCTGTGTCTTGATTTGGGAGTTGGTCGGCAGTCCAAGAGAGCCTGCTACATATATATTTAAAAAGCAATGGACAAAGAAAATCTTCTAACAGAGAAACACTGGCAGCTTCAAACATCAGCGCTATGTATTCAGTGGGTAGACAGTTTATTGATTCCCAAGCCATCAGGAAATTCAAGGCCCACATGGGGCATGCGCAGGTCTTTGTTCTTCCACAACAAATAATCCCATAGACAGAAAAAAAAAATAGAAAACAGAAACTACATAGACAGAAGGCTATAGAATGCTATAAAATACAATTGTAATTTCTGCCGGAGCTTTCTGAATACTCTAACATATAGCTGTCACCCAAGGAAGGATTGAGATAAACATGGTAGCAACGCCCACTGTGATCAGCCCCTGTGAAGCCACTGTTACCCTATGTCATTACACATGTAAGCATGCATGGCTGAACAATGATATGTTATTTGTGCTAAAAAAAATCTGAAATCATAATAACAATCAAAAGCAGACGGATATGATAAATACTCAAAACATATATCCTGGAGATTAAAAATACAACAAAATGATATAGGATCAGCACCTCCCCTATTCAGATTCACACTAACCCAATTCTAAGATCCTCTCCTCCAGGGTTTCGCTGCAATGCAAAGGAAAACAGTATTTTTTAGGGCCTTGCAACAGTGAGTTCTCTGACTTAGGCTCACTTCCCTTCCTTAGGAGTTTCCAGAACTTTACCGTTTGTAGTTCCTTTCCTTCAATCCTGGGTATACAGGAGTATACACTCCAAAGATTTATAGATAACAGAGCGTAAGAAAATTCATTTTAAAACCATTCTTTGGTATACATATATGTTTACCACTTATTTGCCTTTATATTTTTTACACAAGTATTTCTACATAAAGAATTAAATCTCAGCTGACATTTGATACTACAGCACACAGAACTGTCTCAGGGTTGTCAGGGTGTCAGTACTTTCTTTTTATATAACCATGATTCACATACACACATAGCATAAACTGGCAAAGCCATTATTTTAGTGCATTCCAGAAACTGTCAGAAAGTTTCCTAATTTCAAGCCAAACCTCACTTAATGGTTTTCTTTGTATGAAATTTAAATCAACAACTAAATCAATAATTAAGGGAAAAAACCCAGCCTATCAACAAGGAACATGGTGGTATTCCTCATGGAAGCCCATTCCATTCTCCCAAGTTCTTCACTCTGCTCATTCCTCATTCAAATCTCCTTATTCTTCTTAGGTGTGAGACTGGCTGGCAGGGTGCGGAGGTGGGGGGGCAGGGAGAGTTAGGCTCTGACACCCCACCTTCCAAGTTAAGCCTACCAAGAGCTAAGAAATGCTCAGCCCCTTCAAAACTCCACATCAACACAGGAGCAGGGAATGTTCAAGACAGCATTCCTTTAGGGCCTTGCAACAACGAGTTCAACAGTGTCGCACAGTGTAGCCGCATGTGTAGTACAAAGTGCACATGTTATGTGTTCAGAACCAGGTTGCAGCAAAAGCGAACGATACACGGCATGGGGGACATCTCAGGTTCTTTCTGGATTTAGTTGCGACTTAATTTCTGGTTCAGAATGCTCATAAATCTTTCATAATTAAGCATTTGCAGCCTCCACATTCGCTGACCCATAAGGGTCTGGAAACACAGCTGAGAAGCAAGACGTTCCTGTGTTGCCGTGGCAGGTGCTCATTGTTATCTGTTGTGTGTGCGCATTTGTGAAGGAGCAAATCCAACTCCTCTTCAAGACAACTCTAAGGGAAAGCTAGAGCCCAGTGACTGTTTACACGTTTACCTTCTGTCTTAGAGGGAAGGCTGCACATGCCATCCAAGCTAACCACAAGCTCAACTTGTGACTTGTTTAGGACAAAAACACATGCCTGGGAAATAATATATGTCACCCTGAAGGTCTTAAGATCGATCCATCCCACAGTTTCATCATGCTTCTATTCCATCTCCCTGGAGACTACTAAATCCTGCCAGCTTAGGTCTGGGGCGGGGGTAGTGGGGAGGGACAGAGCCCAAGTAACTTTTGGTGTACACAGAATAGAGTACCCCCATGCACTGCAAGTCACCAGCACTGCTGTTCGCTCTCAGGGAGAAAGTGAGCGGAAACTGGCAACCGGGGGCCTCTTCAATACTAACCCAGCATATCTGCTTCCCTTTGCTGCACAGGAACAATCCCGGCAGCACTTGAACTGCTGGAGAGAGAAGGGAAACAGATGGCACAGACTCTGTTCTCCACCGCTTGGTTTCCTTAACCTTCAGCCACGGAAGAACTAATGCTCAGCAAATTAGAGAGTTTACATTTTTTAAAGATGAGGGCTTGGGATTGCTACTAATTGGACTAAGTTGAAATATTTCCAGAATAAGTAGAGCTGTTTCACAGAGTGATATTTGGGATTGAAGTTTTATAAATACTGCACAGAGCTATCTACAGTCATTAAATTGGACAAATATGCTAAACTTCTCAACATGATAGATTTCTTAGGCAGGATTGCACTTGGCTCAAAAACTGCACTGTACCCCCTTGCCACGGAAAGCTCACAGGTAGCAAGAGGGCTGTACAGCCAGCTCTGCTCCAATTACATGCATTGCATACAGTTACGTTCAATAAATTACTCTAAAAACAATGTAGATGAGGGTTAGTTCAGTAAGGATGAGGACACAGGGTCTTGTTAGATGGGGGGATGGCAAAGAATCTGCTACACAGAAGCTAAAATATGAGCATAAACAGTAAGCGTGAAAGTATATTTAAAGATTTATTTTTAACTGTGGTGTGTGTGTGTGTGTGTGTGTGTGTGTGTGTGTGTGTCACTGCAGAGGAGAGGGGCATCAGATTCTCTTCTTTTGGGGCAGAAGTTACAGTGGTTGATAGCCACTTTGTGAATGTTGGGAGTCACTTGGGTCTTCTGTAAGAGCGGTACAAGCTATTAATCACTAAGCCATTTCTCTAGCCCATGAAATATGAATAACTTGAAAGAATAGAGTTGTAGTACACAATGAGTGTGTGTTGTCTGCAAACATACTATATAAAACATTGACTAGCACTGACTAGCTTTTTAAAATGAATAATTATGGAACAGATAATTCATAGAAAAGAGGTTAGTGCGTATATACACAACTTACTCTTATTAGCAATGGAAATATTTCAAATTAAACAATAGTAAAACCTTTTTAATATACGTAAATAAAAAGCTGCAAACTCTCAATAGCAAGGGCTATAACAGGGCATGCCCTGTACGCTGCAGGTGCACAGAACCTAAATCTAACTGCAAAAGGTTTTGAAAAGCAATGCCTGGGGATGGGGAGATGGCTCTGTGGGTAAGGCACTGTGCAGGCATGACGACTTGAGTTTCCAATACCAAAACCTACATACAACCAGACATGGTGACACATGTCTGTCATCCTAACACTGTTCTAGTGAGATGGTAGGTAAAGACAGGAGTACCGTCCGGAGCTCAAGAGCTAGCTAACCTAGTAGGAAACAATACAGGCTTTCTCAAACAAGGCTGGAGAGGAAACTGACACCAGACTTGTCCTTTCCCTTTCAGATACTCGCCATGGCACACATGTGCCTGCTCACACACCAGACATACGAGGATTTTAATAAAGCAAAAACTGAACTGATAGATACATATTTAGTTTATAGACATGTAGGCATGCCTCACCTGTGAATTTCTACATACACTTACACACAAGTGTGTGCCCCTTCACAGGAGTGTGAACACATGTATAAGATGAGAAGCTAAGCACAGAGGAAAGGGTGCACAGTGAAAAACATCCCTTACACTTCAGACTTTCCAATGGCCTCTAAAGGCAAAAGTGACTCAATAACTAATATAAATTACATTCTTTCCTACTTAACCAACGTCCTTAGCTGCGCCGCCATCTATTTAGAAGGTTCTCAGTCTCTGCTGTTCTAAGTCATGCAGGGATCAGCTCCCTCACACTCTTCTCCGAAGTCACATGCTGGTGCATCTGCTGGATATATTCCTAGAAATAGAACTGCTGAGTAGGAGCTGGCCAGACAAAACAAACGCAGAGCAGGACAAAAGGAAGGTGGTTTCCTGCAAAAACAGTGGTCAAGAAGGCAGGCAGCTGCCAGGAAATCACAAATTACTGAAATGGCTAGGGCACAGTGAAGAGATCATGGCTGTAAAGACGTTCATTTGTGCTAAACGGGATCCCGTTATGCTAAAGAATTGACATGCCATAATGAGACGCACATTGAAATGGCCGTTCTTGTGGAGGAACCGTGATGGGCTGGCAAGGGTATGAGGGGATCCATTAGAATGCAGCCACAGCAGTTGGGGAAGAAGCAAGACTAGTAACCCACTATGCTGCTTACTCTCCTCAGTTGCTTGTTGACTTTGCCTAAGGAGCCTCAGAGTAGCGAATCCCTAACAGGGAACCTCCCACTCCTCCATCCTGGAATGCAGACACACCCTTCCTGGTGCTGACCCCACCTGCTGTGGGTATTGACCAGTTCCCCTTTCTCTGCATAGTAGTCAACTATCAAAGAATTAAAGAACTTAGAGGCATATTTAAAATCATTCAGTCCCCAAATCATTAAATGTTTAACTGCTTTCCACTTTCTTAAACTCTGAGGTCACAGAGAATAAAGAAATTGCAAAGTGACCTAGCCATCTCCCAAACAGCTAAGAGTGGAATCGGAAGCCCTGGTGAAGATCTAACACTTTTCACTTTCCATTAAGCGCATCAGAAGACCTGACACATTGTGTGTAGTTCCCCCGCCAGACCTCTGACCCCAAAGCCAGTACTGGGAGTTTAAGATAAGAAAGGAAGGGGTCAGGCAGTGGTGGTGCACACCTTTAATCCCAACACTCGGGAGGCAGAGACAGGCCTGGTCTACAGAGTGAGTCCCAGGACAGACCCCAAAGCTATAAGAAGTCTTGTCTTGAAAAACCAAAAAGAAAGCAAGACAGTGTCACAGTGAATCTGGAGATGATACTGAGACTTGTGGTCTAAGACAGTGACATTTATCCTGTAGGAAGGGTATCACCATCTCTACTGACCACACCAAAGCCAAGAGAGGTTGTATACCCAGCTCACAATGAGTCAATGAGAGACAAAATCAGAGTAAGACAACAAGTTCCACTGCACCTAAGAACCTAGAGGGCTTGCCTGGACGCCATATCCAGAGTGTCACATTGCACAGTGAGAATGAGAATCACATATACACATCTCCAACAAGCTCCCAGGGGACACCAACACTTAGGCTTGGACCACACTGTGGGAAAAGCTTTACAAGAACAATAACCTCTACCTGATAATTAGCATATACTATACAATATGGACGATCTTCTCCAATGTTTTTCTAGTACTTTCTAAATTTAAAATATTGAGAAAACAATGGCACAAAACATATAGGGTACTTTTACTTCTATGTTTGTAAAAATCAACAGATAAGCATCTACTCACTAATAAAGCCAGTAGGTGGAGGTACAAAATTTATGCCAAATTTTTCAAAATTTATAAAATCTACTCCATAAATCTAAAACTTGGGAAAGTGAGACTGAATAATTTTTAAAAGGCTTATACACCTCACTCCTTTAAGTAATCCTAAGAATTAATAAACCTACAAGCGAATCACAAACTAGAAGTATACTTAATCTAATTATGATAAAGAATTAAAATAATGTTAAGACTGATGAAAAAACATTAAATACCATTTTTGGAGATGCACAGAAAAGGAAATGTGAGGTTTGTAAACATACACTGTTTATTCTTACTGGTAATGAGAACATTCAAATACAAACAGCAATAAGAGTTGTAGCCTTCCAGTACACAGTGACACTTTGCACATTGTGGGGAGAAGTTCCGCCGCCTTCCTTCCTTTCCTTCTGCTTTGTTGCTAAGAACAGTACAGGTTTTAATAAGAAAGAAAAGCATTATATTTTGAAAGCTATGAGAAGATACTGGGGCTGAAACATCAATTTAGGGTTCATTTCCATTTCCATCATGCAGCAAGCATTCTCTTGATTTTAATGATAGTTGTATCCTATCCGATTCAGAATTGGAGCTTAATTTACATAATCCCCCAAAGACAGCCCCAGAATTCCATTAAAGGTCACCTTACTTTCCCATGCACACACCAGCTTCTAATCTGCTCATTCTTTCCCCTCTATTGTCGTACCCCATGCTTTGGTAAAGCTTGCTGCTCATTACACTTTCATCTCAAATAGAAAATCTTTCAGTTTTGGCTTTCCATCCTACTAAACTCCATTCCAGTCTGTATTACTTCTCCTCTTCATGTTATAGCAAAAGATTAAATAGTCATTTACTTTTTGATGTGTGTAAAATTGAAATCGAGACTCCAGAAATGCTCTTTGGAAGTCTCGGAACACCTAGAGGTGAAGCAGGAGAGGACTGAGCATTTACTACTGCCGGCCCCAGCTGCATATTAAAATCAGGGATTGCAGCGGGATCAGGGAGGAAAATTTATTTGTGTAATAAACAGAGTAGAAAAACTCCCTGGTTCCCAGGTGTCCTGCAGTGGAGCACAAAGCTAATGGCTTGCTGGTTAGCATACCTCAAATATATAATTTACTCTTCTGAAATAAAATACTAACAACTGTCAGTCTCTTAATACCAGAAAAAAAATCAATCCTTTCCCCTCAAATTCTCATTTGAATCTCAACCACCAGGATGCTCAATGTCAAAATCTTACATTAGTTTTTTCAGTGCCAAATACTGAGACTCTGATACAGCATCACTCTAGAGGAGAAAACTAGGGCACTCTTGTCTTAATGGATACTTTATAATTAATAGTTCCATCAACAGATATTTTCTGTTTTCGCAAAACAGCAAATATATGCTTGATTTCCGAATGAACAGTTAGGGGCGGTGGTGGTGCTTTAATCCCAGCACTCGGGAGGCAGAGGCAGGCAGATCTCTGTGAATTCGAGGCCAGCCTGATCTACAACAAGAGCTAGTTCCAGGACAGGCTCCGAAGCTACAGAGAAACCCTGTCTCAAAAAAACAAAAACAAAAACAAACACAAACAACAACAACAAAACCCAGAATGAACAGTTAGAACCCAGGGATCACTATTACCCAAGACTAAGACATTGTTATATACAAAGGCATTCTTTCCCAGTGAGCTAGACCACATCAGAATGTTTTCCCTAACAGTAAATATACTGAGGAGTTACGTTACTTTAAAGAAATAACTCCTTCTGTACTGCTGGGTTGGCCCTGCACTGACAGACTGTGCTGAAACAATAGCCAAAAGACATCTGTCATTCTGATGCTACTGAGCTTAGAGGGGCCGACAGTAAAGACAGCATAGGTTCCCATCTGCACGTATACTGCTTTTGTTGGGCAAAAAGTTTAATATTCTCTTTTTCGAGCCTATGGCTACTTCCAATTTCAAGTGTCCTGGGGGAGCTCTTGAAGCTTAACTCTTCTTGCTAAGCTCAGATCAAGGGTCTCCTTATGTCCACGTGTGCTCACACGGCTGCTAGCATTTCAACAATCAACACTCCCTCTGCCTCAGCCAATGTAACAACAACGGATGCATGATTTTTCTCTAAACTGCTGGCTAAAATTAGATGTATGTTTCATAATTCCTATTGATAGAGTTAAGGAAGCAAAAGTCAACAACATAGACTAAGGGTCAGCAAACTGTAGCTCATAGGCGAAACGTAGATCTAAGTGTATTTCCAGAAATAGTATTTTATAGGAAATGTCTCTTCATATAACCTTTCTTGATACGGTACCAGAGTTCAATATGTTTTCTAGATAACATGGCTTATAGAGCTGAGAGTATTTAATAAAATGCTTTTCATAAAAAGCATGCTGATCATTGCGATAGAGATAAGAAAGAATAGGCAGTGCAGTGCTTTACAGACATGAAACTTTATGCAGGAAGACGAGAGGCAGGAGCTGAACTTAGACACAGGCTGCATCAGAGCACGAGTGGAGGGAGTTTGAAGTGATTCCGTTTCTTTTGTTGTTCAGGAATTTTGTCGTCATATTTATAGCATCACTGCTACCACTAACGTCATAGAACTTTCCCACTGTGCATATCTGCAAGCCGTATTTCTTGTTGACTCTAAGCCGTCAGGAGTTGACCTTTGTGTATGGTGTGAGCTAAAGATCCAGCTTCAATGTTCTGCAGATTTATTATTTATTAACAACACTGTCCTTTCCTATTGGGTCTTCTTGGCGCTCTCCTCAGAGATCAGTTGAGTGTATGTGTGTGGGTTTGCTCTTAGACCTTCTACTTGCTCCCGTCCCTGTCTCTAAGCTATTAGAGCACAGACCCTAGGCCCCTCTCCCTGTTTCAGAAATCAGTCCATCCTGTCCGCATGCAGCTTTCTCTGAGACAGCCACACTGTACTGTGGTGTTGTGGCTCCTTTCCCTCAAGGCTACCAGATAAGTCTACCGTCCTGCCTAATGCCTACACAAATAAGAAAATTCATGTTCTTTTCCAGGTTTCTGAGAAGAAAGTGAAGGGCATTTCACCTTCTTTCTTCAGTATCCCTGTCAGACTAGACATGGCAGCCATCTTGCCCACTCTCTCCTTGTGAACTCCTAGTCAGGAGTTTTGAAGTGTCCCCGTCCAGCATCCCTGACCTTGCCCCCAGTTCACAGCGTCCTCAATCTGTCTTTTGGTATGATGTTATTAGGGTGGCTGATGTGTGATGGAGCAGGTGCTGTGGGAGTCTATCATGCCGGAAAAGGGCAGAACTATGTTCAGACTCATCTATGGAAAACTAAAGTCACACCAAAGATGACTATACTATGTATAACTGAAACTATTGGGAGTCTAACCAACTTTGAGGGGTAGAGGTGGGAAACTACTCTTCTGTATGATCTAGCAGTAAGTGTCATTCAGTATTTTTCTAAAAGAATTCACAATAAGAACTAAAGGACAAAGTATTTATTTATGGTCATTAAAGATTCTTCGTGCTGGGCATGGTGGCTCAAACCTTTAAATGTAGTATTGGAAGGTAGAGACATGCACATATCTGTGAATTTAAGACCAACATGTTCTATATATGTACTAGTCTTGCTAGTCAGGGTTTTCTAGAGCAACAGAACTGATAGAGTAAACATGTATATGGGGTTTATTAGAGTTGTTTATAGACTATGGTCCAGCTAGTCCAATGATAGCTGTCTCCCAATTGTAAGTCTAAGAATCCCAGGTGGCCTTCTGTATACATTAAAATCTGACTCTCCAAGATGTAGGCTCTAATACCACTGAATCAAGAGTAATGGAAATCAGGCAAAGAGCCCAAGCTTCCTTCTTCCATGTCCTTTATATAGGCTCCCACTAGAAGGTATGGCCCAGATTAAAGGTGGATTTTCCCACCTCAAAAGTTTGGGATTAAAGTTGGGTATCCCCACATCAAATGATTTAATTAAGAAAAAACCCTCACAGATGTACCCAGCCAATTGGGTTTTCTTTAATTCTAGAAGTAGTCATGTTGACAACATAGAACAACCATCACCATGTAGGAAGTTCCAGGATAGTCAGGCTATATAATAAAACCATAGAGTATTCTGAAATGTAAAACAAATCTAAATCCATCAACACTCAAGCAGATTAAGAAAATGTGGTTTATGTTCAGTCTTAAAGGTCATGAGAATCCAACACTGACAAAAACACAGAAAAACCTTGAGTATTTAAGTACATTAAGCTCATCACAGAAACATGAATGCTGAGTGACTGTACCTACACGAATCATCTAAAGTCGTCAACCTCTTAGAAAGAGAAGGATGGTGGTTACCTGGAGCTGGAGGAGGGAGAGAAGAGCCACTCACTGAAGACCCTAAAATCTCAGCTGTGTGAGATGAGTATACTCAATCAACATTACTACCTCGCATCCTCAAACATCTTAAGAGGGGAGATTGCACAAAAAGTCTCACCATAATAAAATATTAATTTATGTTAATTTTCCCAAGCAATGCTAAGTTTCATAACAACTATAGCAGTTATATATTAACATAGCAGTACTGTAGGAATGTTTCAACAATAACAGCAAAATATATGATATTCTAAAGTGGACAAGGAAGGCATTCTACGAAGCTCTGAAGTAGCCAAATAGAATTTAGTCCATGATAATTGTGTTGATGGTGTGTGCAAGTTAACAAGCTGTGGGTACATTATCTTATTTGGTCTTCAAAGGAAGCCTGGAAATGGACAGATATGTCAGTTGGACATGGAGGTCAGTGGCTGCTGATGTCACGTGGCTTGCAAAAACAAAGAGCTGGAATGACCTCTTCACATCCTTACTCCATACTTATCACTTATATACCATCTCATGCTACCTTTCATTGTCCTGGGTCACTGAAAAGCACCTTGTCCCAAAAAAATAAAATTGAAAAAATTTAAGAGCATTCATAATCAATACCATCAATACCTTAATGATGTGTGTTTCTTGTTCTGAATGTTGCTCTAAACATTTAAAAAGAGAAACAGCAGTCAATGGTAAACTTGAATAAGATTAACAGGAGTTGCCCAGGTCAGAGGTGCTGGCTCTCCCTCAGCTGTTATTCAGGATGAAATATTTTTCTTAAATTTTGTTTCAAGAAGGTATTTTTAAAGGCAATCTTTGGAGCATCCTATGGTAATAATTACACTTATATGTCTTTTCAAAATATTTGACAGCTTACACTACTGTAGGTAGAAGAAAAATAAAAATCAATATTTAGTTCAAAGGAGTGCACAAAAGTTAGTATTCTCTATTTCAGGACAGTGTTTCTATTTGACTTGGAGTTCATATCTTCATAATGGCCTACTCCTAAGAATGTGATTGGATCAACAGTAAAGGAGCTCAAATGTTAATGGTAACCACCTCTGGGTCTGCTAGTGAACATCACATTTCACAGAGCCATTCACATTACATGCCCAAATTAGCGGACGAGGAACGGTACCCAGAACCAATCTGAGAGATGTAAAAGGATGCCCACAAAAAGTATCAACAATCAGAAACTGGTCACTACGTCTTAAAGAGCACCAAGGAGTGTGAGTGAGGGTCCCACCAGATCAGATCATGTCAGGCTCCATGTTGGAGAAGTGTTTCCTATGTAAGCCGAGCCACTATAGTTCCTCTGAAACACTTCAGATACATGTCACGGACAGCCAAAAAAGGACACCATGTCTGTAATGCAAAACTGTGAGTGAATGGGAGCAGTATGAGGAGGTTATTCAATATTCATTTTCACTTTTGTTTCTATGAGCAGCCTATCTTGATTTTCTGTGAGTAGTTTATCTAGATTTCATACTGCTGTGGCCCCATAGTGTATCCATAGATACTTTATGTATATTACTCCTAGGATCATTATTTAATAAGTGATTACAGATTTTGTCATGTGAGATGCCCTAGTGCAATACAGCAACACAGATGTGCTAGTGAAACCCACACATGGAAAATGTAAATTCTTAAAGAAAATCTCAAGTGTCTGCAGAATGTTTCAGGAAAAAAGGCTACACTGCAACCACCTTCCTCGTGCTTCCGAGTTCCTTCTATGAGATGTAGATTAGAGAGATAGATGTCAGATATATATATATATATATATATATATATATATATATATATATATATATGTATGTGTATATAGAGATATATGTTTAGGAGCATGATCATGGAGAGGCAAAAAGAGAAGTTCTCATTGTTTCATATGTTCTAGGAGTATCTGAACATTCCATAACAATCATGCAATACTTTGCAATTAAGAAGGAAACTAAGACCTTTACTCACTTCCTACTTCTACCAGTTTTTATCAACATAGCCCAGCTCCTTAGGCCCACCAGATACTGCCACTCCTCTCTGTCTGTCTGTCTGTCTGTCTGTCTGTCTGTCTCTGTGTGTGTGTGTCTCTGTCTGTCTCTGTCTCTGTTTCTGTCTCTCTCTCTCACACACATACACACACACACACACACACACACACACACACACACACACACACAATCTCCAGAAGCTTTAGCACATCTCCCTAGTAACGATTATCTTGTTATACTGTAGCCATTGTTGTTTTGCTATAAACCTTATAAAGGGTAAGCTTTACCTATGAGCTTTAGCCTTTCTAGCCAACCCTGAAACTCAAGAGCATCTGGAAAACAGTAAATACACAACACTCATTAAAGAACAATAAAAATCACAACTCCAGCTACAATCTGGTATGCAAAAACACATACTATGTCCTGGGCATTGTACTAACCACGTTATATCAGTTGTTTTCATGTGATTTTTGAAGAAGCTCTATGGAGTATATGTTATGACAGTGTCAAGTTTACAGATGAGGAAAATTAGTTTTGGAGGACTAGGTAATTTGTCAAAGTAACATACTAAGATGCACTTCTGAAATCTAAATCGAGATAGTCAGAATCCATTGCATATGCCCACAGCCTCTCTTCCACACTGAATAAATAAGCAGGCAGCTCGGCAAGAATGAATAAAAATGAAGATTTTTGTTCCTAAGGAAGAACTCTGCTTAGGAGACAGATGTTAGAATACAAAACCTTTTAGGGAAACCACTGGCAGGGCAGGTGGCAGACCACCACGGTAATACGTGCCACCATGAGAGGAAAGGGAAAATAAATCTAAAAGGTTCATGGACTTTCAGCAAGTGTCACATCCTCTAAGGGCAACATTCGACTATCTAAAATAATCCTTGTATTGCTAAATTGATTGCAGGAATGCTTTTGAGATTAAGAAGAGGCATTCTTAAAAGTTATTTATCTTGATAAAAATTAAGACCAACATGGTAAAAAGCCCCCCTCATTATCAGAAAGAAGTGTCAATTGCTAAAACATTATCTTTTTAATTAGCAACTTCATTTTATGTGTATTCAACAACATCAAATAAATAACCTCCTATATTTATAACTCTACAAAGGCAAGGATTGTCAAAAACTTGTAACTCCTTAGTAAGCAAGAATTCTACACTGCAGTGATAATTTTGGTACTATGTTAACTAAAGTCCAAGATATTTAATTTAAGAGCTCAAACCCTTATCTATTAAGTAGCATCACTGGTCAGAAAGCAGCATTAAATTAGAATGTACAATGCTATTGCGACTGCAGGATAATTTGTGGAACAAACTCAACCAGGCTAAAGGATCTTTGCGTTTTCTGAAAACCTTCTGTTCAGGTTACCAGTGACTAAGGACAAGGTACACATATCCTCTGTTCTATCAGTAATTGCAAGCCCTGATCCCATCTCAGAACTGTAAATCTATTAGCTTGTGTGCTCCAAGACATTTCACCCACCAGTCTTTACCAGAGGACTGAGCACAGGCTTCTTTTCACATGGCCTTCCTTTATGGAAAGAAAGCATCTCTGATTCCACACTGACAGAAAAATCCCCAAACCAATGGATGCTCTTCAAGGACAGCCATGCACACACATTGGGGCTCTATTAGTCTGAGCTGGTATACCAACCACAAAGATGTTATTTAAAAAGCATCATGTAGTTTTACTGAGGAAAATTCAATTTGGTTCTGTTTTTTTCTAAGAATGCTTAACCATTTGCTGGAATACAGGGTGACTCAACAATCCGTGATAGGCCAACATTGATTTCCACATCTTCAGCAGTCCATTTAAAATCAACAGCTTTTAAACGTTTAATTTCGAGTGATTCAATAGATTTTTATTTTGCTAATACCAGAGTTATTTTTAATAAATGAGGGTGTTTGGATGTTTTCTAATATAGTCTTTCGACTGGGAAAGCAATTATTATGTAAATGTTTTTCAATGAAAAAAAGGCCCATGATTGCCTGCCTCCAACGGCTCTGCAATGTCAGTTCAGTTTTGAGACAGTCTAGCACTGGATACTCCAGCAGAAAGTGGCTGTGCTATGGGCGGGACCCAGGGCGGGACCCAGCCCCCTCCACCTTGCTCCTTCCTGGAGCCTAGAACTTATTAGACTCTGGTGACACTTTTTAGGATTCATCTGAAGAAGAAAGGCCAGGAGCAGCATAAAATCAAAGTATATGAAGTGGATGATACAGGAGATTACATTGCACTCATCAGACTTTGCTTGCTGCTGTCCATCCTGGCAGCTCTGGATTACAGTGATGATCCCAAGCATAACTAATACGTAGCTCTTTCCCTCTGCGGAGTGACACGGGTTAAGTGATAAACTGTATGGTCAGCCTGTCCATGGGGACTAAGCAGAATCCAGATACTTACTACAGTGACATTGCTAACTATATGGAACTCCAGATTCTTGAAGATGGGAAATGATACAAGGCCTCTCTGTTGACTGGCCTGAGACCTGTGAAACAGACATACAGTTGTCCCTACAGGCAGAGTTGATGCTTCCGACATTTCAACTGTGGCTGACTCGTGTTGATGTCCTTCCTATACATGGGTGGGAGGGGTAGTTTTCCTCATCTTATGCTTTTCTACAATAATGCTTCTGTAAGAGTCATAACAAATTAACACAGGAAGCAAACAGCTATGGTGGAACTAATGAGTATGGCTAAATAGGACTTTCATTAGCTTCTCGCTGTTACTGTTATGGATAAGCATACACAATAGGGTCAACATTATGAAAACAAGTTTTCACCTAAGAGCTTCAGAGACTCAAGAGAGTCACCTTGTGATTTTAACCAATATTGACATTACGTTACAAAATCCAGACCCTTCAACGTCTCCTCATTTCCAATCTTAGGTATTGGCGGAACTCACTGAACAAATACTTCGAACTCTATATTTTACTTTGTCAATATAAATCATAATCAGTGGATTATAAATAATGTGACTGCTTTTATCTGGGTCACTGGAAATAAATCAAAGTAGTCAGCATGCATGCCGTGAAGAAAGGCACTTAACTATTCTCGTGAGCAGCTTGACTGCACTTTGCCAAGAGAGACCACTCTTGGGGTGGCAGAGCCACGCTGTTGCTGTTTACCCTTTTTGCATACAGCAGACAACAATCCTTCAAAAACACTCGGCTGGCCATCAACTGAAATAAATCGGAAGTCCTTGCCTGGGCCCACAAAGCTCTACAAACCTCTAAGAACTTGTCTGTCATGTCAACTCTCTACCTTCTACCTTGTGCTAGCTTCTTGCAAGACCCTGAGTTCTCACGTAGTCTGTTTCTATTTTAGGTATGCATTGGCTGTTTCTTTGGTTTGATTATCTTTCCTTCAATGTCTCCTTCCCTTAATTTCTAAATTTTAGGGAAGTTTTCAGGGACTATTTTACCTCAGCTCCACCTCTTTTCACTTCTACTTCTCCTCCATTCTTACCTCCACGTGTTCATCCTGCACACGTAGATTAAAGGCACGTGCCTTTAATTCCAGCACTTGGGAGGTAGAGGCAGGCGGATCTCTATCAGTTCAAGGTCAGCCTGGTCTGCAGAGTGAGTTCCAGTACTGCCAGATCTGTTAAGTGGAGAAACCCTGTCTCAAACCCCCCCCAAAGGTATTTAGGTGTTTAAACTTCTGAAACTAAAACTAAAGTCCACATTTCTTTGACTTTTAAATAAATTCCCTCTGAGAAGTATATTTTGAGTAGTTTGACAAATATAAATATATAAAAACTTTCTGTATAGTCTTTGGGACTAGTTAATTTTGGTGTGTGAGTTATTTATATTTGTAACATCTCTTAAAATAGAAATTCAAAAAAGCTTACTGGGAAGGAAATTATAACTAAAACCAACAATAACCTCAATCCCAAATTTTATAACTAATATTTCCATTTCATCCTATTTAGCCTACAAAATTTAACAGCATTTGTGAACAAGGGTGTTCTTCATAGCAATTCAAGAGAGCCAAACGATTTCTATAATTAAAAACAAAACTTCTAAAAATTAATCTTGCTTAGGGAGTAGAGTGAAAGCCACTACTGAAGAGAACAGATTTTGGTTTCACTGAACTGAGACTTGAAAAGAGCAATGTTAAGTGATTGCCACCTGCAATGCTCTACTCTCTGGCCCTCTTGGTACCCATCATTCCTATAAATCCCTTATAACAGGTTCCTTTTAACTACAGGGTGCTTTCCAGGTCACTTGGTCTCCCGAGCCAAGGGAGTCATACCAGGGGAGGACACTTAACCCCAAACGCAACAGATCAGTAGGTAGACCAGCAGTCCATCTACTGTATACATCCTAGATCTGTACTTCAGATATAGTAAGGTTTTTTTTTTCTTTCTCTCCTTAAGAAATATCAAATTCTTTTCAAGAAAGCAAATATTGAAAATTCACACTTGATTTTAGCTTGCCTCCTAGGAAATTCATTAATATCCATGGGAAAACAGGACCAGAAAAGCTGCCCCACAAAGGAACTCCTCCCTTGTCAGGAGGGAGGGCACTGCCAGCCTAATGACCCCTTGTGGCTGATAGACAGCATCTTCCTAATTTTTTTTCAGGCATGGAATTGCAAGAAAGAGATCACAAACAAAAATAAGTAAGTTTATAAGGGAATGTTTGTTATCTAATTGTCTGTCTCCTTAACACTTTTCAATAGTGTTAGAGAGCACTGAAGGATCACACTAACTCAAAGCCAGGAAGCCTAGAGCAACTAGGTGACAAGGTGTCAAAGAGAAGGAATGCTCTTTTTCCCCTTCAAAGACACTAAGCAATAAGAATGATTACTTTTCTAATTAATCAACAAAAAGAGGTTTCTCAAAAAGACTTTACATTGGAAATACCTTGACTCTATGTCCTTTCTTTTTAGTCACTCAGTCTCCATGACTGAGGCCCAAAAAGGGGGCTAATGGGGACACAGACCCTAGCATCCATTTGCTGGCTTCATCTGCATGGGTTTCAAGAGTATCCAGGAAGAAGGTGAGCCCAACCCTGGCCCTGCTGCCTGCCTCTCGCTCTGGGTCTGCCTCTGGCTCTGGGTCTGCCTCTGCTGTATGAACCCAATGGAGATGCAATAAGAGAGAAGAATGATGCTTCATGTCTCCTCCTCGGGTCTACAGTGGAGTTTCATCTTGTGCAGACTTCTGTGATCTTACATTGCTGACTAATCTGCTAGTGACTGATAATGAGAAATGGCAAAGTTCACTTTAGATTATAATGAAAAAAAAACCTGATTCACTAAAATTACTAATTTTGTTAGATTACATGAATAAATTTTGTTTGCTTTGTGTCTTCTTTTGTTTTTGTTTTTGTAAGACTAATTTTATTGAGATGTAGTTCACATAACATACAATCTACCCACTTAAAATGTACAGATCAATAATTTTTCATATGCAACTATATGACTGTCACCACAATACATTTAAGGACATTTTAGTACCCCTTAAAAACAAGTAAATGACCCTGTACCTATTAAAAATCCCTCTATGACCCTCTTCCACGCCTGTGGGAAGTTAACCTGTATTTTGTGCATTTATCTATTCTGGGAATTTTGCAGAAACAGAACGATACAATTTGTAATCTGTTGTGACTCATTTCACTCGCTGAACACAATGTTTTCAAGGGTGCTGACTCGTTCTTTAATGAGACCACATCACACTCACAGTCTCCAGACAATCACGGTGTGCTTGGATACTTCTGCCTGGGGAGGGAGGGGTTTTCTGATTATATACCTGTCTCTGTTTCTGAAGGAAATCAGGATCCAGGGATAACTCTTGATAAAAGAAAAAGCCACCAGGTTCTTTGACCATAATGCATTTTTTTTATAGGAAGTGGAAACAAAACACTTTCCTACTAACCCACTTATTATTGACAGTGGTCTTCCTACCACATTTTACTATAAAAAAAATACAGAAAAAGAGAGAACCTATGATATGGCTTTGGGAGGGAAAAGTGGTTCAAGGAATGAGCGAGGGAACGGAGGTAGGTTTGATTGAAAGACATTTTGTATACACGCATAAATAATTGAATAATTTTAAAAAGTATTGTTGAATTCAATAATCAGTAAATATTATGGTATGAGGTATATTTTAATGAAAATCACAGTGTTTTTTAGTGATAAAAGAGCAAGAGCAGGTCAGTGTAAATGTTTTTGACCTCTGGAGTACTAGAGGGTAACTGGGCTCTCTGCTTTATTATCCTATCTCTCGCAATATCACACATCTGGAAAATTCCATCCTATAGACATAACAGGTTACAGTTTAAAAAGAGAGACAAAAGACATCTTTTGTTAGGAAAAAAGTAATTTTGATCTCATAGAACCCAAATTGGTCTTGGGGACTCTAGGGATCCCCGGGGCCATCTTTTCATAACTGCCGATCTCAATTCTATTCTAAACTGACAGGGGTTCTTATCATTTCGCTTGTTTTGCTTGTGGAATCATTAGCACAGGTACTTTTACGAGGGACTTTTGGGTGGAAACAAGATCGAAAAACTTCATGAATATTATTTTCAAAACACTGTCTGCTCTATTGTGTACACCTGGCCATACATAGGCAATCAAAATGACATGCATCATGCACTTGTGTCTTTCTTGTTTATCCTCAAATATTGTTTATCTTGGCAAGTGCAATAAATAAGAATTTGCTATCTGTTGCTCAAATTCTTGATTATTCCAGTGCTGTCTGCAGTTTCAACACTCATTATGAAGCCAGACGTGCAAGTTTCACTTCCTATCCACCTTGTCTCTATCTCGATGGCTACTAAAGAGTCCTGTCACTCTTTGTGTTTAGATTTTAAAATAATGAAATGCTCTTCAAATTTTCTAAAATGAATATTAGTGTCACCATATTAAAAATAACTGTGCTAGTGCTGGTACCTGAAAGCAGTGGTTGAATATCCAGAGCATGTGGCTTAACAGTTATCCTGTTTTATAATCTAAGGACAATGGTATGCTCAGTAACTTCATACACACCTTCCATCCTGAAATGGTTAGTGATGTGCACTGAAGTAGACACCCAAGTGAAGTTTGTCCTATTTCCAAACCTCAAGGTATTTTCCGCTTTAATTTCAAATAATGACTCAAAACCAATTAAAACACAAGCCACATGGAGGTGGTGCACACCTTTAATCCCAGCTACTGTAGGGGGAGGGGAAATCAGTGAATTGCTGTGAGTTTGAGATCAGTCTGGTATGCGAAAGGAGTTCCAGGACAGCCAGGGCTGATGCACAGAGAAACCCTGTCTCTGATAAACAAAAACAAACAAACCCAAAAGCACTAGATTATAAATTAAATCCAGTAGCCTGGGCACCTACCTTATAATGTCGCCTTCAAGAGCAATCACTCTCTTAATGATCTTCTGTTCTGGGTTTTTAGGAGACCTAGGATAAAAAAAAAAAAAATAAGGTCATATAGTCAGCTCTGTTGCTGTTATTTTAGGAAAAGAAAAACCAATTGTTCAACAAAATCAGCTGTAGTAAAACCATTGCAGAATTCTTAGCACCCATGGTATGGCATCAACCTCACTTGGGTTTCAAGTGATCTGAGATACTGTTGAGATAGTTATGCTTTTTAAAAGCTCTGAGGATAAAGAAGCCATAGTATAACTTAACAAGATGGGAAAACACAGAGGGACTACAGAGAAAGTTGGTACAGTCTGCCATTCCTAGTAGATAGAGGTGGAAGCAGCAGGAGCAGGATCCTTCCACACACAGCAACCTCCAGGCCAGCCTGAGCTATATGAAACCCTGGAAAAAGTAAAACAGAAACCAAGACGGATAAACAACTTAGATATTAAGGGATTAAGATTATTAATATGTTGTTATTAAAGTCATGTGCTTTCAAGCAAAGGATGTGTATGTAAGAAAGCAGACATTTCTTTAACCGATAACATTCTATAATGTTTATGTCACTTTAAAATCAAAAGCGCATCATCCAGAAAACAATGATATATTTTTTTTAAAAACAAAGTAGAGAATTCCTTTAAATAATATTGGCGTTTAGCGATTTGATGATTATAGAATTCAGAGAGATAAACAGTGCTCCTGGCAGTGAAAAGAAATTCATAGATTCTGATATAGTTAAAAGATATTTTCTATTTTAATCTCCTTTGTGATGAGAAAATTTTATTCAAAGACACACTGCTTAAATAAATCCCCAGCCCTCTTGGAATATGCACCCCAAGTGGTTCTTTCCTCGTTAGGCTAGGATTGATCTGAGAGGTCAAGAGAGTATGGGAACGGGATGGATAAAACACTAGGAGATTTCCTTATGAAGAGGTTTTCTCATTCACCTTGAGCTCTTCTATTCCTACTCTGCAGCCCCACATCTGTCCTGAACAACCCCGCAAAAAGGGTCACAAGGGGAAGAACTCGCCTGCTAATAATGTCCTTTCAGTGAGCTCAGAAGCCTGTCCTCGGTGCCAGCCTAGCCTGGTGAAGCTATACCCCGAGTCTCAGTTTGACTGCCTTCCTAGAGAAACCCTGAGCCAATGCCCCCACCTAGGTTGCCCTCGGGAATTGTGAACCATCAAAGTCTGTTGACTTAAGCTGCCAGGTACTGGGGAAATTTCTTCTGCAGCAATGGACAGATAACTCCATATTAATGTGGACAATCTCCTGCTGATAACATCTTAAACCCCCGATTTAAGAGACTTGTCTCAAGGAGCAGATCATATATCATATAAATAATCGTTTAATGTGTACTTGAAAACCAACCAGAGATAAAATATTTTCATGCCAATTCAAGTTTTGAATTAAAACACTTTTTAAAAGAAAAGTAAAAGTATAAAAACAGAAATAGAATTAGAAAAACTGTGTGTTCTGAATTAAAGGAGTTACAATACAATTTATATCCCACGATACATTTTACGGAGAAAATAAAATTATGTAAAACAGCTGCAATTGCTTTCACATGATTATGAATATTCTTTATTTTGAAGGGAAATTGGATCAGTGTTTGGACTGGCCTCTTTAAACAAATTGAGTAACCGGTATTCTATAACTTTAGTGTCATTAACAGACAATTCTAAATCTAACTTGTGGGGTTCTGCTACCTTCAAGCTATGGAAATTGGGTTCTCTGTACAAGACAACTTAAGACTACCTAGAAAATGGCTATCCACCTCTTTCATTCCAGTCTCTCCAGACCTGCTCTTAATCCTGCTGCAGCTGGCCTGCAGGAGCCTCTCCTTCCTCCCACCTCAATTCCCTAGGAACCCTGTAATGGTCTGTTCTGTCTTTTTAAGAGACAAGCTATGCCCACTCCTCCCCACTTCGCTGAGGCAAGCTGATCTTCAGCTTCCAGCCCGAGTTTCTTCCTTTTCCATCTCTCCCTTTCTCTCTCTGTCTATCTCTGTGTCTGTCTCTCTCTTTGCCCCTCTCTCTGTTCTCTCTTCTCCCCTTCCCTTCCATAACCTACTAAAACTAAATAAATATCCAACCTCACTCTGCCTGGCATGCCTGTGTCCCTGTCTCTTGCCTGCCGGGTATCTCCCTGCGCGGAACCAGCCACCTTCTGAGACCTGCGGCATGGTCTCATGCACCAGTCCCTGCCCAAGACTGGCTGCTCTCAGGACCCGCTGCCAGCTGCCTGCCACCACATGGCCTGCTGTCACCGCTTGGGAACCTGCAGCATTTCTGCCATTGCAGCCCCTTGGGGATCCCACAGCATTTTTGATTAATCCATTACAAACCCCATCTCTTGGTGTGACCCAGGATCCCCCTAACTTTTCTCCACTGTCAGTCTCAGCCTCTCCTTATATCCATCTCTAACCCTTGACTCACAAGAACACTCTGTGCCAGGGACCCTAGAGTCACCACACTTTCCTAGCATCAAGGGCAAGCAAAGAACAGCCAGACGTCAACGACAACACTAGGTAGCATCATACACTTTGATATATTATATACACATTTATTACACGTATTACAATTCCAGATACCTGGATTCCTGTGAAAGAAAACACAAACATGTGTAATCAAGACAATATGCCTATCCAGGAAGCCAGCAACCCTGTTGCAGTCATCTCTGTGGAAAGCAGTGTAACTGATGCACAAGACAAGGACTTGAAAATAACAATTATGACTGTGTTCAAGGACCTCCAAAACACATGAGCAAACGTCCTAAGGAAAACCATGAAAACGGGAGAATGGAATGGTGAAAACACTTCAAGACATGACAGTAAAATTTAGCAAAAAAATAAAATCACTAAAGAAAAGCCAAAGTGAAATAAAAATGGAAACTAACTTCTTAGGATATAATCAAAAGCTTCAGTAATTAAAACTCACCAATGGATTATAAGATACAAAAGAGATAGTTTAAGTCTTGAAGATAAAGGTAGAAGAAATGGATATCTCAATCAAAGAAAATGCTAGGTCTGAAAATCTAGGATCAAAGCATACAGGAAATCTAGGAAACTATGAAAAGACCAAACCCACAAACAATAGGTATAGAGGAATGAAAAGAAACCCAGATAAAAGATAAATAAAATAATAAAATATTTTTAACAAAGTCATAGAAGTAAATTTCCCCAATCAAAAGGAGGTTCTCATAAAGGCCCAAAAGCCAACAGAACAGCAAATATACGGGACCAGAGTAGACATTCCCCCAGGGACACATACAGAACACCAAATACACAGGACCAAAGAAGACATTTCACATGGACACATACAGGACACCAAATACACAGGACCGGAGAGGACATTCCACAGGGACACATAACAATCAAAATTCTAAAGGTACAGAAATAAGAAAGGATACAGCTGTAAGAGAAAAAGATTGAGTAACATACAAACGGAGACCTATTAGAATTACACCTGACTTCTCAATGGAGCCTCTAAAGTCTGAAGGGCCTGGACAGATGTGCTGCAGACTCTAAGAGACCACAGATGCCAGCCCAGACTACTATATCCAACAAATTATCAATCACAATCAATGTAGAAAGAAAAAACATTTCATGATAAACTGACTTTAAGAAGCTTCTATCTACCCAGCTCTACAGTGGGCACTAAAGAAAGACTTCGGTCTGAAAAAGTTAGCTACATCCAAAAAGACACAGGGAACACACAATCTCAGAAAAGTAAATAAAACAATCAAAAGAATAATAAACAATCATACATACCATAACATCAAAATAAAAGGAAAAAGTAAACACTGTTAGTTAATAACTCAATATTAATGGTATTGATTCCCTAATAAAAAAAAAGACATACACTAACCCTGGATGAGAAAACAGGATCCATTTTTCTGCTGCATCATAGAAATACAGTTCACCATGAACGATAAGATTCCACCTCAAGGGGAAAGGGTAGAAAAAGACACTCCAAACAAATGGACCCACAAAGCAAGCAGTATGGCTGTCTGACAAGATAAACTCCAAACCAAAATTAATCAGAAGAGCTAGGGAAAGATACTACATATTCATTAAAGGAAAGGTTTGTCAAGAAGATATTACAGTCATAAACATTCATGTACCAAACATAGGGAGCCCAAGTTCATAAAAGAAACACTATTACAGCTAAAATTTCAACCAAATGTGTAATTTAGAAGAGGAAATCACGAAATATTGCTGTTATTATCGGACTACAGCATTAGTCTATAACTACACAAAGAAAAATTGTACATCTGATTTCACTGGGGAGGGTCAGGAAGAATCTAAAACAGAAAGCAGTGAGTTATATTATTAAAAGTCTTAATGGCCAGATTTTTGGCTTATTGGCGATGTGATTTAATAAATGGCAATCTTTCGTGTCATATGATGTTACCTAAGAAGAAATGGCCCAATGAAGAAGTACCACCTGAACTAATTATAAAATTACCACTTAAATTGAGGTAGGATTAATACTAACAAAGTGATGTAAAGGGAACCCCTATTTGTTTTTTAAAAGTTGGGCCAACAATCTAGGCTTCCGAGATACTCAAGAAGTATTCTGTATTTTACAATAATTTGTATTTTATGATCATGATGCAAAAGAGAATATATAAAGTGAGTTATCTGTATAATTAAAGTCCTATGAATTACTACTTTAAACATACCGATAAATTTCAATGTAATATTAAACTCATGAATCTAATCAAATAATTCAAAATGAAACAAGCTATTACTAACATTAATTCCATTACTGCTTAAAATCTATACCTATATTTTAATCATTAGGCTGTTGAATGCATTACTTTGAAGTAAGTAGAGGTGGTAAGAGACTTATTACAGATTTGCATCATAAAAATTATTAAACTTCTCTTTGTCTGAATTTTCTTGGCCACTTGCCTGTCTTCTAGCCAATGTGAGAAATAACAAGTGAAGGATTGGGTCTTATTTCAGGAGTACAATGTATGCTGTCCAATAAATACTCAAATTTGCATTTAAATTTGTAATTTTAATGTTTTCACAATAGGCAATATTTTATAGTTTTAATTTCTGGGGCCTGAGTTACAAACATTCCCTATTATGCTCATGATTTCATCAGGCATGAGGTCTGGATGAGAAGAGTAGCATTGTTCCTGTACTTCATGGGTCTCGGTGGTTGTGTTTGGTGTGACACAGTAAAGCTCCAATCAGAAGACACAGAGTCTTACATAGCCATGACAGGATGCCCCTTGCGATTCTGTGGAATTTCATTTGCTATTGTGATTAAAGGGTTGACATTTTAAAGTGGTGACAGGTCAAACACAGCTATGCCTTTGGTCACAAGACTCTCTGGAACTGATTTGGGTTCTGTCCTGTTCCTTGGGCTGGACTACTGGAAAGCTATGTTTTATGGGAATCGAGTTAGGAGCAGCTGTCTAGCTCTCACTTTCTGACAGTACTGCATCTTGATGTCACAGAGATGCCTTCATCCTGGAACTAGGCATGCCTATCTCTGGTTTGTGCTGAAATTAAAGAACCTCATTTCGTGGAGTTGGATAGATTTGAGGTTCAGATTGACCAAGATTATTACAGATGTAGCCTCCAGGTTAAAATCAAATTGGGGCCAGGTATAGTGGCACATGCCTTTAATCCAAGCACTTGAGAAGCAGAGGCAGGGAGGTCTCTATGAGTTAAAAACCAGCCTGGTCTACAGAGTGAGTTCCAGGACAGCCAAAGGTACATACTGAGACCCTGTCTCCAAAAAGAAAAAAATGTGATGCGGGGAAAAAGAAAAGAAGAAAGAAAGAAGAAAGTTGCAGAAATCACATCGACCACAGTCAAATATAAATCTGAGATCTAAAGAAGACCATGTACTTAAGGGTTATTACAGTATATATCAAAGTGAGATCATACAATCTTTTATTTATTTATTTTTAACATTTTGCTTGCTTGCTTGTGGTGCTTGGGATCCCATCCAGAGTCTTGTGTAAACTAGGTCTACCATTGAGGAACACCTCAGTTCCAGATTTCTAAATCCTGGTTCTATTCACCACTTTTAACCTCACCCATTGCAAGTTGTTCAAGTTGTCTCCATGCTGACTGCAGCACAGCACCCACCTCCTGCAAAGGGACAACCTGCAGCCAAGAGGGCGTGTCTGCTGTCACTGCTCCGCCTCATCTGTGAGAAGGACTCTAACTGGAGGCACCTAGTGCCGAGTGGCCTCTGGTTATCACCAAGACCAGGTCAGACTGAGGCATCAGCCAGAAGTCACATGACTAACTTGGAATTGTGGCAGTGTTTGGGGTTTTCCATAGAACTTTTTCAAATAAACAGTAAGATAGACAAGCACATAGGAGACTTTGCATAAAAATTCTAATTTCTTCTTCCTCTGAAAAAATATAGAGAGCCACAAACTCTGAGCCCCTATTCTTGCATGAAAAATTCCAGTGGAGCTGGAAAGTCAATACTGCAAATCTGCCGGAGTCCCACAGGCCTGACCCACAGATGTTCAGTGGCTGAGGTTGAGCTTGGGGGATTTCTATAAATCCTAGCTTGACTTCTGATTGTGACATCACATGGCCACAAAAGAACAAGTGTAAATGCTATAGCTTGAGAATTTATTCTAAAATGGCTTTAACAAGGAGCAGAATCCACAGGGCCTACAGGCATTATTACACTCCACTTCTCTTAGACCTGCATACATAGACTGTTATTTTGCAAATTCTCCCAAGAAGGACTTGTCATATTCTCTTGTAATAAAGGGCAAAACCAAACATCTAAAAGGCTTAGCTTAGTTTTATTACACAATTAACTAAAGAAACACACAAACTCAATAATAATAGCGTGCATACTGAACGGTCAGTTTAGCTTTACTGTCTCTGATAGCAAGAATCAAATGGTACTTCTCCGCATCCAATTCTGTGCACTTGCTTCGTGCTTGGTCGTGTGCCCTTTCTGCACGGGCATGGGTGCATGTGCATGGGTATGCACACACACACACATTTTTAAAGAGACACTGGTAAGACTGAGCATACTTGCATTAGCACACTTATGACTTTTAAATGAGTACAGCGTTTGAGCTACCTTGCCCCTTGTTAACTTTGCTTTGTGTCATCAGAATGGTGTGAATGAAAGCAACTGCCGACTTTCCCTATTCTCTGGGAACATTTATAACCTTGAAAGTACAGAGCACCTCATTTCAGATGTTCTTGCTGCTGTTATAAGATGCTCAGTCCCTACCAACTACTAACATGGTAACATCTCAGAAAAGGCATCAAAAGGCTGCAGCATTTACAAAGTGGCATGCATAAGGTGACTAGAATCCATGTTCATGGTCCAAATACATCCTTTTTTCTTTATGTTTTTTAAAACAATCTTTTCTCATTTTAGATACCAATCCCAGTTCCCACTCCCTCTCCTCCATCCCAAACCCCCATTCATTCATCAGATAAGGTTAGGCTTCCCATGGGGAGTCAACAAAGCCTGTTACTTTGAGGCAGAACCAAGGCCCTTCCCCTTGCATCTAGGTTGAATAAGGTATCCTTTCATAAAGAATGGGCTCCAAAAACCCAGTTCATGCACTAGGAATAAATCCTGGCCCCAAGGAAAGAGATATCAGGATTGAGGGGGCCTTTATGGGGCTAGTAAGAAATCTGACACTAGAGCAATTCCCAGGAATCCACAAGGATGACCTCAGCTAGGACCCTAAGCAATAGTGGAGAGGGTGCCTAAACTGGCCTTCCACTGTAATCAGACTGATGACTACCTTAACTTTCATCATAGAACCTTCACCCAACAACTGATTGAAGCAGAAGCAGAGATCCACAGTGGAGTACTGGGCTGAGCTCCCAGAGTCCAGCCGAAGAGAGGGAGGAGCAATGATATGAGCAAAGGGGTCAAGACCATGATGAGGATATCAACAAAAGCAGCTGACCTGAGATAATGGGAGCTTACTGACTCCAGACTGACAGTGGGGGAAGCTACATAGGACCATATTAGGTCTTCTGAATGTGGATGACAGTTGTATGGTTTGGGCAGTCTGTGGGGCCACTGTCAAACATGTCTTCTGTGTTTATTTTCTAGAAGGAACAGGGGTGGTCTTGTGAAAAGCACCTGGACAACAACAGGGGGTAATTATATGGGCAGAAAACTTCAATGAGAAGAAGAGATCTAAGCACTGGGGCATATACTCTCTCATTTTGTCGGGGGCTGTAGGAGCATGAGAAGTCTGACTTGTCTACTTTGGCCATTTTCACATCGCATGCCCTACCTGAATCAAGCTGGAGTAAAACTACATTTTTACAGGATAACAGAGACACTCCAGTAAGGTTCCCAGTGGCAGGAGCAATTCTGTGTTTCAGACCTTAATCGAGCAAATATATTATGATAGCACTGACTAAGTGTATGCTGTGGCTTATAAATGCTCTTGCTGTAATGCAAAATATTTCACTCTTACTAACTACAATTAGAAGAAATTTAATAAGCAAGTAGTTACAACTGTTCTTATTAAAGTCAGCCTTGATTGTGTAAAATCAATTAATGTGCATTATGACTATAATTTTTAATTATAAAGAGCTGCAATAGTTTGTAGTTGGCTGTTTTGATACTTCAGAACATGTGTCTTCATATCTCTACAAATATCTAAGGGATTTAATACAATAATAACAGTGAGATCATACCCACCAATGTTTGTTTATTAACTGCAGCAGTTCAAAGAAAAGGCAACACAATGTTCAGGTGTTAAATACAATTACAGCTATATATCAACATCTGGAATAAGTGTTTCAACATGAATATATATATATATATATATATATCACATACATGATATGTGTTTAATTCTACTGTACAATATGAACACATATCTGAGGAAATATACTTCCAGTCATAAAGAAACATCTGCTCGAGAAAATGAAATTCCTTGGTTGACTTATTTTACAAATCTGTTGCTTTTATACAGGAAATATGTTTTCAGTAGACCATACATGCGGAGATGAAGAATTCTCAAATTAAAAATCAACTCTACTAGACTCTCAAAGGGGAGACCTTGACACCAGGGTTGTAGCCCCAAAGCTGGACACACACATTGGAGTGTTCATCTTTTTCCAGTCAAGCTAGCCTTGAGGCCTACACTATCTAATTGCCCATACCTAAACTATACCTAACTGACTATACAATAAAGCATCATTACGAATATGGGATAAAGTAATATCTTTGAAGGAGTAAACCATCAGTCTAGCTAGTACTTTGATTAAAGCATTAGACGTCCAGATTCAGTCAGGTTGAAAATTTCTGCCATACATTTTTTTTCTGTCATACATTTTTGTTAAGCTTGAAGAATATTTATGCCTTGAATCACCTAGAAAAGGAAGGCATTTGTTTTCAACATCATACCACATCCATATAAAAATGGCATATAAGAGGTAGGTCAATTAAAGTATGAAGTATATTCTGGTATGTAAGAACTAACTCAGTACCTTAAAGCTGAATATATGCAAGAGGTTAGAACTTTGTGGGTGGGAGTCATCTGGAAAATGCTACTGGAATAAGGACCAGCAAGTCACTAACACTGCTGGCATGACAGTTTTCTTTTCTTTCTTTTCTCTCTCCTTCTCCATCTTCCTCTCCCTCTCCCTCCCCCTCCCCCTCCCCCTCTCTCTTTTTTGTTTTTTGAGACAGCATTTCTCTGTGTAAGAGCCCTAGTTGTCCTGGAACTAGTTCTGTAGACCAGCCTGGCCTTGAACTCATAGAGACCACCTGCCTCTGCCTCCCAAGTGCTGAGATTAAAGGCGTGCACAACCACCACCCAGTTTTACAGGCCAGTTGTCTGTCTATGATAGTGATTATACTCTGGTGTTTGAGATGCCAAAGTCAAGGCAGAATGCACATGAAAATGTCAGGAGAGCAAGAGCAAAGTCATTTAGGACCTTTTTACTGAAAGACAGTATTTGATCTTCATCTGCCTTTTCAATTATATGTATTTTCTAACCAGTAATATACCTGAAAGAGAACCATAATCTTTAGCTTTATGAATGCAAAGTCAACAACAGTGCATGGTAAACAATGTCCTTGAAGAATACCTGTGTCCAGCAAGTGCCTGAGAGGGAGAGAGGTTGCTGTGTTATACTTGTGCCCGTCACAGTTGCGCACTACATCCAAAACAACACAGTCAGGGGGTCTCCAGTGTAATCCTCTGTGGTCATAGGAAATGGGAAGTGTAAACTGATGATCCCACCCCTTACCGTTGTGACCCACAACTGAGATTAACAAAATAAAACTTTTCAGAAAGCAAATGTCAGGTAAGACGATGTTTCAATGGTTACCAGCCAAGGCTGACAACCAGACAGGCTAATGTGCCTCCACAATGTCAATGAAGACTGTTGAATGAGGAATAGGGTCCTGCCCTGATGCTGGCAAGATATAAATCCAATGAAGCTTAGAGCCTGTGTTGATAAAATGAAGAACCAGAAGCAGGCTGTCTTAGTTACTGGTCTGTTGCTCTGACTGACCAAGGCAACACTGAAGAGAAACCATTTAATTGGGGGCTTTCTTACAGTTTTGGAGGTTAGTTCACTATCATCATGGGGGGAGCACAGCAACAGGGGGGCAGGCATGGTGCTGGGAAAGAAGCTGAGAGCTCACATCTGGTCTGCAATATTAACGCAGAATGAAAGAGAGAGAAACTGGATCTGGAGCGGACTTCCGAAACCTCAGCGCCTACTCCCGGTGCCAGATCCACTCCACCCAGGCCACATTTCTAACCCTTCCCAAACACTTCTACTGAGCATCAAGCTTTCAAACATATGAGTCTGTGGGGGCCATTCCCATTCAAACCACTACACATGCTCAATATGATTTGAATCGCTGCATGCATCTTTTAACTTTATTCTGAATTAAAAGGAATAAGATTTAGTTTTCAGCTGGAAATTTAAATTTAGTAGTGACAATATAAAATTACATTTTTGCATATTTTATTTTTATGATGTGATGATTTATACCAATCCCATTTTATTTTTTACAGTGTATACTTATGGATTAATATACTCTCTAGTGACTTATGTCATGTGTATTATTAATGTTTCAACTGTGCTGCTAGATTCAGAATTGCCTAAAACTGCATTACATTTACACGTGGGAAGACATGGAACTGCAAAACCACTGACAGTAATCTCTCTAAATGCTCACACTCAGCAGCAAGAGCCCTGACTCTGAGGAGATTCAAATTTAAGTAAAATATGAGATATTTTGCCTCGTTCCCATTCTAAACTTATTGAACTTATTTATTTTTAAAATATAGTACTATTGTTTTGCAGACAAACTCTCAGAGTCCAATAACTACATATAATTTGCTATCTAAAAATTGCCAACTTTATGCCCCCAGTATCAAACTGAACAACATCAGCAGCTGCATTGAGGAAAAAAATGTACGGGGTTTAGGATTTTACAAAATCAATTTCAACTGCTCTACCCTGAAGACAGCATTATCATTTACTTGCTCAGCTTGACGGTCATAGATAGAACTCTAGCTGCTAAGTTTTCAGCAACTTAGAGTGATTTCTTCTGCTCTGGCTATAATAACTAGTGATAATTTACTTATGGATAATTTTAAGCTAATCATTCTAAGAAGCATTTTGTAAATGAGACAAGTAGAAAAATGGCACCATTTTAGGTGACACATTAAAAATAGTTTTAATAGGCTAAAGGAATTCTGGGGACAAGTTAGGGGAAATTTGGCAGAACATTTTCTAAGTAGCCTCATTTTGTTAAACCAAGATAAAGAGCAGTGTTCAGGGAGAAGGAGTCAGATGAAGAAGAGCCTGGTGGCCATGTGTTCGTCGGAAATGGAGCAAGAGCTCTGATTTCAAGACAGATGCAACTGTTCATTGACACATTCGGATTCTCGACATTTAACTGAGCCTCGGACCCAGAGAACGTTTGCTCATGATGCTGCTGTTCACTGTGTCACAGCCATGCTTTCCCCTGCTAGGCTAGCTTGGAAAAGTTCTATTCTTTAACAGAAAATCAGTAGGGCAACTTATTCTTAGTCATGGATTGCAGAATGGCACTTGTCCTGGAGGCAGAAGTGGACAGACGTTGGTGACGGGCACAGTTTCATCGGTATGGAAGTTCTAGAAATGTCTTCTTTGGCATAACAAGAACAGTAAATAATAAAGAATACCTGAAAACTGCTAAAAAGGGATCTTAAATGCTTTTACAACTAAAATGATGCATGTGAGGGACTGGATATGTTAATTAGGTTGATTGAATCATTTCACTGCATGCATGAAAATCATTATATTCTATATCAGAAGCCTGTATATGCTTAGTCAAATTATACTTAAATAGTGCTTGGAATATTCCTAGTTGTTTATATCTTATATAACTACAAAAGGAACCTTTATCACCAGGTCATGACCATACTTCAACTTGCGAGAAAACCTTTCATGGGCTAGATCTGCCATGTTATTTAGTCAACTATAGAGTAGACAGCAACAACTATAACATGTGCTTAGGAATGGCTTTTATTATGTTAAAAATCCAGTATATTGAGACTGCAACTTGTCAAAATATTTTCCTTTCCCTCTTTCTTTAAAATGCCCATACTGTGGCTACCTTTTTCCTGTCATTTATGACATTTCATTCCACATATTTACTTATCTTCTTAAAGGTGAACATACAGTGTTGCCACCACACGTTGTTCCTTACAGAAAGCTGTCCTGATACTGGGTTGGAAGACACTGATTAATGTGAGAAGGCTTGCCTGCCTTCCTGAGCACCAGCATTCCCATTCTGTGCACACAGAGAACAGACTCTAATCTCTGCAGCTGTCATGGCGACGCTCTGCTCCCATTGTCCATTTTACAGGCTCTGAAACCACTCCACACTTCAAACATGACCAGCAACAGTGTGTCTCCAAAAGGGAATGACAGTGGGAAGTTATTAAGTTCAAATGGAAGTAAACCTTCTCCTCTGTGTGTGAATGATACTCATAGGGGCCTCATTTCCATATGGCTGGCACAGCTGAAGCTTAATGAGCATGTCTCCGACATAGGGCTAAGAACCATTATAATACTCAGATGCCTCCACAGTGGAGCACACCAAGGCAGAGCAGAATTAAGGGAAACAATTTCCAACTGTTTTTACGTGTCTGTGGATTAAATATAGGAAGAAGGCTTTCATTTAAATAAAAGCACTCCTTGGGAGCATATGCTCACCTCCCACCATTCCTCATCAGAGTGGTTGAAACTTGGGAGTTTTGATTTGCTATAACATGGGAGTTTTGCCAAGAGACACTAGCACAAACATAAGTGGTTAAGAACAATCCTCATTAATACACACACACACACACACACACACACACACACACACACAAAATATATACGGTCTAACCTGCAGTGAAGTGAGTTTCTGGGCAATGCTGCCATGTTTTGAAATGACTACATGGACAGGTGTTTTGATTCATTAAATGATTTAGGATGATTAAACTCTACTTAAAACTTGACAATATTAACCTTATTCTCTGGAATGCCATGGCTGTCTGGGAAAGACATCATGAAGTCAAATAAACGTTCCTCACAAAAAGTTCTTTGATTCAGCTGCATTTTAAACCAGAGAGCCCCAAAGCCTGCCGACGTTCAGGGTGTCTCTCCCACTGTATCAGCTCTTTCTCGCAGCTGCCATCTGTCTGCTTAGCTTTTCCCAGCACAGTACCCATCCCTCCAGGCTGTTCACTGGCACTGAGATGCCTTCCTCCAGTTCTTTGCGGGACAGTGAGAGCCATGTATGGTCCAGGTCGTTTCCAGTTCTTCCCAGAGAGTTTCCTCAGCTTCACCTGACCACGTCTTTCACACGTGTATCTCTCTCCATCACACATGTCAGATAATAAGCAAATTTATTTATTTTAAGCACTTAGTCATTTATTTTAAACACAATTATTTTATGATAGTGTTTTGAGCTATACATAGGTAAAATTTTCAGTTCCCTAAGACCTGATAGTGCCAAGTTATAATAATTCAAACACAATATTTAAACAAGTCTATGCAGAAGCAGCAGCTAATTCAAATGTTTCTGTGGGAAATGGTATATTGCATTATTAATTTTTAATACTTAGAAACCTACCTACTTTTCTTCATGTTGATTCACTCATGTAGTCAAGGATTGTATAGTTACAGCTTTCAACAAGTATATAACATGATTCAGTAAAAGAAAAACGCCAAAATGAAATTCAAAGTTATAACTCTATAGAACTCATGAGAAGACCAAAAATAAAGTGACCATATTTAAATAGTGCATACTATTTGAATTATATTATATATATTATATTATAGCTAATTAAAATATTATTAGTGACACTTTCACAGCCTGTCACTACCTTCCTAAGTCATACTCCTGTTTTAATTTGCTCCCGACAACCCAGTCCAATCACTTTGCAGACCAAGAGTCAGCTGTTCACGATGCAGACAGTGTCACTGTTGTGGCTGTGTGGACCTGACCTCCTCTGTTAACAAAGAGACGTAATTAATTATCTGCTGCTTTGACCGCTATTTCATCTCACCTCCACCTCTGTTTAAGTGGGAAAAGGCTCAATTGTTTTATCACCTTAACCTTAGCTTTGGAAAAAGCACACAGAATTTCTTAACTGCCAACTCATAAACTACCTTGATCCAGAAAGCTAATTCTCAAGAGCAGAGCTCCTCCATGGCTTGTGCTAGGGTCAGCTCAAGTAAGACAGGGACCATCAACTTGGAAAGGATTCTCTTGGTTTTGATAGCAGCAAATGGTTTGTAAGCTAGTACTCTATGAGCAGAGGACACAAGAGCATCTCCATAGGCCTCATCGCCACATTCACCGCTGGATAGATAGGTTTTGTTGAGAAATCTTGAAACAAGCAAAACATAGGATGTTTATACTTTGAACACTAACATATGTAAATACATGTTGCAAGTTTCTCTAATTATCTTTTAGTTGTTCCCATTGTCTTGACCACACTAAGCTCAATAATGTAACTGCCCATTTCAACCCTCAAGAAAACCAAAAAAGAACAAAGATGTAGCTTTGAAGTAAGTGTAAAAACCGATTTTGCAATGTATGGGTGCAACAGTGTGGGTCACTGATAATTTAAATGTGGGACACTAAGCAGGAAGCTAGAGGAAAGTACAGAATTCATGGGGACCCTCGTGTCTCCATTTCATCAGCCCTGATGTTACAACTTCACAATCTCTATCCACTGCTTCTTGAACCATCTCTCCCTCCCATCTATTTGATTGGTTATCTAACTAGCTACCTACATACCTATAACCCTTGCCTGCATAAGTAGACCATAATATTACAGCAACAAAGTTTTAAACTCTTTATATTCAACACTAAATTAGCTCCCTGCATTTAAAAGAAGATCAGGTTAGCACATCCATTTAGTTGTCCTTGTTCAGCTCATGTTTAGGAGGGCCTGTTGGTGAGACTATGTCATGGGAGACAGTCTCATAGAAAATTCCATACTACTGGCAGCTGAATGCTAAGAGTATGAGAAATAGTCCCCCTGGAAAGAGCACACCCATTGGATAGCCAATATCAAATGATCAGCTCTAAAAACATACACACAAGAAACATTATACAGACTGAACAGGCTGAACTTCTATATTTAGGAATTTATATGGACATAAATCCACATATAACAAAAAAGAGGCTATGAATTTGAAAAAGAACAAAGGGGCACATGTGAGAGTTTGGACAGTAGAAAGGGAAGGATGAAATGATTTAAGTATATTATGATCTCAAAAGAAACTCAACATAACTTAAGAGTTAGAAGTAAAAGAAGTGCAGTAAGCAGCACTTGTAAGGGTGACTAGACTGGACAGACAAAATCAGATATTGCCACTACCTATGCCACGTAAGTGAAATCTGAGGACATCTGTCATTCTGTGTCTGGCTTATTTCATTTACTATGTCTTCAGGGCACATTTATTGTGTAGCATGTATCACCGTGTCTCTCTGCAGTTTCTGTTTGCATGACTAACACGGGTTACTGATTTATAACCTTGGAGCAATATCCCGATACACTTTCCTAATCTAATAAAAAATAGCTACTGATTTTGAAACAAAATTATAACTCCTCTATTTTTCCCAAGGGAATTTAAACTGACATGAAACTAAACAATTTCAGACTTCATAGATAGTATGTAGATCAGTAGTTCTGAAATTTTAAAGACCAGGTGGTTGAACCTGGCCATATACAAGCTACATCTTACCAAGCACCTAGGTGTCTGTAGAGCAGGTGGCCTTAGTCCACCCTGATAAACACAATTGGGAACTGTACATGAGTATTCTATGAAATGTAGCACATTAGCTTCTCATGTGTTCAATGAAGATGTAAATCACAAGAAACTTTCAAAATAAACCTGGCAAATAATACCAATTTTAAACCATGTACAAAATTCTAAGCAAATAGAAAAACAAAATTTCATATCAGAGAAAAATACAAATTGTCTACCAATTTCATATTGAGCCTCAAATTGGAATTGTATGCATAACTAGCACAAAATACTATAATACAAGAAAGAAAAAGTATCCCATTTTAGACACACAAACACACACCACACACATACACACACATTTTAAAAGTCACTCTTGGAGAAAGATGATAAATTCTGCTTTAACAATAGGGCTCTGGTTGATACAGAGCGTTTTTATTATAGTAGCTATTCATCCAATAGATATTTGCTGACTGGGATCTAGGTGCTGGGTCCTCTATGTTATTAGATTCCAATAATCTATACTACTTTAACCTATGGCATACTACTATGTAATGTATGGTATACGGCTATAATCTATGGTAAGTATGTCCCTCCAGGATTCAGGTCGCATGGCCAGTTATATCACTTTGAGCAAGTTATTTACAAGTCTTAACATCCTTTTCTTTTTTCATGAGTAAAAACAGATGAGAGCTATACTATAACTACATATGCCTCCAAAGACATCACAGAAACCACTAAACATTAACTGTTGAGCGTGTGCTTTGTGAAGAACCAGTGGCAGAATGGGAGACATTAGAATGGAGACCTTCATGGGTTCATTTTGTTAAAAGCCACACTCTCTGAAAGTAAGACTAGTGAATGAACTTCTAGAACAATCACTTCAAAATATTCTGCAAAATCTATTATTCACAGATAGCAACTTTGTTGACATAGCAAGCTCACTCTACTTCCAGAAAAATGCCAGATGATGTCTTGGTATCTCCTCGCCTCCTCCTCCCTTGCCCCCCCCCATTCTTCCCCACCCTCCGCTTTGGCTCTCCCATCCCCTGGAAGTTTCCCTCTTGCCTTTATTGTCTCCTTTCTACTTTTCTCCTTAGGTCATTCAACATGTTATTTGTAATAACTAAAGAAGATCAGATTAATAAGCCTTTTCTAAAACTAGTAATCTGTTCGTATTTTTTTAACATTTGTTCATGAACTATTACATTTGTTGCTAAATGTATTCTTATTAGGCAATTTAATGGTCCTGGTGAAATATAAAACTTGAATCAATGTCGGAGACTAGCTTCAACAAGGATACCACTTACCAGGGTAGCAGCATGAGGATTAGAAAAATAAGTAAAGAGAATGAAGTCATGAGTGAAAATCATAAAACAGAAACAGAGGAAAGAACCAGTACCAAGAGGGAGTTCCAGGGAGTACTGAAGTTACCCGTGTTTAATTTCCATTTGCTTAAATTACTCCCACCCCAAAAAGTAAGATAAAAAACTTCATTAATGTGATACAAGGAAATGAACAGACCAGTTAAAGGTTGCAGGCTACATTCTTAGTTAAACATTCTGCAGCTAGAACAAGACAAGTAACGCTCACACCCTAGGCCAAAAACATTCTGTAGGCAAACCACTCCCTGGATGGAATCCATCGTTATCTCCCTAAGGGAGTAGGAACTTAGAGTAGAATCCTTAGACTTTTGTTTAAGGTAAAAACAGGTTTACTTCTCAATACCTGAAATACAAGGTCTAGATACAAGCCACAACTGTTGACAATAACCTTGAAGAGAACAGAACTCTCAGCTCTAAATCCAGGCGGGACCTTTGTTTGAGGCAGAAACAGACAATAACCTTGAAGAAATAGAAGTTCCAAATCTCTGACCTTTGGTCGGGGTGGAATGGCAACTTTGAGCCAGCTGAAACTCTCTGACCTTCAGACAAGGTGGAAAAAGGTCCAGAATTTTGGGCCTCCACAAACCAACTCACTTTTTTTGTGAAAAGTGAAGAGAAACTAATCCTTTTAATCTCTTGTGTATTTTAATTAATCTCAGTAACAAAAGAAAACAATAGAACTTTGTTTGCAATTGCCTTGGGAATACAGCAAAGAGTTAATTAGACATACTTGCAATTTGGACAGTTGGAAAAGTCCTAGGCTGGAAGCATTCAGAATAAACTACTAGATGGCCTGCAAACAGTAGACAGTCCTGTACTTTTTAGTCTCTTTCTGGTTTACTGTTTTCACTAAAGGACAAGGAAGTAAAAGGACAAGGCCATTTTTGACGTGGGAGGGTCTTCTGTTTGAGTTGATTTCATTGGTTAATGAAGAAACTGCCTGGCCCATTTGATTGGCCAGCCCTTAGGTGGGCGGAGTAGACAGAACGGAATGCTGGGAAGGGAAGTTAATAAATCGCCATGCCTCTGCTCTCTGAGCCAGACCGCCATGCCTCTCCTCAGGGAGACAGATGCCATGGAGCCAGCCACCAGGATAGACATGCTGAATCTTTCCCGGTAAGACACCACTCGTGGTGTTACACAGATTATTAGATATGGGTTATGTGAGTAAGAGGCTGAAACTAATGGCCAGGCAGTGTTTAAAAGAATACAATTTGTGTGTTGTTATTTTGGGGCATAAGCTAGCCGGTGGCCGGAAGCTGGGCGGCGGGAACGCAGCCCCGCAGCTCATTACTGTACATTTTTGACCATATTTAAGCTCTAGCTGTGAGTATTTTAATTTCCTCTGACAGACTTAACTGTGGTAATATTTGAAAAAAGCAAAACAATATTATTTACGTTTTACAGTAACAAATCTATGCACTATGAAAATGAATATCCTTCCAAAAGGTGCACACCACAGTGGTGGCTCCATGTGGTGCACACCACAGTGGTGGCTCCATGTTGCAGTCAGGGGTGTGAGTCCATCCATCTGTCAATCAAAACACTACACTATCATTTCACACAGAGGCCACTGCTAAACAAGAGGGCTTCAAACTGGGGGAAGAGTAGCAGTATGGAGAAATGTGCAAGCAGCAACAGCGACATTCATGGGAACAGATTATATTGTTGTCATCCTTTCTAAAATGGCACATAAGTACAAAACTTCTTTTCTTTTTTATGAGAAACATGATCAAAGGAACAAATTCTATTTAAATCAGATTATCATCTATCTAAAATGTCCTGTTCCCCAGTGAAACAGAAAAGGCAACACTTAATCCCAGTCTGAATACACTACTGATTCATACAAAGTCCCTCTAAAACCTGAAAAATGGTTTATTTTTTTGACTCTTGAGTCATTAAAATTCTTTTGTAGTACCTTATAAGTTATATCATCGAAGCACAAAGGCCAATGTTTTATTAAAAAAAATCTATTACATTGAATTCCAAATATTTTGTTTTAAAATGCTTGGCTTGAACTGTGTGAATAATCTTGAGTGACAGTTTTTATTATAAACTCATCCTAATTATGGGATAGTACATGAAAGGTATTAAGGAGGTTCAGGGTTATGGTGTGACTGGTTTCACATTACAGATTATCTTGTATTGACCAATGTCTGTACTTATATAGGGTTAGATGGTTTCAGAGAGTGTACAGAATAGGAGCACCCACAGAAATCTATGGTAGACATAGTAACTTTGTCTATAAGGAAGTGCACCCTGGCATTTTTCTCTCACTGAACATTAACCCAAAGACTTTCTAGCATTTTTTGTTTTGATTTATTCCTCTCCCAGCCCCACCCTTGAAATGATTATCCAAAATAACTACTGATATGATTCCATTGTTTGCCTCTTTTACTTCTTTCTGTCTCAACATATTCTCTCTTTGGGATGTATGCCTGACCTTTTATTATCTGCCTTTAAATAGCTGAGAGTCTGTCAATAGAAGTTTTTCTTCAACTCTTAAGGCTCAACAAAATAGGAACTTCAAAGCAGGACAAATACAGGTTAAAAGTGAGAAACATAACTAATGAGTTCTATCAATCCTGATGGTCACTGAGTTACTAACAAAAGTTAGAGCTTGGAAAGAATTGAATTATTGGGCTTGGCAAAGCCACTCTGTTAAAATTATGTGGGTAATTAACAATTCTTGCCTACAGTTAAGTCTATATTTAGCAAATCAAACTGATGGGTCATGCCTTACACAGCATTTAAGAAAACTTTGCTAAGTTGAAGTAAGGCTGGGCCTTCCTTACAAGACAATGAACAACAGCTGTATTTTTAGAACAGAACAAAATGTTTAAAATAAAATATAGGTGTTTAGTGGCTATCATTAACTTTGCATTAAAAATATACTACTATTTAGGAAATAACATTGGAATGAAAAATAGTATCGGAGAGCTGAAGGTACTCTTTTATAAAATGATGAAAAATAAAAAGTATTGATTAGAATTCTGAAACAAGTCATTTGTAGGACCGAGGAAAGTGCTGCTTCTTCAGTCCCCTTAAGAAGGAGCCGATTTTTCTAAGTTATCCATGTTTTGTGATGGAAACAACACCTCTCCTTCAACCTGGCCCTTTGCACTTTAGCCTTGTTTACTTTGGCTCCATGGGGAGACAGGACCCACAAAAGCTAGAACCACTAATTTCTCAGTTTGGACCCCAAGACAACTGAACTGAACATCAGGACCTATACTAAGTTAGTGCTTTCATTTCTGAGAAAAGGGATTAAGGAACTCAATAGCAAGTGAGGAGACCCTGGAAGGACTTCTGCAGTGAAGTAGTATTGGAAGGTCTTTCCAAAGACTGCAGTGTGTGTGTGTGTGTGTGTGTGTGTGTGTGTGTGTGTATGTATGTATATGTGTGTATACAAGTGTATATATGCATACAAACATACATACATACATACATAAATATATGTATATCTTCCACGTGGGAAACTGTATATATATGTGGACATACATATATACATATATGTGTGTATGTGTATATATGTGTGTATGTTTATATGTGTGTGTATGTCCATATATATAGCCTCCCTCCCTGAAACATATACATATATTTATTGATTTGTGTACACACACACACACACACACACACACACACACACATCAGAGAGGGAAAATTACATATTAACTGCAAATTTATATCTACCAGAATCAAATTTCAGATTCTATTAGAAAACTTAACTGATTTTCCCTGTGCAATTCTCACGTTTTCAGAAATACTAAAGATACGTTTGAGCTGCAGTCCTCCAAAGCTAGACCCTGCTGTGTCATTGAGCCAGAGGCATAAAGTTGAATCAGGTCACATATCCATATATATATATATATATATATATATATATATATATATATCCATGAAGAAGCCAGTGATTCAGAACTCCCTATTCAGAACAGTACCATGACCCTAGCTAACGCACTGATTACTCAAAGTCAAGTAGTTTTAGTTGAGTCCTTATAGAATAAGCACTCATATGAGGAGGAAATAGATACACAGAATATCAAAATTTGCACCTTTGTCATTGGTCTCAGAAGAAAATCCTGGCACTGAATGGGTATGGTGACCTACCAACTCTCTGATCCCTGGAGGTGGTACTACTGCATCACAGATGAAGCAAATGGGTAGATGTCATGAAGGAACTGGCACAACGGTCTCCATGAACTCACTACAGACAGAGTAGCTATGCCTGAACAAATACACTGGAAACAAAGGCTATTCCAGCTGTTCACATGTACTGCAATAAAATCTGAAGTACATATCTGGAAAACACAAACATTATAGGACAACAAACAGCTTTCTTATAATCCAAGGCCTACTTCATATTAAACATCAAAAAGCCAACATCAGTCACATCATGTGGATAAAAGTGCTTTATAGAAAGTCTATGTAGGTGAAGCCTTCTGTAGAAATGAAAGTCAAAAGTCTTTTTTCTCATATAATGTTAATCATTCAACTGAAAATCAAACAGTAGAACCGTTAACAAGGAGCTCTTGATTTCCCCAAATATAAAGCTATAGCTAAAGTTCAGTAACTGTCTCTTAGGTCTCCTAGCAGCAATTTAGGAGCATATTTTAAAAATCATTCTTCTTATTATTAAATATTACATAAACCTGCATAATTTGATTATGTCTACAGCCATACCAACAATATCAGAAAATTCTGAAGTACATAAATACTTTGTTTAAAAAAATCTAATGGTGAGTTTTGTGACTAAACAGCAATTTATTTCTATATGGTAGTTATTTCCTATATGAAACAACTAAGTTCTCAGATGCAGAAAAGGCAGATCACCTGAGCCCAGGCTTCAAGCTAGCCCAATATTCTGTTGAGCAATGTAGACAGAAATCATACAAAAACTGTCTCTTTTCCTAGAAATAAATTTTGATGCAGTTCTTTTTTGTGTATATGCATGTGTGCACAAGTGTGTGTACATGTCCATGTGTGTGTGCATGCAGATGCCTGAGGTTGCTCTCAGGCATCTATCTTTATCAACCTCGTCTGTCTGTCTGTCTGTCTGTCTGTCTGTCTGTCTGTCTGTCTGTCTGTCAGGATCTCACTATGTTGCCCTGACTAGTCTGGAACTCACTGTATGAACTAGGCTGTCCTCTAACACACAGATCTGCTTGTTTGTCCAAGTATTGGGATTAAAAGCATGTACTGCCACACTAAGCTTTGGGAGTCATTTTTTATGACAGGGTCTCAATGAACATAGAGTTCACCATATCAGCTACAGGGACTAGACAGAAACCCCCAGGGATCTACTTGGTCCCCCCCCCCCAGCAACCTTTCATGGTGTTGGGCTTATGGAAATACACAACCACAGTTAGCTTTTTCTGTGGACATTGGGGATCTGAACTCAGGTCCTCACGCAAGCACAGCACACTGTTACTCACATCTTCTCCATTTCTGGTGTAGTTTTTTTGCAAATCATCTAACAGGTTGTTTCCATACTGTAATTTGTTTTAAATTGAGATCTTTTCTTGAAGTTCATTTAAGAAATTGCTGCATTACCTATGCCCGCTCTTCCTATTATTTAGAGATTCAGTTACCAGAATCTAGAAGTGCTATGCCATCATTAAGTCACATAAATGCTTCTATTATGCACCGCTGCAAGAACTACTTAGATCTTGTTTTATACTTCAGTGAATTCCACCTCTTTCTCTAAGACTGTACTATGGACTAGAGATGAACTTTAACACAAGTTGTGATGGGTACTAATCCATTAGAAGAAGAGATTCGAAGAAGGGCTGAAAACAACTATCCAGGTCACACTAGTGTATTTTGGGTGAATGCCAACCCTTGCAAAGACCCTCAGTCTGTCTTTACACATCTTGGCAGTACCCAAGGAAGAAAAACAGGGAAAAGGCTACCCCTCAGCTGCTGGTTTCTACATTACTAAAATTTCAGACCTTGAACTGTAGACTTGGAATTTTCTAATATCTTTCCTTTCTTTCTTATTTATTTATTTGTTTGTTTGTTTGCTTGCTTGTTTATTTTGAGATAGGGTTTCTCTGTGTAGCCCTGGCTGTCCTGGAACTACTCCACAGACCATGCTGGCCTAGATCTCACAAAGATCCGCCTATCTCTACATCCCAAGTGCTGGGAATAAGGCCTGTGCCATTGCCACCCAGCTCAACTTTCTAATTCAGGATTCAACACACCATGAGCTTCAAATGTCATTTTAATATGCTATCTTATCTTTACCAGTTACTTATGACAGAGAATAGTTTCAAAATCAATATAATACTGAGTCAAGCAGATTATCTCCCTCCAAAAATGTCATCTTTAGACTATTTAACAGACATACACATAGAGATACTCACAGATGCAATATCTACGGTCACAAAGAACCAAGTCTTTGAGAAAAGCTGAGAAAGGAATAAAATCAAATACCAGAGTAATTTCAGTAATTCACTGTGTTCATGGGACTAGCACAGGTTTGAACAGGAATGGCCCCCAAAGACTCACATATTTGAATGATCAGTATTGAAGACCTGCATCAACAAAAATACCTCTTGCCAGGGGAGGGGCTTGGGGTTTTTGAAATATAAGTAAAGAAATATGAAGACACATGAAAAATAATAAGAACAGAACAGAAACCATAGAAAGTACCAGGGGGGCATTCCAGTGAATACTGAAATTGCCCATATTTATTTTCCATATGTTTTTATACCCAAATACAAACAGGGAGAGTATAACAAAGGATTTTATTAACATGATTCAAAGGACAACTCAGTTAATCACTTTAACACTTTGAGACATCAAATCATTAGCATTCTGTTGTTTAGGCACCGAAGCTGCCCTACACCACATATCCTGAAGGCAGCCACTCCCCAGGTGACCTCATAGTTATAAAAGAAAGAGCAAATGTTCATTTGCATATCCTGACCATCTATCAAGATGGCATGGACCTATTTGTATGAGCAATTAATGTCAAAAGAATCAAGTCATTACATTCTGAGTTGGGACAAGCAACTAAGCTTGTCAGTCACTTAGAGCAACCTCCAACTCACTGACTGTCAGACAAGGTAGAAATAGGCTCACATTTTTTGGCCTCCACAGCTCAACCCATAGGAATTGGCAGCATTAAAAGGTGGCCTTGTTGGAATAGGTGTGGCCTTGTTGGTGGAAGCACGTTACTGTGGAGACAGACTCTGAGGTCCCAGATATTCCAGCTACATCCGTGTGGTGCACAATCTCCTTTGCTGCCTGCAGATCAAGATGTAGAGCTCTCAGCCCCTTCTCCAGCATCATGTCTGCCTGCATGCTGCTGCCATGTTTCCCACCATGATGATGTGATAATGGACTAAACCTCTGAACTCTAAGCCAGCTCCAATTAAACATTTTCCTTTATAAAAATTGTCATTGCCATGGTGTCTCTTCACATCAATAGAAACCCTAAATAAGACAGTAAGTACTCTAGGGAGGTTATGCTATTTGCTACCCAAAAGTTTAAATTTTTAAAAGAAAATAAATCAGTCAAGGTTCATCAACTAAATTCAAGAAAAATTTTAAGATAGATTTTTGTTTTAAGGTTCTAGCTCTTCTTTATCACAAAAATATATCTATTTTATGGCATAAGAGATAAAATGAGTAGTTTGTACCCTTCGGAAAACTGAGTTGTGATAGTGAATGAATTTGGAAAACTTAGCAGTAGTTTTACTTGGATTTTTATTTTTCAAGTGGACTTAAGGTTTCCAAACTGTTGCCTGACCAGAAGGCCCCTAATTTACTGTAGAGACTACTCTGGCTGATATGGATATCCCCAAATAGCATCACAAGAGCTAATAAACAGGAAAAAGGGAGGTGGAAAATATGTGAGGGGCAGAAAATGTCAGCAAAAGCAGAGTTTGTTTGGGAGACAACATGTTGTCTGTTGTGAAGATGGAAGGGAAGAGGAACGAAGCAGGCAAGCCGCAGCTGGCCTCTGGGAGCCACCCAGGAGAGAAGCACACCCACACCGTCCAGAGGACACTCGAGGAAGCCAGGCTCTACTGCCATCTGTTTCTAGTCCTGTGAAGTCTGGTTATGACTTCTGAACAGCAAGCATATAAAATAATAATTTTTTTTGTTGTTCTGGGTGGTTAACTCTATAGCCTTCCCTTTACAGTAGTAGAAAACGGATTCAATAAAATGCTTGTTGTATGAGCTTGAGGGTCTGAGTCTGGATCCCCTGTGTGACATAAAAAGGTCTAAGTGGCAGTTTGTTTATGCCTGCCATTCCAGCACCGAGGAGAAAGAGACAAGGAGGATCTTGAGGACTCTGTGGTAAGCTAGCCTAGTTGAACCAGTCAGTCCCATGTTCAACGAGAGACCTGATCTCATGAAAATAAGGTGGAGGACAATGGGGGAAGACAGTGCTTGCCTTCCACATGCCTGCTCACACACACACACGTCCACACACACAAAGACCACACACACACACACACATGTCCACACACATGTCCACAGACAAACGCATCCACACACACAAAGACACATCCACACACAAACATGTCCACACACATGTCCACAGACAAACGCATCCACACACACAAAGACAAACACATGTACACACACAAACGCATCCACACACACAAAGACAAACACAAAGACACACACATGTACTCACACAAACACGTCCACACACACAGACAAACACAAAGACACATATACACTTGTACACACACAAACATATCCACACTCACAAAGACAAACACAAACACACACACGTACACACACAAAACACGTATACACATAACCAAAATAAGAAAACAACGGCAGCAAACAATACTAAGCAGCTAATCACGCTTCCTGCCCTTGTAAAGTAGGCAAGGTTCTACAGCTCTCTTGCATTAGCTCTTATCCCATATGGGAACCCCTCCTTCAACCTGAGGTACTGCTTCCCCAAGTCAACAGGATTATCTGATCTCTGGGATAATGTTTTCCCAGTATGAGTTTAGTGGGGATTCCTCCAGGCATTTTTACAAGACGGAAAAATCTTTAAGTCAGGAAGGCATCTATCTCTACTATGTCAGAGCAGGTTGTGTGGGAAAACAGTCTGTTTCCAGGCTTCCTGGGTATCTTGTAAATCTTGCGGAAGAGACTGTAACTCCTATCCTCAGGTGGGAAGCCTGCCCCGGCTAGCAGGAGTTTTAGAGGATAAGGGGAAACAACATGGAACAGAGAACACTGGCTTCGGAAGTGGAATGTTGAGTTTTTCTTCCAGCCAAATTCCATCCCCTCTGTGGGCCTCAGCTGGTTAATATCTAATGCGCCACCCTCAACAGCCCTCAAGAGCTGTGAGACTCATGACCAACTGCGCTGAAGTGTATCACAACAGTTGGCCAACACACTGCTTGCAGCCTTTTTCCTTCCAAGAAGACATTCCAACGGTTACTAGAGTTCTGCACTGTTATCTCTTTCATTCTTCTCTTCTGGGACCACCCATTTGTCCAAAGAGGGATTAAAATAGGTAATGTCATGTTTAGTTATCCCAACTAATTCTTAGCAAAAGGTGAAAAAAAAATCCTTACATGAAAACAGTAGAATCTGCATGCATAACTCTATACACAGAACTATACATATAGCTATGGCTACACATAAATAAAGCTATCTGTAGAAATAATGAGTAGGGAAGATGAAAATTTAGTATGACACAAATATTACTTTTCTAAATTATTTCATCTTTCAATATTTATGTAAGAGGTAACTAGCTAAAATTTAAGAAAAAGACAAGTTGCACAAGCAATTTAAGTGGATTGAATAATCTATATTTATAGAGATGCCAAATCAGGAAACAATAGTTGATTTTTCACAAAAAATATGTGACTGCATTATTTCAAACCTCTTAATAAAGGAAAAGACGGTCGGCATTAACAAGCATTCTTGACATGCTGTCCTTCACCCAGGAGACCGGGCCTTGAAACCATGCATCATCCCTATTTGATCCAGAACAATGATTCTTTTAAAACTGCATGCAAATCTTAAAACAATCCTCTTGCATTGTCTTCTCTGAGGGAAAGTTTAACCTTCATCTAACAGCAGCGTCCCAGGTAGCACTAGACACACACATATAGCGTTACCCAATCTGTGCTCTGGAAACTCTCAGTTTAGTAATGTTAATTTCTCAGGTATTGGAAGTAAAACCTTAAAATGAAGAAGGTTCTTTGGAAAATAAGACTTTGGAAGCTCTAACTAGCTAGAAAACAAAACAAAACCAACAAAACATGGGTTTAACAGTAGCCTTTCTATGCTCATAGGAACCATGCACAGCCAACAGATGTGCATGTGTCCTTGTGTCTCTAGAAGACGATCTCTTCTTTGTCCCACAGATGGTATGGACGATGTTCTGATTTAGTTAAGAAGTTATATACTTATTTAAATATATTAAATCAAACATTATATTTATTCCTGTGAGCTCAGTGCCCCGAATCTCCTTCTGGTAAAACAGAAATAAAATGAGTATCATCTCAGTCTCAAACGTAACAGCTGCAGCTCAGGTCCATGGAACAGAGAGTACACAGGCAGTGAGTACAAAATTGTATGACTGCACCCCAGTTATACAGTTTGGGAGGATCCACAGGGAAGTGTAACTTAACTCTTAAGTGGATGGAAACAATGTCTTCTGTCATCAACATGTGGATTCTGATGGCACAGGAAAGGCCCCCCTCTTCCCAAACAGTAAAGATGCAATCATAGAAGACATTGAGGGATCAGGTATATAATTAGCACATATGACTTCTACTAACAATCCTTTAGTTCATGGACCAAAAATTCTAAAAGAGGCTATGAGAGTTGGCACAGCTGGTGCACATGAAGAAGATGCCAGGCCACTTTAGTGTCTGGATAGCAAGTTTGGTTATATGCACTGAGGGAGAGGAGGAACAAAGAGAGGCCACGCTGTAAGTAAGCAAGACTCTCGAGGCACAATGAGGATGTCAAGAATAGACGTGAGGACATGGAGGGATGGCTCGGTGGTTAAGAGTGCCCACTGCTTTCTCAGGGGACTGGAATTCGATTCCCAGCACTCATGTCAGATGGCTTACGATCCCCCCAACTCTAGTTCCAGGGAATCAGACACCCTCTTTTGGCCTCCATGGACACCCAAATGTACATGCACTTACTCTCCTCACAGAGACACAAACATACACACCATTAATAATCTACTAAAGGAAAATTTGCTCCATACAAATGTCCTAATGTAGCATTTAAGGCAAATACAATGAAAGAAAGGCATGCTCACGGACTCCAAGAATAATCGTAACCAAAAAATTCAAATTTAAATATTCAACTATAACCCATTTGTAAGAATCCTAACAGGCTATGTTTAAAACCACAGAATGAATTCTGTACCTACATTTATTACATTTGCCCCATCGACTGTTAGCACTGTGCTTCTACGGTTTTAGATTTGATTAATTTTGCTACCTCCTAATTAGTAAGCATAAAGAGGGAAGCCTTACTCCTTCTCTGAGAGCAATCTAGAACAAACAAAAAGAATCTCAGGCACGAATCAGACCTAACTGGTTTTGATTTTTTTTTTCTCCCTGCGAGTTCTCCTTTGCCTTGCCTCTTTGTAATATAGGCCTGTGTTACCTTGTAGCGGGGCTTACAGCCTAAACTCCTAGCCAGCATCCCTGAGGCCAGCACTGCTATGCTCTATGCGACCTTACACTAGGATTGCCTTTGAAAACACAAGCCTGGGGATATGACTTTTTTGTTAGAATACTTTGCTGATTTTCCAAATGTGTGATATACAGAAAGATAAACCAACATACATACCCGATCTACAGTCCTAGGCTCCATCCCTAATGGGGGCAGATTGTGAAGTGTTGCTGGACATGGCAAGCTCAGATTGATATGTGGAACCTTTTATTAATACCACATTAATCTTCTTTACTTTCCCTTGAAAAAGAAAATTTTCTAATTTTCATGCAATAAGGTGAAAATGTCTGTTTCATAATTAAAAGTAAATTCCACGAGTTACACTGGATTAGCACAAATCCTATGAGCTGTTTACATAGTACTGGTATTTCAAACTACATCACTTAGGATGATCAGTGCAAAGTCCACAGAAGATTAATAAATGATAATATTCCGTACATGTAAGAAAATAGTATATCCCCAACAAGGACTCTTGGAGGTCAAGAAAAGTACAGGACACTTCCACTTTATAATAATCCCCAAATACTAAAACCACAGGGGTAAGAACGTGACGAGATCGAAGGTGGCTTGTTCTCGTGTTACACTGAAGAGATTACCATGTTCTCATGTTACCCTGAAGATTACCATGTTCTCATGTTACCCTGAAGAGATTACCATGTTCTCATGTTACCCTGAAGAGATTACCATGTTCTCATGTTACCCTGAAGATTACCATGTTCTCGTGTTACCCTGAAGAGATTACCATGTTCTCATGTTACCCTGAAGAGATTACCATGTTCTCATGTTACACTGAAGAGATTACCATGTTCAGCAGTTTAAAATGCCATGCAGTACAAGCATGCCATTCACAGAGCAATCAGAATTCATGGTTCCAACTGATATTTCATGATTTCCTAAATGTCTACGGTGTGATTCAGGAAAGTTTACAAGTCTATTTTAATGACCACTTTTTTTATTACTCCTATCATTGCTGGTTTTGGAGTCAGGCAGGAGGAACAGTACGGACGGTCCACCTCAGAGTGGGGCTAGGAGATGGCGTCATTCATTCTTGTGTCTTTGTCAGTCTGGATCAAGACCTTCACTTTACTCCTCTTTTCTGAATGGGCACTGGACTCCCCAGGGCCACACTACCCCTCATGCAGACAGAGACTAACCGAAGAGTCTCCTACATATTATTAGACTCTCCCAATCAAACAGGAAATCCATGCTCTAACATCGGTTCTGAAAACTTCTCTTGTTGCTACAGTGGCTTCCCAGGTCCATCAAGAACTTGCTATCACCTTCTCCAGCTAAGGTACTTTCCCCAATCAACCTCATTCTCCACTCCACCCCAGGCTTCCCATCTGTAGCTACCTAACTACAGACGTAGGCCATGCCCTTCCCCACTCTGCCTTTACCTAGACCAGGGGCTCTTAGACATTTTCCACTCATGATCTCTCTTCACTTGACCCCAGGCATATAGAAATATAAATAATAATGCAATTCAAACACTTGCTGCTAATGAATTATTAAGTTACTTATATTAAAATAGCATGTGGTCTTTAATGAATTTTATTATTTATTAAAGAAACAAGAAATGTGCACATTAACTAGATGGATATACTTGTTTATTTTTATGTAAATAACTAAATCTTGACTGACTATTGCACACAAGTCAATGTTTATCACACTTGATGAATATTTCCATTTTATAATCGTCAATGCTGCAGATGCTGTATCTCTTCAAACATAGTACAAATTGGCAGAAGCATATTTAAGGAGATTTTTTAAATTGCTGGAAATTCTGTTCTAATTATAAGCCAAGGAAACTCAAGTTAGAAATTCAAAGGGCATTTTACAAAATTAAGCATTCTAACACAATACAATCCAGGCATACACTAGTTTCATACATGTTAAAGAATGATCAGAAAACAGTAAAGAGCCTTTGTTTTTATAATTTAACTATTGTTTCTGTAAGAACAGAGCATTTTATTCCCTCAAATGAGACATGGACATTTATAACACAATGTCTGGACAGAGGTATTCCAGGCAGCAATACTTGGTATTTTCTAGCATGATGGCATACACAGGACTAAGTCCACAAACCATGCATTCAGAACCAAGGCTGCAGTGCGTACAGCTGGCCCCAGTCTGGGCAGAGGTATTTCAGACAGTGTTACGTGGTATTTCCTAGCATGATGCCACACACAGTGCCAAACCCATATGCCGTCTTTGCAGGACCAGGGCTGCAGTGAGGTCACAAGGTACGACACAAGCGAGTCCTGCAAGCAACACTTCGGACTCATTATGTATTTTACTCTAACCTAATTGTTGGTCTTTGCACAGTCAGACACTTTCTGCTGTTTCCAAATTTCAAACAGCTCTGACATTTAGTTCAAGAAGTTGGGGCCTGGACAGTTTCTGCATCCTTAAAAACTATTCCAAGAAATGCAAATTAAAACTACTTGAGATTTTATCTCACCCCAGTCAGAATGGCCAAGATTAATATTTTTAAAAATGACAGCAGATGCTGGCAAAATGCAAGAAAAAGTGTGGAACACTTATTCATTGATATTGGGAGTACAAACTGATACAGCCACAGTGGAAACCAGGGTGGAAGTTTCTCCAAAGTTGAAAACAGGTCTACCCAAAGAAACAACTATACCACTCTTGTGTGTATACCCAAAGGAATCTACATCTCACGGTAGAGGTTCTTATTCATCCACATTCATTGCTCAGTTCATAATATGCAGAAATTAGGAACAGATTAGAGACCCATCAACTGCTCTATTGAAAATGAAAATGTCATATTTATGCAGTGAAATATTACTCAGCTGTTAAGAAAGTAAAATATGTAGTTAAATGTGCAGAGCTAAAAACATCACCCAGAGAAACAAAACCCCAAACCTAAAAAGACAAACACTGAATGCCTTCACTTTCATATGGATGCTAGCATTTAAGCTTTTGGTACATGTGTTTCACTTATACTATTCACAGAGGTTAGGAAGCTAGTAAGGAAGGGACCGGGAGGAAAAAGGGATCTTCCAAGGAAGGAAAATAGACTGGAGTGTTATAGATTTAGATAGTAGTGTCATAAAGGAATAGAGGGGAAGTTAGAATAGCAGGACTAAATGGGGAGGGGAATGTCCAAGCAGGGTAAAGGAGGGAACACACAGAGGGATAACCAATAGTAAGGACCTTTTTGATAAGCCATATGTAAAGCAGCTACTACATTTTTTCATGAAATATATGCACATATAAAAAAGTTTAAATGGGGTTTCCATATAATAAGACCAGACATCTTACGCTACCATGTAAAACCCCCAGGACCAGAAATGCACTACAATGTTTTGAGTTATTGGCAAAAGGTCCCTCAACATGCTATTGCCACTGCTATTGGTTACCCTCCACAACCTGATAGCAAAACCCTATTGCTGAATATACCACATACTTACGTCATCAAACACGGAGAAATAGTGCCGGTGCTGAACTAGAAGCTTTAACCCACTGATAAGTGCTGGAAGACACTATACATTCAACTGAAGAAGAAGAAAAGTATCAGTCTCAACCATCTATGAACCCTGAAAGCTAAACTCATAAAACCCGATTGCAAGCCATACTGGTGCAATAATGGAGAAGTGCTATTGGGGTAACCAACAACTATATGATTGGACTTTGAGCCCACTCCACAAACTGGAATCCATATCTGACACTGGTAATGAGGCCAAAAACCAGAGACTAAGTAGGTCACGGGCCTAGGGGAAAACTTACTCATATTACTCTTCAAAAAGAAATAGCAATAACAGAACTATTAATGGCTTATTATTATATGCATTGGTCAGTGCACTGCTCAACATCATCAGAGAATCTTTTTCTTTCAGTAAATAATGACTAACACAGAAACACATATCTGGACACCATTCAGAGAGTGAGCAACCTTGGAACATTCAACCTTAAAATGAGGTTCCTTTGTTATTCCCCTCTGCTCAAGGCTCAGGGACCTACTCACAGAGAGAAAAGACTGTAAGACCCAGAGCGGGAGACATCTCAAAGCAAACAGTGATTTCCAGATACAACAGGGCTGACAAACATATGAATGCCCAGAGACTTTGATACACAGGACCAGGTCAAGCTCCAGACAAAATCTCAATACAGAGAAAGACGCTCCCAACCAAGAAGCTGCGGAGAGAGGGAAACTCCAACTCTCCAATGCCTGATGGAGTCACCCTGTGAGAATCAACTACACTCTAGGCCAGCCTTACACTCAGGATTAGTTGGCCAGCACAAAAACCCTAACCCTAACCCTATATTTTTACTAGATATATATGTGAAAATTACATCTGAATTTCTATTTTGTCCCAAGAGATTTTACACATATTAAAGAGAAGAAACATTTTATATCTTTTATATTTGCTCTCTTTTAGCATAATCTTTTATAGTGAACCTTTGAGAGATATTTTTAATTATAAACTATAATACCCACAAGTTAGTGGTGATATATTTATGAAGAATTTCCAGTGATGTCAGGAACTTAAATATTGAACTATGTATTTAATAGCTGGTAAATTAAATAACATGTATGCCAATAAAGATTCACTACCCATTTTTGGAATAGTTTATAAATATTAAACAAAGAAGAAGGTATAATAATAATATCAATAAAACCATCAGTGCTCAAAAGTGAGACAAATCATATTCACTGTCAAATTCTACTTCCTGAACAGAATATCAGTCATATTTGAAATTCAAATAAAGATATATTTTTTAACTGAGTCTCTAAACATCCTGGCAAGAACTTCACAATGTACATTAGATTCATTAGGAAACTTTCTCAAATCGTTCAAGCATTTGTTCACACAGACAGTTTTTCTCACTGTCACAGCATTCTCAGCCAATATCATTATAACTATAATTAAGTATATACTAAAAAATAACAACACCATAATTAAGCACTCAGATTGCCAATATCATCTCATCTTGGCAAATAAGTCCATGTTGCCCTTTTAGGTCATTTGTATATGAAGCTATAATAAGTTAGTTAGACTCCAACTGCAAGTCACTTGGAGATTGAGAGCCAGTTTAGTGAGACTTTGATACATCAATAAGATATAGATGTCACATAAAGATGACAATTTACTAGTACTGAGTTATTAAGCTAAACTTGTTACATAAAGATAGAAGTCTGACAATCTACTAAGACTATTCTCTTATCAGTTCCTATCATATCCAAACCAGCAAATTATTTGGCACTATTTCCTTGTTCACATGTTAGCAGAACATGGCTGCTCCTCATCTGCTTGAAATTCTGTTATTATCAATGAGGATATTCTTATTCATTTTCTTGTCCCCCCCCCAAGAAAGATTGCTTTTATTCACCAGTACATAAGGCCGTCCCTGAAGTTGACCTTTGGTCCCTATGTCTAGACATATAGGCTTTCAACTATTAGATTATTAGATTCTTTGAAAGAAGATAAATATCTAAAAATGCCTGTTCTTAAAGTTCTAAACTTCTTATTTCCCATCCAACTCTCATCCTTGTGAACAAATCTCTTCCTTGCAACTGGATGCTATGTCAGAACCTCAAACACCAATGGCCATAAGCAGATAACACATTATTTTCTTCTTTCCTACTGCCCAAATTCTCAAAGATACAAAGAACACAAACACAAATGATCTAGCTTCCTTCATCTTCTCTTACTGCTCATAATGAACATTTATCTTGTGCATAACACTTCAGGCCAGGAATGACCCTGTCCCTCTACACCACGTAGGGGAACTATGCCTCTCCCAAATCACATGCTAGGATATCATACCGAGCAATCAATCATTCCTTGACATTCACTGTTAAACTTCCAATGTGTTGTTTTGCTGTAGAAAAAAAGACCACATATCTGACTTTCTACTAACATCCACAGGTTATCTTTGTCGATGCCTATGTTCTCGTCAATTTCCCATGTTCTCTGCATTTTTCCATAAGTCATAGGAACTCAACCCACTTGTAACTATATTTTTAGTGTGTATTTTTTTCCTCTCATGCCTGCATACAAAGTGAGATAAATTGTTCCTGAGAGTCCACCCTCATGTTCTTTTTAGCAATGGAAAAGAAAAAAGAAGGCATCCAGATAGACACTATATTCTCTAGCCTCCTTCGGAGCTAAATGTGACTATGTGCCTACATTTGGCCAATGGGCTGTATTGCATGTGTTGCTTTTAGAGGATGCCTGTAAAGATTAAAGGGTGCCTTCCTTTCCTGCTTTTCCTCTTTGACATGTATGATGTGAAAGCTTCTTAGGGGATAGAGAATGGAGCATGGTTCTCGAGCAGCTTCTGAACTCATTCCTGTTGCCCCTCCTGCAATGTTCTATCATCTGGATGCTGAAGTGTGGAAGCTATAAGCATCTCTCCTGTCTGTGTCTCTGTTACTATCGTTTCTGTTAAAATAACCAATACGACAATCTAATATATAGACTTAATCTCTTCTTGTCAAGAGTGACCACATAGGCTCCCAATAGACTGTATGGAAAATGAGTTAAGTAGCATTGCTTCTGAGTCTTAAGCCAGGACAAATGTCTAATTACTACTACACAGAAAAGAACATAATGGGAAGAATTGAAAAAAAAAAAAAACTTTGTTTAGGCCCTAATTGAAAAAAAAAAAAAAGATTTCCAACATAAAAATAAGAAAAATGCCCACAGCTACAAAACACTCAAGGAAGATAGAAGATCAGAGACCCACAGCAAACACAGTTCTATTAGGAATACTAGAAAAAGTAATGTTGAAGGAACACAACAGAAGGAGGCAGAACTAATAAAAATGATTGCAGTCATTTGCTCATACAGTATGAATAACTTAGAAATAAGGGCCAGGAAAGACAGCAGCTATAACAGCAGTGTACCAGTATGGAGGAAGGAAATGCTGGGGCCCAATGAAGAGGACCAACAGAATTCGACGGTCACACTAAGGAAAACTTAGAATAAAGAGAAAAAGACATAGAACCTAAAATGAAGTTACGATAGTTTCTTCAAAAAGGAAACCTTCGAGTCAAGACTAGAAACTCATTAGAACATATTTCAGTTACTTGGCTATTTATATTTATATTAAGGAGCAGTTCTGAGAAAACTCATCCCCAGCTGTGGGTCAGCTAAGGGCCAGGCTAGTGATGATGGCTCTACAGAATTATCTCCTCCTCTGGAGCAAGACGTTGTATTTTCTGAGCTTATTCAGTGGCAAGGACAGTTCAACACGTAGAAACAGTACATGAAATGTCTGGGATATAAATTTTGTGTTTTAGTTCTTTCTGGTTTGAACATCTAATTATGTTTTTCTCAGACCTGGAAGAATCCTACATATGCAAATAGTCTCATTGGCAACCACAAACCCCGTTCAATGTCCTAGACTAAAGGAAGTCAGGCTAAGACGAATCACATTGCACTGAGTCTCTTCTAAGTTCTTTAACCTTCACCAAATCAATAACAAACTGTGTGCATGTGCCTGCCGCCTACCCACAATTCCAACAGGTGAAGCTATCTTCAGGAAAGCATTTTATGGAATTTAAAGCATGCTGACATGTTTTCTTTAAAAGATGTAATTCATATAAGGTAAACACAAATACGGGTAGATGCATGAGATTTAATGTAATTCATAGAAGGTAAACACAAATACGGATAAATGCATGAGATTTAGTGCCAGGTAGACCTGAGGTCAAATCAATTTTTACTATGAATCTAACATTACCATAGTATGAATATAACTTGGGCCAGTTTATTAAATACATTCATGCTTTTGCTGGTTGCCCTTCAAAATGAAAACCAAATAACAATTCAGATAATCATATAATTGCATCTATAAATGCTTTGCTGAGTCAAAATGCTACAGAAATTTCTTAGCCGACAACTAACAGAATTCAGAAAATCAAGGCAGCTTTATCTGAGGAAGTGGCATTATGCCTGAGGGTCAACAATGTCCAAAGTACAAATAACACCATGGGAAATGCTTTGAGGAAGCTGAAAGAGGAGTGCATAGCCTAAGGAAGAGCTTGGCATAAAATGTAGCTGTAGGTAAATGCCTGTCAGACTATAGAAGACCTCAAAACCATCATTCATCAAAGTTGCAAGAGACCAAGAAACAACTCCAGAAATGTTAGCATTACCATCATTAGTGAGAAAAGTAGGAAAATTCTGCTTGTGAGCAGTGATTTAGAGAATCAGTTAAGCAGTCCCTCATGTAATGTTCTATTAAAGGCCTCTTTGTGCCCAGCAAGGATGCAAAACCACATAGGATTACTAGGACAGTAATGAAACACCATGATCAAAGCAAGTTAGGGAGGAAAGGGATTATTTGGCTTACACTTCCAGATTACAGTCCAGCAATGAAAGAAGTCAGGACAGGAACTCAAGTCGGGCTAGAATCTAGAGGCAGAAGCTGATGGTGGAGGCCACGGAAGGGTGCTACTTGTGGGCTTGTGCCTCAGAGCTTGCTCAGTCTGCTTTATTATAGAACCCGGGACCACATGCCTAGGGATGGGATCACCCATAATGGGCTGTACCTTCCCTCATGAATCACTAATTAAGAAAATGCCTTCTAGGCTTGTTTGTTAGTTCAAGGCTACCTTACTCTACATAGGAAGGTTCCAGCCAGTCAAAGCTTCATAATGAGACCCTATTTGAAAGAGAGAGGAGCAGGGGAAGGAGAAAGAGGAGGATGATGATGAGGAGGAAATAACAATGGGAAATAGAGTAATCATAAGAAATGTACATTCTTTGGATCATCCCCTTAAGATTCATCCAAGTGATGTGGGATATGAAGTATGCTGTGAATGTTTTACCGTGATAGGTTAATAAAGAAGCTGTGTTCATCCAATGGTTTAACAGAATATAGCCAGGTTGGAAGAGATATATAGAGAGAGAGTAGGCAGAGTCAAGGAGAAGCCATGTAGCCACCAGAGGAGAAAGATGCAAGCCACCAGCTGGAAACTTTGCCAGTAGGCCATGACCTCATGCTGATGCACAGATTAATGAAGATCAATTTAGGATATATGAGCCAGCTACAAGTACACTTAAATTATTGGCCAAGAAGTATTGCAAATAATATAGTTTCTGTGGGATTATTTTGGTTCTGGGCAGCCAGGAAAGAATGAACAGCTTTCCCCAAATATCCAAGCAGTTTCATACACCAGGATTTCATTCTTTCTTATTTCTGAGTAGTGTTCCTTGGTAAGGTCATACCAGAATGTAAAAAATTTACCCACAAAAGCATCATGAATAGTTTCTTATTTAGAGCCGTTTAAAAATAAGGATGTTACAGTCATTCATGTCTGGGTATTTCTGTGAGAATAGGTTGTAATTTTCCAGGATGAATGTCTAAGTGACAGGGGCAATGTGATGTTTTAGTTACAAGTTTAGTTCTGTTAAGAATCTGCTCTATTCTTTTCCAGAGCAGCGATGCTATTACAGCCATATCAGCATCATACAAAGGATGCAGAATATCCATATGCTTGCCAACACTTGCTGCTGTCAATTTGTTTTAGATATTCTAATAGTTATGTAGTGGCATTTTATTATGGGCTTAATTAGTGTTTTCTAATGATCAACGGTGTTTAGCATCTGTTCATGTGTTTATTTGCTGTCTGTATGTTCCTTTTAATATTTTTTTAATTGTTGCTACTGCTGTCTTTACACATTTTCTAGTTCGAGTTAAAAATTCTTTATTTTCCAGACACAAATTTTTTGTCACATAGGTGGTTGACAAACACTTTACCACAGTCTGTAGTTTTTCTTCTTAAGAATTAGAAATAATAACTTATATAAAGGAGCAAGGTATTCAGGAAGTTGTAGATCTATGGCAATAAACTCAAGAACCCCTTTTAATATTGGGCTCCATAATGAAACTAGCTGTGGAAATGCCTGACCTGTCCTTACTGTCTGGCCTCCCTCCCACACCTGTCCACAGTTTATAAAGGTTCTTCTCATCCCAAACATACACCCTCTCTCTGCAGATACAGGTACAGGTGGCTACATATCTTCTTGCCAACTTACATATCTTCTTTGAACTTTCTCAGGATAGATGGCCTGATGATCTCAAATCATTACTCTTTCTCACATTACAAATATGGTCTGGAAGAGGTCATTCCTCCTTTGTAAAGAACTCAAAAATTTGAAGATGGACATTATAAAGTAATCCCACACTAACTCAGAATTAAGTATAATAAAGGGTTCTTTATTCATGGATAGACTCACAGGTCACAGTTCTTTGCACAAACAGGGAACAGGAACCTAATCCAGCAGCAGCAGAGAGAGAGCATGCAAACTCTATAACTGCATTTATAGTATAAGAGACCACACCCAAGTGGGCTGGTATCTTAAAGGCTGTTTGTTGAAAGAATTACCACAGTACCTCCCCCTTTTGTTTAAATAAGTGAATTATAAGTCTAATACAAAACTATATACAATAAGAACAAATATCAAGAAATTAAAATTATAATTCAACCAGCATAAACAATATCAAACAAGAAACATATGCTACATGCTTCAATTATTATCCTATCCTAAAGAGTTTAAGCCTTGTAATAGAAATAACTTGGTCAAATCATGAAAGGAGAGTAACTATGACTATCTAGTCTTCAACCCCATTGAAGACTTGAGAAGGGAAATAATATTACTTGAGTAAACAGGAAATGCAGCAACTTCCAAAATGTGCAATAAATAACAGAGACAACTGGCTACCTGGGCAACCACCCAAAGTCTCATTTGCAAAACTGGACCAACAAACTTTGGCTAAGGCCTAGAATAACTGACAGATCATTTTCAGAGGCAGGAAAAATTTCAAAACCATCTTACCCTGTCTTGGCAAGGTTTGGCAGCCTTTTCACTTGTATCCTGCTTCTCCTTCTGGACATCAAGCATTTTGTCAGTGGTCAAGGCATAGGTAGTTCCTTGCCCAAAGGCCAGTTTTGCCAAGAAGAAAACAAGGTCCAAGTGGAGTGTCTTCAGTGTTCAACATTCTCTCGGGAATAGATCAGTGCTGCCAGGAGCAATTGTGTCTCGTGTTAACAGAACCCTAATTTATTTAAATGTCATATTCTATAGTTCTTTGAAGAGGTTGAAATTACCTAGCTATGTGGACTACAATCTTTATGTATCTAAAGAAGCTGATTAGTCTAACAATAAGTATGACAAACATGGATGACTATAGACCTATGATTCTTTTTTTTTTTTTTTTTTTTTTTTTGGTTTTTTTGAGACAGGGTTTCCCTGTAGTTTCTAGAGCCTGTCCTGGAGCTAGCTCTTGTAGACCAGGATGGCCTCCAACTCAGAGATCCTCCTGCCTCTGCCTCCCGAGTGCTGGGATTAAAGGCATGCGCCACCACCGCCCGGCTAGACCTATGATTCTTAATACCTATATAGCTTAAAGACTAAGACTTCATATTAGAATATTAAGCAATCTTTAAACAACTGTGCAGTAAATGAGGACAATGACCTCAAAATGTAAACAATGTATAAGTATTTTAATCAGAGTTAGAAATGAATAATACAATATGATAAATATATCCTAAAATTGTATCAATATACAAAATGTCTTAAGCAGAGGTAGAATTATGCATGCATACAATATGTCCAAATAACTTTGTCTAGGTGTACAAATATTGTAAACATAAATAGGAGCGTATTCAATATAATCTGAATTTATATTAATATACAAGAATATATACCAATTTAGATTGTCTATAAATAATAGCTCACAAATATTTACATACTGTATTACTCACTATAATTATTAGTGTAAGCTCACACTAATCTATTACCCAATCCAATTTCCCTTTTACAAAAATATCCCTGAGCCTACATAATTTCCACCCCAACACCCAACCCTATACCAGTTATAATCAACTCCTAATTGATGTCCCTAACTAAAGACAAAATTAGTTGGGAGAGGGGACATTGTCCTCTAGAATTACTTTCAGCTGTTATGGTTGATGTTCTTTCTATGGGATCTTGTGAAAGTAAGATGATTGTTAAGTTTCAAGATTACTGTCTGGTGGGGGCTGGAGAGATGGCTCAGAGGTTAAAAGAATTGCCTGCTCTACCAAAGGTCCTGAGTTCAATTCCCAGCAACCACATGGTGGCTCACAACCATCTGTAATGAGGTCTGGTGCCCTCTTCTGGCCTGCAAACATACACACAGACAGAATATTGTATACATATTAAATAAATAAATATAAAAAAGAATTACAGATACACTATAGGACAGATTCAGACATAAAAGACCTCTAAATGAGTCACAGTGTTAGATAAATGTACATAGGCTTTGGAGAGAGAATTTAAAAAGTACAGAAAGTTATAAAATCAAGTAAATGGTTTTTTAAAAAAATAAAACAAAGTCTTTAAAGAGTACAGACAGTCATAGATTAAAAGGAGTAAAGAAAAATAAGTCACATAAAGATGTAATATGGAAAGAGAGTCTGGATTGTGTATATTATTGTGTTTTCTTTAAATTTTTTGACTGTGAAGGAACTAAGTATAGAGAGGCATTTCATTGTATGGGCTGCTAAGCTAAACCAGCATATATATATATATATATATATATATATATATATATATATATATATTATCTTGACTTTAAAATTTGAGTCTAAGGACATGTTGCTTTGGAAAAGAAGTTCTTCTTTTGTTTCCACAGAGGATGAGAACCTGTGGATTCATTCCAGGTTGATGTGGCTTGCTGGACCCACTTCAAGAGGTCACTGTGAATACTCCCCAAAAATTACTTCACCCAACTGCTGACAGAGATGAACCTAGCACACAAAAGTTACCATGAAAGACTTAATTAACAGCATCCCCAACCAATAGAAAGTAGTCTAGAGAACTATGCCCATATTCCCAAATATTGTTTATAAATGTTTGTTTACATTTAAAAGGGAATAGGATATAGAGATTTACATGGGTATGGATCTTGGTTTATTGATATAAATTTAAGATCAATTTTGTTATACTGTGCATATATATTTCTGTTCTTAATTAGGGTATTGTTATTGTGCAGCTCATTTAAAAATATAATGTATAATTAAGAAATATAGGTAAATAGTCATTTATAATAGAGCTTGTCATCATGTTAGTTAAGTTTTCTAGATATATAGAGATATCTTTCAGTTAGATAGATATTCTTAAAATCTTTCAGAGACCTACAGAATATGGCATTTAAAATGTTTAAGAACTTAGGACTTTTCATGACAATGAGACACATCTACTCCTGGGAGCACCAATAAATTCAAGAAGAAGATATGCATCAAAGACTTATGCAACTCCATACCTTATGGAGTTGGTTAGCCATTTGGGCAAGTAACTGCTCTTGCCTGGACTGCTTGATGAACTGGGCATGCAGGATCCACAGAAAAATTACTGCTGAACTTGCCTAAAAGTGAGACAGTCCTTTGAGGTACCTGCTTCAGGAAAGAGTCTACCAGACATTCTGCACGACATAGAAGAAAGCAACTGATGGACTTTGCCATTACAAGGCAAAACAGATCTTCAAATTCTCTGCTTTATGGAAAAGTCTGCTGGATACTATGGCCAGTAGGCTGAAGATGGATGTTCCAACAATACAGAAGAACTTTGGGTGACTGTCCAGGCAGCAAGATGTCTCTGTCAATTCTAAAGTTTTGGAAGTTGCTTACAATGTACTTCCTGTATCCTTAGGTAATATCATATTCTTCTGGAGTCTTTGATGGAGTTGAAGAATAGATAGCAATAATACAGTTTTCCTTAGTTATGATTAAAGATAAAGTAGATATATTGTAACTGTAATTCTTGATGGATACCTGCTTTATTATATGTAAATTTACTATGTTAAAGTTAAAATTTTCTTTTTTATTTAAACAGAAAAGGGGAAGTGATGTGGGATTCCCCTGTGTATGCTGTGATTACCATTAATTAATAATAAAGAACTGTCTGTCTTGTGATAGGGCAATAGAGTAGAGCTATGCAGGAAAAATTAAACTGAATGCTGGGAGAAAGGAAGTGGATTCTGGAGAAGCCATGTAGCCCTGCCGGAGATAGACACCAGAACTTTTCTGGGTAAGCCACAGCTTCGTGGCAATACACAGATTAATAGAAATGGGTTAAATTAAGATGTAAATGTTAGCAAATAAGAATCTAGAACTAATGGCCCAGGCAGTGATTTAAATAATTTAGTTTCTGTGTAATTATTTTGGGGCTAAGTGGTGGGGAACTAACTAGTGGCCTCTTTACAACATGTGTCATACTGACTTAAAAACTAGACAGGACAACTTTATTTGATTGTTGTAGGCAGGACTCAGTATCATATCTTAACATGTTAAAATTTTTACAGCACTTGAACCTTTATCCATTGAACATGTGAGAAATGAGATGTCCTGAACTTCTGTGCATTTAAAAATGTCTCAATCTGCCTTTGAGGAATTAGGGCACATGCCATTTCAAAGGGAAAATATTCTCCTTATAACTTCAAAAATAATATATGTTTGTAAGCAGTTAGATATAAATCTATTTAATATGAGATATTTGTTTGCTTATTTGTTTTCTCACTATTAGGGGGCTGGAAATCAAATTTCTCTTCTCCTAGAGTTTTTGTGACCCTGTGTCCATCCTTGGTGTTTACACAAGTAAACTTCAGCAAGTATCTGGGTGCAGACCATCCCAGGAAAAATGAAAAGATGTGTCTTCAGCAGGTCTTGTTATTTTGTTTATGGTCTTTGATTATTTGCCTTGGATTATTATTTTTTCTGATATCCCTAGATTTTACCTTGATCAATCGCATCTCTATATTTTCCCACATACAGTTTCTTTTTGCCTTTGGGGGTTTTTTTGTCAGCATTTCTCAACATTTCTCTCAGATATCATTGATTTAGTTTCAACAATCATATCTATATTCCTCAGAGTGTGTTCTAATGGCTCTTTTATTTGAGTATCTCTGTGTCTTGTTTTATTGCTACACTATGTTCTCAAATATTTTGGAATATATTAGATTATCCTAAATTTACTGATATTCTATGAATTGTCAGTCCCCTTCTGGGCTTTCATATTCTTGGGTGTTCTCACAGGTATACTATCACGGACAGTCCATTCACAGTTACCAAAGGAAGAGGGCGCTGCTAATGTGGATTTTGTAATGTGAGTAAAAGGGCTGGTATCCTCGCCAAATTTCCCTCAGGTGACGTCAATGCAACAAGGGGGAATGAGTCAAGGATAAACTACAGATAAAACTTGCCACTTTGAAGGCTTAAGCAAAAGTACAGGGAGAGAGCTGCTGGCTCTCTATCACTGCTCCTGACGCTGCTGGGTGTTAGTACATACACTAAAGGCCTGAGCTCACCCTTCTTGGTCCAATCAATTTTTGTGCAGAGGAGCCATCTGTTTTGTTTTTGTTTTTGTTTTGCAAGCACCTGACAGATAATACTGTTCTGGGAACAGAAACCTAGGAAAAGGACAGAAGTACTCAATCAATCCTTGTTTGCAGCTGTACATTTTACTTAATCCCCCATGGGCATTGCTGACTCTCAGCCCAGAATTTCTCTCCTGTTTATCCCTTTAAAAATACCTCATGAGTGACATCCTCCTAGTCTGTTCTCTAACTGAAAGTTCTTAATAACAGTTTACATTAATTCTCAGCAGTGTTGTTAATGGGCATAAATTTCAACAGATCCTGAGAAAGTGATATATTGTATAAGAAAAGAAGTGTTCATATATTTGGATTATGGGGCTTCACTTTGGTAAAAAAAAAATACAATTTGTTAAATAAAATTTACAATTTTGTTGCTATTGACAATAAAAAACAGGAAATTTGGGGTTAGAGCGATGGCTCTCTGGCTAAAAACACTTGATATTCTCCCAGAGGATCCAGGTTTGGTTTTCAGCATCCACACAGTAGCTCACAACCATCTGTAAGTACAGTTCCAGGGATCAGATGACCTCGTCAGGCTTCCATGGGCACCAGGCACACATGTGATGCACATATACATGCAGGCAAAACACACCCATGCACATAAAATAAAATAAAGTAAAATAAATCTTTAGAAAAATAGAACAAAGACAAAAAAAAAGGACAGGTGATTCCCCTAATGTAGACTGTAGATACAGGAATTCTGACCAATACTTTCACATCCTCTTCCTCATAGTGTAAATGAACCAAAGGAACAATAAAGAGCCTGACAGTCCAAAGTTGTTCACCAGAGTACTGGATCAACAGAAAACTCTTACAGATATTATTCATAGGCAATGATATCGATGAGGAATTTATCAGTACACCACCAGTTGAAGGTAACAGGTGTCCAGACACAGCACTATGACTAGAATCTAGCCACCATCTGTAGCAGAATTCCACTGTAAGGACTAGAGGATTTGGGAAAAAAAAAAAAAAAAACTTTTACTCTTCCATAAAGGTGTCAAAAACCTGTTATTGCATAAAATACTTTTGCTACTATGAAAAATACAATACTTGATTATTTCAAATATCTTCTGTAAAGTAAACTTTTGATGAGGATCTCAATATAATTAAAATCTATGGAAGCATAACTCTGACATTTTAATACTGTATATTATTGCTTAACCATGTATGAAAGAAATGAAAATATTAAATGAATCCATAATGTTCTTAAATAATTCTTTAGAGATACTAAAGAAAATTTGGTAGTGTCATTTGACATCAGCTGTTTTATTGATATTAAAAGAGATTTGATTTTATTCTATTTGAAAACAATTATTATGAAAATTTCAAGGCAGTTCATTATACCTCACATGAATACATTAAAGAAATACTCGGATCTTACTAAAGTAGTCTTTCAAAAATGCTTTCTTGCTGATAAATTTCAATGTTAAAGTTTAAATGAAAACAGTTAACAGAGAGCATTTAATGACACACAAAGGTCAAGTAGCCATTCCCTGTTTGAGATGAACTAGGAGTTTTTCTACCAAAGCATTTCTGGAGGTAGCACCTTCAGAAACCCAGGCACCGAGAAGATGCAATCCATCATGATGTGTGTGAGATGAAGATATAGCTAGAGCCGGGCGGTGGTGGCGCACGCCTTTAATCCCAGCACTCGGGAGGCAGAGGCAGGCGGATCTCTGTGAGTTCGAGACCAGCCTGGTCTACAAGAGCTAGTTCCAGGACAGGCTCCAAAGCCACAGAGAAACCCTGTCTCGAAAAAAAAAAAAAAAAAAAAAAAAGATATAGTTAGAGCAAGAAAGGTCTCTACAGGCTTCAACACTGATCTCCCAATCACTCCACTATGCAAAGTTGGTCTATACAGACAGGGAATTATGAGCGCTAACAAGATAAAGTAGAATGCCCATGCCCTATTGATACACAGAACATCAAACATAAGATAATCACCACAGCATTTCTCTTTGTGCTGTGAAATCATGTGAACTCCCGGCTGTCAGGAGATTCCAGAACAGAGTCGAGAGAAAGCAAAGAAAAGAAGGAAGAGGCTGACTCTGTGATGTGCCCATAACACTCTGAAAATAATTTCAACAAAATGAGTACAGAGGGGCAGGCAGAAGACACAGGCCAAAGTCGCCTTAGGATGACAGAAGACTGAGAGCCTAAGAAGGATGACTAAGCCTGTCTACTTAACTCAGTACAAGGTAGGGACATTCAAGTGGAATAAATGTGCTAACTGATGAGGATGGTTGGAAAAAAAGAGCAAGGAAGGCAAGACTGAGCAAATCTGCCAGTTTTATCAAGCAAAATAGAGACAATGTATTTGGAAGAGGTAGGCTACCTGCCACCTTTCGGAAGCTATGTATGTCTGTCCTAAGGCAAAATGTTTCTCTAGAATTACTTATGGCCTACGTAAGTAAGCTCTCTTCTTAAGTTCTGGGAACCTGAGACCTTCAGAGGCAGCAATGGAAAGGAGAACAGGGAGTGGGCATGAGGATGGGTCAGGTCTGACTGCATCTACTACATGCTTGGCACAGACGACGGTCTTATCTCACAAAAACAGAAAGTCATCTGGCTTAGTTGTGATTATATCCATAACTGTGATTTCTAGTTTATAACAGTGTTCTAGACACAACTTCACCTTCCAGAAATTTGAGTCTTAAGCTTTGAAATCACTCAAGAGGAAGAAGCCTTCTGCAAACGTTCCATTTTCACTTGCGGGCCCTCAAGAGTCTGGTAATGACCAGCAATGAGTGGACGGACTGCAGGGGAACTACCCTGAGGGACTTGAACAAAACTGTTCTCCAAGGTCCTCCTCCTTGGACCATGATAAACGATACCACACAGGTAATGCCTCATTAACATTCTTTATATGCAGGGTAAGACATCCTCTTGACCTGAGAGTGTGGTGTGCAAAGTTCAAACAAAGAGAAACCACTGCTGAAATCCCCAAACATAAGTACCTCTGGGAGATTTATTTCCCCAGAAGCATGTAATTATTGCTACTAACATCACTATTTACAACTGACATATATTTTTGTATACTGGATCAAAACAGCATGATTTTAATCGGACTGTAAAACTTTTTATTACTTATAATTTGTATGGCCTGTTATTAGCTGTGAGCAAAGATAATAGATGCAAAGGCACTCATTTTAAAAACATGCATTATACACTTGCCAATACTGTGGGGTTTGAATCAAATTGTATATGAAGGCAAAGTTACTTATTTGTGATTTACATATTTACCTTTCCATGCAATCAAAACTTACCTGTTAAATAAAACCAGAAGTCATAAAAAATCTGTGGATTTCATAAGTTACAAAGGACTATATAGTTAAATAATGTAGGTGTGTCTTCTATCTATCTGATGATTTCATTGGTTAATTAATAAAGAAACTGCTTGGCCTGATAGGTTAGAACATAGGTGGGTGGAATAGACAGAACAGGATGCTGGGAGTAAGGCAGATGCCTTGGGCAATTGCCATGCCTCTTCTCTCTGAGCCAGACGCGATGAAGCTCCGGCCCAAGATGGACGGATGCTAGAATCTTCCTGGTAAGCCACCACCTCGTGGTGCTACATAGATTATTAGATATGGGTTAAAGAAAGATATGTGAGAATTAGCTAATAAGAGGCTGAAACTAATGGGCCAGGCAGTGTTTAAAAGAATACAGTTTCCGTGTAATTATTTCGGGGCATAAACTAGCCAGGCGGCCGGGAGCCAGGCGGGAATGCAGCCCGCAGCTCCTCACTACAGTAAAAACTTCTGCTGGCATTAAATTATTGATTTTTAAGTTTATAAACTTTAACTAGATTACATTTGAGTACAGATTATTAAAAGGAACAATACATATTAAAATAGGAAAAAGGACTGAGTGATTTCATACTATTCGTTCTATTCCAGGGGTCATGCTTCACTGAATGTATGTCTCATTGGTAATGGGAAATTTCACTTAGAAGAATCTGATATATACTGAGCAAATTTTGAAATGTCATTCTGTATATCTTTAAGTAGTACATTTATTGATAAATATCATTAAGAGAATAATGAATCAATGCAACAATCACAAACTCTGAATGGAAGGTAGTAGTTAAAGAAAAAAGTAAACTCCAATAAAGCCCAGGGGAGAGGACAATTCACTTAAAAGGTTGGTTTTACCACATTATCTAAGTGACCTTGTCCAAATTACCTGAACTTTCACAGAAGAGAAGAAGAAGAGGAGGAGAAGGAAGGGAGGAAGAAAAAGAAAACTCATGGAGCTACCCTGAGAATTTCTTAATTCTCAGTAAGTACTTTGGTCATGGAGTAAAGACTTTATAAAATGTAGTCAATAATTAGTACTATGGGCCCAAGTCTATATGATCTTCTGAGAATTCATCATTATACCAAGAATAAAAATAATACTATGGTCATTCAAATCTGAACAGAACAGAATAAAATATGATATCTTTGGGTATCAGCCCCTCTGAAAGGGAATGAAGCTTCAAGGTCCTGTGTCAGGCATGCATTTTAGTATGTACATAGTGCCCACTATAGCGAGCAAGGGTCCTGTGTCAGCATGCATTTCTGGTATGTACATAGTGACCCACTATAGCAGGCAAGGGTTCTGTGTTGGACATGCATTTCTGATATGTACATAGTGACCCACTATAGCGTGCAAAGTTCCTGTGTTGGACATGCATTTCCAGTATGTACATAGTGACCCAGTATAGCGGGGCAATGTTCTTCCCTCAGAGTAAGCTATATAGCTAGTTTATTTCCTAATACCTAGAAATGAATCCATCAACAAAAGAGCTAGGCATTTAGGTATGCAAATACAAAGTCGATTTTGAAATTTCCAGGTAGACATACAGAGCAAAATAAAAATATCTTCCTATAGTCAAACCCATAAATGTTGCTAAAGATAATTTAAACTGTTGCAGGTAACAACTACGTCCATACCAGGTTCAGTTAGTAAATCAAGAACAGCATGGAGTCTAGCCTACAGGCAACTACTTTATCATTGGGAGTGTTAGAATAAACGAATTTAATATTCCACATTCAGAACTTTGTGCCGGTGATTCTGTTTGCATGGCTATCATTCTGCTTTTCCCCAAGATGTCTGTTACATTCAGAAACCCAGCTGTCCTAATTATAGGTCTGTGAATCATCTGCCCAGAGAACTCTTTCATCATTATACTCACCCTCACAGAAGCTAAGGAAGAACACAGGGAAGGATGCTTCTTATTGGTATACTACCTCTACTTGGATTACAAAAAGCAGGTCTCAAATACTAATAAGGACCTTGTTCTAGCCTATATATAAAGCTAAGGTCAGAATCACGTAGAACCAAATGCATTCATGTTTTGTGAAGATACGGTTTGGGGAAGGCACTTAACTCTGCCTGTTATACTGTCATTCTATTTACCCTCCAGCACCTGTTGATCACGTGACATCAAGGTGCTGACTTGGGAAGATAATCAGTCTACACAGCTTGTTACTTATCATTGTCCCTACACAGGTGTGAACAGGTTTGATTGTGTTCTGGATAAGTCTGGCGTCCTGCAATCACATACTTAGTTAGAGAGGGACTCTGAGTCCATTATGTGGTTCTGATTTTGATGACAGATACCCATTTAGAAGAAGGAGGAAATGTAAATCCAAGCTCTGAAATAAATGTTGGAGAGTACTATATTCCACTGAGCCTCCTGGGAGCTTCCGGATACTAGAGCACTGAAGGGTGTTAGTGGCTGTGCTAAAGCAAGAACAGAGCAATACAAAGCATTTACAAGAATGTAAGCACAGCACCGTCAGGAATTTATGTTGCTTTTGCTTCCCTCTGGTCGGTTTTCATGTTGGTGTTGGATTAAACCAAAGGCCTGCTGGTCGAAAGCAACAGACCAAGAGCCCAGCTGAGCCTGTCTCTGCCCAGATCCCCTCCCACTGCTGGGTCCTAACTGGGTGAGCTGATTTAAAGCCTAGAGAGAATTCTCAAGTGTTAGCACCAATTATGTCTGCACCTCTTGAGTCTCAATTATCATTTGATCTATTATAAATAATCTATATTAGTAGTATCTCACAGGTAAGATTTTTAGTGTCAAAACCAATAAAAAGACAATGGCTGATCAATTTAAGGGAGACTGAGATAAGAACTCAATGTTAAGAATGGTACAGTAACTAGTAAAGGTGAAGAAAAATGATGGCACTTTATCATACTATTTCATCATTATATTTTTGAGTTATTGGACTTTTTATTAATTCATAGACTCCCAACACTAAAGATGATTCTAACAAATATCGACTTTATTTCCCTGAAACAGGAACGTTCCCACCACAGCTATTCATCTTAATCTTCCTCCAGTCACTCAGCGTCCATTAAGTACAGGTATGTGGCAGACGCCGTGCTGAGAGCAGCATAGCTCCCTGATTCTTTTTCTCCCATTGGAAGACACATTCCACCTAACATTCCACCTCCCCAAACTCCTGCAGCCATTAAGCAACTTGCCAGCGGTTCCCAGATCTGACTGGTTCAGCTGCCTCTGCACTTGAGCCTCTGTTACCATGCTCTCTCCTTGCCAGTCTGACTTTTCTCTTTCTAACCCCTCCACTGGCAGGGAAGCACTCTGGGAAATCCCATTCCATTGTCTGCTTCTCTCTATTTGCTGGCTCTGCCCTACCAACAAAAACTGTACAAGTTTGACCCCACACAGCTGCCATACTTTCTACTCTTTTTTTCCCCCCTTGCCCTGTTAATTCTCCCCTTGTACGCACTCCATTTCCTTTCTGTTTCCAGCAGTCAAAACTGACCCTGTTAGAGTCGGTGTATCTAGCACAGCTGACCAGTCTCTCCTTGAAGTGTGTGCGTTATTTTTTGGTTTATGAAAGAGAAAACATGAACTAGTCCCTGCCTTTTCTGTTGACTGTGCTGGGTTTCTCTTGCAGAGATTTTCTTATCATTTATCTTGAAATGTTGAACCCAAACCTCATACTTCTCTTAATCCAGACTCACTCCTAGCCTTTTCCTCCATTTTTGTGCCTATAAATTTCATTAGTGTTCATATGTGTACCTATATACACAGAAGTGGATATACATGTGTGTGTGTACGTAAGCTTGTGTGCCTATGTGTATTATGCATTTTCCACACTTCTGAATGAAGCACACACACCCAGCCCATCTTGTTTCACCATGCAGATTGACACAGGCACAGAAACTACACATAGGGAACAAAGAGCTGATTCTCTACTTCCTACCCATGACACCGTCTTCTTTAGTGTTCTGGATGTGTTCTCATGCTGCTGTTTGTATTACATTAACCTTTCCGGGCTGACGGCACTAAAGCAAGGATGACCGCTCTTTACTAGTTAGACACATAACTGGCAAATATTGCCAGCTCTTCCTTCTAAGTATATATTGATTCTATTTTTCACCATTGCTACCATCATTGATTTGAACTTCAATTGCATCTCCCTTGCACTACTGCAGAGTCTTGCAAGCTCTTTTCCCACTTTTCTGCAAGAGATCAGTGTGAGCCTTTTATTATACTGGGCTGGACTATTCACTGGCTCCTATAAGGCAATGTGGATATCCCATGATCTCTGAGGTCACTTCTTTCTGTTTAACTTACACTAAGAGTCTTTCTATGTAACTTACACACAGGAACTCTACACCTTATGGCCCCTCTATCTAATATTGCACTTCTCTCAAGTATCTGCATGACTCTCTCTCTTCGTTTCTCCAAGTCTCTAGTTGAATGAAATCATAGTTCATTATCATATAAAAGAACACCTAGACTTTAAATTGATACTTCCTAATCCTTGAATACATTATGTCTACACACACACACACACACACACACACACACACACACTCACAAAGGCAGTGACGCTTTTTTGCTTCCTTATTTTGTTTTGTTCATTCGAGGCAGAACATTGTATTAGGGATATGTTGAGTGAGTTTTTTTTTTTGGCAAATGGGTTGATTGCTGTATTCTGAGAGTACAGAACCATGTGGGCACACGGCATTACAAACGTGCTGTGTGAGTATTGAAGGGAGGTGATTCTCTGAGACAGCCTGACAAAGTTAAAATGGAAAGGTACCAGACAGGCCAGTCTAGAATTATAAGAAATGAGTCTGAGCTTCCACAAAATTGAACAGGACATTTTTAGGGAAAGCAGGAATATACAATGATATCTGTCACACTGGGTCATCACAGTGAGCAGACACTCATTTAAACATTCCCTAACATGTTCTGACTAGCAGTGGTTGATGTAACATCTAAATTTCTTTGGTATATAATCCATAATAAAATTCTACATTTGCTTTAGTTATATTTTAAGTTTTCTAGTTGTTCTTTTAATATAATTGATAGATGATTTTAAATTTATCTACCATGTGCTTACCATACCAATCTGCCATGTATATATTCTCTATAAACAACTTAAAAACTTAGCATCTGTCTGTTTTATAGTGTCCTAGGTAAGAAGATTATAGTCACAGATAGCTTCACTGTATCTAATTATTTCTTTAGTTTAGGCAAACTATGTGTCCTATATGTAAAGAGCTAAAACTGCAATGACTTTATTAATATGATATTTGCAATTTGAATTGCTTACAAATTTCATGTATAAATACATTTATATAGTATATAAGTATAAACCTCAACTCGGTTATTCTTCCTTTTAGCCATGACTATAGCAAGTTTCCTAAAACTACAAATAACATGAGAGTAGACACACATGTTACTCCAGCTGAAGAGCACACATAGTCGACATTATCAACTACGGGACGAGGCTCAGGTCTATTAGAGCATCCTTCGAATCTTTCCTGTTTACATACTTTATGTGACCTCAATCACAGTCATTCTCAATGCCTGCGTCCAGTCTGTTCTGAATGGAAGGCGATCCTTGACAACACTCTAAACACAGGTCCAGATGCTGGAGAGCTGCTCCGGCTGATGTGCATACTCCAGCCTGGAACACAGACTTAGAGTTCTTTAACATTCTTGTGCAGAAGCTGAAAATTAAATGCTGTGGTTTTTAAGACAACCAAAAAGCACTGAAGAGAAATGAAACAAAGGCTCTGAGCCTTCCTTCTGCTCCTTACCACTGCTTCAGGGCACCGTTTTTATTTTCAAATGTATGCTCTCATTTACTTTGGAAATTAAGAAATGAACTCTCCATGTCGGTGTCCCTGCTAAAACAACTTAGCCATCGGCTGATTTACAACTGAGTCCTAATTGAATAGTTATGGCTTTAACATATCAGCATATCTGCAGGCTCCTTAGAGAAACAGTCTAGGGATTCTCTGCAGATTTTACATGTGATACAAAGAGAAAAGGCAGGCTCAGGAAAGACAGAATTCTACAGACAGACGATGCCATATTTCTGCTTATTTCTCTTTGACTTATTTCACTTCTGATATATATTTTCAGTAACTGAAATAAGAATTTTTATTAACACAGTATTTAAGAGGCTTTAGGACAGAAATACAGGCACATGCTTTCTACTATGACTGAGATTTTAGTTTAAAATTATATGGAGATAGATCTTAGTATAATGTTGAACCATTTTAATGAGTTCCTTTATATGGTAGTACATATTTAGATTCCTTCAGACTGAGTCAAAACAAACAACCAAAAGCACACCCTCACACTCGTAAAAATGGATAGCTTATATTAAAGCTACAGTGGTTGCAGCCTCTGACTTACCAGCATGCTTCTTACTACTGATTCCACATTATACAATTTTAGAAGTGGAAGGGAACATTCAGATCCTAGCCAGGAAAATACTTTACATACATGAAAATAGTTCTGTGGATACTACAAGAAATTAGGAAGGTCTCCAAATAGGTTGGGTCTTCAACTTGAGTATATGGAAGGAGATTTGACACTTGAATCTCAGGCTAGTGTGAAGTATTAAGTTCAGTGCACATAAAAGAGTAGCAAACATTAGCTGTGTTTTATCCCAAGAATTAGAGCTGAGGCCTCACGGTTATAATCAGCAGATTCAGTTGAATGTAAGCTTGACTTAGGCCCCAAGTCCTACTGTTTAAGGCAACCACCTGAATCAAAGGGATCAAGGTACAGACCCAGGCACTGAAAGTTGGCCTAGCATGGGTGGAGTCGGGTCTGACATGGCAGCAGGAGACAGGTGTGCTCCAGATGTTGGGAGGTTGGAATGTTAATCAGGAAAGAACTGCAGAGGGGAGTGGCCCTGTGCCTGGGCAGACATGTGTGGCACTGCGTACAGAGAGAGTGTCTTAGTTACTTTTCTACAGCTATGATGAAACACCGTGATGAAAGCAGCTGATAACAGAAAGCATTTAATTTGGGGCTGGCTTACAGTTTCAGAGGGCAAATCCATGACCATCGTGGTAGGGAACATGTTGTCTGGCAGGCAGGTTTGGTGCTGGGGCAGTAGCTGAGAGCTTACATCTGATTCACAAGATACAGGCGGGGGCAGGGGGAGACTGAGCCTGGAATGGACTCCTGAAACCTCAAAGCCCACAACCAGTGGCATACCTCCAACAAGGACATGCATCTTAATTTTTCCCAAACAGTCCTACCAACTGGGGACCAAGCACTCAGATATAGGAGCCTATGGGAACCATTCTCACTGAAAACACCACAAAGAAACAAAAGTCTCCACAAAATCATATCTTCAAAGACACAGTTTGTGTGCCAGTGGAAAGACAAAAAGAATGTGCTACCTTAATTATGTTGAGTTATTAAGACTAAATTCCAGTATTGATCAATATGTGATTCAGTAGCTGAAGAACTAAATGCTGGCGACTGTTTACCTGGGGAAACACTGCTCCTCCTCCTTTTTCTTATGGGTGTCTGAAATGGACAGGGATGAGTGTTATGGTTAAAGAATGAATTATTCATAAAAATGCATGCACACAAGGTATTTTTCCTCAGTGAGAAATTACATTAGAAAAACTGGTTGCTGAAGGAAAAAGGCCCTGTACTGTGTTTTCCCTCTGAAGTGAGGCCTAAGGGGAGGGTGGGGAGCCTGTGGGATGCTCAAACCTGTACTAGATCAGGAAGCTTCCTAGAGCAGAGTAATTAGACTCACAGTCAAGGCATCCTTTGGCAATCTGTGGCCGTTTGCAACAGTGCCACTGGGCAAGGGATGAGCTCTGGCATCATGTTGTACTGGAGACTGCCTCAATGCAGAGAGAAGGAAGCAGCTACTCTCCATAAAGAACGACACAGTTGACAACCAAGCAAACACAAGAAAAACGATTTCCTTTGCTAATGAGTGTGTTTTTTGACAGGTGATAGGTCAGTTCTCTCTAGGGGAAAACTATATGTTGAATGGGGAATGATATAACACATAAGCTTGGAAATGCTTGTCCCTGGTGGAAAAATTAACTCAAATAATTCTCATGATCTTTCCACTCTCTGCCATGGTGTGTTTCTCTCTGAGGCTCCACAGTGAGAAGCATATGACCTGAGCTTGCTTTTCCAAAGCTTTCACAATTGTAGAGGTCTCTAGAAAAGACAAATATGTATATTTTCATCCCTGTCTGTGTTAAGTAATAGAGACACTGACTGTGTTGAAGCAAAAAAAGGTTCAGGAAATGAGAAGTATTAGCCATGATGCAGAAATGTAATATATACCAAAGGTAGGCAAATACAAATAAGTCTAAAAAATACAAATTTGATCCTGCAAATTCCCATATGCACCATTTACAATGAGTTGTCCAAGCTCAAGATTTTAGAGTGAAGAGTCCAAACACTTTTGTTATGAGCCTGAGTTTCTTTTGCATTATTTCTTTAAGATGCTTCATCATGTCACATCAAATGACAATGACCATCGAAAGCACCTCACTATAGTGGTAACAGTATTCATGATGTGGATAACAAAACAAGAAGTAATATAAATTTCATGTAGGCAAATAGACATAAATGCATTCATTCTCTCCACTTTTATGGTCTTCATGCTCAGAGTGAACAGTTCACATATCACATACACAAAATGCATATATGACACTAGCATAGAGGAAAGCAAGTGTAAACTGGAAAAGATCACTTCTTGACTTTTAAAAGTTCAAAGACATTTTACTAGAGGTAAAATCTTAGAAGGCAGGTGAATTTAGATTTAAAACCAACAATGGCATGGATTTCAAATGTGGTAGCTACTCTGGAGCTTCAGATGAATTGGTGTGACTTTTTCAGCTTATAGACAGCAGTCCACAGATGCACTGCTTCCCATGGCTTCAGAACTCACTCAAGCTTTCCTCAGAAGCTAAAATCGTGAGTGTGCTAGGTTGTTATGAGAACTGGCACTTAGAAGGAAAAGGGAATTTCATATAGCTTACATGAACTTCAGTTTCCATCCATTCGACATAGCCTGATTTTATAAGTACTGTGTGTTTCTCAGACTGCAACAGGGAGTGACTTGTAACCTCTAGAACCTCAGAAGCCACAGAGATAAGCAATAGAGAGTTAAGGAGAAGACCCCGGAGAAAGGCTCAAAGGATGCGAGCAGAGGACAGATGAGCTCCATGCAGTAAGCACATGACAGAAAGGGGCTTTATGGAGTAAGATGGTCAGTACCGAATTAGTTCCAAGAACAAATGAGCATCTTGCAAAGTTTTACCAAGACAAGAGCGAATTGTGTTTTAGAAACCTGACTTCCGGTTGAAGAGGGCGAGTCAAGACAAACTGGTCATGAAAAGCAGGCTAACCTGGGTGGGAACGTCACAACAGGGAGAGGGAAATGGAGAAAATTAAGTGACTGCCTGAACAGAAGACTTAGAGGGGCTGCTCATGTTTAGCCCGTAGACCCTCACTGAGCAGGAAGCCATTCGTACAGTGAAAGGGATAGAGGAGGAAAGGAGGTTGTGACCCTTCTTGGGGAAGTCTCCCATTTTAATGAACACTAACTCCTCCCACGTGCGAATGCATGACCCACAGGAGAACCCAGTTTATACTGAAGAACTATCAGTTAGTCCCTGTCACTTGTGACCCCTGTAATTTTATAGAGTTGTATCTGGGACATACCGCAACATAGTAAAGATACATTCACTTGATTATACTTTTTGTTGTTTTTCTATGAATTAAACTTTGTTCTTCATCCTGCATCCTACCAAGCGTATTCTTTAAAATGTAGACTGCTCAAAGTTCAATCACATCATTGGGTTCTGAACACAGGATGGTTAAGCCAAGAAAACTGACAGGTATTTCCAATTTTCCTCATATCATTTTTTCATGAAAACACTTCTGTATTTTTCTGGAAATTATCTTTCACAACAATAGAACAGTCATAATCAGATGTAAGTACAAAATGCATATTAAATGTAATTACAGATGACTCTTGAATTAATCCTTGTTCTAATTGCTAACCTCTGAGTTTGTCATCAAAAGTTGGCTGGGTGTGTATATTTGTAGCTGGTTTTTCAATGACTTCTTTGATATGACACCAAGAGCACAAAGTAAAAATGGAACAAACAGACTGAATGAAATTTAACAATTGTATGCATTAAAGGACACAATTGAAGCTGGGTGTGGTGACGCATGCCTTTAATCCCAGTACTCAGGAGTCAGAGGCAGGAGGATATCTTTAAGTTTGAGGCTGGCCTGGTCTGCAGAGCTAGTTCCAGGATTGCCACGGCTACACAGAGAAACCCTGTCTCAAAAAAACAAAAGAAAATAAAAGAAAAAACCAACAAACAAAAGAATGGAAGAAAATAATTATAAATCTGTAAATTAATAAGATAAACATGTTCAGAAAATGTTTGTGTGTATGGAGAGAAAGGGAGAGTTATAGAAATATAGATGTCTGTGTATATACAGAGAAGTAGTTAGAGCATCAACACATAAATATAGATATGTTTATGTAAATATCCTACAACACATATACAAAAATTGAACTATCCTAGGCAGGTATGGTATTGCACAACTTTTGTCTCATCACCTAGGAGGCGGAGGAAGGTGAATCTCTGTGAGTTCAAGGCCATCGTCGTCTACAAGACAAGTCTGAGACCATCTTAGCTATACAATGAGACCCCGTGTCAAAAAATAAAATAAAAAAATGATTAAAAATTTAAAAAATAAAATAACATTTAACAGACTTTAGTGGACATTTCTTCAGAAATGATAAACACATGTCCAAGAAGCATTATAGAGATATTCAACGCCACTAAACATCCGAGATGTGCACAGCAAAACCTCGGGGAGATATCATCTACACATTATTGTGATGCCTACTATCAAACAAGATAAAATATTGTGTTGGTAAAATTTGCAGAGAGTGGAACCCTGAACATTTTTAGGACTGTAAATGGCGCATCCTCTATATAAAACAGGATGGAGGCTCTTCAAATGTTTAAAATAGAATCATCAGTTGAGCCCGCAACAGCTTACCACACTGTCAACAGGGTCTCGAGCAGATATTTTTAGTGCTGTATTCACAGTAGACAAAGGTTCCCATGAGCAGCAGCATGGAGAGATGTGACAGGTGCATACGATACATGACGGCTTAGAAAAAAGTATGGCCCCACCACACACTACAGTATAAAAGAACCATGAGGACATGAATGTGTGAAGTAAATCACAAAAGCACACTCTGTGGCTCCCTATAAACAAGGTATCTAAAGTTAGTCAAAATCACACAAGGAGCATGCACAAGAGTGGTCACAAGGGGACGAGGTATGGGGTGAAGGGGTATTTTATTTAAGGCTAGGATAGTTAAGCTCTCAGGATCTGCTTCACTATAACATGAATACCTGCAACACCACTGAGAAGCACACATAATTAAGATGGCAAATCTCATGCTTCATTGTTTTATTATCAAGACAGAGATGTAGATCACATTCTGTATAAATCTATTTATTAAAAATTCCAGAATAATTAAGGCTGTAGTAATGATAGATAAGATATTTCTGGAGAAGTGGCAAGGACATGGCTAAGAGTAACATTTTGGGGGGCAGGGGTCATTCCAGAGATATATTTTGAAAACAGTTTTGCAACTCCCATGTACAGTGAATATATGAAGAACCACAGAAATCTACCGCAATTTCTCTAAAGGGTTTTAGATACTTAATGATTGACATAATGCTGCTATTTACACAGCCTCTGATGCACATCAGAGTCTATAGCAATTCAAACCCTTCCAACAACAGGAAATATTACAAGGTCTCTCCTAAAGATATCTTAATTATTTTCTTCAAGTCACTTCATTCGACTCCCTAGGAAGCCACAGACAACAGATGCAGCATTAATAATGTTATGCTGGGAACAACGGCACAATGCCAGAAAACTTCAATGATAAAAATATGAAATTCCCTTTCTGGAGACCTCGTATGCATTACCAAACAGCTCTATAGATCTTTCAGCAAGAGTAAGATGTTTTGACACCTTATCTCAACATCTAAAATTAAAACTACATTTTCAATTTGCATTAAAAACTTAGTGTTTCATCTAGGTTAAACTCAGATGAGAAGGCAGTAGGAAGGCAATTAGCTACAGGAACACTTATTTCACGGTTGATTCCTCCCTCCTCCAACCTGAAAAAAAGTTGAACAATTTGTATATATCTTCCAGGAAAATGATAACTGTTTTGAAGGTATAGATACACTTTAATGAAATTGAGAACAGAAAAAGAAACTTAGAAGTTCCAATAAGATGGTGGCAAACCTTACAGTTCAGCAGATAGTGTATAAAGATCACCCCTGAGACAATTTCAGAGTATACTTTCTAAATCTACTGTCTGGTTTGTAAGTCTATTCACATGCCTTTTCTACTAAGATTAGAAGTCAAGAATGAGAAAGATAGTAGGCTTCTCATTGTATCTAAGGCAGTTGTGTGTGTGAGCACAAAGGGATTTACGCATACTATAACAGACTTCTTTATGAACAGTCCTCATATGATCAATGGAAGGGGAACCTGCAGCTTACACATGAGAGTCCAGGTGCAGAACTTAGCTCATATCCTTATCCCTTTATTGCCTTGTTGTCAGCTCTTGGACAGTTTGTTTTCAACTTGTCTTGATTTTACATTCTCTCCTTCACTGGCCACACCAGAAGAGGTTTCCCTTACCTTTACGCCTTTATGCTATGATTATTGACATTTTCTCCCCTAGGAGCCCTAGCTCCATGTAGCCCCAATCCTCTAGCTAAATAAGAGTGGGGAGGGAGGGCAAACACAGTGGGACCATCCAGGCAAAGAGGAAAAACAGACCAAGTCTCAGAGGAAACACCCATTGAAGAGAAAAAAAGGTATGGACAGAGGTTTCTGTCCTACCAGGTTCCACATTTGTTGACAGAGATTTCTGTCCCACTTGGTCCCTCAGCACTTTAGTACCAAATAAACACACAGAGGTCTACATTAATCATAAACTGGTTGGCATAGTGGCTCAGGCTTCTCATTATCTCTTTCTTACACCTTATATTAACTTATCATTCTTGTCTGTGTTAGCCACATGGATTGGTACCTTTTTCGGCAAGGCAGTCACATCTTGCGTCCTCTGTGTCTGGGTGACAACTGCAGACTGAAACTTTCTTCTTCCCATAATTCTCGTTGCCACACCTCTACTTCGTGCCTGGTTGCCGCCACCCTGCCTATACTTCCTACCTCACTACTGGCCAATCAGCATTTTATTAAAAATAATACAAGTGACAGGATACAGACCATTGTCCCAAAGCAGAAAGGGATGAAAGGGTGCCATTCTGAATTATACAAAAGTTTGTTTCCAAAGCGACACACCTACTTAAACATACTTTTGAGGGGAAAAAAAAAACCAATGTTAGTCATCAAGGAAAATGAAAGTGATCTGTATGTTTAGTGCGCTTGGGCTCTATTACAGAATATCAGTCTCATGCGAGTCACAGCTATTCTTAAACTGCCTTTGTTTGCTTGTCTCTTCAATTTCAAGGCAGCATTGCTATTCTACTATTATTGGAACCTGGATATTTCTCAGAAATAGGAAAAATCTAATAATTTCCTACAAGTAGTACATTATCCTGAAAGGTAGCGAAACAATTTTCATTGCAGCCAAACCACCCTGGGTGTTCATTAAAGTCATCAGGCAGCATGGTGTGTCCTGATGTTAATGGGACGCTGTGTCAGCAGCTCTACAAAGCAAGTATTGGTAGTGATTGCAAACTGTGCATGATAAAACACATAGGATGTCTGGACACTTTACCGCTGCAGCAGGAAAAGGTTCATAGAAGAGAGCTTTTGAAATGCAGTCCAGGATCTACAGGGAAGAAACTTCTCTTGTTTAGACTAGAAACTTAATGCTAGGATAGTCACTGTTCAAAATTCAAGAGGTAGAAACTCTCCCAAAAGTAACTGCTAAGGGTCAGCAAGATGGCACAGTGAGCATCAAGTCTGATGACCCATGTCCAACTCAATCACCCACGTGGTGAAAGATGACGATTACAAGTTGTCTTCTGATTCCCATGTGCACACGCACATGAACACACACACACACTCACACATATGTACACACACACACACACACCACACACACATAATAAATAAAAGGTTAAAATCTTAGGAACTAGATGGATGATGACTAAGCTGTTAAGAGCAGGGGGTGCTCTTCTAGAAGACCTGGGTTCAATTCCCAGCATCCACATGGTGGTTTGGCAGCTTACAACCATCTGCAACTCCAATCCTAGAAAATCTGAAGCCCTCTTCTGATGTGTGAGGGTGCAGAATAAGTAAACTGTACACTGATACACATAAAATTCAATAAATCTGAAAAATATTAATAAAAATTTCAAGTAATTATTGGATAATACTTCGTATATGTGTCACTGTTGCAAATACTGCATATATAGAGATATTCCTTTAGTTAGCATGGTGCCATCTCACAATAAACCCATTCTAAGTTAATCTTATAAGCTAAAACTGCATCTAGTCCATCTAAACAGCCCAAGGTCACAGTTTAGAAGCACCAGAGTGTTGTGCAGTGGTTGTCCCCGCCCTTCACTGTGGTTGACCTGAGTTGTGCCTGTCGCTGCTGCTCAGATCACTGAGAGTATCTCGCCAGGTACAGCTGAGCCTGGGGTAAGACAGAAACTCAGACTGCAGCTGCTTCTGAGTGTGTATCATATTTGAATCATCATAAAATCTGGGTCTTCATTCAAGCTATCAGGTGTTGATGACCATCTGTATTTATTTACGCCTCAAACCTGAACTGCCCCAAAGGTGGTTAAGATTATGGATCCAAATTTGTATAGAAACAACTTAATGTGCGAATATGATAATCTGTCTCAAATCACACAGCTAGTGAAGGGATAAACCAAAATTTAAAACGTACATTTGGCTACTATAAATAGTCTATAGCCTCTTGCCAATAAACATCATGGTTTTTTAAGTGCATCAAAAATGATAAATCAATATCGCCTCACAATGACATTTTGTTTAATGCTATGCCTACTTACATATGTAATGGTTTAGTCTTTCTAACAAATTTGCCAGTTAATTATGACAAATTGTGATCTGGATTAGCTAGCTCTATGTGATGAACATATTCACACAGTGCTTAGCGCTCTGTAGAATTTTTGCTTTTTGAAAGCTGAGGCCAATGTCTTGGCATTCTGAGCACCTAGCAGCTAGATCCTAGCCTAATATAAACACTCAGTAGAAGTGCTAAGTGAAGCTAGAAGGTAAATAAGTCAACACTGAATGAAGGAAATGTCTGGTAGATGAGAGCAAGAGAATGCTGAGAAGGGAGGATGGGGTGTGCTGCTAGCTGGCCTGTGTATTGGCTCCAAGGCATCCTGGTTTGCAAAGCTGCAGGCCGAGGGTCCCTCTCCTTGCTTGTACTGAGTTCAGTCAGCAGGGCAAAGGGCAGGAAAGTGGGAAGAAGTCAGAAATCAGAGAAGAGCTCAGCAGGGAAGCTGCAGCGGCTAAGTCCCACACCCCAATCCTCAGGGGAGCTCAGGCAGGTGGGAGGCATCCAGGAAGGGGCTAGAGGAGGAAGCAGGCAGTTAGGGGGTCTCCACCTACTTTTCAAAGAACCCAGAAGTCAAGCGGAAAGAAGAAAGGATTTAGCCTTCACTTCTACGGGTCTTCTCTCTTCTTTTGAACATGCCTTTAGAAAAGAAAAGGCAAGGTTGAAAGGGAGCACAAAAGAAAGTCAGAGGCATGCCTAGGGAGTTACAGCATGCTGGCAGAGGTGGTGCGGATCAGGCAGGGTATGGGGCAAGGCCTACTCCTAAGCGGCTTCTGGAAGCTGGCCGGCTGACACTGCTAATTGTCCCCAGGATGGCACTGAGAGGAAATTTAATGATCCTTCTTCTTCCTGCGTGCCTGATTCATCCTTGCACTTTCTCTCTGGAAGGCTGCCATTTGTCCCATCGCCACCACGTTGCCACCCTTCCTGTCCAGCATTTCCCCGGCACTTTAATGCTGCTTCACCAGATAATGCTCTGCTCACGTGCTCAACAGACATTTATTACGTGCTCATCGTGGGCCAGGTTGGGATATGATGATGAAAATATAGATTCAAGTTTCTGTAGGAATGGACTTCCATTCTATTATAGCATATGACATATCAAATTATAATTGCAATACTGCTTATTGCATATTTTATAAGACTCTTATTGGACTATGAACTTTGTAATAAATAGCTATCATGTTGCTTGCATCCTTGAATTCCCATCTTGCTTAAGCAGTGCATTTTGACAGTGAATACTATTTTTAAAACACACACACACACACACACACACACACACACACACACCCGAGGCGGGTTGGAGAGAGAGAGGAGAGATAGTAGAAAATCTATAGTTCCATAGAGAACTAGAATATACTGCTTTTTCAGGACTTTCAGAAAATTATGTCACCTTTGTATTTGGCCTCATATATAAAGAATATATTCCAGGCATGAGGATGTGGGAACATATATAGATAGGGCAGAGGAGAGAATTCGGTGTCTGTTCCCAGTGTAGTATACACAACATAGTAAGAATGTTAAAGCAATATTATGAATCTTCATTTCACATAGAGATGTTTATAAAAGAAGTCTAGGGAGGAAGGACATAGAGAGCTTTCTGAAATCAGTAACTGGAATAGTCCAAACATGTTCTTGGGAAAACTAAAAAAGCGCCACAAAGTGATCCTTAGGCATCTGCTCATTTTGAAACCTAATATCATTTTGTAATAGCATCAATTGATGATGAAATTCCTCGTGTGGCTTTAACTTCACAAACACTCAAGTACCTTGATGAAAATCAGGTTGTTAGTGTTAATCAATTTGTCTATAACCATACAGTTCTGAGTGCGAGTGCTCATTACAGACAGGGTAGCGACAACATACTATCATTTAAATCCAGAAACAACAGCAAAATTATTTCAAGTATAGATCAGCAACTTCCTCTGGTGAGACGAAATCATTTCTGTGAACCAGCCTACCATCCCTTTCTCTTTCCCTGCTTTTTATTTCCTGTTTTATTTAGCAAATATTTATTTTTTATAAGCCTCAGAAAATTGCATCTGAAAGTCAGCAAGGTATAAATAATAAATATTCTTTATAATTTGATTCCATACTCACCATAACCAATTGACATTTCTTAAGTAGAATGATCTGTGGTGAGCATCATGCTGGAGTCCTTTCGAAGAAATCTAAAACTGGCTAGGCTCAGCCATCAGTCCAGCCTGAGTTCGGAGCCATTTCTAACCCCTGTTTCATGTCTATCTAGGTTGGTCATGATCTTAGATGTGAAAATGCCTGAGCTAACAAGGGTGGTGTGCATGGAGACGAGATGGGGAACAGAATGCAGCTCTCTAGACACCATCAGAAAGTCCTCATTAGCCGGGTAAAGCAAACACGACAAATGTCCGGGGCTTCGCCTGATACCATCACAGTCCAAAAGATCATGTCACAAGTCATTCCTCAAAAGTGTTTCTGATGTTGTTTTGTTTTGTTTCATTTTTAAGCCGGAGTCAAGAGAATGAGAAGGAGAGTCTCCAGAAACACTGGGAAGCGGCAGGACTTCTGAAACGCCACTCCTCGGGCATTGGAAGACACCAGGCTCCAGCCAGAGCTTCTGTGAGGAGCTGTCGTCACTGAAGGTCACACAGGATGGTCACTGAAAAGCACCGCACTGGGATGCAGAAGTATGGAGGATGCCCTGGCCTGGCCTCACTAACAGTCTTAGCCTTCTTCAGGGATTCTCTGCTCTAGGGGGCACTGCTACCTGTTACAGCACCCATTGCCCAAGTCCCCAGACAACAGACCTTACGCATCCTATTAAAAGGGAATTCTAGATCGCTGATTGGAAATAAATTTCATTCATTTTTAATGCTGACCTTTCTTTCCAATAATGGAATGATGTCTCAAAATTGAAGGAGAAAGACAGCAAATATACAAAGCTAAATCATCTCTCTTCTGAACTGTTGGTTAGGCACCTTATAAAGTCATTCTGGAAAATCTGTACTAACTGCTCACGCCCTCCACAGCACAGCCACTGATGGGGTTAAGGGGGCCCAGAAGATCCAGAGCATGCCACTGTGGGCATGAGGATTTGATTTGATGTGCAAAGCAGGGTCCCCACCATGCCTCCCACCACCCACATCTCCCCCCACAGTGCCAAGAAGGCAAGCTCTGTTGCTTGCTTAGCATTACAATATCATAAAGGCTTATTGAAAGTAAGTCTTGATTTCACATTTTCTATCTCAGCAGTGATATCTTTTCCTTGCCAAAGTGATATTTCAATATTCAAGGGCTGTGGTGATAAGAAAGAAATCAGCACGTGGTCTAAACTATTGCTTCTCAATGTGCCCCTTTATTTGAAAATACAAATTTAAATTTTATTCAATGATGTGTTCTTACAACCCACAGATGTTGGAGAAGGACTATTTGAAGGGCCATGGGACCGTGTGGACTCACATGTGTATTGTATGCCTCTAACGTCCATTGCTCTAATCAAAGTTTAAAGAGGGCAAATGATTCCAGAAGGGCTAAGAATAATTTCAAGAGATGGGAGAGGATATAGAAAATTATAATCTCATGACACAAGTTAAGAGAAAGTAGAATAAGTTATATGCAGAAAGGTTCTCCAAACACGGAAATTAAGAGACACAAGAGTACTGGTCACTTAAGTCCCACCTCTAGATTATGAGCCCGCTGCTTATCACAGGAGTAGGTGAGGTAGGAACAAGTTATACCAAAACAACCTAAAACTTTAGGTAGGAATTTTACTAGGTCATTCAATACCCTATTAAAAATATTTTATTAAACTTGTCTTGATATATGACAAATCTAGATATTTAAAGTATAAATCTGGCTGATGTGAGAGACAGCACACACATGTGTATATAGTGCAGGTGTATAAGGAATTGTGCCTATATAAGGGGATTGTGCCGCATGTGTATGTGTATAAGGGATTGTGTGCACACATGTGCACGTGTATAAGAGATTGTGTGTGTACATGTGCATGTGTATAAGGGATTGTGTGTACACACATGTGAATGTGTATAGGGATTGTGTGCACACGTGCATGTGTATAAGGGATTGTGTGCACACGTGCATATGTGTAAGGGATTGTGCACACACATGTGCATGTGTATAAGGGATTGTGTGTACACACATGTGAATGTGTATAAGGGATTGTGTGCACACACATGTGAATGTGTATAAGGGATTGTGTGCACACACATGTGAATGTGTATAAGGGATTGTGTGCACACGTGCATGTGTATAAGGGATTGTGTGCACATGTGCATATGTGTAAGGGATTGTGCACACACATGTGCATGTGTATAAGGGATTGTGTGCATATACATGTGCATATGTATAAGGGATTGTGTGCACACATGTGCATATGTATAAGGGATTGTGCGCACACATGTGCATGCGTATAAGGGATTGTGCACACATGTGTGTATGTGGAAACCGAGGTTTTCATCTAGTACCGTTCACAGTCACTCTCAACCTCATCCTTTATAACTTCCTTTTTATGTGTACGGGAATTCTGCCTGCATGTATATCTGTGCACCATGTACATGCCTAGTACCTGAGGAAGCCTGCAGAGGGTACTAATCCCATGTAACAAATAGTCACCATGTGGGTGCTGGGAAGGGAACCCTGGCCTTCCGGAAAATCAGTCAGTGCCCTTAAATGGTGCTCCATCTCTTGTGGAGACCCAAAGAGGCCAAAGGCACAATATTTTAGTTCAGTTAAATTTTTTATCAATATATATCTTGAGATTCATCCTACCTGCAGCTTATACCCTGCTTATTGCTAACCAGTAATATTTCTTTTCCTTTTGGAGGGGTAGAGTTGAGACAGGGTCTCTTGACAAGTAAGAGGTACTCGTCATAGGGGCTACATGAGAGTCTGCTTATCTATACACCTACTGTTGATGAACATTTGAATTCATGTTGGTTTAAGACATTACGAATCGGGTAGCTATGACTACAATATGCTTGCATTTCCCTGTGTAGAAACCTAGTTGTGAAATGGCTGACTCTAAAACAGAGGCACATTTAGCTAAGAAACTCCCAAACTTTCTCATTCCTACCAGCAATGTTGCAGATTTTAAAAATTAATGCAAAACCCAACTGCTAGAACGAACCTGGGGTATTTCTGAGCACATGCCCGGTTGTCTTACATGTCTATAGCTTGATAATGCAGACGCGGGCTCACTTCACCCTCTGAATGCCATCACATACTTAGGGCCAACCTGAGACTATCAACTGCTATGAACTACACTGTTTTTACTGGACATACAGGCAATTTTCTTCTTATACAAACATAATGGTTAAACGTGGAAAACAAAAACAATATTTCATACCATTGTTATTCACCATGTAAACATCAGACTAGAAGAATTCTTTAGGATGGTATTAAGATGTTTGATTTTAAACACAGCTGTTTGAGTTGCTGACTTGAGGTTCATAAAACATCATTAAATAAAATTTGGGTTAAGATTAAGATGGGATTCCAGCCATTTCTGCAACAGCCATCAACACACTACTCCAGTCTGTGCCGTGTGGGTATGAAAACGGCACTTTTCCACAGTGTTGCCCGTCAAGTTCTCTTTTTTATGCAAAATTAAATGTTTATTTATCCATCTCACTGTGATGCAAGTTTGCTTTCAACTTTAATAAATGCTAAAATTACATGTATTCTGAGGATCTGTTTTAAATTAAGTATCTTTATGACTTACTATCAGTGAATGTCTCATATGTATGCATCTCTAACCTGGAGGCACTGTCAAGTGGAAAATTTTAAGAAACCATGATCTAGAAAGGGAGTTGCTGCAGATGACAAACGAGTCAAAATCAAGATGCAGTTGTCATCCAACTGTCCACTCGGGCTTACAGATTGACAGGAACATACATAGGGGCCACCTGAGGGTCCTGTTTTCTGCATTGCCACAGCAGCCAGTCCACTCTCAAGACCAGGAAAGAATTGACTAGAAATGTCAGCAAACAGACAGATATGTGAATATCATATGGCTAGCTGGCTTTATGAATTTAAAACCATTTCTTCATAGTAACTAATTCAGTACTCACAGTATATTTAAAACACCTGTCTAGTGTGCTTGTGGGGTCGGGGTCTGTGTAGGGGATTACGCGCTTATGGAGGTCAGGAGACAGCTTGCAGGAATCAGTCCTTTCCTCCCACCATGTGGGTCCTTGGGATTGAACTTGGGTCAGGAGGCTTGCTTGAAAGTATCAACCTGAACCTGAGCCATCCTAAAGCACAAGTCTTTCTTTCATTTTTTTATTCCATTCTTTTTTTTCTTTATTCCATTTTAAAACATTCTTTGCACCAAACTGACTTTATTATTTAAATTCCTTTTTCTCCTTTAAGTTGAAATATTCTCTAAGTGCTGATTGGCATGGAACGAATTCCCTGGGTATTGAACACTGTCAGAAGTTCTGGTTTCCCTAGAAGATCATTCACTAATATTTTCCCCTTCTGCCCATAAAAATTAGGAAAGTTGCAAAAACAGAAAAACTTCTTCGGTACAATTGTTACCAAGATCTTGAGCTACACATTTTTTTTCAAAGTCAAACTGAACAAAACTTAGTCTTTCACACCCAAACCACTGCACAATTTCACCTTAACTCGACCACTTGAAGCAAATGATTTAAGTTCCTATCCCAAGTAGTTAGAAGCTAATGATTGCTTCTGGCTTCCTATCAAAGCTGGCAGTTCTGCCTAAGATGATGTGTCTCGAAAAGGTTCACCTCTTAATCCTTACTGCAAACTTCCCCTTTCCCTCCTCTTCTTACCAGGAGAGTGATGTTGACGGATCAGACTGTTTGCCCTCCCTTGCCATTGTGGCTGTCTAACAGACAGGGAAAGCCTGCAGTTTAGAGGAGAGGCCTGGGCTTCTCACAGGCTCTCCCGGTGCCAATTACAGGAGACTTTCATTTACATATAAATAGCTGAGAATTCCAACACAAATGGGCTTGAAGACAGGGAATCAAGTCCTTCAGAAAAACACGGATTAGGTGCATTTCAATTTGATTTTAAGGTGTTTGCAACAAGCATTTATGCAAGTAAATAAAAGAAAAGGAGTCAATTTTTATTATGGAAAGCAACATCTTTTTAAATTACTGAAATTATCCCCACATTGCTCTTAAAGATTCAGTCACGGTTTCTTTTTGCATACTGCTAGAGTTTTGTCAGAAAAAGAAAAGAATAAGCTTTGCATAGAGTTGTGGTATGATGTTTGGCATATATATAAACACACATCCATACACACATATATATGTATATATGATATATATTACATATGTGTGAGTGTGTGTGTGTGTGTGTGTGTGTGTGAGAGAGAGAGAGAGAGAGAGAGAGAGAGAGAGAGAGAGAGAGAGAGAGAGAGAGAGAGAGAGAAATGGCTCTTGACCTAGCTAGGACTTTCTAAAGACACAAACAGAACAAGGAGTACTTTTGCAGCATCCAGCATCACTTGAAATCTATCTTTCTTTGTCTCCCACTCAAGGTCATTTTGAGGTGAGTGTAGCCAAACTCACCACGGGCTAACCACCTTTTCCACTGTTTTATTGCTCTGCCCCCCCCCCACGTTTTATAATTTCATACACTCAGATTTATCAAGATGCAAGAGTTCCCACCAGTCTCTGTGGCAAAACACGAAGTGAAAGAAGTGAAAGATCTTTTCTTCTTGTGGCAAAATAGATGCATGGCATCAAATTACAGTGAAATTACAGGAAACGTATGCACAACCTTATGGGGTCTCATTCCCTGTCTGACTCTTAGTTTCCTCAGCTGTAGAATGGTGTTTGGGGCTCCTTTCTAAGGTTTCATATACATTTTCCTAAAGCAGCTTTATTAATATATAATTGACATGCCATAAAATTCACCTGTTTAAAGTACATAATTCAACAGTTTCTGATAAACTCCATTTTTTAAAAAAGCTTTTATTGGTTCTTTGTGGATTTCACACCATGCATCAGATCCCATTCATCTCCTGTCCCTTTGTATCTGCCCCCTGCCCTTGCAACCCCTCAGGCCCCCAAAATTGTTCTATGGCTCTTCAGGAGTCATTTCAACTTCCAATGGTGTTCCCCAACTTGATGTGACAGACAACACAAACACGTCTATAAAGGCAAACAACACTGGTGGACACACCAGGGACTGTAACTTCTGCTTCACTTGAAGGTAGTAACTGACAGACATAGCCAAGAGGGCTGATCACTGTCGGTGCACGGAAATAATGCTGGTGCTATTTATCAGTTTAAAAACAAAACAAAAACACAGATAAAATTTTTAAAAACTGGAATTTGGGGGGCGAGAGGAAGAAAAAGAGCAGGAGAAAAAAAGGTGAGGGAGAAAGAGAAGAGGAGAGAGGGAGAGGAGAAATGAATGGCGGGTTTCTGTGAGTCCAGCTTCTGGGGCTAGCACAGTGAAGACTAGCAGGAAGTCTGCAGCCTTGGGGAGATTCTGGATCAGTCCTCTCTGGAAAGCCATCTGACCCACAGACAACCCAGGAGGACGAGCTAAAGTGACTATTTCCAATTACTAGAGTCTGCGGTGAACCGGAAGTCTGACAACATACAAGCTGGGACGGTCTCAGGACAACAGTATCCTAAGTTTGTGCTTTACGGTACAGAGCAGGCTCCAAATAGGAAATAATCTTAATATACAAAGCAAAGACAAATTATTATTTTTTCTTTATTTCTTTTTTATTGGCTTTTTGCGACAAGGTTTCTCATGTAACAGCCCTGACCATTCTAGAACTCACTTTGTAGACCAGGCTGGTCTCAGACTCACAGAGATCTGCTTGCCTCTGCCTCCTGAGTGCTGGGATTGAAGGTGTGCGCCCCCACCCCTCAGCAAGGCATACTGTTGTCAACAGACAAGCTTGGTAACTCAGAAAACTGACTGGGGAAATGACATCCTAAAAACAAAAGACAAAAACAAAAGAAAACATTGGTAACGAGGTCATTAGATAGTTTATAGAATACATTTTATTTAGTAGAAGGTTTAAAACATTTGAAAACAAAATGGCAGACAGTTTTCTGGGAAAGAAAAGAATTACAGCATAACTAATTTTTATTAATGTTTGAAAAGGAGCCACCAGTTCAGCCATGGATATCTAAATCTGGAGTCTTAGTGAGAGCTTTGTGAGCTGAGCGCACATCGTCCTGCTTTAAGTAGATTAAGAACGTTCACAGCAAACACAGTGTCAGCGATAAGCTTCAAAAATTTACTTATCCTGTGCCTCTTTCTTTGAACTCTACCACATTGTTCCCTCTGTCTCTCATTGGTCTATAAGCTAAAATATATACATACATACATATATATAATAAAAAAATCAGATTTTACAGGCAACAAAGCAAGTCTCTGCATTGGCCATTACATTTTAGTACACTCAATAACTTGCTTTCCAAGCAAAGAGAACAGCAAGGCATAGGATGAGTTCAGCTTTTGTGCACGTGTGTGGTGTGTGGCATGATGATGCATATGTGTGCAGTGTGTGCACATGTGGGTGCCAGACCAGGGCACTGCGATCTCCCTCTCTCCTCTCTGTCATGCAGTCTTGACCAGGCTCCTACGGAGCCAGGAGAAGCTTGCTGTTTTGGCTAAACTGGCTTGTGGGATTTGCCTTTCTCTGGCCCATGTGCTAGATTACAGACACACACAGCACACAGACATGATTGCTGGAGATCTGAATTCGGGTCTTCATGGCCACAAAGACAGGGAACCATCTCTCCAGTCCCTGGTGAGATTTTTATGCTGTTTAAAACAATCTTTGGCAGCAATGTAGTGATAACATTGTCTGTGAGACCACTTATTAAATAAAAGAGCAAAGAGCGACGCTGAGGAGAAACAGCACCTGTGCTGTATTTCAGAGTGGACTTCGTTATCTGAGACGTAGACTCCATGGTGAGCACTAGATGCTGCCAAGATACTAAGCTTCTATTTGGTATGACATGATTTGTTTTGTTAAGGAAGCTTATATATTAAAAAGGAATAAATGGCATGTATCCACATTTTAAATGACTGACTTCAGGATGGGAAAAAATGAGCATGGCTGTAAAAACAGAGCCATAAAAGACGGCTTTTCTTTAAATGTCACTGGAAACTATAGTGTCATCTTACAGAAACGTGCACTGGGCCTAGTTAATTCTGATACAGTACATTGATTAAAATGATATGATCCCTACATTGAATACCAACCAGTCACTGGGGAAAGATCACTATTTCAAAGATACAGGGAAATATATTCAGGCCCAAATATTTTAAAGTATACCAATATGCTTTTCCTAAATTGCTGAAGTTGCCCAGCTATTATGATCAAACAGCCATGCATTTTAAGCTTTCTCAAGAGACGTAAATCCATGACGCTGATTTAGGCCAGTAGTGTTACCTAGGAAGGTAGCAACTTCATAATCTTCAGGAGATTACAGGGCCAGGAAGGTCAAGCAGAGAGTCTCAGCAGGGAAGGATCTGGTGTCTGCTCCCTGCTTGCTGGGGGACACGAGAGATGAGAAGAGGCTGCCTACAAACCTCTACACTGTTCTCCAGAGCAGGAGCCAGTCTCTCCATGGAAAAAAAGAGAAGGTCAAGAGACATGCTCACATCAGGCTAATCATCAGCCATGGACAGAACACAGGCACCTCTCCCTGGACCAGGTGGCTTTGCCAGGCAGGAATGAATTCCTTTCTGAAATGTGTTTTATCTCAGGAAGCACAGATATATTTGAAGTTATCTAGATTTAGCAAATAACCAAGAAGCAGCCTGAATGGCTCTATCAACGCCTAGTCGCATACAAATGACCAGGAAACAAAATCCATGTGTAAATTTTAGTTACAACACTGGAAGAAGATAAAATGTCAGGTACACTTAGAAAATACGGATTTGGGATATTCGGACTTGCTGCCCATCACTTTCCCCTCTAGTGATAATTATAATTTTAGCCATACAAATCAGAGTCACAGTTCTGAAGCTACTGAAGGAGAGAACATGATATTCTTTATTTAAGAAAAAAAGAAGGAAGACAGAAATGAGGGAAGAAAAAGGAAGGGAAGGGGAGAAGAACAGGGAAGAAAAAGGAAGGGAAGGGGAATGGGGAAGGGGAGGGGAGGGGAGGGGAAAGGAGGGGAGGGGAGGGGAGGGGAGAGAAGGGAGAAATGATACTGTTAGTCAAACAGGAGAACTTTAAAAGTTACTGAGAGCCTAAGTGGTCCTGGCAGGCTTTCGGGTTGTTACACATACACACCATAGAGAGGGAGCAAAATGGCAGTCGCACCAAGGATACTGCAACACAATCCTTGCACCAAGCCCTTGCTCCTTGCACCAAGTTGGACTCTTATCTCGCTAATTCCTCAGAAGGAAGCCTGGATCCTGCCTCAGGGGAGACAACCTCAGGAGCCAAATGCCTCAGAAGAGGTGGTGCAGGATTCAGGACTAGATTTGCTGCATCTAATCACTAAGACTGTAAGAGTCTCTTCTCATGCTCCCTCAACCTTCTAAAATGAAAAAACTAGGAAAGGACACAAAATGTGTTCAAAATTGAGCTACTATTGTTTTTTCTTTTGTTATATTTTTTCTATTTTTCCCATAACACTTAGCTATATTAAAACTATTTTTAAAGTTTTCTTTCTTTCATGAGAATGTGGTACAGTGAAAGGATTTCTCTGAAGAAATTACAGGAAATACCAATCTGGAATCTACTGAAGCAGCTTTGCAGTTCCTAAGGAAATCTCATTGAGTTGTTGTTGTTGCTGCTGCTGCTGCTGCTCCAGCCCAGAATCTCAGGAAGTGGGGCTGGCCTGCTGAAATACTGAAGGCTGATAGGAATGCATTGTCTTTCCAACATTAGCAAAGCTGATGGCTTCCACTTAGTTATTACACTGTCAGACAAAAAGGTGTGTGGTGAGAACAAATAAAGCTTCTCTCTCTCTCCTCTCTCTCCTCTCTCTCTCTCTCTCTCTCTCTCTCTCATTCTCTCTCCTCTCTCTCTCTCTCTCTCTCTCTCTCTCTCTCTCTCACACACACACACACACACACTATACCATCAAGTGCATGGGTGGTGTAGAGAGAGCCAGGTATAGCTCTGCTGGAGAGGTTAGAAGTAACCAGGTGATCAATATTAACTCTAACCGTGAGAAACCCTGTTGATACTATGCACCTGTAAAAAGACAACCTCTGTGGACTTTCTCAAACTAAATACAAATAAAACAAAACAGCCTGTAAATCCACTCAACCATAAGCCAAACACAGGAAAAAATTCAATACAAGGTAATTCTACAAAGTCCATCTACACAAGCAGACACATGTTACTGATGCTGCTTCCCTGGAGAGCAGAAGGGGAAAGACAAAACAAAACTGGAAAACATGAATTAAACAAACAAACAAACAAACAAAAAAAAACGGAAGAGAGGCAGGAAGAAAGGAAGGGATGGGAGAGAAGGATACATAAAGTTTCAACATATCTGTAAGATCTACGTGAAAATAAAAAGTTCAGATGAAAGAAACTGAAGATCTGCATCAGCGGGAATAGACGCCTTGCTCGTAGTTAGTGGACTCAAGACTGCCAAGGAGTACACTGGCTTTTTTTTTTTCCCAATTTTATCTATTGACTAAATGTAGTTTTTATCACAGAAACCTGCTCTATAGGTATTAACAGGATGACACTAACGTTCATGTGGGAAGGAAAGGAGATCCTTTCTGAAAATTGTTAAAACTCAACAATAAGAAAAAATTGTGAACAGATGAGTAAAAAAATCTGAAGAAGCTCCACATCAAAGAAAATGGTTAAGGTTATTGGGAAGGTCAGTGACTTGATAACCACAGAGTGCTTTAAAAACAACTTAGCACTCAGAAGACGGGGAACTTTCATTCATTACTATGATTGGGTTTCATATTAATTATTTATGTTATTATTCCCCCTTTTCTACCAATCTAAATTGAAAAATATGGAATTTCAGGAGTGCTTTAAAAAAATTTAGCGGCAGGCGGTGGTGGCGCACGCCTTTAATCCCAGCACTCGGGAGGCAGAGGCAGGCGGATCTCTGTGAGTTTGAGACCAGCCTGGTCTACAAGAGCTAGTTCCAGGACAGGCTCCAAAGCCACAGAGAAACCCTGTCTCGAAAAACCAAAAAAAAAAAAAAATAAAAAAAAAAACAACTTAGCACACAGAAGATGGGGAACTTTCATTCATTACTATGATTGGGTTTCATATTAATTATTTATGTTTTTATTCCCCCTTTTCTACCAATCTAAATTGAAAAATATGGAATTTCAGAACAAGAGAAAGCTAGAACAAGTACAAGAATCACAAATTTCTAGACCCAGATGATTGCTCTTTATAACGCTATTTCTTTATGGTCAAGGTTGACCTTTTCCCAGCAGCCTTCCTCTGCATGAAGGAGGCTGATGACTTGGTCACTGCCATGAACTGCATTCTGGTCCAACTCTGAGAGACAGCCCATGAGTCCAGATAAATTCCTTTCCTCTGGGGCTTCAGCATAGTTGCCCCTAATCTAATGAGTTTGAATTTCATGACCACAAACACTTTGTAAAATTTCTAATGTGCTAACTTAATAAATGCTTTTCTGATATTTAATGTATTTATAGAGATGATACATTTGAAGTTTTGACACTAAACTTTGTCTCAGTCTTAAGAGACTGCTTAGCAGTGAAGAGATTTGCTTCTAAGCCTGACAACCTAAATTCAATCTCCAGATCCCACACATTGTTCTCTGACCTCCACCTACATGCCATGAGGCACAAGCACGTTCACAAACACATACACACACGCATGTGTACACGTGTGCACGCGCATGCATGCACACCCAATAAAATGTTAAAACAATCTTTTAAACTTTATCTGAAGGCACTAAACTTAATAATGGATCCACAAGGGCAGGCTCTTTACTCTCTCCTTTGCTCATACAGAAACGTCATGCTTCGAGTAAAAATTCAGTAAGTAAATAGGAAAACATTAATAAAGCCATAAAGCTCCCAGGAGAAATTAGACTTTTACTGATGTTAACATTTTTAAATACTACTACTCAAATAAAAGCTATTCAATTTCATCATGTCTTCTTGTAAAGGGATATTTTTACAGACCTGATGACTTTAATTTCCATAGCTTCAGATGAGCGAATAAGAGGTTTCACGTACTTAGAATTGGTATGACTTGCTTTTCCTAATGAACTCATTCTGATTCTAAACCTAACCATGACATCAGAAGATATCACCACGAGAGAGTTTTGCAATTAACAGGAATGATTTTTATTTATGAATGTTTTCAAGTGATTTGTTTTGCAACAACGTAAGTATGCACATGAACTAAATGTCAAGGATCAATAATGAGAAGCTAGCATAGCTGAACAGATATCTTGCTTTTAGCTAGCAACGCTGCTGTACTGGATCATTCAGACTGAGAATAAAATTTTTACAAGGAAAACTTAATTAACATTTTGTCATCATTACCCTGTTCTGCCATAAGCTGGCTTTCTCCATCAAGCTGTTAGGTGCTTTAATATTTAAATGCTTACCATGCCCTTAAACTACCATACACGGTAGGGAGCATGACTCCGAACATTCTCATTTTCAAGTTTACAGAGGTCTAAAGGTTTTCAAGGCAGCTGTAAAGACATACTCTTTCTGAAGTGCAGGTTTCAAAAAATCTAGAGTCCAGCTGTTGAGACTGATTATAGAGCCAGAGGGGAAGGGGAAATAGAACACAGTACAAGGGACTCACGGGACATAAGTGATGTCAAAAGTGGAGTTTCCTAATTTCAGGAGAGGGACATGGGCGGCCTTAAAGCCCATTTCTACAACATTAGTAAAATACCATTTTCTGTGTCAGGTCAAACAATACCAAGCCAAGGCAGCTTTGTAGAACCTAAGTCCTACCTGCAGCTTATCTTGTAAAGAGGGGTATTCTAACGTCTGGGTCTTTTATTATCTAGCAAGGTAACTGATTGAACAGTGAAATAACATTTACAATACAAACAAACCAGATGTCTTTGCTTCGGGGCCCGGAGTTATTATTCATGTATTTACTTTCTGGGTCTGCTCATCTATTGAGATTTACATAATAGAATATTGGCCTTTTCAAATATCAGACAAGAAGGCCAACTTTACTAAAACAATTTAAGGTAATTAATTAAATGGAATTTTAAATTATCTAATAAAGGGGTAGTATAAAGTTTGAAGCACACCCGAGGAAGAGAATACAGACAATGGGACACAGGCTTACACATCTATTCCCAGATGGCAGTTTCAAGACACTGTTTTGTGAAGAAGTGAAAGTGTTATAGTGGTTGTACTTTCCTTGCTTTTATGGAAATAATGTATTGTCCAAAAAAAAAAAAAATCAAAGAACAACAAAACTCTCTCCCGTTTGGCTGCGGGAGACTATCCAAAGAGTGAGAACATATCAGTAATACCAGAACTTGCAATGAAGACCCTTGACTCCGAGTCAAAGCAATCTGTCATCAATGAACATGGTACAGCAGCGTCGGGTAGAAGAGCCTTGATCTAGCTAAATGCACTTACAGAATGCAGAAGGCGAAATTCTTGTTTTTTTTTTTTTTTTTTTAATGAAATCTAAGTGTTACTCCAGTTTCTGGGGAGCAAGAGTGAAAGGATAGATAACTCGGGAAGTAGTGAGGTGACAGATGAGGGTAGGCACAGGCCAGCCTGCCTGGCAATAAAACAGAGGCAGGAGGAGGCGCTCAATCTTGCACTCCAATAGTCCGCTGAAAAGCCATCTTATGAATCAGAAGAGGTAGGTCAGAGCTTCACCTAAGTCTGCTGTCTGCTAGCTTAGTGAGACCGCCTGTGGTCCAGACTGCTACAGTCTGGGCACTCACACGGCCTGGGTGTCAGCATCCCACCCCCACCCCACCAAAAGGCTTAGTTCCTTTCTGTTCAGTGAAAAGAATCTTAGACCACCAGGCCACAAGGAGAGTGACACTCCAGCATTGCTTATTCTAGCACCCAGGGACTCAGGAACTCAGTGACACGTAGTAAACACCAAGGGAGCAGGCTAGCATTATTAACATGCTATTAGAGAAGGTTAAGAAATTTGGGAAATAGGTTACTAAGAATCTTCTTAAAATATAAATCATGGTTAAAATCAAACTTGCTCAGACAGTTCCCCCTCCCTCTCCCTGAGACAGGGAGTCTCTGTGTAACTCCGGCTGCCTGGAACTTACATTATAGACCAGGCTGGCCTTGAACTCACAGAGATCCAGCTGCCTCTGCCTCCCAAGTGCTGGGATTAAGGTGTGGGCCACCACGCCCAGCTAGGATAGATCTTTATCCAAAACCAAGGTTTTTACTTGTGACCTAACACGAATTAGAAAGCAGAGAGCTCAGAGCTCTGGGGTTAAACACAGAATGTTTTCCTTCCATCTTATACCTGAAAGGATTTCCTTCTCTTCTGGCCGTGATTTCTTCCTCACACATTGCTTCTCTTTGCATCATGAGGACAGCCTTGACCTTGAATCTTTCCTTGCTTTTCCTTTTTATTATGTCTTCTATTTTTGACATTATAATATAAGAATATCATTTCTTCCTTCCTTTTCCTTTCACCAAACCCTCCCATATACTCTGGCTCTCTTTCAAATTCATGGCCTCTTTTTCTTCATTAAGTGTTCTTATAGACATATATGTATTTACAAACACACACACACACACACACACACACACACACACACACACACACGTATTATCCCTAAATACAATCTGCTTGGTCTGTATACAGTCACTCCTATGCATCTTTCCAGGGCTGATCATTGGTACTGGACAGCCAGTTGTGGGGACTCTTCCCTGGGAACTATTGCTCAAGTTCCCAGCATTCTTTAGCTGCTTGCAGTTCTCTGGATAGGACTGAAGCCCTGGGATCTTTGGCCCACCCACTCCGGCATGTCTACTGTCACTCTTGTTCAGCTCATGTCTGCACAGTCATGCTGGAGCAAACACAACCTCACAGCAAACTTCCCAGCCCCCTGACTCTTACAGTCTTTCTGCCTGATTAGTCCACAATGTTCCCGGAGCCATAGGTTCAAGAATCGTTTTACAGATTCATCCTAACATTCTTATAGGAGGTCACCGCTTTTGTTCCGGCCATCAAATCAAAACATGAATTCCATCTCAGTTGTGAAAAATATGCAAGCTGTAATTGTACAAGTTAAGTTTCAGAATTTACTTAGGACTCAATTTAGTAACAATTGGGCTGGAAAAATAATTAGTTAGAAAAGTAAAATAGGAGACATTTTTCAAACTATATCATAATCAAATCTATTAATCCTTACAATTAATATAAATATTTCTCCTATAAAAGCTTTAAAAAACTATGTTCTGATACAGTTTGATGGTGCTTTAATAGATGGATACCTTTGTAAATAAAATGTTGATAGCCTAATTCAAAAAGTTCACATTAATTAGGCCAGCAAGCACTCTTGTTTGTACAACTCTGTCAGAAAATATTCTAGAATGAAGATGTGGGAGATTTCTGAGAGCTTATGAGAAAACTCCAAGTAAACAAGACAAGAGTCTGCACTCTCTGTTCCTTCATGATGTGTTCTAGGAAGTGCCCCTCCCAGGCGTGTGAAGTAGGAGTGGCTTCACTACAGATTACACATCATCTTTTGTTCCTCAAAAATATTTCCAAGCATAGTTGCCCTTGTGACTGTATACAGCCTAAACTCATGTGAACTTTGCTCATGACCTTGCTTAGCCCTCAGAATATCAACTGTCTGATGCTCTGAATAAAGCTGGCTACTGAATGAGACTTCAGTATGTCTCAGTTTCAGGCTCAAACCGCCAACTAGAGAGGTAACATACCTCTTTACATATTAGGCCATGTAACAAGACATTAACATGGCAAACATTAAAATATACCAGAATAAACTATTCATTTTTGGTTTTGCTTTTGGTTTTTCAAGACAGGGTTTCTCTGTGTAACCCTGGCTGTCCTGGAACTAGCTCTGTAGACAAGCTGGCCTCAAACTCATAGATCCGTCTGGCTCTGCCTCCCAAGTTCTGGGATTAAAGGTGTGCACCTCAACCTTACAGAATTTATGAAGTACTTTAAACACCTTATTCTTTACTTAACCAGGTCCAGATCTTAATTATGGACTATTTTCCCATCTCTGTACAATTGTATCCCCACTGCATATCTGCCCAATTCTGCATATGTAGACCTTAATAAGAGGGTACAGTTATCAAAACAGATGGTTATTTCCCGTTAACCAGAAAATAAATCATGTTTCATTATTTATTTGAAAAGCATCTGATATTTCTATTAAACAATTGCATTTCTTAAATAGCTATGTGTTAACAAAAACATGATCTAAAGATGAAGTGTAAAAATACATAGAATAGCAAAAAAATGAAAACAAAAATTTTATCCATACAATTAGAGATTTTATTCTTAATGAAATAATCAGCTTAAATTACTTTTTTTCTCTGGGATTAATAAAATGCATTTTATCAAACAATTATTGCCTAGGGAATAGTAAACAAAATTTACCGAACATTTGATTATCATCCTGAAATACTTTTTACATTAAAATTCTATAATTAAGGCATCTTTGTGGCATCTCACTTTTTTGGATATATTCTCCAAATAAAAACCATACGGGAAAGATGCACAAGCATAGAGTATATCAGGCTTTAATTAGCAAAGAGTAATGTTGATGTCATTAATTCCCTTGATCCTGCTCTGACGGAAAATATTCAAGTCCATTTCTTCAGAGGCTTCCAACCACGAACGTACACTGTTATTATGTAAGCGTAGCTGTTGGGAATTCTGATTCGCAGCTGGCATTTGGTATGGTAAGCCTGGAAGACAATCCTGCTCAGGGATTAGAGTCTAATTCTTATGTCCATGTACCTCCCAAGGAAATTTAAATTATTGTTTTCCTGGGGCTCATAAGTTTTTGACTTCCCTTTATTGAAAAATATCTCTGAGTGCCTGCAAGGTAAAACATACTAAACTAAAATTAGCTGAGCTGTGGCCAAATAACAAGCTTAAAGGGAAAAAGCAGCACTGAAATCCACTGGATTTGTTCATAGAGTATATAAGAAGTATGTGTAAAGAAGAAGACTAAGCATGTACTCATGTGTCCTTAAAAGGGATTCTAGGAGATCCCATTCTCTCTTCTCCAGTGATAGCATTAGGTAGTGATGATCTCATCAATGCCAACCTTTCCCTAATCCATGTTCTTGACACACAGCAGTGACAAGCACGTGGCCAGCTTCACCCTACAACACAGAGCTCTTGCTGACACTCTATCTCTCCCTAGCTTCCCAGTGCTCATCACTTTCAGTCTGGATTGTGATCCTCTAAACAGACATTTAAGTGCTATAAAAGCCCAGGGCCCAACCCTGAGAATCTCCTTTCCCCATTATGTTTGTACCCATATTGTCAAGGCTCACACAAATACCTATATGTGCATCAGCTTTGATCCGTTTACAGCACAAGATTTGCCTGTATATTACAGGCTACATTATGAAACTAGGGCAAAGACCCCACATTCTCCACACACAGCATCCCAGAGGGAATAGTCATGGCAGGGTAGTGTTAAGAAAACTATCAGAAACCGGGATGACTAAGACTGAACCCCAAGTCACTAGCTGTGTGATATTGAGCAAGCTATCCATTTAACCCATCCATGTTTCTGTTCCCTTTTCTAGAATAGAGGGACATATTCTAATATTGATCTTGAGGCTTCTGTGAGGGCAAATGAACTGAGACTCAGTCTTGGCTTATAGCAAGTGCTAAGTAAAATATTATTCAATGAAATAAGTGGTTTTACAGCTAATAATTCTTTTAAAAATATTTATTTATTTATTTTATGTATACAATATTCTGTCTGTGTGTATGCCTGCATGCCAGAAGAGGGCACCAGACCCCATTACAGATGGTTGTGAGCCACCATGTGGTTGCTGGGAATTGAACTCAGGACCTTTGGAAGAGCAGGCAATGCTCTTAACCTCTGAGTCATCTCTCCAGTCCCCAGCTAATAATTCTTAAAACATCCTTGTAGCTTGGAGATGTCCCTCCTCAGTGGTAGCACACATACTAAGCATGCTCAATGTCCTGGTTAAATCTCTAGCACCAGCAAAATTAGATGAAAGCACTGTTATGAATCATCTATGGATATATGTATTTGTAATGTCACATATTGCGATGTAAAAGTGATTATCAAACATAGCATTCAATGATTCCTCCTCCCTAAGAGTTAACCTACAAATGATGTATAAGGTACCTGTAGAGAGAATTAACTCAGGTGAAGCCCATGTCGGCAGGCTCTAGGCAGGCAAGGAGAAGAGGAAGGGTAACTCAGGTGAGAGTTTGATCCACTTTACACTCTGTGGAAGCTTTGAAGGGTGATCACTAACGCCCCCACAATGCCCATTCCGTCCAAACAACACAGTCAGTCCTGACATGTGGATGGCTGACAATGCAACTGGGATTTCGAAATTTCAAAGAAAAGAGTCTATCAAGTTCTCTATTCCTTCTAATGTATGTTGATCTTTTCTGGGTCTATCCTGTCCTGTTCCAAGACTAGGGAAAATAATGAAGACAGGATGGTGGTTAGATGACTTGAAAGGACAAAGATCTTGCTTTGTTCATTATGACCCCACACCTCCAGTAGGCCTGAACTCAATGGCCACTTCCTGAATGAAAAAAGTCAAAGCTAATGAAACAAAAGAATTCAAATTCATGTTTCTGTTGCAGATTCTTTTCACTTTATTTGCATTAGAACTAACCATGTGTAGTCAGATGTCTAGAGATTCAAAAAGAAGCACCTATAATGAACACATATAAACTTTTTTTGTTACAATTCCATATATAACATAACTACAATTACATATACTATTTGCACTGTATTGCATATTAAAAGTAAAGTGTGTGAGAAGGCTTGTATAGGTTTTTGTCCCAATACTGTCCCAGGATTTGAGCAAACATAGCTTTTGATATTCACCACTAGTGGTGGAAGCAATTCCCATGGTTACTATGCTGGCTTGTTTTATGTCAACCAGACACCGGATACAGTCATTTTGGAAAATGGAACCTCAATTGAAAAAAAAAATGCCTCCATCAGATAGTCCTGATGCAAACCTGTTGTGCGTTTTCTTGACTGATGATTGAAATGGGGAATGGCAGACAATTGTGAGTGTTGCCACCTCGGGGCTGATCATCCTAGGTGCTGCAGAAAAGCAGACTGAACAAGTCAAGGGGAGCAAGCCAGGAAGCAGCACTTGTTCATGGCCTCTGCATCAGAGTGCTAACAGGTGCTGCCCTGATATCCCGGGTGATAGACTACAAATGAACCCTCTTTCCCCAAGTTGCTTTGGTCAAGGTCTTAACCACAACAACAGAAACCATAACCAAGAAAGCTACTAAGGGATGGCCTGACCATACCCTAATACAGTCACACATTCCTGAAATTCCTACCAGTACCCGCATATTTCTCAACAGCCTGGAGTGTCAAGAACAATCTATTATACTGTCCTTTAATTTTTAAAATACAAAAATCCAATAAACCAAATAATCATATAAGAGCTCTTTAAAGGTCTCTTTCAATTAGACACACCCTGCAAGATGATTTTTAATACTAACATGAAAATAATAAAAAGCCATTAATACAGAGGGCTCATAAAACAGTATAATTAAGAAGCCCATGGTTTTAGAATCAACAGCTTTTGGCAGGAATTACAGGATTTTTAATATCTTACCTTCTTACCCCCTCCTCCCAGCACAGTTTGTTTATACAGTACCCAAAAATGCCTACAGGAAAATACAAATACATTAAATAAGATGCAAATGTGACGCATCTGCCAGTTCAAGCTCACAGTTCTATCTTCTATATCTAGGCTGAAACTGAGACTTTTCTTCAGGCACGACTTCATTCCCTGCTAAATAGTGGGGGCTTCACACTGAACTTTTTTGAAAAAGCATAAACAGAATGGTAAAAGTTGTGTTTGGATACTGGGAAAAGCCAGTATTACTGTGTTGAACCCCAATATATGCTTTTATATTGTTTAGAGTAGACTTGTGTGTAACCAGTAGGTCCTTTGTTATTGTTTATATTTTGTCAAAAAGCAGAAATCCTCTGTGATTTCCATCTTCTGTTTCTACAAAGACATAATAAAGAAGTCTGAGTTGATTTGAATAAGTCAAGAAGGAACCACAGAAGACAAAGCTTTTAATTACTAAATATGAGATAAATCTCAGAGGGGACAGCTATGTTAAACAGGAGCCATCAGTCAGGCTGGAAACAAGAGAGAATAAGTAATAATTCTGCCACATTCTTTGTCAGGGAAAGGGCTGGAAAGAAGGACACTGGGCACATGAATACTCCGGGGCTGAGATGAAACTCAGTGGTATACTAGCATCTGCCTACTTGTCCATGAGCTTGAGTGTTATTTTTTTTTTTTTTAAAAAAAAAAAAAAAAAAAAAAAAAAAGGAAAGAAAGAAAGAAGGAAGGAAGGAAGCCAATACTTAGTATGTCATTTGACGGGGCCCATAGGTATGGATCCATTCTACCTGACTAAAAGTCAGAGTTGGAACTTATTATCAGTAGTTCAGATGACAGGTGTGGCTATATCTAGCCATGGTGTTTCAGGTATTAAGTAGATCTGTTTCTACCTTAAACAAAGGTCAAGGCTCCATTCCACCCTGATTTAGAACAGAGAGTTCTGCTCTCTCAAGGTCGTTGTCAACAGTTTAGACAACAGGCGTGGATAAAATCCAGACCTGGTCCTTCAGGAATAGATCTGTTTCTAATCCAGACGAAGTCTACGGATCCACCTAGGTTCCTACTCCCTTATGGAGTTGACTATGGATTCTACCCAGGGAGGGCTTTGCCCACAGAATGTTTTGGTCTAGGGTGTGAGCATTACTTGTCTGGTTCTGGCAACAGAATGTTTAACTAAGAAGGGAGCCTATAATCCTTCAACTGGTCTGTTCATTCCTTCTATCATGTTAATGTAGGTTTTTTTTTGTTTTGTTTTGTTTTGTTTTATCTTACTCCTATCTTTTGAGGCTGGGGTATTTAAGCAAATAGAAAGAAAACACGCAGGCAACTTTCAGTATTCACTGGATGTCCCTCCCGCTACTGTCCTATGCTTATTATTTTCACTCGTGTCTTTGTTCTCTTATTTTTCTGATTGCCATGACCGTACCCTGGTAAGTGGGAACCTTGTCGAAGCTGGTCCCCGACAGGTATTAATTCTTCACAATATTATGAAACAGCCATTTATTATTATTTATTATTATTTAACAATCCTTGTCACCTCAGTATTAATCAGCAGCTATTTTGACAAGCAACAGCAATCTTTGGACAAATTTTGCTAGAGTGGTCTTACAGCTGCCCTAGGTATTTTCCTAGTCAATGGATGCCTCTTCGGCATCTCTGTCGGACAGCAGTGGAGTTACATCTTCACACAGTACTGAATCCAGAGAATGAAGCCAGCATTGTCTTTCATCTCTACAGACATAAACTCTAGTGCTGAGCACACTTTACAGTTTTAGATAATCTTTCTGAACAAATCAGCTTTTCATAGCTGACTGAGTGATGGAACAACAGCAGAAAAAGGTAATCGAGGAAAGGTAATTGAGGAAAGGTATGACTAAGGAACAAACCCAGAGGGCCAGAGCTGATGCTTTCTTTTCTAGCAACAAGCTAAGTAAGATCTATAGATGTATTTGTGTCAAGTGAAATACTGAATGAAAATCATTTCAAAGGTTACATGTGTAATTGGAGAGTAACTGGTAACTTAGGACAGTACTTAATTATAACTTATTTATGCTTATTTTACTTTTTATATACAATTTTATATAAGCCAACTTACAAAGGCATGAAAAAGAAAATAAAATGTTTAAAGTGAGAAAGGTGAAGCAGAAAGGAGGCAAAGGTGGAAATCAAGGAGATAATAGTAAGATTTATATATAAATAAGTCAATAAAGTTCTACTAGGAAAAAAAGTGCTCAAACAACCACACGAGTTCATTGTAAGATTTCAAGTTCAAAAGATCAGTTGTGGCAAAGCAAGGCAAAAATCTTTGTTTTTTCAGACCTTTCTCCTGCCCTTTATGATCCGCACTTTGTCTCACTGAACTCTCTCTAGACCATTTAAAAGAAAGGGAAGACAGTGGTTCAATGTCAGAGTAATGATGGCTCAGCAATGTACAATGGAACTAGGCTGGAAGGGAGCCCTGGGACAGGACAATGGCAGTCAAAGAAGGTCATGGGGGATAAGGGACTAAGGCTCTGGCAAGGGCTTACAGAGCCCACTCCACTGCAGCTCACAGAAACTTGTGGCAGATTTCTGAGGACTACTAAATCTGTAATAGGAGGTTATACAGCAGTAAGAAACAATAATAACTGGAATCAAAACCTCTCACACAGATCGGAACATAGGCCGAAATCTCAAGGCACAGTTTTATGGACTAATGATAAGTGGGAAGAGCAATAAAATAAAAATTGGGGGAGGGAAGTACTAGAGAAAAACTGTAGAAGATTTATATGATCACAAATGATCTTAAAATAAAGATATTTTAAAAACTTAAAGAGATCAAAGAAATTAAGTACATAGACTAAAAGATAAGAAATTTTAAATAGGGAGAGAGTGAATGGTATCATATGCTAACCGCAAAGAGCCGATTTGAATTATGGAAATCAAATATAAATTGTCACTGAAATAAAGCCTAATGAGTCGAAAGAATGTCAAACTTACTTTACTAGAAGAAAGACTTGGCCAATTTCTATTAAAAGGAGACTCAAAACAAGTATGTGGGTACATGGCAGCCATTCTAGCACATTCTAGCACAGGAGGTGAAGGCAAGAGAACTAAGGTAATTCCCAGTCAAGAGTGTATATAGCAAGACTGTCAACAGTCCAAAATGTGTGTGTGTGTGTGTGTGTGTGAGAGAGAGAGAGAGAGAGAGAGAGAGAGAGAGAGAGAGAGAGAGAGAGAACTAGAGAGAGGGGGAGGGGGAAGAGGAGGGAGACTATGAATTAGAATTATTCTGTGATATTTAATGTGTCAACGTGACTGAACTACGGAATTCCTAGACAGCAGAGAACAGGTGAAAGACTGCTTGTGGGTGTGCCTGAGTGTTTTGAAAGTAGACCAGCATGGGTCTATGTGGACAACATGGGAAAGGTCACACCCAGTGTGGACAGCTGCTGTTCAAATAGCTGGAGTGCCAGAGGAACAAGTAGGATGAAAACTGGGGCAAGATGTTGTTGTTGTTGCTGCTGCTGCGTTGCTGTTCCTCTTCCTCCTTCTCCACCTCCTCCTCTTCAGGTTTTGTTTCTTTTTCTCTCCTATCCTCAGACATCAAAAGTTCAAGCTTCTCAAGCATTCAACACAGACTTGAATTAGCAGAATTTTCAAGCCTGCGGTATCATAATGAAAATTATACCATTGGCTTCTTTGACTGTGGGGATTTCAATATATTGAGCCAGGCTAATCAGCATCCTAGGCCTTCGGCTGTCAGATATCTATCTTAAGAGTTCTTATTTTCTATAAATCATGGGGTCAATTCTCCCAATCGATTGTCTTTCATAGGCCTAACTATATCTTCATATACATATATATGAATACATATATGTTGATTTTATATATATATACACTGATTTTATGTCTCTAGAAAATTCAACTAATATGACACCAGAAAGATAATTCAATAAAAAGTATGGAGGTATGGAGGAGTGGCTGAGGAACACAAAAGAGAAACGAAGAGGTTCCAACATAATTCTTGAACTAAGAAAAAAAAATGTGTGGGAATGCATACATTTGAGGACCAGGCAGTAAAACAGTAACAGGAAATGCATCTGTAGCATCATTGCAATGCAACAGAAACCTATCAAAGAGAGGGAGAGAGAGAGAGAGAGAGAGAGAGAGAGAGAGAGAGAGAGAGAGAGAGAGAGAGAGAGAGAGAGAGAGAGATTTCAGTGTGAACAACCACAAGTACAGTAGAAGAACAACTTGACTGGATGTAGATTTCTTACCAGCAACAGACTATGGAAGAATGGTGTTAAATATTTTCTTCAATCTGTAAATCACACAATGGTACACTATTCAAACTGTGACAGAAGAGGGAGATGGATAAAGGATAAACAGAATCACTGTAACCTAATGAAGCTTAGTCACCAGGGCCTCTCATTCTCACCGATACCTACGATGCTGGGAGTAGATAAAGGCCACCGTAGTCCTGGCAGATTGAAAGCAGAGCCAATAGAAATTTCTAGTAATCTGCCTACCGAGATCTCAAAATGAAAGAACCCACATCTCTAAGGCCCCCATAATGTTCAGATCTTTTCTCCCATTCTATAAAAATATACAACTCAATCCTTTCCTAAAAGAAGTTATTAAAACTGTTTAAGCTGTAGGCTTTCCAATTTGGTTAGTTTTCACTTTAGATAGAGACAACTGAATCCAGTAAAGGGAATGGGAGAGATATAATATTAACCATAGATACTGGCAAATGTTTTGCGAAGCTTATCTGAGTATAAAGGGTACAAAAATAACTAAATATTGCATGAATGCATGTCTTAAGGATTCTACTTGATATTAACACTGAGTCATTCAGGAACACTAACAGCTTCATCAGCAAGAAGATATCAGAAAATCACTGGTCTGAAAAATTTCAGTTAACAGTTGATGTGGCAAAATTCGATATATGCTTAGGTGGGGCAGCTATTAACCGTATCTTTTATAATTCAGCAGTTATGGAGAACCGTTCCTTTTATAATAAGATGCTTGGCTCTGCACACTCCTTCTTAGGCCCAATGACAGAGAGTTTCAGAGAAAGGCTCAGCATCGGATGCTGGGAGTGCCTCTTAAGCCCTGCACAAGGTAAGGCCTGATTCCTCAGGGCTTCTACTAGCTAGCTAGGTGACAGGCACTATAGCGTATGATGTTACTGCACAGGAGCCCATACTGAAGTCAGCCTAATTCTTCAGATGATTTATTCCATTTGCCACTTAAGGAGTATCCAGAACGTGTATCTGAACGTAGAAAAGAATAAATGTTACAACTGTTTAATTATCTCTTCTCCTACATACGTTGATGACTTTGAAGTGGGGTGATGAGGGTAGTGCACAGGTCTGTCCCAGGGCAGGAAAGAAACCCACTGAATTCAATTCCAAATTGGATAGCAAGAGAACAAGTGTTCACTGCTGAGTAAGTTCCTTTCCCAAGTAGTATCATCAAAAGAAAAATACAGCAGATATTTGACACTGTGCCCCATTACCATCTCAACATTTGTCATAATAAATTGGAACAACCTGTGAGTGCCTCAAGGCCAGCGATGGTGTCTTATCCATTAATTATATTTCAAACTTACTGCAGCACAGTATTAGTAACATGCGGAAATAATAAAGATCGAGGATCTCTGAATGGGATGGTAAGGAGGAGTTTGATTGCTGACTACAGTATATTCAAATGATGAGTACGTGTACATCAAGCAGATGCTTCCTATGCTAATTCTAGGGAGAATCTATACACCTTGAAATGTCTACAGACACAAAACTGTGCTGCTTCAAGAAGTGGCATGGACATAAGAGAGATGGTGAATGACTTGAGTCAACTGGCCATAACAAGGAGCACCAACAAACCAACACTCATTCAGTTTCTGCAATCCACTGAGAGAAGATAAAATACTTGTTCAATGACATATTTAAACAGATGCTTCATAAATTAAGTAAGAAACCCAGATGTTTTGAAACTACTCAGTAATCGACCAATGGCAAACTAAGAGTTTGGCCATTTATATTAAAGTATCCATCTTAAAAGAATGGTCCTAGCATCTGAGTCACTCTGAGCCACTGTGTAGCAAACTTAGATGCATAGCAACATTATCTAGGAATGGTACCTGAGACCATCCTAACAGCCCCAATCTGACTAGTATGAGCTGGGACATGGGTATTTTCAAGAGATTCCCAGTTGATTTTAAAGTATTGAATCTTCCAACTCTGTATACTGCATTGCCTAGGATCCTCTGAAAAATTCCAGGCTTTAGCTTCCAGATAACTTCTCTGGGAGTGAAGCTTGGAAATCTGAATTTTTTGAACCTTTCTAAGAGATTCCCATGTGCAGACAAACCTAAGTCCCAGTAAACTTTTCCAGAAACCTAACTATCAGACTGTTCATCCATCAAAGACCACTGCCCTTCTGATTCCTCCAACCAGAGAAATGATAATGCTTAAGACTGGATAAAAGGGAACTGAAAAGCATGCCTTGTGTCTTAGAGAAGTATCTTTTATGAACTTTCAAAAAAGGCGGGGTGGGGGGGGGTGGGGGGGTGGGGACAGCCTTTGTATGAAGAGTTATTCTGTTTCTGAGAAGTGATACTTTGGGTAATATAGATACATTTAGCACCTTATGATAAGATTTCTCATACATAAGTAGCATTCATTCAAGCTGAAACCTTGGTTAGATTGATACTTTACTTGTTTCTATGTTTTTTGTTTTTTTGCTTTTTCAAAGTTAGTGTTCATACAAGGAAAGATAAAAGGGCCAATAGCAGAGAGGTTAGCAGAAGGAGAAAGGGAGAAAGACTGAAACACAAGATGAATCGACTCTACAGGCTGTCTGCCAATTTCACTTACAGCAGTCAATTAGTGTTGACCACACAGTAACATTTAAAGCCCATGGTATGATGCCACAGATGTGTGTGATCTCTGAGAAAAAATATCCAAGGAGCAAAAGACCCTACTCCACGAAAACTATGAAAAGACAGCAGGCAGAGGCTACGAATCACCAGATAAAACCACATAATCCATATTTCCTAAACATCGTTCCTCTGGAAAAAGTGCCCCCTCCAGAGGAAGGATGGGGTAACAACAACATGACTGACGGGAGTGCAAGGAAATATTCACAGGTGAGGTGACCTGAAGATGATTTCAGAGTAACTTCCTTCTCTCTGGAACTAGTGCGAGGAAGATGGCCTACCCTGCACACATGTGGGTAGGGATGGCAGAAGGAGGAGGAGACAAAGTGAAAAATTCTAATATTCATGCAATTCCAAAAAACTCTTGAAGTAAGGTTATTGTTCTTCAACAGTTACCTTCCTAGGACTAAAGTATATAATAAACATGCAAAGAGTACATATTGGCTGACCCTAGAGATCTTCTTCAGACCCCCCCCCCCATCTACATCTGTGTGTAGGCCAGCAAGCGGCATTGGCCTTCAACCGTTCTCTAGTTTGCTTTCTATTTTTTACTTTTTAAAAATGTATTTTAAATTTAATCGTTTAAATTAATTGTACTCATACATGAGTACAATGTGATTTGATCATATCCACCTGCAGTTCCACACTCCAGTGCCAACACCTCCAGTGCCCCCTACATCCTTCTAAATGTTATGTCCTTAGTTCTTAACAATTAAGTCTAAATAGGGTTGCCCACATACACATGAGTGTAAGGTCAGTCACTGGTATATGGCTTCCTTTCCAGGGGCCACACCCCTGGAGAAAACTGATTCTTTCTACCGCAGCTGCCTTCTGCCACCACCAGCTCCTCAGACAGGGCTGGGCTTTGGGAACCCATCCTCCCACCCATGGAAATGATGACTGTGTGGGTTTTGTGAGGGAAGCACAGATGCTGTGAGCTTGAGCGTGTGACAGCCCTGCCAGGTCCAGAAGACACTCTCGAGCGGCAATTCTCTCCAACCTCTAGGGTTCTTAAACATTCGAGTCTATATACTGATAAAGCACTCAGATCAACCCGCATCAGGCTTCATTTTTTAATGGACAGTGGTAAACACAGATGTCAACACCTGGCTGAAGTGCAGAAAATAAGTGACTGCACAAGGCTCACTGTGACATCTGCATCTCTATTTTATTTATTATTATATTTAATTAATTATTATTATTATTTTGGATTTTACGAGAAAGGGTTTTTCTGTATAGATAACCCTGTCTATCCTGGAACTCACTCTGAAGACCAGGCTATCCTTAAATTCAGGGATCCACCTATCTCTGCCCCCAGAGTGCCTGGGTAAAGCTGTGTGTCACTACTGCCTGGCATCTCTTTTTTTATTTTTTGAGACAGGTTCTGTCTCACCAAACCTGGACCTCACCTGCAGCTCACTGATTCAGCTGGATTAGCTGGCCACCATGTCCCCAGCATCCCCCTGTTCCTGCTTCCCCGGCACTGGGACTACAGGAACTCCTGGGTACACAAGGCTTTTTCTTGACACCTCTGGTGTGTGTGGGTGGGGACAGGGGTGGGGTTGAACTCAGGTCCTCATGCTTAATCAGCAAGGACTTTAATGACAGCATTCTTGCCAGCCCTACGAAACCTCTTCCGTTTTCTCCCAAAGTTATCATCCAATAGCACTAAATGCTGCCTAGAGAAAGAACTTTACAGCGAATTCACTAGATCTCACATTTTAATTCTACTCCACTTGAAATTTTAGGGGAACAGTGTTAAGCCTCTGAGCTCAATTCTACTCTAAAATAGGGTGGAAGAACATATTCCTGAGGTTAAAAAACAAAACAAAACAAAACAACCAAGATAAAGCATCCGAGTAGCTCATCAGAGTAACAATAACGGAGAAAAACACATCACACCCACCCACACACCACCCACACACCACACCCACACAAACACAAAAACATACACACACAGACAGAGAGAGAGACAGAGAGAGACAGAGAGAGAGAGACAGAGAGAGACAGAGAGAGAGAGAGAGAGAACCATATAGATGCACAGATACATCTTGTCCCCCTTTTAACACCCTCTTCACTTGAGGCCCAGTAATTTTATATAGTCTAGTTTAAAGCAGGAACCTTTTCCAGCCTTACCTGGCAGGTTGCCAGCATTTTTAAAGAAACCTTAAAAGAGATGTGAATTATCTATTTTGTATAGACCTCTAGACTATTTTAGTAACTTAAGCTTAAGTTTTGTTGGTGACTCAGAGCTGGTCCTAATTACTAACTACTGATGCCAGCACAGAAAATAGTCCCTTTTGGGTTCAGCTCCATTTTGTGCTAGAGATGTATGCTATGTTTTCCAAAGTACTTTTATGTCCACAGGATCTACCTGTGTTCTCCAGAGAGTAAGCCTAAAAGAGGTCATAACTGGGCCATTTGGAAAACACAAGAAACACTCCAGTCATTTTGATCACCAGGCTCTTGTCAAAAAGCTGATGACTGAAAGAGAAATTAATAAATGAAAAGCTGACCTAGAAGTTACTGAAGAGAAAAGAAACATCCACCCACCATATCTGACCATGGGAGGGATGGGACGGACCTTTCAAAACAGTGTTTCCCATATCCCCATACTTACAAAACAGGCTCACATGTGACTGTCTAGTTCTATATTGTCAGGACTTTCCCTAAAACCACACTTTGTTTTCCTTTTATGAAAAAAACAAAACAAAACAGAAAGAACTAGTTTTATTTCCCAAGTCTCTGGGTGTTTACTGTTGAGAGCCTGGGAAAGTCTCTAGGGAATCCAGTCAGTGCGTTTAGTGAATAGAACACAGGACAAAGACACGGAGCTGACCAAGCTCTGTCCTCAGCCTCTCAGAGTCACGGCTATTCTTATTATCATCAGAAAATGCTTCTAGAGTGTTCTGAAGTTCTCTAATAAAAATGCTTTATAAATACCAGGTTGTTTATATCAGAATAAAAATCCCCAGAGAATCAGTGCAGCTGTAACTTTCAAACTTAAAAATCTCCTGGGGAAAAAATATTTGAGAATATCTCTCTTTTAGGACGTAAGCTGGCTAAAGAAGAGTGGGGTCCACTTCAACAATCGGTATGCACAATAAAAACCTGCCCAAGCATTTAGGTACTGAAGTTTCTTATTTAAAATATTAGGCTGTGCCATTTAGAGAAAAATCATGATTGTTTACATCATATGTGTCTATGTTTTAGAAGAGCCACCAAGAGCAGCAGTGGGTAGCAACAGTATCATCAACGGCCTGCAGAGGAAGGGCCCAGGGGCTCCCTAGCTCCTCCCCTTCCGCTTTGTATACTCCAGTGCTTCTCCGGTTCTGGAACTGAATGTCAGCCAGCTTCTATGTTTGCTCGGGCCCACACTTTTCGTCTCCTTACAGGATCTGTCTTATTCTACCAACATGCAGCATCATAGAAGCTCAGCTTGACCTCTATCTCGGCACAGACAATCAGACACAATCAGAGAGAACCGCAAGAACCAGATCACCGGGAGAAACTCAGCTCAGTACCAAAGACATCAAACAGCATCTTAATAAATAATGTACGGTGTTAATTCTGTGAGTCTCAACAAGAGGGAACAATATCAGATTACAAAATAATAAAATCTTAAATTGCCAAGCAAATTAATTATTTTATATTTTAATGAATACTAATCAAGGCCTTTATGCTAGTGAGGTAGAGTAATCTAGAAAAAGCAACTCATTTTCAGGCAGAAATTAGATTTACATGAATCATCAGTAAGAGAAGAATCGGTGGTGTAGTCATATGCAATAAAGTGGGGGAACGGGGCACCAGAGAGCACAGTGAACCGGTGCACTGAATTCTTTAAAGCCACCATCAGCCTGCGAAAGCATATTTCTAAAGACTGAATTTAAAAATAATCCTATTTGATAGAGTTTAATATGGAGGAATTTAAAAATTCATCCATACATCATCCCTCAAAGAGCATGCCTTAGAGATGAGGATTTTTGAATCATTTCTGTTGTTTTGACTTTTTGAATGTCCTTTTCTCTCTTTCAGCTATTTTTTAACCAAGAGAAGGGCTTTCTTGTCTTGGAGACATTTAAAAATACTTCATTTTGAAGAAACTATCAAAGGGACATCAACTGGCACATATGCTTGGCATCAGGGCACACCAAATGGCCCAATTAAACCATTTGCAGTCTTTGCAAGGCACAATTTAAATGTACCCGAGAAATGTCAACTGGCTTCTCATGCAAAATTATCTTTCCCAATGAGCTATGCCTTAGGAACTGAGCACATAAATCCCTGTAGAAATCCTGTTTGTGTCAGACGCACACTGGAGGCCGATACTCAACCTCAGGAGAGAAGGGCCTTGGCTAGCTAAACCCAAACACCAGAGGCATCTCTGGGAAAATGGATGGAGGGGGAATCTGACCCTCCAGCACCAGTCCCAAATGTGGAATGTGATTCTCCCCCGTCCCCTCCCGCCTCTAAAGTTAAACACAGGAAAAATCCTCCATAGCACAAGCCTTTGACAGTACATAGGGAACCTTCTCCATGGGAGAAATCTGAAGAACACAATGGTTTGAGATAGAACTGTTAGTAGCATAACAGATTCACCAAGCTATAGCTTCCCTGCTAGAATAAATATGGCAATAAATCAATGGCAACAAACTTATGATACCTCACAAATAATCGGCACAGCTCCGTCTCTGTAGACATGGACTCAGCTTGACCTAGAAAGGGGTATTAGGGCTTGCAGACTTATGTGCAGGATGCTTGTACCTCCTACTTGTTTTCTATTTTTTTATTTCAAGACAGGGTTTCTCTGTGTAACTCACTCTGTAGACCAGGCTGGCCTCAAACTCACAGAGATCCAGCTGCCTCTGCCTCCCGAGTGCTGGGGTTAAATATGTGCACCAGTACCTGGCTATTTTCTATATTTACTAAAAGGAAATGTAGAGGGTAAAGTCCTTCTAAAATACTAACATGTCAGCTCCACTGCCATTGTTCCCAAGAGAAATAAATTTCAGATACTTAAAATGCTTGATGGTACCTGAACCCTCCGAATCTAATGAACCCCTAAATCTACTCAAAAGATGTTTGTTGTTGAATATTACTTTACGATGTGCTACATTTGTTTATGCTGTGGAACATGTCTTTCAATAATGCAAAGATGTGCTGCATTGGTTTATGTTGCATTTGTTTAACTCTGTGAAGCTGTGATTCCTTGCCTGTCTAAATACCTGATTATCCTAATAAAGAGCTGAACGACCAATAGTGAAGAAGAAGAGAGGATAAGTGGGGCAGGCAGGCAGAGAGAATAAATAGAAGGAGAAATCTGGGAGGAGAAAGAGAAGGAACAAGAGAACAAGGAGAGGGGGATACTAGGGGCCAGTCACCCAGCTACACCCAGCCATGGAGCAAGAGGGACAGTAAGATATACAGAGGTAAGAAAAGAAAAAAGTTCAGAGGTGAAAGGTAAATGGGATAATTTAAGTTAAGGAAAGCTGTCTAGAAATAAGCCAAGCTAAGGCTGGGTGTTTATAATTAAGAATAAGCCTCCCTCTGTGGTTTATTTGGGAGCTGGATGGCGGGCTGCCAAAAGAGGAAAGAGTAAAAAAGCAAACATCAACATTCTGGCATTCTAACGTGGGGCTAGAGGAAAAGAAAACCCAACAACAGGTTTTAAGCTGGACATCAATTGCAGACTAATTATTACCTGGACTTCTTTCATCTGTGCTTCAGAGATAAGTTCCTGCATTCTAGTAACACTGGGTCTGTGTTTGTAACGGGCACTGCACTTCGGATTTCAGTGGGGACTAATTTAAAAGGCTCTCTCCTGAAACTCTGCTCCCATCTCTGCGTCCCTGTTTTCCTTACAGGTGTGTGACCCAAATACAAGGTGCTTCCCCCTCACTGAAGTTCACGCTTCCCTAACTTGGACACAGTCATCTAACCTTTGGTTCCTGCAAAAGACACCAGGGTCTTCAAGCTCCTCGTCCTCTTGAAGTTGACACTGAGTAAAGTAACCATTTTCTCAACTGTGGTTCTTATTCATCTAACACCAAAGTGAGTCTCTCTAGCCTGACTAACAGAATGGAAATGTAAAAGCTGTAAACACGGAAAGCCACGGGTGGTGCTGTGCATCTCTAAGTCCAGCACGTGGGAGGATCAGGAGTTTGATGCCAGCGTCAACTACACGGATGAGTTTGATGTCACCTGGGGCCACATGAGACTGTGTCTCAAAATGTAAACAAACAAGAGCGAACAATGTGATGGAAACTGTTTCTTGGTTAATATAACATGGAAATTTCCTGCAAAAATTTTAACACTTAACATTCATAGGACGCTAGTATACGTATGAAAGGAAACTGAATAAATGAAGGCTTTGGTCCAAATTTTCAGTAAAATAACCACTGCCACTGTTGCTACCGTTAGTCAACGCAACCTTTGTAATCCCGGACTTCAGGCTGAGCCTGCAGGTCAAAGACCTACCCATGAAATGCTCATTGTCCCTGGGTCTATGAAATGTCACCTCTAAAACTAATCAACCGGGGAAAATTTCCTGCCATCACATGGACACATAGATATTATAAAGTGTTCTTATCCATGAAGAATTTTTTAAGTGTACATGTATACATGTATACATGTACATGTATATATGTGTATTTCCACATGAATAAGACAGTATGAATTCCAAATGAAAGATAACTCAAAATTTGCTGTTTAGATTCTTCAGCAGATTGCTCAAAATCACAAAATCCAAAGTAACTAACACTTCGTTTGACAAGAGGCAGGGTCTAATCAAGTAAAATGTGTCATGCCCTAAATTTTCATAAACACTTGAATTTGTCTTCTTTTTCTTCCCCACACGGGGTTAATAAAGACACAGGCCCAATGAACTCAGACTGCAACTCCAGTCAGACAACTTTGCTGTCATGGGTTCACATGAAAGGCAGTTAGTAAAGCACATCTTCCAAACCTTCACACCAGGACTATACTAAAGTCATTATAGGATTATGATGCTATAATTTTACAATAAAATTAACTGATAATTTTAAGCTTATTTCTGAAATGTCATGGGTAGTCTGTATGAAACAATTCAAAGCTAAAATTTAAAAGATCCAATAACACTTCAGGGGGGGAATGAAGATTCTAGTAAGATGAGCCTTTAGTATTTATAGGACATAGGCCCCCCAAATGTGTGTGCAATGGAATCTCAGTTCCGCAGTGTGGTAGTGCTGGGTTGTGGGGCACAATGGGAGGGATATGAGCCCCGAGAGCAGCGCCTCAGAAATGAGCTGTTCTTCCTGAAGGACCGGTTTGCCTAGCACAGGCACTTAGGCCTTTTCCTCTTGCCCTTTCTCCCCTTCTACTTCCCACCGTGCTCTGATGCACCAGGGAGCCCTCACCAGAAGATAAAAGGATATGTGAAGGGGAAGCCTAGCCCAAAACCTTGTTTTGTAAGGCCTGTCCCCCTTGGTCTAAAGGCGTGTCCCCCTTGGTCTAAAGGCGTGTCCCTCTTAGGCGTGTCCCTCTTAGGCGTGTCCCCCTTAGGCTAATATTGACTTATAAAATCTTGCGGGCCTGCGGCCTGCCTGCTCTTTGTTTTCCTGCCCTCCTCGCTGGAACCTTGGATTTGTAAGTTCCCTTTCCTTTCCTTTATTAAAACTGAATTATATATATTAAAGCTTGTCTGGTGAATCATAACTGCCGATCAACCACGCACCTTCAGATATGGATAACACACTCCTGGACCTGATGACCTCAAACAAAGCCATAAACCTCAGGTTTTTAGGATACCGCAAAACAAGACGGACCAGGACAAGGTGCTGCTCTAAATGCAAACAGGAGATGAAATTACAATTTAAAAAGATCAGAGATCTTCATAGTATAAGCTTTAAAAAACTAGAATCTAAGGTTATGAAAATGGGAGAACAAAGAAAACCATGAAAGGAACCTGCCTCAGCTTGTCACACAACATGCTAGCCCACCTTTGCCAGCTATGAAGCTTTAAAGAGCCACAATCATTTCAGCACAGAGAAACCTAAGAGCAGTTATCTGAGTAACTTCTTCTGCAGTCCTAGAGGATCACCCACAGTGAAGTGAGCCACCACTTCCCAACCCAGCCATTCTACCACACTTCTGTTTTAAAGAAAACTCAACCCTAGGACTGTGGGTACAGCTCAGTCACTTGTCTTGTGAGACCTGTGTTCAAATCCTGACAACAGAAAAAAAAAAGCCTTTAAAAACTGATAGACATACTCATTTTCTTGTTTCTTAACAATTCGTGTTTCTCACTGTAAGGCTTTCTCAACATTCTCCTTTCTGTACAGTCCCTTTCTCACGGCTTAGCAGTGGTTAATTAGTGGGAGCTTAGGCATATAACATGGCTCCCTAAACTGCAATACTGCAATTTGTACTTATTTATCATAAGTGGGAAAAGCAAAAATTAGCTCTCCTCTGGGACTTATAGGAGCACCACATGTTCCTCCATGATGGTCTCCACATGGCTCAAGTATTAGCTCTTTAAGAAATTTACCTGTTACAGACTTCTCTGCTCGGTTAGATGCTTCATGAGAGCGGGACTGCCAATCACATCACTACCTCTGTCACCCCAGGGGTCACACGGGGCCATAAGCAAGCCTTCAGGGATGAAATCCATATCCATCCATCTATATCTATATATATGCATATGCATACATAGGCGTCAATATTTATCATTTGTATAGTCTAATGTCCATGCGGAATAGGCAGTAGTTACTGTTCAAAATTTTAGCAGGAGTCTACAAAGCCAATTCTCCTCAAGAGCATATTTTGACATCGCTACAATTTCATGTTGGTAACTTTGGTTGGCTAAAACTATATACTCTATAAGTCATTCGTGGTGTGTCTGTGTTGCTATATAGCATATGGTAATACATGTAAGTATAAATATCTAATTATGAAATTAAGGGAGGGAAGAAGACAAGGAGAGAGGGAAGTAGAGAGAGGGGAGAAATTTCATCTCAGAATCCAAGTCCTGTGAAAGTGGCCAATACTGTCTCATTAGACGTGAGCTAATGGAAATGTTGCCAACATTTCTTTCGGTGTCTAGAAAACAGAGCCTGCAATGTGCCAAGACTTCACTGATTTATTTTTGTAAACAGCAGTGTAATAAACCCAAGAAAGCCAATAAAGCAAATTTAAAAAAAAATAAATATTCATTTGCTATCAAGATGGATATGACCTCCGTACCCAAGCCTCTTACTGACAATTCAGAAAGACTGTGAACCAGTCGTTCATTTATCACGACTGCATTTGCAGGCTGCCACGACTCAAGCCTTAAAGCCACTCAAAGTTGATGATATGGCTTTCACACAAGTCCCGGTCATGATGGGGAAGCTTAGCCAATCACCTTGTCTGCGGGGTGTGTCCCCCCATCTCCCGCCCAGGCCACAAATAATCTATAAAACATCCATGTGCGTTTGTTTTCTCTCTTTGTTTTCCTGCGCTCCTCGCTGGAACCTTGGCTTTTGTAAGTTCCCTTTTCTTTCCTTTATTAAAGCTGAATATTATATATTAAAGCTAGTCTGGTTAATCGTAACTGCCAATCGACCACGCCCCTCACTGTCACTTTACCAGTGTGCCTTGGGGGAGGTCTGTTAACATAAATTTATGAAACAAAAGTAGTACTCAGGAATTCCACTTTTCTTCCTCAGAATGCTTGAACATAGCCTTCAGTTTTAAGTTTGCTACTATTTTTATAGAAATTGAAGGATGAGGCAGCCGAGTGGGGCTCCTCAGTGGGCATTTCTTTGAGCCCCACCCTCCAACACTTTACTACTCATAGGAATCTGGCTTAAGTGATCTTGACTTTCCAAACCTTAGCGTCAAACCTGTATGGGAAAGTAACAGTAATTACTCATGAGTCTTTAGAGACAGCTAAATAAATTCATGTATAGTCCTAGAAAAACTGAGAACTCAATAGAAGTCAATAAAAGCTCTTATTATGCGTCTGTATGGATACTTATTTAAACCGTTGTTGCTTGGGAAAATGGTTCTGTCTATTTTTCCAAGTATTCTGTCCTTGTCTGTATCATTTTCCAGATACTGTCTTAAAAGTTTAGGTTCCCCACTGAGGTAATCGATCAAACGAGGCCCCACGTCTCCATATTCAAACCATGCCAACACTTTAGTGATACTTAGTGAATGACAGAAGAAAAAGCAGACCCGAAGACAAGAACCTGCTCTCACCGTTCTCATGGTATTCCTAAAATGCACAAATGTAGGAGTTCAGCCTAGCTCTGGAATCTCCCAGGTAGGGGAGGAGTTCTATGCAATAACTGGCCTGTTGGATGGCTTCAAATATCAAACATGATTTCAGTGGGGAACGTGCAGACACACTGGTTTAATCAAGCTAAACCCTACACAGCCCAGGCTGTGATGAAACTCCTGGCAATCCTCCTGTCTCAGTTCCCCAGGGCAGGGATTGCAGGTGTGAGACACCGCTCCAGACTGGGAAAGCTCCCTTTAATTTCCAAGTTCAATTTGAATAATACAATGATAATGGTCAAAGAGCCTGTCCATTATCTGAACTTTTCACTTCCCAGGAGAAACCATGAGGTCATTCCAGCTTCAGAAAAGACATTTCTGCTCCCCAATTCAAGTCCCTTTGTCATCTTGTCCATCATACTAATGGTCCGATGAGGAGCTGAAGTCATTGGACTCCTTGCCAACGATAACAAATGAGCAATTCCTTGAGAAAGCAGCCTTTTATTTAAGGTTGGTCTGGTTCTCAGCTATGAGGGAAAGCCAGGCACATGATCACGCCTTGGCAGAAATGGAGGGGCTGCAACACCAGGTGAATGTCTTGTTTATTTTTATTCCTATCTGCAATCTAAAGGAGTCCATTGTTTTGTTTTTAAATTTGGTCATCCATAAGTTGAGCTAACTCAAGTGGCTCTTATTAAACAGAAAGATTCCTTCCTTTGTGCTAATTCTGTGTGTCTGGAGATGGCAGCTCGGCAAGCCGGAATATGTTTGCTTGTGTTCGGTCAGGTGATGGATTTGATCCTGCTACGGACAATCTGCAGTAGAAATGCTGCCTCCTTGTTGGATTTTCATCGGATGATTGCTGGCTGTCTGTTTACATTTGGCAAAATGGGGAATAATGAACTAATACAGAAGAATCTGCAAAACGAGCAATGGGATTTGTGGACATACAAAATGTAGAAGCTATAATAGATCATATCCAGCATGTCTTAGAACGACAATGTTCTATTATAGTGGTATATTATTTGTGTTTTAATAAAAAAAAATAGCTTGCTTAAAGATCAGAGGGCAAAGCAGCCATACTATGCAGCCACAGAGGCCAGGGAGTAATGGCATACACCATTGCTACAACACAGCTTTTAGATAAGTAATTCACATTTTTTTTTTGTCAGAAATGTAGGGTTAGGTATAAAATGATAGTGGAAAATGTCTATTACTGTGTAAAGTCCAAAGAAGCTTTGACTAATGAAAAAGGCCACCCATTCAGCTCAGTCTATCAAGAATGGAATACGAGGTTGGAAATGTTAAGAAACCAAGAATGATTAATAAGAATGAAAGAAGATGTTTTTGCAAACTAGGCTTTATAAGAAGAAGTGCAAATGTGCCTTCCCAAGTAAATGCTAATGTTTCAAAATGACTTTTCCTGGCGAGCTTTGATTGCTGAAACACTGGGGAACCCCAAAATGTTCTACTGCAGCACTATGCTGTTTTAGCAGCATCTCTGATACCAAGTATGCAGCATGATATTTGAGTTGCCTCCTAGGCATGTGATAATAGAGCCCTACTGCTGTTTGTTGTATATAAAAGTACATAAAATATTCACATTGCAGTTAGTTAACTTAAAAGTATTATCTTCCTGATATTTTAACTCTTATTAAATAATATCAAACAAATCAAATTTCTTCCTTAAATTTCAAAAGCAGAATATGACCTTAAAAATGTATATTGATTTACTCTTAAAGAAAATTGAGTTTTATAGTACACTAAAATTTTAGTATATAAAGCCCCTTCCAACTCAACAGAAGACAACCCACTTCGAAAAATGGGCAATGGAATTGAACAAACATTTCTGCAAAGATAAATAGCCAATAAGCACATGAAAAGATTCTCAACATAATTAGTCATTAGAGAAATGCAAATCAAAATGATGAGATGCCACTTCACACCCCCTAGAATAATTACAAATTTAAAAACAACAACAGTGAAAGAATAGCACACTCATATCTAGTTGGGGGGTGATGCGGAACTGTGGAGGAGCTTGGACAACAGTTTGGTCATTCCTCAACAAGTTAACCATAGAATTATCATTTGCTATGTCTTTAGTCTAAAATGTCCCTCAGAGGCTAACGTGTTAACGGTTTGATTGCCAGCTAAAAGGAAATAGCTTTTAGGGAATCAGTGGGTCATGGGGGCTCTGTGTCACCAATGTAGACTCCACTGATATGGTAGCAGTGTGATGGCATTGCTGGGTGACGGTAGAAACGTAGGAGCTACTGTGTCACTGGGAGAACTGAGTCACTGGAGAACACTTTCCAGAGCCCACTTGGTCCTAAGCTGCTCTTGTCTCTGTGTCCCGAAGCCCTGAGTTGAGATTTCCTCTACAGCATCCTCCTGCCATGATGATTTTTCTCAATGCAGTCCAGAAACAAGAGTCAGCTAACCAGGAAAGGAAATTTCGGTCGGCGAGCAAAAGCAGCTTTTTCCTCCATAAGTCGTTCTCAGATATCTGTTGCAGGAAGCAGTAAATGAAGTTAAACACCTTTGCACCACGAATTCCATCCCTATGCACACACACGAAAACAGAAACCAGTCACGTAAGCAGCCTGTATAATATATTCAAGTAGCATTGTTCACAAAAGCCAAAAGGTGAAGACAAGCCCAGATTCTATCAGCGGATAAATGATTAATCAAATATGATATAAGAGAAACAAATTCAGATAACAAAGGCATGGAATACTGATCTATGCAGCCATCTGAACAAGGGTAGCAAACATTCTCCTTAGCAAAAAGACCAAGATACAAGAGGCACTTGTCGTATGATTTTATCTGTATATAATTTCCAGAACAGGTAAATTCATAGAAACGAAGGAAGATCAGTGAGCACCAACACCCAGAACAAAAGAAGACTAGGGAATGGCAGCTCAATAAGGCCTGTTTTTCCTTTTGGTGTGGCAAAAAAAATATTTTGAGACTTATTGTATGTGGTGAGGACGCAAAACCATGGCATTACTAAGTGCTACTGGACTGATGGAGGAGAGTTATCTGTCTATGTTACTTTCATTGGTTAATTAATAAAGAAAACTGCCTTGGCCCTTTAAGAGAACAGAAAATTAGGTAGGCGGAGTAGAAGAACAGAATGCTGGGTAGCAGGAGTGGGGAGACGCTTCAGTCGCCATAGTGAGTCTCCATGATTCTCCTCTCTGAGATGGACGCAGGTTAAGATCTCTCCTGGTAAGCCACACCTCTGGTGCTACACAGATTACTAAATATGGATTAAAGGAAGATGTGAGAATTAGCCAATAAGAGGCTGAAACTCTGGGCCAGGCAGTATTGAAATGAATACAGTTTCTGTGTAATTATTTTGTGTAAAGTTAGCCGGGTGGCGGGATGCAGCCCCGCCGCTTCCTTCTACACTGAACTTATACACAGTACACTTTAAAACATCTGTTTGATTTTATTTCGAGATTTAAAGTTTATAGCGACATCTGAAGACTCTGTTACAGCAGATAACTATGCATAACAGAAAACACAAAGTCAAGAGAAAAGAAGTAAGTGGAAGAGAGTCTTAAAAGGAAACACTTTGCACTGGCCCAGATTTGGCCAGTGCAAGAGCAACAATGAATAACGTCAATAAATTCCATTTGTTGTGGGAAGCAAATTATCCATGAGTCTCTAATTGTACCAAACAAAAAGGGACAGGAAAAGTTACTCCTGAGTGTAAGATGTTCTAAAGAAAGGAATTACACAGCTATTTCTCCACCCACAATAGAAGTGATTCAAACATGAGCAGATATACAATACTGCTATGGGTTAACATTACTGTGTATGCTGATCAAAATTTAATGACAAAAGTTGGTTAGTAGAATATTTATGCAAAGATAATATTTAAAAAAATCATTAGTGGTACTACGGATAAACCTGGAAGACAACACGATTACTTACGTAATTAATTGTCTTTGAAGCAGTAATGGTGCCTCCCCGATAGGATGCATTTGTATTGATATTAAAGTGCACATGTTCAATTCAGAGGAAACACATTCTTCAGAAAAAGAAACCATTCATTTGGATGTGGAGAAACAGATATGAAGGTGAAGGCACTGGCTGCTAAGCCTAACAATCTGAGTTCATTTCCCAGAACTCTCGGGACAGAATTGAACTCTCTTGGGACAGACCAAGCTGCCTTCCGACCTTGTCATGCTGACAGGGGCACATCCCCGCCAGCCTCCACTAAATACACAAATGAATGAAGAAAAAAAAAGAAAAGAAAAACAATTCACTAGAAAACCTACAATAAGGACATTCCTTAAAAGAATATTAAGTCAATGTCATCATCATGGCTAAAGAATAAATAATTTCAGTTTAAAGCATTTTAAGGAGCCTTGAGAACACGGCCCTGTGCTCCACATGGATGGCTTTAAGAAACAACATGTAGGCCAGCCTGGTCTACAAGAGCTAGGTCCAGGACAGGCTCTAAAAAAGCTGCAGAGAAACTCTGTCTCGAAAAACCAAAAAAAAAAAAAAAAAGAAGAAAAAAACAAAGTAAAAAAAAAAAAAAAAAAAAAAAAAAAAAAAAAAAAGAAAAAAAAAAGAAGAAACAACATGAGGACAGCTGGTGCAATCTGAATATAAAATATCTTTTAGATGATACTATTATACCCATGTTAACATTGAGTGGGATCACTGTACCTAAACTCTTTAAAAGAAGGTCTTAGAAATGATTCAGCACTAGGAGGTATCATGTCAGTAACTGACTCTTAGATAAATCAACAATGACAGGAATTGAAATAACATTAGGGTAAACACATAGGCAAATACATTTCTAAGCACAGATACAAATATAAAGGATGGGGGACACAGATGTATCAAGGAGTATCAACTACTAAGAGCTCTCTGAGCTCTTATCCCTTTTCGCCCTCCATTATCATACACATCCATGATGTATTTTCATCCCGTGATGACTGTGTTTCTCCTAACAAATGAAAGGAACAATCCTGTCCTCTTTGGAAGCAGGAGTGTTTCCTGCAGCAGCAGCATTAGTGTTAGTTGAAGACCAATTTTTTTTTATTTTCTTAAAAACGTGTTGTTATTTAATTTAGTTGCTGTACATGAAGTTTCCTTGGAAGTGGCTACAAGCAGCCAAATAGAGTTTGGAGGTCTGAACAGCCTGTGGTGCAGAGCAGAGGGACAGGCGGTCCTTCCCCCTTTGGAAACAACTGACAGTGTGTGCCACGTTCTCAGTGTGCCACGCCTGGCTATGCATTTGGGACAGCTGGCACACCCCTTTAATTACAGCACCCAGGAATCCGAGGCAGGCAGATCCATGAGTTCGAGGCCAACCTGGTCTACAGAGCAAGTTCCAGGACAGCCAGGGCTATGCAGAGAAACCATTGTGAGAAACAAAACCAAGAAGTATCACCACTGCTCCTTTCCAGGTAACGACGAGGTAACCTTGCCAGGTGAATGGCTTAAAAAGGGGACTGCAGTATTTAGGATTAAAAATGCTCGTTGTGCTAGGTATGGTCTGAGACCAGTTTTTCAGTAATCTAAGTACCATGCCACTTGAGAGCTACCTCCCATGATTTGTCTTTTGTTAAAATAGAGGTGATTCTTCCCCGTTTTCAGAACCATGTTACCAATTAAGCAGCAGAATTCTGCCACTCAGCAAGATAATGCTTATTTCTAATGGTCTATACACTAACTTCCTGGAGTAATTAACCTCTGGTTCTCGAAGTGAGATTTGAGAAATGGTCTATTTGGGATAAGTGTGTGTGTGTGTGTGTGTGTGTGTGTTGTGTATTTAATGGCAATCTTTGTTAACCGTTCAAGCTCTTATAATCAGCTATTCAAATGGTAATTACATTTCTGTAAGAACCATTTTCTGGATGGTCCATCTTTATTCACTGATCTCAACTGTTGAACCACAGACTCATAAAACAAGAACTAGAAACAAATTTGAGAGCTATCCAGTGTTCATTCCCTTATTTTATAAAATAGTAAGGCCCAGAAAGATAAAAGGTCTACCCAAACAAACGCATGATCCTGAGATTAGAAATAGAATCACTCAGGTATTTATCTCACGACCTATAAGCTTTTCACCTAGTCTAACACTGCATTAAAAGGCTGAGAACCACCTTTACATATTTGAAAGAACCTACAGAACACTAATTTGCTTTTCATAAGTATTATATTCACAATATATTTTCAAAGCAAGATTTATTTCCAGAAAAGCTGGGATTACTTTATTTCTTGAGATTCAGAAGTATCTTGGGCCCATGGAAAGCATAAACGAGATGGGCACACGAGGACTATCTTTAGCCTTCTCGTTTTGGACATATTTCTGCTTAGATGTTTGTTCCTCTGCCAACTAAGAATTCTCTGAACAATATTTAGATTCCTTTGGAAAACGGAAGTTGGCTCCCAGAGCTCTCATCAGTACAGACCTGCTGTGCTGTTCTGGTGTTCTTGTGGATGGGGCTAAATTACAGCACAAGAGAGTGACAGAACCCTGATTTGTCCTAAAATGTGTTTTTAATTTCTGGGAAGATTTGAACACTATTTTTTCCCTTCACTTCTGGTTCTAGCCAAGACTGTAATCATATCTCAGATTTTAGGGATAAGGTTAGGTTTGCAGAGATTTAGGCTATGATCAAAAACAGAAATGCCAAAACTCACCATACAAAATCTATTTCTATAGAATATTTAAGAATAAAAAAATGTGGGCAGTTTGGCCATATTGAGATGACTGATGAGAACCCTACAACAGAATTATGGAGAACAAAGGTCAGTGGGAAAGGCTGACGATCCTGGAGTGAGGCTGAGGGACGAGGCTGCTACCTGAAGCTCAGTTTTCAGTGTCGCAAGAGCAGAGAAATTTATTGTCACCTAAAATATAGTTTGTTCCCAGACTCTTAAAAGTTCTATTCATGTGTGTCATAAAACTATGTTAGTACTTGACAAATATGATAGTCAATATTCTGATTTAATACTCAAAATTGTAGGAATATTTAAATATTCAGTTCTTCCTTTCTTTTTGGAAACAGTATTGGACGAGGCTCCCTGACACTAAGCACCCTTGAGGTTCTGTTTTTCTGGTGGCTCCTTCATTCCCTTCTCCCAGGCGATCTTTCCACGGTGGTCATATTGTGGCCATGTTAACCTGTTCTTTCTTTCTTCAGATTGTTCATCTAAAGATGTACAGATGACTTCTAAACTTCCACCAACTCTGAACTTCAAGACTCTATATCTAAAATGCGGATCGTACAGATCTTAGATGAAGGTAACCTAGATCTTAACCCACTATTTTAAGACATGCAAAAGTGAAAGAGACAGCCTCACCTTTGTTTACGAGCTCACTGTCCTCATCTTACAGAGTAACTGCCAGGAAAACTAGTAAAAGGAACAGTGAGTCTTATGCAATTGAAGTTTGGCCTAATCTGACAGTTTAAGGGATCATTCCAATAGTATTTAATTGTGTCTTAGATAAAAGAGGTTAATTCTTCAAATACAACCTGCTTTATTCAGAACCGGAGAAAAAGGGTCCACTGACTTCACCATGATTTTCTGTATGGACCAGGTCCTCGGAATCCAAAGGAAGCATGGATGAGTAACATCAGCATCTCCTGTGATGTTGTTAGGGATCCAGAATGTCAAGTCAAGCTCCAGCTCTACTGACCTATGAACTCATGTTACCACACCTCCGGAAAGCACTGGAGAGCTGACATCTACTGAGTGGGTAGCTGGGTACTGCTTGCCCTGCTGGCCTTGCAACAGCTACAGTCCATAGTGAAACCACTTTTGTGTGGTTTGTTTGCTCTCATTGCGCTTGGGAGTTTGACATATATTGGTTTGCACAGAGCCTGCACATTCCTTTTCAGTAGTGCGAGCCTCAGCTCAGCTACCACTGACAACAATCTATTACGTGAAACCATGAGAGTCTGTTAAAGGGTCTCAAGAAGTTATTTTGGTATAGGATAGGGACAAATGCTCATTGATAAAGAACCAATTAGATGCCGCCGCGGATCCAGCGGCCTTTGTCCAGTCATTCTGCCCGGGGCAGAAGAGCACCAACTGCAAGTTGTCCCTCCACTGCCTGCTCTGCTCTGAAGGCCCAGGAGAGTGTGAGGGCAAGAGAGAGCCTGCGACCCCCTCCCTCAGCATTTAAA